>NC_088381.1:164718750-166132500 GCF_037993035.2 Macaca fascicularis | reverse complement strand
TGCCTCAGCTTCCCAAGTAGCTGGGATTACAGGCACCCGCCACCATGCCCAGCTAATTTTTGTATTTTCAGTAGAGATGGGGTTTCACCATATTAGCTAGACTGGTCTCTAACTCCTGGCCTCAGGTGATCAGCCCACCTCTGCCTCCCAAAGTGCTGGGATTATAGGTGTGAACCACCATGCCTGGCGTATTCTCTATTTGAATCTATTTATTTAACAGCTCCATCCTTTTCTTAACTGAATGGGTGCTCAGGAGGGCAGCCATTGCTCTAATAACCATTAGATTAATTACATGGCCTCCTCAGTCAGGGCAATCCCAATGTTTGTGATGTAGGAGTGAGAGAATGAAAGGAAAACCAGGCCCTCTCTACAGTTCCCTCCCACCTTTGAGCCCATCCTGCAGCAAGGACCGACTGCAAGTCTACAGACTGCATGGTGCATAGAGACAGCTGCTCCTCTCCCACTGGTGACACCATCCTCCCCACAGAATACAGACAGGAAGAGGCCTGCATCGGCCCAGGCAGTAGAAGTGGGCTTGCAGCTTTAAGCGAGGAATTTGAGGTAGGCGAAGTGTGATGGGGAAGGCGGAGTGGGCTCTGGATGGGTAGGTCCCTTCAGCCCCAGGAAGTCCTCACCTTGATAGGAGGGTTGAGGTTGAAGGAGAGCCCAAGAGGATCCTTGAGAATGGAGGGCCTAATTCTGAGCCCCACAGTACCGGAATTTAAGGGTAACAATGTCCTAGTGTTGACTATGGTCCTGCCTGAGGGGTGTCCAATAAACCTTGGCTAAATAAAGGAATAAATGAAATGGGTCACCACATGACATTCATGATTGTAAGAATGACTTAAAAACTGAAGGTGAAAACTTCTAGAAACTTCTCTCTGCTTATGCTAGAGAACAGAAAACTGACATTGGGAGGGGCTCTGAGTTTTCTTGGTGGTCACACATTTGAAGTGGCACTGTTTCAGGGTAGATGCCTTTTATTTTTGTATTAATTCTATGTTCAGTTCTACCTGTTTTAGCTCACTTGCCTTCCTTCAGACTAATACTAATCATGGTATATGGACATATTCTACAACTACTCTATGCCAAAAGGCATGTGTTTCTTACTGGAAGTTTAATTGCATGGAAGTTGGGATGGGGTGACAACAGAAATCTTGATGCTGGAAAATTTGATAGACTTAAGAAGGAAAATGAAAGATGTCTTGGAAGTCTCTTTTCTCTGGCTTCATACGTTACAATGGGCGAGGAGAACTTGGAAGGAAACAGTTTATCACACTCACGGTCGTAGGACAGATATTTATCACATGATTCGCTTTAGCCTTGTAGAATGAAAGCAGAAGCCATAAACTGCACAGAGGAGAGTGCAAACTGTTGCATTTTCTGAATTCATTGAAGATGACATGAAAAAGTTGTTTGGATGCTTTATTATGTGTGGAAGGGCCATAAAATCCAGGCTGAGCACCAAGAGGAAAGTGCGGTCAAAGATAAGGGTGAGTGTGAAGGGACGGTACTGCAATTAAATTTGAAAACCACTCTTTATAGACACATTAAAAATCACACTCCAACCAATAGAATGGATAAGCAGCCTCATTGTATCAGGTTCCTGCCACTATGAACGCACATCCTGAGAAAGGATCTGTAGTGTTTAATACGTCTCAGTTATGAAATGATGAAGCATGCGATTTAATACCATTTAAATGCCAGGTATCACCTACTTACTCATTTAACAAATAGTCATTAAGTGCCACCTCTATGCCAAATTCTGTACCAGTAGCTGGAGATGTAGCTGTAAAAAGTCATGGTTTCTATTAGGGAGAAGTTGTTGAACTTGGGATAATGACTGCTAACCAGAAAGGTAGAGGACTGCAGAGGAGGGGCTAACTTGGACTTGGACTTTTTCATAGAGGGGGGGATGATCTGCCTATGACTGATTGTATACTCTATGCACACTTGTTTTTTGCTTTAATTTTTATTTTTAAGTTATGGGGTACATTTGCAGGATGTGCAGGTTTGTTACATAGGTAAAATGTGTGCCATGGTGGTTTGCTGCACCTATCAATCCATCACCTAGGTATGAAGTACAGCATGCATTAGCTCTTTTTCCTAATGCTCTCCCTCCCCTACACCTCACAACAGGCCCCTGTGTGTGTTTTTCCCCTCCCTGTGTCCGTGTGTTCTTATTGTTCAGCTTCCACTTATAAATGAGAATGTGCAGTGTTTAGTTTTCTGTTCCTGCATTACTTTGCTGAGGATGATGGCTTCCAGCTCCACCCATGTCCCATGTCCCTGCAAAGGACATGATCCTGTTTTTTGTTTCTTTGTTTGTTTTGTTTTTGTTTTATGGCTGCATAGTATTCCATGGTGTATATGTATCACATTTTCTTTATCCAGTCTATCATTAATGGGCATTTGGGTTGACTCCATGTCTTTCTATTGTGAATAGTGCTGCAATAAACCTATGAGTGCATGTATCTTTGTAATAGAACGATTTACATTCCTTTGGGTATATACTCAGTAATGGGATTGCTGGATCAAATGGTATTTCTGATTCTAGATCTTTGAGGAATCGCCACACTGTCTCCCAAAAACCACAGTGAGGTACCATCTCATGCCAGTCAGAATGACGATTGTTTAAAAGTCAAGAAACAACAAATGTTGCCGAGGTTGTGGAAATGTTATTATAACCATAAATAAGGTTTTACGTGCTCATGGAGGAAAGTTTTCAAAACACAGAAAAGCAAAAAGAAAAAAATATCATCGCTTCGAAATAACCGTAGATCACCTTGTATTCTATTTCCTTCTGTTCTTTTACCTGCGCATATATTTTGACATCGTTGGTATTTTTTGTTATTTTTCTGAATAATGTAAGCACTTACATGCTATAATAAATGCTCGATAACATGGTTTTCACGATTTCAAAACATTCTATCACATTTGGGATACTGCACATTGGAATGGGGTGGGGGGAACTTTTGTAAAACTTCAATGCCTCGGAACTCCTCCCCCAAGACTAAATCACTCAGTCTCTGGGATGGAAGACAGTTGTCAGTATTATGAATAAGTTAATCATTATTATTTTATTATTAGGCAATAGAATTTTGCTTGAGTTGGTTGTTTGTTTTCAATAATGTTTAAAATCCTGTCATGAACATCTTGGTAGAAGGCAAATCAGCATTCTGCATGATTTCCTCAGCACAGAATCTGAGCAATGGGATTAGCACATCGAAAGAATGCTAATAGAAAAAAAGAGTGTTAATATATCTTGATCTATTCTCATTTCTCAAAGGGGAACAGACAATTCAGAGCTGTTGTAACAATGTAACAGAGGGGAAAAGTCAGACTCAGAAGGTTTAAAATATGGATTGTATTTAGCTCCAAGGAATGTGTCCTTTCCACTGTATCTGTGTTACCTCACAGGACAATCCTTCTAAAACTTGCTTACATATAATTTTTAGTGCAGGTCTGGTTTTCTCAGGCCAACAGCCGTCAGGAGAAACTCTTAAGAACCTGCCTCCTAGTGACTTGTACAATTCTGGAGGATCTGAATGCAACTGGAGATAGAAGATGACAGTGAGATTTGTTGCCACAGACAATGACTAACAGATAATTATTCTTATAATCTAGTTATTATCAGAAATAAAAAGATTAGAATAAAAACTAAAATCCCAATCATCACTTTATTATTATGTCCACTTTGTAGATAAAGAAATTGCAGTTAGGGAATTGAAGTGCCTTTTTTTCTTCCAAGATGACATAGCAAGATCTGACTGCAAAGCCGGGAATTGTTCTACTGTGCTTTGATGAAAAAAAAAATTATCTAGGAAGCTTATTAAAAATTGTAGCTTTTCCAAAACTGTCTGATTCCACAGGTCAAAAGGTCCTGGAAGTCCATATTTTTAGATTCTGGTACAGGGAGTTTGTGGCCTCCCACACCAGACTGCTTTTGTATTTGATCCTTTCTGGTTTCAGATATGTTACCAGCTGAAGTAGCACAGCTTCAGATCTGGGCTACTCAGATCTTCTTCCAACATAGAACCTTCTGTGAGGGGTGTAATTAGCCAACAGCCTCCAGTGGCCATTCCCTCAAGATCCAGAATCTCCCACGGGGATTACAGCAAAGCTATCACTCCCTGAGCTGCTCCTAGCTAATAACTAGAGATTCGACTGAGGGGATAGAGCCAGGCCTTTTCTGCCTCTAGCAGAATGTCCCTAAGAGGGAATCCATACCTTCCTCAGAACTGCTCTGTAGCCTGAGGCACTTTCTAATCTACCCTCCTCCTTTCTCTCTCTCCTTTCACAGGTATCAGACCCACAGATCTCCCTCCTACTTCTTCTCCCTCTCCCCTTTATCCTTCCTGGCATTCCTCTTGATAAATCTCCTATAGTTCAGATGTACTTTTTGTATCTGCTTCCTGGAGAACTCTAACACAAGATGCTACCCAATAGAGTAGACTAAAAATGCTTCAACCTAGTGGGAAGCCAGGGGATGCTCAGGGCACACCCACAAAATTAGTCAAGGCTACAATCAAGACTGTTTGGTTTTTGTCTCTCTTTCCTAGAACACCACTGTCTCTAACATTGCTAAAGCTAGGTGTATTAGTTAGAGTTCTCTTACAGGGGCAGAAATAATAGGAGATACATATATATATATGTATATGTAAAGGGGAGTTTGTTAAGTATTAACTTATATGTTCACAACATCCCACAATAGGCTGTTTGCAAGCTGAAAGAACTGAAGAACTTGGAGTCCATTGTTCCAGGTCAGGAAGCATCCAGCACCAGAGAAAGATGCAGGCTGGGAGGCTAGGCCTGTCTCTCCTTTTCACATTTTTCTGCCTGCTTTCTATTCACTGGCAGGTGATTCGATCGTACCCACCAGATTAATGGTGGATCAGCATTCCCCAGCCCACTGACTCAAACGCTAATCTCTTTTAGCCACACCCTCACAGACAGCACCAGGATCAATACTTTCTATCCTTCAATCCAATCAAGCCGACGCTCAGTACTAAGCATCACACCAGGATTCTCAGGAATTCTGATCCACAAAACTTATCCCCTCTTCATGGTGGGAGCAGTGCAGAGGAGCCAGAACCCACCCCCTTGGTGTCAGTCTCCCACCGACTCTTCTCCTGATGCAGGATAAAGCCCTGTTGCTTCTTATCCCAAGAGTCCAGCATATAAACTCTGCTCTCCACCTGCTTGTGGCTAGAGTGTGTATTTTCAATTGCTTTTTGTCATTCCTGCTTGCTCAGAATTCCCTACGAGCCAACAATACTATGTGTGTGTGTGTGTGTGGGTGGGTGGGTGTGTATGTGTGTGTAGAGAGAGAGAGAGAGAGATGGAGAGACAGTCTCGCTTTGTCATCCAGGCTGAAGTACAGTGGCACAATCTTAGCTCACTGCAACTTCTGCCTCCTGGGTTCAAGTGATTCTCATGCCTCAGCCTCCTGCGTAGCTGGGAATACAAGCATGAACCACTGCACTCCAGGCTGGGCGACAGAGTGAGACCCTGTCTCAAAAATAAATAAATAAATAAAACACCCAAAGTAGTAAGTCTGACATAAATACATAAATAAAAAAATATATTGGTACATAAATAGTTTGGGTTCAACAAGGAACATTTCTGCTTTGCATGGGAAGAAGAATACAAATTTCCTTAGGACTGTTGATATAAATACAAATAATTGTATTCAAGGATTGTAACATTTGTTTTATCAGCAAAATGTTAAGTATCAATTTTCTTAATTGCAAAATGGGTTTCCTAACACCAATATTAGAGTGCTGTCTGTGGGCCCAGTTACTTCATATACAGTTTCCAAGGTGCTAATAAGTGTTCAATAAAAGGAAATATGTTGTCTGCCTTTTTTGTTGTTGTTAGACAATATGGAAAATAAGGCACCAATCTTTCCTGGCTGAGTATATTTATTATTAAAAAAGAGAGATTGCTTTCTGGTGTTTCTGTAAGTGAACACTAATGTACTGAAAGATGAAAATAAATAAAACAGGCAGACAAAAAGGCTAGGCAGAATTTGCAGTGCAAATAACTCTGTTAAACCTTGCCACACCAGAGTGTGACCATGAGGGAGATGGGGAGGTGGGGAGTTGTTTAGGAAGCAGAGAAGTAGTGATGCTGGGAGATGCATGACCTAGACTCTAGACTGTCAGGGATGCCAGTGAGGGACTCATGATGAAGAATATGATTTTTTAAATAAATAATAAAAACATCCTAAATGCTTGCTCTAACTTTGCCCTAGAAATTCCACCATGAGCCCGGCAGAGACGTTAAAGAAGATCCACGTTGTGCAAGGCTTGCTGGATTTTGTTCCTTCCGTCAGAATCAGGTAAGGGCAGGAGAGTGAGAATGGGGAGGTTGCTTGACAAATTGCCTTGGATTTATTTTTCATCATTTATATTATATTACATAGGGTTGGAACGCACCTCAATGGATGGACAGTATAATAGTCTGCATGTTTAATACGATTTCTGCTACAGGCAAAATAGTACCAGATAAAGCATTTGTATCTTAATGATAGGTAAATAATCCTTTAGTGTCACAGATGAACATGCGACAGACAGGCATTCTCTATTCATGAAAACACCTTTATTTTCCTACCCCATTACAGCAGAGATATTACTACATCGGTGGCTACCTTCCCACACTGATAGACGGGGAATAAACAATCGCACATGCACACACACCAGCAAGATAATGGTAGTATAGTCACACAATAATAGCTCCTTTATAGATGCTAGAGAATTTCTTTCTCCATGTTGCTACTATATGAGAGATGGCACTGTATGATAGAAAGAAAGCTGGGCTTTGGGCATCCGTGAAACAGGGGTTCAAATCCTAGGTGCTCTCTTGATTAGCTATGCAATTTCAATTACTGTTTTGCACACTGCAATGTGCTCATGAATCATCCAAGCATCTTTTTAAAATGCAGATTCTGATTTTCCAGGTTTGGGGTGAGCCTGAGACTACATTTGTCACAGACCCCATAGTACGTGGCACTCAGGCTAGTGATATTTGGACTCCACATGGAATCGTGAAAACTTAAAACCTATGATTCATGTTTTGCAAGCCTCAGTTTCTTCATGGGCAAAATGCAGATGGCTAATGTTTAATAATACCATGAGGATTATACCAAGCAATGCTTATAAAAGCCCTCCCTGTGTGTCCTGGCACATACTGTGCTCCATCAGGGCACGCTGTTACTATTATTATTAATAACGTGCTCGTGAGAACAGTGCAGAGATTAACCACCTGATGGGAACAAGGTAGGTTAAATTAGATGCATGTGGCTCCATTGCTTTTTTTTTTTATCTTACAGCTAATGACAACGTTGCAGATTTACTTAGCCCTATACATTCTGGTGGCAATGAATTGTGCATTCCATCTCCATCCTCCCCAAAATGATAATAAAATTTAGAGAGAAATAAAAGAAGAAAATCTGTTTGCTTTAGAAAGTTTCCACAGCTCAGCAGAGCTGCACGTATTGGAGAGTAACTTCATTTCCCAGGGACTAGCGGAGCCCATAATCCATGAAAATGGAGCACAAGTCCCTGCATGATGTACTTGTGCAGGAAGCTGCTAAGATTCACTTGCAGCTCTGCGTGAGCCCACCGAGTTCTCTTTGATAAGTTGCCCGACCTGAGAAAGCTGGAAATGTGTCCATTATTGTGGAAGCTGCTGGGGGGATATGGTATTAGAAGTGGAGAGGGTGGAGGATCAGGGATCCTGGGGTGGAGAGTGTGCCTCCCAAACTCATACATTCTGAGAGAGGAGGAATCTGAATTGGAAAGCCCAAGTTTTACAAGCTACTCAGAGCCCTGGAAAGCGAGGCTTAAAGGTGCTTTGGGTTGCCTTCCACCAAATACGTGTGGGTGGCATGATTGAGGTGTCAGGAAGGGGCTCAACACCTGTGGAAAGAGGAGAGCTGGCACCAGCCAACTTTGCCCTTCCCCTGCAAGAGGGAGAGACACCCTGATGTTAAAATTGGAAAGCCTGAGAAAAATAATGCATAGCACAGGCTAGGCCATGGGGTGCTAGGCCCCCACATCCCCAGCTTGGGAGAGGATAAACAGTTTCTGCTTTTCTAGAGGGCAATTTGGCATTGTGTTTCAAAACCTCTAAAAAAATGCATACCCTCGGACCCTGCAGACCTGCATCTGGAAAATTATCCCAAGGAAACAATATAAACATGTGGAAAATTTAGCTTTAGGGTGCCATGCCTGGAATCAGGATGCAAATATATATATATATATGTGTGTGTGTGTGTGTGTGTGTGTATATATATATATATGTATATATTTTGCTTATCTTGATGGGTGGGGTAGCAGAAAAAAACAAAACCAAAATGAGGACAATAACAGAGAGAGAGAGAGAGAGAGAGAACTATTTCAAAGCTATAGGCATCTCCCCTTTCCCAAGAGCTGGAGGCTGGAGTTGGCCCTTGGTGGAGGTTGCTTTGTGACTTGGAAGCAATCTCTCCACAGGGAAGAATATTAAGCAAACACCCTCCTCGGTATTCATGGGCCAATCTAAGAATGCAGGTGTGTTAGACTCAGAAGTTAAATATCCTGCTTTGTTATGTAAATTGTTAACTGCTGTTTTTAGTGAAAACTACATTTCTGCAGACTTGCATGCTCTGATAGCACTGTTTCTCTTCTTAGTAAGAATTCATGCTGGTTGCAATTCGTTTAGAAATAGTGGCCATAAGCCATGCAATATATAGGTTGATGGCAGGCAGTGAGGGGTTGTGCATGCAGCTTGAGGACTTGCTCTCAATCCACTTACATTCTCGTGGGCTGGGACAGATAAAAACATGTGCACAAATAAAAAATGAAGTAGATACAAACACACTGCTACTAATACTAACATCTGTGAAGAAGAAAAATATAGTAGCATGATAGCAATGGAAGGGAGTTGCTTTAATTTGGACAGGATCTGAGGACTTCTCCAAAGAAATGACAAGTGAATGGTCCATTAAGGAAAAAGCAGGGCATAGGGGCAATTGCACTCAAATTGTGGAAAATTCTTGGTTAGAGAGGGGGAAGTGCTGCTATGAACCGGAAAAATGGCATGGTAGTTGAAGAGGATGCCAGGACATGGGGAATTTTATTTTGGATGGATAATTTTGTAGCAAATTTGTAGGCTTCTGAGACTGATCTAGCAGAGAAGGAAAAATTGATGGTACTGAATAAAATGAGAAAAACTGGAAGTATACAGTTCTTGAGAAAGCAAAAGCGTATGGGATAGAGATCGCAAACAGGGGAGTTCATCTTTGGGATGAGTTGAGGTGGTTATTCCATCAACAGGGTGGAAGTCAGGGCTTGTACATAAAGACAACAGCCAGGGTCACTGGGAAAATTCAGCTGGGGACCCTATATCTGAATGCATCAAAGATAGATGCAATCGGATATAAACTCTACAACTAAATCGGTCTTTGATGTAAGGTGAGGTCGTCAGTAGACTGTAGACGGTGTGCCTGAGGAAAGAGAAGCTGTGGAATCATCATGTCTAGAGTTGGGAAGATAAATTTACTTAGAAAATGTAGAAGCATCATCTGGTTGGATTAAATGTGTTTCAAATGTGTGGTCATTTATTGATATGTGTCCACTCAACACTGTTTTGTAACATTTTCCAGCCACAAGCAGCTTTTGGGGAGCGGATGCAAAGAAGGTAAGAAGTTGGGCATAACTACATATTATGGTTAATTTTATGTGTCCTGTTGTCTGGGCCATGCACCCAGATAATTGATCAAGCATTACTCTAAATGCTTGCAGTGAAAGAAGTTTTTAGATGAGGTTAACATTTAACAATTAAGATTGCCCTCCATAATATGTGAGTCGGCCTTATCAGTTGAAGGCCTTAATAGGAAAGCTGATCTCACTGGCCTGCTGGCCTACTCTGCAGATTTTGGACTTGCCAGAATCCACAATTCTGTAAGAGCTAGTTCCTTAAAATAAATTGATATATATACACACATACACATACTATTGTTTCTGTCTCTCTGGAGACCCCTGACTAATGAACAAGGTTTGGAAGAGAGGTAGGGTTACTAAGGAAATCTGATGAATAGAGAATGGGCAAGAGAGTGCAGGCTGCTTTCAAGGGATCCTTGTATATAGTATATATTGTATATCGTGAGAGGTTATACCATCAGAACAGGCTAGGTTATGCCGTGATAAGGAACAAGCCCCAAATCTCAATGGCTTGTCAAAACAAAAGTTAATTTCTTAAGGAGTTTGAAGTGGTCTCTGATCATTGTGGTCACTCAGGGACCTGGGCTAAGGCTCCGTTTTGACAATGGCTTCCATAACCACTGCAACAGGAGGGGAAAAGGGTAAGTGACTTGCACTGGCAGTTAAAATGTCACATGTCACTTCTGCTTACATTTAATTTGTCAAAGCAAATCACAAGGCTCAGTCTAATTTTAAGAGGTGGTCAGGGAGCAGTTAGTCCTACTGTGTTTTGGAAAGGAGAATAATCAGAAACTGGTGAAATAATTTTAATGATTACCATCAGGAGCAGATATCAAAAAAGTGGTAGGAAAATTGGACTGGGGTACTCAAAGATGCTGCAGAATTTCTAGACTGGGAAGACTGGAATGAACTGGAAGCTTAGAGATGTAGCCAGAGAGTGATGAATGGCTTGAAGTTAATTCAGAGATGGTGAAGCTGTTGGAGATGACAATTTAAAGGCAGGAACATGTACATAGATACCTAAAATAGAGTGAAGGGTAAGCTCCTTACAACAGTCATTCTCAGACTTCAGTGTGTATCAGAATCACAGGAAGGACTTGTGAAAACACAGATTGCTGAACCTCACTGACCTAGAGTTTCTGATTCAAGGTCTGAAGATTTACATTTCTAACAAATTTGCGAATAGTGCTGAGGATGTCTGCCTTAAAGGTATTGATGCACAAGGAATAAGAGGCCTTAGCATTAGATGAGTTAGCAACATGGTGTTAATGTTATTATGAATGACTGGAGCCATTTGCTACAATAATTAATGAATAATAGGGAGCCATAGGTCATTAATAGATGACAGCAACAAGAAAAACAATAGCAAAATCTAATCATATGCATTTTAAAGATTTTTCATGTGGAAGGAAGGAAAAGAGATGATTTGGAAAGAGCATTGGGAAGTAAAGATGACATCCACCCAACCTCCGGATATTAAAGTATATGGGATGATGTGGGAACAAAACAGTGCCCATAATTTGCATGTGGTGAAATGCATAAATCTTGTGTGTTTCACTGAATTTTGGCTAACATGTACACCATGTAACCCACAATCCCTTCAACATCCATCACCACAGATAGTTGTCTCATACTACTTTCCAGTTAATCTTACAAATATTAATTGTTTTAATCCATGAGCATGGTATATTTCTCTTGATATTTATGTCTTATTTGTTTCCTCAATATTTTGTAGATTTCAGTGTACAGGTTTTGTGTCTATTTGATTTAATTTATTCCAAACTATTTTATGTGTTTTATGCTATTGCAAATCATATTTTTATAATTTCATTTTTCATAATTCACTCATAGTATATAAAATTCGCTCTGTATATTGAATTTATAGTCTGTAATTTTGTTAAAAATCACCTTTCACTGTTAATATTTTCTTTTTGTTGAATTATTTGGAAAATGTATGTGATTAATTTTATCATTTGCAAGTAAAAACAATTTTGTCTCTTCTTTTCCTATTTTTGTGCATTTTTGGATTGTTTGTTTGCTTATTGCTTGAACTAGAAACTCTAGTACAATGTTGAATAAAAGTAGTAAGAGCTGACATCCTAGGCATGTTCCCAGTCTTAAAGGGGAAATTAAATATTTCAGCATACAGCATGATATTAGCTGCAGCTTTTTCATAGATGCCCTTTATCTGTTTGAAGTGATTTTGTTTTTTCTCTAATTTGTTGAGAGTTTTTATCATGACTAAGTACTAAGTTTTATTAAATATTTTATCATCTTTTAAAATGATAATATGATTTTCCTTTATTTTGATTATTTTGATTTTCTTTTAATGTTAAGTCAACTTTGCATTTCTAAGACAAACCACTTTATTATAAAGCATTATCTTTTTTATGTATTGTTAGATTTGATTTGCTAACTTTTTTTTTAACATTTTTTATAATGTCCTTTTCTGCTTTGATTCTAAAGTAATGTCAATAGAGAGTTAGAATGTTTTGCCTCCTCCTATATTTTTCCCAAATAATTTACATTTGATTTTATTACTTACTCCTTAAATTTTTGATAGAATTCACTAGGTAATGCTACTTGAGCTTAGAATTTTCTCTGTGGAAAGACTTTTAAATATAAATTTAATTTTTAAAAATACAGATGTAGGGCTATTCAAAATTTCTATTTCTTTTAATGTCAGTTTTTCTAACTTGTGTATCTAAAGAAATTGTCTATTTAATCTAAGATTTGCCATTGTTTTTATATTCCTTGGTTCTTTTAATTTGCTCAGGATAACTCCTGTTTCATTCTTTTTTTTTTTTTTTTTTGAGACGGAGTCTCGCTCTGTCGCCCAGGCTGGAGTGCAGTGGCCGGGTCTCAGCTCACTGCAAGCTCCGCCTCCCGGGTTCACGCCATTCTCCTGCCTCAGCCTCCGGAGTAGCTGGGACTACAGGCGCCCGCCACCTCGCCCGGCTAGTTTTTTGTATTTTTAGTAGAGACGGGGTTTCACCATGTTAGCCAGGATGGTCTCGATCTCCTGACCTTGTGATCCGCCCGTCTCGGCCTCCCAAAGTGCTGGGATTACAGGCTTGAGCCACCGCGCCCGGCCCTGTTTCATTCTTGATAGTAGTCTTCAAGCTGTCCCCTCCTTTATATCTGATATTGTTTTCTATCTTCTTTTCTTGATCAATTTAACCAAAGGTCTAAATTTTATTACTCATCATTTTAAAGAATCACCGTTTGGTTTCATTGATTTGCTCATTTTTTCCTATTTTTTGTCATTTATTTTTGAATTTTTTTTACTATGTTATTGTGCATTAGATATAATTTGTTCTTCTTTCTCTAGTTTCTTAAGGTGAAAACTTATGCCAGTAATTTAAATCCTATTTCCTTCTTAATATAGTTATTTAGAAAGCTAAAGTTTCCTCTGCATGTAGTTTTGGCTACATCCTGAAAGTTTTGTAAATAGGGTTTTAATTTTAATTCTATTCAAAATATTTTCTTCTATCGCTTATGATTTCTGTTTTGATCCATGGGTCATTTAAAAATACATCGGTGAATGTGAAAACCTTACAGTTATCTTGTTTGCTATTGTTTTGTCACGTAATTAAGTTTTCAGAATTATTGAGGCTTGGTTTATAGCCCAGAATATAGTCTATCTTGGTGAAAATTATGTGTACTTTGTACCATAAATCTTAATTAAGTTTTATAAGTTGGTTTTTGGTTTATAATGTTGCTCAACTTTTCTTTTTCCTTACTGAATTGTTCTAAATCTACTTATTCTATCAAATATTAAAAAGCAGAGGGTGCAGTCTCCAAATATGATTGTGAATTTGTCCCCTTCTCCTTTTACTTTGTCAGTTTTTTTCATGTATTTTGAAACTTTATTTTGTATATATACATTTAGTATTTTTATGTGGTCTTAAAATGTTGACCTGTTTATCATAACTAAAGGATGATTATATTAGCTTTATTAAATATCCATCTTTATCTCTGGCATTATACTTTGTCTTGGTGTCTTGTTTGGCTTTCTTACGGTTAGTGTTTTCATGGACTATGTTCTTTTTTTTATCTATTCCTTTTTAATCTATATCTGTCTTTGTTTTTAAAGTGGATTTCTTGTAGGTAACGTATGGTTGATTGTTGCTTATATACTCCTCTGAAAATTCCCGCCTTTATATGGAACGTATAGTTCACTTACATTTATTTATTGGTACTGCCATTTTAATTTTACTGTTTGCACTACTTTTGACCCATCAATTCTTTATTTCTTTATTCATTTTAAGTTCTGGACTGTGTATTTATTATTTATTTTTAAATTTTAGAAACCTACTGTATTAGCTTTCAGTTATTCCTCATTTATTGCTGAAGGGTTTACAATAGATATCTATATATTATCAAAGTCAACGTACATTAATAATATAACCCTTCTATAAGAATTTTAAAATAGTAGATTTCCATTTCTCTCCTCTTATCTTTTATGCTATTATTTTCATACATTTTACCAGATGTTACAAATCAGAGGACATCATGAGGCAGAGTGTGAGCTTCTACTGCTACATGAGCCTGTTCTTGCAAGACATGTAGGGGAGCAGATGAGGGGAACTGCAGGTAGGTGAGGACTGCTGAGCTCTTTCAGTTTTAAAAATGGATGTAAGTTAGGCATTCTTTTACATGTCCTTTCTTTTATCTACAAAATTCCTGTAAAGTTTTACCAAAGAAGAAAAAATTTTCTCTACTACGTATATAAAACTAGAAATGGGAACTATTGCATACTTGAACATGACTATTTAGGTATATCTGTCTATATCCCTTATTTTGAGGAAAAGAGTATATAATAATAAGCTAAACAGGTATTGAATAACTGAAAAGAAAAGAAACACTAAGGAGACAGAGGGATAGTAATTGCAGGATCAGAGTTCAAGGAAAACAGAATAAGTTGGATTACTAAAAGGTGGGAACTTGGAGGAGAAACTTGCAGAACTGGGACTCAGCCCATTGAGGCAAGGAAGCCTCCAGATTTCTGGAGCCCAGAGAAGCCAGAGACCCATACTCTGGGCAAAGGAGCTGCCTGGCAGGTGCTGGTATCTCCGAGGAGGTGTGATGCACTGGATCTCCAGAAGGACCACGAGGAAGGCAAGTCTGGATATTGGAACCACCTTTAGCTGCCAAGGTTCTGAACTCTTGCTGAGACAACACTGCCAGTGACAATAAAGATAGTTAAAAGGAGTAGTTCTTTGTCTCATTTCTTCCTTCCAGGTTCCCTCTAGCATATATTCTCAGCAAAATCTAGTAGGGAGCAGACTGGCAAAGGAGAAATGCAGTTGGAAGGTCTGAGCTCCAACATCATACAAAGGAGTATAAAAGAGTAGGTGTAGAGTTGTGAAATGATCACTTAGTATTGGTGACCCTTCCCCAAGCCACACTGGTGGTAGATGACACTGACCCCAAGGAGTCACCTATCTTTGAGGGTCTCAGCAGCAAACATGATCCTTCTAAAGATGCTAAAATACGTAGATATGGTCTGTGCCCCCGCAGATACCTAGCACAGGGCCCTGGAGAATCTCTGCAAAGGAACAACCTACAAGCACTGTAAGGAGACAAGGTTCCTGCATCAACAGGTAGGGGCCAGCAGATATCACGATTTGGATATTGATGAACTATGACCCCATTTTTGTATTCCCAAACTTTTGAAGCATGCCAATTATATGAATAATATTGAATGGAAAGCAAATGTGATGGCAAATAGGAGGACACTGTCTAAATAAATTCAGATACACTTACACAATGAATAACTCTGCAGCTGTTAAAAATAATGCTGTAAAATAATATTTAGTAATATGGGAACATGTTCATATTAGATTTTTTTAAAGTTTATGAATCTGTTAAATTTTCGATATATATTTATTTTTATATTTATATATTACATGTATTATAAGTATATTGTGTGTATGATACATGTATCTATTATATCTACTATATAATAGATATAATATACATGTATGATACATATTATATATAGACATATAATGTATGTTATTATATGCACATATATAATATGTAATGTACGTATTATACATAATCCACATATTATAAATATAAATTAAAGATTTCTATATTAATATATACTATATAATATATTTAAATATTGATATCTTATATTAATATTTATAATTAATATGACATATTAATATAAGTAATATATTACTTATATATAATATATAAATAATATATAATTAATTTTTGTACAAATATATAAAGATATTTACATAAACTAAATTTATATATTTGTGTTTATATTTTTTACATATTACTTACACAGAAGTTTCTACAGTAATTGTTATAATGTATCCGTATAGGTTCAACCAGATATGATTTTTACTTTTGTGTGTTTATATTTTTTAATATGTCTTGAATTTTTTACAAAAAAGCCATTTTTTACTTTTATGAAAATATTTACTTTTTAAATTAAAGAATAATGTGAAATGATTGGAATATCATCTTAAATCCTTCTCAACTATTTAAACTCCTTTCTACCCTGTCTCGAATATAGAAAAATACCTTCCTGTACTATATAATACATGATAGAATACATACTCTTCTGTACTCTATACTTTCAACATCATCAGCCTCAAAATGGGGGGTAAAATGTTGGAAGGTTTCATAGATTCTGAAGCTCTCCTCCATGACCAGCCACTCACAGCCACAAATCCTTGGAATGGCAATGGAAATACATCTCTCTTCTTTGGTGGACAAAGCCTTTTCACACTATTGTATTAGGCTTTGTACTGGGCTGCTCCTGATATTAAAGAGATAAAGATATCTCTTAAATATCTTTTTTCTGACTGCTTCTGGAAAACATCTATTCAACCTTGAAAGTCCAATTCCCACATTCCTACTCTGCCATGACTGTAAATTTCCTGAGGCCTCCCAGAAGCAGAAACCACTATGCTTTCTGTATAGCCAGCAGAACCACGAGCCAATTGAACCTCTTTTTTAAAAAAATATAAATTACCCAGTCTCAGGCATTTCTTCATAGCAGTGCAAGAACAGATTAACACAAACACTCAGATTAGTGTTTGAGTAACTGGGTGCTATAACTTAGCCAAGTTTATACATAAACTAACAATCGCATACAACAATAGAAAACTAATACAAATACGTTAGATTTCAAGGGTCAAAACATTAAAATAGTGTAAATAAAACCTTTAGTAAGGAACATGGCGTATAGCACACTCAATAAACACCTGCTTTTTATTCTGGCTGTCATTCTGAAAATTCAAATTTTAAAAATTATATATATTCCCCACATGCAAAAGGCAGTATGGTATAATGGTATAATCTCCAGACACAAAATAGGGAGAATTAGAAATGGCCTTGGTTTCAAGTGGGAGTTGAGCAATGAGAACACATGGACACAAAGAGAGGAACAACATACACCAGGGCCTGCTGGGGGCCAGCGAGGTGAGGGGAGGGAACTTAGAGAACAGGTCAATAGGTGCAGCAAACCACCATGGCACACGTGTACCTATATAATCAACCTGCACATTCTGCACATGTATCCTGCTTTTTTAAAAAAATAAAATAAAATAATAAAATAAATGCCTTGGTTCCAAAATTTACCTGCTCATTTATTTTTGGCAAGTATCATTGTTTCCCGATCTATAAAATCAGGGTGACAATCCATGCTCTCATCTTAAAGTAGGATATGATTAATTGACTTGAAAATTCTAATTGTACAAATCACCTTAAAAAATGGTCCAGAGAGGCTTAAAATAAAATAAACTATAAGTCAATGAAATCAGAACCAGAAATTTAAAATCCATTTAGAAGGATACGAGAGCATGTTTATTTTTAAGCTGATAAAACGCTTGTGATTGAGCAATGAATTGAGCCCTGAGACTCTAGCAGCAAATAAAGATGTTGAGATACATTTATTTATTATTTCAACAACAGCAGCAGGAACTCATTCTGTAATGGGAAGACATATGCATTTTTTAGGTCACAGGAACGTTTCCTGGAAATATTTCAGTGTCACAACTCATAAAAGGAACAGTGAACAAGTAATGGGTATACTCCAGTACAATGGATACAAGTCAGGTTGGATTGGATTCAAGTCCCAAATCTGCCAGTTTTGAGATATCACTCTGCACTAAGCCAAAATACTTAATGTCTCCAAGCCTTTGTTTCCTCATCCCAAAATTAGGAATTTGCATAGTATGTACTTCATTGAGTAGTTTGTGATGTGTTTAATGGAATTGGAGTTTCTCAAGGGGTTAGCACAGTGTGATACAGAAGTTCAATATATGTCACCTAGTTCATTCAAATTTTTATTATCATTGTTATGCAGACACCTAAAAGTTCTTCATGTGATCTTTGCTCATACTAACCCATGGTAGATGTCGTATTAGTCTGTTCTTGAATTGCTATAAAGAACTACTTGAAACTGTGTAATTTATAAAGAAAAGAGGTTAAATTGGCTGACAGTTCTGCAGGCTGTACAGGAAGCATGGCTGGGGAGGCCTCAGGAAACTTACAATCATGGTGGAAGGTGAAGAGGAAGCAGGCATGTCTTACATGGCCAACGCAGGAGGAAGAGGGTGAAGGGGGAGGTGTTATATGCTTTTAAATAACCAGATCTCATGAGAACTCATTCAGTGTTATGAGAATATCAAGGAGGAAATCCACCCCCATGATCCAGTCATCTCCTACCAGGACCCTCCTGCAACATTAGGGATTACGACTCAACATGAGATTATGGCCGGGGCACAAATCCACACCATATTGGATGTCTTCCCATCTACAGAATGAGTATACAAGATTCATTCCCTCTGCATACGTTTTCTGAGCACCCCATGATGTGCCTAGCACTGTTCCAGGAGGTGACTCTTAAGGTTAGATAGGTCTCTGACCCCAAGGAGCTTGCTGGGGAAACACAATAAAAAGATGAAAAATAAAGAGAAAGACAACAGTGAATAGCTCTATGCAGAGAATTAAAATGGGTGGTGCTGTGGAGAACAACTGATGGCTGCTGCAGGTGGACAGCTTGGGTGACCTCTCTGAGGACATGGCACTTGGGTGGAGATGGAAATGCAATTGGAACCCATTATGACAAGGGCAGAGAAAGGCACTTTGGTGGAAGCATCCACAGGGCTAATGCACTATAGTGGGTGTGAACTTAGAGGACTCAGGAATCAAGGAGAAGGTCAGTGTGGCTGGAGCCTGTTTAGCAACAGGGTGAGGTGATGGTTGCAAAAAGAGAGCAAGAGAGGAATCCCCTAGGGTTGGCTTCTGAAAGACCTGGTAAGCAGGTCAAGGGGTTTGAACTGAATTCAAAGTATGATGGAATTCCCATGGGAGGAGTCTAAGCAGAAGAAGGATGTAAACACTTTGCACTTCCTCAAGAGCCTTCAGGCTGCTGAGCAGAGAGTGTCTTGCAAAAAAGCAAGAGCAAAAGCCCAAAGGCCGGTCTGCAGGTGGTGAAGTTGTCCAGGTGAGAATGGGAGTGGCTAGGACCAGGGCAACAGAAGGAACACAAGTGGATGTGGGGCCACCGGAGCGTGGGTCTCCTGGATGTGGGCAGGACTGCCTGTTGGCCTTTGGGCTGGTGACATCAGGTGGACAGAGACTCAAAGGGACTTCAAAGCTTACACAAACATTGGGAACATGAAACTGTATCCCATTTTTGCTCCTGTTCCCACAAGAACCACTCTCCAATACCTCTGAGCCAGCAGCTCCATTTACCTGGGAGAGAATCACTAGATACCTGCTCTGTCTGGTTGTCTTTCTAGGAAATCAGTAAATGAACTCTTTCTCCCCATACCATGCATTTGTTTACTCTGTACAACCAGGCCACCTAGGTAAAACTCAAACTTCTCTGCATAATTTTTAAGATACTGTACAAAGGAACCTAGAATCCAGCACATGCCATCGAGTTACAATCACATTGGCATTGCACCAACATTCTCTGACTTCTTCCTCATTCTCCCTCCCACCTCCAGTATCCAAGACTCCAGTGATAATAGAGATGTGCTCACTGTATCTGCATATTTTTTGCCTGGAATATAGTGACACTCAGTTAATGTTGGTTATTTTATTCTAGGTGTTGCTGTTTTAGTTATTTTTCTGATTACTGTTACAGTAATTTTTTGATGATCTTGGTACTCTTGCATTTATTGATCCACTTGTCTAGAATGTTCACTTCCACCTCTGCACTGAACACTAAATAAAGATTAGTTGAATAAACTGATCAAGAGAAGTTAGGTTTACTTCTCTAAAGCCTACACAAACATTACCACCACCTCCAGGGAGCCCTCTCTGATTACCTCAAACTTAGGCATTCATGCTCTCACCAGTGCCCCACAATACCTGCTCAAAATGCTATCTCCTTGGGTTGTGGTTGTTTCCCCACTACCTTGGGATATTCCAGCAGGCTGGACTATTATTTATTGCGAAATGTATGATAGACTAAGGTACATATTTGAAGTATGTTAAACTTGGAAAGAAAAAGATAAAGATGAGAGAAAGCCAGTTTGTTCTTTCAGCCAAAGCAGCTATAAAAGCATCCATGCCATACTTGGCAAAAGGTATTTGAGCCCTGATGTGAGAATACGTGGGTCCCTCCTAGATGTCTGTTTTTTGTTGCCTTCAAGCAGCATGGTTGCTCATGTATGTATGGAGTTATCCACCCTCTGGGAGAATTGTACCTTTACCTTTACACCCCACCTCTTGTAGTATTTGGTAAATCAGGAATCATTTCCATGCTACGTAAGCAAATAATCATTCAGACAACCCCATCGCCTTCCTCTGAATGCAGGCTAGGACTGTGCACCAGCATCTGGGGCTCAGCACCTATGCTTACATGCCAGGACACAGTGCAGCTGGTGCTCCCACCCACTGAGACACCACCCTACCCCACACGCATATGTGTACAAGCACTTTCTGAACACCAGGGTTAAATGTTGGTTTGGACATGTCTGAAGACCATGTTGCAAATTTTAAAGTTCAAGTGATATTTCTACCAGGAAGGCTGCCCTCCCCGGTGATCAGGGCCCATTCATCTATGTTTCTTGCTTATTTCATTTGCAGGCTTTTCTTCTTGCAACCCATGTGAGGACTTCTCACATGGGAGGAGATAGTGTACCTCCTTCTCTCCTATGAATGACTTTTAAGTTCCTGAAGAGCTAGGACCTTGTGGCATATTGATCTCTCTATCTCTGGGGCCCAACCTCTTATCTGTCTCATGCTAATTGTGTAGTCCACTGGCATTTAGTTAAGCCTTTGTTAAATAAATAAATAACTGAAAAAAGAAAAAAAATCGCGTAGTTATCCCTTAATTATTGAGATTCTGCAATTTTCTAATTGGGCCCTTGTTAACTGAAATATTTTGAAATACTTTAGAGGTATTTCATTATTATCTATAAAAGTCCAAGGTGGCAGGGAGTAATGCTGTCTACCTGGGTAGGTAGTGAAATCACGCTAGAAAGTGCTACCGATGTGATTCAGACCCTGGACCTGCCCCACCTGACCTACTCCCTGAAGATCACCTCGGTCTGAGAAAACAGATGGCCGTCTCCAAGATGATGTTCATATATATGAACCTCACATCTCAAAGAACATGTGTCTGACAGGAAATTGATGTCAAGGCATGCTGCACTTCAGCAACTGTAATAGGGCGAAATTAACCTCTGCTCAAGTAAACCCTTCCCAAATGCAATGATGGAGATTCATAAGCTGAGAGCTTATCTCTGTGGGACTTGCGTTAGCTCTAAAATGGAAGCTCCTGTTCCAAATAAGAGACTGCCATACACCAGTAAGTGTGTTTATCCAAAGGGAGGATTGTTTTATTTATTTATTTTTTCCTTAGGATATCAGTCCTGCTAGTCTACGTTTCCATGGGTTCATAATCTTTCGATTAGATACTTAGTTGAATATAAATTATTTTGCCAGTGATCCTTGCTAAGGAATGTTTAGGGGGAAAAAGAGGGAGAGAGAGAAAGCTTTGCAAACAAGAGGTCTCATCACCTCAATATTACACTTTGCCATTAACGACACTGACTGTTTTCATTCATTATTCAGCCCAACTTAACAGTAATTTGTGCCTGAGAGCAGGAGCCAAAAGGAGAAAAAATGAGGACTGGAAAGAATGTGTTTATATTAGAAATAATTTTAAAATAGTATCTCTAATGCATAGTGGAATGAATATTTTTTTCACCGTTTAAATTCAATTATATGCACAGTGGTTTTGCTTTTCTCTTAAATGATAAAACAGTTCTATAGTGCCTTGAGTGTGATGATAGTTTGAGAATATATATATATATATATTTCTTTTTTGTACCACATTCTATATATACTTTTTATTTCCAAATTAATTATCCTTCAGTAGGAAGCTTTTTAAGGTGAAGGAAGTTTTCTTTTAGGAGACACTTCAGAATACAAAGAGAATAGCTCTGAAGCCCACAGGTTGCATTTGTTCATTCCTCCCATGAGCAAGTGTCTTAGGCATGGTGCTGGCATAGAAATCTCCAGGAAGTAAAGATGAATTCCAGCCCAAGGTAGACATATTTCCAAAGGGGCTGGCCTTTGAGCAAGCCATTGCAATGAGGCAGTGACACATGACAGGCAGCAGGAACATGGGAAGAGAGGCAGGAGAGGCAACACCAAGATGGGAGCTTGGGATCTGAGGCATTTGCTGGTAGTGATGTTGAGAAAGGATATTTGGGATCAAGAGCAGAACACAATCAAACAATATGACCTCTTGGGGATTCATAGGTAGATCAAGTTGCTGGGGAGCAAAGGGTGAAGAGTGAGCTGGTGACAGGATGGACAACTTAGTGGGCTCCTCCTTGTGTGTGGCCTCTTGTGAAGGCAAAGGAAGCTGAATAGATGATTGCAAGCAAATGAGGAAAGTTCAAATAAGCTCTGTGGCTTAGTTAATGGTATAATGGTAGTGCTTAGTTAACAGTACCAATGTCAATTTCCTGACTATCTTTGGGGGAAGCTGGGTAAAGGTATACCAGAACTCTCTGCATGAATTTCTTTCAATTTCTTGTTAATTTAAAATTGTTTTCAAGTAAAAGTAGTTTTAAATATACATATATGTATATTTATATACATCTATTTGTATATATGTATTTATAATATACATCTATTTGTATATATGTATATTATATGTGTAAATATATACATACACTGAGCAAGCCATTGCAATGAGGTGGTGACACACGGCAGACTGAAAGCTGTTTTTCTCACAAATTGTTGTAACATTTTATAATGGCTGCCTAATAGTTCTTTGGGGGAAGAGTGTATCTATTCATTCAATGATTCTTGAATGGAAAATTCTTAACATACATACATATGTAACATACATACATATATGTAAATATATACAGCTATACATACATAAATATATGTAAATATATACATCTACACAATGGGGATAAGGATAAATATTTTTATATATGTATATTTATGTGTGTATATATATACACACACGCACACACACATACACACACACACACTTTTTTATTAAAGACTCTAAGACATGAAGGTGAAAGGGAGCCAGTAAAGACTCCAAAGCAGAGATATGCTTCCTAATAAGGTTGGACTTGGAAGGGACTTCAAAGGTTTTCAAATCTCATCCTTTCTCCATCATGTAAAAAATTAAATAGAATCCCAGACAGGACGAACTAGGGTACATAATGCATTGGTGATTGAACTGTAATAAAATATCAGGATCGTTCATTGGTTTGGTTGCTGTTTCATTTTTTTGACATTTGTGTCATCAGAGGAACTATATTGGAAGGAGGACCATCTTTTGGATTAACTCTGAGTTTGAATGCTGATCTTGCTGGCTGCAGACTTTGCTGGTTGTGTCCTGAAGTCATTTATGGTGCTCTCTGGGGTTCACTGCCCAACACTGACTCCACTGTTATGACCTATGGGATGTTGAGTCAAATGCACCTCATGCTCCCCATCTGTAGCATTGAGGAAAGCATGGCACCTGCCAGATGGGTCTGTAGCAAGGACTAAACTGAAATATGTATGGAAAGACCTTAGCATTGTTATGGTGCAAGCGTGTTCAATAATTAACTATTGTTATTATTCGAGCTGGCTGAATCTGGATGTGTTATTTAATCTTTATTAACTTCCAAGTTCACATCTAAACAATGAGGATAAGTATATGTACTTAAGCAAGAGAAGATGGAGTGAGATAATAAGTCATGGGCCTGAAACAGAGAGGGCATCCATGCATGTTAGTCTCTCCCTCTTGACTCTCATACTGGACGGCCCCTGTGGGTTGAAGTCTACCAAGAGCACATAGCTGGGGCCCCTGACCTCAACTCATAGCCAGCTCTGCCCCAGACTCTTGGCCTTGGTCTCTCACCTTGCAATATATTCTCATTTTATACAAAATAGATACTTATTATTAAGAGAGTTATACTCTATTTTTCATAATAAGACAAAGAATAAATAACAAGAAACAAATCCTCATTATTTTGTGTGTGTGAAGAGCCATGTGCTATGAATACTTTGGCACTATTTCCCCCTGGTTCATTCTACATATTTTTATATGGGCAAATTTATCCAGAGAGAGGACAATTGTGCCCCCTCTCATATTAGGGAGTAAGGAGAGTGGAGCTGAGAGTCATTTTTCTTTCTCAGCAAATTTTTGCAACATTTTATAATGTTTGTTTGTGTAATAGTTCTTTGTGGGAGGAGTGTACCTATTCATTCAATGACTCTTGAATGGAAGATTCTTAACATCCATACATAAACAAATATATATATATGGCTGTTACGATTGAACGACACTGTGATAAACACACCTTAATTCATAAAACCTGGAGAGTATCTATTGGCTTACTGACATGACGAACTTAACTAATGTTGAATTCTTACCTTCTCTCCTGCATTTGTGAGTGTCATAAGCTCCACCCTGAGTTTTAGCCCTTGGATTCTCTGGAGTTCATCAATGAAGGATTGCAGCCTCTTGCTTGGCCTGCTACCTGCCTCCCTACCTCTTGGGTACCATATCCTTTCTCATAAGAACTGGATCCATCACTCCAGGGTCATTGCTGGTCTAGGCTCCTGGTCATGTCTACTCGCCTGATCCTGTTAGAGTTAATATTACTATTCGTAATTGTTCAAAACAACAACAACAACAACATAAACAAAACACAACAGATTCTATTCTGTTATACTGCTTTTTAGAAGGCATTTTGGCTCTCATCTTTCCATTAATTTGATTTTGAGTGGAAAAAATATTAGGTATTCCAGGAGGCATAAAGTGAAACAATTCAGTTTTAGGTGAGTTAGCTGTGGTGCAAATATTCAAAATTGTAATTCCAGTTCAAACAGCATGAGCTTTGAACTACAGCAGAGCCTAGTTCCAGTCTTAACTCTTCTACTTTCTAAATGTGTGAAGGATGAGAAAGTGATTAAACCTCTTTGAGCTTCAGTTTTCTATCTGGAAATGGAAGATGGCAACACATACTGAAAGAGTCGCTGTGAGGGTTTCTGATCCTTAGGTTTGTGTCGGTCACAGAGCACTTTTGTGGCCAATCCAGCCTCATGGACAGTTGCAGCATTGGCGTCAGTGGTAGAAAATTATCATCCTACCCCTACTCTTGGTGTGAACTTGGACAAGAGAGTTATACTCTATGAGCCTCAGTTTCTCTCCTTGAAAAAAAAATAGAGAAACACATATTTATTCCTTGGGGCTGTTCCATCAAAGGAGATAATGCATTTAAAGTGCCTGGCATATGCCAGAACTCAATAAATATTCATCTCTTCTCACCCTCCTTCTCCTCCCTAATGCCATCTTGGATTTCATCACGAGGCGTCTGACCAGGCGACGAAGGTCACGGAGGAGACACAGGCAGTGTGGAGCCACACTTCTCCAGGCTTTTTTGAAAATGATTGAAAGTTAAACTGGGCCAGGAGTCTGGTGACGTTTGGGTGAGAGACAGAGTTAAAATAAGGTTTAATCTTAGCCCTTTCCATGTGTTAACAGGCTGCGCAGAGAGAAGAGTTTGAAAGAGATTCAATGCTGAATTTTCTCACTAATCTGAGGAGAAGAGAGACATGGAAAGAAAGAACATGAGAGAGAGGGAGAATCAGAGTTCATATGGCTAATTTTCTAGCCAGCAGCTACTGGAACGTTTCCATTAGGAGATATGAGAAGAGACAAAGAGAAATAATAACTGAAGATGGCTTTGTTGGCCAGAAAAAGAAAAGTTGTTCTGCTGAGGTGGAGGGCAGTGGGTGAGAGCGCAGATGAAGTAGGTGCCCAGGGGACACATTTCATTTTAATGTCATCTCTTTAGTACCTCTCTATCTGCACATTCAATTAACACTGGAGGGAAAAAATAAAAAGTTCCTCCCATGTCAGCCTGCTTGGGGAACAGAACTGGGGAAACACAGTGACCTCACATATTCTTCCCAGAGAGTGCTTTCCATCTCTGTGTTGGCCTTCAACGTTCAAGAAAATGGATATATTATTTTTTTTCCTTTCCTGTTTCCTTGAGGAAAGACTAAGTCTCAGTACTGTTTCAAATAAAAGCAGTGGAGTAATTTTCTTTCCTGTAGGTTCTCCCTCAGTCCCCCAAACCACAGGAATCAACCCTCGTTCCTTTTCTCCCATCCTCTCAGGTGCATCTTGCTGAGTCACTGCATGTTGGCCTGAAACAGGGTCCATGTGTCTCCCCACCATTTTCAAGGCATGGAGGTGGGAAGTGGGAAGTGGGGAGGGTGAGCTTTGGACTGAACACCCAAGGCCCACGGCCACCAGCTACAAAGTTTCCCCCAGGCGTGTCTTTCTCCGTGTTTCTCGCAGGATTCCAGTTCTCCAGTTAAACCAATAATGCTTCTTTGGCCCTATGGTCCCTCAAGTCCTTCCTTTATATCATAAGTAACCAAGGAGCCCTTCACACCTGCTTTTTGAATGCTAGTAAATTTTCAGCATCGTCATCCAACTCTATTCCCCAGGCTTCCCTGCTCCAAACTCCAAGTCACCTGAAAACTAGGTTCCAGTCACCCCACCTCTGCACCAACTTGAGTGAGTCTGAACTGAGAAGCATTCATTCCAATTTGTCATATTTGTGGAGGATTTTTTTTAAATGGCCACAATATTTCTAGTTCCATGGGTTCTTCCAAGGCTTTGTCACTTCCCATCCAGAAGCAGAGTTTCTGTGTTCTTCCCCTTGAACGTGGGAAGCATTTGTGACTGCTGCCTTGACCAACACAGTGGAAGAGACACTGCGTGACCTCTGAGTGAGTAAAGGCCAAGCAGCCCTTGCTTGACTCTCTTCCTTGAGATGTCATCCTTAGAACCTCCATGTTGTGAGAAAGCTCAGGCCACTGGGAGGAACACGTAGGTGTTCCCATTGTTGACAGCCTACAGACAATATCAAACACCAGACACATGAATGAATGAGCCCCTGGGTAGGTCCAGCCATTGAGCCAGCCCTCACTCGGGTGTACCAGCTGTGATCCCAGACATATTGGAGTAGAGACAATTACAATATCTCTACTCTTCCTTGTTCCTGTTGCTGACCCACAATCTGTGAGTCTACTGCTGGTCATGAAAAAAAACAAATTTAACTTCATTCATTCATTCATTCATTCTTTCATTCATCTATCCACCTACTCATCCATCCACCAAAGACATATTTGCTGATATCCCACTGTGTATCATAGACTATAAGCATGGGGGTTGCAGAGATAAAGAAAGAAGCGAAGGCCCTGAGGAGCTCACAGACATACTATTCATTCTGCTGTTGACCCACCACCCCAAATGACCAAAGAGCACCCCTCCTAATACCCTCCTTCAGATTTTCACAGTCGCTCAATTATGCGTGCATTTCTGCTTTGCCATTCCAACTAAGTGCCTTTAGAATAACGGATCAACTTTGTTTCTCATGGTGCTTAGCACAGTTTTATAAACTTAACACATGTTTGATAGAGCTTTGTTAATTTTTGAAAAATCAGTCCATATACTGCTAGAGGTTTTCAAGGCTTCAAGCAAATAAAAGAATTACATTTTGGAAAAGTACCTTAATAAATGAAATCCTTGTGCCAATAGGAGAAAAAGAAGAAATATATGAATTATTTTTGGGTCCTTATTATATGACTGGGGTCTGCTATTTCCTTTACTCTTCGTAGCAAACTTATACAAATTATGACAATCCTCAAATTGCAGATTCAGACTTTAAGATAAACTGGCTAAATTCTATGACTATCAAATGTGGCACTAGGAGTTTAGCCAATGCCGGGGACTCTTTTGCAGCCATTGTGGTGACTGCAGCACATGAAGATGCCACCCAGATGACATTTGCTTTCAAGACCTTTGAACAGGCTGCCTTGAAAAGAATGCTTTCCAATGTGCAACTCCATATCTTCTGTGGCTCTGGTAAGTGAGGACTTTACAGCTTATGTTCACTCTGGATGCCTCCTCTTTCCTGTAATCATTTCCAGACCTCGTGGAAAAGTGTTACCAATTAATACTCCCATTATAGAACTGGAACAAAACAAGGCGCAGGATGTGGGACAAATCGGTTAAATATCCTCAAGAACCCTTAAAAATGGAAAGGAAAACTATCATGTTTATCACAAAAACCTCACTTTAATTTTCTTTGCACTTTGTGAGCAGGCTTTTTATGAAGCATTGCTGAACCTGGTACAGTGAACACAGACATGCAGCTGAGGAGTAAGGAACCATCTTTCCTTGAAAAGTGAAAAGCTTCTCTTGTCCCGCTGGTTTGCTCTGTGGGCAGAAGTGAGGGGGCTGGGAGGTGGGAGGCCCGGACCCAGTGCTCCCGTGCTGCATCTCTCAGGGTGACCTCGACGTCCAAAGACTTCATTTTTAAAAACAACCCATCTGTGGTGAGGCTGTGGGTGGTAGTCTCTAGAAAGATGATGTAACTGCTTATTAAAAGAAACTGTGGTGTTGGGAATTATTCTTCGGAGAGTGGGACTTCTTGCAAGAAATTCCAAGAACCCCAGAAGCTTCTGGATAGCATATGTGGGTCGATGGATGAAGATATACTCTTTCCTCTGACAAAATCTTTCTGCCTTGCCTCTAGGGAGCTGTGTAATTGAAATCAGAATTCAGAAAGTGACCGTCGTGATGTCGTTTACCCGCATCTTTCATCATGAAGAAACTAGAGGCACTGGAGGGAGGAAGTCACTTGCCCAGAGTGGCCCAGTGGTTAAGAATGGTGGTGATGAGCTATGAATGGCTCTGTGGAGCCAGCACAGTGCGGCTGGAGGCTGGTTCTCCACACCTTGGAGTGGTCCATCACCTTGCCCATGCTCAGTCCTGTTCTCTGCCTTCCTGGCTTCTGACCTTATTGTGAATTTTTTGGTCCAGGCTTCACTCCTCCTATAGAGTTTCACCGCTGTCTCTCTTCTTAGCAACATCTTCCCCCAGAATAGGGCCAGGCATGTAAACACAAAAATATGCCAGGTAAAACAATCCCACAGAAATTGGGCAGGTCGTCAAGTGAAAGACGATCACTCAAATTCGAATGTGTAGACCCTCCTGGCTAAAGCAGTATGTCTGCCAGTTGGAACTGGCTGGAGCTTGCTGTAAACAGCAGATTTGAAAGCCAGCACGGACCAGACTACAAACTAGGTCTGACGTTTTGTTTGACAGGCTGGTCCAGATGACCACTGAAATATCTTCATCTCCTCCAACATTTTTTCTTCTGAAAATCATTTGAAGTTTTTACCATACAAAGTGTAGCTTAGTCCCCCTTTTCCAAGATTGAGTAATCCTTCTTTCCTTTGTGTATCCCCACTACCATATTGCCATGAAAATAATAACAATGAATAACATTAACAACAGCAAATGTCTTTGCTGGAGGTTCACATGTCAGGTAAAATACTAGGTGCGATATTTTATTTTTTATTTTTTTGAGAAGGAGTTTCATTCTTGTTGCCCAGGCTGGAGTGCAATGGCATGATCTCGGCTCACTGCAACCCCACCTCCTGAGTAGCTGGGATTACAGGCATGTGCTACCATACCCAGCTAATTTTGTATTTTTAGTAGAGACAGAGTTTCTCCATGTTCGTCAGGCTGGTCTCGAACTTCAACCTCAGGTGATCCACCCGCCTCGGCCTCCCAAAGTGCTGGGATTACAGGTGTGAGCTACTGTGCCCGGCCCTTGTAATTTGTTTAATAGCAAATTCTATCTTATGAAATGAAATATTTTCTTTATTCCATTTTACAGATTAGGAAACTAAGGCAGAGCTCTTAAATAACTTGCTCAATGTCTGGGAAATGGCAGAGCTGAGGCTCATTCGCATGCATGTCTTATTCTAGAGTTCATGTTCCTCATTACTGGGCATCTCTCTCCATCAGCCATCAGCAGCTCTATGAACACCTCCAGAACTCCTTTCTGACTTGATTGTTTAGGATTCTTCTCTACTGCTTGACCCATGAGTTCTTAAAGGACAAGCACAAAGGGCTTCACACATTGTAAGGGCTCAATAAATGTGAATGCACGGGTCAGTGATGCCCCTGTAAAGCTTTGAAACTTAGAATTGTATGTTGACATCATCATAGATCACTGTGTTGCTAATGGAACCAACACAGGGCCTTGCATGAAGGGAACATGTGGAAGAGTAGTTTTTTTTTTTTTTTTTACTTGTTTTGTTTGCAATTCACAATTGCCTCCTTTAAATCATGATGACATGGTCACTACATTTTTCTGCATAAAGGGCTTTTCCTAAAATGGGACACTTCATTCTGGTCTCTTCCAATTACATCCTAACTTGATGTGAATAAAATCAAGACTTTGCTGCCTAACATCATCATGATCTCATCTTGGTGAGTATCTATCAATGCGTGACTACATATGACAATGACAGAGATGGGGTGCTCATATGTCCCCTTCAGTCCAGGGAGGGCAATGCCCACAGGGGGCTTTGGAATAATTCCTGAGATTATCAGGAGTACTCAGAGGGCTGTGAAGAGGGAAAGAATAGAGGAAATCTGGATTTCTCTTGGGGGATCTAGTGAGGAAGAGGGGACCTTGATCTAGATAATGTAACACCTTGTCAATAACAAAGAAAACCTGAGATCTTCGCATGCAGCTATCCTCAAAATTATTCCTCACACTGTGAATTTCACACGATGCTCTGAACTAACGGGAATCTATAATCGAATAATTAAGAGACATACATCCCATACTGGAAATGTTACAGTGCACATTTGCACTTAAAAAGCTCTGAAAAATACAGTAAAGAAATCTACTCAACTGAAATCCAGTATGTTACAGTTTTCTTTGGCCACTTTGGTAGGAATTATTAGTTACCAGTAAGTAACCATTCTCTTCAAATTTCCTGGTAATAGAACTCTGATTTTGTTCACATTGGCAATACTCCTGGCTAAGTTAAATTTTCCACTACCCCTTACAGCAGGATGTGGTTATGTGACTACATTCTGGTCCATGAGATTAAAACAGAAGTGTCCTAAGGGACATCAGGAGAGACTATTTAAAAAGAGCTCTTTATTTAGAAGTGTTTTCCTGTCTACCAAGCTTTATGCTTCCTCATTTTTTTTTTTTTTTTTGCTTCTGGGAATGTGGATGTGATGGCTGGAGCTCTGGCAACCATCTTGAAGTACAAAGTATCTTGTAGACAAAAGGCATTGCTAAGGATGGTGGAGATGGAAGACAGAGGATCTGGGTTCATTGGTATGCCAGCCAAAGACTGCTTACCTCTCTACTCATTTATCTATTTGTTTAGAGACAGGGTCTGCATTAGTCTGTGCTCATGTTGCTGATAAAGAAATACCTGAGACTGGGCAATTTACAAAATAAAGAGATTTAATTGGACTTACAGTTCCATGTGGCTTGGGGGGCCCCACAATCATAGTGGAAGACAAGGAGGAGCAAACCATGTCTTACGTGGATAGCAGCAGGCAGAAAAAAAAAAAAGAGTATTTGCAGGGTAACTCCTCTTTTTAAAATGATCAGATCTCGTGAGAACCATTCACTATCACGAGAACAGCATGGGAAAGACCCACCCCCATGATTCAATTATCTCCCACCAGGTCCCTCTCACATGTGGGAATTATGGGGGCTACAAGATGATATTTGGGTGGAGTCATGGAGCCAAACCATATCAGGGTCTTACCCTGTTGCTCAGGCTGGAGTGCAGTGGCACAATCATTGTTTACTGCAGCTTTGAACTCCTGGGCTCAAGAAACCCTCCCACTTCAGCCTCCTGAGTAGCTAGGACTATAGGCACATGCCATTTCAGTTAGCTAATTGTTTTAATTCTTTTTGTTGTTGTAGAGATGGGGTCTCACTATGTTGACTAGACTGGTCTCAAACTTTGGCTTCAAGCAATCCTCTTGCCTTGACCGCCCAAAGTGTTGGGATTACAGGCATGAGTTACCATGCCTGGCCACTACTTCTTTTATTTGGGGGGGAAAAAAAAGAACTTCTATCTTGCTTAACCTACAGTCACTTCTGGCCTTTTTTGGTGGTACTGGAACGCAACTCCTGATAGAATTAATCATTGAACCCTGTTTCCACAGTATTGTTACTAACATCCTTTGGAACACATTCTGGAAAACAGAAACCTGAGCCAATCTTCAATGCCTACTTCTGCAGGAAAAAAAAAAGCTAAGGCTCAGGAAATGGCAGTGATAGCTCAGTGGTCACACAGCTGTCTGCCTGTACAACTGGATTTTGGCTCAAGTGACCTGAAAATCAGTCCCTTGCTCTTACCACCCTCCATGCAAATTGGCCAGATCAATTCTAAAATCATTTTAGATCCACAGTATAAATGAGTGAGTGCATGAATTATAGATCTTTGAGCACCTCAGAGAGAAATTCAGTGAAAGAAAGCCATCTTGGGTGACCTTGTAATGGAATGTTTGCCACTGGGCATTTGGGGGAACTTGAAATCTCCCTGTCACTAAGGCATGAGGGAAAGTCTCTCTAAGAGGAGTCAATGTGGTTGCCAGCCAGAATGATACTTTGTCTTCTGTCCTTTCAAACCCAAATAAATCAGAAAGGCTTTTAAATCCATCCTGCAAGAATGTCACAGCGGATTGTTCAGGGTGGTCTATCAACTTGTCTCAGAGTCTGCAGACTGATTAAAACACCTCAAGGAACCTGCAAGTAGCAACAGAGGCAAATATGTGGCCCCTGTTTCATGATGGCTCACAAATGAATAAATCCACTTTTTAAAACTTATTGCTACCTGCTCCTCCCTTCTCCCGCCCCTGATGATTCCGCCTGTGCACCCGCATGTGTGTGCGAGACACACACACGGGGAACTCTGCCTGGCCGAAATGGAAACAGGAAAAGGAGAAGCTGCATCGTTAATTACTCCCCCACTGTTAGAAAGATTTTTAAATTATGATATTGTTACCTGAGGGCTTGCTGACAGACTTCTTCAGTTCTCCTCCACCTGGCTCACATCTAAGTCTTCTTTCCTCCCTTCTTTCTTTTGAGTTCTGGAACGCAGACAGCAAAATTTTCCATCAGGAAACCAATGTGTCTAAACTCCAATTATCATACCGTGCCACAAAAAGGGGCCCTTCACCATCAATTCACTGCACTTTTAAGCAATGAAATTGTGGGACCTTGTGGTATTCGTAGACTGTGTCGTCCAGGATTTTCTAGGCATTTTAGTGCTCTGCCCTGATACATTCCCAGTCACACTCACTTTCAAGGGATTGTTTAAAGCTGGTGATGGCATTTCTTATCCTAAATCCCATAGGTTGTCACATTTTCACTGAGGAACATAGGATAGTTTCATGGCCCTTTTTCTTTCCTCTTATGTAAGTCAAAGTTAACTATCACAGCAAACCACCTGCAAGGCTCAGAAGTTTAACCAAACAAAGTGGGCCTCATGCCCTGGTTTCTCACAGTCCTGTGATGTCAGCAGGAGGCAACTCTTTGCCGGAGGCCAGGAGTTGACCACCCTGCAACCCACGTGCCTCATCCAGCCTGTCACCTATTTCCCAAAGAAAGTTTTATTTGGAACACAGCCATGCTGTTCATTCACACTTTGTCTACGGCTGCTTTTGTGTTACCATGGCAGAGGTGAGTAGCTGTGACAGAGACCCTGCATAGCCTCAAAACCTAGAAGGTTTACTTTCTAGTTCTTCACAGAAAACATCTGCTGACCCTTGCCCTCAGCAGGCACCCAGGGACACTGTCCCCTTCTGACTGGTTCCACTCTCCTCTCTGTGCCTGGTCTCCCCATTCTCCTGACAGATGTTGAGGCAGCACATGGCTCACATGTGAAAGTCTTTTTTATGGGCTAGGCAAGGAAGTGTTGCAGGAAGTTTCTGCTCATCTTCTGTTGGCCAGGACTCAGTCACATGGCCACAGCTGATCTCTCAGGGATGCTGGAAAAGGAGTCTATCTTTGTGCCCAGGATCAAGGGGAACCAATATTGGTTAGCACCAAATCTCTGTCCCACTTTTCTCTGTGGACCTAAACAGCTGTATTCTGGCGGTCATGGTTCCCACAAGCCCTGCCACCATCATACTTCTCAAGTCCTTCCTGTGTCACTCACCACTCGGCCACTGCCCTGGTTCAGGTCTTGATGTTTTTCACTTCTGTTGTTGGAACTGTTTCCTCTCTGCATTAATGGTTCATCTGTCTTGCTCTGCTGGATCGATCCTATAATCACATGCCTTTTTGCTGAAATGATCTCAGATACTCTTTGGATGGGCAGCCAATTCCTCCCAGATCTGACCAAAAGCCCTGATTTCAGCATGATATCCTTTCATGTGTAACCCCAGTCCTTTCCACCCCATTGAATGGAATTTTTGTTTTCACTCTTTTGCCCATATCCACTTTGTGGCTTTATGCTTCCGTTGTTCCCTTAGTCTAATAAGTCCTCATCTCCTCCCACCTCTAACAACTAATCCATTTTAACATTTTCAAATAGTACCTACCTTCCCTTTCCAGTAAACTATAGACATCACAGGTAAGCAAGAACTGGATCACTTTCATCCATCCACACTTTCCCTAGGGCTAGCAGATTCCCCAGCACATGGCAGACGATCAACATCATTTTAAATGAATTAATGAATAAATAAATACCCGTTGGATTCCATACACACTTGCATACCCAATGAGCTGGAATCCTTCCTTCTTCCGGACTCTGAACTGTATTATTTTTAGGTAACTTATCCCTCTTTATTTTGTATCAGCTGTATGTGTGCATTTTGTATTGTCTTTACAAGGCTGCACAATTCTCATGGATGACAGAACCACCATCACTACCTCTAGCCCATGGTAGATGCTCAATGAATGCATGAGCAATAAATAAATGGATGAATGAATAGTACACAGTTAATTTTTGGTGAATCTGGCTCCATACACATACTCTAAGCCTCATATTACATCCTTCAGGTGGGGAAAGACAGTGAAGATATTAATGTTAGAATGAGAAATGTCTTTTTCTCTTAAAAGGGTTTGAAATACTTTAAATCAGGAGCCAAAAAAGATTCAAGGTTAAGTAACAGCTTAAGTCCCTGAGCAGGGTAGCTGTTCCTGCTCTTTTGTGCGTAGACAGGAATTAAGGGCCTAATACCAAGATGAATAACTTTCGACTTAGTTGTCACATGAAGAGACAAGAAAACGAAAAAAAAAAAAAAAAAAGAAAAAAAAGACTGGACCCTGAATAGGGAATTGTTGGAATGTTATGTCAAGTATCACACTAACTATGTGCAATTGAGTGGAAGTGACTAGGCCTGAGTCCTTTTTCCTATTCATACCATGGGCATCGCTTCATTAATCAAAGCTTAGCATCAGTGTAAGGAGGGCGGATGTGATTGCAAAGCCTCATTATGTGGCTGACTCAGACATACAACACTAAGAATCAGTTTATGACGACCACGAGTTTTCCAATTTTTCACCATTTCTGGGGACCTAGATGGTGAACAGGCAGAAACCTCTCCCTGTGCTACGAGTTTGGGTGGCGCCATTTCATTGGACAGGCTGGGTGTGGCAAAGCCAGTGGATTCCACGTGTTTCAAGTGTTCCTTTTCAGTTCCTATACAACTATCTTCGAGTTGGATGGTTTTATGATATGGGTTTCCCCAGATGGAGATCCCAGGGCAAGGATTGATAGGCTAGTAGTGTCCTAAAAAGATGATCTCTGCTGATGCTGCAGGGGAAGGGAGGAGAATGAGGGCAAGAACCAGTGGGGTATCGAGCCGACTTCCACTATAATCTATTGGAGCTTACTGCACTGGGAACTCTAGAAATCAGTATAAAGAGACCCTTGGAATCACCCTGATGGAGCAGTAAGGAAGTTAGGGTGTTTATCTGCTGCTTCTCATTTCATTGTTGGCTGAGGGCTGCTGTCAGAGGTCTGCACTCTCAGGCACTCCCTGCTGACTCTGCATGTGGTCAGAGTCATCTCCCATGGCACAGCAGGGTGTGGCAAGACAAGCAGTGTTAAAGTGAATGTGAACATGACACCAACCATGTGCCAAGTTCTGCTCAATTGACTGGAGAGGAGGTGTAGACCCTGTCAGGCAGGGCTGTTTTGACCACTTCTTATCTTCCGTTACCTCAGTGACCACACAGCCCTGTGTTTCAAATGAATTAACTGTACAATGATGAACTTACTAGCCTCAATACCTGAGTGGCTCTGTGGAGCAATCCCTGCATCCACAATCTCCCACAAATGGTGCTGAACTTGTAATGTGAGTGAGAAGAAAAACCTTTGCAGTTGATACAGCTTGGCTCGGTGTCCCCACCCAAATCTCATCTCAAATTGTAATCCCTATGTGTCAAGGGAGGGACCTGTAATTCCCACGTGTCAAAGAAGAGAGGTGATTAGATCCTGGGGGTGATTTTCCCCATGCTGTTCTCATGATAGTGAGTTCTCAAGAGATCTGGTGGTTTTATCAGTGTTTGGAAGTTCCTCCTTTGCTGTCTCTCACCTGCTGCCGTGTAAGATGTGCCTGCTCTCCCTTCCACCCCGACTGTAAGTTTCCTGAGGCCTCCCAGCCCTGCAGAACTGTCTGTAAATTAAAACTTTTTTATTTGTAAGTTACACAGTCTCAGACAGTTCTTTACAGCAGTGTGAAAACAGACTAATACAGTGGTGTTAAGTCACTGAGATTTCAAGACTTACCTGTTGTAGCAACTAGTATTCATTAACCTGGTGAATATCCTAGATATTATAGCTCCAGTCCTAAATGTATTGATATTCAACTATCAGTAAGTTTCTACTAAGTGTTGGGCATAATCCTAGAGGCTTTTATATTTGTTCACTCATTTAATACTTATAACAAGTTGTCATGTTTGTACAGCTATGAACTCCACAGTTTTGGCAAATATATCTAAATTTTTTCAACAACATATTTGTGGGTTTGTTGTTCAAATAAAGACATATTTCTGGATGATTTCTCTATCTTCTAAAAGTGATTGAGGTTCTAGAAGCCATGTATTTTTATTAAGTTGCTGGATTAAACTACTTTCTACCACTAAACTACATATATAATAGCTTTGCTTTTCACCAAAGAGATCCTCTGAGAAGATGAAGACTCCAGAAGTAGTAAGTTGTAAACTCTAGGTTCACTAATTAATCAATTATTGTCCATCAAACCAGCATCCCATCCACTGATCTTTTGATTTATCCATCTGCCTAATAATTCACATTACTGTCTATGCATGTTTCCATCCATCCATCTATCCATCCACCTACCATCCACTCATCCATCCATGTATTCATCTATCCATCCACTAATTTTTCCATCCACCCACACCCCACCCACTCACTCATCCCTTCTTTTATTCATCCACTAATTTATCCATCCATCCATCCATCCATCCATCCATCCATCCATCCATCCATCCATCCATCCATTCATCCATCCATCGGTTTCATTTATTGAATTACCAACCATTGGTTACATCCAAACACAGTACTGGAATTGATTAAGCACAGTCCATTTCCTACATGGCTTTCAACAGCTCATTAAATGAATCATGCAAGTGGGGAGCCACGTTACACTATTTTGAGAGGTTTCAGTTACAAGGAGTGATCAATTCTGGGCTATAATATAAGGAACACTTTAGCCTTCTTCAGGAAGGATCTCTTTGGTGAAAAAAAAAAAAAAAAGCTGTTATACATGTAATTTAGATGTATTTGCCAAAACTTTGGAGTTCATAGCCACACAAACAAGACAACTTGAAAACTATACCTCCTTTCTCTCTCTCTCTCTCTCTTTCTGTGTGTGTGTGTGTGTGTGTGTGTGTGCATGTGAGCAAGGGGTAGAGGGATGGGGGATGAGTGAAAGTGGTACTAATCTCTCTCTCCCAAATCATTTTTTGTCATTTCCACTAGAGTCAATTTTTTTATAACTCATCTCTGACCAAGTCATTCCCCTGTCCCTCTCTTGTCTACTAGTCAGTGGTCCTCCATCACTCACAGGACAAAGTCATCAGCTTCCACGAGTTTTGAGGCTGCCCCTAATCTGGCCTCTTCCCCATATTCTGCCACCATGTTCCTTCCATTCTCACTGGGCACCAGCTGCCCCAGGTCACTTGCCATTATAGTCCAGAGAGACTTACCAGGAGCAAGAACCACAACAACTGGTCCATATCCCAGATATGCAAACTACAGCCTGTTTTCTTACTTGTATGTGGAAATAGTGCCTACATCAATGAGTCAATAAATGTTAGCTAATTTTAACCTTGGAATGTCCTTTCCTCCCGACTTTTGGGGAAGGACTCATCTTGTAATCTATGAAGCCTTCATTTATCTCTAGGGCCTTGTTGTGGATTGACTTTATTGGCCCTGCATCACCATGCATCTGCCCCAAATAACCCCTTACCACACTGTAATGTCAGTACATATTGTTAGTATAAGCCCTATGTGATTCTATCAGCCCCCAATGAAAAATAGTGAGAGCTCTAGTTTACTGAACATTTAGTATGTGCCAGACCCTATTTTAGGAGCTTAAGTATATTAACTCATTTTACATTCACAACTGCCCTGTGATGTAAGCATTACCTATATTTCCATTTTACAGATGAATAAAATGAGGGTCAGAGAGGGTATACAATAACTGTGAATTCCCTGAAAGCAAATGTGTGCTTTTCCATTATGGTGCTTGGACATACTAGGTGTTTAACGCATATTCATTTAATAAAATGAATTTTATTAATTGACATTAATAAAAGTCAAATAATCTGTTCTCCATCATTTGATTCTGAGTTGAGATGGATGAATGAAGAGTGACCATCACTTCATGTAATTTTCTGTGTAATATTAAACTAGTCTCTGCAGATTCCCATTTATTAAATTCTTAAGTTTAGACTTTTATGCTAAAAATAAAACACTGTTTTTGTGTATATAAATCCAGGGTTTTCTTTAAAACTATTTTTTAAAAATTAATCTACACTATCTGCCCCTCAAAAGCTCTTCACCAGGTGAAACCTTTTGCAAAAGAGAAACTGACATAGCAGCTTAACTGTTTTGGGGAAGTTCTGATAGTTAACCTTGTCTTATCATACATTTCACTTACCTGATTGGTGCACTTGCCTTGTTCCATTTATTGTATGCATAAGACTTGAGGAATGAGCCTCTATATGAGTTTTATAGCCTAAGTGTCCAGCCGAGCACCTGGTGCTGGGTAGCTGCTCAGCAAATGCTGGACAAATGACCAAAATGACTCTGCTGATACTTGACAGCTCAGAAACTCAATTCCATCTGCAAAATGGGTACAATAAAGACGACTACATGAACCTCTGGGAAAATGAATAAGAGGAAGCTTGTATTGAGCTGTGTGTGTCGTAACTGACGCACATGTAGGAAGCCTCTTGGGAATCCTGGGGAGGGAATGAGTTCTGAAGTGAACAAGGTTCAAGGTCACTAATTCATACCCAATGTGCGGGCTGACCTTGGACTGCACCCCTTTAAACCTCAGTACCCTCACTTGTAAAATGTGGATTATAATAGGATTTGCTCTATATTTAGCAACTAAGGATACGGGATACCCAGTCAGTACCCTTTTGTAAAATGTGGGATTTGCTCTATATTTAGCAACTAAGGGTACAGGATACCCAGTTAAATTTAAATTTCAGATAAATAACATATAATTGGAACAATCTTTGGAACATGCCTGTATTTTCTAATGTGATTTATCTGTAACTTAATTTTAACTGGTGTCCTGTATTTTCTGGGAATGAGATAAAATAATACATGTAACATGCTTGCATGTGATATATGCTCAGTAATTCTTGCCATTATTTTATAATGCATGCTTGATAAATAGGAACTCCCCATCGCTCTTCCGCCTTTTAAAATAATCTGCATTCCTTTCATCACGCCTCCCTGCCATCCCCCACCCCATTCTCTGCCTCTTAATATACATTGAGATGTCAGAAGGGGTCTTGGATGTAAAAAGGGAGCAAACAGCTGCCGTAGAAAGAAGTTGCTGTCAGTTCAAATGAATGCTGAGCTAATAGGCCTATTAATAATGAGCTTTATTATAGAAGGCCACTTACGTTAATAATTCTCAGTATTTGGTATTTGATGCTGTGACATTTATACTGAGCTGAATGGTGATTGTGTGAGTGTGTGTGTGTGTGTGTGTGTGTGTGTGTGTTTAAAGCCATTAGCTCACTTTTACTCTGAATACAGCTGCGACATTGGGGAGCAGACTGTGTTTTATTTAACACACACTACACACACATCTCGACATTCGACTTTTCCTCCTGGGTATCTCTCAGCTTGGGGGCTTCAGAGCCACTGCAGAGCAAATGAAAAAAACGGGGATCTTGGGAGAAGGTTGAGGACCAGCTTTTACCTTTTCACCCGGCAATTGTCAATCCAGTCCCCCACCCCTGCCCTCCTAGCCCTGAGAAGCTTAGGGTCGGTTTAATCTGATTTGCATACTGTGAGTTCTCACAACAGTAGCTGGAATTGTGACAGGGCCTAATTAGCATTTCCACCCCCTCTCTTCGCCTCTTTTATATTTGAAGACAAGTGCCTGAGCAGTAGGGAAGTTTAACTAAACCCAGATTAAGAAGTCGAACTCTGGTTCTAGAAGTTAGAAAAATCAACATTTCTAGCCAGCGTGGCTTCACAAGGATGAGGTTTGGGCAGAGGGAATGTTTATTTACATGATGGCAACTCCAAAGCAAGCCGAAGAGTGGCATTTGTATTTGAATGCACCTGTCCAGGGAGGCTGGAGGGCCAGGTGAACTTCCCCAAGTGCCCCTCAATCCAGCATGCCAGAGTTAGGATGGACGAAACTCGGTGTCCTTTCTCAAGCCCAATGTGATAGAATTTTCTCAGATGGGTTAAACAGTTCATCCAAAACTGTACGCAGCTAGGAACCTATAGAGCTTGGGTTCAAACCCCACCAGGGTCGTGTCTGCTATATTCTGTTGTCCTGCAGGTCAGGCACCTCACCCGAGACTCCATCTTCATAAATACGTCCAGTCTAGGTGGGGCGGGAGCGTCCTTATCTTCTTGCAACTCTAAGAGGCTTCTGCAGAGCAGCAGCAGGGGCATCATCACCCTCGAGCTTGTTAGAAATGCGGACACTTAGGCCTAATTAGAAGCTATATTTTAACTAAATCCCTGGTTGATTCATCTCTGCATTAAAATATGAGAAGTCCTGCTTTGTAGTTTTCTGGGGCAGACAACTGGCTTCTCATTGAACATGGCCTGTGACGTGCAGCTAGCCTTTTCATAAAGCCATCTGTCCCCTTACGAGGCACATCTCAGCAGGGCAAGCACTCAGGACTGATGCCTCACCTGCAAGTCCAAAGCATGGACAAAATCCCCCTTTCCCAAGGCCACACTTTCAACCCCAAGTGGCCTTTACTTCAGTGGGTGTCGCTGTGTGCTCCACCCACGCCCACCGCTGCCCACAGTAGAACAATTAGTGGGTTAATTTCAAGGCCAACGGTGCATGTGCAAAGTACCTGACAATTACCAAAAAGAAAAAAGAAAGAAAAAAAAAGGTGTATTTAAGGCAAACTGCTCATAAAAGATCAAGCTAGATGAATTTTCTTAATAAGTGGTTAAAACATCTTAAGAGTTTCCGGCGCTATTTTGCTGCTCAAGGGTTTTCAATAAGATGCTCTGATGATGGAAGAACCACTTTTATCAAATATTAAGCTACTGTAAATTTACTGTAATTGAATAATTTGCCTCTTAGCTTTGGTTCACTAAGACTGTAGTGAGGTTTTCATCCCTAAGTGATCGCTCCACAGTCTATTTCAATATATGTCATGTCAAGCAAAGCTCATCTACGGCACCATTTGAGATCTAGTAATTTCAAAGCCAAGGGACCCTGTAAATGGTCTGGATGATTGACCATAAAGTATGTACATATTTAGTTATATTAAATTGTGATTAGGGTTTCGGCTTCCATATCTAAACTGTGAGCAGTTTGCAGAGCCTTTATGACTTTTATGGAAGTGCTAATGTGAATTCCGCAGGGCTTTGGATAAGAATCGAAGCAAAGGCAGACCTTTTGGTCCAGGTTGCATAAATATTAAGGAGATGAAGTAACAAACAAATAAGAAAAGCTGAAACGCCAGTTGGAAGTAGATCAAATCAATACTCACATCTATAAATTATGCCTTCAGAGACAGAAAAGCCAAAAAAGATCTTGAGGCCTGAAAGAGAAAATCTGAATTTGTTCCCCAACTCTTATCATATATTGATTTAGTGTTTTGGAAAATCATTTTCTAAGCCTCAGTTGACTCATCTGTAAAATGAACATTATGTCACTTTGAGGGGAAAAGTGAAATTTCTGTGAAGGACTTGGAAAAAATTAAATCGGTGTGTCTCAAAAGATTGCCTTTGGAAAAAGCAAAGAACCCAGCTAGGCTGTGTCCAAACTTCTCACCCACAGAAACCATGCGGTAATAAATTTGGTTGTTTTAAGCCACTGTTTGCAGTAATTTGTTACACAACCACAGAAAACTAATACAACAAAGCCAAGGAATACTGAAGATACAGTAAGAAGACTAGGAATTCCTGAAAGCCCTGGAAACCTGGTCACAGCAGGTTTTTATTAAAAGCCTGTAGCCTCTACCTTGGGAGAGAGGTGCCCTTGGACATCTGCATTAGAAATATTCCTGAGGTTTGTTTAAATGCAGATTCCTGGCTATCATATCTGTCCTATTCAATCAGTATTTTTTGACATGGGACTCAGGAATCCGCATTTTTTTTTCAAGCCTGTTAGGTAACTTGCATCTATAGCAAAGCATAAAGGAAAGACTGCAGCTCTAAATACATGTTTATTCTTACTGTGCCAGAGTAGTGGAAGAAAGCTGTTTTATTATTTTCCTTCAATCTTCCTTTTCTATTTACATTGTAAGATTTAGGTCTTCAGGTATGACTAGCCCCACAAACATGACATATCAAAAATGAAGGGTTTAATAACCACTTTCCATGTCCCCAGCAGAAGACATAGACCCAAGCACAGCAGGCATTGTGATTATCAAACCTCGACGAAGTCATCTCACTCGCCGTGTCTGAATGGTCTCCTTTCTCTTTTCAACTTTAACTCTTACTCTTCCTTCAAAACCCAGGCCAAAATCATCTCTGTTTTAAAATGTGTTCAGACCCTGGACCTGACAGAAGAGGATACACAGCAGGTGCACACAGGAGACACCAAGAATGACAAGCGTGACAGAAGAATTCCAAGAGTCCTACCCTCCGGTGAACAGAACCTCTAATCTCTTTCCCTTGGCTGTGGACAAGGCCTGTGAATGTGATGAAGCAGCCACTTCTTTGATTGGGTTACATTATACAAACTTGAAGAGAGAGATTTTCCTGCTGGTTGATACCTTGATTTCCACCTGCTGAGTCTCTGAGCAAAGAAATCAGCTAAGCTGTGCCTACTCCTGACCCACAGAAACCATGAGATAATAAATTTGTGTTGTTTGAAGCCACTGTTTGTGGTCATTTATTATAGCAATGGCAAATTCACGCAACAAAGGGGTTGAATACTAAAGACATAGTAAGAAGACTGTAGGCAATCCTGGAAACCCCAGAACCCTGGTCACAGAAGCTTTTTATTAAAAAACTGTAGCCTCTGCCTTGAGGAGAAGCAGCAGGATGGACACACATCTGGTTTGACACGACCAGTCATGGCCAGATAGAAAGCAAAGTGGCACAGTTCAGGAACAATATTACAACCAACCGTGGTATATTATGGGATTTCTGGTTGGGATTGGGCTGGCAAGAGTTCCATAAGCAAACAGCCGTGTCAACATATCTTAAAATCTATCATTCTACACAGTGACTTCCATTTGCATTTCAGTAGAGCTTTAGCGTGTATATCAATATTTTTTATCCATCAGCTTCCAGTGAAATAGTCTGGCTCCAGGAAGAACAAGTGCCTGGGTGCCCAGCGAATGCAGTTTTTGTAGTTTGTCATAAAATTGCTTCCTCCCAATCATGAATTCCCTTTCATCCAAAGAGCTCCTAGTGTTTTATTCATAAATATAATTATCCTCATTTTACAGATGAGGAAACTGGGTCATAGAGATTTGAACACTGTGAATTAATAACAGCAATAGAAGCAAAACCTGCCTCAAAATGCAAAGGATTTACTTTCTCTTCTCAGTTATCATTGTGTATGCAGCTATCATATACACATATATGCGTATACATACACACACATATACATATACATAGGAGAGAGTTCAATTTTGCAGAAACAATTTTCAAGCTCTTGTTTTTGCAGTACAATATTGCGCTCCCACTGTATTCAGCCAGGAGCACTCACAGTGATTTAACTCCAAGTAAAATTCAGATGTGCTTTTATGTCAACATGGGCACACACACAAAAATTGGGACTGCCTATGGCGCACACTGGCAATAGGGCCCTATATCATTCTATGTTAGAGACAAAAAGTTAAAAAAAAAATCATCCTTTATAAATCCCAACATTGTGGAGTTCATAGCAACCAGTGATTTGCTTTGTTAAGATGTTGCCTGGGCTGATAGCTGGCATTCTTCCGTGGAGCTAGGAATATGAAAAGAGACAACCAGCTCTGCCTGGGTTGTGCAGAGCCTTTGCTGTGGTCTGAGTTGATTCAGTCAGGCCTTCATCACCAGAGATTTGAAAAACTGGTGCAATCCTTACCAGCCCTATCCAAACCACAAATGTCATGTGAGGGCTGGGTGCAGACTGCATCCTGTTTTAGAAACATGAAGCCCGCTCTATGAAACTCACAAGGCCCCCTTCTCTGCTCCCCACCCTCCCTCTTGCTTTCGGTTCAATATTAATAGAACTCCTTTAATTTGAGTTTAAATTCTGTCAAGGAAAATAGACTCGGACACTGATTTTGGTATTTCCCGCTATTATCTAGAGTAAACCTTGACTAATAAAAGTTGTTCAGTAAATGATTCTCGCACAACACTGAGAAAGTCCTGTCTAGTGTTCTTGAACCTCTGTCCTCCAGTCCATTTCTACTACCCCTAACTCACACCCTTGTTATCTTCTGCCTATTTTAACAGCCTCCTAACTTATTTTCCGTTAACAATTCATCACTTCACGAAAGCTTGAGTAATATGTCCAAAACATATCCTAACCCTCCTACAGCTTGAACTCTTCAACTATGCTCTGCCTCTCTAAGAAAGAAAAAAACTACGTTCAAGCTCCTTGACATACAGACAAGGCCGCTGATCTGACTTTGGCCACTTCCTTGCCAGATCTCACACCTTTAATAACATTTTCTTCTCCAGCATTGCTCAGAGTTGCATGCATAATGTCATTTCTCCTTGCATCTCTGCCATTGCCATTGCTGTTGACTCTGTCTGGAGGTCCATTGCCTCTTCATGGCACTCCCTACAAAATTCCACGCTGCCACTCAATTTCCCTTTAACTGAAAAACTTATATTACCCTTAAAGAATCGGCTTAGGGTTCTTTGCTTTCAGAAAATTGTGTTTATCACCCTTTCCTTCTCTAAATCTGAGCTGTGCTCTATGCTCCCTTGTACCTAACTTCATAACTAGACTTGCCCTATGTTACAGCTATCTGTATGTTTCTCTGTTTTCTCTCTTTGGACTATGAGGTTTGGTGAGCACAATTATATTCATCAGGGTATGCCCAGGGTCCAGCACTGGGTCTCACACACAGTAGGTGTTCAGTAAAGTGTATTGAAAGAATGAATAGATGTCAGGAATTGCTGATCCAAGAACAAGTGCATGAATGGCTGCAAAGGTCTATTCTTAGTACTTAGCCTCCTATGCAGAAAAGGGTTAATTGCCGCTTACCTGGAGTTCTGAGTGAATTTTACTCTCTGGTGTCAAACTTCATTTCCACTCACCTCGCCCTTATTCTAACGACATAGAACTGGACAAATAGGAAAGAGCACCCATAGCACAATTTCTGCTTATGAATATTTCAGCAGGTGCCTCTTGGCTAAAAGTTGAGATGAAAGCCTGGCTCCAGGCAAATTAAGAGGGGAAGAAAGGCTTGTAAGTACATAAGGCTTTGGAGAAATGCCCTAGTGCTGAGACCTCGACAGGAATCCTGCAATTGAAAACGAAGAGATCACAGCCCAGAGTAGTCTCCATGTCTCCTCCTGGGCTTGAGGACTGGGAGTGGGGCATCCGGAGGAGTCAAGCTGCTCTCAGAGGTGGAGCACCAGCCACTCCCAGAACACTCAGCATCAGCATGCGAGGCGCAGGTCTCAGGCTGTCCATCCATCTGTAAATGTACAACACCTGGTAAAGCCTAGCTTCATGAGGACAAGGTAGGGCTGAGTGACCTGCGGCCAGATCCTGCTATAAGACTTTCACATTCTCTCCCCTTTTTCCTTTCCTTTTCCTTCCTTTCCTTTTCCTTCCTTCCTTCTTTCCTTCCTCCCTCCCTCCCTCCCTCCCTTCCTTCCTTCCTTCCTTCCTTCCTTCCTTCCTTCCTTCCTTCCTTCCTTCTCTTTCTTCTTCCTTCCTTTTCTTTCTTTCTTTCTTTCTTTCTTTCTTTCTTTCTTTCTTTCTTTCTTTCTTTTTTTCTTTTCTTTCTTTCTTTCTTTTTCTTTCTTTTTCTTTCTCTCTCTCTCTCTCTCTCTTTCTTTCCCTTTCTCTTTCTTCTTTTATTGAGGGGGTGGTGTCGGGGGTGGCTGAACTGAATCAAGTCAGGCTGGGACCAGCTATGTGCACAACTACTTTCCCATCTTCCTACAAAGCCTATTGGGGAAGAATTTTAGGATGCTGTGTCTGAGTGGCCTTTGCCCTCTTGGTTGTAGCAATAAATTATTGGGATTCCAGCACAAGGAAAAAGATTATATGAACATTCTGAGCTAAACCCAGATGAAGCTAGATGTGACTGTTCTTAGACATCTTGGAATTGGATGGATTTTAAAAAAGCAATCAGGGAAGAAAATGGAGACTCAGTGAATTGCACAAGGAAAAGCACTGACTGGTAGGTGCCTGGGCAAGTTTGGACAGGTGGGAAAGTGGAGAGAGGACTGGGAATTACGAGCATGGACTTTGGTCCTGGCCCTGGCCCTGACCTTAGATAAATCACTTTTCTTTCCTGTTATGGGCCTCAGTTTCTTCAATTCTAAAAAAACAAAAACAACAACAACAAAAAAGCAATTGTCTAAGATCAGGTAAAATTCCTTAAAGTCCTAATTGGTTGCACATTCATCTATTGATCTTTAGAAGACCTCTTGCAACTCAGAAGTGATAGTAATAGAAAAAGGCCCTCTATAAACAGGACATCTTTTTGTAGATGAGGGTCTTGTCAGTTGCATTACCGATATGCAATCTCATGGGAACCTCATGAAACATTGGTTTTAATGGAAAAAATGACCTTTAATGGTGAAACTTGACAGGAAGCTGAGGTGGGAGGATTACTTGAGGACAGAAGTTCGAGAGCAACCTACACAGCATAGCAAGGCCCCATCAAAAAAATAAAAGAAAAACGTATCCTGGTGTGGTGGTGTGCACCTGCAGTCTCAGCTGAGTCGGTCACATAGGAGAGATTAAGTAAATGCCCGCAAAACAAATAAATGGAAAAGCAAATTTGTGAATGAATGAAGGAATTACCAAGAATGAATGAAATCCTATGGTAGAAGACACTTGATTAGGGAAAATACAACAAAGAAGTGGTAGTGACAAGATTAGAATTCAGAACCAGCCTAAGAATTGTTGAGACAGTATTGCTAAGCTAAACCTTTCAAGAGAAGCTTTGAATTTAAGGCAAATGCTAACCCATGGAACTACACAATGATAACTCACCTTGGGAAGAAATTTAATTTTCATGTGAGCTAATAAAGCTGATTGCATTTAGATGGACTTTTAATGGAGAAGCCTGAAGAGGTAAAACATTTCTGACTATTTATTCTTAACAAAAGTCAAAAATTAAAATACAGTTTTCACTGATACATTGTTAAGGCCAAATCAACTGGAAGTAGGTATTTAAGGGTTTACTCTTTAATTTTAATTCGTTGAAGGAAGTCTAGTGGAGGTAGTTACACACTGGAGAGTGAAATTGGCAAACCCCATTAGTCACACAACAAAACAGCCCTGAATGTGGTTTCTCCAAAGACTTTCTCCAAACGCCTCTCCCTCAAAACTGGGCCTCCATCCAACTTCAAACAGGGAGTCCCAGCTGCCTCTCTTTGTTTCCAGACAAGCACCATCCATGAGTTTCTGATGGATACACCCCGACCTCCTTTCCCCAGGGCTAGGAAGAAAACACTTAATTCCTTAGTCCCAAAGCATCACCTTTCTCTTTAAAGTGTGCCATTGGAAACAGAGCTTGTGGCTCAAAGAAAAATGGCAAATCTTTGAAGGTAATGTGGCTTGACAGTGGCAAGTTCCTATCTTTAGTTCTCGATGATGGCTTGGAATATGGACTTGAATGTTAGCTTTAGACACCTGTAGGGGAATTCAAAGCTTGCTCACAGCCATGCTTCCTCAAGATGAAATGTGAACAAAGGATGGCATTGAGCAATACTAGAGCAACCAACCAGTCTCTCTAGGAAGGGCTCAGTGGTTTCCCTTAGCGAAATCATTGCTGAATCTTAGAGACCTAACACTGTCCCCTGGCTTCTGGCTGCTCAGTGGACAAGAGGGATCACCTGCAGTACGTGATCTGCCTCAAGGGGATCTTCCCCAGCAGAATGTGAAGTTCAGTGGAGCAAGAGGAAGCCTGAGTGGGTCACATGTGCATTATGAGGGTCCACTCAGAGCCTGGTAGCAGTGAGATGGTGAGAGGATGGATGGGTGAGTGAATGAATATTTTAACTCATTCATCTTTTCTTTAGAAATAAAGGGCAAAATAGGCTGGGCACAGGGTGGCCCACGCCTGTAATCCCAGCACTCTGGGAGGCCGAGGTAGGCAGATTGCCTGGTATCAGGAGTTTGAAACCAGCCTGGGAAACATGGTGAAACCCTGTCTCTACTAAAGTACAAAAAATTAGCTGAGCATGGTGGCACATGCCTGTAGTCCCAGCTACTTGGGAGGCTTGAGGCACAAGAATTGCTTGAACCTGGGAGGTGGAGGTTTCAGTGAGCCGAGATCATGCCACTGCACTCTAGTCTGGAGTCTCTGTCTCCAACAAAACAAAACAAAACTAAACAAAAACAAAAACAACAACAAAAAAAGAGAGAATATGATTTTTTTTTTTGTCTGACAGACAAGGGTGCAAAACTAGTGTTTAAAACCATGCTCTGCTGAGTGCCTGAGATTATTTATCTACAGATTTTCATCTGTAAAATGAAAACTGATGAAATGCTACGGTATTACCCCTAAATTAATGCCTGTCACATATGAAAGAAAGAGAAGAAAGAAGGAAAGAGAAAAGAAAGAAAGAAAGAAAGGAAGAAAGAAAGAAAGAAAGAAAGAAAGAAAGAAAGAAAGAAAGAAAGAAAGAAAGAAAGAAAGAAAGAGAGAAGAGAAGGGAAGGAAGGAAGGAGGGAAGGAAGGAAAGAAAGAAAGAAGAAAGAGAGAAAGAAAGATAGAAAGAAAGAAAGAAAAGAAAGAAAGAGAAAGAGAAGGGAAGGAAGGAAGGAGAGAAGGAAGGAAAGAAAAAGAAAAGAAAGAAGAAAGAGAAAGAAAGAAAGAAAGAAAGAAAGAAAGAAAGAAAGAAAGAAAGAAAGAAAGAAAGAAAGAAAGAAAGAAAGAAAGAAAGAAAGGCAGGAAGGAAGGGAGGGAGGAAGAAAACTAGTTAGCTTTCTGTACCTCTTTTTAATTTTCCAGTCTTCACTGTCAGGACTCTATCACCTATTTACTTACCCAACAAGTCCCACCACTAACTATGGGATTTTGGGTGAGCCACTTAACATTTCTGAAGTAAATCATTTTAAAATGAGGAAAGGAGCCAAGTATGGTGGTATATGCCTGTTGTCTCAGCTACTACTGCGGCTGAGGTGGGAGGATTGCTTGAATCCAGGAGTTTGAGGCTGTAATGTGCTATGATCTTACCAGTGAATAGCCACTGTACTCCACCCTGGGCAACACAGTGAGACTCTATCTCTTAATTTTTTGTTGTTGTTGTTGTTAATGAGAAAGGTGATGACTGTCTCCGGCGAATTTTAAGGAATACTTGAATTCGATAAAATTCTGTAAATTCAGTAAAATGCTATTTGACTGTAAACTATTGATTCGGTATTGATTTGTCTTGGTGTAGCCTAAAACAAATCTGCGATTTCTTTAGAGACTTGAGGTCAGAATAGAAGTTCTAAGTTTCCTTCAGGAAAGTTGAAATTTCTAATAAGATAAGCTTATATTAATTAACAAGGGAAACCATTAGCAAACATGGTAAACAGCCAAGTACCAAATGCTGAGTGCAGGGTTTAATTGCCCCACCTGTACTCACAGAAAGAGTAATCCATAAAAATACAAAGGGGTGGAACTTGAGTTTGAGTTTAGAAGAACCTTCTAGGCAGCAGGCAAAAATGGCCTTTCTAGGTGAATAAATGAATTAAATAAATAAATAAGAAGTTTTGGCGCCCCAATGAAAAATAAACCATGGGAGGGTTAACATAATTGGAGAAGGAAAACTTGAATGAGTATATAATTGTGTCAAATACAGCCATGAGATAAACAATTGTGGAAACAAAAGGAAGCTAAAAAAGGGATACCACATGAGTGCCCACCCCATGCTTGACTGCCATTTCTACTTCTCTGATTTCAAGTTGAAACATATTACCTCCATTTAAGACTGAGAACACCACAAGTGGGTGGGGAGAGGGGAATGTCGATTTGCATGAATTCTATGGCCAGTGAGTGCTGGGAGGCAGTCTAAAATTTGTATCTCCTACTTACCATTACAATCTTCTCTTCCATTTATTATTATCTTTTATCTGCACTCCTGAGCAATGCCATGCAAAAAGCATGGGATTTTACATGTAGGAAGGTTATGTTTGTGTCATGGGTCTGCTACTTACCAGGGTTGCAGACATGGCTAAATCACATACTTCTCCTCTTCAACTAAAACATGGGTGTTGTGATAATGCCTATCTTTGGGTAAATGATTCCTCAGCTAAAAGGGGAATTTCTTGGCTTGCATAACCAAACACAAAGAGCAGAGACCACAACAGCCTGGATCCCAGAGTCAGATGAGAAAATTCCTGCCCATCTCTCATGCCACGTCTCTCTGTGTTTCAGCTTCAATTTTATCAAACTGGATTTCTCCAAAAGTCTGGAACTTTGGATGTTGGCAGTTTTAGGCTTGCAGCTTTTCAACTCTATTCGCATAAAGCATTTTTAATTATTATTTTTTGCCGATTTTTAATTAAGAAATCCCAGGTCAGGGCACTGATTGGCTTGGCTAAGGTCAAATGCCCTCCACTGGGACCCGGAGATGAGATAGTCTGATTAGACCACCATAGCAGATACTTGTGGATGCCTGCCCCAAATCCATTCCCCTCCTGATTCTGACATCCTGACAAAGACTGCCTCTCATGAAATAAGATGGAAATGTCAGACTCTTGTTATCTCATATTCTCTTGTAGTTGGGGGTAGCTGTGTGTCTCCCTCTGGGCAGTGATGAGTAAGCAGAGTCCAGTGGAAGAACTCCCTAGGGAGATTTTCTTTCCACATAAAAGGAGAGAGGCATTGGAGGGGGGGGAGAGAGAGTGAGAGAGAGAGAGAGGGAGAGAGAGAGAGGCTGCACCTGTCTCTTGCTGCTTTTACACATTGTAAGAAGATATGATACAAGGAGCCACTGCAGCCTCCTTGAGAGCATGAGGGACCATCACGTCTACATGGTGCACACAGCCTACCAGAGAACACTGGAGTCCTCGATGACCTTGATAAGCAGCTGAATCAGCCCTGGACCTGCCTACATCCGGATGTCTTGTTAGATGAGAAAATTCCTGTTCAAAGAGCAAACTAAATCCTGTTGTAATCCCTTCTATTAGCTGGGACCCTCTCTCTCTTACAATCATTTCTCCTTGGTCCCTTTCTTCTTCTCCCACTGAGGTAGTACTACAGGGATCCTTGGCATGAGGGGCCTTAAGGGCATCACAGACAGAGAACAGAGCATCCCTGGTTTTCATGCTGCAGAACAACACGGGGGGCGGGGCCGCACCCTGTTGGTGGGCGGAGCCTCTCAGTACCTGCCTGATCTCCCAATTCCAACAGAACTGATACAGCTGGCATTTCAGTTCAGTCCTTGGTATTTCTTGTCTCATTTAGAGTAACGAGCTCTATCTGATATTATTCACCCAAAAGACAAAACGGGAAAACGAAGATGTGCCACACCTGGTGACATTGGAATAGAGATGTTGTGGAGTGATAACAACAGGGCCACTAGGCTGGGGCTCTCTCTGCTCCTGGCTCTCATCATCTTTGAATGGAAAATATTTAAAATTAGCTCAACTTTTAAATACAATTCATAATCTTTAAAATAAGGAGAACAGTTCCTACTTTATAGAATTTATGCCAAAACAAAATTAGTTACATATAAAAAGATATTTATAAAACTAATTTATAAATCTAAATGTTCATAACAAGTACTATGAAAGAACAAAGGGTAGGAGAACTTTTATCATCATCGAAACTTCGTGACTCAGTTTCTCCACCTTTCAGAAGGGGCCCTCTCTAAGAAGACTTTAAAATCTACCTGCTTCCTAAAAAAAATCACTTAGTGCTTATTGTATTTGCCCAGAAGGCCACTTCCTGTGACGTCTGTGTAATTGAAAAGAGAGAACTGCAAAAGCACTGTCTAAATATAAGGGGCTATTAATATTTCAGAGTATAACAATAATAAGGAATGGCTCACAACAGTACAGATTTAACTCACCAGTTCCCCGGAAATGAGAAGAGAAGAATGCCCGTGTTTGTGTGCCTGTGTGTACTCACGCATCCATGTAAACGTTTTTAAAACTCTAGTATCTAAAAAGTAGAGTAGTAAATTTAGCAAATATTTCTCATTTCTCTTCTCTTCTTCTAGGGTTTTTTTTTTTAAATGGAGTCTTGCTCTATCACCCAGGCTGGAGTGCAGTGGTGGTATCTTGGCTCACTGCAACCTTTGCCTCCTGAGTTCAAGTGATTCTCCTGCCTCAGTCTCCTGAGTAGCTTGGACTACAGGCATGCACCACCATACCTGACTGATTATTGTATTTTTACTAGGGATGGGTTTTCACCATGTTGGCCAGGCTGGTTTCGAACTCCTGACCTCAGGTGATCTGCCTGCCTCAGCCTCCCAAAGTGCTGGGATTGCAGGCGTGAACCACCACACCTGGCCTTTCCTCTAGTTTTAAACCTTCTTTTAGATTATTTTGACTTAAAAAGATTTTTTTTTCCTCCATTCCTGGGACCAATGCATAAACATTTTGGTTTAACCCTAGATCTTCACTGTGAAACAGCAGAGGGAATGATCAATACTTTTAGTAAAAGAGAGTAATGGTAAGTCCAGGCTTGGAATCATGATTAAATGACAAGACCCTGGGAGAAGGAGATAATTCAGTATCTTGCACAGAGTAATCACTGTTTTTGTGTGTTGTTGCTATTATTTATTATTATTATTGTTGTTAACCCAAAAGTGACATAGGCGTGAATTGTGGTGAAATATCTCACCCAGATAAAGCAAAAGAAGAATAAAGAAAATTTTAAAATATAAGGATAAAAATTCATTGAGTTGCTATTTTTAAAAGAATGGTTCTTAAACAACTGCTTAATATTTGAAAAAGAAATGTGAATAAAAGCTGAAATAAGAAACCTGGATGTTTCTCTATCAGAGGTTGCTGGATCACTTTCTCATAGTAAGACCAGGCTCATAAATGTGGAAAAGGGGGAATGACATTTGAGATTCACTCAACCTGGTCCCCTTTTCTTAGAGAGAAAGGGAGAGGAAAAATCAAAGGCCACCCTTAGAAGAGAAGAGAATTAGCAAAGTCCTTGCTAGATGTTAGTTATTGGAGTCGGACAAATTTCCCCTATTAGATAATGTAATTATTCCCCACACTATTTTTAATTACCAGGTGTACAGATAAACTGACATTTTTATTCCTCTTTTAAAATTGAGAATTAATTGAAGGAAAATACATTCTAAAATGTGGATAATTAAACAAATATACTATGAAACAAGGCCATGTGCAATTTTATTTTACGTATAAATTATATGTAGACTCAAAGGGGATGCAGTCTTATTATACAGTTGGCTCATCTATTAGCATTTCAATAGAGAGCCTTCGCTTCCTGGTTTTGAGGAACACAAGTAGAACTAGGCAGCACCTGCCAGAGGTTCATGCAAAAGAACACTTAAAAGTTGGCAGGGCACGATGGCTCACGCCTGTAATCCCAATACTTTTGCAGGCAGAGGCAGGCAGATCACCCGAGGTCAGGAGTTCGAGACCAGCCAGACTAATATGGTGAAACCCTGACTCTACTAAAAATACATAAATTAGCAGGCATGGTGGTGGGCACCTGTAATCCCAGCTACTCAGGTGGCTGAGATGGGAGAATCACTTGAACTGGGAGGCAGAGGTTGCAGTGAGCCGATATTGTGACGTTGCACTCCAGCTTGGGCAACAAGAGTGAAACTCGGTCTCAACAAATAAAATAAAATAAAAAAGTTTGTCTGCTTCCTGGATAGAAAAAAATATGTATTCCATGTATATTGCACTTGTATAGCTTTCTGCTATAAAAAAAAAAGTGAGCATCAGTTTGGGTTGGAGAATCGACACTATGTAGCATTACCTGATTGTCAAAGTGAGTCATTTTAGCTGACAGAGGATGTCAAGAAGATTTGGTCTGCCACTCTTGTTCAATGGATGATAAAACTCTAGTCCAGGGAGCAATGATTGGCTTCTGGTCATGTAACTGAGCACTCTTTGTTCCTTTTTCATCTTTTGCCCATTATCTGTTTGACTGAATTTAGGTAGAGGTATAGAGTATGTAAATTGGGTGTGTTCAATAATAATTTAATCAACTTTACAAAGCACATACATTGTGCAAAGGCATGAACAAGGCAGAAAGGTGAAATGCGGAGGGATTTGTGTGCCCCTCTGCATTTCACTTTGTAGCCCATGACCACCCTAGGCCTAGGCAACCTCAGCATTTCTTATGAGAGTTCACTCCTGTCCACAACAATCTCAGAAGAACTCTAATGCTGGGACATTCTATCTTCAAAGTTGATTCATTTTGAGTCTTTGAGTCCTTGACATTCAGTTACCTGCATTGACGTGCAAATATTATTAAGGAGTAACACACTTAAAAATTATTATATCTTAATAGCGATTTGGTTGGAAAGAGAAACCAGAATGCCACCTACCATGGCCAAGAACTTTTCAACATTAGGTACTACCCAAACTTAGAATTGCTTAGTAAAAAGGCCAAGGCTAGAATTAAAGACCCTGCTCCCTCATTTGGTCAGCGGTATTTGTTTATTTTCTGCTTTTCTCTGAAACCACCTTGCATTGCCCCACTGTCTATATTAGACTGAGAAGAATAACCTTTATACGGAAGGAAGGAAATTCTCCAAAGTTTTAGCACTTACTAATGCCACATAAAATATTCTAAATGAACCTATGCTAAATCACTGTATTAAAATGAGATTCATTTTAATTCAGGCAATGCTATTCACCATTAAGATTGTTATTTAAAATAAGTTATTAATTGCTCTTTGGTTCATGCTGTCAGAACTCAAGATGAACCAAGATGACAGAGTCAGAATGCTCTGGGTGAATTTGGAAGGTTTTTGCCAGGTAGAATAAAGGGTGAGGATTTCCAGGTCAGCTAAGGCAGCTGTAAATTGATAACGGATTTGCACTGAAGACAAGGAGGGGAGCTAAAGTAGTGTTGAGATTTACCAGGATACTTGTAATTGAGAAGAGGGGAAAGATCAAATGCCAAGTTAGCATCTGAAGCAGGCTCATTGAGGATGTGTGGATTGGATGGAAACAAGAGGCTCAGTGGCAGGGGCATGAGGTTGCATCGGTCCCTAGCTGCAGGTATGAGGAGATGTGAGTTGGAGATGGATGTGGTGGTTTGAAAGATGTTCAGACAATTTAATCCACTGCTATAGGTGGCCCAGAGCTAGAAGGAAAGCATCTAAGCCTAAAATCAGGAGACCTGAATTGTCTACATTGGGTCCCTTGACTCAGCTGGACTATAGTGTCCCTGAAGAGATGTAAATAGAAAAAAAAAAAATGTTGTTTGGAAGGAAATAGCAAGACAAGGCAATTGCAAAGGAATTGGGTTTCAAATATTTCAGGACAGCCATAAGCATTCTCATAAAAGATCAGGCTTCTACTGCATTTCCCACCGAGTTATTCAGACGGGAGACCTGCTTTGAAATTTCTCTGCGAATTCTTGGAACCCTAATGCACAGCTTGAACCCCAAAGCAGCAGATGTTTTAAAATAGTGTAAATGCACAAAGAATGACTTTCAAGAATCCAATAAAATGTTGGTAGAGAGGTTAAGTAACACTACTAAAAATGCAAACAACATACATGATTCATATATAGACATCATTTATACACTCATGTACAAAAGGATCCATTTTTATTACTAAGTTGTATCAGGCCCTTTTCCTAATTTTCTCATAATTTAACATTCAATTTATTTTACTACCCACATCACAGATAATTCATGGATAGAGTCTTGAAAATTTGATATGATTCGTTTCACTTCCAAGTAACATAAGGCCTTCTGCCTAATTTTCCCATATTTTTACATTCAATTTATTTTACTATCCACATCACGGATGGTGGTTGATAGAACCTTGAAAACCCAATTTGATTCAAAAAGTAGTGAACATGAAATCAGACATGAATAGCAATATAGTTACACATTCATTCGACAAACATTTATGGACTATTACTCTTGTTTTCCGTAACGTGGTAGTATAGGAATTAGAAATGAATTTGAAATAGACTGCACCAAAGAGCCTGCAATTTAGTAGAAATAATGTAATGTATATACAATGTAAATATGCAGATAAAAACATAAATCTTCTTTGAAGCCTATGCTACATTAGGAACTTAATCTTAACAAGGTCTCTAGAAGTTACATATTATCATGCCCATTTTCCTGATGAAAGCTCTAAGTGTCCTTTAGCTCATTAGGTATCTGAGAACAGATTAAGCAACAAGATCATTATTTAAACCAGATCAGTGTGATACAATATCTACAGTCTTTTAGTTATACCACACTACTTTCCTTATTTATTTATTTTTTGACAACTAAAAATTGTATGTATTGACAAGGTTCCACATGTTTTGACACATGTATACATTGTGGAATGATTAAATGAAGCTAATTAACAGATCCATCACCTCACTTACTTATCTTTTTGTGGTGAGAACATTTAGGATCTACTCTCTTAACAATTTTCAAGTATACAAGACATTATTAGTAACTGTGGTCACCATCCTGTAGGTCTCCAGATCTGATTCATCCTGTCTAACTGAAACTTGGTACACGTTAACTGGCCTCTCCCCTTAGTTACACCATGCTACTTTCTTTTTTCCTTCTTTCTTTCTTTTCTTTCTTTCTTTCTTTCTTTCTTTCTTTCTTTCTTTCTTTCTTTCTTTCTTTCTCTTTCTTTCTTTCTTTCCTTTCTTTCTTTTCTTTCTTTCTTTCTTTCTTTCTTTCTTTCTTTCTTTTCTTTCTTTCTTTCCTTCCTTCCTTCCTTCCTTCTTTCTTTCTTTCTTTCTCTTTCTTTCTTTCTTTCTTTTCTTTCTTTCTTTCTTTCTTTCTTTCTTTCCTTTCTTTCTTTTCTTTCTTTTCTTTCTTTCTTTCTTTCTTTCTTTCTTTCTTTCTTTCTTTCTTTCCTTCCTTCCTTCCTTCCTTCTTTCTTTCTTTCTTTCTCTTTCTTTCTTTCTTTCTTTCTTTCTTTCTTTCTTTCTTTCTTTCTTTCCTTTCTTTCTTTTCTTTCTTTTCTTTCTTTCTTTCTTTCTTTCTCTTTCTTTCTTTCTTTCTTTCTTTCTTTCTTTCTTTCTTTCTTTCTTTCCTTCCTTCCTTCCTTCCTTCTTTCTTTTTCTTTCTTTCTCTCTTCCTTTCCTTTCCCTTTCCTCTCCTCTCCTCTCCTCTCCTCTCCTCTCCTCTCCTTTCCTTTCCTTTTTCTGTTGTTGTTGAGATGGAGTCTCACTCTGTTGCCCAGGTTGGAGTGCAATGGTGCGATCTTGGGCGATCTTGGCTCACTTCAACCTCCGCCTCCTGAGTTCAAGCGATTCTCCCTCCTCAGCCTCCCGAGTAGCTGGGATTACAGGAGTGTGGCCCCCGATGCAACTAATGTATTTTTTTGTTTGTTTGTTTGTTTTTTAGTAGAGACTAGGTTTCCCCATGTTGGTGAGGCTGGTCTCGAACTCCTGACCTCAGGTGATCCACCTGCTTCAGCCTCCCAAAATGCTGGGATTACAGGCATGAGTCACCACACCATACTACTTTCTAATGAATTATGGAACAGGTTAGAAATCCCCCAGTGTTGGAGACAAAGGCACAGAACTGGGGAAGAGGAAGCTTCTAGTTGGCCCAGCCCAGAAGGCAACCTAAAGGAGGTATTACTGGTATCTGATCCAGGCCTTGAAAGCTGGTGAATTGGAAAGTATGTGTGGGGGTATGCATCTGCCAATGCAAGTGTGTGTTATTTGTATACATGTGTTATGACTAGTCTTTCATTACAAAAACTGGACCAGACCAGGTGTGGTGGCTCATGCCGGTAATCCTAGCACTTTGGGAGGCTGAGGGGTGTATTGCCTGAGCTCAGGAGTTTGAGACCAGCCTGGGCAACACGGTGAAGCCCCTTTTCTACTAAAAATACAAAAAAAAATTAGCTCAGCCTGGTGACGCATGCCTGTAATTTCAGCTACTCAGGAGGCCGAGGTATGAGATTTGCTTGAACCCAGGACGCAGAAGTTGCAGTGAACTGAGATTCCACCACTGCACTCCAGCCTGGGTGACAGAACAAGGCCCTGTCTCAAAAAACAAACAAACAAAAACTGGACCAATATTTGACTCCTTCCATAGAAAATGTCATTCCTGGCCTTTAGATTTTTTTTTTTTTCTCACACTACATGGTAGCTTCCTGGAGTTTTTCTTGATATTCTGGATGCCCTGCATCTTCTTGGAGAGATAGGAAAGAATTCAGGAAAAGCAACTACACAGATGACGAAGTTTGGAAGGAAAGTAGATGACTTTATCAAATGAAAATATCCCCATGTTTCTTATCTGGGTGGTGAACCTTAATAAAGGTTTGATGGGAGGTCCACTTTGAGGGATCATTTGGGTTACTGTGGCCAGAGGCGCTATAACCCACATAGTTCCCAAAAAAATACAGAACATAGTGGGATAAATCATAATGTTTTAGAGCTGAGGGAACTTTTCACCTCTTTTTGACCTGGAATGATGTCATAGCTTTGCCCAGGTCCCACTTGATGCAGGACTTTATCTATGTTACCTGTCAAGGCTGCAGGCCATTGAATTTTTACCTCCTGTCATGAAGAGTCCTGGATATCTTCCCCAAATTGCGAATATGCTCTGGCCTAAAGAAATGAATGAGTCAATGAATAAATGAATGAATGAATACATTTGTATTAGCTGCTTTCTTGAGTTTCTGGGGATGAGTCACGTTGTTCTGATTTGCCTGGGAAATAAGATTTTAATATCCTGAATATTGTACACTCTTATTATTAAAATGTCACCTAGATTAAAAAAAAAATCTGCCCCTGCCATTTTCTTACCTTGCTATTTAAGTGTTGTTCTTATCAGGAAAGTGTTCGGTGAATGTGAGAAACAATAATCACGGCACATGAATGACAACTTGACTCGATAATGATTAATACCCTCAGCATGCTTATCTTCCTTTTCTTCATATAACTGTGTTCTCCACGTTGGGTTCCTGAGGTATGGGAGTCCCCTCAGCAGGAAAATGTTTCCTAAAACCTGAGAATCCGTTCCGTTTTTGGTTGCAGGTTGGTAGCTTGTATATTTCAATGTGGGGGAGGGGGAGAGAGACTTCCTCATGTCCACAGATTTTAGCAGTAACTAAACATATGCATTTGCCTGTGATTCCTCAGAGCCTGGTTTTCTTCCACAAAGCATACAAAGGCACAACTCACTTTTCCAACTAAATGAAGCGGTTTTAAGAAAAATGCATGTTGAGCTGCCTAAATAAGTCCATACTTCACTTCTGAATGTTCACGCCCAAGAACAAAAGAAAGAAGAAGAAAGGATAAGAATCACACCAAGCGGTATCACAACCCCTGCTTACAGATCCATAATTGAGACTGCTCTGCCAGGGAACAAAAATTTATCACCTGTCCCCAAGATGGGCACACACAGGATATTGAACACAGGGTAGAATTTCTGAAAAATCAATCCTGAGCCTGAATTCACAGCATATGTGAAGTGGAGGGAACTCCTGTTTTAGCCTTTTCTTTCCTCCCTCCTTCCTTTCCTTTCTTCTTTCTTGTTTCTTTCTTTCTGGAAGATGAATGCTCTGTGGTCTTTAAATTTGTGCCTGTTTTTTCTCCAGTCCAGCAAAATTTGAGGATTGCCTGGGGCTCTCTGGGACAGGAAGATGTAGTGTTGACTTTAATGAACAGATGGTATCCGGAGGAAAAAAAATCTATCAGGGTTTTAAGTGTCAGAGTTTGATAGAGAATTTGCCTGTGGGGTGTCTAGGAAACTGGACAGGAGAACATGTCTTGACCTCGTGGGAAGTGGGGTTGGCATTTCAGTCTTCCCAAAGTGATTTGGCTTGGGGAGTGGGCTCTAATTTGAGGGTATATATATATATATATATATATATATATATATATATATACACCTATATATATATAGTCAAATTATTTGAATAAAACGGTCATATTTTCAAAAAGAAGATATAGCACAGTACTCAGCAGTAGAGACAGGACCATCCCCGCCAAATATAAATTCTCATAATACTTTTGACATTTGTTTTCAGGGAGGGAAGGAATGGAAGCTTCTTTCTCATTGATAATTATACACACACACACACACACACACACACACACAATTTATTTCATCATTATTGTTATCATCATTCTCAGTAGATTCCTAGCTGTTTGAACCCAGTTATGTAACCTCTCTTAGACTCAGTTTCCTTCTCTCTAACATTGGGTTGGCGAACACCCACCCTGTCCTCGCGGAGGTGCTGTGAGTATTAAATGGACAGAAGTGCTGGGCCTGCCTCTTGGAGGCTCTCAGTCCATTGCAAGCTTACTTGCCAGGCTCCGAACAGATCTCTGAGCATGTTGGCTGCCCTGACCTTGCCTCTGGTGTTCCAAGTACAAGCACCATTTCAAGGACATATTAAGCACTCAGTGTGTGTTTGTTGAATAGTTCTCTGCCTTTGATTTCCACCCACAGACTTTCAGAAAGGTCCCATTTACTGATATTTAATCTTTCTGGAGTTTCTGCTTAAACTGAAATTCTTCATTTCTTATTGATATACTCTAAGTCTTACCGGGGAGAGCTCCAAAACACTGTTGTTCCACAGTCAAAATGCTTCTAAATACAGCATCATCTACAGAATTTTTTTAGATATTCAATGAGCAAAGAAACGTTCTCTTCAGCTGTGCTTTCTTTCTGTTTTAGTATATTCATTCTTTTATAACAAAAATATCATGAACTGGGTGGATTATAAAGAACAATCATGTATTTCTCACAGGTATGAAAGCTGGGAAATCCAAAATCAAGGCGTGAGCAGATTTGAGGCATGGGTCTGTTGAGGGCCCACTTTATCTCAGATGACAAATTCTCTGTCTTCACATAGTGGAGAAAACAAAGTCCCTCAGGCTTTTTTTTATAGGAGCACTAATCCTACTAATGAGAGCTCCACCCTCGTGATCTATGGGTTGATGCAAAAGTGATTGCAGTTTTTGCCATTAAAAAATAATTAAAAGTAATGGCACCAACCTATAATTCCACCCAAAAGCTCTACCTCTTAATATTGTTTCTTAAAGGATTAGAATTTCCACATACACATTTTGGGGGCAGAGAAACGTTCAGACTGTATTCCTCTCCTACCCCTATCATGCAGAAAGAGCATGCTCTTGTATCCTGAAACTTCACAAAAATCAAATACATCAAACAGCACAAGTACAGAGAGACCCAGCTTTCTGGTCAACCCCATGGCAGTGACAAGGAAAGAGTCTTCTTAGAGTCAAAATTGCCCAGAATCGCTGTGTCTGGAATTCTTGGGTCACGGGCTGTGATGTGCTGATTCTTTCTCGCGTTCTTCGTTGATTCAGTTGTCAGCATTTGTTTGGAGTGTGTGCTATGTGCCAGACACTTTGCTACAGAACTTTCTTCCTTGAAGCCCCAAATATTTTATGTCGTCATTTTTGATAAAAACAACTTTTTAGAATGTTCCACTATGTCTTCTGTTTCTTGAAAATGAGTTTTCCGAACATGAGCTTATCTTTATGATTCAGGGATAGCCTTGTTAACACAGTAAACACACAGCATATCCTATAAGAAAAAATGTCATGGGAACTTCTGTTTGTCTTAATTGCTAAATGGTACAAGATCACATTTTGTGAAAAATCTGTTTTGCATAGTTTTTCTGCCTCATTCACTTCCTGATCAGGCCTTATGACCACCCATGTTTCTGCCTGCTTGTCTATCCGTAATACTCTTTCTATTTTTCTGTTTTTTTCCATAGGCTTGAGATTTAGAAAACCATGTAGGGATGATGTGTAGTAAAAAACACTGATGGAATAGAACTGCCATCCTTATTGGAAGACTTACTAGTTATGAGACTGGGCACATAATCTCACATCTCTGATCTTCATTGTCCTCACTTTAAATTGGGAAATTCATCAAATCCATCTTTTAGCACGGTTGAAAAGATTAACCGTGCTGTTTGCAAAACCCTGGACCAGAGGCCACAATGCTGCCTCTATTGGATTACCCAGGATTATTCCTCCCTTGCATACGGTAGCACCTGCCTTGGATGCCTAAGTTCATCTCCTGCTGTCCACACCAGGATGAAAATAATTATAGGGGAGTGTTACTGAAGCTATGTGTGCTATATTCATTACATTCTTTAACCCTCACAGGGATGTAGCAATGTTGGCATTGCAGTGCTTGTTTTGCAGATAAGAGCACCGGAACCAGAAGGTTAAATAACTTGCTGAGATCACATAGATAGTAAGAGACTTAGTCACATGCTTCTAACACCCAAACCATGAACCAATTCACTGCACTGGACTTCCTCTCCAGGAATAAGACAGGTTTGCAGAGCTCAGAGTAAGGGATCATCCAAATATTACTACCTGTCCCAGAAAGAAGCCAGCTCCTCGGGACATTGACTACCTTTGGTGGACTGTTGCATTTGAGGTGATCAAAGATGCAAGCATTGAGAGAGGACAGATTTGTTCTTTATTATATGTGAGCTGAGTGCTTAGGGACTGGGACCTGCCTCATGTTTCAGGGATCTAGCTTGCTGTCTTCCTGCAGAGCGCCGGTGATAATGTATTTAAGAGATGCCGGACTGATCAGGTGAGAATTTATGTAAGCTGAAACCATTAGGTGGCTTAATTAAATCAGGGCATTTAACTCATTAGCCTTCTGCTCCTGGGACTAATAAATTTGAACCCAGTGGTGCTAATCACAAAGGAAGTCAAGTCCAGCATGTCCCCTCTTAGTGGAGAGAGGAAACACAGCAGGAGAAAGGTAGTAACAAATTCAGAAAAAGGATGACTGGCACCCTTCGCAGAGTGTGTTGAGCATTCTGAGACCTAACTGGGAGTCATGGAAACATGGGAGAGAATGATGAGTTTGGTGACTAAAAGGAATCCCAAATTTCACTTGGTTATCCCCCAGAATATTCACTTAGGATTACCACATGCAAACCATCAGAAAAACCCATGTCTGGTGCATAACATCTTGTCAAAATCCTTACTAATACACTTGATATCTCACAGTTATGATAGCTGTGACAGAAACTTCTGTGGCTGAGTCTCACTCTCCTGCTTACGAGTGAAATATGTGCATTGTCTTCCAATTGCCCAAGCTCACACATCTTACTTGCCAGGCTTTGGACCTGAATACTGTCTCATCATTCTCTACCTGCATCACCAAAATGGCTTACAAACCCATGTCCCTTTCTTTCTTCTCACTATTTCTTCCCCAACATAACGGCCAGGTTTACATTTTTAAAATAGAGATAGGCCGGGCGCGGTGGCTCAAGCCTGTAATCCCAGCACTTTGGGAGGCCGAGACGGGTGGATCACGAGGTCAGGAGATCGAGACCATCCTGGCTAACACGGTGAAACCCCGTCTCTACTAAAAAATACAAAAAACTAGCCGGGCGAGGTGGCGGGTGCCTGTAGTCCAGCTACTCGGAAGGCTGAGGCAGGAGAATGGCGTAAACCCGGGAGGCGGAGCTTGCAGTGAGCTGAGATCCGGCCACTGCACTCCAGCCTGGACCACAAAGCGAGACTCCGTCTCAAAAACAAAACAAAACAAAACAAAAAAATAAAAAAAATAAAAAATAAATAAAATAGAGATTTCAATGCCATCTCTCACCCTGAAATCCTTCAGTAGCTTCCCATTATCTTCAAGATCAAGTTCAAATGCATTAACAGGCCCAACGAAGCCTTCCTTTAAGTTTCATCTCCCACCCCCATCATCTCTACTCCTTTTCTCCCAGGGAGGACAGGGTGCTTACAAACAGTATGGAGTGATTTGCACTTTCCCAAACATTCCACAGTCCTATACCTTGGCATATTCTATTACATTTAGAATGTCCTTTAGAATTTCACTTTGAATTTCTTTTTCCCCTGGGAATACTTCTTCACGTCTCTCAGTTGATGGCTAGGACACCTCTGTCAAGGTCTCTTTGATACCTTTGGGCTCCAAAAGCCATACCTTATTCGGGTTTATGATACATGCTTCCGAAAGCCTGTTCCTCTCTCCCAGGTACTCATCTCTTTACGTGTCTGTCTTCTCCTCTAGACATTCGATTTTTTGAGGTCAGGGATTATATATTCATAATCACAATAAGATGCTTGGCGTGTCATATTAGCATAGGCCTGGATGGTGTCCACAGCTTCCTGAAGGTGGGATGATATTGGCTGGAATTGAGTGATTCTAAATGGGGACAAAGCTGTAAGCCCAAGCAGATGGGGAGCTTGCAGAGGTCATTGGAAAGGAAAGAATGGTGAAGAGAAGTTAACACCAGGACAGGAAACACGGGGTGAGGAGAGCAGGTTCAAAGGAAGGTTTTATGGCCTTTTGCTACACAGTGTTTAATGAAAAACATTTCTGTATGTTCTGATGGCATTTTCAGTAAAATATTCTTTTAAAATGTATAAGTTGGCTCTTCTGGGGAGGATGTGATAAGTATTTTCACATGGCTTCAAGGTCTACCTCAGGGCGCTCACTGAATCTTTGTTGTTGTGATGACAATGGCCATGGTCTTTAGTGAGCTTTCATGAGCATTGCCCATGTGCCAGCACATGCTAGGCACTAACTTGCACTGTTTCACTTCCTACCAGCAGTAGCCCCTGGGAAGAGGTATTATTACTAATATACTTTTATGGTGAGGATCGTGAGAGGAAGATAGGATAAGAGATGTTCCCAGAGCCACATGCTACATGGGAAACCGGGACTTGAACCAGGTCTGTTTGGGAGGCAAGCCCATGCTTGAAGCTATTCTTCCCGGTCCTGCCCTGGGACAGGACCTGGTGCATGGGCTTTTCTTGACATCAGCAGGCCAAGGCTGGCAGGAGAAGTGTTTATGGTCTGCCTGGGGTGGAGTAGAGAGAGGGAGGCTGGGCTGAATGTGTGGGTAGCTTCAGAATGCCTTAGAGGTGTGCTCCTGCTTCCTGGTGGGGGACAGTGACTTCACAAAGCTCCCACTGAGATTTCTGATGCTGCATCAACAACCTGCCTGGTGTCTTGATAGTTTTCCCCATTTCCTCTTTTTGGAAAAAGTGAAGAAAATGACAGGGAGCTGTCTCTGTGGATGCTCAAGAGCCCAAACCAACCGGAGTATAAGAAAGAGGTGGAAGATATAAGCTATGTTTGAAATGCGCTTTTGTTTCAACCTAAGTAAGATGAGAGGCAGCCTGCAAAGTTTTTAATTGAGAAGGCAGGAGGTATCACACAACAGAGGTCATCTACCTGGTGATGTAGCCATTCATATCAATTCAGCAAATAAAATCTGTTATGCATAGGCACAATTCAGAGTTCCAATATCTTTTCCTAGAATAACAAGCAAAGTGCCCTTAACTATTAGCCACAAGCCAGTGAGTTGACTCACAGGTGTAGGCTCCCACCTTGGCTCCAGGGCTGGTTGTGAATGTGACCTTCAATGTCATACCCAACATACGAGGGCCAGCGTGACTTTTGAGTCTGACTTCCAGCTCTGGAGTGGTGGTCCAGGTTGGAGATGATGCATGCAGATACTTTTAAGAGACTATCATCATCTGGACCAAACTATTATTTTGTAGGTGTTGGTGCAGATCATTCATCAAGAATGGAAAGGGCTCCTCTAGGATCACACAGCACCTCTTAATGCTGGCCTCAGGACCACCAAAGCGGAAGTCTTATCCCTGTGACCTGTGACCCACCTCAGCGTCTGCCTCTTGTCATTAAAAGCCCTTGTTCATATTTCCTCAAAGTCAGTTACACATTAGACAAAGGGATCGTGTAAAGACAGTGCTCAGGGTCCTATGCCCTCCAGGACAGAGTGACCAACACACTAGGCTATGAAGCACTGGAACTGTGGCCAGCGTAAATTGAGATACACCGTGGGTGGAAAACAAACTCAAGTTCTCATATTCAGCATACCATAAAAAAGTGAAATGTCTCATTGATAATTTTGTATGGTTTGCTAATTGAAATAACATTTTGAATGAATTGGGTTAAGTCAAATACATCATTAAACTTCATTTCACCTGTTTCATTTTATGTTCTTTTGAAATGTGGCTAACAGAACATTTAAAATTACACATGAGTCTCTCACTATGTTTTATTAGGCAGCGCCACAGTGGCTCAGAATTTTTTTTTTCTTTCTTACTCTACTATCAGGAAATGTACTCCATTTCTTCTTCTGTGACAGAGCCTGTGCTTGCCATCTCATTTTTACTCTGTGCACAGTTTCCTGTAGTAACAGTGGTAACGGTTCTCATAATGACGAAGGTTGTTTGTAAAACCCCACATCCTCGATGGTCTCTTCTTTACAAAATGTGCCCATAGAGATTCTTGCTTCACCGTGTCTTTGCCTGCGTGGCCAAGATGACTTAGCCCCACACAGGAGTTTCTGCAGGGCATGTCACCATCCCTAGGTCTAATTCAGTGGGGTGAATAGTCACATTCTCGGCCTCCTGCTCCCTCTGATCCTTCTAAAGAAGGAAGTGCCTGCCTCTCTCTCTCACCTTTCACCTGAGGTGATGTAGACACTGTTGATTCAAGGAGGTGTTACTTCTTCCTGTTCTGTTCCCTCCAACCGTCCCCATACCGTTTTCTTCTTTGTGACTCACTAAACCCATATAACCGACTGGGGTCCTGTTTAACTCATGTGCATATTCTTTGGGCAAACATTCATTCCGCAACTCCTAAACACCTGATACTGAGCTAGTGGCTAGGGATGGAAAGAAGAGCTTGAACATGGCCTTTAGTTGGCCTCAAGGAATCATAGACAAGTTGATAAAACACAGTATTACAATATATAGAGGCATCAGCTGGGGTGAAAGAGAAGACTCTCTAAAGATGCGCTCAGTTGAGTGGAAAGGATGAATATAGCTCATCTAGGGCTTACTGTATTATTCGTATCATTATTGTTATTTTTGCTGTCATCATCATTATTTTAAAGTTAACTGCAAAGGAATGGACTTAAGGAAGAGCATGTAAAATTTAGGGAATTAGAAACACAAGAGATGGAGAATGAGGAAGCTGCTCCTGGAGGCCCCAAAATCCGAGTTTAGGGATTCAGGTTTCATCCTAAAGTCAGTGAGAAGTTCCACGTGGTACTCATAAAGATACATGAAACAGTCAGCCCAACATTAGGAAAGCATCACTTTGGTAGCCACAGGGTAAGGAATAGAATTGTTCTTACCCTATGTGTGGAGAGAAGATCAGCCGTGTGTCCAAAGAGTCCAACTGTTTTGTCTTAGAAGACACAGGCACAAGGTATTTGCAATTGTGTCTGCATTCCTGTCATCTGAAGAAGGCCCCTCCTGGGGGTCCAGTGTTTGTCTGTGATATTATTTCCCACAGTCCCACCAAGCATAAAGGATTATGTTGATGCTTCCTTTCATTGATGATGAGGGCAAAGGTGCTGGGTCCAGCAGGCGCCTTGGGGAACCGGGGCAGATTTGGGGATCTGTCCTTCCTGGCCCCAGAGAGACTGGTTTGGTTCAGGGACCCCTGGGGCCCTGTCTGAAAAGTGGCTTTTCTCATTTCCCTTTGATCAGGCAGTTCATGGCATATTTGGAAGGACAAGGAGTGATTTGTCTTCCACATGTGTTTTCATTTATTCCTTAAAAGCAGAGCTAAAGCATTAAGCAAGAATACAATAAAGTCCAGTGGGCAGAGAAGCTTCAAACAGTCTCAAAGGGTATGTCTAAGATAAGCTCATTTGTTCATAATCCATGTATTTTTTAGTAGTTTATGAAAACTACAGATGACAAAATTACATCTGGGTGAATAGAGGTAGAAGTAAAATGCAGTAATGCCAGGCATAAGGTCAATCCTGAAAAGGTTTCCATAAATTCCTGTGTAATTCACCATTGGGAGTCGTCATTTAGGCAGGAGCTTCCTAGTAGCCAGGAAAATAATGAACAGTGTTTCATAGGTAATGAGTAAAAGAACACTTACCTCTGATGCATAGAGCTAAGGGGAATCACACTGGTAGTTCTTCACAAAGGGCACATTTTCTAATTAAGTAAATACTGGTTTTAGTAATATTCTGACTGCCATTGACCATGGGTTTCAGAAGGTTATTTAAAATGATGCAAATTGACTTGATTTTCATAGCATTCCTTGACAGTCTCTGATGTACGAGGGTGGTAAACTGCAATAACGTGTTCAAATATTTGCCACCCTTCTCTGGGTGATGCTACACCCCTGCCTGTTTCCATGGGGTGTGTGGTGCAACATCCCAGGAAAGCATCTGCTCTCCCCACCCCAGTGGTGCCATGTTTGACCACATCATGTGACACACACCGCTGCCCGGCAGAGAATCCAAGGACCACTGCACCATTCTGCCATGAACTCGTTTCCTTCTGCCTCAAGAAGGTCAAGTGCCAGAGAGGAGCTATACATTTTCAGCCCAGATCTCAGTACAAAAGACACACAAGGAGGAGAGCTGCCATTGACCCACGATTGACATACATGCAAGCAGACAAGAAACCTTTGTTGTAGTCAGCGCCTGAGACTTGAGGATTGTTTGTTACTTCAGCATGACCTGGTAAAAGATCTCATCATACTGCTTTATCATGATGGATACAGCTTTATCTGTGCCTTGGGGAGATAGAGAGATACGAAAGACACAATTCTTACCCTCTGCAAACCTGCAATTATAGTAGAGTAAACTACACTTTTAAAAATAGGCTGAAGACTGTAAGTACCACCTTAGATTCTCAAAAAGTGTCATGGGAATCAAGTCCAGATGCAAGAAAAAATATATACCTAAAAAGAAAATTACTTCCTTAAAGAGCAGATATTGAGAGAATGAGCAAGGTTAGAATGGAACAGGTAAACTTCTGGGAGTAGCCACAGCAGGGTTTTTGGGGGAAGACTGGATTTAGCAGAGTGTGTCCTGGGAAAGGATAGAGAAATGTCTCAAATGGAGCACTCAATGAGAGGAAGAACATGATAGGAATTAAGTTTGGAGATCAGAGAGGTGACAGAGAACATAATTATTTTTAGTGAGGTTTAGACTTAAGATAACAAAGTTTACTGAGTGTCTGCTTTGTGCTAGACATCTTCCTCAGTATTTTACAAGTCTCACTTTATTTAATCCTCACAATAGCATTGGGAGACAGAGGTTCTAATTGCCATTTTAAGTAGAGATGAGGAAACTGAAGCTCAGTCCTAAAGCAAAATAATTAGCAAATGGCAGAAATAAAATTTGAACTTCAGTCTTCCAGGCTCCAAAGCCCATCTGTCTTTGTTCTCCAGGCATACAGATGGATGACTGAGGGTCTTCCATACCATGTTAATTATTGGGTACTTCATTTAATGTGCAGTGGAAATCTACCGAAGCCTTCTGAGGTTGGGGAAAAAGGTGACACTGATCTGGCCTATGTTTCAGGAAGACAATTTTATCAGCCATGTTGAGGCCAGCCTGGATGTGGTGACTGGGAGCAAGTAATAGGTAAAATGCAGCAACAATAACTCATATATTGGTCACTAGTTGTCCATTTAGCTACCATATGGGGGAAGCTGACTTTAATAGATCTTACAAATGCCTTCGCAGAGGGTTCACAGGCCCTATATCACAAGAGATTTTTCAATTTCTTAGAGGTAATTTAAAGACCAACAACAGTAACAGTCAGTTTCACCAACCATCTTCTCTTCCTGTTTGTATGTAGATCTACCTGAGACAGAGTCCTGAATCCTACAGACTCAAAAGGCCCTTCCCATCTTGTAGTCATAACCCCTTCACCTTTATTAGTCAAATATACAAAGCCTAATTAAACTTTTTTTCTCCAGATCTCTAAGCATCTATATAATGAAAGAAAAATGTTGGAATCACAATGAGAAATGTGAGTCTTAGTGTTTAGTGGCTTTCTTTGGTATGCTTTTAGAACTTCTCCAAGGGAAGATGAAATAAACATCCTATACCCTGTTCTGGGAATCTGGTCTGACCTGAGACTAGCCCTCATGAGGGTGCTGGCAGGACAGAATGTTCACCATAGTAACATAAGCAAGGGAGAGGAGAAAGGAAGAAAGAAACTTTTGGGCATTTGTAGGGGTGGGGGAGGCATTTAGTGAAGTTCAATGGAGTAGGATAAAGGGGAGATTCCATTAGTTGGTGGGCTTTGACAATCAATGATATAACTGATCTGCCACTGTTTCAGCAAAGACAGATTCTTTGGATGGCATGGATGTGGCAGGAAGAATAAATGGCTTTTTCTAGCATTAGGCAGCATTGATCCCTTGAAAAAAGGGTTTTGAACACAGCTCCCATGGAAGAACAGTGAGCTTGGCACACAGTCAATGCTTTAAAAAATATTTGTTGTTGGGCCGGGCGTGGTGGCTCACGCCTGTAATCCCAGTGCTTTGGGAGGCCAAGGTGGGCAGATCACAAGGTCAGGAGATCAAGACCATCCTGGCTAACATGGTGAAACCCCGTCTCTACTAAAAATACAAAAAAGTAACCGGGTGTGGTGGCAAGTGCCTGTATTCGCAGCTACTCGGGAGGCTGAGGCAGAAGAATCGCTTGAACCTGGTAGACGGAGGTTGCAGTGAGCCAAGATCGCACCACTGCACTCCAGCCTGGGCAACAGAGCAATACTCCATCTCTCTCTCTCTATATATATATATACACATTGTGTGTGTGTGTGTGTGTGTATATATACACATACATATAGTTGAATGAATAAATGATCTAGGCTCAGGGAGGACCCTAGAAGCCAACTTATTGCAAGAGGGTGATGCTATCCAATGGCATTTTAAAGACTACCTCTTGAGGGACACTCTGGACAGCCTACAGCAGCAACTCAATATTTCAAGAACACCAGTTCTCAAGAAAGCCAATTAGACTTCCCTTTGAACTTGGCTCAATTTCACCTTCAGGCACTTTCACAGGAAAGGGTCAGGCTTCTGACCTCTGAAACATATAATCACTCCTTCTGCCAACGCCTTCTTTGACTGCACAATTTGAACCTTAGTTAAAAAAGGAATTAGAAAAAGTGGAAAATACCACACACATTAAAACACCAACTAATTATGCCTTCTTCCATCTTCTTCTGTCTACAAACATCAAAGAGATGCTTATGGCTGTCAACGATTGATATGGAAAGAAGACTGGCTTGTTATTTCAGATGTCTTATTTGGTTCAGGCTAAGGCATCAGTAATGGAAGAGATATTTAGCCAAGGACGTGTGAAGAGGGTTCCCAGAGAGAGAAGGACGTAGGTAGCCTCAAGGATTCATGCTTGATGACTCTTAGGAGTCAAGATCAGAATGAAATTCTGTAGGAATTTATCTACTCTAGCCACTTGTGTGGGGGACTCTGAGAAATAAATGATATTTCTATTAGTGAAAGGGGAGGAAAGCATCAGTGTTATTTTTGAGTATAAATTTTGGACATTCTTAGGAAAAATTTGTTCTATAATATTTTAAGAAGCTCTATTTTTGCAGAGTAGGTAATAAACATTGCTGTTGGTGAAAAATTATCAATTACTGCATTCTAGCCTCAGTGCCTGTGACAAGGAGGACTCAGTACCTTACCAGACAGAGTACTGAGACTTACCGTAGGGTTTGTGACCACTCCACTTAGTGTAGTATTGGCTTTTACAGTCAAACATTTTATAATTTAGAGAGGCAACTAGCCTGGGATTACATTCAAGTGGACATATTCTTTTTTTTTTTTTTTTTTCCCCCTGCATGATACTCACCAACTCGGGATGGCAGCAAAACAGATATGAATGCTCATGGGTTACAATTGGATTCTTTGTGCTCGGGCAAATACGTGTGTTTTTGTTGTCGTCCTTAAAGATGAAACTATGGATGTCTCCTTTTGCCTTCTTTATATTCTATACAGTGTTTTCTGGATAATTCAGCATTTCCAAAATTCAAAATGATTGTAAAATCATCTATGCTTAAAAAAACCCTAATTTTTCAATAAAGGCAGGAACTACAGGGAATATTATTATGAAGCCAGGGAGGTGAGACAAGCATGTACAGGACTCAATCTTGACTTTATTTAAAATTTTGTTGCTTTGTTTGTCTAGATGTTCATCACTAATTTTGATTTTTTAAATATTGTATTAAAATGCATTGACTTTGGCTACGGAGTCTTTTGTCACCCGTTATATCCTGCTTCTTTGGAGGGTGCATCACCTGAGTCCCCACCTGCTGGATATGCCTTTTCATGTGACTTTACTCAGGGGAGCAAGTTGTGATGTACTTGAAGCCTGTTTTTTTTTCTATTCAAGCTCAAGGTCATTTGCAGGATCAGTTAAAAGATCTTTGTGGATCAGAGACATCTGCCAATCAGATCCTCAGGGCTCTGGCTTGAGTTCCACCACCCTTTCAGTGTGGGGGTCTCACCTCCACGTAGGGAGGAGGCTTTTCCATTTGGTCTGTTGATGACATGAGGAAGGTGTGTACCCAGAATCCTCTGGGGGCCTTGCTTGCCTCAAAGAACAATCTGGCAGTTGCCGGCACTGGCTTGCAAAGGTATTTTTGTCATCATTTCATCCAGAAATTTGTTTTCTATTTACTAGATGCCCAGCTATTTACAGTGAGGAGATAGAGAACTGAAGGAGATCCCATGCACCAGACAGAAACATGAAGGACCAGAAGATGTGGGCTATTGATGGAGCATGGCCATGATTTCACCATCCGAATTTCCTCTTCCATTTTTTCTTTCAAGGTGAAAGGGGGATGCTCTTAGATCAGGCTCTGCAAACTACAGCCTGTGTGGCAAATTTAGCCATCTCCTATTTTTGTATGGTCCTGGAGCTAAGAATAAACTTAAAAAAAAAGAAAAGCAAAGGAAGAATAATGTTTCATGACACATGACAGAAACTATATGAATTTCAAATTTCATTGTCCATAAATTAAGTTTTATTGGAACACAGGCATGGTCATTCATTTGCATATTGTCTATGACTACTGATGCTCCACAGCAGTAAGATTTAGTAGTTATGATGAAGACTGTTTAAGGCCCACAAAGCCTGAAATACTTACTATCTGCCCCATTACAAAAAATAAAAGAGAAAAAAGTTGTTGACATCTGGCCAAGATTATTCTGAATCTTGTTTCAGCTTCAAAATATAGAATCCAACACTATTTGCTGGCATCCATATCGGGGACCCATTACTCATGTACTTCCCCAGTCTTCCCCAGTTGGTCATGCCTTTGGGGCAACATTTCAGGGGTCTCTCTTTCTTAATTGTGAAATAGAGGTAAAGCAACGTCCATTTTGCTAAACTGTAAAAATAAAAACAAGACAAACAATCCAGCAAGATTTTCTACTGTAAAGGACAGTAAATGACAAAAACATGATTGACTGATTGAGAGACTGATTGATTCTTACCTTTTCCACTTATAAGAGGAAGCCAATATAGCTGGTGGAAATACATATGCAATACATATAAAATTAAAATGGCAAGAAAATGGCTAATTATATTCCCTTGTATATGTTTATGTTTATGCATCCAAGCAGAAAACTGTCTCGCAGTTTGTTATCAAATTAATAGTTCAGCCCACACACATTTATTAACTGCCGATTATGTTTAAAGTGCAGCTCCATTCCCTCTATGCATACAAGGAAGGTGGAAGGCACTCTCTGTCCTCAGGAAGCTTACCGCACTGATGGGAAGGTCAGATTTAATTGCGAAAAACATTAGGGATCCGCTAGATGGTCATATGTTTTGAAGTTGACTGTTTGACTGGAGGCCAATGGTCTGGGATCCGGGGCACAGCCACCAGCATAGAGCGCTGTGACTTTGGGCAAGCCACTCCCTCCTCCAAACCTCAGTTTCAGCACATATGAAATCATGGTAATGATGATGGTTTGAGTATATGGTGTCTAATACATTAATATGAGCGAGATAGAGTATTAACTACATAAGCTATGAAAAATTTGATAAGCTAGCACAGTAAGCACTATTCTCTACAGAAGGACCATTGAGATGAGTGAGCTCTAGTCAAGGACCTCAAGGGGCAAATGTCTCCTAAGGGGAATAGTGACACAAATGGACAATTATAATCCCAAGGAGCAAGTGCACCAACAAATAAACAAACAGAGGGGACTGTGGACTGTCAGAGAACAGACAGCTACAGAAGTGGTTAGGAGAGCTTCTGAATAAGGCAGTACCTGACATCTAACCCAAAGCTTAAAAGAAGGGAGAAAAAGAAGAAGAAACTTATTACTTTTTTTTTTTTTTTTTGGCAGAGGGTAATGATTTGAACAAATGCAAAGCAAGGAACAAAGAACAACAAAACACAAAGGTAAAGAAAGAAAATACAGTATAGTCTATGTGAGGAGGTGTTCATTCATTCCTTCATTCCTTCACTCATTCATTGGAGATCACAGTGTGCCAGGCCTGGTCTCAGGCTCTGGGAGCACTGTGAAGTTCCTGACCTCTGGGACCTCATATCCTAGTAAAGAAGAGAGGCCGGGCGCGGTGGCTCAAGCCTGTAATCCCAGCACTTTGGGAGGCCGAGGCGGGCGGATCACAAGGTCAGGAGATCGAGACCACAGTGAAACCCCCTCTCTACTAAAAATACAAAAAATTAGCCGGGCGCGGTGGCGGGCGCCTGTAGTCCCAGCTACTCAGGAGGCTGAGGCAGGAGAATGGCGGGAACCCGGGAGGCGGAGCTTGCAGTGAGCCGAGATCGCGCCACTGCACTCCAACTCCAGCCTGGGCAAGAGCGTGAGACTCCGTCTCAAAAAAAAAAAAAAAAAAAAAAAAAAAAAGAAGAGAGCCAACAAACAAATAGCATAATTTCAAATACAAATAACTGGTAAAGAGAAAACGGAAGTGTTTGCTGTTTCAGATAAATGGCCAGAAAAAAAATGGCCTCTTCAGGGAGGTGAATTGTTATGTATGAATTCTAACTCCAAAATAAAAATACACAGCAAATACCAGTTGCTGAAAGATAGAGAGAGAAGCCAGGAGTGGTCAGCGGAGCAGATCACAAAAGGTGTTGGTCCTGGAGTTGATGGGATGCCCATCAGTGGGTGTTCTATGGTTGGTTTTGAATGTTGACAGCAGGGCTGGAGTAGCCGCCTGGAAGGTGGAGGAAGGATTGTGTTTCAATGGTCCAGGAAGGCCATGCTAATCTCTGAACAGGAAATGGGAAGGATGATGGGCAAAAAGACAGATATACGCTGTTCCTTAGACGGCGAGTCATCCCTTTGAGGTGGGATAATAGGAGAACTGATCATCAAGGGCAGACTCACAAAAAATGTTAAAAGCAAGACCCAGGGATATGAGACAGGCGGTGGGCCTGGCAAAACAGCTTGTGTCAGACAGAGCTTGAGCTAAGTACACACGAATTATAGAATCAAACTTGATGCTCAAAAGACAGTAATTGCCCCAAGGACATGATCATTTTGGTTTCTTTGACAGGATGTAGTAGGAGCTTTTGCACAATCCTTTGGGGTCAGCTAGCCTTGGCAAATCGTAGGGCCACCACCTGCTCTGGCTCACAAAGGCCAAAAATGGCAGAGGTGATGCTGGAATGCTGATAGTCACTAGACATCTTCAAGGATGGGTGAAGCCCTCCAGGGTTTTGCCACCTAAGCTTCTCATTTCCTAGGAATTCAATTCAAAAGCATTTACTGAGTACCTACTTAATACCACTGCCTATGCCTCAGGTATTTGAATGGCTAAGATGGTGGTCTATGGATAGTCATTGGATTCATTAATGGACTGATTGCCCATTCAATTTTTCTGTAATATACTCTTATATATACCATCCACTTGGTTGCTTTACAAACTGTGTAGGTTTTCCATCAGTTAGCAACACAGCTTACCATTTATCTAGGTGCCCGCAAGAAAGCATAATCTCAGATCTTCTACTTTCCAACTTTTACCAAAATTCATCTTTAGAGAAATGATAAAGAAGACTGTTGGAGGCACATGTGATTTATCCACTCGTATAAGTTGCTATGCTGAGTTAAGGTATTTTATCAAGTTAGATCCCTGGAAAGCTATAGACTTGGACCATTTTATGTAGCCCCTTGCCAAATCACCTACTTGGAAGTAATGTTTTGTTACATCTTTGAGTTCTATTGAGAGTCATTATGGAAAACAATCCTATGAAATTAGGTGAGTATTTATTCTAAAAGCTAGTGTTTTGGACTTTATCCATGATGCTAACTAGATCTCCCAGAGGATTTGTTTTGTGTCCTGTTTCTTAAAAACAAAACAAATATAAAAGCAAACATTTGCAATTGACCATATTTTTCCTTTGCTTTGGCTGCCAGGGAACTCAAAAGCAAATTGGGGCTCAGATAGAGTAAGTACAAAAAACCTGGTGGTTAGCTGAGGTACTGGACTTCTATTCCTGGCCATTAGCCGTTTAAACATATTGCATGTGAGCTCCTTAAATCCTTTCCCAAAAGGAAGTCCAAGGAGATGAACTCTGTTTACAATGAAAATAAATAAAGTCAATATTTTCTTGTCTTCTTTGCAATTTCTGCACACACAGTAATCCAGTCTCTTGAGCTAGAGTTTAAATTCTGGAGAGGAGCAGCGAGACTTTATATTTTGTTCCTACTCCCTGCGTTTCCTAGGACAACGCTGAGCATGTAGAAGGAGCATAAAGAACGTGGTGTTACTAATTACTGTTCATTTAACAGACGTCTCGATGGCAGGATGCTTCGGGCGTATTTCCACTCTGTATGACGCTTTTGGGATGCAGGCATCTTGCTTGTTTCAATGTTGGCTTCTGTGGCTGGTTTAGTGCCTGGCACAAAGTAGGAACTCAATAAAGTTGTTAAATGCTTTATTCTGGTTAAAGGTGAAGACAATTGATAATATTACTGTCTTATACAAATGTTAGAGAGCATCTATTTTTGATCCTGAAGTTCGTTTAGGGTTTTCCCTTGTTATTTTTTTTTCTTTCCCCCAGCTTTCCTCTTGTTTTATCCCTTGGCCTAGAAGGGATAAGACAAATTAATTTCGGTCATTATTGTATATATGACTGCCTTCCTTGGATACTCAGTCACTGCCCATGTCTACAGCTTGCTTGTGCTTTTAGATGGTGTCCAGAGGGCAGGACTGCAGCAAAGTTTCTGGCTGCTATAGCACCAGTGGGGGAAATGAAAATAGTTTGCTCAGGAAATGCCAGTGAGTTTCTTGGCAAATTCCTTTGGTATAGTTTTAAAGTCTGCACTAAGAAGACCTAGACACCCTAGAATTGTGTTGCTCTGCATTCATTTAGCGCCAACTTCAAGACTAGCCTGGAGAAAAAAAAAAAATGGGATAGTGATATATCGCCAAGATGGCTGAGCGCCCCCCGCCCCCCGCCAGAAAACAAGCTCTCTGTTAGATATTGATAGCTAGACCATCGTTAAGAGGCCTGCAATATTCCTGTGAGGACTATGTCATTTTCACAGGTGAAAAGTTCAGAGAAATTAGTGACTTGTCCAAGATTTTATATATGTTTTTGAAAGAGCTGGCATTAAAACCCCCATATCTGCTTAATTCCAAATTACATGATCATCTCTGCACATCAAAAAATGGGCACAGATTTTTCTCCTGTGGCCTCTCAGCCCCTTGCACCTCTGCAGAACACCCACCCTTCCTTATGCCATCGCTCTTACTTGACACTTCCCACCTTGGTGGAAGGCAAGCAGATAAACAGTAGATTCACTTATCTATACTCTATCTGTCTATATCTCCTTAAACCCCATCATTCCATCTTCACCACTGGAGTGACACTAACACAGGGGGTGTCTGTTCCGCTCCATCATTTGACATTTGGCCATATTTTCACTGGGTATTTCCCATATTTGGCTTTCATTTCCACAGATGAGGAATGACCCAGGATTGCAAGGAATAGACTTAAGCAAAATTTTATATTTGCCCATAAGGGTTTTATTATCTGTTAGGTTGAACTGTATGAAATTGCCAACCCTTGGTTATTTCTGCCAATTCCATAAGATTCAAGCTAATGGCAAAGCAAGAAGAGAGTAACCATTTAGTGGGTGCATACTGTAAATTATAGGCCCTGTGTTGGCTGATTTCCATGCATCCAGTAGTTCACTGTTCACAGCAGCACCACAAGCATCCCCACTGAAGACCTGAGGTTCAGGAGGCCACGTCATTGCCTAGGGTCACACTTTTGGGAAACATCAGAGATATTATTTAAACTCCTAGCTCCTTCACCCTGAAACCTGTATCCACATCACAATTTCAGCAGTGCTAGGACCCTGTCCTGAGAATTTTGGGGGTTTTGAATGGAAGTTCATTGGTGCTGGTGTCGCTGGCCCTAGAAAGTTGGTGTTTGCTGGTATCATTGTAGATACTGACAATCCAGGGTGATAGTCAAGATATTTTAAAGCCATTGAGTTTAGGGCACTACCAAGCAAAACTGACACTTGACCAATCAGAATGGATGCTGGCTGTCAACCACTAGAAATGACTTAAAGGGAATTAGCCTTCTGCTGATAAAGAAGGTATAGTGGTTGCTTCTATTCTAGTTTTCTGTATGCTGTTGTTTGCAGGGTACTCAATAGTTTGGATTATTTTTCAGCTAAACCTCATTCCCCTCATCCCCAATACTACCGTGCAGAATTTCCTTCCCTACTTCCTGAGGTTGGGCTTGGCCATGTGGCTTGACCTAACCACTGGAGTGCCTGTGGACACGATGTAATCAGAGACCTTAGATGTGCTTGTTTTTCTCTGCATTTAGGCTATAATGTGCCTGAGGTAGCTGTCACCCCTTAAGCTAGGATCCCAGAACAAACACACATCAAGTGGATGAGAACCCAATCTATAGCTTAAAACCGTACTCGGGAGACACGCAACCTGCAGCAGATCTGATCAGCGGAGCCAAGTCTAGCTCAACAGAACCACAGTAAATCTAGAAACCAATGAGCATAAGAAATACTTAGTGTTTCAAGCATTTGAGCTGGGATGATTTGTTATACAGCATTATTGTTGCAATTGCTGACTCAGGCAGGATTGTGAAGCTCAGGGTATGGCCTTTGAAACTGCATAATTCCAATCCTTGGCTCCCTCAACGTTAAGCTCCCCAAGTGTAATGTAGCTACATTTATGTTTTCTTGCAGGACTTTTGCTTTAACCAAGAGTTCCAAATCTAATTGTCATGACTATGTTAAATGCATAATGGTATCAACAACTATTGCAAAATGCCCTAAACGTAAAGTGATATGAATATTTATAGTCACTTCTCTGGAAGTGAGCATGTTTGCTTCCTCTGGACCCCATGGAAGATATTATTATAGATGGTCACACTCCTCATGAGCTTCATTGACTCATGTCAGTATTGGTGATAAAGAGATGCAAACAGCAGCACAGAGAACGTTTGGGATGCAAAGCTCTAAGCCAGTGTTTCAGGCAACACGATCTGGGTGGTTTAACAAATAATAATATCAAATAATAAATAATGGTACCAACTACCACTATGACTGTTGCATTTTCTGAGTGCCTCCCTTGGCCAGGCACTGTGTGTATGTTACCTAACCTATTATTTACAATCACACTCTAGGGAAAGCATTTTTAACTACCATTTCTTAAAAGTGGAAAATAAGACTCAGAGTGGTTAGTAGATTTATACAAGGCCACACAGCTAGGGGGTGGTGGAGAGAGTAGAATTTCCATCTGACTCCATCTCCTTCCAGAAGTACAAAATGCACAAAAGTATGAAAATGCTTTTATTATGGATTGACAATTTCTATCCCTCCAAATATATATACTGAAGCTCTAAACCCCAGTATGGCCCTATTTGGAGATGGGGGCTCAAAGGAAGTAAGACTGACTGAGGTCATAAAAGTAGAGTCCTGATATGATAGAATGAGTGTCTTTATTAGAGACACCAGAATGCTATTTCCCCAGGCAGACACACCAAGGGAGGGCCATGTGGCTGTCCACAAGACAAGAGGTGAGCCCTCAGTAGAAACCAAGCCAGCCAGAAATGATCTTGGACTTGTCAGCCTCCAGAACACTGAGAAAATACATTTCTGGGATTTAAGTCACCCAGTCTGTGGTATTCTGTTATAGCAGCTTAAGCAGACTAATACCTGTCAGTCCTGAGTTAATAATGTTTCCCAGGAAGTCTCAGAGCACTATCAGAGAATGGCCCTTAAATACATGAAGTGGATGTATTCATTCCCAGTCCACCTCCTTCACCCTACATAAAGTGCAGAAAGGGTCAGGGTGTCACAGGGCCCGTTTCCTTCAATGCATCTGTGGGAAGGACATGTAGGGGCAGCTCGCAATAGCTCAGAGAATGGGACTGGCTTCAGCATGACCCTTTTTCTCCAGGAAAGCATGACACGGATTATACCTTACTTTACTCTCACAGAAATTTGCTGCTTCCTCCCATATAAATAACTCACCATGAGCAGCAGTGCGCTCCCTGTCGGAGCCTGATCAGGACCACAGAGGCAAGTGGGGCTCAACCTGGGACTTCATGGCTGTGGGAGCCATCGCTGCTCTCTCTATTCCAGGTGGAACAGTCCTGGCGTAAGGGTCCTGTTTCAGTGTCTGTGCGCACGAATAGGGGTGTGTGTGTGTGTGTGTGTGTGTGTGCACATGCATAAGAAGCTTGTATCATTTCTTCTTCTAGTGAAAGGAAATTCTCTGTGCCTGTGGGTTGGGGAAGAAAGTGAGGTCTCAGGGAGCAAAAGGGACTAGAGGAAAAGATGAGGATGTCAAGGCACACCAACCTCTGTTTGTCCTCACCCTCTCAATCTGCTGAAAGATGCATATTGGGAGTAGAATTGTCTCCAGCCCATTTCATTGGACCAGGTCATCCCAGTTAGCCTGACTGTCCTGTTTGCAGGTCAAGTACAGAGGGAATTTTGCCACAGTAAAACATGCTCTATTTTCAAGTCATATGTGAAAAAAAAAATAAATAAATGAAGGAAGGATGGGGAAAAGACCAAATGCTGCCAAGTGTCCACTAACAAGCTCTGGTTTTCTGCAGGGGCAACTGGAAGGTGTACAAAAAGTTCACCATAAGCCAAGGACACAAACATGTGCGTGTGTGTGTGTGTGTGTGTGTTTGATGTCTTAGCACAGCTCATATTTGATGTTTGTGATGGTTCTATTTATAAACTTTGTGCTCTAGGATAGGACAACCAGAGGCACTTCTTTCCTGCATTTCAAGTGTTTCATTTCCTTTTTAACATGTCTTTAAAATTAAGGGCATGCACACCAATGCATGGGCTCATTCTTATCTTACGGCAAGTTGATCAGACTAGGGTTAGTTGTCTGAGAAGCGTGGGTGGTCTTTGTCACAAACAAGAGGAGAAGCAGGTCAGGGAAGAAGAAGACTAAGAACTAACACTGTTGTTTTGGTAGTTGTTTGTTAGCTGACTGTCTACAAGGCACATGTTCTATCAAATATTAAGTATTGGGTGCTGACTGTGTTATGAGTCTTGTACATACGATTTAAACCCCAGAGCCACTCTGTGAGGCCAGAACTGCTTTGGGATCTTTCAGATGAAGGAACCAACATGAAGGCTTTGAAATCCTATGTCCAAAGCCGCACAGCGAAACCAAAGTGAAACCCGGTAGTATTTGAATCAAGAGTTGAATCTTCTTTCCTCCCCAGAGGGAGAATCGCCCAGGGGCTGAGTGCAGGGGAAAGGCTGGTTCTGAGGGAAAGAAGCTGAGCATATTGTGGCACAGGACTTAGAAAAATTTGGAAGCGTCGGCAATTGTTTTCCAGGGGAAGATACCGAAAAACAATCCAGGGAAGGAAATAAAACGAGAAAAACAGTAAAGCAACATGGAATATAAAAGTTGCTGCATTTAGGGCGAAGGAGGCAACCTCGCTGCTCCGTGGCGATGTTAAAGCTATCCCTAAGAACGGGAGGTGGGAGTGGCCTGAGGGATGACTCCTCCAGCACGGCTCCCTGGCAGTTCCGGGCTGCACAGGGCTGAGCCGACGCCAAGAATGCCCTCTTCTGGTGATATTCTCGAAGCCCAGGATGACAGCAAGGCAGCCGAGACCTGTGTTTTCCAGATCCTGTGTAGATTCCCTTGTCAGACGTGGTTATACTTAAGCAAATATCACTACCTTCTGTTTTTCCTCCTCAGCCCTCAAACTAGTGATAGGGAAATTATTTCAATAAGGTAAGCTGTACCTTAGTAGAGTTTGCTTCCTTTTTTTTTTTTTTAACCCCGAATAATACTCTCTATGTCATCTGTATATTTATGATAGCTCAAAGACATGGGTGTGTGGATCTAATTAAAAATGTGAAAGGGTTTAGCAGCCTGCTGCTTCCCTGCAACTCTCTGGTTGCCAAATCTTGGCAGCCGTGTTGAACTTGAGCCAAGCGTTTAGTCCTCAGCTGAACTGCTGCCAGCCTGCGCACGGCATTCTGGGGCGAGAGCCGGAGGGGCTGCACTGCACCCAGCTTGCACAGGGCGAGGCGGGGGCAGGACCTGGGACCCAGCCACCCCGGAGGAAACCGGAGAGGAAACCAGCTCGGTCTTGCTCTCTGCTTGGTCCCAATCCCCGGCTCTTACCAAATGCAGATAGGACCAGCTAGGCCAATTTGGTGACCGGGTAGGGCTTCAAGCTACTCGCTGGGAAATTGTCCCCAGAGTTTTGCTTTCATTTAGTCGAAATCCAGTCTTTTCAGGGGAGAAACAGTTCTCCACTCTCTTGCAGTAGTTAGGGCCTGAGTGATAAGAGTCGGATGGGGTATTTCTATTGAGTTCTCTGCTGTCAGTCTGAGCTTTCCTTGATAGCTTGGCAATTGTTCTGCATCTTCTCTCTGAAGCAGCTGAGTCCGGCGCGGGGTTTCTCAAACCCTGTCGTGGACACATGTCACTTGGGGAATCTTGTGAAAATGCAGGTTTCTGAGTCTCCCTGGGGAAAGGGGAGAATTCATGTTGCCAAGATCAGAACTGACTAGAACTGCTTCCGTTCCACATTATGACTCCAGACTGGAACTTTTGTGAATTCAAGGATGTTAGGCTCTGGAAAAGTACATCTTGGTGATTTGCTCTCAGAGGGAAAAAAGGGGAAAACAATTCAAAGAACTCAGCATTCTCCACGATATGTTGACAAAAATAAGGGAAAATAAAAAACATCAAAGGCATGGGTCACTTTTTATTTTCTCGAAATGTACCAGCTATAAGCAAATTAGAGAGGAAGAAAGGGTCATATTCTTTGTATACAGAACGCCCTCCTGCAGAGTGAAAATTCAACTCTAAAAAGATCTTCTAATATACTTGAGGGGCTGAGAGAGAGGATGAAGGGAGACTTTGCCTTTTAACTTTATATCTTGTGAATTGTTGATTTTTCATGATGATTCATTTCTTTCGTAATTAAAAGAAGAAGAGGCAGCAGCTGCAAGACGGCCCTGGAGCCTTCTTGGCCGTGACCTTCCCCAGGGCAGGCCACCATGGTGGGGAACGTATAGACTTTGAAGCCACTTCATCCTGGAGTGGAAGCAGGCCCTGGCATTAAGCTTGGGGAAGTTGGCTGACATTGCTGGGCCTTTGCAACTTCATCTGTGCAATGGAGCAATGGGGCCTTCATTGCAGCATAGCTGTGGGTGCCGCAGACATGTTTGTGGGGGGCTCATACCCAGGGGTCCTTAACAGGCGTTTTACAAATCCAGAGCCTCTCTCCGATGGGGTTAGGACACTATTCCAGATAGAATTTCACCCCGGCAGACTGCTTGTGAACACAGATATGTTCCAAAACCTGTGGATAGGAGCTAATCACTTCGAACGTCACAAAGTCTCTGTTCATGATATTAGAGGAGCCCCCCAAAAACGAGGCCTTGGGGAATAGCAGTGAATTTTCTCCTTCTTTTCAAATGGCAAATTTATGCATATGAAAAGTCTAAAATGACATGCCAAATAAATCACAAGTAGTCATAATTTAGCTGGCCACTTTTATTATGAAACAATAAAATGTATGCAGGCAGGACGATGAAGCGAGATGCAGGCTGTGTGGCCCCTGTGCAATTAGGGGGCTGATATTTCCTTCAGATCCTAAGTTGGGATGGCATGTCGCTTGCTTTGTGGTTTGGAATAATGCAGAACTGGCTGTTTCTACGACAGAAAGAGGGAGAGGGCGTGTGGTGCTAAGAATCAGGATATTTCCAGGAAAATTTCACTCCAAGAGGCTTTCTTGAATCTCACTCCTAACATGTGGGCAGATGATTGTGTAAACCACTGAGGGATGATGCTGGAGGTAAACATCTAATTAATTAAAGGAAACCTCCCTCTGCACCCCAACTCTGAAAATGCCCCACAGTTGAGAAACACTAACCCACACTCACCCACACCCACACTCACACACACTCTCTCTTACCCGTGTATTTGTAAAAAAAAAAAAAAAAAAAGCTTCCTGGTGACTGAGTCCTTCGGTCCACCTGCCTTTGTTAGTTCCAGGTCACAAGCACCTTAATCCCCATCACCCTTCTTCCAAGTCTGTGTGACCACAACCCCTTCGCTCTTCCAAGCAACATTTGCTCCAACTTAATATTCCGGTGCTTTCGGGAACAACATTTTAAAATAAACCATTTTGGCACCTTGTCAAAGTCTTGTCTAAATTCCTTCATGACAACCACTCTCAGTGAGATTTTTAAAACCAAAGGGAGTTGGGGGCAGGGAAAAGCAGAGTCCCCTGTTTAGAGTCCTAATCTCAAACAATATCAAATAAGAATGTATTTGTTTCTCCTGCCCCCTCTCTAATTCCCTCATGTTCCCACAGGGTATCCTCAGCCCACCTCTGTCCTTCAATCCACATCTTTTTTGTCTCCTCCATGGGATTTGATCACCTGGGTCACTGGGAAAGGGGCACTGGCCACTGGACAAAGAAGGGCTGGGCAGAGATGGGGCCTTGGGCAGGTGTTGAAATGTAGTTCCTGGTCTTTGGTAGTAATCACTGCAAAACTGCAGTAATCACTGCTCCATTCCTATCAACAACCTGCTCTCCTTGGTCTGTTGCTAAGAGACCAGCCTGTTGTTTACAAGATCCTTGGTGGCGTAGACTTCCATAATTTATAATTTATTATCTTAGTGTCAAAACTTGTGTTGGTTCTTATTTTATTTCACCATAGATCCAATTATAGTTAGATATAACAAAGGTCATGTATCTGCTGGTGGCACAGTGGCTGCACCAACAGTATCCCTCACCACCCCTAAGTTTAGGTGCTGCAGAAGAAAATGCTATTATTAACTGAAGATGAATGTCATTTTTTGTCCATTAACTTCATGCATTATATGAGTGTTCAGGTCAGTGGATTCCCTCAAGATTTGCTCACTACTGAAAACATGTTTCTGTCCAACCAAGAAGGAAATGGATTGAAATGATTTCAATGATCACAAGAAGGGAGTTGAGTCTTCTCGCTGTACAGTTCAACACGTATTGACTCAACTCACCAATCCTCCCCCCTCAAAGTTCAGGGCCATAGACATTTATCCAGCACAAGACATGACTCTGGAGCCATCATAGGGCTTTGTGGGTCCACAAAACTACCTTGTGAGGACATTCTGTACTTAGAATAATTCAGTGAATTCAGAAAGGAAGTGATGGCACAGAAGAAAGGGTCATTGAAGTAAAACAGCTCAGTCTCAACATATCAGCTTAGAGAACAAGAGAAACAGTAAAAGTGTTAAGATCATTGCCAACATGTACTGCACCAGGCACAAGACTAAGTGTTTAATCTGGAATAACTTATTAAAAGGTACTGACAGATCTATGAGGAAAATTCTAGTATTAGTCTCATTTTTACAGACAACAAAATCAGAGCTTTCTACCTTAAGTAACGTACTCAGCGATTCCTACCTATTAAGGAACAGGATGGAACTCAAGCTGAGTGACTCTAGGGTCATTTTTCATTCTCATAGAGATTTTTAAAATACGTATCAGCCTGGGCTTTGGAGTTTTTTTGTCTGTTTAATAAGAGTCCCGTATACATTTGATGAAACAGGGCAATGAGCATAGATTCCAAAATCTTATCACCACATTGTCCTCTACAGAGTCTTCATCATCTCACAGAAACCACAGAGCATGAGAAATTTCTAGGAAGGGCATTTTATTTTCCCCATCAGAGGTCCTGGAAAATTCTAATGCTGTTTTACTGGGAATTAAGCTTGTTGTTTTCCAGAAAGCAATTATGGCAATATTTCATACCAGCATTTTTCATCACTTAGTTCCTGCCTGCTCCCTGGTGGGGTCATGGCCAGGACAGAATACTGTGCACAGATCTCCTGAACCCTCGCTGGTTGGAGTTGACAGACTCAATTTTAGTACAGTGATGAAAAGAGATGAATAAACAAGCTAGAAACTGGACCATCAAAGAAGCAGTCATGACATTGACGATGACTGAACCAGTTCTCAGCCCTGTCTATTTGCTTTTCCTCCCCCAAGCAGGACCTTGTTCCCATTCAGAAGTGCAAACCCATAGACTGGACCTATGGGAAGACCCCTGTCAACAAAGGAGTGGAGTGCACATCCCTCAGTTTATTTTATGAGACCACTTTTCTGAGACTAGAATCTTCCTGAGGGTGCAGATGGGGTCCTAATCGTCTCAGTAGCTGTACACATCCATTTAAGATTCAGAATCTGAAGTTTGGGGTTCAAGTTCTCATCTACCACTTAGGAGCCTCGTGAACTAAGGCAGATTTTAAACTCTTAGGTTCCTAGTTACAACACTTGCAAAAATGGTGACAATAATACTGTCTTCTTCACAAGGAAGAGAGGATTAAAATGAACAACAAATGTAACATGAAACTGGAGACGGAACTAGATAAAAGTGATTAACATCATTACTCAAATGCCAGGACCAGTAAAATGCCTGACAAACAATAGCCTCTCATTCAGCAGCACATGTAGCTGTGAGCTCGTAGTCAGTCTATGTGTGCCAACACTATGAAGCATTGGGATCCAAAGTTGGAAGACAGACCTTTTCTGCCAATTGTTCACAGCACATGGAGGAGAGGAATGTGTAAACAGTTACCCAGAAATATACATATACTTCTATGGAGACGAAGATTGAGATGTGATCTTTAACGCACTAACTTTTAACTCTCATGCCTCATTTTCTTCATCTGAGAAATGGTTCAGTCATCATTAAGTCATGACAACTTCTTTGATGGTCCATAGTTTCTAGCTCATTTATTCATCCGTTTCCATCACAGCAGTGAAAAGGAGGCTGCCAACCCCAAGCAGAGAGGATTTAGGAGATCCATGTATGGTATTCTGTCCTGGTCATGACCCTTCCAGGGACATGACTGCCTTGTCAACTGGAGAATTGAGAGAAGAATATCACATGCCATGTTTCATTTAGGAAGCACTGAATGTGTATGGGGGATGGGAATTGAAGAGTGTCTGGGGACTCTGTCCCAACTGATCCTTTTTTATTGGCTTTTAATGGGGGCTTCTAGAAAAAGAAGTACTTATTCATTGATAAAAATAAAACGTAATTAGACACAGCCTCCTCTGCCCTTCACCTGATCGGGTTTTCAGCAATGTCAACAAGAACCACCATACTGATAATGCAAATCCTGATTGCTTCTGCCCCACCTAACTCACTTTTAGTCTCACTTTTGGTCCATAGCAATTCAGCAAGCTAAGGAGTCAGGAGTAGTAAGGTCAGCCAACTGTTTCACCAGGGTGATGCCAGATAATGCCAGACAGTGTGATCAATGGATAAAGGGATATAAAGAAGGAAAAAGTCCCTTGGGAATCAGAATCAGCTGGGCTAGAAATTGAACTCAGCCACTTTTAAAGTCTGACCCAGGGAAAGGCAAGCTTCCTAAGGGTGACTTCATAGTGTTGGCATTAGCATTGATTAGATCATGTGGGTTAAGGTCTTAGAACAGAGGAGATGTTCCGAAGAAGGCTGCTGCCCTCCCTACCAAAGACTCTGAAAGACAGGATGCTATCAGAGGTTGTGCCATGGTCTATGATCATGGTCTCTGATTCAGCTCCAGAAAGTCAAAAAGAATTCATCGCCAAGATTTGGTTAGCCCTTCATTTCCTCTCAAATTCCTGACACTAGCCAATGCTGCTCCCCACTGCTTCTGGTTTTGTTTTTGTTTTTGTTTGTTATGGAAATAATAGGCAACAATGATCAGGACTAGGTTTATTGTAACTCAACTATCCCTTGCTGGACTCTAAAACTGTCCTCCTCTTTTCTTCCTGGAAAAACAGAATCGTCCTCCCTCTTGCTCAAGACAAGCCCCAGAATACCCACCCCTGAATTCCCTGCATTAATATCCAAAGCATACCCAGTCTCTTTCCTAAATATGTCTCCTCTCCACACAGTTCTTTAGTCTCTAGGGCTATCACTACTAAAGACATCTTCTGAACTAGGATGAAACATGCTCCTTATCTTCTTGTAAAGCTCTAAGGGTCCACACATTTGGTAAGATAAGACTCAAGCTTCTTAGCACAGCCTTCCATTCCACTCCAAATCCCCATGTGCCCATATCCTCCCAGGCACCCTTCCACCACAAACCCACTGAACCTGCAACATGGAATTGCTTCTTGTTCTTCAACCACGTCATGTTGGGCCATGACTTGGACTTTGTATATTCAGGTCCTCATGCTTGGCATGACTTCTCCTTTCCCAAAAAATTCCTGTTCAGCCTTCAAGACATAATCCTAGTGTTTCTTTTTCTAAATCCTCCTGGCTTCTCTGGGCACTTAGGCCAGGCATGTTACTCTTACTCATATCTGTATCAAAAAAGCTGAACCCATAATAGAGTCTTAGTACTTGTGCCCTGAGCCATGCCATTATCCTGAAGAATGTTCCTGGGTCCTGCCTGGGACTTCCTTAATGGCCCCTAGATCTGGGTTTCTTTTTTTGCCTTTTTCAGTGTTCTTTTTATTAACCTTTCCAGGATTGTCTTTCTCCACTAGTCATTAGATGTTGATGTTCCTCAAGGTTTGCCATAGGCCATTTAAAATATTATAAATAATTTCATATTATCTCATTTACATTATCTCCTGGGATCTCTCTGCTTCCCAGACTGCATTAACCACTCATGGTGATGACTCTGGAGCTGCATTCCCAGCCCTGATTCTCCATAGACCCCAGACCTTTGCATTCATATATGTAATGTCTGTCTTGAGACTTGGATATATCACAGAGCCTTCAAACTAATATCTTTGGCTGGGCATGGTGGCTCACGCCTGTAATCCCATCACTTTGGGAGGCCTAGGCAGGTGGATCACTTGAGGTAGAGGAGTTCAAGACCAGCTTGGCCAACATGGTGAAACCCCATCTTTACTGAAAATACAAAAATTAGCTGGGTGTGGTGGCAGATGTCTGTAATCCCAGCTACTCAGGAGGCTGAGGCAGGAGAATGGCTTAAACCCAGGAGGCGGGGAGGTTGCAGTGAGCTGAGATCCTGCCACTACACTCCAGTCTGGGTGACAGAACAAGACTCCATCTCAAAACAAAGAAACAAACAAAGAAACAAACAAACAAACAAAAAACCAGTATGTTCAAGTTGACTTTACTTTAGCTTCCCTATAACATCTTCCTCCCCACGTCTTTACTCCATTGTCAGTGTCCCCTGATTCATGGTATTACCACATACTTGATGCCCAACTGAGAAATCTAGATGTCTTTACCTGTCCTTCCTCAACACTGACCCACCTATCTCATTAAGAAACAAGGCCTATGGATTCTATCTTTTCAATAGTTTTCTTTTTTTTTTTTCAGTCTCTCCAACCCACTACTGTTTTCCACCATTCTCTCAGTCTAGGCCTCATTATCTTTTTTTCTGGACTTCCACAACAAACTCCTAATTTATCTCCTACCTCTATTATTTCACTCTTCCTATCTATTCACTATTGCAGGGCCAGGACAATCTTTACAGATCTTTACAGGATGATCAAAACACGAACTTTATTGTGCCATTTTTATATGTGTGATTTCCCAATGATCCCCCTTGCTGACTTGGGGTAATTCTCAGAAAACTCTGCATGAATCATAGAGATTTTGGTCTGGTTTCTAAATAGCTTGTAGTCTCTATACCTTGCACCTCTGAGCCTTGCAGCCATATTGAACTATTCTTAGTCTTTGCAAAGGGCTCTTCTCTCTCTAAGTCTTTACCTTCCATCAAATACACTGAAATATGTATTTTGGGGCAGATTATTAATTTCTTCCTTTTTACTGAGATCAACTACAGGATTAACTTAGCAGTACTTGGCTTCAAAAAACGGTATACCAGTCTCTTTCCCCATCAGTCTGATTTTTCATCCTCTTTTTTTGGATATCCCTGAGTTCACATCTTCTGAATTGTACTTGCTTCTTTTTGAGGCTTATGTAGGGGCTTGTTTCAAAGAGATACTCTACATTCTATCATGGCTGTAAGAAACGTAGGGGTCCTGTTCTATGCTCAAGGCTCTGCTTGTAGAATGCACACGTAATTGAGCAACACAACTGGGGCTTCCTATTTGATGTCACATTGCCATAGTAGGCAATGGTGAACTGTCCTAGCAGATCCACTAAACTAGTCTTTCATTGATTGCACATAGTTCCTGTCTTCCCAATGTACTTTTGACGGTTTATGAGAGTAGATTTTGAATCACCCCTCCCCCAAATCTGAGTTCTTCCAAGGGAAGTAATTCCCCTATGTTTTTGTTTAAGGTTTTCTGCCAGGCAAACTACATGTTAGCATCATGCATTTTTTTCTGTTTTTTTTTTTTTTTTTTTTTTTTTTGCAATTCTAGACCCTTGTGCCTGAGAGAGCAAATCCTCTAGCCCTTTGATCTTCACAATCCTTCAATTATCTTTCTGGTTTCCTTCTGTTGTCATTTAGGGTAAATACATACAGTTGGTCTTTGTGTCCATCCATGAGAGGTAATCTCACTCTTCTTTTAATTATTTTTAGATCCCTTGGCTGAATGCCTTTTAGTCTGCATGCATGCATCTCATACCACACAGCCCAAATTTCTACAACTTCGTCCAGGTGCAGTCTCCTCAGAACTACAAAGCAAGAAAAGATCACCTTTGGGCTCAGGAACTCACAGTCGTTCTCCCTCTCCCGGAAGGCACAATGACCAGGACAGTACCGAGCTTTGCAGCCATATTAAACTCACCTCCAGCTCAGCACATTCCACTCAATCACTCAAAATCGTCCTTTCCTGCTGGTAAATAACACTGAAATGTAAGTGTCAACTGTTAGTCTTTCTTATCTGGAGTCTTCTCCCCAAGTTTTTATTTTATGTGAAAGCATTGTGTTCTCAGTAGTTATTTTGGTCTCCACATTTTATAGCCAATCCCTTTGATTTAAAATGTTACTGAAGGCTCTGATCCATCCCTTTTCCTTCCTAAACTGCTTTTTGCAACACCCTTAATCTGAATTTGAAGGAAACACAATATTTTCCAACACAATTTTTCTTTTCCTTCCTTCCTCCTCCTCCTCCTCCTCTTCTTCTTCTTCTCCTCCTCCTCCTCCTTCTTCTTCTTCTTCTTCTTTTTTCAGATGAGTCTCACTATGTTGCACAGGCTGGAGTGCAGAGGTGCAATTTCGGCTCACTGCAACCTCCGTCTCCCAGGTTCAAGCGATTCTCCTACCTCAGCCTCCTGAGTAGCCAGGACTATAGGAACGCACCACCACATCCAGCTAATTTTTGTATTTTTAGTAGAGATGGAGTTTGCCTGTGTTGGTCAGGCTGGTCTCAAACTCCTGACCTCAGGTGATCTGTCCACCTCGGCCTCCCACAGTGCTGGGATTACACGAATAGAAAGAATGAGAAATGCATCTGAGCCTCACTCCACCAAAACAACACACTTTCCCACCTCTCACTGCACTCCAATGAATGTTTATGAGTTTTCAGACTCCCTGTCAATGGTCTTAGGTAAATGCAGTAGTATTTGCTTTTTAGAATTTATAAGACAAAGGCCATTCTGGGTGCAGTGGCTCATGCCTGTAATCTTAGCAGTTTAGGAGGCCGAGGCGGGCAGATCACCTGAGGTCAGGGTTTGAGACCAGCCCAACATGGCAAAACTCCTTCTCTACTAAAAATACAAAAATTAGCCAGGCATGGTGGCACATGCCTGTAATCCCAGCTACTCGGGATGCTAAGGCAGGACAATCGCTTGAACCCGGGAGGCAGAGGTTGCAGTGAGCCAAGATTGCACCACTGCACTCCAGCTTTGGTGAAAGAGTCAGACTCTGTCTCAAAAACAGAAAGAAGAAAAGGACCAGTGCCTTAAAATGAGCAGAAAATTTTCTGTCAAGTAGACTTGGATCCCTTTCTTCTCCTGCAGCTTATTGGGCTCACTCTTGCTCATTCGCTCATGGCTTAGCTTCTTCAGCTGTCAAATGGATAGAAAATACTCTTTCAGTCCTTTGAGTAGGAAAAAGTGATAATGGCGCCAGAAGATTTCTGTCAATTCTGAAGCACTATATAAACAAATCAGACTGCCACCAGTAATCAAAAAAAGGAAGGTCTAATACCTGAGGCTTCTAACTTGTATAATAAATTTCTAAGTAATTTAAGTTGTTCAACTAAAAAAGGAGAGGACATTTGGTTAAGAGAAGATGAGATTTCAAACACATTATGGTCAAGTTTAAGTGGTATTGTTTGTTTCATTTTGTTAATGGAAGAAACTCTAGCATTTTTCAAGAGTCAGTCATTGGGAACCAGCCCTTAATTGTAGAGTGTTATGGAAAGATCCATGGTGTCTAGGGTCTGTTGGGGAATTTGAGGAATTCTACAGCAAGAGCATTGTGCTCCAAGAGTACACAGCAGAGCTGGGGCCATCACACTCCCATAAAACAGATAAAATCAGACTCAGAACACAGCTGTATTAGTCCATTCTCACGCTACTATAAGGACATACCTGAAACTGGGTGATTTATAAAGAAAAGAGGTCTAATGGACTCACAGTTCTGCAGGGCTAGGGAAGCCTCAGGAAACTTACAATCTTGGTAATAGGAGAAGCAAACACATCCGTCTTCGCATAGTGGCAGCAAGGAGAAGTATGAGTGAAGTGGGGGGAAAGCCCCTTAAAAACCATCAGATCTTGTGAGAATCACTATCATGAGAACAGCATGGGGGTAACTGCCCGCACGATTCAGTTACCTCCGACCAGGTCCCTCCCATGACACAATATGTGGGAGTTATGGGAACTATAGTTCAAGATGAGATTTGGGTGGGGACATAGCCAAACCATCAACAGCTATCAACAGCTTTGTTAGCATCCAGAGAAGGCTGAAAGAGGAAGAGAAAGATGTGGGACCAGCACAGGAGACTTTCTGGAGTGACTGTGGCCCCATCCGGGTGCACAGGGGTCACAGCAGTCCGAGAGCATAGCAGAGAGAAGGCACTCCTGCGTGAGACCTCCAGGTGAAACTGGGGTGGGAGTGGAAAGAGTATTTCTAAGAGGCGAATAAACAGATTAACAAAGAATGAAATTTATTGGGCTTTGAAAGTCAAATGCCACAGCAGCTTGAATTTGGTCGTTTGATCTGTAGGGAAAATGGGGAACAGGAGACACTGGAAGGTGGAAAGACCTAAAAAGCTCACCTTGAAAATCCATCAAGACATTCTTTAAATGTAAAGCTGTCACTATACCAATACTTACGGCCCCTTTTCCAAGAAAGCCCTCCCCGTACCTCTTCCCTGCTAACTCCTGGTCATCTTTATGGCCTTAGCAAGGTGATGTCTTCTCCACCAGCCCCACCCCAACAGCTCTCCTTCTCACTCAGCTGGGTCACCCAGAGTGGTCCAAACTTCCCTCATCAAAGCAGCCTTTACACATCCTGTGGCTTACAATTTCTTACCTTGTGACCCTCCTCTTCTTTCCCTATTTAACATTATGAAAACTCTCATCAGTTTTGCATTCCATGAATCCTTACCTGCTCTGTGCACCTTGTCCCACAAGCCTCCCCTGATTGTAGACCCTCCACAGAGGTCTCAGATGACACCTTGGGAGCCACCAGGCTGTGGAGAGACTCCTCTCTTCCCTCATCAATGTCTTTACCCAGTGATGTTAAGAAAGCCAGGGCAGGCTGAACTAGGAATTCCCTTGGTTCTAACACAAAATATGGTCACTTTAAATGACCTAATTGTCCTGTCTAAACACCTCTCTCCTGGGATAATCGAAAATGCTCTTTTAGTCTGGCTCACAATTCCTAGCCTCCAGGCCCCCAGGGTTCCAGTGGGCGGGTGGTGGGAGTCCATTAGTCCTCACCTTCTGCCCTTTCTGGTCTCAGCTGAGCTCTTATCACCTGTACCTGGGCCTCCTGGTCTCAAGAGGTCCATGACTGCCTCTCCGTAAGCTCCAGCAAAAGATGGTGAGGTTCAGGCAATTGCCTTTCTTATTCTAATGAGCCTTGCTTCTAACAGAATGTGAGAAGGGTTAGTGTGAGTACTCCAGAAGGAAAGAAATAAAAGGAGAAAAAACAATAAATTAATGTAATAGAGTGGGCAGAAAAAAACGCTTAGATATGAGATATTCCTGATTTAACTACATGACTTTCACATGTGATACGGTCTATCACACCTTGAACCTCCTTATCTGTAGAATGGAGATACCAGTTCACACTCTGCTGTGAGACTGGAATTTGTATGTGATGTACCTGGCATAGTGCCTCAGACACATGCCCTAAAATTGGTACTTAGTCCAATGGTGGTTGTCATTATACCAAAGAGTACCAATGACTTTAAAAGCTGAGCTTTCTGGCCTTATCAGGACCTACATCTAGAGAGGGTAGAATTGTATTTTCCACACCTATTAGAAGTGGAGTCCTCCAATGTTTACCTCCTGGGCATTTTATAGAATTGAATGGTTTGAGGTGGCACTGGGACCCCCCCCTCTTCAGGTTACTCATACACTGTGTCACCAATAAAGAAATCCATCTAAAAAAGGATAGGCAAGCCTGCTTACAATGGCCACACTTAGAAAAGATTAAGCCATTTCCCTGGATAATAAAGGAACAACAGGAGAAGTGAACATATTCATGGTAGATTCTCATCCTAAGAGAGTAGCACTAAACCCTCTCCCTCTTGTTATCAATGCTTCTTCAATTTAAAGAATGAACTGCACCTCATAAGAATTGAATTTGCTTATTGATTAATCCATATATACGCAGCACTTGATACCATAAGCCATCACGCTGGAATACAATGTGCTCCAAACTACAGGTGTCCAGTCATTTTAAGTATAAAAATTAGGTAATTATAGCCAGAAGTATTCGTTAAATTTTGAAAGTAGATAAAATAAAATGGAACATTGATAACTAGTCGTTAAACTTCTAGAAATAAAATGTGAAAAGAGAAACAAAACAAAACAAAACAAAAACCTTCCTGTTATCTTCCCCCCAAATCCCTTTTCTTCCTTATGAATCAGATACAGCATCTCCAGGGAATAGTTATTGCTTCCCTCTATGCATGACGCAGAGCAGGTTGTGGGGGAGGCGGTGTCCACCCGGGAATGGGGGAGGTCCCTGAAGCAGAAGGTGGCTCCATCACCTGCAATTCCCATCAGAAACCTACCTCAAAGGCTATAGATCAGACATTGTTTATGGGATAGGGAGAAGGGCAGGGCTGGGGGGAGCCCACAGTGTGTGATTCTCAAAATGTTGAAAAGGCCAGAGCACAAATACATCTCCACAATTACACTTTGACTTTCTATAAGTGCTGTTTGGAGTCTGAGGAAGTCAGAGAGAGAGGGTGGGTGCTAAGCCTGTGCTCGCAAATTCTTCAGTGAAATGGGAAAAGACAGGTTAATGGTTAGTTGTCTCTGTGTGGGTGGGTGCGGGTGGAAGGGCAGAGCTGGGAGATGGTAGAATTTCAACATCAGTTGAAAAAAACAGGCCACGCAGCCTCCCCCCAGACCAGCTGATTTTCCCCCAGTGAATTCACCAGGGAGAAGGGATTTGGAGGCAAGATCTCATTACTAATTTTGTTAAAAACCCACCTGCGAACACAGTGAAATGAATAGTCCCTGGGATTTGGGGGTTTTGGCTGTGTGCTCAGGTGTAGACAGACCTTAACCTCATCAGATTCTTGACTTCAGGGCTCTTAATAAAATATGAGGTGTTCTTCCATATAAAGGGAATATGGATGCAGCTAGAAACCCAGCCCTGAGCTTGTGGATGGTCACCCCAGGCCAGCTCACAGTACGGATATGAATCACGTGTGAGCAAATGATGATGAATGATAAACACGGCTTGTATCCAGAGGCAAACAACTTCAGGAGGTTATTTTCACTACCTTGGCCATATTTATATGTGGGGTCATGCATCTGTTAGGACTTTCTGTCCGTGGCATTTATTACCTCATGTTTTATCTGAACATTTCACAGGTTTCTGGCTGCAGGGGAGGCTGAACAAGAGACTTAATCATATCTTCAAGGACCTGGTTCTTCTAAGACTGTTCTTTCTGTATTCCTTGGTGTTGACCCTGTCCTCAGTCTCCATGCCATGCCTTCTTCAAAATCCCCAGCTCTACTTACACTGCAGCGAAATGATTGCCATGGCTCTGTTCCTCACATCTTCCCATCACTCCATCCATAGACAAGGAGGTTCTACTTTTGTGGCTCTGTTTGGTGGCCAGTCTCTAAGGTGATGTCCAGTGATCCCTGCTTCTTGGTATTTACACCCTTGTGTAATATCTTCCTCTTGAGTGTGGGACAGGCTTGGTGGCTTAATGACTGAGATGTCAGCTCCCAGATTAGGTGACAGTAGATGGTGACATGCTTTTGTTCTTCCATCCCTTCTCTGGCTGAGTGAGCAAGCTGCTCTGTGGAGGCCTCGGGTGACCAGAAACTGAGGACAGTCTCTACCCAATAACAAGCAAGGAACTGAGACCCTCAGACCAACAGCCCAGGAAGAACCAAGCCCTCCAGCAGCCCCTTGAGTGGGCCCGGAAGCCGACCCTTTCCTGGTCAAGCCTTGGGATGGTTGCAGGTTTAGCTGATACCTTGATGGTAGCCTGGGGGTAACCTGGCTGCAGATGTCCAAGCTAAGCAACCTGGAATTGCTGACCCACAAAACCTGGGGGATAAAACATGTTTGTTGTTTTAATCCAAAAAGTCTTTGGGGGTTTGTTACACAGCAAGATATAATAAACACACTGTAGAATAAGAAAGGTGTTTCTTTTTCCAAGTTCCAAGGAACTCATCCTTGATTCTCCTTGGCTCTGAATGTTGTATGTACGTCTGTAAACCAAGGGTTTCATTCAAAGATAATGACCTTGATACCTAGAGACAGGAGGGGCCTGGATTGGTGGTAGAAGGAGCTGGTCTTCTGTCTTAATGTTCCCTTACTTCCTAGCTGTGTGCTGGGACGAGTCACTGAACCTCGTGAAAACTCCTCTTGCTCGTCTATGCAGTATCACGTTAAATTATGTCCCCCGAAGAGATATGGTCAAGTCCTGATCTCCACGCCTGTTAATGTGACTTTATTTGGAAATAGGGTCTTTGCAGAAGTAATTGTGGTCATCTGGATTTAGAATAGGACCCTAAGCCCAACAACTGGTGTCCTTGTATGAGAAAAGAAAGCAAGATTCCACGTATGCAGACATAGAAGAGATCCCAAAGAAGAAGGCCACGTGAGGATGGAGGCAGAACCGGGAGTGCGGCAGGTGCAAGCCAAGGATACCAAGGATTGCCGGCAGACACCCAAAGCCAGGAGAGCGGCATGGCTGGGATTCTCCCTCACAGTCCCCAAAGGAAGTAACCCTGCTGACACCTTGATTTCAGAGTTCTGCCTTCATACTATGAGAGAGCAGGTTTCTATTTTGCTAAACCACCCTGCTTTGGTACTTTGTTATATCAGCCTTAGGAAGCTATTAATAACACATATGGGTAACAATAATTGATGCTGCTGTGAGATCATGGATGCAGAAGTCAAAAGTCTATATATAATAATTGTAGTGACCTGATGGCCAGGGTACACCTGTTCTAGCCCTCTCCACAGTGGGATTCAGTGTGCCAATAAATGACCTCTTTGGCAGAGGCTGAAAGAGTTCAGATTTGATGAATAGAGGTGATTAGCAAGTTTGAAAGCAGTTCAAATAGAAAGCATTGGATTTGGGGCACAATGACGTGGGCTCACTTTCTTCTGACATTAGGCAAAATTGCTTCATGGCAATCAGCCTCAGTTTTGTCAATGCATGGGAATAATAAACCAAACCTAAAACATTGTTTTTTTGGGGGGGGGGCAGGAAGAAGAGTGAGAGGGTAGGAGAGAGAAAGAAGGTAGGGGTGGGGGGAGGGGGAGAGAGAGAGAGAGAGAACGAGAGAATGTGCAGTTTTCTACAGTTTGTCCAGTAAATGCTTCTGTTTTCACTGAGCTATACTTTTGGTCTTTCTTTATTGACTGTGATATGGTCTGGCTCCAGGCTGCCCCATCATTCCTGGGCACCATTGATGAACTATATTCACAGACTAGACATTAAAAAGTGTACTTGATCATGTTACTCTCCACTGACTGGGCTTGGAAGAGGAGTAGGGGAAGTAGGCAAAGCTGCAGGTTTAAGTCCACAGCTTCTTGGTGGCAGTGACCAATAAATGTGGCCATCGCATGCTTGTGCTTAAGTTATTTTAAATATTCCCCATTGTCACAAGGACAAAGTTCAGGTTTCTGTGCTCTGGTCCACTTGCTACTGGCCTCATCCCCCTTATTCCTCTCTTGTATTTTAGTTTCTGCAACACAGCCTGACCTGTCCTGATTGAATCAGGTTCTGCATTTTCACAGTATTATGCCTTGGCTTCTATGATTGCCACCAACTGGAATGTCCTTTCTTACTAACCACCTTTGTACTCTGCACACCTGTCTTCCCTCTCTCTTTCACTCTCTCTCTCTTTTTCTATCTCTTCCTCCTTGCCAACAAACCCCTAAGAACTACTATTTTTTTTTTTTACTTTCTGGATAATTCAGCCTTTTCCAGAATATCTTATGATTAGAATCAGAACGCATATAGATTTTTAACCTCCTTTGACTTAATAATATGCATGTAAGTTTCCTCCATATCAATATTATTGCTGAATAATATTCCATGGCACAGATGTACCACAGTTTGTTTATTCCTTTACCTATTGAAGAACATCTTGATTGCCTCTAAGTTTTGGCAATTATCAATAAAATCTTCTATGAATGTTTGTGTGCAGCTTTCTATGTGGACATGAGTTTTCAACTGCCTGCCTTTTACAATTAAGCTCAAATGCCATTTCCTCCAGGAAGCATTGCCTGATTCCCTGGGATCTGCAACATTGATCTCCCTCTTGTTTCCAGTGCTCCATTGCACCTGTTCTGCCACAGCACTTAGGAGACTGTGCTACACTAACTGTTCCCTGTGTGTCACCCCAGTGAGACTGTGGGCTCCAGAACGACAGTCCATGCATCTTGATTTCCACAATACCTAGATTAAGTGGTCAAAACATATTTTTTTACCTGAACTTTGACTAGGTTTTCTTTCCTTGAGCCTGGTCCATCATTTTTCACCCAGTGCCTTTAAAGAGGCAATTCCTGGAGTTAGGTATCAAATAAGAAACAAGGTCCAAGTGGTCCCTTGTGGGTCATGACTTCTGGATCACAATGTAAGTGTGATATTAATGTTTGGTGAAAAAAGGCAGGACTGTGAATCCTTAGTGGGTTCAGAACTGAGGGAAGTGGGGAGAATAGCAATAAATATCTTCTGGGAATACTCACTGGTGTTAGTTACCCAGAGAGCACATCAGCCCACTAGGATTCTGGGAATGAACCAGGAGCAACCGAGAAGATAAAGTTACAAAGAACAAATCAAACATAAAAACATAAAAAACATCAGAAAGGCTTTGTACAGATGTTAGGACTATAACACAAATTTGGCTCTGAGTTTCCTGGCAGCCCAAGCGCAGAAGGAAACATGATGAATTCCAGTGCATGATGCTCGCCAGATTAAAAGGGGAAAATGTCCTTAAGAAGCCTTTCTGTCCCCTCTATTGAGCCTGGAGATTTATTTTTCCTCCCCGTGGGTATTCATTAAAAGAACACTACGGCATGACATGGAATCTTTATCCTAACAGCAACAGGCCGTAGAACACTATTCTTTTCTTCTATTACTCCGTAGTGTGGGAAGATGGGATGGTAAGCACAAAGTCTGTCTCTGGAAGCACCGGCGCTATCTCTGAAGACAAACTGATCGTAACACAAGCCGACCCGGTGGAACGACCTCCATGCTAAACCCTCAGCTCCCTCTGCATTTGGACTGTCGCCTGATGGAAGGTGCGAGGAACCCTGTGACCACGTTGCAGTACAGAGGCAGCTTGGCCAGCCCACCCCTTGGGCCTAATTTTTCTCCCTGGCCAAAGGGGTCAAACTATTCCAGTGCTGTGTGCGCCCTGGGCTCCAGAGTAATCAAACACACATGTTTGGCGCTCCACTAATCAGGGAATGAAATAAAGCTAGATGTTTCCATATGTTGATTCAATTTACAAGCAAAAGTATGTGTCAGGTAGGGGGCACAACAGTAAGGGGTGGGCAGTGAAGAAATGGTTCCATGATGACATTTTGTAAGGAGCAAAAAGATGAGGAAGAAAAGGGGAGACACATCATTGAAGGCCAGGCCCTGTGCCAATTTGTATTTGCCTGTATATCTGTATCTCTCTCTGCCTTATCTAATGAAATGCCATCAACAACCTAAGGAGAGTTCTATCTTCTGTCATAGATAAAGAGACTGATCTCAGAGTGGCACAAATCTACAACCATGTGAAGAATTGGATTTATATTCATCGAACTCCAGAAAGTTCCTGAGATTCCTCTGCTTCATCATCTTTCCCGTGCCCTTGAACACATGTTATCAAATAGCAACAGGTAGTGCAATCACTAGACAAATGATTCTCAGCCTTTTTCTTTGCCATTAGCATACCTGGAAGGAGATGTGTTGGACACGTTTCCTAGTCACCACCCCATGAACCTTCCATATCACAGGTATACTGTGTATTCAGTTATGTATCATCTGTACACCTGTTTCTAAAACATAGAAACAGTAAGAGCCCCTCCTCCAAGAATCCATTTTAATTATCTTGAGTGTGATGTCACCCCCCCAAAAATGCATATTCTCTGGACTCAGTCACGAACACATTATGAATGCATGATCACTTAAGAACGTTACCAAAGTTCATACATTTGAGATGATAATTCTGTATTATTTAGTTCATTTTTGAGATAAGTAAGAACCGAGATTCCAGGGAGGTAGACCAAGCTGACAGAGCAAGGAAAGACAGAGCCAAACATGCAGCTGAAGCATCTGGATTCCCACTCTAATGCTCCAGCTTAAGCAGGATGATAAGTAAATGGTTGTGTTTCAATGTGCTCTCAATACTTCCCACACTGCCTCCTTCATTAATAAAGGAATGGTATTTTGGGAGAAACCGGAATCTGCCCTGGTGCAATGGAAAGGCAGCAAGGCAACCTGCATCCAAGTCTTTGGGGGATTTTTTGGAAAGCAGAATGTATTAGTCTGCTATTGCTGCTGTAACAAGTTACCATAAACTTATGGGCCTAAAACAACACACATTTATTGTCTTAAAGTTCTAGAGGTCAGAGCCCAAAATGGGTCTTATGGATCTAAAATCAAGACATCAGAAGGGCTGTGTTCCTTTGGGAGGCCCTGGGGGAGAATCTGTTCCATGCCTTCTCCAGCTCCTAGAGGTCACCTGCTTGCTTTGGCTGTGGGGCACTTCTAGCAACTGCATCACTCTAACCTCTGCTACCATAGCACATCTCCTTTTCTGACTTGCACCCCCTTCTTTCATTCACTTATAAGGACACTTGTAGTCCAGAATAATCTTCCCATTTTGAAATCCTTTACTTAATCACATCTGCAAAGTCCCTCTTGGCCTATAAGGTGACATACTTGAGGATTCCAGAAATTAGAATTTGGACACCTTTGGGTGGCTGTTGTTATGCCTGCCACACAGACCAATGCATACACAATGTGACCAATCCATCTTGGTTTGTCTGAGACTGTATTGGCTTTAAAACTGAAAGTTCTGCATCCCAAGAATCCCCTCAGTTCCAGGCAATTCAGGACAATTCATCGTCACCCTATGTGCACCTCCTATGTGCTCCTTCAACTTAGAGAGTTGGTATTTTCACTCCCCTTCAGAGGACTAACTCCTATTCACCTAAAGAGTACATCGAGGCTGGGTGCAGTGGCTTAGGCCTGTAATCTCAGTGCATTTGGGACACTAAGGCAGGAGGTTCACTTGAGCCCAGGAGTTTGAGACCATTCAGGGCAACATAGTGAGACCCTTCTCTACAAAATTATCAAAAAATTAGTTGGGCATGGTGGCACATGCCTGCAGTCCCAGCTACTTGGGAAGCTAAGGAGGAAGGATCCCCGGAGCCCGGATTCAAGGCTGCAGTGCGCTATGATAGTGCCACTGCACTGCAGCTGAGGCAACAAAATGAGGCCCTGTCTCTAAAAAAAAAAAAAAAAAAAAAAAAAAAAAAAAAAAAAAAAAAAAGACTGCACAGAATAGACTGATGGACTGAAGACTGTGCCCTTATCAGACATTTACTGAATAATAATTATAAGTTTGCCTCCTAGACTGGGTGACTTCTCAAATTCCAGGTCGAGGTCATATTTATTTCTGTTGCCATAGCATATTGTTGGGTGCCTGGTGCTTATAGGTGATTCAGGAAATGCCTCTTGATGATGTGAATTGAAGAGAAGGATAGATAAGTGCTTGGCTGGGAGGATGGCAGGAGATGGTGATGGGTAGGACGGGTAGATGGATGAAAATATTGAATGGATGGCTAAGAACGATCAATAAGCTGGGAGAGCATCTCAGATCCCAACACCATCTGGGCACAAAGCAATTTATATTTAATTTGCATGATTATATGTTATCCCAGATGGGGAGAAATACAAGGAAAAGAAAAGAGAGAAGAGAAGGCAGGAAGGAAAAGAGAAGGGATGGGAAGAAATGGAAGAGAAGAGAAAAGAAAACAAAAGAGAAGAAAGACAAAAGACAACAAATGAGATGAGTAGAGAAAAATAAAGACTAGAAAAGGAAGAGAAAGGAGAGGAGAGGAAAGGAAGGAAAACACATGAGTGATCCCCAGCTTGGACCACATGCCCACAACCAGCTCTGGATCCCAGAGGTGGGACTATGCCGGAATTCCAGAGGAAGAGGCATGCATGCCAAGCACAGGTTATTCCATCAGTTCTTCTAAATTATTTCTCCAGTCCAGACCCGCATCAGGGAGAGAATGCCTGTCATGCATTTTAATCTCAGCGTTCTGGGCTGGGTTTTGTCAGCCCCAGAAGAAAAACCACTTCTCTTTTTTTGCCCTTCTCACATGCTGGGCAGGCGTGTTACATTTTTTTTTGGCTGTGAAGGCACTAAGTGTTTCTTGGCAGCATGTATGTCTGGAGCTCAGCCTCTTCCCAAGTCAGAACGACCAGAGATTCAAGATCAATGGGTGTAGCTGTCAGGTGGGTTCCCTCTCCAGTGCCATCTTGGGGAAAGGCAGGAGGACTTTTGATCTTCCACTTGTCCGGCCAGGACTCGGCTCTCTCTCCTGAATGCGTGTACGTGAATACCTCACTCTATTTCTATGAGCTTTCTCTTTTCATTATAGCTTCACCACCAATGGAGAAAGATCAGTAGAATATAATGTTGAAGACTCAGAGTCCTTGGAACTCTTTGGCATTGACAAATCGTGTTACAACAACCTCCTTTGCGTCTTAAACAGCCTGGCATTCTCACATTCAGCTTGGCAGCCTCATCAATATTCTGGAGAGATCTGAGCTCAAGGCCATCAAATATGACACTTTGGTTGTTCAGTCAGGAGTGAATCTGCTGACTGTGGCCTTAGTGACACCAAGGCTGGCATGTCAGGTTTTCTCTCAATTCATGGGCTTTTCTGCTGCGTCCCTCAAATCCAGCCCTGGTGAAGGGAAGGAAAAGCACCCAGACCCAGCTCTGTTCTGCATGGTTTTGAGGGTGTCACTTCCCCTTTCTGAGCCTCAGTTTCTCCACTGGCGTGGTAAGGTGCAGTTTGGACCAGGTAGTTTCTAAAGTCTGCTGCATTCCTGCATGCCCAACTTTGTTTAGGATTGCTCTGAATGAATGAGTGTCCAGCCATGGCCAGGCCAATAGATAGGGTCAGAAAATATAGCTTGCCACATATGGAGTCAAGCATTGACATAAATTGCCTGCCTGAATTCTGGCTTTGGTTGTTCGTGGATCAAACCATGCCCCCTGTGTGCACAGTAATGATTGGTTATGGCGGCCATATGTCCTGGGTTTCCTCGGACAGCCTTGATTTCAAAAATTCTGCCCCATCATCAAACCTTGTGTCAGATCATGCATCTCAATTTTTGATTCAGAAAATATGGTCACCATATGGCAAATGCATCTCCACCACTGTGACATAGACGGCTTGTCTTTATCCTCCTGCAAAGCTCTGTTTTATTCTCCCAGGCAGACAAGGATGCGTCTCCTCTCTGTGCCCACTCCTGTCACCACAAAACCTTCAATCTATCACTTCCATGTCTGTGTCCTGTGCTGGACACCAGGCTCCCTAAGGGCAGGAACAACATTTGGTTCATCTTCATATTCTTAGCACCAGCTCTGAATAAACTAAAAGCAATGTTTCAGGAGTCTGTCACATTATACAGAAGAAATCTTCCTGAAAAGATGGGGGCATACATTTTTAAATTATAATGTCTTCTAAATAGAACCAGGAAACTTAGTACTCCAGGAAGAAATCATACTTTTTTTTTTCCTCTCCTTTCCTTTCCTTTCCTTTCCTTTCCTTTCCTTTCCTTTCCTTTCTTTTCTTTTCTCCAAATAATTATTTCCGATCTTCTAAGAGATCTGGACTTGCATATGTCATTTGCTAGGGGCGAGTAAATCTTGGAAGCAGATTCTCCTGGCTGTATGGGATTCAGTCCACTCATGGCCAACAAACTGAGACATCAGAAAAGAGAATTCACCATTTTAAATCTGCAGTCAGCTGAGACTCAGTCCTGCAGTTATATAATTTCTTGCAAATTTGTTTCATGAACTAAAGAAGGCAAAGGCTTTTTCAGGTGTATGAGGGGGATAAAGTCCATCTTATGGCCCTTGGAGGAAAACCTTAGTCAACTTTCTTATATTTCCTTTTTTTGGCTGCTTTTAGTGCTAGCCCGCTTCTTTGAGTACCTTATCCTTCCTGAACTCTCTAGACATACGTGTCTCCAAGCTCCCCTCTAACCCAGATTTCATTCTGGCAGTCACGCTAAACTTTGATCCAATGTTGTCCATAACTTCTACTTATTTCCAGAGTAATAATAATACTTCATAGCATACCATTCAAGACCTCTTATGGTTTGACCACCGTCTATTATTTTATGCCTTAGATCCTCAAAAGACTCGTACACCAACACCTTTTACCCAGAAAAAATCAAGAAATCCAGTCATTTTTACTATTGCCAATCCCAGAAAATAGCCCAGCTCGCGCTCAAAGTTCTGAGTCTTTGCACAAACTCTTTCTTTTCTCTGGGAGGAGTTCCTAGCTTCAAGTACCTTGGCAAACCCCGGCAGTCTTTCCAAATCTTTTTTGATCATCTCTTTTATTGTGAAGGCTTCTCTCATTCAGTAAATACAGATGATGAGGAGGATGATGATGATAGTAATAACAACAATAATAGTGATGATAATGACAAAGCTCACATGTGTTCAGCAGGAATTATGTGCTGGGGCTGGGAGCTAAGTGCTTTTCAGACTTTACCTGATCTTACATTTTATAGCAGAAAAGAAAATTCAAACCCAGAAATATTTGCATAGCAAAACCAAGTCCAAGGACGCCTAGTTAAAATAGGGCAGAGCTGAGGTTGGGACCCATTTTCTGTCTGACCTCAAAGTCAGAGTTCATAACTACTACATCCCACTTAGGCTCAGTCAGGTTCTAGTTTGGACCACTTCACACCCACAGAAGGCGCCTCTTGCATGGCCATCCTCATGTTGACCAGCCAGCCTCAAGGATCTCGAGGACAGAAGCTCTTCCCTATAAATCTATTCTTCATTAGTCCTTCCTATGGTCCCTGACACACGATAAACATGTAAGTAGAGTTGGCTAAAGAAATGAACACAAAACCATTCCTTCATCTTGCTTTATTTTCGCCAAGAGGATCATCTCAAGGGAACATATAGACACCTTCCACCAGATCTGGGCATATATTCAAGCTCACACTTCCAAAGGGCCACCATAGTCAGCAAGCAGCAAAAATAACCTAGGCTTCTTCTAGCTGGAGCCTAAGCAGAACCCACCGAGGCTCTTCACTGGCTCAGCAACTCTGTGCTCCCTAGAGCCTAAAGCTGACGAAGAAGTCTGCAAACCTTACCTTTCAAAAGAGCCGATGCCGAGAGGATGACAATATTAAGTCTGAATTCAACAAAAACAAACAAAGAAACAAACAACCCCAAAAGTAAACACAAAAGAAATAAAAACACCTTTGGAGGCCGAGGCAGGCAAATTGCCTGAGCTCAGGAATTCGCGACCAGCCTGGACGACATAGTGGAACCTCGTCTCTACTAAAATACAAAAAAATTAGCTGAGCATGGCAGCACGTGCCTGTAGTCCCAGCTGCTTGGGAGATTGAGGCAGGAGAATTGCTTGAACCCTGGAGGCAGAGGTTGCAGTGAGCCGAAATTGCGCCATTGCACTACAGCCTAGGCAACAGAGCGAGACTCCATCTCAAAAAAAAGAAAAAGGAAAGAAGAAGGAAAGAAAGAAGGAAGGAAGGAAGGAAGGAAGGAAGGAAGGAAAGAAAGAAAGAAAGAAAGAAAGAAAGAAAGAAAGAAAGAAAGAAAGAAAGAAAGAAAGAAAGAAAGAGAAAGAAAGAATATGAAAGAAAGAAAGAAAGAGAAAGAAAGAAAGAAAGAAAGAAAGAAAGAAAGAAAGAAAGAAAGAAAGAAAAGAAAGAAAGAAAGAAAGAGAGAAAGAAGGAGGGAGGGAGGGGAGGAAGGAAGGAAGGAAGGAAGGAAGGAAAGAAAGAAAGAGAAAGAAAGAAAGAATATGAAAGAAAGAAGGAAAGAGAAAGAAAGAAAGAAAAGAAAGAAAGAAAGAAAGAAAGAAAGAAAGAAAGAAAGAAAGAAAGAAAGAAAGAAAGAGAGAGAGAGAGAAAGAAGGAGGGAGGGAGGGAGGGGCGGAAGGAAGGAAGGAAGGAAGGAGAAAAAGAAAGAGAAAGAAAGAAAGAAAGAAAGAAAGAAAGAAAGAAAGAAAGAAAGAAAGAAAGAAAGAAAGAAAGAGAGAGAGAGACAAAAGCCCAAGTCATGAGTCATGACTGGTAGAAGCAGTTTCACTGCTTGACTTGATTTAAGGGACAGTTTCACTGGCACAGAATCTTGTCTGGTCCTTTGCTTGAGATTGGCACTCGAAGGTTTCCTAAGAAGCCAAACTGAGTGGACATGAAACCTCATGCAGTGAGTGAATTGACAAAACGCACACATCAATCAACAACTGGCAATGTGGATCTGCCTTCAATCATTCCACATCGGCAAAGAAAATCCAATCATTTTGACCATCTAGACAGAGGAGATTGCAACTAACTTTCTGACTGGTTCAGTTTTGGCAGCACTGTCCCAGCTCTCTGTGCTGACCTACTAATATAGAAAGGTCCCACTAATAGACATATTCTGTTTCTAGTACACTGAAACCTTTCTCTTGCTTCTCTCACATTTCTCCTGACTGAATAAGGTTCACCACAAGTCCTGGAGGCTGTCTTGGATCTGATTCCGTTGTCCATCAAATTTCCATGCTCCCTTGAGGGAAACAGGCTGTTCAAGAACTCCACATTGTGACTGGAGGAAATACTTCACACCAGCCCTATCTCTCTGTGGCTATGTGTGTCTCCATTCTGTTCTACTCTCAGAAGGTTTCAAAGTTGGCAAATCACAGTATTTCTGCTAACTGCCTACCGTGCACCTACTGTGTGCCTACTGTGCACCTACTGTGTGCCTGCTGTGAGGACGGTGCTGAGGAAAGTGAAAATTGTGAGCTTGTAGATCTTCAGCTAGAGGGAGACCCATAAATATAAGCCAAGATTAAGTTAAGAAACAACTACAGGATCAAAGTGGCACTTGCACATCAAGTAATGGGCTATATAGGTCCTCGTTAGAATGTCAGAGAGAAGAAAGGCCCCCAGCAGAAGGGCCTCAGTCAGTCATAAGTAAGCAGAGAAGCTGTTTCCCAGGTCAAAGTGGATATGGAAGTTCAAGGCTTTGTCCAAACAGAGATATTAGAGACAATCCAGACAAGGAGGAAAAATACGTGTTTAGGGTGGAGAGGGAGGGAAAGGGGAGGGGACGTTGCATATTCAGCACTGTTCTCTTAGTCTTTATTATACTCGCTGCATTTACTTTCCATGTGGCCTTCACCCCTCTGAATATGAAATCCTTTGAAATAAGAAAGGAAGGGTCCATTCAGCTTAATACCCCAGCACCCACCGTAGGTCCTGACTCATAGGAGTCCAGTAACCTTTAAAGGCAAGAATAAAGTAATGATAGGATAGATACGTGAAGCATCTGATCCTGGCTCATGTCATCCCCTGGAATCTTCTCCAGTCCTGTGAGAGAAAGGATGAGCATGGAGAGGTGTGCACAGTGTGTCCCCTGCCTTGTGTGTAAGCGGGGGCAGGTCATTCCTTCAAACCCCAGTCATTATTCAAATGGTTGTTGAGTTAGAGGAAATGCATTTACACTGGCACATAGTAGGTATTCCATAAGCAGGTATGACTTTGTTTTCTCCTTTTCAGGCACCCCAACTGGACTGGGATAGCCACCTATGGGAGAAGTCGCCAAAACCAGTCCTAGGTTAGAATCTGATGTGTTAGTATCAAATGGAAACCTTTATTGATTATAGTGAATGATAATAACTTTATCCTCCCTACAATTGCCCTTCAGTGAGTACCTAATGTACGCAAGTACAATGCAGAGTGCTTTTGTCCATGATGACATTGATTTCTCACAACAGCCTCACCAGGCACAGAGACTGGGAGCCAACACTGGTCCCACTGTACAGATGACAACATGGAGGAGTTGAGAGAGGAAAGGCTTTGTCCGAGGCCACCCAGCTAAGAAACAATTCCAAAACCCATGCCTGTCTCTAACATTCTTTGATCTAATTACCATTCTTTAGGATGTATGAGGTTTTATTCTGATGTCCACATAGAAATAAGGGTCCTCTGCCTTTTATAGTTCTGCTTTAGCTGTAGAAGTGACTATAAGTGTTATATAGACACTTATATAGACACTTATAGTCACTTCTACTTTGTAACATCTATTAACATTATAGCAGTTTCTCCCATTTTTTTCCTTGATTCATGGCTACAAAGCTCCTGGATGCAAGTCTGAGACATAACTTGTCTTTGGATTTGAGAATTGCTTCATCTGGCATGGTATGTTACGCAAAGGAGAAACTCACAGATAAAATGAACCTTTGTGTATCTCCACAAATATGGGCATATCTACAAATTGGTAAATTGAATGCTCAACCCAGCATTTTTAAAAATTTATCCCTGCACTATAAAATGAAAGTCAGATGCTGTTGTAGGATTCAGTTTGCTTCTTACCCCACTATTTCCTGCCTCTTATAGTCTCATATTCCAAAACTCACACCTATTCAACTAAAAAGGGGGAAAATATGCCTGTCTCCTTTTGGACTGATCAATTGAAATCTCACTAAACTTTTCATCCAGGTCTGGTCTGAATGCCTTTAATTTGGCTAAGAAACACCATGCTTACTTAAAGTTGGATAAGATTATCTCTTACCTGTGGATATCCACTCCTGGAGTAAATCAATACAGGTAGTAGTAAAGTTGCTAATCAAAAGCAGAATACAAAATAAAAGTAAATCATCCAGGCAGCCTAGCCACTGAGTTGTCAGGAGCAGTGTCTTGAAGAAACTCTCTGTCCTGCTTCAGTCTCTGAGCTGGCTTTAGTGGCTTTGTGACATTGGAATCCGTTGTCTCTCTGAGTGCTACATAGCTCTTTTGTAAGGGGGAATTCAGCTATCTCTTAGCTTAGGGTAGTTCATTTCCTTTCACAGAGTTGCCCAGTATTTTGGGCATGGTGGCAGATGATTTTATTCTTTTTGATGCAAACTACCAGTAGACTGTAGAAATCCAGGGAATAAGCAAATATCAACAGCTGAAGTCCATAAAGTTATCTCAGGAATTCTGTTCTCTGCCACTCTATCAAATAAACTAAAAATTTATCTTGATTAGACAAAATCAAACCTAACCTAAAACAAAATTACCTTCCCTAGGAAGGGGAAATACTACTTACAATACAAATTAATTGGAGAAAACAGGATGCAAAATTGTTTATTCAATGTGATCTCAAATGTGTAAAATAATATGTGCTGGAAAAATGAAGTATAGCAAGATGTTAACAGTTTTTACTTCTGGGTGATGCAATCATGTACGATTTCTATTTTCTTATCTATTCTGTGTTTGCCAAATTGTCTAAACTATCTTTTATGACTTAAGAATTATATATATCCACTATTTAATTTTTAATTGTTACATAATAATTACAGATATTTTCGTGGTACACCAGTGATATTCTGATATATATAATGTGTGGTGATCAGATCAGGATAATTAGCATATCCATCATCTCAAACATTCATCACTTCTTGGGAAGATTCAATATCCTTCTTCTAGCTATCTGAAGCTATAATAATATATTATTGTTAACTATAGCCACTCTTGACTTGAGTGCACACACAGAAACTGCCTAATATTCACAGTGGCAGACACTGTGAATGTTATCAGAAGTTCACTCGACAGTCCTGCCTTAGGAATCACTCCAGCATTGTAAAAACAAAGTAAAAGACACAAATAGAAAAGTAGAAAAGTGAACTACTGGTCAATCATCCGTTTATCATGTATTTAGTGTCAAGTGCATTGCCAGGCCCTGAAGACCCCTGCCATGCTCAGCCTCCACTCCCCTCAGCTCCTGAGAGCTAGTTATGATTTGGATATCACAGGGGTTTCCTTCTCAACCCCCACTCCCACCCTGCCCACCTTGACATCCCTTGACCAGAGCAGTGTCATTGGCTGGGGAAACACAGCTTTCCAATGGTGGCACCACAGTCAGCAGTAATCACTATGTGGATGGAAGAGAGCCTAGACACTGTGCTTCCCAGTGGGAGGGACCCTGAACCCCTTGGGGTGTGGCAGCTCCAAGGTGGCATACATGTGGGATGTAGCATGGAGCAGAGTGGAGCCTGATGGTGTTGTAGGATTCAACACCATCAGATACCTGATGGTGTCTCATGCCTCTTAGCAAAAGTTGCAGCCAGTGAGGGAACATCAGGGCCACAGCCTTGCTAAAATCTATCCTCTCTGTTCCTTTGCTCTTCTGAGGCTCTCTAAGTTACCACAGCAGATTGATGGCATCCAATTAACTTTCTGTGGGTGGTTCAGTTGGGTGACCACCCTGGAGGTCAGCATCCATGCCTGCTTCCTTCTGGTCCATGAGTCATGCCTGGAGGTCTGCAGCCCTTAGCATGCTGCATGGTAACACAGACCAGTGCAGGAAGCATTTGCCCAGAGTCTGCTCTGCCCCGTTCAGACCCACTCCCCCAGCACAGCAGGACTTGTAAGCAGGGGTCTGAAAAACAGATCGAAGACCTCCAATCCATGGCCAGATTCTGGCTGAGGCACACGAGGGTCTAGGGTTTCAACACCAGGTTAACTCCCAGGAACCAGAGCAGGGAGGGGGTTCTGACAGTCAGCCACTTGGACAAATACACCCAGAAAGCCTGAGCCCCACCCCCTTGCCAACCCCTCTGCCTGGAGCGCCCCAGGCTGAGCTGCGGCCATGCGTGACTTGCCCAGGCCTCACACAGCTGAGCGGAGCTGGAAGCCTCCCGACACATTCCTGGTCTCAACTTCACTTTCCCTGCCTGGTTCCTATTAATGCTGTGGGTTTCCAAGCCCTAATAGCAGAGCTCTGGCTTCAGAGGAGGGCTGCCTGGAGCTGCTGGCCGCCAACAAGGTCGCACACAAATGAGATCTTTTGGAGTCACCCTTTAGGGCCCAGACACTGGATTATTTATAAACTTCTTGAAAACACATAAACAAAAGCAAAACTGAAAACCTTGGAAGACACCAGGCTGGACATATGCTCCTTTATTCAGGGACAGAAGTCAGGCAGATTGGAAGACGCGTTTGTTGGTAAACGCCGGCCTCCCTAACTCCATGCTGTTGATGTTGCATTCGGTGAAGCCCTTTCCTTGGAAGTTTCATCATTGACATCACCACTAGGCTGCTGGAGATGCCCTGCAAGTAATGAGATGCACACCTGGAGACAGTGGGTCGGAGAGGTTGCTCCCTGTCTCATGGAGCAGAACGGAAGGCAGGGGAATGTTCTGAAACTGCAGCCAAGGAGAAGTCAGCTCAGTACACTGAGGTCCTTGGCCAGGTAAGCTCTTGGACATCTCTGCTGGAAGAAAGGGCAGCCTGGCCTCCTTTTCTTGGGCCCTCTAGCCCCTTCCAGGGGTTAGCATTCTCATGACACACTCACTTCCTCTGAAGGATCCCTCCAGCATCTTCAGGGTGAGGCCACCAGGTGCAGTGGCAGAGGGTTCTCTGCCTAGGTGGAAATGAAGGATAAAGTCTGAGGATGAGGGACCAATGCAATGAGGCTGCTTTGGGAAGACCCCTGGAGTTTCCCCTCTCACCACTCATGGAGCCCGCGGCATTCTGTGATCTAACTCCTTGGCAATAAGTTTAGATCCCTTCGTGAGGGGCCTCCAGCAGGTAGAATAGTCTGACCCAGAGCCTTTTGAGTGGGTACACACCTGTCCATTTTCATGATCTAATTCAGTAATTTGTGTGTCCATTCGTTTACTTGAAAATCCCTATGCAGTATCTAACACATCCTGGGAACTATGTTTGATGTTGTATAGAGAGGAGTAACAAAAACATGGTTCTAAAGGAGATAGTTTTGCATACCCATGACACAGCCCAGCTCTCTTGACAACTCAATTTGAATGAGACAGACACTAATTAAACAGGCAAACAATCACATAAAGTGTCAGTTGCTATGGTGCGGAAGTGTAGGATGCTAAAGACATAGGGAAATAAGTCCTAACCCCCTCTTGGGGATTCAGGGATGGTTTCCAGGAATGGAATCGGAGCCGGTTTTGAAGACCAAGTAGGTGTTTTCCAGGTGGAAAAATGGCAGCAGGATATCCCCGGTCAAGAGAATAGCATGTGCCAAAGTCGTGGAGGGTGGGCAGAACAAACACACGTAGAACTTGGCTGGGGCATGTAGTGTGAGGTACGCTCATGGAGAGGAAGCTGGGAAAGAAAGCAGGGGCTTGACCATGAAAGACCTTCAAAGTCATGCCAAAGAGATGGCCCATGGATCAGATGTTGAAGTTAGAATTCTATCTGGCAGCGATGGGGAACGAGAGATGGAATGGCAGGAGGCAGGGGGCAGTAAGATCACAGAGAAGCTACTGTAGGAGCCCAAATGCTCAGTGATGGAGTGGCCTGGATGAGGCTGGGCAAGGGGAGAGCACTCAAGAGACACGGAAGAGTCACCGTCAGTGGCACCTGGGGACTGATCTGGTGGAAGGTAAGAGAGACAGGTAGTTGAAGATGCCTCCTGCACTTGAATGAAGAGAGGGTGGCAGTGCCGTCCAGGGAGTGATGGGAAGATGAACATCCAGGTTATGTCATAAATGAGACATGGTCTTCCTTCATGTGAAGATGCTCCTCTCCCCCTCATCTGCTCTGCCCCAGGATTCGGCTGTCAGTCACACTGCCAGCGGGGCCCAAGAAGTCATTTGCACACTCCTCGGTAATCTGGATCACTTCCATTACTGCTTTCCCTTCACTTTGAGAATAAATGAAAAAATCGACTCCTCCGGATGCCAGATTTGTGTTCCTGTGTTAGGAGATTGTTTTTTCTTTTTTGCATCTGTGTGTACGTTAAACAGCAAGAAGAAAGTCGTGAAACTCAAGGAGTTTCCCCAAAAGTAAATCAATTTGCGGTTGAATGTGCTGTGGAATTTGTTTGCAAACCTACGAGAGCGAAGCGAGCTTAAAAAAGATGCAGTTGGATGAGACTGCAAAGTTTTGGAAAGTTCTTTGAACACATGTAAACATGATATGTGTAAGCAAATGTTTAACTTGCCTTTTTTACTTCTACAAATTATATTATGAAATCAGACGTCTGTGACTCCTTAAGAATGTCAAATCAGTGTATTCCTTCAAAACAGATAATTGCTTAGTGCTGCTCAGCTTCCAGGCTCCAGGCCTTGGGAAGGCTGGGTTTCCAGCCTGACAATGAATGGGGGCTTGTCTGAGAAGTTGATTTGCATCATGCAGGTGGCAGGGCAGGGGCGTTCCTTGGGCTCTCCGCAAGGTAGGCCTGCTGGACACAGACCATCTGCCCTGTGGAGAAGGAGGCAAGTCCACACCATTGTTTATTTCCTCTTCCTGGGGATGCCAGCATGATGTAATGATTTCATTCCCTGCTTTGCCTTGTGATGTGAGAGACCAGCACTTTAATCCATTCTAGGGAAGGATGGTGCAAAATGTATTAGATCTGATAGTCATATCAGCACTGCTTAATACTCTGCTCTCTGAGAACGAGGGTTGAAGCATCTAGAATTAAACTGCCCTTCTGGCGCCAAAGGAGATGGAATTGGCCAGATTAGTATTTATGAGCACCGCTAACGTGGGGCGAGGTCATCTGATAATGGAGACGCTCCTATTGTTCCTAGCAGAGGGCATCCCTGTGGTTTGGAGGCAAAGATGGGGAAGATATACTGTATATGTCAATATTATATGCTCACACATATAATTAGGCTGTTATTACTAGACACATCTATTAACATTGCAGCCAGACCTGGAGAGATATCCTCTGGAACCATTACAGGGCTTTTCACAGAACACAGAGTCCCACTGAAATCAGCAGAATATTGCCTGGCCTCTCTACTGCACCCCAGGGGGGTGTTCACACTCCTCAAAGCCCAGGCGTGACTCCTGTTAATGCTAATCGCAACACATGTGCACTTCCAAGGCAGAGAGGACCACATAGTGCTTAGTATGCTAGTAGGCATTAATTTGATTCCTTGGGTGCAAAACAATGTCAATGGGGCCATTTTGATGCATATGCTACTGCTCACAAGCCCAATTAAACCAAAGGGTTATTGTGATGTTGCATTATCCATAGGAGATGTATGCATGATAGATTATTGGGGATGCAATTTGCAGTGTATTGTTTATTCCCAATTTTTTGGGTGTTTGTTGTTGCTGCTTTGGAAAGGTTGTTTACATTGAAAGTAAACTCATCTTAAAAAATATACTTATGTCTAGTCTCAATTTGGAAATTGTAAAACTACAGCTGTCACTTTCCAAAAGTCTAAGAGTGATTTTACAGGATTGTTGGAACCAGAATAAATATAACAGTCACCTACTAATTGTCCGGGTGACAATTTTTGTTCCAAGTACTTGACTCGCTCATTCATCAAATAGGGACAGTAGAAGTGCTGATAAATCCTGAAGATTTGAGCCTATTAAAGAAAAGCTTTGTTCTCAAGGAGCTTACAATCATTATTTGAATCATTTCTCTGTCTCTCTCTCTCTCCTGCCTATCTCTCTCTCTGTATCTGTCTCTGTCTCTCTCTCTCTCTGTCTCTTTCTCTCTCTCTCTCTCTCGCACACACACACACAGACACACACACAGAGACACACGTACACACAGAGACACAATGAGTGAATGAAGAATTTATGAATACCTTTGGCTTATAGATGAGGCTTTTCTGATACTCTGAGGAGTGACTCAACCAAGGCCATCTGGCGTGTAAGTAGAAGAGATGGGAGGAGAAGCCAGGATTCTGTAACTTCATATTTGTGACCTCTGTATGTGACCTCTCTGAGGAGTAAAACATAAATCACTTAATGATATGGCTAGCCGTTCTTCGTACTTCCCTGAAAGCAACTGACCTTGTGTTCAAAGAATGCAGGTTATGACTCAACGTCTCTTGCATACAACTTAGCACTTTTTAATTGATGAGAGGAGAAAAAAATCGGCATTCAGATGGCATAGCATTGGGGGGTGTTAGCCACCTCCCTCTCTTGAGGAGGTGTGTGACAGTTTCAGGATTCAAGGGGATCTTCCCCTGTCTATAATGAATATTTTTTCCAGTTTAAAAGCTAAAACCACTAAGGATCTCATGGGGCTGAACTGAGTAGGCTTTGCAGACAGGCTGACTTGAGCTGGTATCTTTCACTGGCATGAGGAGGAGAAGTTATTCACCACTCTAAGACTCAGTTTTTCTTTCTGTGAGATAGAAATGACACCACCCACATTGGAAGATGTGACAGGATGAAATGAGCTCCATCCTCTGCATGAGGCTGAAAAGCTCATGGTGCAGTGCATTCCCCTGTCATGTTAGTTGGTGGTGAAGACAAAGTTGCTCTTGCTGGAGAAAATGACCCCAACTGTTTTCTCATTTGATCCTCATCAAAGCCCTGCTATAAAGTGCTCCTTCTGGTATGTTTTAGACACACTCACAGAGGATCCAAAGTAACTTTTCTAAGCTGGGAAAGATCATATCTGGAAAATCCAACCCACATCTCCTGTTCCCAAGTTCTGTGCTTGCTCCCTCCATTTTCACAGTCTATAGCATGGCTGTGCTAGTCCTGGCTACGACTGGCTAGTCCTGGCTTGATAGGACCAACTGCAGGCACCTCTTCCTAATGCCAGATTCAGAGATGTCATGCTGGCAGTTTGGCATTGGCCATGGCAGAAGGAATTTACACCACAGGCAGAGGCTAATGCCACAGCTCACAGCGGTGTTTCACCAGGAGCCAGTTGGTAAACATTACTGGCACATCACTGCCCCTCTGCTTTTAGTTTTCATGTGTTCTCAAATAAAATATGATTTCTGAATGTCCTTGTTATAGTTTGGATCTTTAAAGGGAAGTATTCTTGACCCTTTTGTTAAGTTTGAGCAGGCGTTGCCAAGTAAGTAGGTTCAGTTTTTTAAAGTGATTTACCTCCCAAGGCACTTCAAAAGGATGGGTCTCTTTAGTCAGCCCTGACTCAGGACTGTGGGCAGCAACACCTTGCCGGTCGTCAGCATAGGCTGTTCTTGACATTCTGAGAACTAAAGACCCCATTGGATAGGGCTAACAAGTGTCACTGCCAAGAGAAATCGTTAGTAGGAGTGTTCATGAATGTGTCCCTTGCTGGAAACAGGCCACATCCTCCACAGCAGGGAAAGAAAGAGACTATTTCCAGATGACCTTTTGCAGGCACATCAGCCGATAGCAGAAGACCCTTCTGCCTTGGAATCGAAGGATGAGAAGAGACACAGGAAATAATGGAATTGTTGCTGAAAGCAGTTTTATGGAATACATTTGTTTAACCATTGAAATGATTAGCAGCTACTCCAGAGATATAAGGATGGGGTCATCGTTTGTTGTCCATATCAGATCTGTAGTCTCTAAGTCAAGAAAAAAGCATCAGACATGAACCTGAAACAAAAATTCACAGAAAAAGTATATATTCACATATGGTATACTCATAATATGTTAAGAAGAAGTAACAATAAACAGTAAACAAATCTCAGCCATTTGGGTTTGAGTGTCTGGGGATAGACCAGAAATTTGGGGTGGCTTCTGTGTCTTCTAAAAAGAACCACAATGGATATGATAACTACTTTGACTGTAGTGATGGTTTCGAGGGTATATGTGTTTGTTCAAACTCATTAAATTGTGTACATTAAATATGTGCAGTTTTTTGTGTATTAGTTATATCTCAATAAAGTAGTCTAAAAATAGGCAGTTGTAACCATAGCCTATGAACAGAAAAAATAAAAATAGATAAATCATTAAAAAGAATTACAAGCAGGAACCAGAAGATAAATTATAATGTGTTTGTCTCCTTTGGTAGAGAACTCCTTCTATGTCTGCAAGTGCACACACACACACACACACACACACATTTTCTCTAAATGAAAACATCACTACCTTCTCTGGGTCAAAAGAAAAATTCTAGCTATGTGGTCTGAAGAAAACAATTCTTAGAATATTTCCATGTCAAGAGGCAGTGTAAGGGGTACAGTTTTTATCCTGTGGTTAGCAGAATTGTAGAACCTTTTTTGCTTTATTAAGACAGATAGAAGTTCTGACATCAAACTGTTCTGAAAACAAGGAAGCAGATAAAACAGTTGGGACAGATGTACACAGTTCTAGAACTCATTGCTATGGTCTGAGCGTTTATGTCCCTCCTAAATTCACACATTGAAATTCTGATCCCTGAAGTGACCATATTAGGAGGTGGAGGTGATTAGGTCATGAGGACTTCACCTTCATGAATGAGGTTAGTGCCCTTACAAAAGAGACCCAAAAGCTGCCTTGTCCCTTCAACCATGCAAGGACATGTGGAGATGGTGTCATCTGTGAACCAGAGGGCAGGCCCTCATCACTTGCCAAGTCTGCTGGTGCCTTGATCTTGGACTTCCCAGCCTCCAGAACTGTAAGAAACAAACTTCTGTTGTTTACAAGCCACCTAGTTCATGGTAATTTATTATGGCTGCCTAAGGGGACTGAAACACTCATAGAACTAATAAATGAATGGAATCAAGTCAAATCTTCTTCCTCTCTTTCCCTTCTTCTTCTTCTTGCTACTGCTCTTTCTTGTCCTCCTTCTCAATGTATCCTTTTTCTTCCTCTTTTTTCTCCTCTTCTTCTTTTTCTAATGGTAATCTTAATTTTACCTTAAGAATCATAGAGAGAGATATTTCTTCACACAGACCACAGTGGAAGAGGTTCTTTCCCTCATTTCACTGGCCGCAACTCCTGGATATCCTGGATTGGATTTCCCTTTCTGAAGAACTAGTAAAAAGAAACCACTTCTGCTCATACTACCAAAGGCCAAACTGGAAAGAGAGCACATTTCCAAAACATTGCCAGAATCTTTAAAGCGAGGAAGGAGACCTTTTCTTCAACTCCAAGAAAAATGTGTCTCATTTATCCCCTTCACATCTTTCTCCTGAGCCATTTCATCCAATCTTCCAAATATATATTTACATACATGTCTTCAAACACGATCCACTTGCCCAATGTACTTTAATGGCGACAATAAAGAATTAACACTGTGGATAGAGCTAAGGCATTTTCAGTGTAGTTAAAAAAAGAACACTGTGGTTTGGTTCTGCTGAGGCGATATTGCTCAACAGTTAATGTAATCATATTACAAGCGCTGTATTAAAATCATATGCAAGACAAAAATCGGTCTGAACGGCAGCAACTAACAAAAGACAAAGAAAGATCTGTGAGTTGTCATAATCCATTAAAGAAATGTTAGCAGGAGAAAGTACTGACATATACACTCACACACACATAGATAGCCAGAAGAACCAGTAAGAACCCACAGGGGATTTGCAAAAACACAAATGGATTTCTGGGAAAGCTTATCTTCATATGCATCCCTTCTGAAGGACGTCGAGCTTCTTGGCCATGATAAGCTGTGTGCTTAGAAGTGATGGTCACTCCAGACCTTATATAGACCCAGTGCAAAGCCAAGTCCAGCTTGATACATTGGGATACTGTGCAATTTTTCATTAGCTGGGGTTTTTGCCAGACAGGACCTGGCAGGTAGCTCCTTGAAAGCTGATGACTTTCCTAGTGTGGTCCTGGTTTTTGCTGGCAGTTGAACTCTGCCATTTTATACATTCCTGTGGTAGGGATTAAGTCTATCAAAACTATAAAGTTTCTTATAATGTTAGACATTGGGACACGAAGTCAGCCTCCGGCAATGGTCTCCTTCCCCTTCTTCCATACAAAGAAAAGTCAGACTTAAAAAAAAAATTATTTATTTTTGAATGTGTAGTACCTGGAGTCTACTTCAAACACTTTTTCATGGAACAAGAAGCATCAAATGTAAGGTTTTCACAGCAGGACTTTACATAAACTTGAAACCCTGCCTGGATTTTCTATTTCCCCTCAAGGAAAGAGTTTGTAAAGGAGCCAGTAGAGGATCAGTAGCCAATCGTAGTTGGAGGGCAAGTTAAGCAAGGGAGGTACTCAATAGTGAGAGTCTTAAGACTTCAAGGTGACAAGGCCTAACCTGCAAGGCAACATCAGTAAGTGGTAGAAAACTTATATGTAGATGACGTTTTATTTCTCAGTTTGTGGAACAGGTTTCTTTGTACTGCTCATTCTATCCATCTTGATTTCAACTTGCTTCCTCCAGCTTGACTTTAAAGGGGAAGATCCACGTCAGACCAAACTACCCTAGTATGCTTTTGTTCCTGTAGCAAATAGCCAACCTTTGAAGGAGGAGAATAGTCCTCATGTCATAAGCCTGAAAATGTTTTTCAACATAGCAGATTTTGGAGAGAATCCTTCCTCCACTACAAATGCCTTCCTTTGTTTCTTGACTTTTTAAAAATAAATGAATGGATCAAGAAAATATGGTACATATGCACAATGGAATACTATTCAGCCATGAAAAAGAATGAGATTCTGCCATTTGCAGCAACATGGATGGAACTAGAGGGCATTATGTTTTGTGAAATAAGCCAGGCACAGAAAGACAAATAACTGCGTGATCTTACATATGTCTGGAATCTACAGAAGTTGATTACATAGAGTTAGAAAGGAGAATAATGGTTAACAGAAGCTGAGGTGGGGTTGAGGGAGAGAGGATAAGGTGATATTGGTCAATGAATACAAAGAAAGGTCTTCCTTTTTTGACACTGAAGAGAATGAAAATGTTTCTCTGAACAGACCACAATACACTGGTTCAACCACTTGAGAGGTTTCCTTTCTTTTCTTTTTCTTTTTTTCGATTTATTAGTCTAAAAAGGTTTTTTTCCCAGTAGTTAGAAGAGTATTCCTACCTATGTTTTGTTTTCCACTTGATATAAATTACTATTATCTTATTTTTAGAATTCACATAACAGACCAATTAACATGGTTAATCTTACAAACTTTACCACTCTGGTCAACGTAGATTTAGAAATGGTTGTAATTAATGACTTCAATTGCCATAGATCCAGTGAAAGCAGACTCTTTTTTGGTGCACATATGTGTGTGTGAGGGTGAATATTACATTTGTGGCCATTCCTTTCTGAATGTTGTTGTTGTTATTATTATTATTATTATTATTATTTGCCTGTTATACATTTCTTAGTATTATATCTGGCTTGTCTTTTTAAAAGTATGGTGATTTCCTCTTAAATGATGTAATTTTATGAAAGACTAAAGCTTTGCAAACTTGAGTTTGGCAGTGAGAATTCCAGTATTTATATGAATGTTAACATGAATATGAAAAGGGCTTAGATTAGTCAGACAACTGCAGCTCACGTTTTTGTTTTATGTTTTGTTTTTTTCTCTTCTTGCTTTTCCTCTTTCTTCTCTCTTTCTTTCTGTCTATAAATATGTTGAAGTACTTTCTAAGTGCCAAAGTCTGTGTTGGGAGTGGTAAAAGCAGAGGTTGATCAGATAGTCCTTGACCTTCTAACACAGGGTGATAGATGGTGATCAAAGAGGTGACTATGAAAGGGCATGTTCAGTTCAAAAGAGGCACACACTGGGTCCCTGCAGGGTCCAATGAGAGCCTGTATTTTATCTTGGATAGGGCTTGTGGGGGGTAGAAGGGCTGCAGTGGGTTTCCTAGAGGAGCTGACTTTCTTTCTGTGTGGAACAATCAATTGCTGATGCCCAGGCATTTTGGAAAGTGAGGGTTAGCAGGGTGCCCTGAGGGCCCCAGCATAAGCAAAGTTTGTAAAAAGAGAGAGTGTGCTGGATTCCTGGATTTGCAAGCAAGGTGCCAGGTTTGCAGGATGTAGGAAAGGGAGACAGAATGAGCAGGGGCCAGAGACGAAATGCTTTGTGCGCTTGCTAGGCAGCTTGAACTTGACTCTTGAAGTGATGACGTGCCCTCACGGACTTTCAAGGAAGAAAGAGAGAAGATGGTGCCTAGTCCAGTGGGGAAACACGCACTTTCCAGGCCGGTTTTCTGGGTTCAAATTCCATTTCTATCATTGTTGAATGGCAAGATCTTAATCAAGTCATAACGTCTCCGTGTGAACGAAGTTATCCTCTGCTGCTCAGCTGTCATATGGTGACGTTAAGTAGGGTTCCTAGCTCCAAGTACCAATGTAGCCAAGCAGACAATGCATCTTCAGGAAATCTGCTGTAATAACAAGGGCAGAGCATAGAATAGTGAGAAGGTGTGGGAGGGAAGCAGCCAGACATTTCTCTGCCATTTGCTTTGGCCACTGGACAGTCATGGAATCCAAGCAGGTAACCTCACTTTGCAAACCTTGGCCTCCTCATCTGTTTAATAGGGTTGAAGAGATTCCCCACAGGTGGTTGAAAGGACCAGAAAATAAAAAATACAAGCACATTGCCTAGTGTGCATGCTGGCCCATATTAGGACCTCAATGCCCCATCTCCTCCTCTTTGCAGTAGATCGATGCCAAGGAAATACGACTGGTGTTTCAGACTCTTGAGAAGGTTTGATGCCATGCCTGGTGATTATGATACACGTACCCTAACTAAACTGTTGAGAATAGAGCCTTTTCTTGGGGGAAAAAAGGGCAAAAATAAAATCACTAGATTGTATGTCTAAGAATGAATTCTCAAAGTCTCTCGGGAACCTCAAAAATTGGAGATCTTTAAAAAATAACCTCAGCGATTATCTTTTGTGGCCAAGCATTCACAGAGATGTTTATTTGTTTTTTCCTAAAATATCAGTCTGCATTGTGTGTGACCACTCCTTACCACATGGAGGATACCCCAAGATACGAACATTCATTATATCATGTTCACTAGACAAACGGTCATTCTAAAATGTAGCTGTGATTGTATGATTCCCCTACTCTAAAACCTCTCGCGGCTGCCTGCAACCTCTAAATAAGGATAGCCTCTCAGCATGGCAAACCATCCCCATGTCCTGGCCCCATCATGGCTCCAGGTCTCCCCCTGTCCCCCTGCTTCACATTATGCCTTCCTACTTCTAGTTATTCAACCAGATTCTTCTGCTGTTTTATTTTTTTCCCAAGCTGGCCATCCCTCTTAGATGTTCTTCCTCTATCTATCCATCTGGAAAACTTCTATTCACTCTTCAAAACCTAATAGAAACTGTACTCTCCTGGAAGCCACCCTTGACCCCTATAAACAATGTTAATTACCTTTTATTTTAAGGGTAATTCACTACTCACAATTTTATTAGTGAACTCGTTATATGATTTTGCACTTTATTTGCTTGCATATGTCTTCCCTGCTAGAACATAAGCTCTTTGGAAGCAGAGAAAACAATACCAGGTGAGAGATGACCACAAAGTTATGGAAGATGTAAAATGAGTTGACAAATGGTAATTGAAGTAGCTTTGCTGAAAAGCTTCAGTCTAATAATCTACAGGCGTCTCTAGTAAGAAGCAAGAGGATTGGTGCCAAAGAACCTGGAGAAGGCTCAAAAATTGGAGGTAGCTGGTATTTCTGAGAACCAAGGTGCAAGATGGAATGGAAAATAGGAGGCCTGGCTTAAACTCTGTTTAAGGGATATTCAAACCTCCAGAGATTCCCCCCTTATGCAGGGTTACTATCAAAGTGTCTCTCACTTAGAGAAACCAGGCCCAGCTGAAACCAGAGGTCATGCTGTAGAAAGCAATTAGGGTGGTTAGCTGCCTTTCTGCGGCACTGGACATTGACCTCCAGCCCTGTTCTGCTGCTGGACTCCTAGCACGCTGGCATCACACATAGCGTCTAGGCATCCTCTTGGGAGAAACTGACTAGATCAGAAGAGAAGACTACAGGCACTGATACTTGAGGGTCTTCCATTTAAGCAACCATGAGGCTCAGTTGTGGATAAGCCCCACCCATGAACAAAATTCTATTTAGATATTTACTTCCTTACTCCCAAATAGGAATGGACAACCAAGGATCATCAGACATTTAATAAAGCTCTGAGCATAAAATAGTCACTAAAACAAACCAACAAACAAAATTAAGGGAGATAGAGACTGTGCTGGCCAGAATAAAACTGCAAATAATTGTAATTATTTCCCTATCCTTAGGGAAATAAGAAAGAATATTACATTCAAGAAATGTTAGAGTGCAATAAAAGAATATTCTGAGTTCAATAAATAACTCTTGATTTCTAACAAGCAAAATAGAAAATGAAATTATAATAGGAGAATTAAGAGATGAAGTTAGGAAAATCTCCTTGGAAAACAAACAAAAAAGTCAAGAATATAGAAAATGGGATAACAAAAATCAGTGGATAAATCTAAGAAACCAAAAGTTTGGTCAATATCAGTTCCAGAAAAAGAGAACAGAAGGGGAAAAAAAGGAGAAAATTTTTCAAGACATAATGCAAGAAAATTTCTTAGAAATGAAACACACAGGTTTTCATTTTAAATATATTTCATCTTCTTAAAGTGACCAGTAGAGTTAATATGAAACCATCCACATCAAGGCACATCAGCATGGGGCTTCAGAATAAACACAGCAGCCTCTACACTTACAGAACAAAAGTAAATATTCAAATAAGAAAACTGTAGGCCACTGGATTTCTAATGACTGACACTGGAAATTAGAAAGCAAACAGTGCTTTTCTTATTGTGAGAGAGAATGACTTTCAACCTTAAATTATACCCCATCCAAACTCTAATCAAGGTAAAGATAAAATAAAGATATTTTAAAAATCATAAGCAATCAAATTATGTATTGCCTTCTTAGGAAGCTTCTAGAATATATTCTCTGATATAATAAGGTATTAGGCCAGTAATAAAGAAGACACAGAATTAATGAGAGGGGAAGTAGACAAAGAAAAGGGGAAAAAAGAAATCCCAAGATGAGAGTGAAAAGAAGTCCAAGCTTAAATTTAAGCAGCCACCCTAGGAAACAATCAGTCCAATTGGAGCAGGGCAGAGAAATCAAGGATGGGTATTTTAGGAAAAAACAAACAAACAAACAAACAAACAAAAACCAGTAGTAGTAAATTACTAGTGTTTGTCTATATTGTGAGTTGTCTTACAGTAGTTTTAAAGGAAAAAACTGAATAAGTAAGCCTGGTGTGCTGGCTCACGCCTGTAATCCCAGCACTTTGGGAGGCCGAGGTAGGTGGTGAGGATCATGAGGTCAGGAGATCAAGACCATCCTGGCTAACATGGTGAAACCCTGTCTCTACTAAAAATACAAAAAATTAGCTGGGCGTGGTGGTGGGTGCCTATAGTCCCAGCTACTCGGGAGACTGAGGCAGGAGAATGATGTGAACCCTGGAGGCAGAGTTTGAAGTGAGCCGAGATTGTGCCACTGCATTCCAGACTGGAAGAGAGAGCAAGACTCCATCTCAAATTAAAATAAAATAAAATAAAATAAAAAACTGGATAAGTGTTAACTATCTAGAAAATTAAACAACAAATAAGAATAATAAATAGCAATTTACTCCAGGGAAAATAGCTTCACCATCACGAATGTGTAATTGTAGTATACTATGAGGCTCAGTATACTATGTGATTCAATATTTGACTTATCCAAACACTTCTGACTTATCAAAAAATTAAATTAAAACTACATGGGAGGGGTGTGTGTGTGTGTGTGTGTGTGTGTGTGTGTGTGTGTATTTGAAGAGAGTTAGATCAGCATCTCTCACAGCATGAAGTAAATAATATTTAAAAAAGAAAGCCAATAAATGTCAGTCTCATAAGGATATTGTTTAGAAAATTGAAAGTAAATATTATAAAAACCAGTAATACTCTTGCCTCTGCAAAGCAGGAATCTGGAAGATGGGTTGGGTTGAAGAGGAAACTCTCATTTCCTGTACTAATCTTTGTATTATCATTTGATTTTAAAATTATATTCATCTGTTATTTTAATAAATATTTTTAAAATTCAAAAAAGGAAATACTGTGGTTTGAAAGCCTTGCTAATTGTCACTCAAAACTTATAAGAGGTACTTAAATGGCTTGTTTTCCATACTTGGTAAAAAATGAAGCCATGATCTAAAGGGAAATGGTAAAATAATAAAAATAGTATAATTTATTGAGCATCTACTAGATTCTAGTGGCAACAGTTAGGTCATAGATAGATAGATTACTTATCTTGTGAAATTCTCAAACCAACCAGAAGTTATATACTGTTATTCCCCAATTAAGCTGAGCAAGATTGTGGGAGACCTTGCAGATAGTGAGTGGATAAAGCAGAACTTTACCCCAGGCTTGTCTGACTATAAGTTCCATGAGTGTTCCCTAATCCCATACTGCCTTTTGCAATCCAGTGCTGGCAGGATAAACCTGTGACATAATAGGGATAGGTGTTCCCTAGACCCAACCACAAAGGGTCAGCTCAAGTCTCTTCCTGTGGATGGCCTCTTTTCACTGCTCCCTTCTGGAAAGTTCCTGTCTAGGTCAAGGGCATTGTGGGTCACATCCTATATAGCACCAGGTAACCATGACTAAGGTAGACCTTGTACTGTTTTATGTGTGTGTTGGTTTATGTGTGTGTTGGTTTGTTTGCAGGATAAGCTTCAGAAGAAATGTTTGTATGTGTCTTCTCTCATTGTTGTAATAAATTATCACCAACTGGGTGGCTTAAAGCAATACAAATTTATTTTCTTTCAGCTATGCAGGACAGACATCAGACATGGGTCTCATTGGGCTCACATCAAGATTCCAGAAGGCTGCATTCCTTTCTGGAAGCTCTAGGTGGAAAAACGTGTCCTTCCCTTTTTAAGGTCACAGATGCCTCCCACATCCCTTGGCTCACGGGCCCCTTCCTCTTTCTTCAAAGTCAGCAACATTGCTTCTTTCTGACCCTTCTTCATGGTCCTCTCTCCCTCTGACTCAGAACTCAGCCAGGAATGGTTCATGGATTTTAAGGACCCTTGTGACTATATTTAGTGTCCTCCCAGCTGTACTAGGATCATCTTCCCATTTCAAGGTCTTTAACTTTATTACATCTGCATAGTCCCTTTATCCACATAAGGAGACATATTCATGGGTCCTGGGGACCAACGTGGGGCATCTTTAGGGTGCCTTGATTCTGCCTATTGCAATATCTCATCACAGAGACTCAGTGGCTCCCCACACAACTGCTGCCACCCAGCCCAGTACCTCTCTTTCTCCTCTTCACTGCACAGCTGAACAGAATACACAGTGAACAACATCTTGCTCCTTGTGTGAAAAACTGCTTCATGATGACTCAAATGCAGGATAAAAACCACACACTCCCAGCAAACACTCTGCCTGCCCCTTGGTTCAAGGATGACACTATTGTTCTCATCACATTCAAACATGTGCGTTTGGAAGATGTCTCCATTTCTAGATCCCTTATTGTCAGGGAATATGAATTCTCAAGTGTAAGAGAAATTCAGTTCTGCCAGGTCTATTAGCCCTTATGTGCATTTAAGGTGCCTGATGTGTCAGGGTTGACACAATGAACTCCAAGGACACTGCTCAAAATGGCCCCTCCAACTGGGCACAGCTCTGTACCAGGAACAGTGCCAATGAGCATGTTTATTTGTGTGTTTTCATACGCAAGTGCTGTAAAAGAAGGCAGTCTGCTTAGAGACTTATAGTTCCAAAGAAGGCAAATGTAAGGGCAAGATTCGTGATGCTCTGTCACCTTGAGCTTCAGCTTCCTGCCTTGTCAATGAGGAAAATGATCCCTACTAAGCTGGGTGTTGTAATGAGTAGGCAATATGGTAAAACTCCTAGCAAGATGCATTACATACAAGGCAATGAAGAAAAAGTGGCTAATTTATCTTCACTTTTGTTTGTTCTCTGATCTGTGCAATTATTTGTACCAAATATACTTGAAATATGAAGTTGGTGGCTATTGTCACAAAGGTAACAAAACCTGCTCTTAAGAGACTTGGAGTTTATCAAAGATTCCACGTAGAGAGAGTGAAGCCCAGTAGACTTTTCCCCAGGAAGGCAGACTTTGTCCTGGGCCTTGGAAGTTTGCAAAAAGAAGAAGAAAGGAAAAGTTTCTCATTACAGTGGGAAGAGTTCATGCAAAGGCGGAGAGGAAGAGCAGAGCCTGAGATGTTTAAGACACGGCTGGTGCATAGCAAGCAAGTGATGTGTACACACACAGCCACTTTTCCTGCTGGTTTTCCAGGTAAAATCAAAAGGCCCTCATGCCAACTCTCACCACCTTCAAATATCCCAGCTGAAGGTAGAATGCTCTGGCCTTGAATCAGGAGAGCTATTCCACAGCACCTGTTGTACAAGAAGCACACTCCTCAGACTTTGGCAAGAAAAAGTCTTCCTGCCCTTTTAAATAGTCTCTGTGATGGTTAATATTAAGTGTCAACTTGATTGGATTGAAGTATGCAAAGTATTGTTTCTGGGCATATCTGGGTGTTTCGGGGTGTTGCCAAAAGAGGTGAACATTTGAGTCAGACCCACCCTTGGGAAGACCCACCCACAATGTGGGTGGCACCATCCAGTCAGCTGCAAGCATGGCTAGAGAAAGCAGGTATGGTTGGGCGCGGTGGCTCATGCCTGTAATCCCAGGACTTTGGGAGATCAGGAGTTCAAGACCAGCCTGGCTAACACGGTGAAACTTCATCTCTACAAAAATATGAAAGTTAGCCGGGCATAATGGTGGGTGCCTGTAATCCCAGATACTCAGGAAGCTGAGGCGGGAGAATTGCTTGAACTCTGGAGATGGAGCTTGCAGTGAGCCGAGATTGTGCCATTGCACTACAGCTTGGGTGACAGAGCAAGACTCTGTCTTGAAAAAAATAAATAAAATTAAGTAAAAACAGGCAGAAGAAATGGAAGATGACTTAGATGTCTTGCTGAGGTTTCCAGCCTTCATGTTTCTCCTGTGATGGATACTTCATGTCCCCAAACATCAGATTGCAAGTTTTTCAGCTTTTGGACTCTTAGACCTAGACCAGTGGTTTGCCAGGGGCTCTTGGGCCTTTGGCTTTGGCCACAGACTGCAGGCTGCACTGTCGGATTCCCTACTTTTGAGGTTTGGGGACTCGAATTGAGCTACTACTGGCTTCCTTCCTCCTCAACTTGCAGGCGACCTATGGTGGGACTTCACCTTGTGATCCCTGTGAGTCGATTCTCTTTAATAAACTCCCTTTCATATGTACATATATCCTATGAGTTCTGTCCCTCTAGAGAACCCTGTCTAATACAGTTCTCATATGTCCCCAGCATGGACTACGTGTGTCATATGTGCCATCTCCTGTCACCTGCATCACACGTGCAGATCATTGTATGGTGCACATCATTGGCCCAATGTTACAGGACAAAGCTCAAGTTCAGAGAAGCTAAGTAAGCCCACTTAGAGGTGTATTTTTCACTAAAGTCAGTTAATCCTCACCTTTGTATATTTTTCAGCCTTCTGCTCTACGCATTTCTCTCCATGGACCTCTGTCCTCAGCTTTACATCCAGGCCACTGCACCCAGCTGGTTCCACAAGCACATACTTCCCTGTGCTTCCATAGCATTCTTTTTTTTTTCCCATTTTTAAAAACCAAATTTAAACCACTGGAGACTCATGTTCTAACATTTTTTCAGACAAAGGATTTGGAATGTTTGCAAGAGTGGTGGGGATCATAGACCGTCGGGTTGTGTTTCCCCGGCAGGCATTCAGGCACTTCCTCAGCCAGCTTGGTCCTTCCTCTTGAGTGGTGTCTCCTCTGCTTTTTCCATGCCTTCTTCCATTCTGGTCTCTTTCTCATAACATCTACCCCTTTCCTCAGTTCCATATTCCAAATTCCACCTGTTCTTTGAGGCCTACCTTACATGGCACCTCCTCCAAGAAGCCTTTTCCTGATTTATTTAAATGCAGGAATAATTCTTCTAAGTCAGGCATTGGCAAACGATGGCCTATGGGCCAAGTCCAACCCATCATCGAATGTGTTTTTAAGTAAAGGTTTCTGGAACATAGCCAGGCTCATGTATTATCTAGAGCTGCTTTGCTGCCACAGTGGCAAAAGTATGTAGTCAAGACAGAGACCAAGTGGCCAGCAAAGCAGAAACTAAGAAACTACTTACCAGCTTCTATCTCTTTACAGAAAAGAAAAGTTGCTATTCTTTGCTATAAGCTATAAACATAAGATGATTCTGTGACTTGTGAGCAATTTTTATGGCATGATTTGGGTGCTGCTGTTGATGAAGGCCGTGTGTGTATGTGTGTCTGTGCATGCGTCTACCATGGGTAGGAAGCTTCCAGCATTGGAGGGAGCTCAGTATTATCTGTCTGCAGTGGAAAGACTATAGGTTCTTGAATCAGAAAGGCATATTACCTGTGCAACCTGGGCACATATCTGAAACTCTCTTTTTCTCAGCTTCCTCATCTGTCCCGGTGAGGACAACATTACCAGTTTCAGAGCTGCTGTGAAGGTGAAATGAAATAATATGTTCTCTGTTCTAGCACAATGCCAGGTGCACACAGTAGGCGCTCAAACAACATGTGTTCCCTTGTAACGGTAAAGAAACTCATTCCCATTTTTCCTGCCTTTCAGCCACACCAACCCTGTAATGGCTGGCTCAACCCTGAGACCCAGGGCCTCCTCGACATAATGTGGAAATCCTTGACATTGAACCTGAAAGGGAATGGGATGGGGGAGGTGGAGCCGGAGCCACCTTGGCCTCAGCCCGCCAGCTCATTTCACAGTGAGTCTCCTGATCCGCTAGCTGGAGACTTCCCGTCATTAAGAGCCTGGGCTGGGTTCCAGCTGGTGCCCTGGAGAGGAGAGGTTTCTTATCCCATTACCAGCCTCCTAAGCCAGCCCGTCCCCCCCAGGATTACGATCTTATAAACATCAGCCAGTCCTCAGGGGTGATCCACCGAGGGCCCCCCCCCATTGATTCCAGATGGAGAAGAGACTTGTTTTGAGGAACAAATGTTAACTTTCTCCTTTCAGCAAGGAAAAAAACAACACAACCACAAAGAACAACGCAACCTGAACGTCTCACACAAACCAAGTGTTTTTCTCCTTCCCGAGACTCAAAGAACGAGAAGTTATTTTTAGGGGGCTGCGAACTGGAAGCACCGTGACAGTGTGCTTTTTGTTCTTTGGAGTCTCCATCAGGGCCAGCGCAGAGATAAGGGGCGGGGCGGGCTCTGGTGGTTTCGGGTGAAAACCTGCCATCGCGGAGAGGTGCCAACAAGCAACCAAGTGGCAATCTTTATATGGAAGCTCTGCTCTCCAAGAAAGGTTTTAGTTTGCTTAATTTTTCTCCTATGGATTGTGCGGCAACTCTTGTCTCTATCTGGGCTTTGTAAAACCCCAGCAGACCCTGATAGGATGCTGTTCTTTTCAGGGAGAGGCAAACAGCCCATCTGCTGAAGCCTCCAGCATCTTCTCTTTCTGATGGAGGCTCTTCCAGTGTATAAGCTCAGGCCACTATTAACATCAGGAATGGCACTAACAGCTCTCACCTTCCAGAGCAACTTGGATTACCACCTGCACAGAGCCCCATCTCTGAGCCAAGTTACGGTTGATTTCAATTACATGTCACATCGACAGGGACTTGTGTTCCTCCACGTATATAAATACCCCAACTCACAATTTATAAGTCACCTGGAATTTCTAATTTTAGAAGCACTTTGAAATATTTGAAACAGCATGGGTTGTAAATTTAGACAACATAAATGTAGGCACCTGCCGGTCACTTTCTAGCTCTGTGACTTCCAGTAGGGCACACAGCCTCTCTGAGCCACACTTCCGCCAATAGCAAGTGGGACTATCAATGCCAACCTCATGTGGTTGTTGTAAGCATGTACAGAAGAGTTTACAAGATCTGAAAGGCTGTCCAGAGGGGCCCTATCATTGTTGCTTTTGCTAATGAAATGAGCCATCCTGTTTCCCTGGTCCCGCATAAAAGGACAGATGAGAGATGGTTTTTTTCTAATCCATGCAGAGTTCAGGAAAAGGCTCACTGAATAAGGAGAAAAAAATTTCAGACATGTGAACCTCTATTTCTGTATGAGACCAAAAGTCATTATATATATTTATATAATATATAATAATTATATATATAATAAAAGTCATTATATATTATATGTTATATATAATAATAGTCATTATATATTATATATAATAATAGTGATTTTACATATATATTGTATATAATAATAGTGTTTATATATATATTTTTTTATATATATAAAAGTCAAGCAGGTGTAGACTACAGCAGCTGAGACAGTGTTCTGTGTATCAGGGCTTATCAGAAACTTACATGTTCTGAAGTGCATTGTGATCTCCAGCAGCCCGTTCTTCAGAGTGGTTAGACCACTGGACTGGCTGGCTAGATGGCCTCGGGAGCTAGTTGATGGTTCACACAAATCTCAGAGATAGGGGTAGAGTTTGTTGATAGGAAATCGTAACAATAAGGACAATAACAATGTCAATACCAGGTTTTAGAGGTTACTATTTGCCAGGTCCTGATTCAAAAAGTTTTCACGAATTAACTCACATAACTTCACAGGCATGGGTGTCAGGGGCACCCAGGATACTGTGGACTACAAGGTTCAGGTCTTTAGCTGGAACTGCAGATGGGCACAGCTCCCAAAACTACTAAAGTGTGGCAATTATGAGGACAGAAACCTGTTCCTGTTCCCTTCTCCATCTTCTTTTCTGGCTCTGGGCTGGGCCTAGGGCCTTATGCAGAAAGTGCGGTCATTGTTCTGGAAGTAGGAGTGAGAGGGCTGAGCTCCTCTCTGTAATTTTCTGGGGTGGAGCCTCCATGGAGGGCTGCCTCACTGGAGGGACACCAATTCCAGTTCCTCCACTGAACATTCTGTTCTGATCTGTTTTCTGAACAATAACTTTTGTGGCACCCCACTGCTAATTCCATCCAGCAAAGTACCTTTCTTAGGTTTTTAAAATGTCTGCAGTATGGTCCTACTCACTGTCTGTCCCCATTTTCATTGAACACTTTTTTTTTAATTATTATTTTTTATTTTGAGACAGAGTCTCATTTTGTCATCCAGGCTGGAGTGCAGTGGTGCAATCTTGGCTCACTGCAACCTCTGCCTCCTGGGTTCGAGTGATTCTCCTGCCTCAGCCTCCCGAGTAGCTGGGATTACAGGGGCTTGCCAACCCCCTTACTAATTTTTGTAGTTTTAGCAGAGACGGGGTTTCACCATGTTGGCCAGGCTGGTCTCGAACTACTGACCTCTGGTGATCCGCTTGCCTTGGTCTCCCAAAGTGCTAGGATTGCAGGTGTGAGCCACTGCACCCAGTCTGTCATTGAACATTCTTTATTCCTCATCTTCATCACCCTGGGAAAAAATATTTATCTTCAGACTTTGCTCTAGTATCCCTTCCCCACTGTCCATTTTGTCCATCCCCATAACTTTGGTCAAACCCACCTCCCATTCTTCAGTTAGTGATGCAAACAGGTAATGCAGCAAACAGAGGTGCCCTTGCAGAGCCATGTTTTAACAGCCATGATCATTCTACATGAGTGTATGCAGCTGGCCAGATGTGAGTGGATTTTGATTCTGTGAATTCTGTATATTCGGATAATTGGGCCTTGAATGGGAATTTTACAGAACTGAAGTGAAGTCAGTAACAGCCCACCTCTGGGGAAAATGGGGAGGTGGAAATCAATGCAATTGGAACCTTTGAATCTCTCTGGCTCTGTGTCTTGGATCTGCTGGAGGTTTTCTTCACATTGTGTTCTTGACCAATGATGTTTGATCTATCTCTTAAAAACTAGCATTCATGTATTCCATGTTGTAGATGGACACATTAGGTTCAAAGAAAAATAATTTCTAGGAGACAGGATGAGAAACCAATACAGACATGAGGTTAAAATTTCTACTATTCATTTATATTCTGTAAGTACAGAACATTAATACATCCCTCTCCCTTTCAACCACTTCCCCCAACATGTGTACACACATGTGCACATAAATACACACACATCCCTTTGTCAAACAGGCTGAACACAGTAAATATGAGTTCTGCTCCTTCTCCAAGACTCAACTGCTGATCATGAAGGGTAGCCTAATTAATACAATCATTCCGGGGATCCCCCTGAGCTTGTTTTGATTAAAGAATCTCCCTGTGGAGTGTTTGCCACACCTCTAACCTTATGCCTCTCTCCCTGAGAGCTGGCCTCCTTCAGTGGTCTCCACCCTTACCTCTAGCTCTGGGGCTGTCTTTGCAATCATTGTAACCAAAAGCAAACAAATATGTGCACCTCTCTTGACCCATCCCTGACTCCTCCAGCCTAGGCCTAGAGTATCTCCAACTCCAGATTGCTAGAGCTCCCTCAAGTCACCACAAGCGTAGCAACACAAAACAACACCCATTTATTAGCTCAGTATTCTGTAGGCCAGAAATCTCACACAGCATGACTGAGTCCTCTGCTCAGGGCTCACAGGGCTAGATGTCGACCTGCTGAGGCCTGGAGTCCCAGTAATGATCATGATTCAAACAAACTAACTAACAAATCATCCACAATGAACATTCATTATGCGTGGAACATTCCCTGAACTATCTCTGATTTTTCTAAAATCCTATGAGGTTACATTATTTTTGTTTTTTATTTTCCAGACAAGGAAACTGAGCCTTCACAAGGTTGAACAACACATTTGGTGCCACGCAGCTGAGAAGTGCTTCAAACTGGATTTGAACAACTGTAGTCAGACTCTGCAGCCTGTGTGTGTACCCACTGTGCTATGTTGCTGCATTGAATAAAATGTAGCGCCCTCAATACGGAGTCAGTGTGAGCACATACGAAGAATGATATTGGGAAGGACAAGTCCTCAGTAGGCAAAACACTTTCCAGCAGTGTTAACTTAGATGTGGATAGAAAGGAGACTTGGGAATTTCTCTGACTTAATTTATCTCTGGGTCCATTTGAAGCAGAGCAGAAGAGAGGGGGAAGAGGTGCTAGGAGTGGTGGGCTCTGAGGTTCAAGTCCCACCAATGGCCAGGCCTAATAAAGATCTAGATATCCTTGCAGACTGAGGCTTTCTCCAAAACTCTTCAGCTGTGGTTTTGTGGAACAGGCCTCACTACATCTAGCTAATTTTGTTCATTCATTCATTCATTCTTTCATTCATTCACTCCTTTATTCAACCAGACTTCATAGACGCCTTTCCATGTCAGGCCCTGGGCTTTGTGTCAGGATTGCAGGGATGAATCAGGGATTTTCCATTATCTCCAGGAATTCATGAGCACGTAGAGAAGACAGGTTGGAGAAAATCACAGTAATAGGGGGAGATAAGGGCTGAGAAAAAAGTCCATGCGCTGCAGTGGACAGGACAGCAGATCAGCACCTGTGGGTTAAAAGTGGGCTGTGGGCCTGGCGTGGTGGCTCACGTCTGTAATCACAGCACTTTGGGAGACTGAGGTGGGTGGATCACGAGGTCAAGAGATCGAGAACATCCTGGCCAACATGGTGAAACCCTGTCTCTACTAAAAATACAAAAATTAGCTGGCTGTGTTGGCATGCGCCTGTAGTCCCAGGTACTCAGGAACTGAGGCAGAAGAATGGCTTGAACCTGTGAGGCGGAGGTTGCAGTGAGCCGAGATCGCGCCACTCCACTCCAGCCTAGTGACAGAGTCTCAAAAGAAAAAAAAAAAAAGGTGGGCTGTGGTGAAGGATGTGACGTTGTCAGAGGAATCCTTGTGTTGGTTGGTCTTGAAAATGAGAAGATGACATTCTAGGCAGAATGAACAGATGAGTAATGGCACGGAAGTCTATAACCAGCATGACTCAATTAGGGAATTGTAAGGAAAACCATAGTTCTTCGAGAAAAGATGGTGAGGAGCAGTGAAGAGATGAGGCCAAAAGATAAATAGGGCTAGACCGCAGTGGTTTTTATCACTACTTATGTGAATTTCAGGGAGACGACTCTGTGCAGAGCTATCACCTTATAAACATTTCATCGAGGAAGAGCCTAGCTTCTGGCAGCAATGCCTTGGCCCAGTGTACATTCCTGACTGTGTTCTTGAAAAATCTATCTTGGCTAATAAAGGTATAACAAAAGACGGGGGCGTGAAGCCAGGTCACACCAGTGCCCTAAAAACTCTGTGTTTGATCATCTTTCTACAGTGAGTAACACGAGGAGATCTGCATGAAACCAGACCCTGGGTTCTGCAATAATAAGATAATGGGGGAAGTTTTGGGTAACTAGAGGATGACATACTAAAATAGCAGCATCATGAAGGGTGCAATGAAGTAAGATCAAGCTAATATGTCGCACTATCCTTTCAACACCTCTGTGTTGTCCATTTCTATATGTTGACAATGGTAAACGGATGTTCCAGTCCAGATACTCTCTGAAATGGCCTGCAGTTTTACAGGGGTAATTCTTGATTCATGCACTCCTCTTTCCCCCAGCCCCCAAAGGTGGCCATTCCAAAGTAGTGTTGCCCAGTGAGAGTAGCATGTGCTGCAGGCCCTGAGTGGAGACCCAGCTTTGCCTCCTTTGCTGAGCAAGGTTGGCATGGTACTAACTTCTGCATCTGTGATGCAGCCACACGAACAGTTTCTACCTTGCTTACCTGGAGATGTTGAGAATATTGAAAATTGTGTGTGTGTGTGTGTGTGTGTGTGTGCATGTGCACATGTTACATGGTCAAAGATAGGAAAGAACACTGACTTGCAGCTCACTTCCCACTATGGCATTACATTGGAGAAGATGTCATAGGTTTGTGTAGTGATGATGAGGGTCCCTGGTGGTGGTGGGAACCTGGGTGAGGCCTCCAAGTACTGGTCAAACTCTCTCCCCTCTCAGAGCTCAGGGTCCTCATCTTTGAAACAGGCTTTTGTTCTCCTTCTTGACTATGACCATCTATGCTTCTCATAGTAAAATTTTCTAAGTAATTTCTTATTTTTGTTCCCTTTTGTCTCCTTTAAAAGATGAAAGACAATGTAAGGTAACAGAGTCAATCAGGCAGCTCCACTCCTGGCTCACATTTCCCTGGACCATCTTGTACAATCTCCTCCCACCCTGAGACTCAGGGTCATCATCTAGGGGATGAACACTGTCACATCCATGTATGAGGGCTGTTTTGAGGCCCAGAGGATAAAGTTCACATAATGTCCTTAGCATACAGCCAGTGCTAGGTAGAAATCCCACACAATGGTGGCAGGTACTGTTCAGTGAAATTGTGTCCTCTGAGCACTTGAGGATTGAGTGGGTCAACTTGGTGGACACCTGGAAAGTTCTCAGTCATTTTACTGACTGAGAAATGTCCCCACTCTACAGACTTCCCCTTCTTGTGCCAATGGAGCTCTCAGCACTAAATTCATTTTAAGTCGGTTGGTGTTCATTTTGCTCAGCCATAGGGCATCCAGGACAAAGTGGATGGAAACAGGAGGACAGCAGCAAGCAAGAAACCATGCAAGAAAAGGCAAGAAGGAAGTAAGGAGAAGAAAGGAGAAGATGAGAATAAAAATGAAGGCAAAGAAAAGAAAAGGAGAAACAAAGAAAGACATGACACTGCAGAAATAGACATGGAGGAAAGGGCGAGGAGGGAGAGGGAGAGGTGATTGTGCCACTCATCATCTAGTCTGAGGCCTGAGTGTGGTAGGTCAGCGTGCAAGGTCGGAATCAGCTCTCCCTCTTCCCAGCATTGCTCCAAGCTGTGCAGCCTGGAAAGGTTACCCCAGTGTCTGTGGGCCTCACTTCCCTCACTTGCAAATAGGAATAATAATATTGCCTTCTCACAAAGATGGGGTCAGGAATCAAAAGAACTCATATTAACACATAAAATACTCAGCACGGTGATAAATGAGCAATAAGCTACAACTTCTATTATAATAATGCCTATTATTACTACAGAGGTGAAAATGAAGGGCTAGAGAAGAGAAGCCCTGCCCATAAACAGGGATGCCCTGTGACAGAGAGAAAAAGAGCTCCAGTTGCAGACTGTGGAACACTGTCCTCATTTTTAGCCAGAGGAGAAATGTGGAAATAAGGGCGGATCTTCTCAACCAGCAGCAGGTCCCTTTCTTGGCTGCTCCATTCTCAGAGCAAATACATTGGCCATTGGGGTCACAGGCTCAGCATTGTCACTTCAGGTAAAATAAGGAGGTGGGACGGAGAGATGTGGATGGAATCAGTGCAGGACCCATCTAGGGTGAAAGTAGGAATTCCTCTGTAGAGCCCATTCATGAAAACTCTGTGCTGAAAAACAGCCCCTAACTGAGAGGAAGGATGGGTAGGCGGCAGTCTGTGCCCATAGGCACGCTTGTGTGGACACACATGTGTGTGTCTGCAGGTGCATGTTTGTGCTTGCATGCACACATGTGACTGTGAGCATGCATGTAGTTGAGTATGTACTTGGGAAGTGTGTACATATGCGTATGTATTTATCTGTAGGTGAGGGCCTGCTGTGTGCATGTGTGTGAGCCTGTGCCTGTACATGCATGTGGGTATGTTCGTGTGAGCATGCATGTATCTGTCTGTACATGTGTCTGTGCTTCCGTGTATGCATGGAGCTTGTATAGGATGAAGATGAACCAAACCCGCAGCTCCCTACTTACTTGTCCTACCTTCCTTCATTCCTGGAGTCCACCACAGTCTTGCTTCTCAAAGTGAGATTCCTAGACCAGTAGTTGCTATGTTACCTGAGAGCTTGCTACATGTGTAGAATGTGTGGATCTAACCAAGACCTGCTAAATCAGAATCTGAGTTTAAACAAACCCCCACCTTCCCCGTCAATGTGGTTTCTATGCACATTAAAGCTCTAGATGTCTCTAGATGTCTAGAGAGTGAGGTCTGCTCTGGGTTTAAATCACGTGGCCTGGGGGAAAAAAATGCCATCTCAGGAAATGGGTATGGCATTAATTAAGCACTCCACAAGCCTTATCCAATTTGGCTCTTAAAAGAAGACTTACCATTATTCCCATTTCAGAGATGAGAAAACGAAGGTGCAGTAGAGTAAATTATTGTGCCTGAGGCCATAGAGGTTGAAAGGTCTCAGTAGGGGATGTGAAGGTAAGTCTGGTTAACATCACTTTCTTTTCGAGGCATCTTGTTGCCCTTTACAGTGGAGGAATGGCCTAAGATGAGAAGGATTTCAGAAAGCTAACTAAATATCTTTCTCTTTCATGTGTGTTGAACTTGAGCCCACCTTGAGGATATATCCTGGCTGACTCAGAGCTTTGCTTATGAGTTTTCTATGTTAACAAGAGGCTTTTTTTTATATGGGATTCTAGAGGCATCTCTGAGAGCCAAAAATGTTCACATCAACTCCGAATGTGATTCCACATGTGCCCGAGGCACGTGCTTACCTCTGACTTGCTTCTCCATCTGCACGGTGGGGAATGAATGACAAAATCCTGGTCTTAAAAGTTCCAATGAGAAAGTGAGTTTAATTTCAGAGACTGATTCCCACAGACTTTATGTTGGAAGCTAATCTATTAAAAGTACAAAGTTTAGGTCCATTTATAAATATATACAAAATTGCCAGGATGCTTTCAATGCCTGAATTAAGTAGGAGGTTTTAAGCACTTCATCATATTTAGTCCTCACGATCACCTAAGAGATCAGCTTTATCAAATCCATTTTAATTTCTCATCAAATCCAGATGAGAAACTGAGGCTCAGGGAGGGTAAGTGACTTTTCACAAGCGACTCCCCAGAGTCCTTATCTGGTTTGCCCCAGAGTCTTTGGTTGCTCTACCCCATTCTCTTAGCACAGCCTCGATATTTTAATTTCTGACTCAGCCTGAGATAAGGAAATCTGGCTAAAAGGATAGATGCAGAGCTGTGTGTGAGACGAGCTTTAGCAAGTCTGCATGTCATTTTGGGTGTCCGACACTTTCTCTTGACTGACGTCCTGGCAGTTCAAGCTCCCAGAATCCAGTGTGAGAGAAAAATAAAAATATCTGCTACAATTTTTGACTCAACATTTCCTATACTCAGAATAGTAGAAGCCAGAGCTGAGCAGCACGGCCTCTGGTAGGCTGATGGGCGGAATCTCCTCTCCTGACCTCCCTACTGTCCTTCCGTGTAGGGATGAATTCATGTAAAACCAAAAGGCTCCCTCTACGAAAATTCTGTGGCTGAATTTTTTTTCTCCTTTGAGACAGAGTTTCGCTCTTGTTACCCATGCTGGAGTGTGATGGCACAACCTTGGCTTACTGCAACCTCCGTTTTCCGGGTTCAAGCAATTCTTCTGCCTCAGCCTCTGGAGTAGCTGGGATTACTGGTGCATGCCAACATGCCCGGCTAACTTTTTTATTTTTAGTAGAGACGGGGTTTCACCATGTTGGCCAGGTTGGTCTCAAACTCCTGACCTCAGGTGATCCAGCCACTTCAGCCTCCCGAAGTGCTGGATTACAAGCGTGAGCCACAGCACCCAGCCCTGAATTCTAATGATGTGGACTTCCAGGTGCAATAGCCTTCCAGAGATCCTTACCCCAAACCCATTGCTGCAATATGGCTGAAACACATCCCTTCACACCGCCTTCTAAATGTATCTTCTCTCTCCTGTTAGTCCTACTTATAGAGATGGCCACACTGATTTTGGACTTTAATGTAAATGTGTGTGTGTGTGTGTTTATTTAATGTCTAGCACCCTGCCCTCCCTAGCTAGACCCTAATTTCTGTGCGATTGTCTCACTCAGTGACTGTTACCCAGTGCTGAACAGTGCATGGGTGATGGAGACAGTGGCTGCAGGCTTGTTAGTGGCCGACTTAGCCAATGAGCTGTGGCAACTCCTAGGCCATATCAGAGCCTGATGTTAGCTCTGTGATGACTTGTCTGTCTCCGTGAAGACAACAGCATATGACTTTGGACCTCCTGGAAGGAGAAAAGTGGCTGAAATGTGGCACTGTTGCCCAGGTGGTTTGTGCTTCTACCCACATGGCAATAACAAGCCAGTGCTGTGCCTGGTGCTAGGATGGAGGGTGCACGAGACAGTCCTCTCTCTGCCAGCTCACAGGCTTTTATAAAATAGAAATGCCAGAAATAGCAAGTGACAGGGCGGAGGCCAGCTGGATGGTGGCTGCATGTGGAGTCCGAGGAGTCCAAGGCCATGGGAGTTTGGTTCCAGCTCAGGGCAGATGGCACAAGCCAGGCCTTTGGAGTTGGAGCTTGAAGAGGCAGCCGGGGCACAGCCCTAGTCACACTGCACGGAACATCCTGAAGACACGCGTGGCTGCTGGTGACTGCAGTCCCACCGGCTGAAATGAAGCTTCCTCTTTGAGGTCCCAGCACTCCTTCCATGTGGCACTGCTCCTTCCAATCAGCGTGGAGTTTGCTCACCACTGCATTTTTGTCCCCTCCCCTGTGGATTCTAGCAGAGGTTAAAGCCTTCTCTAGACCTTGCAGGCTGGACTCTCAGAAGGAAGGAAGGAGCTCCAGAGGGCACAGCAACTAACTATGGTCTTTTAGTCCTCACAGTTCTGGGCTCCAAATTTACTGAGGGTGTAAATTTGGAGGAAGGAGAGGCGGGGATAGAAAATGACTTGTATTGGCCAGGCATGGTGGTTCATGCCTGTAATCCCAGCACTTTGTAGGGGCTGAGGCGGGTGAATCACAAGGTCCAGAGACAGAAACCATACTGACCAACATGGTGAAACTCCGTCTCTACTAAAAATACAAAAATTAGCTGGGCGTGGTGGTACATGCCTGTAGTCCCAGCTACTCAGGAGACTGAGAGAGGAGAATCACTTGAACCGGGGAGGCAGAGGTTGTAGTGAGCCAAGATCGCACCACTGCATTCAGACCTGGCGACAGACCAAGACTCAGTCTCAAAAAAAAAAAAAAAGATGACTTGTATTTAGCGATTCTACATTTCAGATTCTGAGTCAGACACTTTAGATATATTATTCAATTGAACCCTCATAAAAATTCAAGAATTCCTCAAAGTGATTTGTATTATAAATAGGGAAACTTGGACAAGTTTAAGGGACTTTTCAGGAGACTCAGAAGGAGAAAGCAGGAAAGTAAAACTTTGAGGGCAGTTCTGTCTACTGGCAGTTCTGTCCAGTGCATCTGTCCATCCACCCTGGAGCCTCAGCCATGAAAGTCTAGCTTTGAAAAGAGTCTGATTTTATGCTCTATCTTTGGCATACATCCTGTTTTCTTATAGTACAGAAAAACCTTTGCAATTTTTAACAATATAAGGTAATACTGAGCACAATCTTTATAATCTTATTTATTTGCATATAGACAATTCACTCCCTCTGCCCTTTAAGGAATACTATGAATTGCCTGGCATTTGCCAGGAGATGGATATAGTAGCTAAATCATTTTTTGGATAATACACTCAGATACAAGGATTGTTTTTAATAAGCTCATTGGTTGGGCACGGTGGCTCATGCTTGTAATCTCAACACTTTGGGAGGCCGAGGCGGGCGGATCACAGAGTCAGGAGTTGGAGACTGGCCAACATGGTGAAACACCATCTCTACTTTAAAAATACAAAAACTAGCCGGGCATGGTGATGTGTGCCTGTAATACCAGCTACTCAGGAGGCTGAGGCAGGATGATTGCTTGAACCCAAGAGATGGAGGTTGCAGTGAGCCAAGATCGTGTCACTGCACTCTAGCCTGGACAACAGAGCAAGAACTCCAGCCTGGATGACAAAGCAAGACTCCATCAAAAAAAAAAAAAGAAAGAAAAAGCGCCTATTGATCAAACAATTGTCTAGACTAAGGACACCAACTTCAAGTGTTGGCTCTTAGTTTGCTTCTGTGTTGGCATTATATCCCAAAACTCAGGATAAATGTGTCTTCTGGGATGCATTTGGGTCTCATCTTAAAATGGAGTTGCTCATGCTTGCATTTAGATACGTGTAAAATGTCTTCCCTCCCATTTCCTTGTCCTTCTCCCTAGTCCCTTTCTTCAGCCTTTGCTGTGCCTTCCAGGGCTTTGGAGGAGATTTTCCCAGGTCCCCATCTGAAGCAGCTCCCAGGAGCAACTCCTGCTGGGGGACTCATGGCCTCAGACATCAAGAGACCCCACCATGGTGTGAAGCTTGGTGAGGAACAGGAGTCCAGATGAGATGCCAAATGGGCACAGAGAAGGGGACTGGCATTGTGCAGCCTTGAGCTGGGACGTCTAGCTATAAGCTGGGGACGTCCTGCACTGAGCCCAGCTGACCAGAGAACAACCCAGGATGACCTAGACTTGGACACTCTGGGGAGAAAAGAGCTCCAGAGGGCACAGCAACTAACTATGGTCTTTTAGTCCTCACAGTTCTGGGCTCCAAATTTACTGAGGGTGTGCTTGGGTAGCTTTTTTCCTCCTCAGAACTGCAGTTCCCTCATTGATAAATGACCAACAGCCCTCACATCCTCTTCTTGGATTTGCTGAGGATGAAGTAAGATGGCAGGTAAAGTGCTTGACCAGGGCTTGACTCATTGGAAGAACCCAACACAGAGAAATTACTATGACTCTTATTGGCAGGGAAGAGATGACGATGAAGAACAATGGGAAAACAGAAATGCATGAGCCATAATGTGGACGTTGCCTATTTCAACGTTGAAACCACAGGCTTTGTTCACATATGGTTGTATGGATTTGGTCCCACAAAAGTAGCACTGAAAATGGATGGCAATGCCTTTAAAATTTAAGAGCATGTGTCAAGCTTGCTTTAGATTTTGAGAAACCACCAATAGTTTCCATAGGTCATGTGCAAATTCAAGAATCAGATTATGCCTAATTTGCTGTTGAGTTATCTGAGCGTCAGAGATGGGGGACACCTTGCCTGAGGTCACACGACGTTAAGAGGAGCTGGGGCTAGAACCTATGCCTCCCAGCTTCCACTGGGCTTCTTTCTAGAAGATAAAAGAGCTACATAACAGGAAGTCAGTTGTTCATCTGAGGGTAGATTTTCTTGGCAGCTGCTCTTGTTTTTCCTTTAGTAGGAGAGGCTGGGCATGGCTCACTGTAGGCCTTGCCCTATCCTGGGGCACTTGGCGCTCTGTGCTCATCCCAGCTCTGAGATTAATCACCACTCTTCAGAAACACAGGTAGAGAGGTGAGCGGGGCTGCCAGCAAAGAAGAAGAGTGAGTTCATGTAGTTCTTGCTAAATTATGCAAAAGCCCTGCCTCACCCACTACACAGCAATGGGGGACAAGGCCCTATCTTCTCTCCTCCATGATGCAAGGAAGCACCCACCACCCTCCACCCCAACCTGGTAGAAGTGCTGTGCAGGAAAGGAAGGCATAGGTTGAAGAGGCAGTTGGAGAGCATAAGATGAATGGGGCAGTTTTCCTAGAGACAGGAGTGAGGCCCGTGAGAAAGCTAAAAGGTAAGGTTCTGGGACCTCTGTTGAGGCTCTGAGCATTGGCACAGGTAGGTTTTCACAGGCCAAGCCCATGTTCCTCCCCCCTGCCTGCAGAGCATTGTATTGGCCGGCACAGTCTGGGAAGAGCTAGTCTTGCACCTCTTGAAAGCATTGGTGTTCCAATCCTTACTACATAACAAAGAACAAGTAGCTTTGTTCATCCATCTGCCTCTTTCTAGCCTCTCCCTGCAAGCCTGCATAAGAAAAGGAAAAAGTAACAAGAGAAAAAAGGATGTTGATTGAGCATCTACTGTTTGCTACGTGCTTCAGTACATTGCTTTTGTTCTCAAAAAAGTCTGTGGGGAGAGGATTCTTCTCCTCCAACTGCAAAGAAGGAATTTGAGTCCACACGAAGTGAATTTGACCAAGTTCTTCCTTCACATAAAAATGGAAAGACACTGGTTTTATCTTCCAATTCTTTCAGCACCTCTGTGTTGTCCATTTCTATATGTTGACAATGGTAAACGGATGCTCCAGCCCAGGCGATCTCTGGAATGACATGCAGCTTTACAGAAGTAATTCTTGATTTCTGCACTCATCTTTCCCCCAGCCTCCAAAGGTGGCCATTCCAAGGCAATGCTGCCCAGTGAGACTAGCATGTGCTACATGCCCTGAGTGGAGACCCAGCTTTGCCTCTTTTGTGGAGCAAGGTTGGCATGGTGCTAACTTCCGCATCTGTCATGCAGCCACACTAACAGTTTCCACCTTGCCTACCTGGAGATGTTGATGAGAATATCAAAATGAGATGATGTCTGGGAAGAGATGTGTCAGCATGACACCTATGCAAACTACAATGCTGTGGGCTATTATTCATCCATTTCTAATTGGCTGGGCCTCCATCACCCAAGCACTGTGGATAGATGGGAAAGAGACCAGCAACAAGCACTGGAATGAGTTCAGGATATTTCCAAATGTCTGGCTCCTTTTCTCCATGGGTTTTGGATCGCAAAGGTCTCTATTCCCTTATGTCACCCAGAAAGGGCTTGCATGGTTGGTATGGGTCCGATGTTGAGTTATTGCTTCACGAGGTGCTTTAAGGAGCTGACTGCATCCGCTGAACTATGAATTTCCTGACCGCACTTGCATCTGTGAATTTTCTGACTGCACCATCCTAAGAGCTGCTGCAAGGAAACAGGCCGACAACCTTAGGCTCACCACTTGGAAACCAGTGATCCCAGATATTTTGCTGATCCTTCTAGTGAAAGAAGGGGGACATTTCAGCCCAGAGTACTAGAATGTGGCATGCCTAAAGTCTTGGGTGAGTTGGGGGCAGCCTGGCATTGACAGAAGTCTCTTCAGCTCCTTGACGAGAACCACCCCCCCAACTAACTTGTGCTTGGAAAACACTCTTCCAGCTTGCCAAAGGCTGACCTTGATTTGGTTTCAAAAATTCTCTAACTTTTCTTTCAGGATTACGCTCTTTCCCTGAAATGTTCTGTCCCTGAAAATTTCCACGCCCTCACTTTTAAGGCTGGGACTTTTGTCTAGGTGTGTTTAATTCAGTGGAGTACCCACGCTTGGATGTGCCTACACCACACGGAACTTGGGAGTCCCCAGTTCTCCCATCCAATGACCCCTAGCACAGCATGGGGAGGTGCTTGAATTTCCCAAAGGAAGAGGCTAAGATCTTGTCCATTTTCTTCCTTCTGCCCTGGTGAACCTGCCAATGAGCCAATAAATTCGTGCATGGCAGAAGCACACTTGCAAATGGAGAACTGGTGTCCCTATAATCCCAGTGACTTTGGAAGGAAGGCCCGGGATCTGCAGGATGGAGAACAAACAGCCCTGGAATTACAGATTTCCATAACTCCAGAATGTTAGCAGTGGAGCCATCTGGAGACTTCCTAGAGCAGGGCTGTCCACCGAGCTCTCTGCCAGAATGGAAAAGCCCAATGCAATGTTCTATGCAATGCGAGTACATTAGCTAGACAATACGCCGTAGACTGCAAGGTATATTAGCCACCAGCCACATGTGGTACCCAGCACCTGAGAAGCAGAGGCTACTGTGGTTGAGAAAGTTAATGTTTACGTTTATTTACTTTTAATTCATTTAAATTTAAATGTTGTTATGTAGCTAGTGGCTACCTTAGTAAACAGTGCAGCTCTAGAGCATTTCTCCTTTTTTTTTTTTTTTCTAAAATACTTTATTTGATTCTTACCATGTCGAAGCTCAGAGCCATGGACTAAAGATCTTGCCCAAGGTCACACTGCTCATTCTTGAGTTCAGTCCAATATCTTGCCAGACCCTAGTCCTGAGTGAAAATACAGACTTAGGCAAGACAATGTACTTGCCTCCAAGAAGCTCACTTTCATGTGCTGTGGGGTATCTAGAGGAGGGCACAGGCTGGGGAAGACTTAGCAGGACTGGGGGCTATAAGGGAAAGCTGGATCTGGGTCCGAGCAGGGGCTTCCATGCACAGAAGGACAGCCCTGGGCTCTAGCAGAGCACTCTAGAAGCAGGCTGTGGTGCAACTTATGACAACCCCACATATTATCAGTAAGGGAGGATAGAAGAGGACCACTGAGGCAGAGGGAGGTGTGATCATGGAAAGCCTTGCACGTTATGCTGAGGAACTCGAGCTTTTTTATAAAAGGGATAGGGACCAACTAGGGCAGTGGAAACTCTTCAGGACAAGGGAACTCTGAACTGTCTCTCCACACTTTCGCCTATAATTTCCAAACAGGGTCATGGACCCCAGGAAGTTCACTCTTGGAGTATTAGAACCTGGAGAGTGAGGTGATCACACTCACTCCTTAAGCCAACATAGTTCCTCCTTGAGCCAGTATAGGATGGCTAAAGGGGAAAAGGCTGATGCCCAAGACATTGCAATTTTAAACACCGAAGGTGCTACAAAGGTTGAGGGTTGAGCTTGACCAAAGGACAAAGAGTCAGAGGGGAGAGCTCATGATGTTTTCTGCAGCATAAAGGAACCTACTCCTGTCCCTCCTGCAGCCACTGTCTCTAAGCCGGCTCCCTCTCTGTCCCCAGGGCATGTCTTTGTGTCTTCCCTTTGCTATATCCCATCTTCCACAGCACAGGCATAAATCCAGAGGTCCCTACCAGGTGTGAAAAATGGCAGCCCTGCCCGATTGGACTGGGAAGAGATTCATTCTTTATTGATTTTGGCTTTGGGAGGCTCTATCTTCCTTACTCATTTCTTACCTCTCCTGCATTCAAAGGAAGTGAAATTAAAGTATTAATCAAAATCATACAAATGAGGCAAAAGTGTCAGCCTGCCCTTGAGCCACACTAATTATTTTCAGCAGACCTGGCCCCTTCCCTGTGTGGAGTGGGGGCAGTGAGGGGTGTACCCCTCTGCTCCATCCCGAATCACCAGCCTCACCAGTGAGACCAGTTTTAATTAATCTGTTACTGTTGAGATTACACTGTCCCAAGGGGAGGCCCAGCTAAGCAGGAATACTATTTTAAACACATACTGTAAACAACACTGGTCCTCTGGAGAGTCCGGGGGTGCTGTGGCTTTGACACTTTCACTGCCAGAATCAGAAGCCACTTACTTTTTATCTCCTAAACTATGCACTTTATATTTCTCTACCCACTTCTGTTCAGTTGATTTTCTAATACTAAAGAGATAAGGTCAGAAGAAAAGAACCACCAGCAATGATAAATATGTTAACTCCCCTGTGAAGTGATTGCTCATAACTTGCTTAAAACATCATCAGTTAAACAACAATAAAAGCTAACAATGGTATAGTACTTGGCACTCTTCTAAGCCATAGATAGGTAGATGCTAGCTTGACAGCGTTGGATGGATAGTTTGATAGGTAGATAGATGGCAGATAATAGATAGGTGGCAGGTAGATATATACATGAATACCCATACCCTTTATACACATATACTATTCATTTAAACCTTGACAACCAACCATATGATATAGATATTATTAATCTGATTTTATCATTTGTAGACAGGAGGCACAGAAGGCTTAAGTAACCTGCTCAAGGTCATACAGTTAATAAATGACAGACCCAGGCTTTGGACGCAGGCAGTATGGCTTTGGGGCGCATATTCTTAGCTACTACATTATACCAGACTGACATTTTACTCTTTCCAAGCTTCTGATTTTATTCAGTGATTTGCGAGAATAAATTCCAAGTGGGGTTCAGCTCCTGCATCCTGGAGGCTCCCTTTTGAAACTTAAATGCATGCAACTTCTTTTTTGGCATTGTCCTCTTTTTTTTTTTTTTTTTTTTTCCATTTCCATCCACAATTACTTAATTGCATGCATAATGACTTGCATGGGAAATTGGCTCCCTAGTATCAGACAAACACGAGGAACCAACAAATTGCCCAGGAGGCCTCTCTGAAGGTGGGGTGGATCATTCAGAATGAGCTGCTTTCATTGGAATTCTTTAAAAAATGACCTGCTTTCCTTTGGAAGGGCCAGAGAGGGGATTTGGAGAGTGCTTTTCCCCCTGAGGCTCCCCTGGGATGGTTGTGAACTTGGCAAACTTGCTCAGAATTACCCCAAAAGAGCAATTTGTTCCCTAGCAAAACAGGATAATTGTCTGGGGCAGACCTGGGGCTTCTGGTGTATGGGTCAAAAGAATGGGAGGGAGCATGCTCTCCAGCGAGAGAGTCTGTTTGGGAAACAATTATCTCACCTCCCTTGAATCAAAGATAGTCCTGCATACTGTGTACGTGCACTGAGATCAAATACAGTATAAGGTCTCCACAGATTCTCTTCCTTTCAGGAAATTATTCATTGATAAAGCTGCCGGCCCAGACAGCCAGCTTCCTTACAGTAACTGCTCTTTGCTTTCTGAAAATAAGCCAACTAGGCAGGAACTGTTCTTGCCCTTAATGAAGCCTTTTCCCTTTGGAGAATGGTCTCTCCTCTGCCCAACTTACACCACCTCAAGACATGGAAAAGCAGCTTCTTTCTCAAAAATAGGGGAGTGCTCAGTGTTCCTTCTCGTATGACTGGTGTCACTTTCGACTGGCTTCAAATATGTAGCAGCAAGGGCTTAGATTGTTGCAAGCTATTCATTCGGTCTACACCCACTAAGCACCAGCTTAAACTAAGTATGGTTCTTAGAGCTGAGGTTTCCAAGAAGTAGCAAAAAGAATCCCTGTTCTCCAGTATCTCATGGTCTATGCAAGGCAAAAAGACTACATCCCACCTGTGATTGATGCCAACAAGCTGGACCACAATGTGGAAAGAGACTTGGAGGCATTTCTAGGCCTGACGGAAAAGAATGCAGCTATCAGTTAGAGTTATACCTCATTGGCCCAGGAAATAACAAAGAGTCTTTAGTATGCATTGATTGGTTCTAGAATACTCCTAGAGATGATCTAGCACAGTCTTTTCATTTACATGGATGGAATCTAAGATGCATAGTCAGAGATGCTTTGTCTAAGGCCACAGAGTGGATGAGACAGACTGGACTGGCAAAGGTCAGCCAGGGTGGGAAGGATGTTGAGTCTGCTGCCAGAGCAGGCATGCAGTAGAGCAGTCCAGGAGGAACTGTGCACGCATGAGATGTGGACAGTTTTGGGGAAGCAGGGCCAGTCCCAGAAAATACCCTGCAGGTGAGGAAAAGAGACCAGGAGTCACAAAGATTAGGACCAGAGCAACCACATTTGCAGCAAGTCCTAATTCAGTTAGAAAGTCTGCTTTATCTCCTTGTAATTTTATCTCTTCTTTGTGTTGGTGGCTCCATTGGCCATTGAAGTTATAAAATATTCAGAAAACTCACCATGATTTTCAACCCTGATGGAATGGGGGTAAGGGGAAGGGGCATGCAAATGTCTATCTGAACTTCTGAATACTCAAAGGTCTCTTGAACCCTTTGTGATAAAATGTATTAGCAAGAGAGTGAAGAAAGGCTACTCATCAACTGAATCTCAAGGATTTTCTATCTCCGCCCCCAAACGCTCTACTAATGTGATCATCTCATTAGTTTTTTTTTTCTTTTCTGAAAATCTTGCATAGTGTTTTTATCCCTTTTGCTCATAAAGAAATTGAGAGCCAAAGAGAATAAGCATCTCACAGCTGAGAAGGGAAAAGAGAAGCTTTTACTTAAGACAGTGTCTCTTAGACTACACACCTGTTCTGCCACTGTTAGAATTGCAATTCGGAAAGATCTTTCCTGCCTGCATTCTCATTTGAGCATCACAAATTCCCATTTCACAAGTAACTAAACTGAGTCTTTGAAAAGTTAAATATTGTCACCAAAATTATATAGTTAGCGAAGACAAAGCCATAAATACAAATTTGGGATAGCATTGCTTCTGTTCTTAGCCTCTACTTCCTATAGGAACTTCAAAAGGAAGAGACAAAAAGTAGGACTGTATTTGGTAAAACAACATGTGAATTCAACAGCCTAATCCCATTTAAAGACAGATTTCTTAGAATTTCTCTGACCATGGGGCAACTCACTAAATTCTGGGAGACAAACTATCATGAAAGCATTTTTGCCCCATTGCCATGGGAATCTCTAGTGCACAGATAGTATCAGTCAATTCAGCATCACCACTATAAATTCTGTTTTTCCTCCTGTACCTCATATATATATATAGTTATATATATTATATATAGTAATATATAGTAATGTATAATAATATATATTATATATAAAATATATATTTTGTGACTATATATTATATATATTATATAAATTTTGTGATAATGAAATATCAGAGGAGCTAATTCTAGCTAGAATGCATTTCTGTCTTCTGAGAAAATCACACAAACCACACACATACACACACTCAAAGTAAAGAAGACAGGTGTGGTTATTAGTTGTGTTCAGCACAACAAAGAAATAGCCACAACTCCAAAACACTAGCTATGAAACTTTCAACAAATATTACAAAATTTGAACCCAAATATTGAAGAATGGAGAAAGCTGACACAGACTTCCTTAGACTTTGAGCAGAAGTCAGTTTTCTGTGAAAGTCCTCTAAAAGTTGCTCTTACGTTCCTAAAAGTGCCATCCGGTGATCCTTACGTCCCAAGTTGTGGGTGATACACAAGGGGGAAAATAAAAAGAAATTTAAAAAGATCTGTGTTTTTCTAGAACTGGTTTTGTGTTACACAATGGCAAGTTTGGTGGAATTGAAACAGGAAAACCATATAGACTTGCCATCTAAATTTTCTGAGATCTCGTCTCCAGCTAAGAAAGACTAAGAGAGATTGAATTAGGTGTTGAAGGGAGCAGAATCCACATATTATAGCACAAGGAGTCACACATTGTGGAGTTTCACTGAATGCTTAAGAACCACCTGAAAGAACAGATACCATGTCCTTTGCAGGGACGTGGAGGAAGCTCGAAGCCATTTTCCACAGCAAACTAATGCAGGGACAGAAAACCAAACAACCACATGTTGTCACTTATAAGTGGGAGTTGGACAATAAGAACACACGGACACAGGAAAGGGAAAAACACACACTGAGCCCTGTCAGGGTGGTGGGGCGGAGGAAGAGAGAGCATCAGGATAAAGAGCAAATGCATGTGAGCCTTAATACCTAGGTGATGGGTTGATAGATGCAGCAAACCACCATGGCACGTGTTTACCGATGTGACAAAACTGCACTTCCTGCATGTGTATCCTGGAGTGTAAAATTAAATTAAATTAGGTTAAAAAAAACACCTGAATGCCGGAAATAAATAGAGATACTCCAACGTAAATAAACACATATAGCTTCAACCTAATTACAGAGAGTCTATAAGAAATAATCTCTCTGTGCTACAATTCGACAAAACACTAACCCAGAAAATACTATTCGAAGATGAGTAAATGCCAGGAAGGAAATATCAGGGTTTTCAAAAGTTGGTGAGAAAAGAAAGAAAAAGAGAGAGGAAGAGGAGGACAAGTCAGATAAACACTATTTATTTAAGGAGGGATGAGTTTTAGACACAAATGAAGAGTTTGGGGAGATTAAAGGTAATTGATGCCTTTGGAAAACTGTTCAAGAAAGAGATACAGCAGAGATATTAGATAATATTTGGCAAGATAATAGGAGTAAATAAAAATGTCAGACCTTCGGAAAATGGATACAAGGGGAACATAAAGTATTACAGAGATAAAAGGAACATTAGAAACAGTTATAAAGTACCGGGCGCGGTGGCTCACGCCTGTAATCCCAGCACTTTGGGAAGCCGAGGCGGGCGGATCACAAGGTCAGGAGATCGAGACCACGGTGAAACCCCGTCTCTACTAAAAACACAAAAAATTAGCCGGGCGCGGTGGCAGGCGCCTGTAGTCCCAGCTACTCGGGAGGCTGAGGCAGGAGAATGGCGTGAACCCGGGAGGCGGAGCTTGCAGTGAGCCGAGATCGCGCCACTGCACTCCAGCCTGGGCCACAGAGCGAGACTCCGTCTCAAAAAAAAAAAAAAAAAAGAAACAGTTATAAAATAAAGAAATAAAATTAAATCAAATACAGGGACATAGACAATGTCCTTAGGAAAACTATCCTCCCTTAAGAGGAAAAAAATTAAAATGACTACAGAGAAGTTGCCACACGTAGGGAAAAAGTTTCCGTGTATAGATAATGAGCATAGTTGATCGAGATAACATAATAAGTATCCACAAGAAAAAACATAATGATATAATACAAGAAAACTTCATTTGTATATGAAGATTTGAATTTCATATAAAGACTTGAATTTCACTGGGACACCAGGTTCCAGGGACAGAGGTGAACAACACCAAGATTTATCAAAGATGCGAATTGAAATCTGTAAGTTTCAAAGCAGAGAAAAAAATAATAAGCTAGTTGCCTTCAGAGAAGAAAAAAATCAAAGTAGCTATAGGTTTCTGTACAACAAAAGTCAATGTCAGAGACTAGGGAACAGTGTTCTGGGGAAAAGTGGCACCTGTCTCAAGCACCCCAGTTCACCTAACTCCCTGGTTGTGTACAGTCCTGCTTTCAGAAGCCAATGTGGGAAACTACCCAGTCACAGACCTACTACTGTGTGCCAAACAAACTTCTAAAGGCCTTGTTGTCTCTCAGTACTGGGATGTCCTTTGCTTTAACAATGGCCCCAGTCAAAGAGTATGTTAATAGTTCCTAATTCACAGACTGGATTTGGTCTAATTCCATTCCTTCAAAACCTCAACCATTGTCCTTCCCAAAACTCCCTATCTTATCCTCCAGGATAGAGCTAGCTTGAGTAATCATACCTTATATCAAATTGTTCTTCTTCCTTGCGTATTCATCACATGAACAAAGGAAACTTCTCACTCCAACCTAGATCACAATTATTCCATTTCCTTGTAACCTTGTTCCTTTTAAATTCCATTTTCCTTGTACCTTGTTTCTATGTAAAGACATTTAAATGAGGACAGGGTATCCAACTAGGCAGCAGAAATGGCATCCACAAAATGTAGCCTTCACCAAGTCTTGCTCCCCACTTAGCTCAGTTCCAGCTGTGGTTTAGGGTGCACGTGTCATTCTGATCATCAGAATATAAGGCTTTGCAGGCATTTTCTCTGCTTCTTTTAGTGTTTTTCCTAAATTTATTGACTCAACACATTTCTGATTCCTTAATCTAATATATTTTCCTCCTTCAATAAAAAAAGAATTTCCTTCTTACAGTATTCCCTAATATTTTTCATGTATAAGTCATACACAAAAATTCTGAAAGACCCAAGAATTTGAGAAATGAGACCTTCCTGGGGAAATAAAACAAGAGATAAAAATAAAACACTTAGAAATAGAAAAAAAGAAAACAAATTAGAAGGGCTGGCAGTGATAATTAAACCCATTAGGATACTGAAGTAGGAATGGAGAAATTTGAAATTTATAGTTAAAATATGATATATATTCTATGTATATGTATATGTTATAAACCTTGGTAATACACAAACAACATTATAATTTAAAAATCCCAATGGGTGGGGATGGAGAATGGAAGGAAATGTATTTGTGATAGTGCCTCTATCTTTCATGGCAAAGAATCAATAAATACTGTCTAAAGGTTGTATTTATGACATTTTAAAAAAGAATTAAATAATAAAACACCCATGATTCCCAACTTCTAATTGTTTTTCATGCTATTTTTTTTTTTTTGTAACTGAACTTGGCTATTAATGACTAACCTGACTTGTACAAAGATATTTAACTTCAGTTTAATAATTACTGCAATTTTATATTTGCTTCTTTTATGTTCAAATAAAATTATTTTTGAAACTCTAAAAAGTGGCATGGATGATAGATGGTACATTTTTCCAGAACTATTTTCGTCTATTCCTCTTTGTTTTATTTATGCATATGTATTAGAGAAAGGTTTGAAATAATATGAATCAACTGTCAAAAGTCACTTTTCAGATGACAACATTTTAGTAACTTCATTTTGGGGGGTACTTTTTGTGTTGTTCACATTTTTGTATTTTGAGAATATGTGTCTTTTATAAAACAATGTTTTAATTTAAAAAATCTAAGAAGGGAGGATGTTATCAATTAAGTAATCAGTTATTGGGTATTAAGGTCTATGTCAGCCAGACACTCTGGTTGGTCCTGAGGGGCAGAGCCTGTCCCCCAGGTAATTAAGGAGAAAGAAAACATGAGAAAGATGAAGATGATGTCACAAAATATAGTAAATTGTAGCCCTTAAGTTTGAGGAGGGGACAACATTTCCTTGGAAGCAATAAGCCTTGAAGGACAGGGCGTTATACTGAAGAACAAGAAGATTCCAAGGAGGTGTTCAGTGGATGTTTTAAGGATGGGTTATAGAGAGGCAGACGTGGGAAGCAAAGCACAACTTGATGCAATATAGAATAGAATTGAGAGAAAATTGTCCAACAGATCCTTTCTGTCTAAGGAAAGTTGTCACAGAATAAAGGCAGCCATAGGTGAGTAGAGAATGGGTGCCAGGTGAACTTGTGTTCAGAATGCCTGGCAGACTGGGTTCCACCTGCTGGCTTTGTGGGCACAATCTCAGCAGTACATGTTTCTCTCTGTAAAAATTTCTTTCTTAAAAAAACAAATAAATAAATTCAAAAATCAGCATTTGCTGGTTGTTTTATGCAGAGTTTAGAACAAATATTGTTTGCAAGACAAACACAAGAAAATAAATCTTCTCACAAAGTCAGTTTGGGAAATTAAACATTGATTGGATCATACCCAGAAAGGCTTGGGGGAAACCAAATTGTCAGTGTCTCAAACTCATTACAGTGGAGGGAAGGATTAAAGGTTTTTAGGCTTGACAGACCTAAGCCGATCCCTTCCCCAGATATTTTTTTTTCTTTGCCCTGAAATGATGTATCCAGAGAAGGAGGGGAGGGAAGAAAAAATTTTAAAATTCACACACACAAAATAAAAGGTAAAATACACACAATTTTGTGAACTTGTGTGTTGTCATTCAAAATCTTCTTTGTGCTGAAGTCACATGAAGAAAGAACGGCAGCTTGATCAAGTCGCCCAGGATTAAGGAACTAATGTATAAAACGCCCTATTACAAACAGAACCACATTCTCTGGATTTAGCAGAAAGTTTCAACTGTAATTAATTTGTAAAAAGGAAAAACCAAGGGAAAGATTCCAAAAACTAACTGTCCCGAAAAAGGTACCTTGTATCACTGTTTAAAAGAAAGCATTAAGCAAATGGAGGAGAGACAGGGAGGATGGGCAGAGAGACACGAAATAGAAGCTGGAGCCTCTGCCAGTTTCTGGGGCCGCACTCAATTGTCCCAAACTTCATGGGTGTAACATAAGTAAAATAGCCTTCTGCCAAATGTCATTAGCCTTCCACCAAATATCACCTTATTCCAATTTGCACTGAGATTTATGGCTACTCCTTGGCTTTGAAAGTCTTAAAGAGCAAGTCACACTTTTATAACATGTTTTATTAGCCAGAGTCTCTCACTGGAGAAGACCAGGCTACCAAAGCAGCCATGTGGGTTGCAATAAGAGAGAGAAGTTCCTGTGTGTATTTGGGGGATGAAGGCTACTCAGTAGTATTACAAGGCAAATCTTCGAAGAAGCAACCCCATGGGGCTCCAGGCCATTCCAGGTGTTAGATGGTGCTTGTCTGGGGTTCCCCTATTTTACTGCTTTCTGTTACATTTTGGTCCCATTCCATTCCAGGTATGGTATTTGCACTGCCCTAATTCATCCTCACAACCACTCCATTTGATTGTCGTGAGGATTACATGAGATCCCCAAAGGCACATCGAAGGCGCTTAAAAATATGTTTCATAAATAGTCACTAAATGAATTACGGATTGGGCCTGACCCAGAATAGGTATGTAGAGACAAAAGCTATTGTTGTTGTCAGATATCAAGGCGTGTCTGCCCAGTAGCAAATTTGGCCACCCGCAGGAAAGGTGCTACAACTAACCTCTACCACGGTGCAATTGGAAATTCAAAAAAACTCACCTGACCTGTGCTACGTGTGGGTTTGCACAGCTAAGCTCAGCATGACTTTTATAAAACCATGCACATCTATACCCAGCAACCAAACACACATAGCTCAGGAGCTGTGATACATTTTGATGATAAAGGAAATGCATATATATATATACACACACACATATACACATATATATGCATATATACACACACACAAGTATATATGTATATATAAGACTCCATCTTAGAATATCTCCCTTTCTGCATACCCCAACAATTCAGTTTTTGGTGATTAATCACCACGTTTGAATTTTCTTGGTGACCATGTTATATAGTGTGCATCGCTAGGTCTTTGGTGTGCATCTTTTCTTCACTGTTTGAGCAGCATGGGAAGGAGTGCCAGCTACTCAGTCATGCAGAAGTGAGTGTGGCATTCTCCCTCTGTGTACCGGAGGGCCACAAACTTGGGAACAGATATTTTGCGATGCAAACATCTTACCTTAAAAAAGTAGAAATAATAATATCTACCACAACAAGATATTTTGAGAACTATTATATTAGAAAATATGTAACTTGGGCTAGGTACGATTATAGTTCACTCCTATAATCCCAGCATTTGCGGAGGCCAATGTGGGAGGATTACTTGAGCCCAGGAGTTCGAGACCAGCCTGGGCAACATGATGAATTCTCATCTCTATAAAAAAAGAATAGAAGAAATAACATATATAACTTTACATACATAAATGTACACACGCATGCACGTGCACATGCACATGTACACACAAACACACACATCCAACTTACATCATTTAATACACTGTATGGTACAAAGAATGAGCTATACATGCCTTAAAAATTGTACTCGCCTAATTCATCTGCTTTGTTTTTCAAAGCACCTAAAACAATGGTTTCATACACATGGAGTTTTTTTGTTGTTGTTTTGTTTTTTTTGAGACGGAGTCTCGCTCTGTTGCCCAGGCTGGAGTACAGTGGTGCGATCTCGGCTCACTGAAAGCTCTGCCTCCCGAGTTCATGCCATTCTCCTGCCTCAGCCTCCCGAGTAGCTGGGACTACAGGCGCCTGCCACCGGGCCCGGCTAACTTTTTGTATTTTTAGTAGAGACAGGGTTTCACTGTGTTAGCTAGGATAGTCTCAATTTCCTGACCTCGTGATCCACCCGTCTCAGCCTCCCAAACAGCTGGGATTACAGGCGTGAGCCACTGCGCCTGGCCACACAGATAGTTTTTAATGTTTGTTGAATGAGTAAAAGCATCATCTAATCAATGAGGGAAAAAAATATCTCCTTTGTAGAGTATTTTTTTAACCCACCTGGGGAAGAAATAAAGACAGCCATTTCAGTACCCCATTTGAACTCCTATGCCCTGCCTCACTCAACTGGAATAGAGTTGGCAAATGTGCCCAAGGGTTGGTAACAGTTAGGTGCCAACTTAGTATGAGGCAACACATTGGATATTGATTGACTCATCATTTGTTTCAGACTATGAGGTCATCACATGTTTTCCTAAACAATATGTTACTTGATCGCGGAGAACAGTGGAAGTGAGAAAGCTCTAGACTGGGTTTTTGGAAACGTGACTGCATCCAAGTCTTGCCTCCACCATTTAAAACCATGAACCTGGGCAAGTCATCACTGCCACGCATTTCAAACGGAGATTTTAATGTCTGCTTCATGGTATTTCCTTGAAGATGAAGTTGGATAATGTTTGCTAGATGAGGTACATAAGAAATACTGACTAATTCCCCTGGCTCACCCTGGGACCCAGTTTCCTACGTTTTTAAGGGAGACATTTGGAGCAGCTCAAAAATCTGATGAATTGTTTTAGGGCTAAATGAGACTCATGTTGTAAAAACACACAAATCATTTAAAAAGTATCATTGTTTCCCCTGTAAGCTGGTAATGAATGGGAAACAGTTGCAAATAAGCACACTGTAAAGTCTGTGATTGACAGCTTCAGTGTTGTTTGCATTTTTACAAAAAGCCCAGACAAATTCGTAAAATCTAAACATAGCTGAACTAATGTCCTCCTAGATGTTGTTTTAATCTCCAAAGTAACATGCTACCCCAGAACACCCCCTCCAGGCTCTTTCCACATCTGTAGATCGGTGACAATTTTTTTTCCCACTGTTTATTCATCTGGAGATGGCCTCTCCCTGGACCTGAGCAACATGCAAAAGTAAAGATAATTCTGAGAGTCATTTCGCTACTAAAGAGGCCTTTATCCTTAAAGTCATTCTCTTCCCATTGTCTCTGTGATTAACCTTTTATTCCATGCTTCCTATTGGGAACTTTTGAGGGATTGATAAACATTGGCTCAGAAAGTAGAGATAACAATGTTTCTGAACGGGATGACCTTGGCCAATTTATTAAAAGTCACCTTGAACTTCAATTTTCTCATCTGCAAACTGGGGCCACCAATTAGATCGCTTCTGTGATTTTCTTTCCTCAAATTTATAACCTTAGGTTTAATCAGGAGAAAATATAAGACCAATCCAAATGGAGGGACTTTTTATAAAATGCCCTTCAAATGTGTCCAAGTCATGAATAGCAAGGAAATTGAAAGAAACTATTACAGATCAGAGGCGACTAAATGTAATATGATATCCAAGATGGGATTCTGGAACAGGCAGAGGATACTAGTGGGAAAACTGATGAAATCTGGACAAAGTTTGTTGTTGAGCTGATAGCGTTATTTAAATGTTAATCTCTTAGTTTAAAAAAACAAATACAACATGTTTATGTAAGATGTTAACGTTAGAGGAAGCTAAAGTACATAAAAACTGCCTGTACTATATTTTCAACTCTTCCATAAATCTAAAATTATTTTGTAAAAATTTTATTTTATTTCATTTACTTTTTTCTGAGACAGAGTCTCACTCTGTCTCACAGGCTGGAGTACAGTGGTGCTATCTCGGCTCACCGGAACCTCTGCCTCCCGGTTCTCCTGCCTCCAGCCACCACGCCCAGCTAATTTCTGTATTTTTAGTAGAGACTGGGTTTCACCATGTAGGCCAGGCTGGTCTCGAACTCCCGACCTCAGAAGATACACCTGCCTCGGCCTCCCAAAGTGCTGGGATTACAGGCATAAGCCACTGCACCCGGCCTATTTTGTAAAAATTTTAAATAAAAATACTGGAGCCAATGACAATATCTAACTCATGAGGCTGAAGTGAAGATTAAACAAGCTGATATGGACAAAATGCGTAGTATATTACATGTACTGAACAAATTTCTCCTCTTCTCTACAGATGTATGATGTCTCAGTCTGTTGTTGCTTGGCCACCTTCACATAGAGTGGAGAGATATATATATATTTTTTTCAATCTGGAAAACACACACACACACACAAATAATTGCCAAGTCTGTAATTTAGACAAATGGATTACATTATGGCAGGGGCAAGGAGCAGAAAGGGTATTATTTCAACTGTCTAAATCTTTTGAGAAATCCAAAGGGGAAAAAAAAGAAGAAAGCCACTTAACATTACTTTCTTCCTTTCTCGCCAGCTGCTGAGGGTATTTGGCAGATGTGGTGCTGGAAGTCTGGTTGTGGAGATAGAAAAGTCTCAACTTCTTTCTGGCTAACTGCACACTGCCTCATACACAAAAATACATTTTTTTTTTTTTTTTTTTTGCCTAAGTAGAACTTTACCTTCGTGGAGCAAAAGAAGACTTCAGAGGACAGTTTGGCAACACACCGTGTGAAATTTTCCGGAGTGAGGGCTTTCGACCTTCTTTGCCTCAGCCTAGGCTTAGCATGCACAAGGAACAAGACATCAGTTCTACCAACCACACGGGACGATAGGCACATTGTTCTGAAAAGCCTGCGTCCTGCACTCACAACCGCAAATGTCTTCACAGCCCTTTGACAGATACTTGCCTAAGGCATTCATCAGAGCAAAGGAGCAAACAGCAAGTGCTGGGTGTTTAGAGATTTGAGATATTCTATAGTGACTTTCCTCGAATTTTCCCGGTTTTCAATCATTGCACATAGAGAGCCCAAAGGACTTGGTCTTAAATTCTGCCCTTTCTGTTGAATTTTGTACCTCGCTGCAGTATTATAATTCTAAATTAGAGCCTTCTATCAGTTCGTGTTATTTCTTCCATCAATTCAGCACTGGCACATGCTGTGCACAGCAGTGATTCCCAAAGCGTGGTCCCAGGACCCACAGCGTGGGCCTCACCCGGGGGCTTGTTAGAAATGCAAACTCTTGGATCCCATCTCAGACCTACTGAATTAGAAGCTCCAGAATGTGGGGTCCAGCAACTGTGTTTTTACAAGCTCACAAGGTGATTCTGGCGGCTCTTAAAGTTTGAGATCACTGGCTTACAGTCGTAAGCCCCAACTTCTCAATCTAAAATAGAAAACTCATATTCCAGCCTCAGACAACTTTCTGGGATTGCCTTATAGGGCATGCAACTGACATAAATGATTTCACTTGAGATACAAATATGGTCCTATTTCATGTATATATGAGAGAAAAATCTTTTGAGACATCCAAAGGGGAAAAAAGAAGACAGCCACTCAACATTGCTTATTGCCTTTCATGCCAGCTGCTGAGGGTATTTGGCAGATGCAGTACTGGAAGTCTGGTTGTGGAGGTAGAAAAGTCTCAGCTTCCACCCAGCCAACCACACACTGCCTCACATACAAAATACATTTTTCTTCCTTAAGTAGAATATGCATATAGAGTCTAATTTACCATGGAGTCTTCTACCTACCCAACTTAGCGTGCCTGCCAATATCCCCCTCTTAAAGTCACAAAACTTCCCTAAACCAAGCAAAGACCAAAGACGCAATCCCAAGTGGTTAGTTGGCATAGCTAAGGCTGAGCGTGGAGGGACTTTGGGAATCACTGGCTCGGGGCACCAGAACTGGATATGGATCCTCTACTTGCCAATGAATGCTTTTTCTCTTCTGAAGTGATTTACTTAGAGGCCCAGACACTTAAACCCATTGCGACCATATGGCTTGATGCCCAGGTCTGGAGATGCCTCTGGGTTCAGATATACACTTCAGAAAGCAGCTATTTTCACAAGGCAGGGCCCTGAGGATGAAACCATGTCCCAGGCCAACTTCTCCAACAATAAGTTTCCATGTGATGTTCTTTCCCACTAGCTGACCTTAGAAAGGACCTTAGAAAGGACTATCAAACCCATTGAAAGCATTAAAATAATACTGAACCTATACATGAGAAGAATGGGGGTTTTAATTACTTTCGTTCCCAGGATGTTTCTAAGCTCCCGCACAAAATGACAAGCACCATGGCTGCATAACCTATCAAGAAGTTAGGAAAACCAAAGTTTGACTGTGGCAAACCAAGAGCCTCCAGGTTGCTCCTAGAAAGTTGGTCAAGACCCCCCTCCTTCATTTGCCCTCCTGGTATTAATCTTACGCCAGCTTCTTTCCAGCTCCTAACTTCACCTTTGGCACTTATTTTCAGGATAACTCCTGACTTCCAGGCTTGCCAACTTGTCTTGTTTTAACCAACTCAGCTCTTAAGAGAGCTCTAGATTTTATTTAATTCTTCTGACCCTTCGGGGTTATTCCCAGCTGCAATTCAAGCCCTTGAGCTGACAAACCCTTGCACTAAACTTCTTGAAGTTGTCTTAATCAAGACATACAACTGCTGCTGTTGCCTCTGCCAGGAGCAGTAACCAGGGAAGAGTCTGAAAATTCCCTTGGTTAGATATCAGCAATATGCATCTATTTTTACAAAAACAAAAACAAAAACAAAAACAGAAGTCAAAACAATCAATCAACAACCTTCCAAAATAAAAAATTTATATATTGGATATCTATGAGTACAAACATATTCCAAAAGCTTAGTTTAAATAACAATAGTAGTTTATTAGTTCTCACAAAGTTTGTAGGTTAAAACCTGGGGAGTAGTTGGCTGGCCAGTTCTGGCTTATGGCGTCTCATTAGGCCAAAGTTATCTATAGGCTTGATTGGGGCTGGAGGATCTGCTTCCAGGATGACTCACTCATAAGGTTGGCAAGTTGATGGTGGCTGTTGGTTGGGGGGCCCCAGTTCTCCTCCATGTTTCAAATAGTACTTGGGACATATTTATACTAAAAAAATTGTTTATCAAAAATTCCAGTTTAGTCCATACCAAATTTGTATTTGATCCTCTATTTGTATTTGATATATCTGACCAACTTAGCCATTATGGCATGGCAGTTGGCTTCCCCCAGAATTAGCTAAATAAGAGACCAAGAGTGCTATAGAACCTTTTAGTTCTTAGCCTTGAAAGTCATCTGCCATATTCTGCTGATCATACAGTCCAACCCTGATTTGATGTAGGAAGGGTCTATACAAGACTGTGAATACCAGGAGAAGCTATTCACAGGAACCACATTGAAGGTGGTACACTGGGACCACATTAGAGGCTGCCTATCACCACTTCCAACTGAGTTAGCCTAGCAAAGGCCTTAGATATGGGAACAAGGACATTTGAGAACATGATTGGGGGGATACTTTTTATTTAAATGCTTGACCTTAAACAAAATTTAAAAACTAAGACAGCAGAAAAATAAAAGGGTCAATTCATTGCTATTTTGCTATAAAAGACTATTCAATCTAAAACTTTAATTTTATTTTTAGGGTTAAAAAAATTTAACTTATGCCTTAAAGAATTAATTAATTCACCAAATCTTGAGTCACAATTCAATACCACTTAAAGTCCATTTAAAAGAAAATTCGTCTTACAAAAAATGAGAGTACCCAGATATAGAGGCAAAACTCATTTTTTTCTCAAATAAGAAGGCTGTGTTATTAACTCACCAGCTCCATACCTAGTTTTCAGCAGAAGAAGGAAGAGGCTGGCAGCCTTTAAATGAAAATGGACATGGGAACAAACCAGGGTTTCTTATCTGCCTGCCTACCAGGGCTTCCCATCTGCCTACCTAGTAGATACCAGAAATTCTATCAGCTTATTTTGGGGTTTTGTGAAAAACAGGATTGATATATTTTCAAACTTTATAATAGACTGGAATTTGTGCTATGATCTTCCTTATCAAAGATGCTACAAAGTCACTCTTTAGACATCCAGAAAAAGAAAGGGGGGAAGAAAAGATGCACAGAAAATGTCAGGTTTTCAACTTGATAAAACAGTCTATCTAAATGTAGATTCCTAGCAAAACGGCCAAGGGAATTTATACCCATCATGCAAATGTGGGCAGTTGGGAGGATACCCAGCAGGGACTATTGCAAGAAGGGTGTGTGTTGTGCTTTGATTCTGGTGCCCAAAACAGTGACAAGGAGCCCAGGGTTCCCTAAGCCAGGTTTGGATATCAGAGAAACCCTGCTTGTGTGCTGTTCTGAAGGCATACCCTCCACTTGGCCTTGGTCAACCACAGACTCATTTCCTAGCCCCTGAGGAAACTGTGGCCTCCAACTTTCTAGCTGAAAAATAAATTAGACTGTCAATGGGGAAGATATTTACCAGGCAGGAAAAAATGCATTTCATTTCTCAAGTATAAACATTAAGCAACTATTAAGCAGGACTCAGACCACCTTACTCCAGGGCCCAGACTGTTTTGTTCCTGTGGAACCATGAAGTGAAATAAGACATTCAAAATGATCATCATATAAATAACTGTTGGGATATGGATGGGGACTAGGGGAGCGCCAGAATGCGAGCTCCGCAGATTGGAGGAACCATTGGAAAGGAGAGCGGGGATACGTTTGGATGTTTACTCTCTGCATTGGGCATTGTGCTTTGGAATTTTTACTAATGAGTGAAGTTTGCACTGTAAAATGGTTAGTGCAAGAACACATCCTCCCAACTGCTTAACTTTTTAATATGTCCTGGATTTTCTTCACGAGATGAAGCTTCAGCTTGAAGGTGAGGTGTGACTGACAGGAGATTATGCCTGGGGCCACCTGTTAGGAAGCGTGGAGATGTGGCAAGCTACAACAGGGCAGGTGGTGTGAGTGTGAGGGTGAGAGTGTGAGTGTGTGAGTCTGTGCGTGAATGTGAATTTGTTTAAGAATCTGTGTGTGTGTCTGTGAGTGTATGTGTCTGTGTGTGTGTTAATGTGAGTATGAGCATGAGTCTGAGTGTGAGTCTGTGTGTGTGTGTGCGCTTGTGGGAGTGAGACCCCCCATAAGTGTGACTCCATGTGTGTGAGTGCATATGAGCCTGTGTGTATGTGTGTGAGTGTGTGCCTGTGTGTATGGATCTGTATGTCTGTGTGTGTGTCTGTGTGCATGAGTATGGGTCTGAGTGTGTGTCCCTGTGAGTCTGTGACTGTGTATGAGGCTGTATGTTTGTGTGTGAGACTGTGTGAGTATCAGTCTGTGTGTGCCTGCGTTTGCATGAGTGCATGTAAGTCTGTGTCTGTGTGTGTGAGTCTATAGGTGTGAGTGTGTGAGTTGTATGTGTGTGAGTCTGTGTGTGTCTGTGTGTGTCTGTATGTGAGTGTGTGAGCCCATATGTGTGTGTCTGTGTGTATGAGTCTGTATGTGTGAGTCCATGTGTGAGTCTGTATTGTGTGTGAGTCTGTGTTTGAATTGTATGTGCAAGTATGTAAGTGTGTCGGTGTGTGAGTCTGTGTGTGTGAATCTGGTGTGAGTCTTTTTGTGTCTGTGTGTGTGAGTCTGTATGTGTGACTGTGTCTGTGTGTGAATCTGTGTGTGTGTGTCTGTGTATGTCTGTGAGTGTAAGTCTGAGTGTGTGAGTGTAAGTCTGAGTGTGCGAGTGTGAGTCTGTGTGTGTATGTGTGTATAAGTCTGTACCTGTGTGTGAGTGTGAGTCTGTGTGTCTGTGTGTGTAAGTCTGTATGTGTGAATGTGTAAGTGTGAGTCTTTGTGTGTGTGTGAGTGTGAGTCTGTTTGTGAGTTCACATGATATCTTGAATTGAAATAGCTGAGGGTGCAGCCCAGGCAGTATTTTCTAAGCTCCAAAGGCAAGTCCATGTGCCACAGAGAAAGAGAAACACTGGCCCTCTAGAGCATTCCTAGTGCTAAAGGAGCATGAGCCTCTCCTGGAAAGCTGCTGTCCAGCACACCCTGTTGCCAGTCACAAGTCCTGGGGTGGGGCCCACAAATGCTCTTTACAATAGGCACTGGAAAACTGTGAAGATGGTGCTTGCTCACCGTAGATAACAACTCCATAGACCATTTTAAGTTACAAAGGTGAATAACACAAAGATATGGGCAATGGTAGGGTAATGAAAGCGGCATGTGCAAAGCTAGAAGTGGAGAGAGAAGGACAGGTTGAGAACTTCATATTAAGGCACTTCATGCTTGTAGATGCCTACAGAATTCATAGTGACTTGGCCACAACTACTTGGCTGGTGGCGGAACCGTGACGCTCTCCCAGATTCAATTAAATGGAAACAGAAATTCCCAATATAAGTCAGCATTCACTCACATCATAATTATTCTGTCAATCAGATCTGTTAGAATGGCATTCACGGAACATGCAATAAGCTTGTATTGGCGTCTAATTGGTTGTTTTCCCCAATGTGAAAAGTAAAAGAGTTTTAAAGAATGGGCATGGTAAATTTGTGCTTACCTCTCCAAGTAAAATTTTGCTCACCTTTCCGGTCTATGCAGTGTCCTAAAGATTGCTCCCAAGCAACTGTTAATTTTGAAGACACAGATGTCAGTGTCCATCTATAGTCATAATTTCTCTCTCTCTCTCTCTCTCTCTCTCTCTCTCTCTCTCTCTCTCTCCATCTGTGGATCTCTTTATCTATGTAAGTATTCCATCTCTTTTCTTAACTCAAAATGAGAGAACACCACTGACTGAGAGCTCTTAGTCGGTTCAACATGAAAGGTTTTACACACCAATCTCACTCCAGCTTCTCCTGAAACTTGGCCTTTCTCATGCTGAATACTTCCCAAGGAGGAGGAGCTGAAGTAAAGAAAGTTCTGGCCGGCTAAAGCTTTTAGAGAAATTCAGGTGCAGAGACTAATTCCCCACGCTGAAATGCAGCCAGGCCAGGTGGGTTAACACCTAGCCTTTTACAAGAAGTAACTTGGGACGGCGGGTGATGAGCCCTGAGATTTGGTCCGAGTTGCCTCTTATCTCTGATGGTGCCCTCTGGCATTATTCAGCTTAGCCCTGACTCATGAGACAAGTCCCACAGCAGAACCACCCTGCCCACTTCCCACGGACTTGGAGACACACTTGAAGGTGTTCTGTCCAATAACTGACTAAGAAGACCAGTCTTTCTGTATCAGATATGAGCAGTGCTTAGGGCGAAAATGCTGCATGCACAGAAGAAAGTGTCCACACATCGAAACTGGTAGACTGTCGCAGACCTTCAAAATAATTCCTCTGGAATTTCCTCCACTGCTACAGATGAAAAATGATTCCATCGTAGAAATTAGTACAGAAAGACATCACCACTTCCCGCCCTTTGGGGTAGAGAAAGGGCAATTGAAGATCATGCAGCTAGTTTGTAGAAGGGTAGTTGCTAGAACTGGAGTCTCCTGGCTCCAGGTCCTGTATCTAAGAGTGTATACCAGGAATGAATTTCTGCATGAGATCATTGGCTCATTTTGAAGTAGGAATTCTAGAATATTCCACAGCTAAGCTGTCTACTGTGGTAGCTACTAATAGGGCGATTAAGCACTTGAAATACAGACACGCAAGTTGAGATGTGGTGTGAGTATAAAATACCCACCAGATTTCAAAGCCTTGGTGTGAAAAGAAAAGAATGTAAAATACTTCATTAATATAATATGCTGATTATGTATTAAAATAATAACATTCTGGATATATTGAGTTAATAAAATGTATTATTACAATTAAATCCTCTTTATTTTTACTCTTTTCAATGTGGCTACCAGAACATTTAAAATTATTTGTGGCTTGCATTGTTGTTTCTATCGGAAAGCATGGTTTTAAATACATAAATTTGGGAATGTCACCCAGGCTGGGAAAATGTTACCTCCTCTCGAAACATATGGCACCACTGTTATAATAGTCCAAGATATTTTCTAATCTCTCCTGGATGTAATCACCCCTAACCACATCCTCTCTTGAACTCTCCCATCTGTTCCTTATACCCCAACTGGGAACTTCTTCTAAGGATGCAAGCCTGATTATGCCATTCTTTGGTTTAAAACTCTAACCCTCCCTCTCCAGTGCCTTCCTTAGAGGGCCTCATGTTCCCTTCTGCCTCTCTTCTGTGCCCTCTGATAGGATTGCTCCTTCTCTCCCTCTATGTCTTGAAAATGAGGCTATTTTGAGAACTGGACATAAGGCTTCCTGTTGAAGACACCTTTCCTATCCCTCCGACTGCTCTGCTCTGCAAAGGTCACACCTGCACACAGCCAGATCACAGGTCACTGAGAGTGGAGGCCATGGGTCTGACTCACTGAGATGAAGTATTATGTTCTTATCCTTGGTGTAATCCCAGAGGAGCCCATTAAATACCTACTGAATGCAAGACTTTAAATCCAGTTATGCAGAAGGTTCATTTCAGTCCTAAGGATGTGGGTGAGAAAAATAAAAGAAGTCCTTAAAACACTGCCTGGAGTTTACTTAGCTCCCCAAAGAATCAAAAATAGAAGACATCAAATGAGTGGGTGAAGTCTAAGTTGAGACAAGGAGCTTTGCTGAGCCCAAGAAGTAATTTCTATGACTTGCTTCTACCTGGCTGCTATGCTTTTTGAAAACCTCATAATTTGAAAATTTCAAGCATTTCTCCATGTGCCACAAATCCAGGCCATTAGCAAATGCTTATAAACCAGGGGTGTTCAATCTTTTGGCTTCCCTAGGCCACACTGGAAGAAGAATTGTCTGGGGCCGCACATGAAATACGCTAACACTAACCGTAGCTGATAGCTGATGAGCTTAAAGAAAAATCGCAAAAACATAAACAAACAAACAAACAAACAAAAATTTCATAATGTTTTGAGAATATTTACAAATTTGTGTTAGGCCATATTCAAAGCCGTCCTGGGCTGTGTGCAGCCCATGGGCTGCGGGTTGGACAAACTTGCTTTAAAATGTCTCCTAAGCGCATTCGGTGCTATCTGATACGTTCTGTCTTTTCTACGGTCGCCCCCTCTCTTCCTGGGCAACTCAGATTGCCTCTGGCCTGGTTTATCTGCTTAGACCTAGGCTTCCCCTCAATTCTTCCATACATAGTAGTTGGAGTGATTTTATTGAAATGCAAATAATGTTACACCAATGTCTCACTCCTGTGAATTCCCACTACGCAAAAAACATAATCCAAGCTCCCTACCCGAGCTCAGGGAGCCTGGTCTGGCTACTTTCTACTCATTTCAGCCCTGACTACCGACTCCTGCCCTCCTGCCCTTCCCACTGCCTAGGCACTGGACTTGTCTCTATGCTATGATCATGACCATCTAATTTCTTCTATGGGCCTTTGAACTGGCTGTTTCCTCAGCCTAAAATACTCTCCATTCTATGCCTAGCTGTCATCTGTCATGTAGATTCAGCTCAGTGGTCATCTCTTCAGAGAGGTCTTACTTGAATAGGTAACCTGAAGCCACCACTTGGTCACTCTCTGTCATATCCCCCATTATAATTTTTTGCCTAGTGGTTAAATTGTGTTTTATTCTATTTAGCTAAGCTTATTGTCTTTCTTCTCTGATTAAATTTTTAACTCCATGAGAGGGCATTGTCTGCTCTGCTATTCACTTCAACCTTATTATCTAAAAGAATGCCCATCCCATAGCGCCCGATCAATAAATATTTGTTGGCATAATGACTACATGAGGTTTGAATATGTGACAAAATTATAACAATATTGATACTTTATCTTAACGCTGCTTATTCAGGAGCTAAAAATTAGATTGTCTTATAAAGTAGGGAACCAAGATCCTTTAGATATTGACTGTATTAAATTACTTAATGATGTTTTTAACATAATTTTTGAGCAGTCAATTCACTCTAAGAAACTCTGTTTCCTTATTAACAACAGCAACAGAAACTAAAAAGCAGGCGGGACTCCATGGCTTATGCCTGTAATTCCAACATTTTGGGAGACCCAGGCGGGCGGATGACTTGAGGTCAGGAGTCCAAGACCAGCTTGGCCAACATGGCGAAACCTCATCTCTACTAAAAATACAAAAAATTAGCTGGGCATGGTGGCAGGCACCTGTAATCCCAGCTACTTGGGAGGCTGAGGCAGGAGAATTGCTCAAACCTGGGAGGCGGAGGTTGTAGTGGGCCAAGATCACACCCGCCTGGGCCACAGAGCAAGACTCTGTCAAAAAACAATAAAGAAAAAAAACAAAAAACAAAAAACAAAACAAAACAAAGGCAGTTTCCCTTTGCATTGCTCTGCAGTACACATGTGTAATTTTCTTGTTAAGAAGCTTCTTGAGAGTGTTAAAATGTGCCATGCTTTAGTGGATCTCTCACAGTGATGAGAAGCCTGCTTCTCATCTCACTACAGAAGTTTGCACAGTCCACACAAGATACAAGACCTGATTTCATTGAAGGAATTTGGTAGCCCCACCTGCTGCCTAGGGAAAGGACGTTTTACATTATGAATCAAGAGAGATCACGTAATTCATAGGGCACTTTGTGTAGCAAAAATCGTATTTTCAGATCAAATTCAATCTGGAAGCTGCCTTCTCCCAGCTAAATCTCAAGTGGGTTATGAAGTGGCTCCCACCTCTGCATTTCAACTGAAGTTAGATTAAAGATTGCAGAGAACAGAGAAGGAAGAATGCATGCAAGGAGCATTTGACAGAGTGCTTGGAAATGTAAGCAATCTTGGTTATGCGCTACGTAAGATGGTAAGTGTTATAGCTGTAATTGTTACCGTAGACATTCAATGAACAAAGAATTCCCTGCAACACACTCTAAAAGACTTTATAACAGCAGCTCGGCTTCTGGATAGCTTCAAAGTGGCTGATACAGTGTAAAACAGGAAATCAAGGAGCACCCAAGGAAAGGGGATCAGGATATACCCAATACATAGGAAGGGTCCACAAATATTCAATGATTGAATGAAAAACTAAATGAACAAATTGCAGAAAAAAAGGTAGAAATATCACCAAAATAGAGAATTATTTTGATGACACTTTGCCAAGGGGTAAAGGGCTTACTGTGCATGCCTCAGTTTCTGGTTATTTATACTGTGTTTAAATTTTCATACTGTGCATAATATTTTTATTCTGTATGTGTGAGTGTGTATGTGTGTATAAAAATGATTATACTGTATATAAATATATAATTATTATACTGTGTTTAAATTAAATCTGCTTTACTGTGTATAGCACAAAGGATATTGTTTTCACATCAGAGAATGTGTCCAGGCCAGGCACAATGTCTCACACCTGTAATCCCAGCACTTTGGGAGTCAAGGTGGGCAGATCCACTTAAGCCCAGGAGTTTGAGACGAGCCTGGGCAACATGGAGAACCTCCATCTCTACAAAAAAATACAAAAGTTAGCTTGGCATGGTGGCACATGCCTGTGGTCCCAGTTACTTGGGAGGCTGAGGTGGGAGAATCACCTGAGCCCCAGAGGTCGATGCTGCAGTGAGCCATGATCATGTCAGTGCCCTCTAGTCTGGGTGACAAAGCAAGACTTTGTCTTACAAAAGAGAATGTGTCCAGTCATTGCAAAAGGCCATTTTGTGAAGGAATCATTTTGCTACGGTATAAACATAAATGAAAGAAGTAGAACGAATTGAACAGGAGGTCAGGGTCAGAGTTCTGGAGACTTAAGTGGGCAGGTTAAGAAAAAAACAAATAAACAAAAAATGCATGCCTTAGTGATATGGTTTGGCTGTGTCCCCACCCAAATATCATCTTGAATTGTAGTTCCCATAATCCTCATGTGTCATGGGAAGGGCCCCGTGGGAGGTAATTGTATCATGGGGGCAGGTTTTTCCCATGCTGTTCTCATGATAGTGAATAAGTATCATGAGATCTGATGGTTTTATAGAGGGCAGTTCCCCTGCACTTCTGCTTGCTGCTGCCATGTGAAGAAGTACATGTTTGCTTCCCCTTCCACCATGATTGTAAGTTTCCTGAGACCTCCCCAGCCATGTGGAACTGAGTCAATTAAACCTCTTTCCTTTATAAATTACCCAGTCTTGGCCAGTCCTTTATAGCAGTGTGAGAACAGACTAATACACTTAGCAAGACTTATTTCTCTTTGGATTTTCCATATATGTGTGCTGGTCTTCATTTGCGGTTACTAAATTAATGAAAATATCTTCCAGTCTAACTCAGGATTTAAGAGGACACAGACCCTTGGGTTCTATGACCGCATATGGTAATCCAGTTAACCTCTGAGGATCCTGCAGGTCCGAACCAATAATATGCATTTGTTGAATTGAATAAAAATGCATTGAACTGAATTGGGAGATATGATGCCTTGCCTGAGGACTTGCATGAGTCCTTTAATTTATGTGGGCTTCCAATTCTTGTGCACTATGAAGGGTAGCACCAGGCTACGTGAACACTAAGGAGACTTCCAGCTGGAAACACTCCTAGCTTTCACATATCTACCTTCTGTCATTTGGCTACAAAATAAATAGACAGATAACATCTTTTTCTTGGAATGCTCTCATGCACCCCAACATGTGGCCTCCCAGGTGGCCATGGCTCAACCTGTAGGCTGTGGGCCACCCCAAGCAGACGGAGGGACAAGCTGAATGTCTGGGTGGCTTCGGTGTCCTGCCAGAGCCAGTGCCTGGAGCACAGAGATCACAGATGTCCCTCCCAAACAACAAATCACAGCACATGCTCTCTTCCTGGGTGAAGGTTGCTGGGCTTGAATTCGGAATAGGCTGGGAAGCAGTCCGACCTGACCGAACACCGTGTTCTACACATGCCAGGGTGTAATTACAGTTTTGCTCTAGGTGGAGAACTGTTCAGAGGATGGTTCCACCCTTTGCCACCTCCACCATCCCAGGCCTGCTTGTCCATTCTTGCTTCCCAGTCTTACTGGATTCCATGATGAAGATCAGCAGGGACCTCTTCTCTTGTTTTCCCTTTTGCATTCCTGCTTGGGGCAGGTCAATCACAGGGAACCAAATAAAATCATCTCCCTCCATTTGGCTATGTTTCTTGGTGGCCTTGGGCACCACATGTGGTTCTTTTTATGGCATCTGACCTTGCACAGAGTGCTGTTGTGGCTCGTCATTGATTTTATGTAATGTATACTCATCTGATGGGACATAGATCTCACTCAGATTGTTCAGGGTCCATTCTCTATGGGGACATTTCACCAGGATAATATTCGAGCCACTAGAGTCTTGACAAAAAGCTGATTTCACCTGAAAGGAATTCAAAGCCAACCCGAGTCAGCTCCCTCATGTTAGGCTTCTTCTCTGCCTCCTTGTACTTATTCCCTAAAGCCAGACCTGGGGTGAGGTAAGGGAGGCATCTAGGGTACAGTATTTAAGGCAGCTCTTCCTCTCAAGGTCACTTGCATGCCAGGTTGGCAGCTGAATGTGAATGCCACCTTAAATTTTGCACCCTATGTGTTTCCCATGCCTCACGCTAGTCTCTGCCCTGCTGTTTCTATAAAATGGGCACAATAGCATATGTCAGTATTATCAAACTGTAAAGAGACTACGTATATAAAATAGCAAGGACTCTTCCTGACAACTCCTTACATCTTGTTAGTAAAAACTATCAGAATCCTAAATTTAGGATTTATAACAGCAAGAAAAAGACTTGGCTGACAAAGTCTAAATCCTCACAGTAGAACACACTAGGTTCAACTTACAAGGCAGTTAATTTAAGCAGTCTACCCAAGCAAAACACAAGAAATAATGGGCTGATGTTAACGCAAATCCCTTCTCACTATGGACTGAAGAAAGTTCCCCACTGAGTCCTGGAACAGGTTGGGAAGTGTCCTGGGCACGTGCTTCTCTCTTTGATCCGGTGTTGAGTTATTTGTTCATTTTCCTTCCTATCTTACTTTGGCCCATACCCAGTGCTTTACCCCACTGGGGTTTCTCCCTCTATGAATCAGGCCCCTAGAGCAACCATAGTCGTTCTGTGCTATCTTTGACAGTATTGCATAGTTAAGACTTCAAAGCACAGTCCCACACTCTGAATTCTTGCCTCCAATCCTTCTGATACAGGACTCTTTGGATGCCACTGAAGCTTAGAAAAGTTCACTTTTCCAAGGACATTCTGCAAAGCACCTGCCTCTTTCCCTGTTTCATGGTGTATTATGGAAGTGAGATATGTCATATAATCGGTCTTAAGAGAAAGTGAAATAAAAGTCTCACATTAGGTGTAACAGGAAAATTCCCTTTCACGCAAAGAATCCATTGACTCTACAGTATTCCTGCATTTCCTTGGCTGCAAAATCCTGGATTTTTGCCATGGAACTGTTTCATGCTTATCATCTATAAGTTATAGATATGCATGATTTATATTCTGAGTTCTAGATAATTGTCAGTTGCTAGGGAATCTGTTTTCTTTTGTGTGTCTATCTCTACATTTTTGTGGAGTCCCTCAGTCTTATCTTCTCCTATGCATTCTGTCAAATTTCCACTGGAGTAAAATTTTAATAAGAGCCTTTTTAAGTAGCCACTGCATTTCTGAGACTGTGCTGGGCTGGGCCTATTGCAGTATTTTCTCTCAGCCACGTATCACCATGAGAGGCAGATTGCTGTTTCCCCTTTACAAATGAAATGATTGAGGCACAAAGAAGTTGATGATCCTTTCAAAGCAGGCTAAGAACTGAAATGTAAACCCAAGATAATTTAATGTTCAATTGAGACATCAGCCTTTCCCTGTGGCCAAACAAATGTGTTGGCATTCAGGCATTTCTTGCTCCAAGTACTGGTTCATTTTGGTCTCTCTGGCAAATGTTCCTCCTTTTTTTCTGAAACTTTTCTAACCAGTGCAGCCTGAAATACCATGACGTCTATGACAAGGATCATGTAGATATGCTTTTACCTGGCAATCTATCTATGTGCACTGTTCGTTCTGCTGACGGGTCTCTGAGAATGAATGTCATGTCCTTTGGACTTAGCGCATTACCCCCAAATAATTTGAAACCTGTGAACACATTCCAAAGGACATATGTCCAAAAGATGTCAAGTCATGGAAGGCGTTGGAGTCAGGGGACCTGGGCCTGTTTTCAGATGTTTAATGATGTATTTGGCTTTCAGGCCTCATTTACATTGTAGTAAAAATCTCAATGAAGTATTTATCTGAAGTTTTAGAAATTGTTGGTTATTTAGTTTTGCATGCAGAAAAAAAAATTGTTTTGATGTATGCACCTTCTAAAATGTACATTCAAATTTGTATCCATATCAGAAATTTAAAATCCACCAGGCCGATGTAAATGTTCACACTTGAAATTTAGGGTAAGTGCTTACAATTAAAATAAACCCGCAAACAAGCTTATTTCTCAGAGTAATCTCATTGAATTTGATTCCACATATAAAGCTTATCCATGATATGAGTTGCAGTCCCTTGATGCCAACGAAGCCAGAAGATCATAATTGATGGGCCCTAACCAGGCAATAGCAGGTAGGATGTGGAGACACAGAGGGAAGATGCTCCTTGGAACAGGCAGAGGCAGAAAAGCTGGAAGGCAAATGTGTATCGGGTCTGCAGGGTTGGGGGAGGCCACATGTAAGGGTGTGGACAAAGGGAAAATGGCACAGATGTCTATGAGCAGGTCAGGATGTTAGTGATGTGTTACAGAAGACCACAGGTTTTAGGCCCAGTCCTTAGAACCTTTCACAGAACAGTGTTAACTGGAAGCTAACACTGAGAATGCAGAGGCAGCTATGGATAGCTTAAAAGACCTGTTATGGGGAATTGTGTCCCCCCAAATACTTTTGTTGAATTCTTATGTTGAATGTAAACTGGAGTTAATCTGATGCTCAATTGAAACATCAGCCTTTCCCTGCGGCCAAAGACATGTGTCTGCATTCAGGCATTTCTTGCTACAAGTATTGGTTCATTTTGGTCTCCCTGGCAAATATCCCTCCTTTTTTGTCTGAAACTTTCTTAACCACTGCAGCTGGAAATGCCATGACATCTAAGACAAGAATTGTACAAGAATTGACAAGAATTTACTTGGTAAAAGGATACTTCAGTACTTCAGAATGTGACTTTGTTTGGAGATAGGCCCTTGAAAGAGAGAATATGTTACAAGGGGATCACTAGTGTGGGCCCCAATCCAATACAACTGGGGTCCTTATCAGAAGAGAAAATTTGGACACACAGAGAGACACCAGGGTCATATGTGCACAGAGGGCTGACGATGACCCACATCAAGAAGCAAAAAAGAGGTGGTCATCAACTGTGCTGGCACCTTGATCTTGTACTTTCAGCCTCCAAATTGTGAGAAAATACATTATCTGTTGTTCGAGCCAGCCAGCTCGGCCTGTGGTCCTTTGTTATTCCAACTCTAGCGAAGCAACCAGGGGCCATGTTGGAAAACACTCCCATGAGTGTTTCATTGTTGTTGCAAACTCAAAACTCTGAGCAGTTTATGTGCTGAATTTTCATAGACTCATCAGAATTTTACATAACTACTTATTTCATGTTTTGTTTTGTTCTGAATGTTAAACTCTCCTTCAATATTAAAAAAACTTTTTGTCATTGAACTACATTAAATTTAATTCTTATACTTTCCTAATTTGTTAAATAAATAAATTTACAAATGAGAAAGAACAGATCTCTTCCTGGGTTAATAATCCTGTCTGAGGTTCTAAAGAAGTATGTGTATGTGTCCATAATGAATTTCATAAATTTACAATGTTTGCCACGTGGAGGCAGCTAAATTAGAGCAAAACTAGAGTGAGCAAAAACCTTTTTTAATTAATAGAACTAACAAGATCATCCCACGTAAACAGACCCAGGAAGCTGCCGGGTTTTGGTAGCAGGGGGATATGTGCATTAGCAGAGAGTTAGGGTGGAAAAGTGTTATTTCTAAACTGGCCAAAACACATGATTGAGTTTACTTACTCCAGAACATTTGTTACCTAAAAGGATACTCTTTTCTCTTTAATGTGCAGAGGTTACAGATCTCTGGTCCCCGGTAACCTAAGAAATACACATTTGAGGTGCTCTTTTAGGTTCCCTCCTCACCCCTCTTTTAAACTGAAAGTAGATTCTCTTCTACAACTGCCACCAAAGTCAAACAATTGGAAAGGAACAATAGAATGACAGATTGCTTGTTCCAAATAATTGGATCAACAGTGCAGCAAGCAGTGGGTTATGACAAAAATATTCCTCAAAGGGTGTCAAATTTCAGTAACTCATTGGACAAAAAGACACTGAGCTATGCCTTCCCGAAATAGCAGGCTGTTTTAAAACCAAGATGAAATTCCCCACCCCCTTCTCTATAAACAACCTAAACACAGACAAAGGATGAAAACTACCCCACATGTAGGCACATGATTTAGAAGGTGGATCTAGAAGGTTCGTTTCCCACTGGATGGGGAGGTGGCTGGAAGGGAGATAAGCTCCAGCTGAGATAAAGGTCTGCATGACTCTGTCTCCACCAGACCATCGTGGGGTAAATGTGATGAATAGCAGAGAAGGAGCAGTGCCTCTATCCCATGGCTACTGGGGGACTCAGCTTGGATCTCTTAGAGATATTGAACATTCCATGGACCATCCTAAGACTCAAAGCCAATGCCCAAGACTTTGGCCAGCGTCCAGGGTCAGGTAGGGATGGGGGAGTTGCTTTCACGTCCTTTTGATCAGAGAGGGCTATGAATGGAGGCTACGCGGAAGAAGTCATTTGCAGGCTCCAGCAATGGCTGCGTCTCACCCCACAGGGCGTGACTAATGGGAGGCAGAGCTCAGCCCAGCCTCCCTTGATTTGGATGGAAGGGAATTTGAGATGTTCACCCCCACCACACACACAAACCAGCCAATGCTTCTCTGATATTGGCAGGGGGTGAGCTTTATGACCCACAAGGCCTTTTTGTTATGTACAATGTCTGCATTAAAAGGCATAGCTTTCAGATTGGTTTAAGCTGACAGTCGGTCTGTGGGACTCTCATGTGCAATGCTGAGTTTGGTTTATTGTTTTCAAGAGTACGTTTATTTTGTTAAGTTAAAACCAAAGCAATATCAGAAAAAAAATTGTTTCCACCGTTATTTGGCTGTTAAATTTCTGAGGCATGGAGAAAACTCCAAAGTCACAAACAGCCCCAGGGACAACAAACTGTTTGGGCACTTAGTGGTAGCTGAGGGGCTTAGGGATTCTAGCCATTCTCAGAACATTCCAGAAAAGCACAGCAGAAGACAGAAGATCTAGTAGATGTACCTGAATGTGACCAGAACAGCAACATAAAAAATCAGCAACAACAGGGTTTTAACTTATGGTCACCATCTGGAGGCTAGAGACTAAGAGTCTTTTCCCTTCTCTGTAGACTGTTGAGCTCTGATGGATGATCATGTTCATGTGACCAGTGGAGAGAAGCCCAGTTGCTATAGGGGGGCTTAGTTAGAGCAGAAGCTTGAGAAGTAACTACAGGCAGAATATCAGGAACACGTACTTCCTTGACCCCAGAGACATCTATCCTAGATTCCGTTAAAAACAACTAGTTTAGTGCTAAAGGCATACAGCTCACGTATTTCCTAAATGAGTCCACAATCTCTGAAACCAGATCCCTCACAGGCTTCCACCATGCACAAAGTCACCCTCAAGTCTATCAGGAAAGAACAAAAGTCTCAGCTTGGAATCAGATGGATTGGGAGCCCAGCTCTGCTAAGGGGCTGCCAGAAGGTGATTTTCAGCAAGGCCAAGACGCCATCATCAGTCTTGGGGCCCTCTATCTAGGTCAGGCTGACCTTGAACCCAAGCATTGTGTCACTCAACTGAAATCATCTGTGTTGTCCAAAGTCAAAGAGGAGGTTAGTTAAAATGGCAATACTCAGTTACTGGGACCCTGAATACTGTGGGAAGGAGTATGGGCTTTGCCCTGGAGACGACAGAAGCCGCCAAATAGAGTTTATATCTTTGAGCAATTTTTCCACCAAGTCAAATTAATAAATTCACAAATTAATTAATGAGAATGGAACTGAATTCCCATTATGTGTGGACTTGCCTGCATGTGGAGGTTCTGCATTTGCAGAATTAATAGAGTGATAACATGTTTGCTCCTCTTCTCCCAAGACATTTGAAATGGAACCACTCAATTTTTATAGACCAATTTAACAAAAAAGTAGAGGTAGGGGTAAACTTGGGGACCAGTCAAACACCCGTATAGGCAATGACTAGTATCTCAAAGGGTCTGGTGCAGAAGATGAGCCAGCACCTCTCTTTTTGTAAGATTGCTTATGTGAGTTTCTTTTCAGTTATCCATGCAATCCATAATCTCCATCTGTATGCCCTGATGACCATCAGCTATCAGGTAAGCAAGATTTTTTTTCCTTTAAGTTTTTTATTTTTATTTATTTTTTAGAAGGAATCTGGCTCTTTCACCCAGGCTGGAGTACATTTGGCACCATCTTGGCTCACTGCAACCTCTGCCTCCTGGGTTCAAGCGAATCTCCTGCCTCAGCCTCCTGAGTAGCTGGGATTACAGGCGCACACCACCACGCCTGGCTAATTTTTGTATTTTTAGTAGAGATGGGGTTTCATCATGTTTGCCAGGCTGGTCTTGAACTCCTGACCTCGGGTGATCCACCCACCTTGGCCTCCCAAAGTGCTGGTATTACAGATGTGAGCCGCCACGCCTGGCCAAGTTGTATTTTATTTTTAATTAACACATAATACTTGTATATACTTACGAGATATAATGTGATGTTTCAATACATGTATACAATGTGTAATGACCAAATCAGGGGAATTAGCTAATTCATCACCTCAAACATTCATCTTTTTTTGGGGGGGGTGGGTGTTGAGAACATTCAAAATCCTCTCTGAGTTATTTTGAACTATACAATATGGTATTGTCAACTGAAGTCATCCTACTATGCAATAGAACTTCTTTGTCCTATCTATTTGTAATTTTGTACCCATTAATACATCTGTCCTCATCCCCTGCTCACCATCCCCAGCCTCTAGTAACCGCTATTCTACTCTGTACTTCAATTAGATCAGTTTTTAAGAATTCCAAAAATGAGTGAGATCACGTGATATTTGTCTTTCTAGGCCTGGTTTATTTCACTTAATATAAGCTCCTCCAGGTTCATCCATGTTGCCACAAATGGCAGGATTTCATTTTTATGACTGAATAATAGTCTATTCTATATATGTACCACATTTTCTTTATCCATTCATCTATTGATGGACACTTCAGTTGATTCCATGTCTTGGCTACTATCAATATTACTGCAATAAACATGGGAGTACAAATATTTATTTGACATACTCACTTCCTTTTGGTACTATCCTTTTGGATAAGCACCCAGCAGTGGGATTATTGGATGATATTGTAGTTCTATTTTTAATATTTTGAGGAACCTCCATACTGTTCTCCATAGTGGCTATACTAATTTACATTCCCTCTGATAGTGTATAAGGATTCCCGTTTTTTCCACATCCACATCAGCACGTGTGCTTTTGTTGTGTTTTTGCTAATAGCTATTCTAATTCAGGTAAGGTGATATTTCACTGTGGTTTTGATTTGCATTTCCCTGATGATCAGTGATGCTGAGTATTTTTCATACACCTGTGAGATATTTGTATGTAGGGGAGTGAGTCTGTAAGAGACACCGTGATCTGGATGAAAGAGGAAGAAGCTGGTGACAGGTAGATTTCCCATTAGTCAATCCTTGTTTGTGGCTAGTAGATTCTGTGACTTTCCTAAGTCTCAGTTTTCTTATGTGTCATAATAAGAATAACATCTTTCCATCTTCTCTAGAGAGATTGTGCAGGAATCAAATACAGGTTGTAAATTAGATTGAAAAAGCAAATAGTACTAAAAAAGTCATTACAAAATCTTCAGTCCATAAAGAGAGTGGCCCTACAATCCAAACTCTGCAAAATTAATTCACAACCATTTACAGGACATACAGAAAGAATAAGAATGGAATGTTATAATTTTGCAGACATAATGCTTGTCCTCAGAGACTGTGTGATCCAATTGGGAGACAGGGCAAAGATGCAGAGATGATAACAGCACTAGGAAGTGCCTAATTGGTTGTCAGATATGTGATAAACCCAAGTTGAAATATATATAGTCTTGGGAGCAATATAATTTTGATGTGGATGTTTATTTATGAGAAACATTTTGTAGGATTATAAAAATGTCTGTTTTTCAAATGCCTTCATTGAAAAGAACAAAATAAGATTATAGTATTGTCCAACAAAAAAAGAGGATTTTGTGATTGCCTTCAGTGGGGTTAATTTTTGAACACATCTTTGTGAAGATCACCATGATGGTGGACTTTTAAGTCAGTGCTTTTGAACGGATATCAGGTAATTATTAGTCTTTCGACTAACTGAAATGAGACTTCTTGTCATATTCATCTTTGTGTTTTCCAAAGTGACTAGAGGAGTCCCAACGTATGCTAAAGGCTTATTAAGAGAAAGAAATAAGAAGACATAAGTAAGAAAATAACATTTCAGAGGGAAGAATTTTCCTTTCTTTTGGCTATTTTTAACCGTGTTTGTGGATTTCCAAGGAGGAATTTATTTTTGGAGCCACCTTAGACTTGGGGTGGATATAAATTAACTTATGGCTTTTCCTAAGATTTTATTCTATCATCCACACTCTTGCTTCATATAAGAACAAGTGCTCATTCATCCAAAAGCAACTCCATGACTCCATGCATCATTTCAGCCACCCAGGACTAGGAAACGGACAACAAAAGGGACAAACAATGGCTACGAGCTACTGAAAGAGATGCCTGAAGCCGTCACAGTTAACTCCAATGTTCAATCCCAGAAACGGCGTTGGCCCCTTTCCCATGGTTTACTATTTGTTTTTTTCCAAGCAGTAAAGTCCATGGAGATAGCAGAAACTGCATGAAGGCTAAAGACAGAAATATCTTAGCACACTTTTCAGTGGAAGGTCAGAAGCACTGACTCGAACAGGCTCAAGTCATGGGATTTATCATGAAGATGTAGAGTGATCTCCTGGAGATTCAGAAAAGACCCCAAAACAGGCCTCAGAAAATGCCTCAAAACAGGCTTCAGAACAGGTTGTCATTAAAGCAGTTCTGGAGAAATCTACACATTTCCTGTGCTTCTCTGGAGAGCTCCAGACCGGGGCCTTCATCTTTGCAACACGCCCATGGTTGGTTTGTTTTCTGTCTCCCTCTCCTTCTTGATCAATTTTTTTTTCTTTTTTGCTTTTATGTTAAACACATAGCCCAGTGAACTCCCCAGTCCTCAGTGTACATGATTTTCAGCTCTGATCCCTACAGTTTTTTGGCAACAGACTCAGAATTCCAGTTTCGCAACCCTTGGCGAGAGAACTCCTTGACTCAGCTCCCTTTCTGGCCAATTCACACAGCGTTGAGGTCCCTGACAAAGAAACACTTACCCTGAGGCAGAGGAAGCTCAACATCCAGCGCCTCACTTGCACGGACCCTTCTAGAACCCTAGGAAGAACCCTAGGAGTGGATTCCAGTGGAACATCACCCTGGTAAAACACTTGTACCCACGTTAGTAAAGACAGCTTCTCTTTCACTGTGATTTCCTCTCCTTCACATTGGCCTTTGTCCCAGAGGATTTTGGGGGTGGTCAGGGCATTTTGGGGACCCATAAAATAAGAAGTTGAGTTGGAGAGACATGCAGTTTGGGTTTGTGTGTTCATAGTGTCTTGGGTGGGGAGAAAAATATTGATTGCTCTCCCGATGCAGTAATGCCTTTGCTTCTGGAAGTACTTCTGTTGCCTGCAGCACTAGCTTACCTGGCACTGTGACAGCAAGAGTGAGGCTAGAGGTTGTGTTGGGTTAGGAATACATCCTCAGTGCCCGGTCTTGGAAGCAGTTGAGTAAAGGAGAAGTTCTAGGCTTTCAATTCTATGGAGACAAAAGCTAATTTGTGGAATTTTTTTCCACTTATCAGGTGAGGAACATTGTAAGAGATTAATGTTTTCACTAATGCCTGGTAAAAATGGATGTTCCATCAGAAATACACTAGATCATATGATATATTTAAGAATAAACACATAGAACTCTTTAAAAAATGGAATTCCTTGTTAGGGAAAAACCTCTTGTAGAATTACAATCAGCAAATGCATTTGTAACAGCTCATCTATATAGGAGATTTGACAGTAGTTTCTATTTTTGGCCGCACCTTAATAATCTATATGATGCTACCAATAATGAGTTATAAAGTTGAAAAGGACTTTTTTCAAAGTATAATTAAGAAAAAATAAATAAATCACCTATGAATTATTTTTCTATTCTCTCTAGAGATAATGATGTATCAAAATATTAGTTATATGTACATGCAGTCAAAAATGCAGGGGAGGCCGGGTGTGGTGGCTCATGCCTATAATCCCAGCACTTTGGGAGGCGAAGGCAGACAGATCATATGAGGCCGGGGTTTGAAACTGGCTTGGCCAACATGATGAAACCCCCTATCTACTAAAAACACAAAAATTAGCCGGGCATGATGGTGGGCGCTTGTAATCCCAGGTACTCGGGAGGTTGACGCAGGAGAATCACTTGAGCCTGGGAGGCAGAGGTTGTGGTGAGCTGAGATCCCGCCATCACACTCCAGCCTGGGCAACAGAGGGAGAAAAAAAAGAGAAAGAAACAGAAAAACAAATGCAGGGGTAAAGAACTTTTGAGCTGTTTCAGGCAGAAAAGAAATAAAAGTTAAGTTGCTCTTCTGTATATTTGCTGACTTCTATGAATTCATAATTTGTTGAAATGTATTTTCTCATTCTAAATATATATATTTGATGACCTATATCACTTTATATTCTTTTTCAAAAAGAAGATCCCCCAAATGCATAGGCGCAGGCCTCCCAAACCCAGATCTGCTTCTGTTCACTGGAGAGTGGAAACTAGATGGGTTGGCCAGGTGCAGACGGTCGCTATTGGTTTCACCATCTGTGACAGAATGGTTGGGGTAGACAGGACTAGAAACAGATACACAGGACAGGACACAGGTATGTGACCATGTCATATAGGAACTGTGACAATTCCTATGTCATTCAGCTATGCGAATGGTCAGAAATTCAGCAGAAGGGACGATAAGCAACTATGCATCCAAAACACAAGCCTTAAAAGACACCAATGATAAATGGTGCCTTTCTCTTGAGGATCTCACCATCTCTTGACACAACAAACGGAAAGTGTTACTGTTATCTTCATGTTTGTAGATGGTGCAGTGAGACTTAAAGAGGAAGTAAATAATCCTAGTTATTCAACGATCATATTTGCTTTCAGTGCTTTGCAAATAGGAATTTATTTAATCTGTAGGACACCCTGATGAGTTAAGTACCCTTCTCATTCCTACTTTACAGAAGAGAAAACTGAGGCACACAGACATGTAGTAAGTTGCCCCGAATGACCCAGCTCATTACTGGCAAGGCAGTGATTTGCAGCTGGGCATTCTTGGTGCTCCCAACCATGGCATCAGGCAGAGGGAAGAAAGAAATATGATGGAGGCTCCATCGAGGCGGCAGCTCTGTGGTGAAACCCTCCAAATTCCCTTCAGACACCAAGTCAATTAAGGGGTCACCTCTTTTTTTTAATTAAAATTTAATTTCTGGGGTACATGTGTAGAACGTGCAGGTTTGTTACATAGGTATACACGTGCCATGGTGGTTTGCTGCACCCATCAACCCGTCATCTACATTAGGCATTTCTCCTAATGCTATCCCTCTCCTACCCCTAGCCCCCCAGCAAGCCTGATGTGTGATGTTCCCCTCCCTGTGTCCATGTGTTCTTATTGTTCAACTCCCACTTAGGAGTGAGAACATGCTGTGGTTGATTTTCTGTTCCTGTATTAGTTTGCTGAGAATGATGATTTCCAGCTTCATCCATGTCCCTGAAAAGGACATGAACTCACCTTTTTTACAGCTCCATAGTGTTCCATGGTGTATATGTGTCACGTTATCTTTATCCAGTCTCTCATTGATGGGCATTTGGGTTGGTTCCAAGTCTTTGCTATTGTGAATAGTGTCACAATAAACATACATGTGCATGAGTCTTTATAGTAGAATGATTTGTAATCCTTTGAGTACATACTCAGTAATGGGATTGCTGGGTCAAATGGTATTTCTGGTTCTAGATCCTTGAGGAATCACCACACTGTCTCCCACAATGATTGAACTAATTTACACTCCCACCAACAGTGTAAAAGCATTCCTATTTCTCCACATCCTCTCCTCTTAGGCTGTTGCAGAAGAGTCAGGCACCTGAAGGGAGGAGTTACTGTCAGAAGTGACAGACGGCAGACTGAGAGCAAGAGACACAGGGACTCAAGAACACATTTAATGGTGTGACACAAGAACTGAAAAGCACAGAAAACCTGGTGTCCTTCTGTGTGTGGTCAAATGGTCCTATGCTCCCTTTGTAGCTCTGACAGTCCCTCTGACAGTACTGTCATTGACGTTCTAAATAATGATGAATTATTAGGTTGGTGCAAAAGTAATTGCTGGTTTTGCCGTTAAAAAATTCGTAAAATGGAAATTCATAAAAACTGAATTCCCATTATGTGTGGTCTCTGCATGTGGGGATTCTGTATTTGCAGAATGAATGGGGTGATAGGGTTTTTTTCCTCTTCTCCCAAGGCATTTGAAATGTAATCACTCAACCTTTATAGACACAACTAACAAAAAGGTAGATGTAGGGGTTTGTAGAAGTAGGGAGTTTGGGGGCCAGTCAGACACCCACATAGGCAATCACTAGTATCTGAAAGGGTCTGGTGCCGAAGATGAACTAGCATCTCTCTTTTAATAAGATTGCTTGTGTGAGCTTCTTTTCAGTTATCCATGCAATCTGTAGTTCCCATCTCTACTGCCATTTTAATGGCAAAAAACCAGCAATTACTTTTGCAGCAACCTAAAAACACTAAGCACATTTTATTTCTTGTCTACATGGTATATTTCAGGGGGATTTCATGACTAAAGAGGTAAAGCTTGTTTGGGACACTTGCAAAGATAAGCTTCAGGCCCATGATGCATGAACTAGCTTATATGACAACATTCTAAATGGCTGGGCATGACAATCATTAGAAGCACCTCTCAAAGGGGGCTGGCGGAGAGGAGGATGGATAAGAAGGGATGCTGGCTGAGAATGCTGCTTCCTGGATTTAGGTCCTGGAGAGCTGGAACAGTGAGAAGAGAGTCTACTCTTGAAAAGAAGTAGAAGACAGCCCAGAGTGTGAAGTATAAGGACAGAACTGGTGTCATGGAGCCACATAACACAAGCTAGCAAAAGATCCACAGTAAAGCCAAGCAGAGTCCAACATCAGCTGGAGGTGGGTTAGTGCAAGTAGAGAACAGAAGCTGGGAGGTGCGGGGGGCTTCTCCCTGCAATGTGGTCTTCAGTGTTTGGGCAACTCCAGCCAATTCACAGAGACAGCTATCTTTACAAGAAAATAGGGTAGATCCAATGGTGAATCATGATCAAATGCTCTAAAGACTCCAGTTCTTCCTCTCAGATAAAGAAAAACGGGGTCTTTGATTTTGGCAAAAATGGACCAACAAATATTTCGGCACTCTTCAGCCTATTACCGCACAGTGCTTTGTAAATCCTTACGCCCAATCTCTGTGGTTGCTGTGTGCATCGCCTTTTAATGTGCACATCCTTTTAAGTGCAGCGATTTTGAGTTTCTGACCATGCATTTTGGGTTAGCTTCCTTGCTGAGGGAAGAGGTGTTAATTTTTAGAAACAATTATCATTATGACCTTGATGATTAAGTAGGATAATTACACAGCGTTGTGACTAATATGTTTTATATCATAAACATTGCTTTCTGATCTACTTACTGGGGGGAAATGCCATTTTTGAAAAGAAATGAGTATTTTTTAACATGATTAGCAAGCCATCTGTTGACATTTCAGTGCAATCTCTCATGAAAGTCCCTAGCTTACAGCTTCAGTTTTATCATAGCAAGAACCCAAAATAGTACTGCCTTTTGCAGTTACATCAAAATAAGGTGATTTAGAAAGGGCACTCTTTAGAAAATGCAAGCATAGATTTCAAGCTTACCTAGGTCATATCTTTGGAGAGCTGAGGAAGCTTCGATGTGATGCTTGACAAATTAAGGAGAAAGTATTTTGTCCCTGTTTGCTTCCCTCCTTCCTTTCTCCCTTTTTGTGAAGTAGAAGGAACACACGCAGACTTTGAATTTACATGGACCTAGGTCCAAGTCCTGTGTTCACCAGGATTCTCTGGGTTGTAGATGACAGAAGCCTAACTGGGATTAGCCAAAGCAAAAAGAGGGAAGTTACTGAGTCAAGAGTCAAACCACAAAGTGGACAGGGGTGGAGCTGGCCTTGGGAATAAACAATATGTGAGCATGAAACCTTCCTTGCTGTGTCTATCTCCTCTGCGTGTGTCACCTTCAAATCCTCAGATCAGTCACTGTGCGGCCCCCACACAGCCACAGGCAACACAGATTGGTGAACAGAAAAGCGATGAGCCCTCTTTTAGCTCCAAATCAAAAGGAGAATAATGGGCCAGACTTAGATCACATGATCACACTTTGAACCAATCACTGCGTCCTGAAGACTGAGATATTTTGTTCCCCTGCAGGACAGAGAAAAAAAATACAGTTGTGTATAATTTCATCACAGGGATGCAATCTGAGAAATTTGCCCCTGAGTGACTTGGTCATTGTGCACACATCACGGTGTGTACATACACCATCCTAGATAGCGTATCCTGCCACATACCTCAGCCATACGGTACAACCTGTTCCTCTAAGCTACAAACCTGTACCGTATGTTACTGTACTGAAGACAGTAGGCAACTGTGATACAATGGTGAATATGTGTGCATCTAAACATATCTAGACATAGAAAAGGTACAGTAAAAATACAGCATTAGGGCATGACTGTACGTAATAACAAGGACACTAACCCTAAGGCCTAAGGCAAATGACTCAATTTAGTGAACCTTCCCTCCCTGGTCTATAAAATGGATATTAACATTTACAAGGCAATTTGCAAGGAGCCAATGAGATATTAACACAGGAGAAGTGTCTGCCACTGAATAGATGACCTCCTACTGTGCTTCCTGTTTTATAAGTGATATCCTATTTGAAGTGGGGGCCAATATCTCCATTTTTACAGATGAGGAAACTGAGCTGAGGTGTAATGACTTCTGTGATTTATGTAGCTAGTGAACAAAAAGGACAGAGAAGGAACACAGTTCTGGTGCACAGAAACATCCTTATTTTGTCCACACCACCCTGAAATTGGAAGACTAACAGTCCCAAGCAAAGAAGGTGAATGAGGTTGGTTTATGTAAGCAGAAGCAAACCCAGAGAGGCTGGGAGGCTCCTGCCTGAGGAGCCAATACTGTATTGTTTGGGAGAGTCTCACAGCGGACCCTTCCACTTGAGCTTTTCACTGTGGTCCCTGGTGACTGACCAAGATGACCTGAGAGCCTCTGTCAATCCCCTACAGTGCACAGTACACATGTTATCATTATGTGTCTTACTTTCCATCTGTATTTTCCTGCTGGTGATCACAAGTCACTTAAGACACTACTAAAACTCTACTCCACTGTAGTCAGTCAATTGCTGTAGATTTTCCCACGGAATGGACAGAGAGGTCCTCATGAAATGATCTGATTTTCACGTTTCCTCCTACGTGCCACATGGGTGTCATCAAGTCCCTGAATCTCAGCTTTCTCATAGATAAAAAGAAAGGGTTCAGACAAACCTTCAAGTTTCTATTAAGGCTAACTTTGTGTGACCGTTGTCTCTGGGCACTGGTTTTTTTGATAGCTTCATCTTTTGCTGTAGGTTTGAAGCCCTCAGGGACTTCTTATATGGTCAGGACTACTGTGGGCAGGGGGAGTCTGCTTCTTGGTCCTGCAAGGATTTGCCACCTCACCATGGTCCTCTGGCCTCATACCCTGTGCCTGTCTCTCCTTATGGTTACACAGAAGCGTCCTTTGTCCCTGGCCTTTACTGACCCACATGCATCAGTCAGTGCCATGACACTCAATGGCCCTTCCTTAGCCCTCTGTGCCATTGTTTTAGCCCCAGGAGGAGCTCACTGTTCTCCAGCAACTTTCTCAGGCTCCTGAGTGACTTCGGGGTGGGGGCGTGCTGCCATCTTGACACACCTGTGCTTTCATCTCAGCCCAGTTATTCCCACCACTTGATATGCTGAGATATCAAGGTGACAACACTGTGGTTTATTAGAATTCCAGGCAGGAAGATGGGATGGGTGATGTACAGGTCCTCCTAATTCTTGGATTCCCCAAACTCAAAGTGGGGTTTCTATGATCTTCCCCGCCTAGTACTAAGGCTGTGGACCAAGAATGAGCAAAGACACTCCTTTCACCAACTCCTCTGTGTGTCTCTTCCTCTCTCTCTCTCATTGTCTCTCTCCATCTCCAGCTCAAAGGGCTTTTGTAGTTGGGCACAGGAGGGAATATACCTTCTCCCACCTGCATCTTCTTTTCCAAACTTCCCAGCCTCACATCTGAAGTATGACTTTTCAACTGAGAAGGTAAAAATGCATAACTTTGATTCTGAGATTCAAACAATTCTCATCTGTCCACACAGTGGGTAACTCCTCTCTGAATTGGATGAAGGGCATTTTGGTAGAAACATAGAAATTCAGTGTGTATAGCCTTGGGGCAGGGGTGTGGAGGTACAGTACTGAACACTTTGCATACCAATATGCCAAATCAATACCATACCTGGTATTTATCTCTACTCTAACCAAATAAGGAAGACAACAAGGCTCTCCATCTACCTTAACAGCAGAAATTGATGTATAGAAATCTTTCATATACAAAGTTTTTATCAGAGCTATGCAAAATATTAAAATGCAAAATTAGAAAAAAGTAATTATTCAATTAGACAATATTGGTTAGTTAAACCATGATTCATCAAGTTAAAAATAAATTAGACGATGATTGAAGACAGTAATTGGAAAGAATATATGCTTATTTTGCCAGGTTAAGCCAAATTTTTTAAAAGAGTAAAAAACAGAAAATTAAGTTAAAAAGTTGCAGACACAATATATTAACTGTGTTGCCAAAACAGTTGGGTTTTATATAAAGAATAAATGCCACAATTATCTTTAAGTCCTAGATTAATGGGAAATATTTTTCTCTGTTCTACTTTGCAATCTAATTTATTTTATGGTGAGATACTAGATGTTTTTAATTGGAAAAGAGTATTATTAAGTTTTTTATTATTAATAAAAATCACACAAAAATTCTATCTGTACTTTAAAGTGCTCTTTACTTCCCATCCCTTCCCTAGGAAGCTTCCCCTGATGTACCCCCAACCCCATCAAGTTCCCCAACCTAGAGGACATTCCTCCCTCCCATGAATGCTTAAGGAACCATGAGAAATGTCTATGGTGTTGGCTTTATTCTCTTTTGTATTCTAGTTCTTTATTTCCATGTCTTAAACCTGCCCAACTCCTGTTTTAATAAGATCAGATCAGCTATGTCTTGTTATTTAAAAAAAAAAAAAAAAGACCCTCTAGTAATTTCGTTTGATTTATTCCTGGTCACTTGTATAATTGGATGAACTTGGGGTAAATGGGATTTGGAGAAGGTAGTACTCACTGGGGCAGACAGGTTCAAGGGCTAACCTGATGTGTCACTCCAGACTTCTCGTGACCCCTTATGCTCTGTGCCTGTATGAGTTGGCGGCTCTTCCCAAATTATGTCCTGCAGACTGCAAAAGGCCTTGCGGATGTTTTTTAAAGTTTAAAAAATCTTACAGAGACTCCTTTATGGATAACTCCTCAGAGCCTTAGATACATCTGTGTCAGTCACCAAGAGGCAGAGGTAGTACCAAACGTGTCCCGGATTTAAGTGACAGAGGGGCATTTCTGAAGGGGAAGCATTCCCTCTACCAGCAGTCCACTGGCCACCTCTCGGAAAACTGAGCTCAGATTCCATATGCTCATAAGCAATTATATCAATTACTCAGTAGCAATGTCCAGTGTCTCCTATCATCCCTTGCACTCTGGGGAACCATACTCCACCTCCCAAGGCAAATCTAGACTCTCATTTTCTAACTAAATTGGTCCTTCACCTTTTCCTTCAAATGAATCCAACCCTTAGCATGTTCTGCATGTCCTCGGTTCTTTGAGCCCGGAGGACTCAAAGTGAATTCCTTTCAGTTCCTTTTAATGTGGTCTTTTGGCTGGGGTCAGATACAATGCACTCCATCTACAAAATATTTTAAATGCTTTCCATGTTCATTGTGAGGCAACAATGTCTCCTGATTAAAAAGCCCTATCAAAGCTGAAGGGTTGGCTGGTGTTGCTTTCTTTGAAGGATGTTTCCATTATATTTCAGTTGTATCAATAAATAAAAAGAGCTAAGGGAGCTTTCAGCCACCCCCTACTTTCATGTTTTGTCCCTTGATCATCATGGACACTTATACTTGGCAGCAAGACCCCCCAGAGAAAATTTTAATTATAATATTCAATTTCTGCATCCGACATGACATTGTGTCACTGAATGTGTTGTTTGAAAAAAGGTTAGGGAGTTAGTTTGCAAGAAAATGAGAATCCTTAAATTCATTTGGAACCAGGTAAATATGCCCTTCCCAGTGGGATGGTGACCTTGGTGGGTTCTTTTATTACTCCTCTTGAAACGACAGGCTCCTTCATGCTTCATTCAAATACGTTTTACCTTCTAAGAGAGGCAGCAATGTGCTGTGGTTGGAGTATTACTCTGGGGCTGATTCTTCAACTCCTGGCTGTATTTCTTCCTCACTGGTGACCCAGGAACATTGCTTAGTCCATTTGGGTACCTCTGTTTCCTCATCTATAAAGTGAGAATAAAAATAGTACTGACCTCAGTGCCAGGCATACCGTTGAACACCATCTAAGTGGTTGCTCTTATCATGATAGTGACATAGAGTCTCGGTGCTGGGCACTGTGAGAGACAAGATGGAACTCATCACTGAAGTTGTTTGGGGTCTTTGGAGCAGCCAGGCATTTCCAGAACAGTGAGTGACACTTGCTATCACAGAGGCACACACTAAGCACTGTAAGAGCGTGCTTGCTCCAACTTCCTAATCAGGACGGGTAACATCCAGTAGACACATCTGCCATGTCAGTCAAAGATGGGAACAAGGTTCTCAGAGCTGCTTTTGCTCCATCTGGGGTTGATTGGGCAGGCAGAAGCCCACTAGGCTGAGGGAGGACTGCCAGTCCCAGACACTGCCAGAGGCTTTAGTGCTCACAGGCCAGTGAGGAAGAGGTGAAGCCACAGGGGCGAAGCCCAAGGGCAACAGCCCAAGCCATATGAAAAGGCCAGAAGGCAAAGAGTGACTTGGGAGAGGTGGGGATAAAGAACAGTCATTTCTCCCTGATTACTAACGTGGTTACGTTTGGTGGTGGCGGTGCGCTAGTTGTTATTTTTATTACGTATTGCCAGCTCTTTCTTTTCTTTCTTTTTTTTTTGTTTGTTTGTGTGTGTGTTTGCTTTTTTGTTTGTTTTATTTTTGAGGCTGAGTCTTGCTCTGTCGCCCAAACTGGAGTGCAGTGGTGTGATCTCGGCTCACCGGAACCTCTGCCTCCCGGGTTCAAGCAAATCTCGTGCCTCAGCCTCCAGAGTAGCTAGGACTAAAAGCGTGCATCACCATACCCAGCTAATTTTTGTGCTTTTGTATTTTTAGTAGAGAAGGAGTTTCGTCATGGTGGCCAGTCTGGTTTCGAACCCCTGACCTCAGGTGATCCACCCGCCTCAGTTTCCCAAAGTGCTGGGATTACAGGCATGAGCCACTGCACCCAGCCTCAGCTCTTTCTTAGATATCTAACGGTAAAATTCTGGATTCATTCATCGAAATACAACTCTCTTTGTTTCCTTTGCTCTTATTTGCCTCACGACTTTGCTGGTGGGTCATGCATGTGCTGAGTCAGTCTGGTAGACTTTAGCATGTAGAATGACTCACCTCCAGGCTCCTGTCTCCAAGTCAGGAGCTCTGACAAACACATAGCCCTAGATCTCCTGTCCTCTCTCCCCAAGGTAAGACGCCTCCCGTGCAGTACCTGTTTCCTTTTCCTGTGCATTGAGATCTCTCATGATAACGCTGTGTTTGGTGTTATCCTCTCTGAATACATGTGTTTTCTTCACCTCCTGTCTGGAATATGCAGTTGTACCTTCCATGCGTCTCCTTCCATCTCATTCCACAGCCCCCAGTGCTCTTTGACTGGACCACGCTGTGGATTTGCTCTATGCAGCAAGTGAGTATTCGGCCTGCTGGGCCAACCTTTAGAACTGGTGTGTCTCATAGAAGGTCATGTTGGATTTGTGCCCCCAAAGTCTCTATGCAATCCTCTTACACAACAGAATTATTCCTAAATGTTTCTGCAGACATCTCCAAGTGAAACTGCTTTTAAAAGACGTCATTGAAGAGACTGTCATCAAAGCATGATTAGGCTTGGTTGAAAAGATTATAGTTTATTAGCCCATCTGATGGTTCTGACTCAGAGAGGGCTCCCTAAGTCCACCTGAATTTAGGAAGCTTTGCCTGCCCTAGAGTCATACTACTGGTTAGCACCATTTGATGTGCCGAGACTTGGCATCCTAAAATATTCATTTCATATCAGAAGTGATGGATTTTTCAGGGCAGGAGCGTGGTTAAGAACTGCCAGCATTGACTTTCAATTTAACTGCATAAAGAATGTCAGGTCCATGTGACACAGTCATCATCCTCTTCATTGTAATGCAACTTCGTGGCATAAATGACATCATTGGTATGTGAGTTTCCATGCAAATAATGTCATTTGAATCCTTTTAACAGAAGGTAATGACACAAGAACTCCCAGAGCCGAGGGAACAGTCTTGAAATGAAGACTTTCAAGTGACAACAATCAAGTTGTGCCTTGCTTATTTTTCCTCTTCTAATTTCTCCTCTTTTTCCTGATGATGAGATGGCACTTAGGGGACAAACCAAGTTGAGAATTGTGGCTGTGGAAGCCCTTAGTCGTCTCTTAAACAGTTCCTGTGCTGGTATAGAACTAGGACTTTTTGTGATCCAAGAACCAGGAAGCCCATTTTATCCCTTTTGATCCTTTCCCTGTGCTGCGAGGCAAGCAAGAACTTCTTTCCATCCAGATTTTATGGCGTGGAATGCCAAGGCTCAGGGCAATGATGTAATCATCAGGTGATGACGCTGCTGCTGAGAGTTACTGTTTGTTGTTAATTGTGAACTTACCATGAACCAATCATCATTCTAGTGTGTTAATTCATTAAATCCTCCTCCAAACCCAGAAACCCAAAGTCGTAGATTTTATTATTGCTCACAGAGGCAGGCAGAGGCAACGTGACTTAACCAGGACCATCAACCAGGAAAGTCAGGCATGTGGGAGATCTTCTCACCTTCACTTGAACCTCATGGTACTTCATTACCATTCTCCTTTAGAGAAAAAAAAAATCTGCAAAGTCATACACATGCCTTCCTGCATGTTTAGATCAGTCAGCAATTGGCTCAAGTAGTTTGGGCACCAAATCTCAAATTCCAGGGTGAGGCCCGGAGCCAAGGTGACTGTCCCCGGCCTCACCATCTGAGACAGACATCAGCAATAGGAAAGGGTGTCCCGTTTGTCTACATTTGTTGATCCCACAGTGGGTCCTCATTTCTGAGCTGAATCTGTGACCACATGATGAGTGGTCACACCTTCACCTTAATTAAAATGTAAAAGCTTGGCTTTGGGAATGTACGTGAAGGGTCCACAAGCTTTGAACCATGTACTTTGCATACAAACCTTCTGAATAACAGCTCTTTTGTGTCTGGCTCAGTGTAGACAGGCGGCTCCCCCATTTCCCCTCCCCTTTTTGCTCTGGGGGTGGCAGGGGATTTGTGGCCATGACCTTGACTGTCTGAGAATTTTCTCAGAGGAAAGTCAGAAGCAGATGGAGGGTCTTGATATTTAATGAGAGCCTGACATTACCATAGCTTGCCTTAGAATGGGACACAGGGACCAAGGGGGAAGGTGATTCTCAAAACTAAACCACCACCATTGACGAAAAAACAACCCAAGGCACAGAGTTTAACCATCCTGCCCTTACTTCAATATCCCTTGGCATTAGGAAGGAGAAAGTGACTTTGGTCTTTGGAAAAGTGAGGAGTGACGTGTTGCTCCTCCTAATGATCTCATGTCCGTGAAAATGCCAACAGAGAAAGGGGAAGACAGAACCCTCTACATGTGGTGTAAGGATCCTTAGAGACACTCTGCTTCCCATCACACTTTGCCTTTTGGATGAAGTTTTTGCAGCCCAGAAGAAAGAACTGATGTGATCCTGTTCCAAGGAGTATCCTGACATGATCTTCAACGCCACATCTTACAACTCTAGTCCTCTTTTTATGGGATACCTCCTTTCTGTTCTCAGTTCATAAAGACAAAATATTAAACTTCCAAAAAGTCCAGCAAAAGTATGAAACGTAAAGTGCAGGCAATACTCATGTGAGAATTAAGACCACTTGCATCAAATGCTGTTGCAGGAGTCAGTGCCAGGGGGCGCCGAGCGGGGGAGAGAATCTTCAGGAGGCCGGCCTGACTTGGTCCTGCAGTGTGCAAGCCAGGGCCCTGGGCTCACCATTGAAACCCTCAGAGCTGCAGTTTCTTCTTATCTGAGACAAGGTTACTGATATGGATATGCGTCTTTAATTTTGGTTGTGAGATCAAATGCATTTATGAACAATTGGACGGTATCTAATACATTGTTACATGCTCAGTAAGTGTTGTCCGCTTACATGAGATTGATTTCTTCCTAAACGTCCACTCCTGTCAAAAGCAAAAGAATTCAGTAGCCAGGAGATGCATTTTACATAAAGTAGCTCCAAATGCATTAACTCAAGTGTTTTGCAATGTTTGCCCCTAGAAAAGAAAAATAAGTCATTTTTTCCCCAAGACACTAGCCCTTGTCAAAGACAGCTCAAGGCTGGTGCTTCCCTGTTTTATGGCATTTTATCTTTCTGTGCACTCACTAAACCCAAAAACTAGCTTACTTACCTAACACCTGAGGATCTTAAAACATTTTAGAAATTAGATTAATTATATTTCTGAATTTGTACCAGAAAGTATAAGGAAACACATAAGAGGCACAGGATTGGGGATCCTTGCTTTGAGATGAACTTGGGGCCTGACACTGGGGTGTCATATCACACAAGATTGAATCTAGGTCTGTTTTAACTAACTCAGTAACTTAGGTCAAACTCACTGAACTTTGTTCACTCTCACTTACTTGGTCTAGAAAATGGAAAGAGCTGGGTGTTGACATTTGAAGGGTCTTTTGTAGCTCTGAACTCAGTTTTTCTTGTGCCTCATCCTTTCCCCTTCTCTGCCTTTCCTGAATCTAGTTGCCCTCTCAGGCCCAGCTCAGGCCCTTGTTACCCTGCCCACCACCTCAGACATCCTCCTGCCTCTCAGCTGCACCCCAAGATCTTTTTGCTTTGCTCCAGATTCCCTTATAGACTCTTAGGACCTGTTCTGTTTGACTTGTCTTGCGCCGTTTATTGATTTCCTTTTTTGACTGTGAACTGATTTCCAGATTCTTGGCCCCAACTTCCAGCTGTGGCAACTGACAAGTGTGGAGTCTTCTCATCCCATCCTGATTCTCCTCCTCAGTTGCCACCTACTGAGAGGGCTGTGATGCAGGTCACACAAGATGATACCCCAGTACACTTGGTAACAAGTTAAGCTATGGGGCCCCACAACTTTCCTTACTAACACCTGGGGCTCCTTAAATCTGTGAGTGCATTCATGCACCATGAGAACACCCTACAGGCTAATTACATACCCAGGGCCTGCCTTTGCTGGTGTTACAGCAACTTGGTGTGGCCATGCAAATTATTCCAGGCTGTTCTGAAGCTCTGATTTACGGTTATATGTGTTTTTTATTAAGTCCTCTAAATTGAGAAATATATTTATTATTTACTAAGTAAAGCTGTTTTTTATATACTTTTTTTTTTTTTTACCATGAAGACTCCTGTGGAAATCATGAAACTGGAGTATAATTATTATTTGATGTGAATACAGTCTTCTACCAGACCTAAAGTTAAAAAAAAATGTAAACATCCTTTGTCTCTGCCCAAAGTGCCCATATTCTTATGACTTGAGTCTGCATTAGAGATGCCTTTATTTGGATTTTAAAATTCAGTCTTTCTGGACTTCTGTGGCAGAAGTCCACTTGCAATTTGAAATGCCACCAGCACCTCTCTTTTTTTCATAATTGATCTGCTTCCAAATTCAAAATTTTGTTGCAGCCATACCAGCATCTGGTGGGTGACACGCGCCCTAAATCATAGCACGCCTGTCATCTGACCCTTTCTCCGCCAGTCTGTTGGGAATCCCGTGCAAGCTTCTTTCCCTAACCTGGGATGAGACAGCGTTTCCCACCCAAATTTGATTAAACGTGCCCTCCCTTGCTGTTGTCCATATGGCACCAAAATGCGGGCTGCCTTTCTCATTTTTCCAGACTCTGGGGTCAGACGGTGCCCAGACAGGCAAATAATAGTCAAATTATACAGGAAGTTGTCAAAGGAGTCCGAACACAGACAGCGGAAACCTCTGACCCCATGACAGGTCAAAGGTCTGGTTCAAGTTTCTCCTTCTTAATCTGTCACCACGGCCAAATTAAAAGCAGCCCATTGAATGAAACCGTTTATGGAGTCTGCTTTTTTTTTTCTTTTTTTGAAAGTTTTCCTTTTATTGCAAGACTTTTTTTTTTAAATTGCACTAACAATTCTCATCTGAAAAGACATAGTTATAATATTAAGAGTATATATGTGTGTGAGTGTATGTATATACATATATATGTATACATACATATATGAAATATATATATATATATTTTTTTTTTCCTCTCAGGAAAGGGCCCAACTGAAGATATTTTCTTCCCACTAAATTTAGATGTAGACTTTTTTTAAGTCAGAAAAGGTACCAATAAATACAACTGTCTACCTAACACACATCCATACTTTGAACACCTCCCAGAGATCCTGAAAATATTTTAAGACCCACAGCAGGCTGTGAGAAAAAGAAAAAGAAAAACAAAAACAGTGGGATGTGGAGACATTGTTGCCCAAGAAAGACAGAAACGGCAAATGATAATTCCCAAAAAATCATGTTTAAAAGCCAAAAGAATCTGTCGTCATGCTAAAACAGTGAAGATGATCTTTAATGGTTCCTAAGCCTTTCCCTAGAGTAACATGTCCCTGGCCTTTCTTTGCCCAGAGCAGAGAGGCACAGAGAAGGGAAACCTGTTCTCTGTATTCCACAGCTTTTGTGTTTTCAGACTGATACCAGGAAAACCATCTTAGTGATTGAAAATGTGGAGGCCAAGGTGGGCGAATCACCTGAGGTAAGGAGTTCAAGACCAGCCTGACCAACATGGAGAAACCCTCTTTCTACTAAAAATTCAAAAAATTAGCCAGGCGTGGTGGCACATGCCTGTAATCCCAGCTACTCGGGAGGCTGAGGCAGGGGAATCACTTGAACCTGGGAGGCGGAGGTTGTGGTGAGCCAAGATCGCGCCATTGCACTCCAGCCTGGGCAACAAGAATGAAACTCTGTCTCAAATTAAAAAAAAAAAAAAAGCAAAGCAAGCTTCAGTGTCTTCCCTTTTTTGTCTGATGTTTAAGTGGTAAGTGATGAAGACATTGGTGGTATTCCCTAGGAGGAGCTTTGTTGGAGGAAATGGGTGATGTCTTTGGGAGGGGCACTGTGAGAAGGAACAGCTCTTCAGGGTTCTTTCTTCCTCTGAGAAACAGCTGAAAACCATTGGCATGAGACATGCGCTCCATTGGAAGTACCAACGGTACCAATGAAATAATTAGAGGGGAGGGTAGGTAGAATGGATACCCTACAAGGACAGGGATTATGATCAGTTTTATTTCCTGATATGCCCCAAGCACCTAGGATAGTGACTGGCACATACCAGGTACTCAATAATTATTTGTTGATTTTTAGATAGATAGATAGATAGATAGATAGATGAACATTTTGTTTCCATCCAACAAATTTTACATATAGGTGTCAGTAAACTGCTAAGGGATATCAATATCCCTCTGGCATACACCAAAATAGACAGCAAGCTAAATTCTACTATACCAGATAAAAATACCTTGGGTTGCAAATAATAGAAAACCAATAAGAAATCAATTGAAACTATTAGGAAATTCTTATTTTTACATTTAAAATTCTAGATCTAGTCAGTGCAGGGCTGGAATAGTAGCTCAACAATTCCACTGAAAACTCAGGCTCTTTTTATCTTTCTGTATTTTCCCTTCCAGTGTGGTGGCTACTACTGCCTGATTGTAAGAGTGCTGTCTTAGAACCCACCATCACATCTGCACACACAGTGGAAAGAATAAAAAATGGTTGGGAGTAACCACATCTCTCCCTTTTATCAGAAAACCTAACCCCTTCCCAGAAGTCCCTAGTAGACCCCTGCTTTTTGTTATTAATATGAATATGTATATGACAATCTGTATTGGTTTCCTATGACCACTGTAATAAAGTACCACAAACTAGGAGGCTTCAAAGAAAATTAATTTATTGTCTCACAGTTTTGGAGGCCAGAGGTCTGAAATCAAATATCAGTAGAGCTGCACTCCCTCCAAAGCCTCTAGGGGAGTATCTATCCCTACCTCTTCCAGCTTCTGGTAGCCTCAGACATTCTTGACTCATGGCAGCATCACTCCAATCTCTGCAGCTTCTTCATGTGACCATCTGTCTTTTGTGTCTTCACATGACCTCCTATCTGTACATCTCGGTGTCCAATTTCCCATCTTCTTATAAGAACCCAGGTCATTTTGAATTAAGGATCTAGCCTATTCCAGTATGACTTCATCTTAACTGATACTATCTTCAACAGTCCTATTTCCAAATGAGGTAACATTCTCAGGTGCTGGGGGTTAGGACTTCACCATATGTTTTTGGGGGACACAATTTAACACATAACAACACCCTTAGCTTCAACGGAAGCTGTCAAAGTGAAATGCTATCTTCGTAAGCCTTTATAGTGGAATGTGTTAGGAGAAGGGAACTGAAAAAGCTTTGGGGTTGGTCAATGAGCAGTATTTGTCTTGCCTCTTTCTCAACCACAGGAGACATCACGGTGGATGGAAGGGAAATGAGCTTCACCAACCCAAAGGTGACTTTCAATGAGCTTTAAAGGAATGTTCATTTCAGACACCCACAGTGTACCTATTATTATAATTCTACTGACACACCTCTGAAGACATCAACGTAGCCCAGGTAGTTGAAATCTTTTTTATGTAAGAATGGGGCAGGATTCTGGGAAACTAGCCCCCTTGGTCCTACTTGGAAATATCTTTACCTATCTGAAGGAGAAGGGTAAAATAAGAAGTGACTTCTTATCTGAAAAATCCAGGGTAAGTTCAAAGGAGAGTGGGGGTTTAACCCATGGTTATTGACATATTAAAATGACACAGTTCATTTGCAGAAATGGACATTCAAGCCTGAGACATTTAAGACACTGGAAATTTTATCCTTTGCCACAACCAACCTTCCCACCAAATAATGATCTCACTGTATTTCCTCTGCAGATAAAATTCATCATCAGCAATCTACTTCTATAAGCCAATAAGTGGATTATTTATAAGTGAAAATATTCTCAAAATATTCTCATACTAAGCTATCATGCATACAGCTGCAGAATTTTAGCACTTGTAGTAATCTATGATTTATTTTGTAACAGTTAGCTAATGTCACATAAATGCTGTGTAACAAACAACCTTAAAATCTCAGCATGATATGATAAGCATGCATTTAACTCATGAAACTGTCCATTAGCTGGGGGTCGGCTAGTTAATCTAGTCTGCACTTGGCTAGTTTGAATGGGGCTTATTCATTTGTCTGAGATCAACTGCCCTAGGTTAAGCACAGCTGCTTGTGACTGCTCCACAGGTCTCTATTCCCCTTTTGCAGCCAGCAAAGGGACCCAGGCATGTCTTCTCAATACCATGGTAGAGATGAATGAAAGCAATCACTTTCTGTCTGCTGACATCACATCTACTAACATCTCATTGGTCAAGCAAGTCCACTGTTCAAACCAAGAGTCAAGATGAAAAGGAAGGGGGGCTTCCCTACCCTCAGCAAGCAGGCCCTGCAAAATCACATAGCAAACCACCTGGTTACAGGGAAGGATGACTAACTGGGACTCTTAATGCATTGGACTGTAGTCTTGGAAATTTCCTCATATGCTATAAGAGCACCATCAATGTTAAGTTAAGGAAATTACTAAAATTCCTAGATGAAGAAGTGAGCCCAATTCAGTTGGTTGATAGATACCATATCATAGAATAAGTTAAGGAAAGCAATTTATACTTTTTTAACAAGATAATGTGTATCTCATCTATACTTCCTCTGGCTTATTAATCTGGTTGGACCAGGTAAACTTCAACACTGAAAGATAATCTTGAACATTGAAAGTAAATTAAAAATAATTTCAAAACCTATTTTGAAGGCATTTTAGATAGTGCCTCTTGAGATAAACAGCTACTTTAAAAAAAGAACAACAACATAAAACCAGTCTAGGAAATATTATTTTAATAATTATTAGCAATAATAATTGTTATAACATTATTATAAGATAATATTAGCAATAATAATTATTATTACTTATTTTCTTGGGATACACATACACGTGCTTGTCTTATGCCTTTAAAGCACTGTACGGGAAGAGTCATGTGTGCATGTTATCGGGGGGTAGGGGGCTTGGGGTCAGGAAACTGAAGAAATACTGAGGACAGAAGTCAAGACTTACTCCCCTGTTAAGTCTCTTGTGGTCCCAACCTCTGCGATGTAATTTAGGTACATCAGTACAAGGTCTTATGAAAAGAAAAGAAAAAAAAAAAAGTAACTTGGAATACCAGATCGAGCAGCATTCCTGGGGTGTATTGCAGCCAGTAGTTGCTTGATCCATTTTCTGTCTCCTTGATTTGGTCACACACATTCACCATCTGTACCAGACAATGTGACTGAATGTCCAGCCCACTCAGCTAATGTTTCCACAAGGAGCGGTAAATCATTTTGAGTGTAGGAAAAAGCAGAAGTTATTTTGCGGGGTTATAGCTTGTACATTGTTTGCTTTGAAATGTGTCTTGAAATGAATTTTCAAGATATGGGAGCCAGTCCCCTGTCCCCTTGACTTACAGGTGAGAAAAATTAGGTCCAGAAGAGAAAAGACTTGCTGAAGCAGGTGGCTGTCTGAGCAGGGTCAGCAGCCTTCCACTCTTTAATTCAATTCTAGATTCCCTCACTGCACAACAGCATCACCCTTGCCAGCTTCATCTCCTCCTGGGAAGGTTCAGAACAAACAGAGGCTTTAATGCCAGAGCCCCCCTGCAGAGCTGGGCATCTCCGGTGGCTGGAAGTGGCCTGCATGGGCATGGGATTTAGCATGCACCAAGCGTGTCCACGTGCTCTTCAGCACTGAATCCCCACAACAGACTTGTAGCCAGCTGAGATTGCATCACCCCCGCTTCACAGATGAAAACACATAATGACCCAGAGAAGTTCCACCTCCCTCAGCTTGGACCAACCCCAAAGCACACAGGTAGTAAACAGCAGGGAAAACAATGTCCTGTGGCTTCAGACCCCTAATCTCTTGCTCACTTAACACGTGTCTGTGTACCATTGTCTCTTCTATATATTTTTTGACCTATCTTCCGTCGCCTATCTGTCCACCCCGCCATTATTCATCCACTCAACTAGTATTTATTGAGTGCTTACTATATGCTCTTCACTATTCAAAGATCTTGGGGTTTGAATCTGGAATCAAGCAGTAGCAATTGGGGCTTCACATCCTAAGGGATATTTTTAATCTAATATGTCGATGATATTATCATTTGGGGTAGAGCAGTTCATGAAAGAGAGAACACTATCTACTATTCTAGGAATCACCTTCTAGTAGTGAGGATGATTAACAAAAAAAAATAAGTAAGTTATACTACATGTTTGATAGTAGTAAGTACTAAGAAGGAAAAGTAAAACAGACAAAAAGCAAAAGAAGGCCATGAATGGGAAGAGGTAGACTATTAGACCAAGAGGCCAGAAAAAGCAGCACTTAAGACACTCTGCTGAACGCATCCATCACCCACGGACTCGTTTATTCATTCACATATTCCTCCCCACATTGTCCTGACTCGTTTATTCATTCACATATTCCTCCCCCCATTGTCCTTCCAACCAAGTCACCAGCCATTCTTTCAGCTACTCATGTAACCTGTGGAGCCTCCAGGTTAGCCTCCAATCTTGCCTTCTCCTTCCTCTCCTTCCTTGGGCAAATCCCTAGCCTGCTCTCCACCAGAGTGTCCTCATCAGTAAATAGGGTCGATAGTTCCCTGGTACAGAAATGTATGTATTTGATATTTTATTCATCCATTTATCCAACAATTAATTGGTTCTTTTACGCACTCATTGATGTATTCACCAACTTATTTACTCATTCATCCACTTTATTTCTTCATTTCCTTTTTCTTTTTGTTTTGTTTTGTTGTTTTGAGACGGAGTCTCGCTCTGTTGCCAGGCTGGAGTGCAGTGGTACAATCTCAGCTCACTGCAACCTCCACCTCCTGGGTGCAAGCGATTCTCCTGCCTCAGCCTCCCGAGTAGCTAGGACTACAGGTGTTCATCACCATGCCCAGCTCATTTTTGTATTTTTAGTAGAGACAGAGTTTCACCGTGTTGGCCAGGATAGTCTTGATCTCTTGACCTTGTGATCCACCCACCTCGGCCTCCCAAAGTTCTGAGATTACAGGCATGAACAACCGTGCCCAGCCTTCATTTCCTTCTTCAAAAATTTATTCATATACCAGATATTCACTAAACTCCTTTATTATCCTTTGGCACTAGGAAAAGCAAAGAAGGTGTGAATAAGGCATTTGGGGGGAAATTTCCCAGGCTGTCCCTGATTGTAAATTTGTAACTGTGTTTTGTTTAAGTGTTTACGCTGAGTGCTTGCTGGGCTCAGTGCAAGCACTGAGCTCCTGGGACATCAGATAACACAGCCACAGTGCCAGGGGCTTTATCACAGCCTAATACTACTAAAAGGATGCTATCAGGCTTAACCCTGTCACCTTGAACCAGAAATGAATAATGAGCACCTTTCACAGTTAATATTAATCCAGACTATCTCCATATATCATTTGCCAAAAGGCACAACTTCTCCTGGGTCCAGGAGCTCTGGGACTGCATGTGGAGGCCATGGGCGACTTCAGGGCGAGACGGTGGGGTGAGTTCACACTTTGAAGCTGAGTTTGCCCATCCAACCTCAAAACACATAGCAAGACAGATACAGATAAAAGAAAAGAATAAAGCAGACATGGCAATAGTCAAAAGCAAGACAAACATCCACAGCGAACAGAAACCCAATGCATAAGTGAAGCTAAAGCCACAGGCTGCTGGGGTTTGAACTTGGAAACAAGCAGCAGCAGTTGGGGTTTTGCATGCTAAGGATCATGTGCTTCCTCTACTGAATATGTCCACAATATTATCATTTAGATGTGTAATCAATGTAAAATGTTATTAACGAAATATTCATATTTTCTATTCTTTTCTTTGTACTAAATCTTCAAACTCCATTAGGTACACATTATATAAATTATATATACACGTTATATACATTACGTGCACATTATATATACATAGCATCTATGTCAATTTGGAACAGCCGCATTCAAGCTCTTGACAGCTACATCTGGCCAGTGGCTATGGAACTGGACATGCAGCTCTCAAGGGTGGTGGTGATACTGGGGACAAGGGGAGTGAAATGAGAGCAGGGAAGATGAAGACCCCCTTTTCTCATTTGCCATTTGGGAACAGTTTTCTCATTTGCCATTTTCTCATTTGGGAACAGTTCCCCGGGGTCCTTGCTCCCAGAGCTCCCAAGATGGCCGTGGGCCATTTCCAAGATGGTGGCAAGCCTCGTGTTCTCTGACCTGGCATTCTTGGCCTCATAGATTCCAAGGAATGGAATCTGGGGCCATGCGGTGAGTGTTATAGCTCTATTAGAAGCCGTGGGTCATGGAAGAGAACCGTGGAACCCAGTGATGAGTGTTCAGCTCGATTAGGACCAACCCAGGCACTTAGCCATGCAGGAACAATGGCAAGCCTTTAGCCCAATCGGGAGTGGCAATGGGCCTAGCTGGATCAGGAGCACAGCGGACACCCTGCCGGATCCGGAAGGATGGAAATCAGTGGCGGGTCTGCCACGGGTCCGCCAGGGCGGCGGCAAAGAGCAGTGGTGAATGGTGAGTGAAAGTTCAGCTTGAGCCGTAACAAACACGGACCAGAAGACTGCAGTTGCAAGATTTAATAGAGTGAAATAGAGTGAAAACAGAACTCCCATACAAAGGGAGGGGACCCAAAGTGGGTTGCCGTTGCTGGCTCCAATGCCTGGGTTTATACCCTGGTCCTTGTCCCTCCTGCTGTGCTCTCAAGCAATAGATGATTGGCTGTTTCTTTACCTCCTGTTTTTGCCTAAGTAGCAGTTTAGTGAGCTCTCTGATTGGTCGGGTGTGAGCTAAGTTGCAAGCCCCATGTTTAAAGGTGGATGTGGTCACCTTCCCAGCTAGGCTTAGGGATTCTTAGTCAGCCTAGGGAATCCAGCTAGTCCTGTCTCTCAAGGACCACTGTGCATGAACACGGAGCTAGTCAATTAATATCACAGTAAGCTTTTGGGGTAGGTATTCTCTTATCCTATTTGTAGCATGGGGAATCCCAGGCACAGGCAGATTCAGTGACTTGTCCACAACCAAGAACTAGGAAGCAGTCATATGTGAACCAGAGTATGGGATGCCACAAGTCAGGGGCTTTAGTGGGTACTGCTGCCTGTCACAACATGAACCTTTGGAAAAGAGAAGCTGCACCCCATGTGACTTTTGGCCTAGAAGGTTTTCTTCTTTTCACAATGACTTCCTGGCTTGCATGGTGACAAAGGAGGGAGCTACTTCTTATGTCTTAATGTACTTTAGCAAAGGAATGCAGCACCGGTGCTGTTACCTCTTCCCTCCTTTCTCTCCCTGATTCCTGGGCTCCAGGAACCACCGCATCAGCATATCCGGTGCCCCACCCTCTTTGCTCTGTTCGGGCCCTGGATAAGGGGTACATCCCTTCTCCAGTATTTACTGCACACAGCAGACAAATGGATCCTTGGAGCTGCCTCCTGAGAACCAAGACCCAGACATTAAAATGAATTACGAAAAAAGTACCCTGTCATTTTCCTTGTTTGCTTCATCCACTCTCCAGTAAATAACCAGAAAGCACTTAGCAAGGATACAGGCCAGTAGTGTAAATAATAAGACCCCTTTGTCACTGACAAAGCTCTGGAAACAAAGCTGGAGACACCGCTGCCAAGTGAGGTGAGCATTAAGAAACCTGTGGAGCCTCCGAGTCAGCCTCCAATCCTGCCTTCTCGACCGCTCCTTCCTCGGGCAAATCGCAAACCCGCCCTCCACCAGAGTGTCCTCATCAGTGAATATGGTTGATAGTCCCCTGGCAGTTTATAGAGAGAGGTAAGGCATTATTGATTTATCAAAATGATTTTTTTTATTCACATGTTATTTTATTTATTTATTCAGCCATTCAAAAAGCATCTATTGAACTCCTACAGTGTGCCAGGCGCTATGCTATGTATAGCTTGGGGATTCAACCATGTGGGCCCTCTATCTGTTTCGTCCTAGAGCATGTACATTCTACGGAAGCAGGGAGGGGCCTTGCGCATGTGGCTCTGCAGTGCCTACAACAGTATCTGACTTGTTTATCAAAAGTTGTCAAAAGAACAAGGCCCCTGACTTCAAGTTGCTCACATTCCCCACAGGGAGACAGCCAGATTAAAAACTAACAGAGAGCCGAGACAGATGGTGCTGGGGAGATACAGGATGCCGTGGGAACCAAATTCAGGTTTTGGGTGTCAAGGCAGGGTTCCTGGAGGATTTTTCTAAACTGAGATTAGAAGGGTAAATGGGAGTGAACTAGATGAGCAGGAGGTGTGGCCGGGTGCGTAAGGTTTTTGGGAGGCTCCCAGGAGAAATGCAGACATGAAGGGTCAGCTGTCCGGCAGTGCTGAGGCTGGAGAGAGATGCGTTCAGACCCAGCACTGCGTGGTGGGCAGACTGGGGATGGAGAGTGGGAAGTAACAGATCAGTCACAGGTCTGGGCACACATGCACGTATCCTGGCCCTTCCTCCCCTGGCTGTGGTCTGATGCTCTTGGGACAGTCATTGTCCCTTCTCTGAGCCCCAGTTTTTCTCTACAAAATAGGATTAACAGTGCATACCATTGAAAAGTTATTTTGAGGCTGAAATGAGATGAAATCATACAGTCCTGACTGTGGGACCTGACCACTAACACCACGTCCCATAATTATACCGTCACCTGGAGGGTGTCCTGCCGAAAAGAATCTGCTCTACTGAATATAATAGTAGCATCTCAGAGGGCCCTTCGGAGTTTACATTCTTAACACCTGGTAAAGCACTTAACCAAGAGCTATTATTTATTACACCGCACTTTAGAGACATTGCAATTGTCTAAGTATAGCATAGTTCCAAGTACTGGAACCATTGAGAACTGACATTTTTTTTTTCCCAACTCCAAACATCTAGGGGAAAGAGATAAATCACCAGAAAGCTTCTATGTGAGCTAATGTCCCTGTTACCAAAGCCATATCTGCAGGAGGCCCCTGAAGGCTGCTTCTGACTCCACCCTACCTCAGCCACACTAACAGAGTCCAAAGGTCAAGACCTCGAACTATTTCAGAATATTCAGGTTTCTTCCCTGGATGCTTCCTCCCGAGAAAGAAATTCTGACTCTAGCATAAAGGTTGTCTAGAGCCAAACAAGAAGTTTCCCTTTGACCAGTGATTTGTATGGATTAATCAAAAGTGTCAATACTCAGCCCAGCCGGACCTCTGCCCATCATGGTTAATCAGGAAATCACTTGCCTAAACGTCATAATGGAAGGAGCACAGAAATGAAGGAAGAGGAGAGAGTGAAGTGAGGAAAGGAGGGAAGGATAAGGAGGATGGGGGAAAGAGAAAGGAAGAAAGAAAGTTGAAAAGAAGAGAGAGAGAAAAAGAAAGAGAATACATAGAGTATGAGAGTGATTATGAAAGAATGAATGTAATAAAAATGAAAAAGGATGCATAGAGAAAGAGGAGTGAATAAGAGAAGGGATGAGACAGATATTGAGAAAGAAAGAAACAGGAAGAATGATTCCAGGGACACGGGCTCATTCATTATTATCCAAAAGATTTATTTTTCCCCCTCTTCTTTACATCCTAGTTTAGGTATCTTGTGATATTTCTGCCTTGCTAGATAGAATGGACCAATAACATTCATTATATATATATATATATATATACACACACACACACACACACACACACACACACATATTTCCAGGTTATTGTGAAATCACGTACAGGTTTAGAAGTTATTTAAAAAATATAACAAAACTAATTTGTCATTGTTTCCATCAGGGAAGCTGTGTCTTTCCTTACCAAACATTTTTGTTCACACGGCCCCCTTTACGCTTTGTGTACATAGGCATGTGTGTGTGTGTATGTCTGTGTGTGCACAGAAAGGGGAAAATGGTCCCAGTCAGCATTTGTTGGATGTTTCCATTCTGTCAAACCAGGATGATCTAAATTTGAGATATACGCAGATCCAGTAGTATAATTAATCTACAACCCCTAAACAAGTCCGTATCCCAGTTATAGAGATCCTATATTGGGGCCTGCCTGAAATTTTAAGTTTATCAAACCTCATATTTGGACCTTAAAACTGGGCCGCAATCAAGAAAGCCATCTTCTCGGCTCTGAGATTTGCCAATTAAATTTTTTAATCTAAATTTGGAAGCAGGTCATTAGCATATCATTATTGATGCCACATGCAAGCTACTTTTTTCCCCTCCAAGAAAAAAATAAATCACAGCATTTCCAGCACACATTTGTTAATATAAAAATTACCATATCAATAAAACGCCATTATTTGATAGGAACTGCCCCTCTCAAAAGGTTCCAAACTATTGTTTGGTCCAGATACGCATGCTCTTGGTGCAAGCTTTTATTTATTCATTATTATTATTGTTGATTTTTTTAGCCCCTGCTCTGACTGGTGAAGCTGTCCATTCCCACTAGGGCTGACCACAATCCCCCTATTCCTCCTGAGGTCTCCACGGTCCCACGCTCCATAACAGTGACCTTTTGACAGGACCGCATACTCAGGCAGGGGGCGGGGGACAAAGGAATACATTTTCCAGTGAAGAGCTATCATGAAGTTGGGCAGATGGATGTGAGATGTAAGCTCTTAATTAGGGCCACATGGCTGGTTGACCTCTCAGGAGACACAAAGGTGTGTGTGCAGAGCCCCCAGGCTCACCTGCTTCTGTAGCCTCTGCGCGTTAGCTGGGCGCCTCTCAGAATTTACCCGAAGCGTGCAGATTTGCGGGGAGGGTGTGCCTTTATTCTGAGACAGAAATCAGCAGTTTAGCATGAATATTCTCAGCTGGCAGATGGGAGAGGGCGGGTTGTCACGTCAATAGAATCTGATCCGGTGGTTAGGTAAGACCTGGGGACAAAGATGGAATTGTTCCAACATCAACCAGGCAATACAGTAACGACAATCACCTCTTCCATTTGAGGGGGCAGGAGGAGAGCAGGGTGGGGGTGGGGTGTGAGGAAGCGAATGTTGCCAAAGTGCTTGTTCTTTCTAGAGCATTTGCATTTGTCACTATCTTGAAACCTCCAGCCACCCAGGCAGACACTTCATATTGTCTCCATTTTCCAGATAAGAAAACCAAGACACAGTGAATGAAGTAGTGACCAAATCTCAGATCTGTTTGAGGGAACCGAACCCATTTCTGTTTGGCTCCAAAGTCTGCATCAACTGTGACCCGTTTTACTCTGCCTCATCTCCCGGCACCTCTCCCTGTCCCCAGCACAGAATCTTTCAGTTCAGATGCCATTCAGTGAGTGACTGTTGTGTGCACGCGAGGCCCTGTGTCTGTACCCTCATTACGCACATGCAAATACTGAGGCTCGGAGCGGTGACATGATTTCCCAAAATGGCACAGCTGGCACCTGCTGAAGTCAGGGCACAAAGCCCAGGTCTCCTGGCTTCGAGTCTAATGCTGTCCCTCCACTCACGCTGTCTCTTTGTCTTATCTCACCCAGCCTGGTAGCCTGGTGCATGAAGAATCTGCACCGGCACCCTAAGTTATGCTGACTCCAAAGGAAGCTTCTTGACTCCACAAAGATTTACACACTAGAGTCCAACCCTAGCTGTAGGTGGGACTAGGAAACCCAAGATGCTGAGAAGTTGAGGGACTTTCTCTTCTTCATCGCAGGGTTGGAGCCAGCCTCCTGCTTTCCTAACTCCAAGCTGAAATCTTAGTCCATGCACATTCTGCTAAGCTGAACGCCCTGTGATTCAGACTAAGGCCCCAGGGTCCTCTTCTAAAGTTATCCTTGCCAAGTCCAGTGTAAGATATCCTTCATGCTGGGAAGGAAGCCAAGTCATTATTCTTGTCCTCTTTCTTTCCTTTTTTTATTCCTTTCTTATATTTTCACCTTTCTCCCTTCCTTCTAAAAAAAACGATTTCAAAACACATTCAGGCTTATGGAAAAGTTGCAAAATAAGTCAATAAATAAATTCCTAAATCTCCTTTACCCAAATTCCCTAAGCTAACATTTGCCACATTTGCTTTTTCTTTCTCTTAATGGAGAGATGGATGGATGCTGGGTGGATGGGTGAACATATGGATAGATATAGATAGATATCAATACATACATATGTATATACACATCTACATACACTGTATATATATATATGTGTGTGTGTTGGTGGGGTGTGGGTGTGTATACACACACATCTACATACACTGTTATTTGTTTTTCTGAGCTATTTAAGAGTGAGTTCCAGATAGGAGCTCCATACCCAGAAATATGTCAATGTGCATTTCCTAAAAATAAAGACATTCTCTTATATCTGCATGGTATAATGATCAGAAGATAAACACCAATATAGCACTATGTTCTAATCCACAGACTTTACTCAAATGTCATAAATCGTCCCAATACTGTTCTTTAGAGCAAAGTAATTTTAATTTTTCTGGTTCAGGATCAAATCTAGAATCTCACATTTCACTTACGTGTACTGTCTCTAGTCTTCATTGATCTGGAACTATTCCACATTCTTTCTCTGCCTTTCACGAACTTGACATTTATGAATAGTATAGGCCAGTTGTTTTGTGAAAGTCCTTTAATTTGAGTTTGTCTGCTGTTTCCTGGTGATTAGATTCAGGTTATGTGTCTTTGGCGGGAATGTCACAGAAGTGACGTTTTGTCCTCCTCGGCGTCTAGGGGGCATGTGATGGCAATTAGTCCCATTGCTATTGATGTTAACTTTGATCACATGGTTAAGGTGGCATCTGCCAGATTTCTGTACTGCGAAGCTACTCCTTTTTTCCTGTTTAAATGAATGAGTGTCTTTTTGTGAGATGCGTTGAGGGTATGCAAATACCTGCTTTTCATTATACTTTGATATTTGGTATTTTTTATCTGGATCAATTATTACTATGGTAGTTGTCAAGTGATGATTTTCTAATTCGTTCTTTCCATCTACATTTATTAGTTGGCATTCTATGGTAAGAAAGAAACTCGTGGCCAGGTGCGGTGGCTCACGCCTGTAATCCCAGCACTTTGGGAGGCTGAGGCCGGCGGATCACGAGGTCGGGAGATGGAGACCATCCTGGCTAACACGGTGAAACCTCGTCTGTACTAAAAATACAAAAAATTAGCTGGGCGTGGTGGTGGGTGCCTGTAGTCCCAGCTACTCGGGAGGCTGAGGCAGGAGAATGGCGTGAGTCTGGGAGGCAGAGCTTGCAGTGAACCGAGATCGCACCACTGCACTCCAGCCTGGGCGACAGAGCGAGACTCAGTCTCAAAAAGAAAAAAAAAAAAAAGAAAGAAAGAACCTCATCTTCTTTTCTATTCACTTCTTCTTTCATTTCTTCATTCATTTGTGTTGGCACAGGCTCATGGATTCGTAGGTATTCACTGGGCTTCCTACCTTCGTTCTCTGTCTCTCTTTCACACACACACACACACACATATTCAAAGAAAACAAACACTGGGAAAGTGGCACAGGGGGCAGGCTGGAAAGCCTCATGATGAGTTTGAAGTCTGACCTCCGGAAGGAGACCTGCGGGGAGGAGGGCGGGGTTGGCAGGAGCAGCAGAGGCCGGCTAACAGGCTCTGTGATAGGGTTGGCCGTCTCTCCTGCCCTCAGCAGAGAGGCTTAAATATCTCCTTCTTGGACAAACAGATCAATACAAGCTTTTTAACATCTTCAATGAGAGCTCATTAATGCTCTCTGGGTGTCCTCCTGCGGCCGGGCTGACCTGGGAGGAGCAGGGGAGACTGAACTGCAGACAGATAATTATCCCAGAGATAACACTTCAGATCAGCTCCTGGCAGCATGTGAATCGGTTTCCTAATTATTCAGGACAGCAGCTAGTGAGAGTGCAAACTAATTGAAAATACGTGATGATTTATTTGCGTGGCTGAGGCTCAGCCCGTGTACTGGGTTAAGTGCAGAGCACCCCTCAGCCTCTCAGTCCGTCGCTGAGGTCTCTTGGGCCTGATGACACAGAGGATGGTGAGAATATTTCCGTATTAGCCATCTAAGCATACAAGAGCTGGTAGTTATGAAGGACTTTTCAAAGGACATGTGGGCAATCTACTGTTTCACTTTTACCCCTCAAGTAAATAAAATGACTGAGAGTTGGTATTTGATCCACGCTATTTTGCCCAACTGGCAGAATTTCTTTCACTAAATGGCCTTTGATCTTTTGAGCTCATCCTTCCCTTAGGACAGGGCAACACTCAGTGCTACGTGCACCATGAGGATATTGTTATGGACACTATACTTGTCCCTTTATGAAATCCTGTGAGATAATAATTTATTCTAGAGTGTTAGGCAGACAAGAGTTTGTTTGCCTGAAAAACTTTACTCCTTTTGGGCCATAAACATGCTAAACATCTTGCCCTTTTTGACCTAGCTACCAGGAAGCTCAAGGCAAAATTTTAAATTTAACTTGATTGGGTAGGAGCTTATACCCTGCACTTTCATAGTAAAGGCAATTTCAAAAGGTCACTGCTCTCATTCTGATGTAAATATCATTTCCCCAATTCAGGGATTGAAGGGACTTTAGCAGTTAGTGTCACAACTAACTCCAAAGTCCAAACTCATGCCGGTTTACAACATATTCTTCCTAGATCGTCAAAGGCATTGTTTACCTGGGCATGCTCTAATGCAGAGGCCAGTAAACTTTCTCTGTAAAGAACCAATCAGGTCTGGGCATGGTGGCTCATGCCTGTAATCCCAGCACTTTGGGAGGCAGAGGTGGGTGGATGGCCTGAGCTCAGGTGTTTGAGACCAGCCTGGGCAATATAGTGAAACTCTGTCTCTAGCAAAAAATACAAAAAGTTAACTGGGTGTGGTGGGATGCACCTGTGCTCCCAGCTTCTTGGGAGGCTAAGGTGGGAGGATCACTTGAGCCTGGGAGGTACAAGTTGCAGTGAGCTGAGATCACACCACTGCACTCCAACCTGGGTGACCGAGTGAGATCCTGTCTCAAATAAATAAAAATGAATAAAATAAATAAAATGTGTATAATGCGGTGCAAACAGTAAACTAGGGGAACAAAGTGGTGTGGGGGTGAGATTAATTCCAAACAGATCCAGAAGGGAAGGACTTTTCATATGAGGTGACTTGTTTTTTTTATTGTGCTTTGAAAGCTGGAAGGTGATCTCTTATCTTTTTTCAAAATATTTTTTTCCATTTATAAGTTTAATACTTTTTCATTAGTGAGTATTTGGATAATGAAGACAAGGATACACACAAAAAATAAAATTTCCTATAAATAAATGCATCATTCAGTTGAGAAGCAGTATTATTAATGTTTTGGTGTGTGCTTTATTCCAGTCTTGTTTTTTTCTGAATTTTTTCATAACTGATGCCAATTATGTGTATTGTGTATATTTTAATTAATACTGTATAATGTGCATTTTTCAATATCTAAATATCTTGGCAAACATTCTTAATCACCTTATCTCTTTTCTCACATGGATATTTCATAATTTACCTGACCGTTTCTAAATTATTTGCTTTTTGTATTGGTAAAATTTCCATTCTTATAAATATTTAGTTGGGAAACATCCTTTTGTAGAATTATTCATATTTAGATTATTGCCTTAGAATGGTAAGTTAAAATGAAATAACTCAATTGAATATATGCTTTTAGACTTTGGTATAAATGAAAAGGAGAGGAAAGACAGGAAGAATCTCATAGACTCAGAAATCGATATTAAGCAAAAGTGTTCTGACTCACGTTTCTGTATAATCTTGAGTGTGAAAGATGAGATGGTGCTTGTTTTGGTGGTGGTGGTGGTTTTGGAGATGGTGGTGAGGGTTTAGAGATGATGGTGGTGGTTTCTATGATGATGATGGTGGTGATAGTGTTTGAGGCTGCAACGATGACAATGATGGTGAGGGTATTGATGATGGTGGTGGATGGTGTAGTGATTGTGGTGTCTTGGCAGTGGCGATGGTGGTGATTAGTGTGGTAGAATGGGATGTGGTTGTTTGAATGGTGCGAATGATGGTGGTGGTGGGCATGATGATGATGGGAGCAGTGGTTGTGGTGGTGGTTGTGGAGGTATTAGTGTTGGTGATGGTGACAGTTGTGGTAGTGAATAGTACTGGTAGATGTGATTGTGATTCTGTTGACAGTGGTGGTGGTGGTTTTGGTTGTGTTAGTGGCAGTTGTTTTCGTGGTGACAACGGTGGTGACAGTGACTGTGATGATGGTAATGGTAGTAGTTGTGATGGTGGTTGTGGAGGTGATGATGTAGTAGCAGTGGTGATGCTTGTGGTGATGGAAGTAATGGTGGTGTTGGTAATATTGGTAGATGTGGCTGTGCTGGTGTTGATGGTGGTAGTGATGATGGTAATGATGGTTGTAGTGATGGTGCTGATGGTATTGATGGTGATGATGTACATTTTTTCATTGGAAATGTGACAGTAAGTGGTACTGTTAGAAAACTTCCTTTCTTTGGCTTCTCACCAATCTGCCAAATTTCCGTTTTGTTAATGATGTTCTGTCAACAATACCATTATTGGAATGAAGATCCCTTTAATTGACTAAGATTACAATAATACTATGAAAAAGTAAATTTTCTAAACAAGATTCACAAAGGTCAGTCTGTGTGCAAATCCATACTCTACCCTAGTAAATGGGATTGGCCTCAGTCTTGCGTGTGCTTCAAAATCACATGTTCTAAGGAGAAAAGATTTTGATTTAATTATAAGTTCCTTTAGCTCAACAATGTTATATTAATCATTTTTTGTATCCCTCTACAGAAGGCTACGTTATCCCTGAGAACGTTTATCTCTTCTTCTTCCTTCTCCACATATTTCTGTATACCAGGAATGGGAATGGGCAATGATGGTCTATGAACCACATCCAGCTCACTGTCTATTTTTGGTTGCCTCACAAGCTAAGAATGGTATTTACTTTTTTTAAGAGTTTATGCAAAATTCAAAGAAAAATAATATTTTGTGACACACAGAAGTCATATAAAATTCAAATTTTGGTGTCCATATGTATTTTTTGGAGCATAGTCACATTCATGCATTGAATTATTCTGAATTTCTGTCTATGGCTGTTTTTATGCTATAGCTAGAGAATTTAGTAGAGTTGAGATAACCACAAAGTCTGAAATATTTACATATTTACTGACTGGTGCTTTTTTTGTTTGTTTTTTGTTTTAGACGTAGTCTCCCTCTGCCACCAGGCTGGAGTGCAGTGGTACAATCCTGGCTCACTGCAACCTCCACCTCCCAGGTTCAAACGATTCTCCTCCCTCAGTCTCTCGAGTAGCTGGGACTACAGGCGAATGCCACCACAGTCAACTAATTTTTTGTATTTTTAGTAGAGACGGGGTTTCACCATGCTGGCCAGGATGGTCTGAATCTCTGGACCTCGTGATCCGCCCACCTTGGCTTCCCAAAGTGCTGGGATTACAGGAGCCATATTTTATATTGTAACATATACCTTAGATAGGTATACAAATCCTGCAGCCATTCAGGTGGACTCTGGCCACTGAATACTAAAAACTTCAAGTTTCCTTCCTTCTTTCCTTCCTTTCTTCCTTCCTTCCTTCCTTCCTTCCTTCCTTCCTTCCTTCCTGCCTGCCTGCCTGGCTGCCTGCCTGCCTTCCTGCCTTCCTTTCTTCCTCCCTCCCTCCCTCCCTCACTCCCTCGCTCCCTTCCTCCCTCCCTTCCTCTCCCTATCCTTTCTTTCCTACTTCCCTCCTTCCTTCCTTTTACAAATACTTACTGAGCACCTATTATAATGACAGTCCTATTCTAAACCGTGAGGATGTACAGGTGAACTAGACAGGCAAATGTGCCCCCTTTGTAGAGTATATAGTACCTACTTTACACAGTCTAGTGGGGGAGACAGGCAATACACAAATGCAACAAGACAGACGGCTGCAGTGGCCATGCAGTTTGCTTCTGCCTGTGACACCTCCTCATCCCAACTGGTGGGCATTAGGCAGCCCCAGCTGGCAGGGTGACCCACTGATGAGACCCGAGCCCTGCTCCCCAGCACAGGGCTTGGGTTTCATGGGGGCACTCGCAAGAACACCTGATCCTCTTACCCTTTGCACCTCCTCTGGGAGCAGGTGCAGGGTTGAGCCATGAACACCTGTCCAGCAGTAGCTGGGCTGGTTTCCCACCTCAGGGCCAAGGCAGGCCACTTCTCTGCCTGGGGTGGCTCAGGAGGCTAGTACTTCCCAAGTCCATTGACATTGTTTTGATCCACCTGCTTTCCAGGGCAGCCCTTTGGCTACTTTGGAAACTAGTGAAGTCCTCCAGCGACCTGGAGGAAAACCTTGCAGGATATGCTTTTTGCAAATTCACCTGCTTCCCTTTCAACTGCACAAACACATAAACACACACACACAAACTTGCTTCTCTACCTTGGACAAATAGAGTAAAAACAGAGTGGTCGACCTTAGCCAAAATATCGTCTCCATTTTTAAACTTCAAAGGCCATCAAATTGGTGATTTTATTTGACTATTTGCAGGTATTCAGCCTCACTCTCAAAGGACTCAAGAAAGGCTGCAGTAATGTACCTGGATCAACAAAATAGAAATGAGTAAAGAATTTGGGAAAATTTGAAAGTATTATAGAAGAAATATCCTCAAGCCAGGGTAAAGTTAATAGCCAGCATGAGGCACTAGGTCCTTCACAGAGGTCAGAGACACACAGAGCATCCCAAGATGGAGACAAAATTAGTCACATGAGCCCCTATGTCCATAAAATAAAACAAATTATTTTCTCTGGAGAAGTACAGTTCTTTCAGCGAAGGCTGCTGCAATGCCAGTGCTGGCTCAGAGAAGTTCTAGGGAGGATCTGAGAACTCTGCAGAGAGACCACACCCTCGGGCTGACCTAACGTAAGCATGAATCTCAGAGTGTCTTGGAGAAATGGCCAAGCAGTGTGGGCCTGATAGGGCTGGCTGGGCAGTCATTCCCTCCAGCTTGGTCATGGGTAGGGACCATGGGCAGGGACTTGGAGGACGTGCCCTCTGCTGATTTCTAGGCAGCTCTTTGAAGCAGCCAGCAGAGAGCCTGCCTGCTATGCTTCAGCTATATGTCAGAGGGTCAGTGGGAACTGTGCAGTCAGATCCAGAAAAGGCTTCTCCTCTGAAGTTGGACAGGTGGTGTTTTATACATCAATGACAAATGCCAGGGTTGTATCTATGTATGTGTGTGTGTGTGTGTGTGCGCGCACACGTGCGTGTGTGTGTGTGTGTCAGGCTATTGGGCAGGTGGGGATGCTAGAGCCAGTCCCCCTCAACAACTCAATTCCAGCTCAGCCACTTAGCAGCTCAGGCAAATCATGTCACTTTCTCAGATGTTTCCTCATCTGTCAAATTGAATAAAAATAGGATCTTCCTTATACTGTTGTAGGTTTCGTGGCGAGCTCTCAGAACTGAGCCCAGAACACACTAGGAATCCTGTCCCTGTGTTTGGGTGGTGAGGATGAGCAAAGGGCTATTTTTAAAGATTCCTGTAGGCATTTCTCTATTCCAGCTGTGTGTATGTGTGTGTGTGTGTGTGTGTGTGTGTGTGTGTGTGTGTGTGGAGGGGTCAGAGAATAGATAGAGTTTATCTTCACGAAACCCCATCTCTAAGAAAAATACAAAAAATTAACTGGGCATGGTGGCGGGCACCTGTAATGCCAGCTACTTCGGAGGCTGAGGCAGGAGAATCACTTGAAGAAGGGAGGTGGAGGTTGCAGTGAGCCGAGATCGTGCCACTGCATTCCAGCCCGGGTGACAGTGCAAAACTCCGTCTAAAAAAAAGAAAAAGACTGAAAAGACTGTTTTCATGTTTGGGAAATTAGCTTACTTGGCTTATTGGCTATGAAGACTGAAAGCCTGGTCTTTTAAGATGAATTTGAGACATTAAAGAGTTAAAATTTTCTGTATAATAACAGTCATTTCCTTCTTTCCTTCCTTCCTTCCTTCCTTCCTTCCTTCCTTCCTTCCTTCCTTCCTTCCTTCCTTCCTTCCCTCTGTTCTTTTTTCCTTCCTTCTTTCTTTCCCTCTGTCCTCCCTCCCTCTCTCTCTTCCTTCCTTCCTTCTTTCCTTCCTTCCTTCCCTCCCTTCTTTCCTTCCTTTCTTTTCTTTCTTCCTTCATTTCTTTTTTCATCCCTCCCTCACTCTCTTCTTCTCTCCCTTTCTTCTTTATTCTTTCTTAGCATATATAAGCACATAAATATCATGCACATCCATGTTTTATTTTTTTGTAGGATGTGGAACTGCTCAGGGATCCTTTTCTGGAAGTTCTTGGGCCACGAGAGAGAAGACTATGGAAAGAGAAACAAGTCTCTGATCTGAGGAAGAGATGGCTGAACCTCTAGGGGTGTGCAAGTACTAAGTAGAGATAACGTGAGCCCAGGACCTACTTACGCTGCAGGATGGGATGGTCCATTTACCTGTGGATGAGGTGTCTGATATAATGTCTAATATCTAACTTTGAGTGGTCCTGCCCTATGTTGTAATTATCCTGGGGCACACTCAGTGTTTCTATGGAAGTGGTTAACTGCTGCTGTCCCGTATTTAATTACCATTTCCTTGGCAAATGAATGAAGGATGAAGGCTGACATCTATTCTGTGAATGAACAGTGGGTAACAGGTGAAATTTTTTGGGAGGTGATGAGGACTAAATGGCCAGAGAAAGAAGAGGCTGAGGAGTGGGGAGTGGCGGAGATGACGCAGAAGTTCTTTGGCAGGGGGAGCACTGAGTTTCTGCAGAAGGTACTCTTGATATCACCAGGCCAGAGAGCCTGAGGACACTTCAGTCAAGGTTAGAGAACACATGGACAATCCCCAGAACACAGCACAGGATGAACCCACCCTCTTCTGGCAGAGGTGATGTGTGTCGCATTCAAAGGAATGGAGCACGCTGCTTTATTTCTACGCAGACATACCCGTTCATGTGTCTTTCCCATTCGAATTAGCCCAAAGGCGCCCAGAAAAAAATAAAGTTTTTCCCATCAGTCCCACATGCAGTTGAATGTACTCAACTATTTTTTGAGCACCTATTGTGTGTTGGTATTATAGGGGACACAGGGATCCAGGGACACCAAGAGCCAAGTGAATGGCACTGGTTGGTAAAGACACTCAGAGAAGGAGAAGTGACTTTGAGTCATAGACTGTCTGACATAAATTTTAGAGACAATACATCTCAGGGCTTCACAGCAGGCAGAAGAAAGACTGGAAGTCCCTTCTAGTGACTTACAAGTACCCCCAACCCAAAGGTCAAGGGTCTCCGCCTGTGGAAGAGAAATAGCCATGTCTTGTCCTCCCATTTGGTGCCTGGAGCAGTGCTAAGCATTTATTATACATCCACTCATCTCCTCCTGAGGACGAGCCTGGAGATGAGGCTTGGGAAGCTTCAGCACAGGCTAATATGATGGCATTTTCAAATGGCGGAGCTGGTGTTCACTTCCAGCTGGTATTTGACACGTGTCAGTGTGTTAAGATGGAACCTCCCAGGATCCAGAGTTTTGTTTCATTTTTGTATGCTTTGTTTTCCACGCCTTTTCTTTCTAGTGTCAATGGACTCAATAATCCAGATCGAGAATCAAGATGATGCTGGATGAGTTGAGAAACAAGGTATGGGGAGTAGGCTGTGCTCAGAGGGACTATCCCCTTCACCCCACTGAGAATACTTCTCCAGGAACTGAATTTTCCTGTTTCCTGAATGCAGGAGGGCTGGATAATCACAGTCTCTTGAACTCTCTCTTTCTCTTTTTTTTTTTTTTTTGTCTCTGCCCCCCACCCCCCTTCCTCATAGGCTCCCAGAAATCCAGGCCCCTTCCTGGGCACACAGTGTTTCTTTCGCATCGAAACCACTGTGCACTTGATTAGGTGTCCGTTTTCTCAGAATTAACTTATTCGGGTGTGGTTCCTTTAGGAGGGCAGGGCTGGCAATTCTTAAGCCCCCATTTGCAGTGCTCACCCTAGGCTAGAACTGGAGTTAAGATCTTAGCAGAGATTGGGTTCTTAGGAAGCAGATGCTGACATGGAGTTTGGAAACAAGATACGTATCAGGGATCTACACCAGAGAGAGGAGGCAGGGGAGACCCACAAGTGGAGCAGTGGGTCCAGCAGACGTCGGCTAGCCCAGCTCTGGGATGAGCACTGCCCCCAGGAGACCAGAAGGCATCTGGCTGATGGCTGGGCCCAGGCACTTCCACCCTGCTCAGTCCCCAGATGTGGGCTGTCTTTCCAGGTACGCATGTGGGTCTGAGATCTGGGTGCTGTCTGCGGATCGCTTCCTGGCAAGGGTCTCTGGGCAGCCTGTCTCTGTATCAACTACAGATCTTTCCATAATTCTTTAATTTCCACCACAACCCCGGGAGGTAGGTAATATGGTTCCCATTTAATAGGTGAGAAAATTGAGTCCTAGTTAGTAACTTGCCCACAGTCACACGGAGAGTGTGTGGCAACCAAGGTTTGAGTCTAGGTCCATCTCCCGTGCACACACCTGACCAGGTGCCCCAGAGCATCTCTGATCACATTTACCAAAAGGATCTTGGCTCTGTTTTAAAGACTCTGACCTCATCTGCCATGGGCTTATAAATACTGTATCTCACTCCCCTCTCCATGGGTCATCTTATTCCCAGTAAGAACTGCAACCCATCTGGCAGAGCCTCCCTTTCTCCTCTCTGGAGGTTGGAAAGCGGAATTGGCATTTATGGTGGTGACGTAGAGAGAGCAGCCCCCAGAAAGAAATTTCCCAAACCACCCGCCTCCCTCCTCAGATAAACCAAAAAGCCTGTCTCGTGACGCTCCATCTCCAGGGATAAGAAGAGGGTTTTCTCCTTTCTTTTCCTAGATGAGAAGATGCCTGTGCCCCTGGGTCTGAGTCCCTTGTTGGTCTGAGAAAGTCCCAAGTTCCTCCCTCTTGAGCACAAACAGGCAGTTCGTCCCCAGGACTTTCTGGAGACAGAGGGGAATTGGGTCTGGAGAGACTCCGTCCCGTTTCGGTTTTGGGGGCTGTAGGGGCTATGGGGCCGAGTGCGTTCTTCCTTCAATCCAGGTTAATTGCTTCACCAACCTTCAGGGTCATGCCCTCGGACATCTTTGTGTCACACTGGGAGCCAAAATAAATAAATAAATAAATAACTCCCTCTTTCGATGTTGCCCTACTGTAATTGTATATTTATTCAGGAGTTTGGCTTTCCCCAGCACCTGTCTTGAACAGCCTTATCACTGCGTGAGCTTGTATGGGAACCAACACGTCCAGCTGTCATAGCACACAGCCTGCGGCATCTTTGTATGAAAATAAGGCAGGCGGCACCTGATTGGGGGAGAATTTTTAATCTCGACAATTTGTGTCTAAATTTGGGGGTGACCGGTCTGTCAGCTCCGGTGACCCAATTGTTCTTTGAGGTCGACGCAGGCGGCAGCTGCCACAGCCTTCACACTTCTTTTTTTATTATTATTATTTTTCGGGAGGAAAAGGGGAGGGAGGCCACTGGGGAGGGAGGGGAAAATAAAAAAAAAAAAAAAGCCGCGCTGCTATTTTTGTCGCATTTTCAAATCCTGTTTTAGTGCAAGAATTTAATTATACATATTTTCATCATTTCTTATATTCTGACATATTAATTAAGGACGCTCTAATTCAGTTTCTGTAGCACCGTTGGCTTACTCTGTAAAAACATTTTACCGTTATTGTACAAATAAGAAATGAAAAGGTAAAGGTAGCAAGGCCCTGGATTGTCGATACATGTGTGCCCCTCCCTCTGCCACCCTCCTCTGTGTCACTGAAGAGTTGGGTCCGTCATTATTTTACAAATAAAAGGATGGAGCCGCCCTGGCTCTCCCTGCCCTGCCTGGGCTGGCCCTGCAGAGGAGGCGGACTCCCAAAAGCTGCTTGCCGATGCAGCTATCAGGCCTTCCTAGGGGCCTGGAGATGGGAGGTGAGGACAAAGGTGTGGAAAGGTCTTACGGGAACCATCTAAGGCAGGTCTGCAGGGCCAGCCGGGGCTCACCAGGTGTGCTTTGCATTCTGCAACTGCTTCAAGCCTTTTTATATCCTTTCTCTCTAAGTCTCAAAAATATTCAGGGTCAGTATTGTTATGTTCACTTTACTCACGAGAAAATAAAACCAAATAATTGTGAGCAGTTATTGATGGGTTTAACCTAATGCCACATATTGTCCAGCTCTGTCATTTAGAAATGTCCTCTGTCCCCCAGAGATCTGCTCCTGGATGGGGGTCCAGGACAGCATCCCCAGACAGTCCATGAAGTCTCCTGTGATACATGGAGGGCAGGCCTCCTCAGCTGAAGAGACCTGGAAAAATCACAATAAATCGTGTGATGCAGGAGTTTCCCAGGAGGGCGCACAGCTGGGCGTAAGGGATTGTCCAACTCTGTCTCTTAGATGCCCTATAACTTAGTTATCACTTGAGGCCACATAGACAGGAATGGGGAGTAAGGACCTTGTGTCTGAGCTGCAGATTCCAAAGCCCCCCAAAAGGGTGTTTATATCCAAAGAGAGAAATGGCCACAGAGCATCCACGATTGTGGTGAGAGAAATAGGCTTTGTTCCCTCCCCACCTGCCTTGAAGGACAAACTAGTGAATTCCCAAAGAAAACCATTGTGAGTTGACTCTCATCAAGAATGGCTAGCACAGGCATCCTGGGAAAGTTCTAAACTGGAATCTGAGGGTTGAGCAGAATCTGGGTGCAATGGAGGTAGCTTAGGCAGCGGCTTCGGGGTGGGGGCAGCAGTTTGAGAGGAGGAGAAAAAGACCTCTTCAGTAGCCCTAATGAAAGTTGAGATGGCAGACAGGGAACAGGGAGGTAGGAACCAGTGTGGGATGCAGCTGGAGAAGAAAAGAGCTGCTAGAGCTTTCTGGGCACTGAGGGCCCCTCAAAGATGCGGGTCTCTCCAAATGATGAACAGAGAGCCACTGGGGAGTTTAAAGTAGATGTAACATAGTCAAACGTGTGCCCTCAAAAATAATTATTTTCCTCTTTTCTTTCCTTCCTTCTCCTCCCTCCCTCCCCTCTGCCCTCCCTCCCCACTCCCTTTCTTGCTTCCTTCTTTCCTCCCTCTCTCCCTCCTCTCCTTCCTTCTCTCCAACCCTCCCTCTCTCCTTCTCTCTCTCTTTCTTTTTCTCTCTCTTCCTCCTTTTCTTTATCTCTCCCTCTTTTTTTCTTCCTTTCTTTGACTGACTTATCTTTGCCAAGATGATGTTTACCGTCAATCTAAGAAAAAAAGATGTTCACTACCAAGCTAAGAAATGGCTCTTTTTTTCTGAGGGATTTCAAGCCTTAGCTAGGAGTTTGAGAAGGTGGACATAAAGCAGGGAATCCTAAACATGCTGGGATGGCACTGATGGTATTGCCCAGTTTCCACAGGTTTGGAAAACTTCCCCAAGGTGTCCTTGGTGTTTGAAGCTCAGGTTAAAAGCCTCTGCCTGAGATCTTTGCCAGGCCTGGATACCTAAACAATTCATGTTCCCCCAACCACGTCTCCCGTCCATGCTCATGGACAGGCCTATTTCTTTGTGTTCCCATAATCCCCAGGTGACCCTAGGTCCAGAACGTCACCTGGCGGATGACCTTCCCTCTGTTTCCTTGCCTTGGCCTTTCCAGTGCCAGGTTGTCAGGAGACCACACATATTCACAGGTGGGAAGGACCTGAAAATGTTGCCAGGGCAGAAGATGCTATTCCCACTCCTCACCTTGGCTGTTCTGGTTCTCTGGGCCTGGATCACCCTACCCTCAGACCCAACACAAAATGTCCTCTCTCCTACAAAGATCTGCTCCTGGATGGGGGTACAGGGCAGCACCCCCGGATTGCACGTGAAGTCTCATGTCGTACATGGAAAGCAGGCCTCCACTGCTGGAGAGACCTGGAAAAATCACAATAAATTGTGTGATGCAGTTTCCCAGGAGGGAGCACACGTGGGTGTAAGGGATTGTCCAGCTCTGTCACTAAGGAAGGAAACAGACTGGCTTTCTGCTTGCCAGCTATTTCCTTAGGGCTCATGGAACCCCTGAAGGAAGCAATAAAGATCTAGGAAAAAAAATAAGTTCTTGCTTCCTCTTGCATGAGACATAGTGTCAGGGAAGCTCCCTTGGGGAAGGTGACACTTCTGTTGCAGAAAGAGAGAGAGACCCTGTAAGAGATAAGGAGTAGCTTCAGACCCTTGACCGTGGGATGTCGGGTTAAAAAGAACAAAGACATTCACATTGTTGTACAATTGCCACAAAATCATTCACTCTGAAATGGTTAATTTTATGTTACATGAATTTCCCCTCAATTTTTCTCAAATTTCAGAAAATGCATTTTCTGGGTAAAGATATTTTTTAAAAGGGCACAAGACATGTTGAGAAAAGGGTGTCTGTGGAAGTGAGTGAGAGACAGGCAGTACCTGGCCCTGGGGGTTCACCCACCAATGGGACACCTGCCTTTCAGAGAATCCCTCACATGGCCCACGTTCCTGCCACACACATGTGGCTACTGGATTCATGTGGCCTCTGAGCTCACTGCCACTGCATTTTCTTTCTGTTTGGCTCCAATCCCATTGCCCTGATGTGTGTGTTCAACAGAACCTCCATGTTTATTGCTTTCTTTCTGTTAAGCTAACTAAGTGAGGATTTAGACCACTTGGCTGCTTTGGGAGTCATGCTAGTGTTTGTATGGGGGGAATCCTCAAGAGTATTCAAAGCCTGTGCCTTCAGCTAAGCTCCATGATCCATCTTGCCCTCAATGGCTGGACCTGGTCCTAGAATTCTGCCTGGCGTTATCCCTTATGCCCCAACTGTGTCCTCGCACTTATCCTTGGGTATACATTACTATGAATCACTTCTGGCCTCTCTTGTGTCCTACCAGCCTGAGACCCCCCAGCCTTTGGGATCTTCCACAGGGACCAGATGCTACCTCTGGTTTGCACTGATCTTATGAATCCATGCTTTGGACTTTGCAAGTGGCCCATTCCATTCCTTCCAATGCTGACATTGTCCTCTCTTAAAGGGGTTACCGGCCAGGTCTGGTGGCTGACACATATAATACCAGCACTTTGGAAGGCCGAGGTGGGCAGATGACCTGAGGTCAAGAGTCTGAGACCAGCTTGCCCAACACGGCGAAACCCCGTCTCTACTAAAAATACAAAAAAAATTAGCCAGGTATGGTGGTGGGCACCTGTAATCCCAGCTACTTGGGAGGCTGAGGCAGGAGAATCGCTTGAACCTGGGAGGCGGAGGTTGCAGTGAGCCGAGATTGTGCCATGCCACTGCACTCCAGCCTGGGTGACAAAAGCAAAACTCCATCTCAAAAAACGGGGGGTGGCGGTTACCTGGGGCACCAACTTGCATGCAAGAACTCATCCCAGGAAGCAACTAGGGACAGTGTGATCCTTGCAGTGATGTAAAGTAAAGAGAGCTGGCAGCTGAATTCAACTATGCTGGAGAGGAACTCCTGAGGCTCCAAGTGCCTGCGGCATCTGCACCTCACTTCTGAGCCACTCTGTTGGCTTGAACTTCCATGTTTCTCTGTCCATTGTGGCCTCAACCCTCTTTGCCAAACTGATTGAACGTTGGAAGTAAATCTGCACCAGAAGCTGTCACCCAGGGACTATCCAGCTATGAAGTGACCCCATGAGGTCACTGAAGACTGAGTCTCCCCCTTCTGGGTGGAGTCTCAATGAACCAGCTGGGGTCCATCTTCAGGAGGATTTGATGTGGATGTCCAGAGAAAAGTAGATGGGGAGGCAGGAGCAGCAGAGACAGCCACAGAGGGTGACTGGGATGATAGGATAGCAGAGCCTCAGGTGAAGGGAGAATTTTGACCCTCCAATGTCCCGCCACCAAGGCAATGGGGTGGCAAGAGTTGAGCGGTAGGTGGCTGCTTGAATGTCCTGATGCCTAGAAGGCCATGGGTTCTGCTTGTGCATGAGTTCCCTCTGCTTTCTCTTTCCTGGAAACCCCGTGGGATATGGAAAGAAACATTTATTGACTGAATGTATTAGATTAGTGCAAAAGTAATTGCGTTTTTGCATTACTTTTGTTGTTGTTGTTGTTTGAGGCTGAGTTTCACTCTTGTTACCCAGGTTGGAGTGCAGTGGCACGATCTCGGCTCACTGCAACCTCTGCCTCCCAGGTTTGAGTGATTCTCCTGCCTCAGCTTCCAGAGTAGCTGGGATTACAGGCACGCACCATCACCCCCAGCTAGTTTTTGTATTTTTAGTAGAGACGGGATTTCACCATGTTGGCTAGGCTGGTCGCAAACTCCTGACCTCAGGAGATCCACCCGCCTTGGCCTCCCAAAGTGCTGGGATTACAGGCGTGAGCAACTGCACCTGGCCTGCATTACTTTCAATGGCAGAAACAGCAATTACTTTTGCACCAAACTATACTTGACTATGTCTCTACTTCCTGAAATCCCCCCCAAAAAAACCAAGCTGGATAAGAATAAGCCCAGAATAAGAAGACAAAGAACCGGAAGTCAAGGTTTTACCCAGAGAGAAAGGAGAGAAATGGAAGGGAAGATGAAGCCAAGAGACAGAAACTAGGCTGAAAGTGAACAGACACAAACCCTGATATTTGACATGGACACCAGTGGGCATTTGCTCCCCACCCAGGGGCACAAAGCCTGTTGGCCTATCTGACAGGCCTAGAGATCCAATGCCCAGACAGACACTCAAGTGGCAAAATCCTGGGTGCCCTGAATTCAGAAAGAGCTTTTGGTTTACAGACATACCTCAGGGAGAGACAGTCCTAAAACCCAGGTGCCTCTTCCCTGGCCTGTCGGCAAAGCCGTGATGAATGATTCCCTCTCTCCGGAATCTGTGGGCCTCTTGACTCTGTTAGACTCGCCTAATAGACTTTGATTCAAAGCCGAAATGAGGTTTAAGCTGCTGATAGCATGTCTCGGCTACTTCGGGAAAGCAATGCTGGGTGCTGATGCTGGAACGCCAGCAAAGGGGGATTAGAAGTCTCGGCTGAGTTCTGCCGCTGCGGCTCTGTGTTACTATTAAGAGGAATGGATTAATATCAAGTTTCAGGGATCTGGTTGCTCACTGATACTGCTTAATTATCCAGATAAGTGATCGGCATCCAAGCAAGAGCGGCAGCATAAATCTCAAAGCCATCATCTTTTTTTCCCCCCTCTCTTCTCTTTTTATTTATTTATTTGATTTTTGGAAAGAAAGTATTCATTTAAGTATCACTGCGATACCTATTTTAAAATTCTCATTAAGCTTGAAACACACACAGCAGTTGTGGCTGTGTTAATTTTTTGTCATTAGTCACATCACAGGAGGAAAAGGGTAGTGTTTGCAGTGGCCAAAGGTGGCCAGCAGCCTCTGCCCCCTCCCTCCTTCCTGCCATTTACTCCAGAAGGCCCCCGTCTCTGTCTCCCACCCTGCCCTTGTGCTCACGGCAGGGAGCGACCGGCCCCTCTCTGGGGCTCACATCACAGGCTGGGAGCATCTGCTCTTCCAGCCGGGGTGGAGGCTGGGGGTGGCCAGGGCTGCCTCCTGGGCGGGGGAGCCCGCCCCTCTGCCTCTTCGCCTTCTGTCTTGGCTGGTAATTTTATCCCGGGAAGAATCTCTTCCCCCTTCTCTCTTGCCCTCTCTGTCTTCTGGGCCCTGCTCCACTTGAGCTCATTGTGTTACTCCTGTCGCCCTGATTAGCGCTGTCTGGCTCAGGGCGCACCCACCTGAGGCTGGGATTAAGGATCAAAGGCGGGCCAAATGGAGCAGCCCAGCCTGCTCCTTCCGTGCCTGTAAACACCCTTTAGGTCTCTGTCTTTGACCCATCTGCTGCTTCCTTACTTGAGTCAGATGCTCTGTCTCCTAATTAGGCACTGACTGTCCATCAGGCGCCCAGCTAGGCACCAGCCAGGACTGATATCTCTCAGGCCCTCAGGAGAAGGCCCCCCTGCCCCTCCTCACCACCGCACTCAAGGACCCTGCTCTTCTCCTGTTGCCTGGATGGCCATCGCCTTCCATGGGACACTCCCGGGTATCAGCCAGCTCCCAGGATCCAACAAACCGGGCAGCTTCTCACCAGTGGGCCTTCACTCAAGCTGAGATGTCTGCCTGAACTAGCCTTCCTCTTCGTGAGGTCAGCTCTTACACTTTAAGAACAGCTGGTGTTCTCAACCTTCACTGTGCATCAAGCTCACCTGGAAAGTATTTCAACATCCCGTGCCCAGGCTCCATCTCAAAGGTTTCAATTCAGATGGTCCATGGACATCTGGGCAGGGGTGTTTCTCTATAGAAACACCCAAGTATTTCAGACGGAAACCACTATGCTAAGGGGCAATCGTTCTCAGACAGTCAGATCAAGTGCCCCTGTGGGTCTCTGACAAAGCCTAGTCCACAGCAACAAAAATATGCACCATCATTATAGCCATGCTGTGGATTGAGGCCAGAGCTCTGTGTAAAATGCCTCCCTTCCTCCCTAAGGCCTTATGCAAGGTGACCGGGGACAGAAACTCCATGAGCCACTGGGGTGCAGACAGGTGGAGTACAATGCAGCTTTCCATTCATGTGTCCGCCCCTCCCTACACCATGGGAATTTTGCAGGCAAGGATTGTATTTGAAACTTCTTTTCATCTTTGCAGTGGGTTGACTTGTGGCCCCCCAAAAGATATGTTCATCTTGAACATCAGAATGTGGCTTTATTTGTAAGGTCTTGGCAGATATAATGACAGTAAGGATCTCTAGATGATTTTATCCTGGGTTAGGGTGAGTCCTGAATCCAATGACGAATCCTCATTAGATAAAGGGATGCAGACACAGAGACACACATGTGAAGACAAAGACAGAGACTGGAGTGATGTGTCTACGAGCCAGGAATGGCACCCAGAGCTAGAAGGCATGGAAAAGATTCTCCCTCAGAGCCTCCAGAAGGAACTGTGCCTGTCAACACTTTGATTTCAGACTTCTGGTCTCCAGAATAGTGACGCAATCTGTTTCTACTGTTGCAAGCCACCTAGTTTGTGGTGATTTGTTATGGCAACGCTAAGAAACTAAAACAATCCCCCAGCATCCATCAGGATGGTTCCCAAGAGGTTCTCAGCACGTCCTTGTTGAATGAATGAATGAACTGTCATGCCCAGCACATTCCTGCTCAGAACCGGGCTCACAATCCCAATCCTTCTGTCAAGGGAGGAACAGCTGCAGGACCTTGAGAGACTTGCTTATGGGGACACAGAAGCAGGAGGCAGGGTTTGATCCTGAGCACGGCTCTGAGACCCCAGGTCGAGAAGCCATTCCCCCATAACACACCCAGGCACACGTGAGGGCAAGATCGAGACTGAGTCTCTAGCTCCTGCAGCCACCCACAGATCTTCTCAGTTTGGCGCCATGATATTGAAGGCCAGCCCACGTTTCCTATTTTCTTGCTGAGATCGAGGGTTTCAAGCTGCCTCGTTGGCTTCTTAGGGTTTTGCTGATGTACTTCACCCCAGCTGCTGGAGTGGGGGAGAAGGTGGGGACGAGGCAGATCTCTATTCCCATTTCTGTAAGACCAGCCCCACTGTATCTGATTCACATACCAAAATTTCCCACACACTATTATTTGGGGAGAAAGAAAAAGGAGAGTTTGCATTCCAATGCTTAACATAAATAATTGAGATGTCTTCCCGCAAAGTGCAACATCCTCTGAATTGGGTGCAGGGAGAAAAGCCTTCAGAAGCTGCATTGTTAAGATATCCTTCCTGTGGTTTTCTTGCCTGCCATTCCCGAGGCCAACCAGCATTGAGATGCTCCTCAATGCAGAGTCCCTCGCAATGGAGAGAGAGGATTTGGGCTCTTGTTCCTGCAGGACCCCTCAGTCTGCATAGTGCATGGTCTGGTAGCAGGAAGCCAAGCTCCTTCTTGCCCCTTTGTCCCTGCCACATCCTGAGCCTTTGAAGAAAGATTTAGGGCTCCTGCTTAAGCTGGTCCAGGGATGTTTTCCTCCTCAGTGGCCTAGAAGCTGGACCTGAATGAAGTCAAGGAAAGAGGTATTTTTGATTTTTATTGCTTGGTTCCTTTTAGAGCAGTTCTTAGATGGTGGTTACCTCCTAGTAGGTCAGTGGCTTCCGGTCATGTCCATCAGTTCTCTGCATGCACTCTGGGAGAAGCCAGCGACACTCCCAGTCTCAAAGCCTTCGATGGCCTTTCCCTGCCCTGAGGATGGAAACATTCCCCCACAGCCTCCACCCTCCTCTGGCTTCAGCCATGCCGCCCTGGCCCTCCCGCTTTAGGCTCAGCCTCGTCATTCTTCTGTTTCCTTCCTGAAGCATCATGTGGATGTAGGCCCTTTGCTTACCCTGAACTTTCTGCAAGGGATATAACCCACACCCATTTCTCCTAATTAGCTTTTTCTTATTCTTCAAATATTTGTTCTGCTTTTACAGGCCTAGGAAAGCCTTCAAGATCCCCCCAGGTAAGGTCAACCTCCCCATTAGAGACGCCATGTTTTTCCCCCTGTGCTTTTGCCAGCTGTGATTAGAACTCTCCATGAGGTGCCTGTATGGGCCATTGCCTGTCTTCCTGTGTGTAAGCTCAGGAGGTCAGGGGTCATGTAGCTGTGTGCACCTTGGTGTCCAGGCATCAAGTCCCAAGCTGAGCACATGGTGCACATACAGAGGTTAGTGGGTAAGATCAAGGAGGGCAGGGTTAGTCAACAGAGAGGGGCCAGGCTGGCCAACTCTTCAGCACCCTCACACACTCATCCTTGGCTCATTTGACCCTGGCATTAGCCTGACTAACAGACATTAATATCTCCTTTCCCTGGCAAGAAAATGGAAACATCCAGAATGTAGTCCCTTGGCGAAAGCCACAGGAAAGGAATGAGTGGTGGAGGAACAGGAACCCCAGATGGGCATGGGCACAGTCTTCAAGGAACAGAAAGTTGGCTCTGAATAAGGGCATTGCCCGAGTCTTATTCTGTGTGACCGTGATGGTTGGCATTGGGAGGAAGATTGCAAACACAGGGCAACAGAGGAATGGGGATAAGGAAGAATGAGCTGGAACCCTGGCTCTGTTATTCCAACCTTCATCAAGTCCTTTAGCATTTACTAAGTGTTCATGTCTGGAAATGGGTATAATAACACCCGCTCTTCTGGTAGCGTAAGGTGTGGCTGCCAATCATCACAGACTGTGAGCTTATTGATGACACCACCTCTTTCTTCACCATCTTGCTCCCGGAGCCTGCCAAGGTGCCTAGCATATAGTATGGACTGAAAAATATCCTAAATACAATGATAGAATATTAAAAAATAACAAGTACTGGCTGGCCACAGTGTCTCACGCCTGTAATCCTGGCACTTTGGGAGGCCGAGGCAAGCAGACAACTTGAGCCCAGTAGTTTGAGACCAGCTTGTGCAACATGGCGAAACCCTGTCTCTACAAAAATTACAAACATTAGCCAGGCGTGGCGGTGTGTGCCTGTAGTCCCAGCCACTTAGAGAGGGGGCTGAGATGGGAGGATCACCTGAGCTCGGTGGTCAGGACCGCAGTGAGCTACGATTGCACCACTGCACTCCAGCCTGGGTGACAGAGTGAGACTCAAAACCAAAAACGAACAAACAAACAAAAAAAACAGAGGAAAACAATTATTAACAAGGTATGGGGCTTCATCAGTTTATAAAACATCTTTATACATACTGTTGCCTTTAGATCTGACTTAAATAGAGGAATTGAATCATGTAGCCTGTTCTGATGAGATATATGGCAACTTTGACCAGGGGTTAAGAGGCAAGAAGATAGAGATTTAAGATGGACATCAACATGACTTAGTGGGAGACTAGCCTTAAGGGTGGAAGAGATAAGGTGTATCACTGTTACATTTAGTGTTGCCAGCAAGGAAACCTGTTCAGGGAGACAAAACAAGAGACCACAGCTCTCCCAATCAGTGTCAAAAATAAAACTCAAATGAAGACTTAAAAAAAAATATATGACTTAAAAGATGGTGTCCAAACCAGAGAGCTTTGAGAGGGGAAGGAGGTAACACAGACAATTAAGCCAGGACAACAGATATAAACCAACACTGTCCAGGGCACAGCAGAGTATATTATCAGTCTATTTAAAACTGGCTGGCCACGGTGACTCATGCCTGTAATCCCAGCACTTTGAGAGGCTGAGGTGGGTGGATCATGAGGTCAGGAGTTCGAGACTAGCCTGGTCAATATGGTGAAACCCAGTCTCTACTAAAAATACAAAAATTAGCCAGGCGTGGTGGCGCAACCCTGTAATCCCAGCTACTTGTGAGGCTGAGGCAGAAGAATTGCTTGAACCTGGGAGGCGGGGCTTACAGTGAGCCGAGATCACGCCACTGCACTCTAGCCTGGGCTACAGAGTGAGACTTCATCAAAAAACAAATAAACAAACAAAAAAAGCTATTCACAGGTACACAGGTACAGTATTATGGCTACTATGATGACAATACAGTTAGGATGATAACTAATTTTATCACTAAAAATTTTCTGCCTTTACGTTACTTGTTTATCTTGACTTCACAATTTTATTTATTTTTATCATCCCAAGTCCAACTGAGGAATGATCTCTGAAAGTAGCTTATAGGCATGGGTGATGTGATTCATGTCCAAGTCACGCTAATCTTTTCCATTTTCCTTTCTTCTGTTAGGCTACCAGCCTGGAATAGCTGCAGGGGGTTCCTCTCAGTTATGGAGATTCTAGACCAGAGCTCCCTTCTTCAGCAGTCCGTGGCCACCGCTGGGGACAGGTCAGGCCCATGAGGCTGCTGTGTCCATCACCCCGCATGTTAAGGTACGAGTATATGTGTGTAGATGTCTATTTGTGTCACACTTCCTTAAGTTGCATATGAGTTTCGAACATTCCTTTATTTAATCAGCTTCAGCTTAGAGAAAGGAAAAGAGTTCATTAAAACTTCACCTCTTGAGGAACTTGTCCTCAAATCCGAATCTATTCCACTCAGGTGAGCACACATTCACAGTCATAGTTATGGGATGCCCTATAACTTAGTTATCCCTTGAGGCAGATGAAATTAGAATTATCAAAATTAGAATCATGGAAAGGATTTTTAATAGACCTTTTTAGGAGAAAAAGAAGGATGCCTGGAGAGAGGTAAGATTGTTATTTCTGAGTCTTTTTTAAATTATAAGAAATATTCAGCATACAGAAAAAGATGGCACATCATAATAAACACAACCGTACCCAACCATCACACCTTCATTTGTTGAATCGTTAACAGTATCTATTTCTGTCTGTAAATTCATCATTACTAAAGTAATTAAAGCCTCCTGTTCACCCTTTTCTCAAACATTCCTTTCCTTTCTCTCCTCAAAGTCAACAAACTGCCACTTTAACATATTTTATTCTTCCCATATAAATTGCATATTTGTCTTTATTATCCATAATTATCATTTATGTATTTTGCTTAATATTAAACTTTAGATTATGTACATCGTGTGATATACAACATCTAACATACTGCCACTCTAAACACAGCAATTTTCAGATTTTTATGTTGTGACACGGATCTCTACTTCATTCATGTTAACGGCTACATGGTATTTGAAAGTATGAATATATCACAATTTTAATACATTCTCCTGTTGTTTATTTAGGTTTCTGTTTTCTGCCATTACAAACAATGCTAGAATGAAAACTCTTAACCTTGACTCCCTACATGTACAGAGTTTCTCTAGGGTGTGCTGCTAGAAGTAGAATTGTTGGGTCACAGAATAATGAATGTCGCCAATCTAAATAGATATTGCCACTTATTTTCCAAAGTATTTTGTACCAATTTAAATTCCCCCAACTGTGTCTAAGAGGTCTTACTTACGCATATTCTTGCCAAGTCTTAGGACTATCAACTTGTTTCTTTTCCTTTTTAAATGTTCCATTCTTAATGGTATTTGTCTCCCTGATATAAAGTGAGGTTGCACATCTCTTGATGTCTTTGGTTGTCCAGATTCTCTCTTGGCTGAATTTCTTATTTATATCCTTTGTCAATTTTTTCTCTGTAACCGGCTACAGTTTCCTTATTGTCTTATAGGTTTTTGTAGATAATTGTAGATATTCTGGATAGTGATGTCTTCTTAACTATATTCATTGTTTTAAAAGTTCAATTTCTATAGTGTCATTAGTAAATTTAGTAAAAGATATTTGTGTCTTATGTCCTTTTATTTTAATTTGAGATATATGTATCTGGTATTTAAAAAAGAACTGTTGACTAACTTAGTAAGATAGAGAATATTTCATTTTTTTCTGAGTTTTTGTTCGTACACTGAAATATTTAATCCACTTAGAGTACACTTTTGTAAGTGATGTGAGGTGGATTTCTAATTCTCTCTTATTCTGGAAGCAAAAGCAATTGTCCTGCACTATTCGTCAAACAGTCCATCATTTTCCAATTATGGCAGTGACAAATAAACTATTCATCAAACCTGACTTCTCTTCTTCCCGGAGCAAGCTGGACTTCTTCCCCCCGTCACCCTTGGAGTGTGATGGCGCCATATGACTGAGTTCTAGACAGTAGAAAAAGAAGGGCATGCCATGCACACTTCCAAGGCTGGACGAATAGGTGGCTACTGCAAGGGGAATCCCACACTTTTCTTCCCTTAGCTTGAGTTGGTTGGTCAAGGTGGACAGAGACACCATATGTTGCAGGCACTGGGAACCACAAAGTTGAAAGGATGTGCTATGGTCTGAATCTTTGTGTCCCCTTAAAATTCATAGGTTTAAATTCTAACCTCCAAGGTGATAGTGTTAGTAGGTGGGGCCTTTGAGAGGTGATTACTTCATGGAGGTGCAGCCCTCATGAATGAGATTAAAGCTTTTATAAAGGAGGCCCCAGAGAACTGCCTCACCCCCTCCACCATGTGAGGACACAGCAAGAGGGTGCCATGTATGAGGAGCAGGCCTTCACCAGACACCAAATCTACTGGCATCTCCATCTTGAACTTTCCAGCCTCCAGAAGTGTGAGAAATTGATTTCTGCTATTTATAATTTTTGTTGTAGCAGCCCAAAGAGACTAAGACAGCTTAGGTTCTTGAATTATAGTTTTTAGGAGAGGTACGTGCCAATCAGGGATTCGTATGAGGCAGAAATGAACTTCTATTATGCTAAAACATTGTGGTATTTATCTGGTACAGCAGCTGGCATTTTCTAAAATAATACACTTGCTAATCCCTATTGCTACCTCTGTCATAAAACAAATTTCCAGATATGCGTAGGTCAGATTCTGGATTTTCTACTCTGGTTTAATTGGTCTCCCTGTACTGATTACCACTCTCTCACTTATTGATATAATTTTACATTAAATATTCATGTCTGGAAGTCTAAGTCCTACCATATTGATCTTTAAAATTGTGTTGGCTTTTTTTCTATCATGTAAATTTTGGAATGAGTTGTTATGCTCCAAAAAATTCCTATTGGGGTTTTGACTGAAATAACATTGAATTTATAAACGAAATTAGGTAGAATCAAAAGCTCAACATCATTCTATCATTACAACAGAAAAGGGTGTCTGTTTGTGTGTATACGTATACGTGTGTGTTTTTATGTACACACACATACACACACAGAGTTAAGGTATGAAAGCAATACTTCCTGAAGAATTTTTTGAAAAATTGTAGTAAGATTTCTTATGTGATGTTTTCTATTTTTGTTGCCATTGTAAATGGTATATATTATTACTGTTTTTTATAGAGATGGAGTCTCACTATGTTGCCCAGGCTAGTTTTAAATTCCTGGGCTCAAGTGATCCTTCTACCTCAGCCTCCCAATATGCTAGGATTACAGTATATGGTATATTTTTAAAGAAACATTTTCTAATCATGGCTCTTTATAGGAACGTGATTGACTGAATAAAATGAACATGTATCTAGCAACCTTGCTGAAATCTTCTTATGCATTTTGTTAATAACGACAGTATGGTCTCTTCTTTTACAATCCTCATGGTTTTATTTCTTGTGTTTCCTGTTCTAGCTAATCCAACTCAGTGCTGGACTAAGCAGTGACATGGGAGTCACATGGCTTTTATTTAACTATTATTGGAATATAAATGTTTCATTAGTGAGTGAGCTGTTAGTTTTTGAAAATTAACAGAGTTATTTTCTGTTTCCAGTTTGCTAGTTTTTTTTTTTATTATAAATAGGTTTTGGATTTCATCAAGTGACCTATATTAATTGATTAGATAGCTTTATTTCTTTATTCTGCTAATATGGTGAAAAGTATTAATATATCTTCCAATGAAAATGACCCTTACATTTCTAAATTAATCCCAAATTAATCATTTTACATACTGTTTAATTCAGTTTGTGGTATTTTATTTCAGATTATTTAGTTGATATTCATTTATATTTATAAATGAAATTGCCTGTAATTTTCTTTTTTCATAGTTTCTTTTCTAGTTTCAGCATCAAAGTTATTCCAGACTCATAAAATGAAGTGTGAAATATTCTCTCACATTTTCTCTTCTGTTCATCAGCTGGAAGAAAGCAGATATTAAATCTTTCCTATTTGTTTGAACTTGCAGGTAAAATCTATTCAGGTTTTAAAAACTGTTTTTTTCTTTTTTAAACAATAATCATTAAATAGTGATTCAATGTGTTTAGTTCTGCTTTGGTTGTCTAACTGTTCATGAAAAGTGTTTTGTTAATTCAATATTCCCAGAATTATTTTTCCATTTATATGATTTTAAATATATAGCATAAAGTTGTTCATAGTTTCCTCTTATATTTTCAGTGCCCTCTATCTATGATTATTTCATATTATTAATTTCTATTTTTTACTAATTCTTTCTCTATCTGCAGATCTTTCATATTACTAACTCCTGCATTTTTTTAATTTTTAGTTTCTTTGTCTTCCCTTGAGCTATATCACCAGATATGACTCTATTATTTTTTGCAAAGAGGTTGTGATTTTGTTCATCTTTTCTGTTAAGTTTATTATGTTATCTCTACTTCTACTTCTACTATGTCTATCTTTCTTCACTTTAGGGTTTACTTTTATATTCTTATTAAAAAAATCTTTATTTGTATCATTAGGTCATTGACTTTTTTTCTTTTTTAATAAGAGCAATTAGGACAATAATTTCTCCTTAAAACTTACTTTAACTGCATCTCATGCTTTTGATTATAATATATTCATTGTAATTCCATTCTAGTTATTTTCAAGCTTTTATTGTGATTTATCCTTTTATGTTTAAGTTATGTTTAGGGGTGCTTTACATTTACAAATGTACACGTACTAATGTTTTCATCAGGAGAACAGAACCACATTATATATTTGCAAAGGGAATTTAACGTGAGTAATCAATTACAAAGGTATTGGAAACTTAAAGTGCAAAAAGCAAACACTACTATAACACTGAAATAGTAACTTTAGGAGTAGCTGCCTAATATGGTTTGGTTGTGTCCCCACCCAAATCTCGTTTTGAATTCTCATGTGTAGGAGATACCCAGTGGGAGGTAATTGATTCATGAGGATGTGTCTTTTCCATGTTGTTCTCTTGATAGCGAATGTCTCACAAGATCTGATGGTTTTAAAAGGGGAGTTTCCCTGCACAAGCTCTCGTTTCTTGTCGGCTGCAAATGTGAGACATGCCTTTCACCTTCCACCATGATTGTGAGGCCTCCCCAGGCATGTGGAACTGTAAGTCCAGTAAACCTCTTTCTTTTGTAAATTGCCCTGTCTTGGGGATGTCTTTATCAGCAGCATGAAAATGGACTAATACACTGACAGTCCCAGGACTGGGAGTGAATGAAAGGGGATAAAGCTAGTGGTAAGATTTCTGTGGAGGGGCTGCTACCCTGCTCATGCTGGTACTGGAGCAGGCACTGTGGAGTGGTTCTGGGAGTGCTCAAAGAAACTGGAGCTAAAAGTGCTGCTGCTTTCAGGGTGAGGTTGACAGGAACAGGAAGACAGATAGGAAGTCCCACCTCCAGGTCCCATAGAGTGCCTCCTATTGGCCAAAACTTACAGGAAGTCAAATGAGAATTGGGAAGTAAGTTTTGTAAAGTCTCAGTTCCTGAATCACAGAGCAGATTACAGTAGGTGTTTTTGAGCTGAAAATTAATAAATATTTAACCAACAAAATAGATGTCAAAATTAGTTATTGATATCTAACTGGAGTGCTCTTTTCCCTTTAAAGTTGATGCTTGAACAACATGGGTTTAAACTGCATGAGTGCACTTATGAGTGGATGTTTTTCAATAAAAGTTACACCAAGTGTGCCTGCCTCTCCTGCCTCCCCTTCTACCTCCTGCACCACTTCCACCTCTACCATTCCAGAGACAGCAAGACCAACTCCACTTTTTCTTCCTCCTCCTCAACTAATTCAATGTAAAGATAGGGATGAAGACCTTTAAGATGATCCACTTCCACTTAATGAATAGTAAAGATATTTTCTCCTCCTTATGATGTTGTTAATAACGTTTTCTTTTTATCTAACTTAATTTATTGTAAGAGTATAGTGTGTAATCTACATAATATACATCATATATGTTAATTGGCTCTGTTATCAGTAAGGCTTACAATCAATAGTAGGCTATTTATTGATAGGTTTTGGGGGAGTCAATTGTTATACCTGTATTTTCAGCTGAGTAGGAGGTCATCCCCCCAAATCCCCACATCGTTCAAGAATCAACTGTACTTTGATGTCCATACAACAGAATTTCCATGGAAGGACTTAAAACTGAACCTGATCACTACTTTCTATCTGAGGAGCAGACAAGATCCTGTACTTGCCATGTTTTGATCTAGTAGAAATATAATGCAAGCACATATGCAATTAAAAATTTCCTAGTAGCCACAATGAGTAAAATAAAACGTGTAAAATTCATTTTAATAACATATATTCCTTAATCCAAAGATGAGCCCTCCAACATGTAATTATCATTAAAATATTAATAAGACATCGTACTGTTTTTTAAATTTATTACTAACTTTTCAAAATCCAGTGCCTATTTTATACTTTCAGCACACAGAAATTCAGGTGCTAATTTTTTGTTAGAAATATCTGATCTGTGTATAGAGTACATGAAACTTACAGTTTAAAAAGTTGATTTATTTATATGTTATTTCAAACATAATTAAAGTTTTCCATTTACTAAATCAAGTATGAATTTTTAAAATTAAAATTAGTGAAAATCAAATGAAATTAAAAGTTTATTTCCTTAGTCCCAGAAGCTGTATTTCAAGTTCTCAATAGTCACATGAGGATGGCAGTTGCCGTATTGATGAGCATAAGTTTAGAAGATTCTAGAAAGGACAACTGGAGATGCACATAGTTTAGACTCTTCAGGTGGGGCAACTAGGAAAGTAAAATATCTTCCTCCTGGGCTTTAGGGACTAAATACAACAAAATTTTCTGAATGGGAAGCCACAAAGACACTCATAAAGAATGTTTAATTCCTTCGTGCACTTTTGCATGTGGAATAACATTTTCTTTCTTACCTTCTGAGGGATAATGTTTTCTTTCTTACCTTCAATTGTCTATTCATCCATCAACTTTTCAATCCATCTACTCATCCATCCATTCATTTTTTTCCTTCCTGTCGAGGATCACCAAGCATCTCTTTACTAGAAGCTTTATAATAGACACTATGCTAGGCTCCAAGGACAAGGATGGATATGACATAGTCTCTACAATCTAGTAGGTGTAGCTATCTACATAAACAAGATTCTGCAATTTGAGGTGATAATGTAGCAGAAGTGTGAAAAGATTATATAGTGAGAATAAGCATGAAGAAGTGACAAATTCTGCTAGTAAGTGGAAAAGATGTTTCTGAGAGAGGGAACAGCAAGTGTGAATGTAGGCTGAAACACCAAGCTGTGCTTCAGTAATTAGGAGTAGTGTGGGTGGATATGCGGGAGTGTAGAAGGGAGTGGAGGTGAAATCAGAAACATGAGCTGGAGCCTGAGTGCTGGAGCCTTGGGCAAGGTGTCTGAGTTCCTTCTCATGGGTGGTATGGACCTGCTGAAGAGTGTAAAGCAAGATCAGACAGGTGTTTGGAAAAGATTATTCTCCAGAGTAGTAATGGAAAGAAGTAACAATGAAGCTATGAATGCTTACATTAGCTACTCCACTTGCTTAGGGTGAAATGTGCTCCTATGAGCTTTTCTCTGATATTTTCTGTGAATATTTCATTTAAGGGATTTAATGGTTTATTCCAAATATCTTGGATGCAGCTATCTTGGAATGTATTGTTCCTTTGTATAACCTTTGAAAAATGATTTACTGTTGAGAACCACAATAGTCAGTAACTTACTCAAGGAGTAGAAGCTGTTGACCAAATCTAAAAGGCACTTGGTATTGTTTCTTTTTATACTACCAGATATATTTGATTTTCTGTCATTTTTCATAATCAAATTTGCTAAGAACATTCCATATAATATTCAGAAAACATTTTTAAGTGTATACAATGTGCCAATCACTGAGAACAGCAATATGAATAATACGAGTGTAATTCTTGAAATAAAACTTAAAGGGAGTATATAGACAGATAACCATGTAGAATGTTCTAAGATCCATGTCCATTACACACTTAAATCATTGTCTTTGGTAGAAAAAATTAAGTTGTTTTGTTTAGAAAATATTTTCACAATAAAGTAAGTATATTTATCTGGTTTCACACTACCTGAGATTGGATAATTTATAAAGGAAGATGTTTAATTGACTCACAGTTCTGCATGGCTGGGGAGGCCTCAGGAAACTTACAATCATGGTGTAAGGTAAAGGAGAAGTAAGAATCTTCTTCACAAGGTGACAGGAGAGGGAGAGAGTGAAGTGGGGAGCAGGGATACACTTTTGAACCATCCGATCTCATAAGAACTCACTCACTATCACCAGAACAGCACGGGGGAATCATCCTCATGATCCGATTACCTCCCACCAGGTCCCTTCTTTGACATGTGGGGAGGGATTTGGGTGGGGACACAGAGCCAAACCATATTATTCCACCACTTGCCCCTCTTAATTCTCATGTCCTTTTCCCATTTCAAAACCAATTATGCCTTCCCAACAGTCTTCCAAAGCCTTAATTCATTCCAACATTAATTCAAAAGTCCAAGTCCAAAGTTTTGTCTGAGGCAAAGCATGTCTTTTCCTCCTATGAGCCTGTAAAATAAAAAGCAAGCTGGTCACTTCCAACATAAAATGTGGGTGCAGGCTTTGGGTAAATGCTCCAAAATTGGCCAAAACAAAGGGGCCATAGGCCCCATGAAAGTACAAAGCTCATCAGGGAACTCATTAAACCTTAAAGCTCCAAAACAATCTCATTCAACTCCATGTCTCAAATCCAGGGTTTGCTGATGCAAGGGATGGGCTCCCAAGGCCTTGGGCAGCTCTGCTCCTGTGGCTCTGCAGGATACAGCCCCTGCAGCTGCTTTCATGGGCTGACACTGAGCACCTGCACTTCTCCTGATGCACAGTGCTAGCTGTTGGTGGATCTACAATTCTGAAGTCTGGAGGACAGTGGCTGTTTGGTCACACCTCCACTAGGCAGTGACCCAGTGGGGACTCTACATGGGGGTTCCAACCATGCATTTCCTCTTTGCATTGCCCTAGTAGAGGTATTCTGTGAAGGCTCTGCCTCTGCAGCAAACTTCTGCCTGGACATCCAGGCATTTCCATATATCTTCTGAAATCTAGGTGGAGGTTTCCATAGCTTAACTCATGTCTTCTGTTTACCTGAAGGTCCAACACTGTGTGGAAGCTGTCAAGGCTTGGGGTATGCGCCCTCTGAAGCAATGGCCTGAGCTGTATCTTGGCCTCTTTTAGCTACAGCTGGAGCTGGAACAGCTGAGACCCATGGTGCTATGTCCTGAGGCTGTAGAGAGCAGTGGGGCCCTTGGCCTGGCCCATGAAACAATTTTTACCTCTTAGGCCTCTGGGAGGCTGTGATGCGAGTGGCTGCCGTGAAGATCTCTGAAATTCCCTGGAGACGTTTGCCCCATTGTCTTGGCTATTAATGTTGGAATCCTCATTACTTATGCACATTTCTTCAGCTGGCTTGAATTTCTCCCACAGAAAATGGCTTTTTCTTTTCCACCACATGGTCAGGCTGCAAATTTTCCAAGCTTTTTCACTCTGTTTCACTTTTAAACTTAAGTTCCAATTTCAAACCATCTCTTCGTGAATGCATATGACTGTATGCTTTCAGAACAAACCAGGTCACCTCTTGAATGCTTTGCCACTTAGAAATTTCTTTCCAGATACCATAACTCATCTCTCTCAAATTCAGTTTCACAGATCTCTAGGACAGGGACAAAATGCCACCAGTCTCTTTGTTAAAGCATAGTAAGAATGATCTTTCCTCCAATTCCCAATAAGTCTCTCATCTCCATCTGAGACCACCTCAGCCTGGATTCCGTTGTTCATCTCATTATCAGTATTTTGGTCAAAACCATTCAAGTCTTTAGGAAGTTCTAAACTTTCTCACACCTTCCTGTCTTCTTCTGAGCCATCTGAACGGTTCCAACCTCTGCCTGTTATCCAGTTCCAAAGTTGCTTCCACATCTTCAGGTTATTTTTATAGTGGTGTCCCACTCCCAGTACCAATTTCTTGTATTAGTTCATTTTCACACTGCTATAAAGAACTGACTGAGACTGAGCAATTTATAAAGGAGAAAGGTTTAATTGACGCATTTCTGCATGGCTGGGGAGGCCTCAGGAAACTTCTAATCATGGCAGAAGGTGAAGGAGAAGCAAGTACTTTCTTCACAAGGCAGCAGGAGGGAGAGAACATGAGGGAGGAACTGTCAAACACTTTCAAACTATCAGATCTCATGAGAACTCATTCACTATCATAAGAATAGCATGGGGGAAACCATCCCCATGATCCAATCACCTCCACCCGGTCCCTTTTGGGTGGGGACACAGAGTAAAACCATATCAATAAGAAAATTATTAATTGAACTGCATAAATATTTAGTAAATGAATTAAATCTATGCTTACATGTTTATGAATTCCTTATTACAGATATTTGCTTCAAAAATCAATACCACGTCTAGAATTTGGTGAAAAACAAAAAGACTCAAGCTCAGGGAAACCAGTGGCCTGTGGTCTCTGGAATGAATTTCATTCTCTGGAATGAAATGCTTGATTCTGTAGATTAACTTTTGTGTGGCTCAGGTCAAGATGCTTTATCTCTCAGCGTCAATATGTTCTTTAAGATGGGAAATATACTAATGCCAACCATCGAACAGGCCTAATGTGGAGGCCTTTGTGACTCTGTGGACTTCCTGATCCTGTGCCAGGCAGCTGGTAAGCATAGGGGGCTATCTGGCCTCTGCTTGAGCATGTCCTCTTGGCCTTTCTGATGCACTCAAAGGTTAGTGCACCCAGGTTACCCTCAACCACAAGTCTTAGGGTTGAGGTAAATACCCCAGCTTCCTCTGTCCTCAGTAAGACAATTTCAAGTCAGATCCACCCAGGTTTCTCAGAGCCTCATCAGTAGGAAGATTTGAGCTTTTGTTGCCCACAGTGATAATTCCCTCATTAACATGCTCTTTTCTGGCGCTTTTCCCTCCCTTGGCTCATGTCCCCACGCCCACACATTGTTTCCTGGGTCGCATCCTAAATAAATACGTTTACCAAATCCATGCCTCAAAGTCTGCTTTGCCAGGAACCAAACTTTGACAGCTAACCCACCTCAACTGAGCGCACATCCTGGCGCAGGCTCGAAGCCCAGAGAAGGATGGTTGCCACTGGAGCACCCAGGAGCCCCTCACACTGTGCTTTGCCTACATTGTGTGACTTCCGAGCCATAGCACCTGAGAACTTTCCGAGAATTTATCTGGAAACTTTCTCAATGAGTAAAAGCAAACAGATCTGGGGTGGGGTCTTACATTTCCCAAAGCACACAGACAGAATTCACTGTATTAATATAGCTTTTTATTTTGAATTTACTCATATAGAGTGAAGAAATACCTTAGAAAGAGCTATTTCTGATAAAAGGGGTGTGCTCTGATCTACAGGCTAAAGTATCTCAACTGGATTCACTTTCATACAAATTAAATGGTCTTAACTATATTTAGGTGGGAAGAAGAAAAGAGGATGGAAGGAAATAAGAGAAAGCTGAATTTAAATTATGGGGGCTGCAAATATTAACCTTGAATGAATACTTAAACTGCATATTACATTTCTTCCTATAACTAAGCTGTTTAACAAATTTAGTTCCTGATTTAATTTTCATAAGAATATCAAATCATCATATTATCAGACTTCATGTCTTCAGTAAGAATTGAGGGTGCTTCAGGAAGCTGAGGCTTCTCATGAGAGGTCCCTCGTCTTCCTACAGGACAATCACCCCATTTAAGGATAAGAATGTGGTGAGCTCAGGGACCATTTCCTGGACACCCTGTCCAATCCTATGTTTTCTTCCATGCAGACATACCCAAAGTGAATGTTCCCTAATATTAGTGGTGAGCTAGGATGTGTGCAAACTCTCATTTGAAAACTTTCTTGAGGCATAGAGCAAATCACCATAATATTTGTATTTTAGCACTGTACTTTGAACATAGCCAGGAATACATACTGATGAAGTTGGGACTTAAATTTTCATGATGAATTACATCAGAAATATTCTAATATGGATATCAAAAGTGTTTTTTTGATAAATAATTTGACAACTATAGACAGAACTGCTTCTGTCTATAAATTGCCATCAAAGGGGGAACCGATACTAAAGAGAACCCATGTTCTAACTCATTGCTGCCTGATCATTCTCCCTAACAGGGGGTTTCAGACATTTCCTTGGCATAAAGTCTTCTTTGGCTTCCCTGGTTAAATATATACTCCCCAGCCTGGTTTCCAAGGGCCTGCAGAAGAAAATCCATCACACATTTCCCACATTCATCCCTCTGTATGCTGTGGACAGTCTGGTTTCTGCGGGTATGCTGAACATACTGTTTTGGTTCTTCGGGTTGCAAGGAAGACAGACAAGATTATATCTGCCTGAGCAAAATAAGGGGGATTTATGGAGAAAGTGTCATGTGATCTATGGAAGACCTAAGCATCCAGGAACCAAAGGAGGAAGAATCAGGCAATCAACCTCAGTGCAGATTTGGAGACCACCTTTCATCTGACTCTGCTATTGCTGGGACTCAATCTACTTCCCATTGTCTAGAGATCCCAGGTCATGTCATAGAAACTTGAGAGAGAGTCCAACTGATCAAGCTTTGTCCAATCAACTACCTTGATCGAATTAACTACTTTGATCTAATCAACTAGAACAATGAATGAGAATCATGAAACTCAAACCTGGCTTCTGAAATCCTGCCCTGCACTTGTATAGCTGATCAGAGAAAAGATCAAATGGGCAAACAACCTTCAAAATTTGTTTTCTCAGACTATGTTCACATACTTTACCTTCTGCCTGCATGCTGTTCTTGTTCTCTGGAAAAACCATTTCTATTCTTTAAGCCTAACCTCAAATGAAGACTTCACAGGTTCTCCAAAAAAGATCATCTCTCTCTTGTAAATTATCACTTTCTCGTATTTTTATTGATAGATAACTCACATACAATAAAATTTACCTTTTAAAAACATGCAGTTAAGTCTGGGCATGGTGACTCACCCCTGTAATTCCAGCACTTTGGGAGGCCTAGCGAGGCAGATCACAAGGTCAGGAGATTGATATCCAGACCATCCTGTCTAACACAGTGAAACCCCGTCTCTACTAAAAATACGAAAACTTAGCTGGGCGTGGTGGTACGCTCCTGTAGTCCTAGCTCCTCAGGAGGCTGAGGGAGGAGAATCATTTGAACCCGGAAGGCAGAGATTGCAGTGAGCCAAGATCACACCACTGGACTCCAGCCTGGGCAATACAGCAAGACTCCGTCTCAAAAAAGAAAAAAAATATATGCATTTAAGTGGCTTTAGTATATTTTCAGTGTTGTACAACCACCACCACTATCTAATGCCAGAATATTTTCATTACCCATAAAAGGAACCCTACCCATGAATAGTCCTATGCCCAGAGCCCCTGGCAACCACAAATCTCTTTCATTCTCTATGAATTTGGCTTGCTCTGGACTTTCATATTAATATAATGGAATCATACAATATGTGTCCTTTTCTGTCTGGGTTTATTCACTTAGTGTAATATTTTCATGATTTCTCTTGCAACATGGATCAGAAGTTTATATCGTTTTTGGCCAAATATCATTCCATTATATGGAAAGACCACATTGTGTTTATCCAGTCATCAGTTGATGGACATTTGGATTATTTCCACTTTTTTTTCTATTACAAATAATGCTATTATAATTATTCATGAATAAGTTAATGTGTGGACATATATCTTTAATTTTCTTGAGCGTACACTTAGGAATAAAATTATTGGGTCATATGATAACTCTCTGTTAAACTTTCTGAGGAACTGCCAAAATATTTTCCAAAGTAGTCATGCCATTTTATGTCCCCGCTAATAATAGGCAAGGTGTTAATTTTATCCAAATCTTCATCAAAATGTTATTTCATATATATATATATATATATATATATATATATGTATATCCATCTGTATCAATCTATCAAATTAGTATTATTATTGTAGCCATCCTAGTGGGTTTGAAGTGCTCTCTTACCATGATTTTTATTTGTTTCCCTAATGGCTAATGATGTTGCACATCTATCTGCCCTAGTGGTTTTCATAGTGTAGATATTTGAGAATTTGACTTTTTTCTTCACTTCCTCAACTAAAACTAGCACCTGTTGCTTGCAGCTGAATTTTAATTCCCTTCATATTGTCTGCAGAACTGCGTACAATGCCTGTTATTATTTACATTATCATCTGAGGCTGGGTACAGTGTCTCATCCTCGTAATCCCAGCACTTTGGGAGGTCAAGGTGGGTGGATCACTTGAGCCCAGGAGTTTGAAACCTGGCTAGGCAATATAGTGAGACTTCGTCTCTAAAAAAATTTTAAAAATAAAATAGTGGGGCCTGGTGGTATACACCTGTAGTCCCAGCTACTCATGAGTCTGAGGCAGGAGGATCATATAAGCCCGGAAGGCAGTGGTTGCAATAAGCCAAGATCATGACACTGCACACCAGCCTGGGAGAGAGAATGAGACCTTGTTCAATAAATAAATTAATAAGTTTATTAATTAATTAATATTTTTGAAAAAATATTATTTGAATGTTAAAAATAATATTGCATAATAAATTTCACTCCGTTTTATGAAATCAAGATTGTCATTATCATCTAATGTTTCTATAAGAGCCCAAATTCATTGGCCTACAAGTTGAACCACACTAGGGCAGTCTTATTTTTGCAACATTAATGCCTTGATTTTACTCAGCAACTAACAGATGCCTTAAAGATTTTATCATTAATTTCCATAGTGGCTTTTTGTGGTAGAGATTGTTATCCTCATTTTAAAGAATTGGGAATAGAGACCATGACATGTACCTAAAATTCCATCAGTTCTGCTATGTCTATAAGCCCCTTTGTGGTCAGGGACAATGGAATACAGGCAAGAATGACTTGTGTCACATCCAGGTCCAAGCAGCAAATAAGTAGCACACAGTTCCTCACGTATTCCCTTTTTCAGGGCAACAACCAGGGACCTATGCCTCTGACTGGTGCAGCTATAAGATGCTGGAGCCTCTGTGAGGCCACTTTCCAGGGTGATGATATGGTGTATGTCCCAGACAGCCATGTAATATGACAAGAAATAAACCTGCCTTGTGTTAAGCCCTGGGGTTTTGGACTTATTTGTTACTGAAGCACAGTCTAGCTTACCTTTATTAATACATAGACATGAATTGATTTTGCCTAAAACCACCTAATTAAGATGTAGAAGAACTTAGATTCAAACCATGACTGTGCCTCCAAAATCCTCTCCCACCTCATTCCGAAAATGGCAAGATTAAGTTTTGTGTAGCATAATTTACAAAGTGATTCCATATCTATTTCCTCTAGTAGACATTCATGATAGAGTTGACCTAAGTCTGATCCAATGTAGACTCATATTCCTATTACCCGCCTACACCTTCAAATTTCTCCATATTTAATCGGAATATTTAAGCTTTCCAGCAGCTTTTCAGAATTGGTAAACAGGCCATACATCTCAGAAGGTTAAACTAAGTCCACTAAGATCCCATTCAGAAGTAGACAGGTAAAGGTGAAATTCTAATCCTCCTCACTCGCCTATAATACCACATCTCTGCCTTGAAAAATGAAGGGTTTTTTTGAAGGTTTTTCTCTCATCAGAAAGTTGGTGCTGTAGCTTTAAGGACTGCCGCCTTCCACTGGAAAACTAAGCCATTTCTTTCCACCCTCTTAGACCAATGTTGCAATTTGCAATTATTTTCATATCCAAAGAGTGAAATATCTAGGACGAGCAAGGACTCTAGAAAGAAACTATGGCCATGCACATGATTAGTGTATGATGCACAAAAAAATAAAATAAGTCAAATGAAATGATGGGAAAACTTGAAGAGACTCAACCTTTTGTTTTCCTTGCTTATATTATATTTTATATCCAGACCCTGCCTTTGGGCCATAATATATGCTTGTGAAAATTTATTTAGAAATTTTTTGATAGTGAACAAATCCATGAATGCTTTTTTTATTTTAAAAAATGTAAGTTTAAAAGAGGACATCTTTCTGTGTTATACACTAAAGAATTTCCAAAGCTTGCACAAAATTAATTGTTCATGACCTTCATAAGCAAGTAAAATAGAATGACTAGTGTGAAATTGAATTGAGTCCAAATTGGGTGATGCTGGAATTCTAGAAGCAACATGAATCCACCAGGCCTCAAAGATTTAAGCTCAACTCACCAAATCCATTTTTTAGTTTGGAGGCACACCTAGATAGGTACGTGAATTTGAATATGCACAACCCTTACAGGTAGGCATTCAATTCTACATTTCTTTGATTTGAATATCAAGATTTCAGAAAATGACAAGCTAGATGAGGATCACTTTCTGGGTTAAGAATAAAATAAAAAGTTTCATCAGTTGTCCTCTGAGCCTCCACAGGGTAAATTCATCTTCAAATTTATCTTCGTTGCTTTAAATGTCTAATTTGAGTGTTCAGCCTCTAAAATCAATTTCAGATGTCTCTGGGGAGCTGGAACAAATAGCTTGCCTGCACTGTATTAAGTTTGAGCTGGGAAGGGAAAAAGACTTTGTCTTTTACACATTATCAGTAAGATGAGTATGACAGCAAGAAGAGAAAGAAACCTGACATGTTTTCGGGCACATTAGCATCCTTTAACTATTAATATTATTTAGCATTCATTATTCACAGAACAGGACAACCCGACTTTGACCTCGTTTTTGAAAAAACATATTGATTGGTATGAAGATGGCATTTCAATTAGCCTGAGGCAGGTTGGAATCACCCACTGGAACCCAGAGATTTGGTTCCCAGCACCCCTTCAACTGAGTCTTAGGCCAGTCAGCTGAGAACTAGACACAGATAGACTCCAGGAACCAGAAAATTCCAGGTGAGTGAATCTGAGGAGGCCCTCTCCTGTGGAATAACTTGGTTGAACTCATAAAAAAAAAAGTCTTATTACTTCTAGGGAAAGTGGCAAAGAGATGACTTCCCTGGACCTGGGATCTATTAACTGTCTTGGAATAAAAGTGTTTACCGATCCTTGTCAGCAAGGATAATTTGCACCAACAGAACACAGTGTTGGCTATTAAAAAACCCAAACTTGAGCAAAATGGGAAACACACACACACACACACACACACACACACAGAACAGCTCTCATTACAGAGCGAACATTTCTTATTTTGCAAACTGGAATGCTTCACCCACAGGGAGACTTTACTCTAGAAGAAAAAAAAAAGACTACTTTTGTAGTAAGAGAGCTCCAATGGAAAGTAGTGAGAGGAGCCTGCGATCAGAGCTTAGGAAGTTTAGATTTCAAGCTTCTCCTTTCCATTTCCGAGTCTGTAGCCATCTGTTGGTGGCATCTCACAAACAGAATCCACGTTCGAGAAAATATAGGTTAACATTCTATAGGCTCAAAGATGGTGTCCCAAATATATCTACAACCTAATCCTTGGAGCTAATGAATATGGTACAACATATGGCAAAAAAAAAAAAAAATGTTTTTGCCAATGTGCAGATGTGATTCAGTTAGGAATCTTGAGATGGAGAGATTATCCTGGTTATTTGGGTGGGCTCTAAATACACACACAAGTGTTCTTATTAGAGGGAAGCAGAAGATTTGACTACACATGGATAGAGGTGAGGATGATGTGAAGACAGAGCAGAGAGAAATTTGAAGACACTGACCCTGAAGATTGGAGTGGTGTGGCACAAGCTAAGGAATGCCATCAGTCACCAGAAGCTGGCAGAGTCAAGGAGTAGATCCTCCCCTAGAACCTCTAGAGGGAGCACGGTCCTGCCAACACCTTGATTTCCATCCAGTGATCTTGATTTCAGATCTCTGGCCCCCAGAACTGTGAAAGGGTAAACTTTGTGGTAATCTCTTACAGGGGCCACAGGAAACTAATACATTTGCATACATCATAATTTAACAGTATAAGTGTCATGCTTAAAATTATAGTTTTAATGATCCTTTCCAAGATCCAATTAATTAGACTTTGTAGGAAAATCATATCAATAGATCTGGGTTCACATCTCACTTTTCTTCATACAAACTCTACCACCCAGGACATGGTACTTTTCTGCTCTGATTTTCCCTCTTTGAAACTGTAAATTGGATACAACAATTCCTGCCCTGTCTTCCTCAAAATGATCTTAGGAAAGGAGGACCGAGGTCATCTTGGAGGTTTTCCTTGAGGACACAACACACTTGAGCTTGGCTATAAAATACAGTCTGGCAGAAAACGGAGCATGCTTTTTACATCTCTAGCTCATTCTCCTCATTATTTCCATTTTCGCAGGATACTTAGCCTCATCTTCATAGTACATAAACTTTGTGATTGATATTTGGTTATTTATATACTATCTGTTCCCTTTGAGAAAACAAGTACCTTGAGAGCAACGAACCATCTGTTTCATCTCCCAGTGTAGTTGCAGCACCTAGCACGTGGGCAGGTCTCAAAAACATTTGTTGAATAATCGAATGAATGAATGAATGAGTGATTCATCTTTAATTTTCATCACAGCCATTCATATCCATATTTCCTCATTTCCTATGATTTGTCTTCCTTTCTTAAATATTATTGAATGCTGTTCAGTAACAAGATTTGTTATGAGCTCTGAGGTTGCAGCAATGAGCGCCTGTCTGAGACCTCATCATTGAGTGAGAAAGAAAAATGAAATGATAACAAACAACGACAAAAAGATAGTAAGACCTTGAGGAAGAAACAGAAATATTAAGAACGGCTTCCCGGAGAGGTGTGGACAAAATGGAGTTTTGAAAATTGAAAAATTTGAAAGGGAGTTTGGGAAAGAAGAGAGAGAGAGAGAGAGAGGGTGTAGGCAGAAGAATGTGCAAAAGAAGAGAATCTCACTTGCAATTCAAGTCAGAAGAAATGCAAGGGCCCAACCCAAACATGGCATCCATGGAAACAGTGATGTGGGAACTGGTGAGAGCTCCTGAGGCTGGACCATTTGGCAGAAGGAGGGCTTCCGCAGAGCTGAGGAGGGGAGAGGTGAGCAACATGGGTTCTGAATGAGAAAGCCCTGAAACTATATCTCAGGTATTCGCTTCTAAGTTACAACAGTACTTCCCAAAAAGTCCTGACTTATGCCTACAGTCCCAACAAATTTATCAAAGCACCCTGCTTTCACTATCAAAACTTTCCCAGTGGGGCCAGGCGCGGTGGCACACACCTGTAATCCCAGCGCTTTGGGAGGCTGAGGTGGGTGGATCACGAGGTCAAGAGATCGATATCACCCTGGCCAACATGGTGAAACCCCGTCTCTACTAAAAATACAAAAATTAGCTTGGTGTGCTGGCATGCACTTGTAGTCCCAGGTACTCTAGAGGCTGAGGCAGGAGAATCATTTGAACCCAGGAGGCGGAGGTTGCAATGAGCCAGGATTGCACCACTGTATACCAGCCTGGTGACAGAGAGAGACTCTGTCTCAGGAAAAAAAAAAAAAGAAAGAAAGAAAGAAAAGAAAAGAAAGAAAGAAAAGAAAAGAAATAAAGAAAGAAAAGAAAAACCTCCTGGGTAGGATAATAAATTATGTGGTCTTCGATTCTTAGGTGTGTGTTCAAGTTACTTACTTTCCAGGACCTTCAGTTTCCTCATCTGTGAAATTAGCAAAATAATAGTAATACTCTTCAGTGTGGATTAAATGAGATAACTTATGTGGGACACACTTTATTTGTTGCAACATGTAGTATATGAATGATAAATGGTACCGTTATTATTATATACTATTTGGAGGAATTTTTTTAAAAAATATATTATTAAACAATGTGGAATCATTTTAAAATGTTCAAAAAGAAGCAGAACACGACCAGATCACACCTTAGTGGTTCTTGGCCAGCATGGATAGCTGGGAGTTTATCTACCCAAGCCTTGTCAGGGACATGGTTGTTCAATGAATTCTGTCGTTCATAGTCTAATGAATAGGACATGCATCCACTCACCCACGCATTCAGAAAGCAATTTTTCTTCACAGATTTTCATTAACCCGTTAACCTTAAAAGAGCCATTTACCCACCCTGTGCCTCACTTTTATTATCTGTAAAATCATCAAACTTCCTTCTTCACAGCATTGCTGGGAAAATTAGATGAATTAATAATGATACTCTAAAATGCACTTATAAAAGTGTTTGGCGAGTGTTTGAGATTATTGCTAACTTTTTGGAATAAGGACCTAGGTTTGCTACTTGCTAGCTGCACAAACTTGAAAAATGTGCCAGCTCTTTAAGCCCCAACTAACTCACTTGCAAAAATGGAGGTGATGTCACCTCAGCGGGAGGTTTGCAGGATTCCATGGAAGACAGACTGGCACAGAGGAGGCATGGAACAAATGTTTATTCCTTTTCATAAATAATTGTTTTGCCATATAATATGTTTGCAGATTTTTTTCACCCTTCTCTAAATTTTTCAGGGTTGCCTTTAGAGATAGTTTTATTATTATTACTACTGTAGTTGGTATTCATATAGAAGAGTTCCCAGAAGATCCCTAGCCCAGTTCCTAATTTTAAATGTACTTGCACGTGTCATAGGGGATGACTTCACTGGCCTCAAGTTACACAGAAAGTTGCTGGAGTGAGTCTAGAACCCAGGACCCCTGATCTACAGCCTGCAATGCTTTTTATTTTTTATTTTTCCTACCTAAAAGAATATCACCTAAGTCGAGTCAGATTAGGACCTCTTCTAGAAATAACATGTCCTTATAATAAAATGGATCATAAGATGCATTCAAAACACAGCCATTTGTGAGTATTCAATGCTCAAGGTATGTGGCAACCAAACGTGCTGTCTCAAAGCTTGGCGGGGAGCCTTCAGATCTGGTTACAACAAGTCAAAGCTGAGAGAGGTGCAGAAGGACCCTTCCTGGCACTCAGGAATGTCCAACTCCATGTGAACAGAGTTTCTAGGTTGTTTTTTTGTGTGTGGGGGTTTTCTTGGCTGCAGGAGCCTTGCTGGCTTCCCGCACTGTCAATCACCTCCCTCCTGGATTTCTAGCTTACTTGGTCAATACAAATAGAACAATCGCCTAAGCGACGTGGAAACTTTGATGTTCTCCATCATTGTTGGCGCACAAAAGCACTCGGATTGACCTACTTACATGTGCCTTTCCTCCTCTGCTCCCCAATAGGACTCTGGCTATATTTACAGACTCCACAGAAAACCTGGATTTAGATAGCGCTTCCCTGGGGAGAAATTATTAGCGCTAATCCTTGTCTTGGAACAAAGCAGCCGGTCCATGGGATAATGGAGCTCTGATATCCCCCTGCACCAGCTCTGCCTTCCAGCCCTGGGTCCCAGCATAAGACCCACATAGAAATCCACGCTGCTCACCTGGCAAGGGTCATGGTATTAATATGCTAATTGTAGGACAGTTTGCCAATTATGCTATTTTTATAGATCTGCAATTAATTACAGAGAGATTAAGTGTAATTTTGATCGTGTCATTTGCCTGACTCGGAGCCCACGATGGCTCAGGGCTGACATCCCCAGCATCTCCAGATGCCTTGAAGGCTCAGCATTGATTAGTCCTCATTTAATTTCTTCCTCATTCTTTAGCTGAGACCCCCACAGTCCACATGATGGGGAGGGATTCATGCTTGAAATCAGGCCTAAACCAATAAGAAGTGAGAACTGCAACTCTCAATGAAGTCTCCATGTCCTGCCCCTTAGCCTTTGCAAGAACCCGTTCAACCCAGCGAGATGCGTATCAGAGGGGTGGGAATTAATTCCATGTTCCACTGATGAGACAATAAAAAATGTCATGGTGTGGATGAAGAAAGGTCCACCAGTGCATCCCAATTGCCTAAAAATCCTATGAACAGTCTTTGAAGCATTCCAGTGTAAAAACTGACGTTAAGAAAATTATTACAGAAATGTATGAAGATGCGTGTATGGAAGGTTCATACAGCATTATTAACAAAAGTAAGCCCAGAAACCATCTAACTAGCCATGTAACTAACTGGAGAAATTGTTCTATGTAGACTTCTATATCTGTTAATATGACTTGTCCTCTAGTTCAAGCAATAAGCATAAGGTCATTTAGTTTTCTTTGTATAAATATAAACTACTTTTTTTCTATATTTTTGTTCTTTTAGAGTAACAATTTCATTGATATATAATTCACAGAGCATAACACTCACACTTTTAAGGTGTGCAATTCGTTGTTTTTTAATATAGTCACAAAATTATGCAACCGTCTCCAATATCGAATTCAGGAATATTTTTATCACTCAGAAAAGAAATCCTATACTTGCTGGCAGTCAGTCCTCATTCGTCACTCCCCTCAGCTCCTGGCAACCACTAATTTACTTTCTGTATGTGTTGATTTGCCTATTTGGAACATTTCATGTAATGGAATCTTATAATATGAGGTATTTTGTATCTGACTTCTTTAACCTAGCATAATATTTTCAAGAGTCAGTCCCCTTATAGTATGTATCAGTATTTCATTCCTTTTCATGACTGAAAAATGTTTCATTTTATGGATATATTACATTTTGTTTATTTATTTATCTGTTGATGGGTATTTGGCTTGTTTCTGCTTTTTGGTGATCATGAATAATGCTGCTACATTCATGTATATCGTTTAATGTGGATATGTTTTCTTTTCTTTCTTTTTTTTTTTTTGAGTATACATCTTAGTGTAGAATTGCCAAATCATATGGTAGCTCTATGTTTAGACTTTTGATGTACTGAAGACTGTTTTGCAAAGCAGTTCTACCATTTTACATTCCCACCAGCTATGCATGAGAGCTCCAATTTCTTTTTGAGACAGAGTCTCACTCTGTCATCCAGGCTGGAGTGTAATGGTGCAAACTCGGCTCACTGCAACCTCCACCTCCCAGGTTCAAGTGATTCTCGTCCCTCGTCCTCCTAAGTACCTGGGATTACAGGCGTGCACCAGCATGCCCAGCTAATTTTTGTATTTCTAGTAGAGATGGGGTTTTGCTTTGTTGGCCAGGCTGGTCTTGAACTTCTGACTTCCAGTGTTCCACCCACCTTGGCCTCCCAAGGTACTGGGATTACAGACGTGAGCCACCGCACCCGGCCAAGGGCTCCAATTTCTATACATTCTCTCCAACACTTGCTATTATTCATCTTTTTAGTTATAGCCATACCTCTAAGTGTGAAATGGTATCCATTGTAGTTTTGATTCAAACTTCCTTAAGGATTCATGATGTTGAGCACATTTTTGTGTGCTTGTTTCCATTTGTGCACTTTGTTTTGAAAAGTGTCAATGCAAATCTTTTTCTCATATTGAATTGGGCTCCTGTTGAATTGTACAAGTTATCTATACAGTTTGAATACAAGTCCCTTAACAGATATATAGTTTGCAAATGTATTTGCCCATTTTGGGGGCTGTCTTTACTTGCCTGAGGGCATCCTTTGAAGGACAAAATGTTTATTTTTGATGAAGCCCATTTTTTCTTTTATTTCTTTTGTTTTTGATGTCATATCTAAGAAACCATTGCTGAATCCAAAGTTATGAAGATATACTTCTCATTTTGTATTGAAAATGTGTTTGTTTTCCATTTATAAATGAGTAAAAGTCTGAAAACTGGAACACTCTCGTGTGTATGTTGGCCACCAGGCTGTGTCACTCATTTGGGTTACTGCGTGACCACATGTTTTGACCCACTTCTGCCTTTCACCTTTCATGTTTCTCTCATCCCAGTTTCCTGCTCTCTACTTTCTGAACCATAACTGCTGACAGGTGCCTCAGCTCTCCCCGCCTCTCTTACTGTCTCATGGGCAGACTTCCCCACTGTGACCTCAACCAAAGCCTGATTCCTCTCACTCAGTCTCATTCACCCAATCAGAAGAGTATGGAGAGGACTGGACATTTGGAAGCCCAGAGCCTCATGCTTGGAAGGGAACAAGAGAGACCAATCTCAAGCTGTCTTTGGATGCTTCCAAAAATAACTTTCTTCTCTTACAGCATTGCTCAATAGACGGTCCCCAGCCTTTACCTGAACACCTTCACTGATATGAAACTCATCATTTGCAAAAGCATAGGCTTACATTTTCAGACAATTAAATTAGTTCTTTTTATTTTTTCTTTTGCAGACAAGGTATTACTCTGTCACCCAAGTTGGAGAGCACTGGCACGATCATGTCTCATTGCAGCCTCAACCTCCAGGTCAGGCAATTCTCCTGCCCCAGCCTCCCAAGTAGCTGGGACCACAGGCACACACCACCACACCTGGCTACTTTTTTATTAGTATAATTTGTAGAGACACGGTCTCTCCACGTTGCCCAGGCTGGCCTTGAACTGCTGAACTCAAGCAATCCTCCAGCCTCGGCCTCTTGGTGTTGGAATTATATATGTGAGACACTGAACTCAGCTACGTTAGTTCTATTTTGAGAATAAGACAGTCAGTCCCTTTGCAGCTTCATTCATTGTCCCTTAGTCTTCTCATCACCACCATGCAGGACCATTGAACTTCATGTGCTAGTAACAGCCCTTCAAGTGTTTGAGAACAGTGACCTTGGGTATCTTAACCTTCTTCTCCAGACTCCCCACCCCTAGTGCTATCTGCCATTCTCTCATCTCATGGTTTTGGGAGCCCTCACTGGCCTCCTTCATTTGTCCTCAAAGACTGCAGTCAAGACTCTCATGCCTTACACAGCCTGAGAACACACACCCCTTCCTTTCCTCTGTGGAAAGCAGGAGAATGCCTATCGCCCTGCTGGACGTCATCCTGCTGCAAACCCAGTCTGAGGGCCCTCAATTCCTCCATCCTATCAAGGAAGCTTTACCTGGCTTCTCTGCTCCACACCTATCTGCACAAAGACATTGAGCGTGTGTGTGCAGGGCTCCTGAGAAAGGACAGTAGTGCAGACTGAGCCCAACTCAAGCCCACTCTACATTCCTGCTCCCTGGCACCTGGGCTGGGTGTGTCTTAGACAAGGAGTTGTGGTTGTGTGTGTGTGTGTATGTGTATGTGTGTCTGCGAGTGCTCTATTTTTCTGATTCTCATAAGAAGCTACATTCAGTGTCATCAGCTGTGTCTCCATACCACATCCACACCACTGTGGGCCCCTGCCCATCCTCCTCCCAGGCCTCCCTGCCTGCCACTGCCACCTGCTCTCCACTGCCCTGCCAGTGAAACTAGAAAGAAAGGCAGTCTTCCTCTACCTAAAACCCTCCAGGTGTGTCCCAGAACCCAAGTCAAAGGTAAGTTCCTTCTCATTGCCTGTGACACCCTGAAGGAACTGACCTGCTGGCCTCCCCAAGTGTTCTTGACTATTTCCCCTCTGTCCTCACACCCTCACTCCTGTGACCCCTTGCTCCTGGAATGCACCAGGCTGTTTATCATCCTAGAGTCTCATTCACTCTTTCTTTCATTCTCTAGTCCCATGCTTTCCTGGACATGTCTTATTCCCATGCATTCCTGGACATGTCTTAAAGTAGCAAGGGTCACTTCCTCAGAAAGGTCTTTCCTGAACCCCTCTTCCTGATTCACCAAATACACACATTTTAACAACAACAGCCAACATTTACTTTTGCAAACAGGCTTAAATATTTCCACAGAAACAAATCTGTTTAATCCTAAATTGTCCAGTGAAGAAACTCAGGCACAGCGATAAGAAACTCACCTGTGTCCACACAGCAAAGGTGAGATGGAGTTGGGCTTCATGCCCTCTGACTACAGAGTCCTCACTTCTAATTGCTGCAGTATTCACATTCTCATTGTACCTCTTCTTACAGCTCTCTTCTTCTGTCTCTTGATAGTATATATCATAATGTAAAATAGCTGGGACCTACTATTTATCCATCCATCCATCCATCAGTCCAACCATTTATCCATCCATCAACGCACCCATCCATCCTAATATCTTTCTATCTGACTATTTTCTGACTTATTCCACACACTGTGAGCTCTGTCCAAAGAAGGCTTCTGCTGATTCTTTTACCACTATGTACTCGAAGTTGCCACAGTGCCAGGCTCAGTGCATGCTGCACACTCCAATGAATGAATGGATGCCTAGCACAGTGTTAGACACAGGATACAAAAAGTAGGTTTGGAGAAGGTCCTTCTATGCAAGGAGGTCACAGAGCTCTGGGGAAGGGGCTCCACCTTGCAGCACCGTGGCAGTTAAGCTACTGTGGGAGTCAGGGGAGCCTTGCGTCTGATGGTGTCATCTGGAGGACTTCCCAAGGAGGAGACCCCTTCCCAGTTGAGCTATGTCAGCAAGCCCACACCGCTGGCTGATAATGACGAAAGTACCCCAGTATTTTTGTGCATCTGTCTTCCATTGGTGGAAGCTCCAGTGAATCCCAGGAGAACAGCAGTAAGAGAGACTCTATTATGAATGGGGACTTCCTGTCCCTGGGAGTGCTCAGGAGAAGGCAGGTGTCCTTTGTCAGGGTTGCTGACTGGGGTACCAGGGAGGAGGTGATGGCCAGGGCTTGCTTCCAGCTTCCCACAACTTCTGTTCCTCTGTGCTTTACAGAGGGTTTACAGAAAATCACGGACAGTGCACGTAGCTATTAAAAGAGAGATAAGTCTTTTATGTGGGAGGCATCAAATGCCCAAGGGGTCCGGTGTGTTTGGGGAAACAGTCTACCTTTTGTAAAGTCGCTGTAAAGTAGACCCACCACAGAGAACCCAACATGATCTACCTATTTCCTATCCTCAAGGGAGTAAGAGACCCTTTGACACATTTAAAAGTTGACATGACATTTATTGGGTATAATCTATCTATCTATCTATCTATCTATCTATCTATCTATCTATCTATCATTTAGGAGATACCAGAAAGCAAAATGCCAGAAATAAAGTTATCCATAATCCTCTCACCTTGATATCAGGTCTATGCACATTTTTCATTTTTTGTGTATTTTATTCTGGTCTTATTTTCTATTGCCATATACGCCTATTTTATTGTGATCCTGCTTTTTCTCTTCCAAAACACTGTAAACATGTTCCATGTCATTAAGTGGCCTCCTAAAACATGATTTTTAATAGCTGCTTAGTATTCCATTTTACAGCTGCTCCTTAAAGCAGTTAACCTCTCCAGTGCTGGTGGGGATTTGTGTTTCCAGAATTTCAGCAGCGTATATATAGCTATTTTTATACATATAATTATTTCTTTAAAAAAAATCCCTAGATTTCAACTTGTAGAGTCAAAAGGAAAGTCTGTCTACAAAGTGTTTGATATGTGTTACCCAGTTGTCCTCAGGAAAAATGGTACCAGTTCACAGTCCTGCCAGCAGTATTGGAGGGGGCTTACTTACGGTGACACTTGGAAACCTTTGCTGGGAGGGAGGGAGCTCATCTCTACTGCACTGTGGCAGGGAAGGCTGCATTCAGACAGGGAGTCTCTGACCTTCCAGACACCAATGATGTGAAGAAAATGCCAAGACTTGGCAGCAGACGGTCTGCGATCAAGTTGCAATTCTGCTGCCTCTGAAGCCACTCCACACCATCATCCAGAAATGACCATAAAGTCCAGTCAAGGGCTTCACTGGCAACAAATAAAAGGCTTACTCCTCCCAGTAGGACTTTGAACATGGAAAATGGTCAAAAAGAGACTTCCTGCATCCAGGGGGCCAATGGAAAATGATGAGTGAATCAAACAGGTGGAATTGACTAGAAATGAGGTGAAAACACTGGAGTCCAACTGCCTGGGCTTGTGCCCTGGGCCCACCTGTAGCAGATGAGTCCCCGGGCCTGGTGCCTAGCTTTCCTGGGATCTGTTTCCTCATCTGTAAAATGGGGCTATATTAGGGATTAAATTAGTATCTGTAAAGTCTCCAGCATAGGGCCTGGTGTTTAATAAGCACAACATTTGTGTATTTAAATAAATAAAACCTTCCAGGTGACACACCCTGAGTTTAAATCTGTACCCTATACAACTGGGTTCTCATGAGCTTCCACCCTGCAAAATCTTTATTTTTGTTTTCTGAATGAGGAATTCAGAAAGTTTAAGTAAATTGCCCACAGTTGCAAAGCTAATCAATGGAAAACCTGGGATTGAACCTGGGTATTTCTACTCCAGGGCAAATTATCCTATTTTTTATATGTTTTGGATAAATTAAAAGTTGTGTTTTTTTTTTTTTTTTTTTCTCCCCGAGTTGGAGTCTTGCACTGTTGCCTGGGCTGGAGTGCAATGGTGAGATCTCGGCTCACTGCAACCTCCAATCGTTTGAAGGTTCAAACGATTCCCCTGCCTCTGCCTCCCAAGTAGCTGGGATTACAGGCACCCTCCACCACACCCAGTTATTTTTTTGTATTTTTAGTAGATACGGGGTTTCACTATGTTGGCCAGGCTAGTCTTGAACTCCTGACCTTGTGATCTGCCTGCCTCAGCCTCCCAAAGTGCTGGGAGAATAGTTATTTCACGTATCTCATTTTGTCCACAGCAATCTTTCTGTTTACTTCTTTGTTAACTTATTAAGATATAACTTGCATTCAGTAAAATTCACCCTTTCAAAGCATTCTGTTCTAAGATATAGTAAAAATATCCAGCCACTATCCACCATGAGAATCAGGATTGAGACTATTTCCATTTAGCTAAAGTTTTCTCACCACCCCCATCCAATCGCCAGACCATGGCATCTACTTATCAGATTTCACCCCCTCAAGTTTGGCTCTCTCCAGAAAATCATATACATGGAACCATTTAATATGTAGTCTTTTGAGTCTGACTTCTTTCACTGAGCATCATGCACATGAGATTTTCCATGTCGTGGCATGGATCCGTAGTTTGTTTCTTTCCATCACTGACACAATAGTCGGTAGATATCATCTCTACTTTATAGCTGAAGAAACTGAGGCTGAAGGACACTAAGTACCTTTCCGAAGGTCACACAGCAAGAGTCCGGGTCTTCTCATTTTAAGTCCTGCACTTTAAAACTCTGTATGTAGCAAACACGGGATGGGGTTTTGCACCTTGTTCTGCTGTGTATTGTGTAGGAAATGCTGCTTCAGCATGCGCCTCCCTGTTAGGTAGTGAGTTCCTGGGAGACAGGGATTCAGCTCTGTTTGTTATGTTCACTGTATCATGAGCAGGGTGCCCAGCCCAGAGTGTACACGTTCAGGAAGCATTGGTTAAATGTGACAACATGAAGAGCAAGGCGATATTTTGGAAAGCAAAAATAGCATCAGCCAGTCTTGTAATGCATGTATTATATCAAAGCACTTTGAGTTTTCATTTTGAGGCATGGAAAGCAATAATAAACGGGAGGGCAAGGAAGTGAATCTATAACCCCCAGCAGTCCTTTATCCGGAGTGTTTGCTGACCCATTGTGGCAAAGAGCAACACGCACTGAGAAATCAAGCATCTTCTCCAGCAAGGGTGTTTCTCAGAAAGCGGAGGGCTCGGGACTCACTTGGGTCCACAGTCCCTATAAAGCTAAGAATAGCAGGTAGCACTTACCACGCGTGCCAGAACCCACGTTTGAACGCAATAAATGCCCTAAACCTCTTGTAGTCACCTTGTCATGGAAGTATCAATATCCTTTGGAAGAAATTAAAAGATAGGTTCAAAGAGGTTAAATATCATGATCCAAGACTCAGATCTGGTAACAAAACGTGAGCTGAAATTCAATCAAAGGTCAATCTGATTTCTCTGTTACTGAGAAGGGAAAGGATTCCTGAAAACCGTATCCCAAAATTTGGGTCAGTCAAAACATAGTGATTTTAAAATACATATATTATTAACATTAACTATAGCCACCGTGCTGCGCCATAGATCACCAGAATTTACTCCTGTTAACTGAACTTTGTACTTTTCAACTAACACCTCCTCGGCCCCTGCCCTCCAGCCTCTGGTAACAATCATTCTACTCTCTAATTCTATAAGCCTGACTTTTTTTTAGATGCCACATATAAATGAGATCATGAGGTATTTGTCTTTCTGTCCCTGGAGTATTTCACTTAGCATAAACTCCTGTAGATTTTAAATGATAAGTATGTGAGGTGATGAGTGTGTCAGCTAGTCAGATTTACACATGGTACTCCATAAATATTGTACCTACAATGATCATGTGTCAATTAAAAATAAAATAAAAATAAAGAAAACAGAGTCATTTCAGTGAAAGCAACGTTGGGTTGCAATGTCATTGGTGGATATTGGTGTCCACAGACAGATGAATGGGTAAACAGTTTATCCATACAATGAAATATTATTCAGCCTGTAAAAAAAGGAAATTTCAGCACACGCTACAATGTGGATAAATCTTTAGAAAATTATACTAAGTAAATAAGCCAGTCACAAAAAGACAAATGAGAAAAAAAAAAAGAAATTCAACTTATGTGTGGTATTTAGAGTTGTCGATATCATAAACACTGAAAATAAAATGGTGGTTGCCAGGGTCTGAGGGGAAAGGAAATGAGAGATACTGTTTAATGGCATTAATGCCATTAAATATTTGGTGAAATGAAAAGAGTTCTAAAGATAAATGTCGCTGATGGTTGCACAATAATGCAAATGTGTGTAATGCTGCTAAGCTACACACTTACAAATTGTTATGATGGAAAACTTTATGTTATGTGTATTTTGCCACAACTTTGAGAGCTTAAGTAAATTAAAAGATTTCTCATGATGCATAGCATCTAGGTGGCAGATCCCAAACAGCCAGCCAGGTGTTACTTTCCTCGACGTAGTTTGACCCTACAAAGGAATTTAATTTAGATTTTGGGGGTTATAAATTTAGGGGTACCACTGCAGTTTTGTTACATGGCTATAGTGCGTAGTGGTAAATTCTGGACTTTTAGGGTAACCATCTCCCAAATATTGTGCATTGTACCCATAGAATAATGGGTTTTTTGTGTGTTTTGTTTTGTTTTGTTTTGAGATGGAGTCTCACTCTGTCATCCAGGCTGGAGTCCAGTGGCATGATCTTGGTTCACTGCAACCTCTGCCTCCTGGGTTCAAGCAATTCTCCTCCCTCAGCCTCCTGAGTAGCTGGGACTACAGGTGCACGCCACAATGCCCAGCTAATTTTTGTATTTTTAGTAGAGATGGGGTTTCGCCATGTTGGCCAGGATGGTCTCGAACTCCTGAGCTCAAGTGATCTGACTGCCTTGGCCTCCCAAAGTGCTGGGATTAATGCATGAGCCACTACACCAGGCCCCATAAAGTAATTTCTCATCCTACACCTTCCTTCCATCCTCTCACCCTTCTGAGTCTCCAAAGTCTATTATTCCATGCTCTGTGTCCAGTACACACATTATGTAGCTCCTGATTTTCTGTTTCTGAGTTGTTTCACTTAAGATAATGGCCTCCAGCTCCATCCATGTTGCTGCAAATAGTATTGTATTGAATGACATCTACCACATTCTCTTTATCCAATCATTGTTTGATGGACACCTAGGTGGATTCCATATCTTTGCTATTGTAAACAGTGCTGCCATAAACATAAAAAGTGTAGGTTTCTTTTTGATATAATAATTTCTTTTTTTTCTGGGCGAGGAGTAGTTACCCAGTAGTTAGATTGCTGAATCCAATGAAAGTTTTATTTTTAGCTCTTTGTGAAATCTCCATACCATTTTCCATGGAGATTGTACTAATTCACTTTCCACCAACACCATATAAGCGTTCCTTTTGCTCTGCATCCTCGCCAACATCTGTTATTTTTTGACTTTTTACTAATAGCCATTCCGACTGGTGCAAGATGATATCTCATTATGGTTTAATTTGCATTTCTCTGGCACTTAGTGATATTGAGCATTTTTTCCTAGGCTTGTGGGCCCGTCGTGTCATTTCAAGCGGTGTTCATTGAGTTCCGCCTTGTACGAGGCACCCACACCTGGAGCTAGAGGGAAGGGGCTGGAGGTATAAATTCCAATAGAGTGGTCTCTGTAGTTAGGGAATTCATATTTGCCAAGACACGGGTTATCACACAAAGAAAGTCATGGCAGAGAGGGATGTGGTTGTAGCATCATGAAACAAATGCAGCAGAGTGCAAAGGGGAGAAGATTCTGTTTAGAAGAGCTCTGGACACCTTTGAGAAAAAACCAGCTTCGAGAGTCCCTTAAGCTTTTGAGGGTATGTTTTTGACATGTCATGGGGCAACCCAAAGGGGGATCCAGCCTAGGATAGGGCAACAGCTTCGGCAAAGATTTGGCGGTGGCAGGGGAGGCAGAGCCTGCTCCTTGAACAGCTCGGGTTCTCTTAGTGAGAGCTGGGATGGATGAGCCTGCATAGTGGCCTCAAACAGCTGCTTTGGGTCCCCCACATAAGATACTGCCTGTGGGTCCTGAGAAGCTGGTGCAGGAGGCTGTGGGGGGAGGTTGGGGTCTGGAATAAAAGACTGCCACGTTAGAGGCACACGGAAGGCAGAGAACAAAGAGACAGAGGTTTGAAGCCAAACAAAGATAAAACAGCTGATAGAAGACAAAGCCCCAGAAAGGCAGTACTGGGGCCTCTTCACCATGCAGCGGGACTGACAGGTGGGCATCAAAGGCGGACGAGGCTGCAGAGCGGCTCAGGTGCTAGGCAGCTTGGGGTGCGGGGCTTTGTTCAGTCTGACTGAGCAGTCAGTCTGCTTATATTGAAAATGCACTATGCTAAGCAGAAGGCAGTCCTATATTTAGATTTTTCTTTTAATCTTGAAAGAGAAGAAAACAGTAACAAAGGACTTTCTTGTCATATCCTAATGCAAGTTGAACTTCTAAAGACTTGGAGGAGGTGTTCATGACACCAAAGCTTTTACAAGCACTGACACAGAAAACTGAAGGAGGGGCGCATAAAAAGAGTCTTCCACCCTTTGTGTTTTTGCTTGCCACCAGAGCCATGAGACATCAGCTCAGTCCCACGGGGAGTTTTTGTGTCTAAAATGCTGTGCGATATTCGCAGCCGCATTTGATCCTATGGTCCACTCCAGGGTGGGAGTTGAAAGGTCTTTATTTTCACAGGTGGGGGTCTGAGCCTTGGGAAGGTCCAGGGTCTTCCTCAGGGTTAATCAGCTACTGAGTGGTAGACTCAAACATGAATCCCAGGTCTGCCCATGCTGGTCCCAAGGAAGTAGAGATGCTTGCCTCTGATGAAACAAGGCCACAGCCTTTGACATCCCACTTAGATTGAAGCTCAATGTCATCCTTTAGAAGCCAGGTAACCTTGAACAAGTCTCCTATCCTCTCAGAGCCTCCATCACCTGAAAGACAAAACCAGCATCTATTTGAAGATTCAATGAGATAACCCACATGCCCAGCATGGCGCCCGGCACCTCATGATGACAGCAGCTATCCGCATGAACTGATAGGGCCCCGACGACAGTGTGGGTGGTCATGAACAGAGAACTTCTCTGGGAGTGTGGAGCCCTGGCTGAGTTCTCCTTCCTTGCAGAGAGGCTCTCTTAATGGTTTTGTTGCACCAGGATCCTAATAGTGTATGAAAATTGCGGTAGGAAGAGATATTGGGGCTGAGGTCTCTGAGGTTTCTGCTCTACAAACAGCAACATTTTGCCCTACTTTGATTTAGAACAAGTGGAAAAATTAGACAAGAAATCAAATCGTTCAAGGCCAACATACTTCTTATTGTTACCAGGCTCAGGGAGAGGGCGGAGCTCAGTGTGAGAGGCAGATAGACCTGCTAAGGGAACTCCAGGAAGGGGCCCATTTTGCCTCCCACCATAGGCTTTGCTGGACTGAGACTCACCTGCCCATGAAGGCAAGCTAGGGAGACCCTGCTTCTTGGAGCAGGGAGAATGCTTTGTTCCATGCATATTGTCACGTGTACTCGGGAAAGCAGGAGAAGGAAGCCAGGAGAGGGATGCTAAGAAGCTTTATTCACCTGGAAGGAAAAGTAAGAAAGGAGAAGTAGCATTGTCCTGACTTAAACCAGATTAGCATGCTCCTAACACAGTGGGCGTGAAAATTCCGTGTGTGACGCCACAGTCCCCAGAAGGGAGGTGAACAGACCAGCAGTCTATCTGGTTGATCCCTCCCACATTCATGGGCTCCTTGCCTGATACCAACCCCATTCTCCTGTCTGAGCTCCTGGAGCTACTGGGGTGCAGTTTAGATTTTGCCACTAGAAGCCTCTGAGGTGGGTTAACAGCAAGGAAGCTTCATCTGCCGAGGCTGAACTTGACTCATTTCTCTCTTCCTGCTCTGAAGGATCTCCAGCCGCGCTGCCAAACCAGCAGAGATCCTGCAGGGAGATGAACGACCCAGGAAGACGGGAAGATAACAAGCACACAAGGTCGCTCCACCCAGCAAAAGGCAACACTTGCGCCTCCCCCAATTTAAATATAAACCGTCCCGTTATCAAGGTCCTGCTGAGAAGATACAGTTTGAAGATTAAATCCCCTTGCCAGTGGATCTCAAAGAAATTAAGGACTGACATCGTGGGCTTGTTGGTCCTTTCAAGTTCAAAATTCAAATCTCACAATTTTTAGGTGAAAGTGCCAGAATTCTCTTCCATGATTTATTTTGCTCCTCCGCCTTGGCCTGAGGAATCCTTGATTCCTCAGGGGACTTGGGATTCCTGGAGCAGCAACAGCCTAGGTCATTTTCTGCTGAAATGAGTGTGGTTACTTTAGGACTGAGAGGAAGGCTTGGTGCCGTGCCAATTCACTTAGGAGTCTCTCTCTACTTAAAGAGTTGAAAGAATTAGTAGGACACATAGGACTGAGACGGTTAGCACTGTTTTCCACATCACTAAATGCTGAAAATATTCCAACTCCCAACCCTAAGGTACTTTCTCTTAGTTATCCCAGAAAAATGAAATTTCCCAAGCCCAGCCCTTAATGTCCAAGACTCTACAGCAACCCACTGAAGAGGGCAGTGGAGAAAAGCTTCCTGGTTTTGCCCCATCGGGTTGCCAGTTCCTTCATGTCAGTCATCTGGATCCCAAAAGGTGACACATTAAATCCAAATGGGGAAACTCTTTCTTCAACAATTTAATTTGCATAAGGCGCACTTGCCACCACGGAGAGGAAGACCTATTTTGACATCTTGTCTGCATTCTCAGAAAGGGACAGCTGCCTTTCCTTCCCATTGGAGCATTTCAAACCTCAGAATTCTCACTTTTCCTCTTGACCAGTGTTCCTGCTCCACTGTATTCAACTGAGGTGGGCTCTGGCTAGTGGGATTGTGTCTACTCTCCCATGCAAGCAGGACTTTTCCGTCCTGGGGCCCAGTGGTGGATTGCACTCTCCTGCTTTGGAATGGCTTCGCAGGGAGACACATGTCACCAGTCCACATGTTGGCTCTCACTGGAGAATGATGCTCAGCACATCACTGCCCTGCTGTTTCTATACCCACCCTATGAACCTTTGGGCCCACTGATGTCTAAGCCTCTGCTGAGCCGTCATTTCTCAGCCTTGGCGTGTCCCAGACATAAGTAGCATCTCTGCCATCTCCTTCTCCCCAGCAGTGAGATAAACCTCTCTCCTCCCTTTAATCATTTCAGAGAAACCAGCTAGTTGTGCAGCTCATCCAGAGCTGCCTCCCGCACCTGACCTTGACCATTTCTCCTCCCGGAGGGAGGAGAACCCAACCACAGGAGCCTGGTCTACCTCCCTACAATGCCAGCGTGGCAGGGGCAAGGAAGGGATGGATGGAACAGTACCCAACCACTCTGCAGACAAATAGCAGTATATCAGCCTTCCCCTCATGTATGCAGAAAGGCCTTATCTCTACTAGTCCAGTCTTGGCTTCTATCATGCGTGTTTAGGAAGAGCCATGCCTGCCCCTGGAGCTGCTACACCTGTGAATGGTCTCTAGCCTCTCTGAGGCCTTTGTCTCCTGGACAGGTATTGTTCGAGGTCAAGGTGCACCTACTGCTGCCTGTGACCGCTCAATGCCCACGCCTTTACTGCAGCCAGCATGGCTGGCATTTGCTTGCAGGCTGTATCTGCTAAGGTCACCTACAATGGCCACAAACCCTTTCAGAGGTTCTCATGTGCCTGGTTTCTTTTTGCTAAAAGCCATTCATGTGGCCCCTGTGCCATTTCGCAGTGAAAGATGTGCAGCTTGCATCTAAGGATAGTCGCTGCACCGTGGACAAAGTCCTCACAGGCTGTGGTCATCCACCAAAGTCAATTTACCACTTACCCTGAGACCTGCAGCCCCTACTGGGGCCCCAGCAGTTAAAAGCTAATGGCACAGCTGTTAAGGCCCACCTGGCTCTTCTGAGGCATTGCTGACTGCCAAGGTCAAAACACCCCACCTATCAAATGCAAGGCCCGCCAACCTGGCCCCACTGAAGCTACAGTCACTCCAGATCTGTATTGTGTCACGAAATATTTCAGCAATCCAGACAATTGCACCCGATTATAGAGTCTTTAATATCATCCTTCTTGTCTACCTGAGATCTGAACAAATGGAGAAAATTAGTAAAAAGAGAAATGGATAGAGGCTGAAATTTGCCTTCATTACTGATAACAGCAACGTTGAAGGAAGATGGAGCTGATAGGAGAGAGAATGGGCTGCTAAGCAATCACCAGAGTTTGGTTGACACATCACCCAACCACAGGAGCCTGGTCTACCTCCCTACAATGCCAGCGTGGCAGGGGCAAGGAAGGGATGGATGGAAGCAGGAAGTTGTCCCTGAATACCTGCTTGCAAAAGGAAAAACCAATGGCTGGACCAAACATACCCTGTTTGTTTTTCCAGAGATTACCAGTCAGTGACTCTTCACCCGAGAAGTCATATACATAAAAAGGCTACCCACCTGGAAGGAAACATCAAGAATGGGGAAGAAGTGTTGAATTTTCCCCCTTTTACAGGTGACCAGATAAAAATTCTACCATCAGTTGGTCTTTCACAGCATCTTCAGGCAGGGCATGTTGATGGTGAAAGTACAGCAGATGCCCCTGTAATGTCATCTCCAGAGAAGTGTCGTGTATATTGGAGAGAAGTGACATATATTCTGATGGGGAATATTGTTGCACTGATTAAAATAAACCCCCAAACCTGCAGGCAGATACCTAGGTCCATTCTAAATGTCCCGTACTTTCCAGGCTGCCTTCCAAGTAAATATTGCTATATAAAAGGCCAAAAACTGGTTTAAAAGTGTTCCATTTAATAGTCTCTAATTGACCATCTATTTGATGCTAGATCTCACATTAGATATTTGAGTCTGAGAGATAACTAATACTTGGGACTTGCCTACAGGAGCATCCAATGAAGTAGAGGACATTGGCATTGTCCTGTGCGTCATTTGTTATAAGGAGTGAGTTGATACTCATAAATGCCTAGAGTGGCATCTGGGGAATGGAAGTCATAGTAACCCAATGCTTATGTTTGGAGAAGAGAGGAGCACAATGGTGACGAGGACCTCCAATTTTGGGAGTCCTCAGGGATGGAACTAAGGAGCTTCACCTTTGTCCTGAAGGCCTCAGGGATCCATTTACACGCTGCGCTCCTGTAAGTAAGTGGCCTGTTTATATTTGCTTTTTGGGAATCTTCCCTTTATGGCTAAATAATGTCCCTATGGCTAAATCATAATTCATGTGTTGAAGACCTAACCTTCAGTACCCCAGAATATGATAGTTTGGAGATAAGGCCTTAAGTAAGTGATGAAGGTAAAATGAGGTCATTAAGTTACTTCCTAATTCAACAGAACTGGTGTGCCTATAAGGAATGGAGGTTCGGACACAGACAACATACAGAACACAGGACATCTGCCAGTCATAAAGAGGCCTCAGAAGAAACCAAAGTTGCTGGAACCTTGATCATGGACTTCTAGTTCCCAGAAAACTATGAGAAAATAAATGTCTGTTGTTCCAGTCTCCTGATTCGTGGTGTTCTGCTGTGGCAGCCTGAGTAACAAATACATTCCCTCTGGCTGTTGTCTTCAGGACTGGTAGAAAAGGGAGAACTAGCACAGGGAGAAGAGTTAGGGTCATGAATGTATTAGTCTAGGTGAGGAATTGTGATGAGGCCCATCCCTAGAAATGGGGGAATGTGGCAGATTGGAAACCATTGCAGCCTGTAGAATGCATACAGTTTGGGGACCTGTTGAAAATGATAAGTAGGAGAAAAGAAGTTTCCTGGGTAATTCCCAGGTTTCTTGTTTGACCGTCAGGATGGAGGATGGTTATTTTCATCAAGACAAATATATAATATTACCACCATGCACTAACCAACTGTGCTAACTGTTGAGGGCCAGGGTTGAGGACAAGTATATAATAAACGCAATAGCTTTCTTTAAAAACCTATGACTCTGCTATGAAAGCTGGTTTGGGAAACAATATCCAGTATCAGGGCTGCCTGCCTAGATTGTTAGATTTTGAGAGAGAAAATTGGATGATTCCCCCACTCTTATTCAATATTCTGGTTTGAGATGGGTTTCTATCTCGGAGTTTGTTGAACTTGGTTTGTTGTAAGACTCCCTTCCCCAAAACGATGGAATTACCTCAAAAAAAATATCTTTTTTTCTTCTGGGTAGGCTGTGCCATGCATTAGTGCAGAGAATGGAGCAGGGGGTTAATGCTGAATGGCAATAGCATTTATTTTCCTTAGCTAATAGCCAAGTGTCTCTGATTCAAACCAACTGAACTAATTGAAGGAAAAAGAATGTTAACAGTCCCGGCTACTAGACTATATTTAAAAGCAATTGTTCTCAATCAATAAATCCTGCTGGATTGTTTGATTTCATTAAAGATGTATTTGTTACCAAGCAGCTGGTACCCAAACAGCTGCTTTTGATGGAGATTTCTGCTGCTCCATTGGATCATAGACAGTATTGCATTTGCACATTTCCAGCCTCAAGTGACTGTGTGGCAGCTCATGGAACAGCAACGGGCTCTTGCCAACTTGCAGCATTGGCTAGCCCCGGGGCTGAGAAAGAGCAAGAAGGCCTGGGAGCCTGCCTTTCCTGTTATCTGGGAAACATGTTGCCTAATGGATCACAAGAATATTTTTAAAACTTTTTTTTTTTTTTGAGACAGTTTCGCTCTTGTTGCCCAGGCTGGAGTGAAATGGCGTGATCTCGGCTCACTGCAATCTCCGCCTCCTGGCTTCAAGTGATTCTCCTGCCTCAGCCTCCCGAGTAGCTGGGATTACAGGCATGTGCCACCACACCTGGCTAATTCTGTATTTTTACTAGAGACAGGGTTTCTCCATGTTGGTCACCCTGGTCTCGAACTCTCGACCACAGATGATCCACCCGCCTCAGCCTCCCAGAGTGCTGGGATTACAGGAGTGAGCCACTGTGCCCCGCCAAAACATTCTTCAATATAATGTACCAAAGTCACTTGAGATGAAGCATTCTACACCTCCAGTTTATGATCCATCAATTATTCTGCAAACATTTCCTGATGGCCTGCTCTCTGAGAGGGTAGCAGAGATAAAACGTAATAACCATCGCTGGCATATGTTGATTAGGACCTTGCTAGGTGCAGGTACTATTATTATTCCAGGTGTATCATGCAGACAGTGTTATTTGATCCTTACATCAGATGGTGAAGAATATACTCTTGTTATTCCCCTTTTACAGATGAAAAAAGCAAGACAGAGAGATTTAATTTCCTTGCTTTTCATCATGCAATTCATAGTGACGTTTATTTTGTTCTGTGCTTCACATCCTCCGCTCCCACTAGACTGATGTATTAATAGAAGGTTGGTCTGTGACCCCATGTATTACCCTCCTCAGAGGAGAGACAATACAAGGCAGGGTGGCAACACTTCCCCACCGTGTCCAGATTACCTAAATTCAAACTCCAGTCGCAGCTCACCAAACAGACTGCTAGATTTTTTTGTGTCTTCATTTCTTCATGTGAAAAACGGAGACAATAATATAATACACCTCGTAGGATTATTGCGAAGATTAGAAGAAGTCAGTGCTTGGATCATCGTAAATGCTCAACAAATCTCAGTTGTTACCACTACTGTATCGAGTGCTCCATAAAAATTTGTTAAATGAATGAACAAATTAAATGCAAGGGCAGAGGAACCCATGGCATATTACAAGACAACAGAATGGATACACAGCCCAAATTGAGGAGGTTAGGGTTTGTGTCAAAATATTTGACGTGGCCGGGCACAGCGGCTCATGCCTGTAATCCCAGCGCTTTGGGAGGCCAAGGCAGACGGATCCTCTGAGATCAGGAGTTTGAGACTAGCCCGACCAACATGGCAAAACCCCGTTTCTACTAAACATACAAAAAAATTGGCCGGGCGGAGTGGATGACAGCTATTCAGGAGGCTGAGGCAGGAGAATGGCTTGAACCCGAGAGGCAGAGGTTGCAGTGAACTGAGACCATGCCACAGCACTCCGCCTGGACAACACAGTGAGACCTGGTCTCAAAAAAAAAATAAATAAATAAAAGATTTGACCTGACTTAATTCTTTGTGAAGAGTGGTGAAGAGTAGACACAGCGTTGCAAGATGAAGTGGGGAATGTTTGCTCTAGGAATAGGAAGGGTATGTGCAAAAGCATGTCAAGATTAGGAGAATCCAGGGGGTTTGGGCGGGGAGGGGCACAGTTTCAGAGGCTGACAGCATTTAGTGAGCATTTAGTGAGCCAGGGTCCACAGGTGCCACTGAAGACCTGAGATATTTTGCTGCAGGCGCTGCAGAGAATTTGTATCAGCTCTTCATTCTATCAAAACAGCAAAAACAGGGATAGTTTCCCCAGCCTCCAGAGAGAATGTTTTGTCTCTTCCTCCTCCAAGCTGTTTCCCAATGGCCTCCTGCAGAAAGTCTTTGCCAATGCCCCCGTTAATGGTCCCATTTCTCTCTCCCAGTACCCTGCTTGCCCTGTGCTTTTGGCAGCAGCACAGATGGCCTTACAGGTCCCAGACATGTCTGCCTCTCTCATTGGACGCAGAGCCTTTTATGGGCTATGACATCCTGAATTTTCTTGCGCATAAACAATGCACAGGAAGCATATACTGAATTGAATCACTGATTCTTAAGCCAATGGTAGCATACACTGCCAAAATGTCCAAAGCCCTCTGATGGAGAGACAGGATCTACAAGGAAGTCTTTCAGAGACTTGGTAGGTGGAAAAAGTTGTGAGTTTTTAGTCCAACAGATCGGAGCTCAAATGCAAACTGTGACATCTCTCTGCTACCTCCTTCTGAGTCTCAATTTACCTGTTTCTTTCTGCCTGTTCCCCTAACCCAAAGCAGGTGGTAATGGTTCCCTTGTCCACCTCCATCCTCTGGAATGGACAGGAGTTGCTCCTTCCAACTTGTGAGAGCTGATTTTACTCCCTTTCCAACTTTGGGTATCCTGGTGGGAGTATTTACACCACATCAATTGGCAAAATATACATATCATGACTTGCTTTCCCCGGACAGGTGGTTGTTAGACATTAACCAGCAATGCCTGTTGATCATGTGGCTCTGTTAATGCCCTCATGACAAACAATGAGATTGATCAGTTATAAAAATGACAATAATAATCAGCTTAATTATACCTTACATTTACATCATTTACATCATGCTTTAGAATTTGAAAAAATTTTAATGTAAATTTTACATAAACCCCATGAAAGCAGGAAATGCATTTATCATGTTTATTTCTGGGGTCCCACTTATAGCACAGTCTCAGGTAGGCTGACTATGTACAGAGGGGCAGGTTGTATAACCACACAAAGGTGTCCAGACAAGGAAGCAAGAAGGGAGTAAAATCCAACTTGTCAAACCATACTGTACGGGGCTGTGTCTGCTCAGAAGCCTCATCTTTGTCAATGTTACCGAGGGCTAGGTGATCTATATGCCCCCTGGCACAAAGAAGGTACTCATTAAACATTTATTGAGAGAAGGAATGGACACATTTGGGGTACACAAGTAGCCTGGGAATCTAGTTGTGTAAACTCCATTATACAGCAAAGGTATCTAGTTTACGAAAGATCATACTCTAGTGTAAGGATTAGGAGCATGGACCCTGAAGCCAGAGGACACCCTGCTCCCTGCCTCATTACTATGCGAAGCAGTAAGTGGCTTAACCTCTCTCTGCCTCAGTTTCCTCATTTGTAAAGCAAGGATAGTAATCATATCAACTTCTTCGTGTCATTATGATGATTACATGGCTTGATATATGTAGAATACATATAACCATGCTTTTATTGAGAAGTTATGTGTTAACTGGCAATTATTTATATGTAAGATGGTACTAAATGCTAAGATGTGGGGGCTTACTATGATTGTTTGAGTACCAACCAAGGAGGCACATTTTTCTGGGAACTTTATATGTGAGAATATGTCTAATCAAAAATTGTAACATCAGTTAGACATTCTTATGTCTTATATTTCTATAAGAAATCAGAGAGATATGTAAGTTGCTAAAGATCGCATAACAAGTGAATATTTAAGCCTGAGCCTTTATTTGCCAGCATTCAGAGCGTATGCATAGTCCTTCTCTATTTTGGTGTTCCTGTTTCCACTCTACTGAAAAATAAGTTACTCTAGACAGCCTTACTTTCCAAGCAGCTAAATATTTAACTATTTGTGCACAAAAGTTTCTTATTTTTAGCCTTCTTAAAAGTATCTCTCTCTTAAACTACAGGCATACTTGAAGACATTGTGTATTCAGTTCCAGATCACTGCAATAAAATGAATATCATATTAAAGCTAGTCACACAAGGTTTTTGGCTTCCCAGTGCATGTAAAAGTTATGTTTGCACTATGCTGTAGTCTATTAAATGTGCAGTAGCATTATGTCTAAAAAGTACATATACCTTAATTAAAAATTACTTTGTTGCTAATCAAGAGCTAAGGATCATCTGAGCTTTCAGAAAATCACAATCTTTTTGCTGGTGGAGGGTCTGGCCTTGATACCGATGGCTGCTGACTAATTAAGGTGTTGGTTGCTGAAGGATGGGTGGCTGTGGCAACTACTTAAACTAACACAAAAATGTAATTTGCCACATTGATCAAGTCTTCCTTTTATAAAAGATTTCACTGTAACATGAGATGCAGCATTTCACTCACAGTAGAACTTCTTTCAAAATCAGAGTTAATGTTCTCAAACCCTGCTCCTGCTTTATAAACCAGGTTAATATGATATGATCAATTCTTTGTTGTCATCCAACAATGTTCACAGCATCCTTACCAGGAGTAGATTCCATCTCAAGAAACCATTTTCTTTGCACATCCATAAGAAGCAATTCTTCATCCATCCAAATCTTATCGTGAAATTGCAGCCATCGAGTCACATCTTCAGGTTCCACTTCTAATTCCGGTTCTCTTGCTAGTTTCACCACGTCTGCAGTTACTTTATCCACTGAAGTCTGGAACCCTTCAAAATCATCCATGAAGTTTGGTATCACCTTCTTTCAAACTCCTGTTAATATTGCTTTTTGACCTTCTAGGAGATGTGAATGTTCTTAATGATATCTACAACGGTGAATTCTTCCCAGGTTTCCAACTGACTTTGCTCAGATACATCAGAGGAATCACTATCTATAGCAGCTATAGCCTTAAAAATGCATTATTATTAGGTAATAAGACTTGAAAGTCTGAATTATTTCTTGACCCATGTGCTTCAGAATGAATATTGTATTAGCAGGCATGAAAGCAGCATGAATCTCTGTATACATCTATATCAATGTTCTTGGGTAACTAGGTGTATTGCCAATGAGCGGTAACATTTTGAAAGGAATATTTTTTAACATTAATAATGGGTCTCAACAGTGGGCTTAAAACATTTAGTGAACCATGCTGTAAACAGATTTACTTTCATCCGGGCTTTGTTGTTCCATTTATGACGCATAGGCAGAGTAGATGTAGCCTAATTCTTAAGGTCCCTAGGATTTTCAGAACAGTAAATGAGCATTTGGTTTCAGTTTAAAGTCACCAACTTCATGAGACCATAACAAGAGTTAGCCTGTCCGTTGAAGCTTTAAAGCTAGGTATTGACTTCTCTCTAGCAATGAGAGTCATAGTTGGCATCTTATTTCAAGACTACTTTACCCTACTGAAAATCTGTTGTTCAGCATAGCCCCCTTCATCAATGGTCTTAGCTAGATCTTCTTCGGAACTTCCTGTAGCTTCTGCATCAGCACTTGCTGCTTCACCTTGCACCTCCTTGTTATGGAGATGACTTCTTTCCTTAAACCTCTGCAAGCTTCCAACTTGTCTTCTGCAACTTCCTCACCTCTCTCAGCTTTCACAGAATGAAAGAGAGTTAGGGCCTTGCTCTGGATTAGGTTTAAGGGACTCTTGTGGCTGCTTTGAACTTCTACCATGACCACTGAAGCCTTCTCCACATCAGCAATACAGTTGTTTCGCTTTCTTATCATCTGTGTGTTTACTGGAGCACTTTGAATTTCCTCCAGGAACTTTTCCTTTGTATTCACAACGTGTCTATTTGGTGCAACAGGCCTAGATTTCAGCCTGTCTTGACTTTGGCTGTGCCTTCCTCACTAAGCAAAATCATTCCGAGCTTTTGATTTAAAGTGAGAGAGATATGTGACTCTTCCTTTCACTTGAACTTTGATGTCATTGTAGGGTTGTTCATTGGCCTAATTTTAATATTGTTTTGCCTCAGTGAATAGGGAGGCCCAAGGAGAGGAAAAGAGACAGGGGAACGACTGGTCAGTAGAGCAGTCAGAACCCACGTAACACTTATTAAGTTTGCCATCTTATGGTACATAGAGCCCCGAAACAATTACAATAGTAACATCAAAGATCAATGATCAAAGATCACCGTAACGTGTATAATAATAATTCTGAAATATTGTGAGAATTACCAAAATGTGACACAGAAACATGATGTGAGCTCATGTAGTTAGAAAAATGGCACGGATAGACACTCAACACAGGGTTATCACAAATCTTTGATTTATACAAAAAATCAAAACAAAACATGTCTGCGAAACACAGTAAAATCAAACATAAAGCAATAAGCATGGCTGTAATAGGTTCTCTGAAAGCGATGATACCACAGCAGCCATGAGCACACCTAGTGCCCAGGTCTTGGTTTCTAATTCCAATTTCCAATAAAAGGAGCCCAAGTTCCTTGAAGAATGACTGATTTTTAGGACTGAGGCAAGAAATATATAAGAGGAGCCTGGCATCTGACAGTGCCAGAAAGCAAAGCAGTGTTCAAAAGACAAAATAATGGGGTATGTCAAAAGAAAACAGAGGACAAATGAAAGAGCTCCCAGTGCTCAGAGTTACAACAATTTGAGCAATACAATAAATAACATCGTATTGAATTACAACCTGAAACATAACATAAATATCCATGAGTTTATCCTAATAGTAATAAACGACTGAATAAACACACAAATGGGAGAGAATGAATAAATCTGTCATACAGAAAAATTCCAAATAATTTATTTAAATACTCTGCCCTCAAGGAGGTGAAGCATAACTCACCACCCCTTTAGTGTGGGCAGTGCATAGCAACTTCCTTACAAAGAGTTCAGTATGCAAAGGAAGAGAATAAAGAGTCACTTGGCAGTGGCGAAACCTGACAAACCCTCCTCAGACAGGTGACAGAGATGAGCATCAACAGGGATAAGTCACGCTGAGAGTATGTGCGTGTGATCTGATGGGATAAGCATGGTGGTTTACATCTGTGTTCTTCCTTTTCAAGATCCATACCACCAATCATGCCATAAGAAAAACATTGGTTGAACAAAATTGAGGGAAATTCTACAAAATACCTGGCAACATCATCAGAAACAAGGAAAGTCTGAGAAACTCACAGTCTATAGTTAACAGACCACAGGGACGTGATGGCTAAATATAACATAGTATACTTGATGAAATCCAGGAACAGGAAAAGGACACTTTTACATCCTGTTACATAAAAAATAAGGGCATCAGAATAGTGTATGGACTTGAGTTAATTTCAATGTATCAGTATTGGTTTATTAATTGTGGCAAATACATCAAACTAAAGTCAGATGTTAACAAAAGGAAAAACCGAGTGTGGGGCGCAGGGGAGCTCTTTGTACTCTCTGCAATGTTTTTTTGTTTGTTTGTTTGTTTGTTTTTGTTTTATAAATCTAAAACTATTTCCAAAGAAAAAGATTATTTTAAAAAGTGCAAAAATAGAATGGCCCTGTCTTTTTTTCTCTCTCTATTTTTTTCCTTCTTTGTGATTTGGATTCACTTTTGTGAAAGACACATTTCACTGGACTATAATTTAGTGATGACTACTGTGGCTACTGTAGTGGGCAGGGTTGTTTGCCCCTAAAATACCTGGCTCCAGCTCCTTGCGTCTATTATGTTGCTGTTATCATTGTTGTTATTCTCTAGTAAGGAGTTTTAGAGAGCTTTCTGTCTAGTTCTCCTCTGTCATATTTTACTCGTTCACAGTCTGTGGTGGCCTCTTGCTTATTTCTGGGCTGTGTTTTTAGAGTCTGAGAATATAATCGAGTGGAAGTGCACGCGAGTATATGTGAGTTTATGAAAACATGGGGCAAAAGCGAATGGGTAGTTTTGGAGTGTGGTCCTCCGTCCTCTTTGTAATGCATCTTCCGTCTATTTGAGTTCTTCCTAGATTTTCTTTCTAGTTATCAGCTATGTTCTTTATAGGAAGAGTGACAGAAAATTTTCATTCTGGATAAGGCCATTTCTAGGTAATTACGCCTCCTGACCACCCTCTAAAATTGAAAAAAATTTTAAGAAATAGCATTGTAGAGCTCCTCTTGAAATCTGCTGACCTGAGAGTAATGTGGGAGAACCTGAAGAGCCCCTTGAAGCTATCAAGTGTACTTTCTTAAAGAACAGGCTTTCGGAAGCACATGCATCTGTATTTCCCTCCTCCACGTGTCAGCTGAAATCCAGCACCAAGGATAAATTGGGTTGGACAGCACAAGCCCCAACGCCAACACTCTAGTCAAACTAAAGCCCCGGAGACCGTTGAAAACATTAACTTCAAAGAATGGATTGTGTTTGCGCAGCTCTCTGCTTCCTGGTTTTGACCAAGACTAGGATGAGAAAAGTGAGTGTTTTTCCCTTGTGAGGTGTCAACTAGTTCATATCTGCAGCTCTGGAAGGCTATCTGACTTATCAAACACTCTGAAGCCAAAAGGGATTGAGAATATACGAAAGTTGAATCCGTAGATGGGTCTTCTCTCTCTCTCTCAATCTCTCTCCTTTCCCCCTCCGTCTCTCCCCTAGTTTCCCCATTTACTCTCTGTATCCACAGTTCTCTTGTTTAGTTTGTCCTTCTGTTGCACCTTCGTGAGCAGCTTACTAGAGAGGAAAGCATGCACAGCACTGGCTGTGGGGCAACTTTCCCCAATATTTGAATCCTGATCCCCGCCAGTTTTTACACTTTGGCTCCAGTTAAGTTTCCTGAGCTCCCTGAATCTGTTACCTGCTTAAAGAGAGATGACAATGCTTTCCAGACCGAGTCTTTATGGGCATCAGTGCCACATAATGCCCAGCCGGAGAGTGGGAGCTCAGTTGATATGAGTTGCTTCCTCTTCTCCCTTTGGATCTTGGTGTATTTTACAATCTAGTGACATCACTTTCTGTATGGCCAGCCGCCTCTCCAGACAGGGCTGCCACTTGGTTCATTCTACTCCTTCTGTATTGAAAAATATGTGTCTCCCCCAAATGGCAAATTAATAAAAATATAAATGAGCCCAAAAGATTCTGCCTTCCGCTCCATTTGATTCTTAACATAGAAAGGAGAGAAACTGTTTATTTTCCACTCTATTTTAGCTGGACGATGATTCCACAGAGAAGAGTTCATTTCCTGCCCTGTTTCCAGCAAGGAGTGAGAGAGGCGAAGAGACTTACCCAAGGCGATGCTGGGAGACATCCTCAGAATCCGGATTCCAGTCCCAGCCAGTCTGTCCTCTGACTCATGTTCTTCCAGCCGCGTCTGGAGGCGTCCAGGTTATCTATCGTGCCTCCTTCACGTATTCTTTGTTTTTTTTTTTTTTTTTATTGCTTTCCCTGTGCCCAGTGCTGCTGACTACATAGAAATGAGCAAGATGTGATGGAGTCCAAGGAGTCCAGGTCCAGCCGAGTCAGTAGCCTGTACTGGGCCATTGCAGTACAGCATGGGGAGGGCCGTCACGAGGGAGTTTAGGGGATGATGCCCCCAGGTGAACCCAGCCCTTACTCTGGTAGGCCCCCACCACTCCTCCTCAGCCTGGGGTGCTGCTAGCTTTCTGGTTTTGCCAGTCCCTGCATTGCCCGCTGGCCCCCAGTTGAATCCCAGCAGTTTCTGTCGTCACCGTGTAACTCCGCCTGTGTTAAGTCCCTTCCGTTATGAAGATTCAAAGCGTTTTCTGCTTTCCGGTTTGGACTCAGACTGGTAGACTCCAATTATTATTGAGACACAAAGCAATCATAACTGATTAATATCACTGTTTTTAAAAAGTAATGTCTTTATTGTCTAAGGAGACCATACAAATTCATAGGAAAAAGCCCAACCCACTAATAGCGCCCCATATGTACTGAGAGTGATTGACATTCGCTAAGTATTGATTACATTCCAGGAAGCTCAGGGCCTTAGAGTTCTCAGCTCATTCAATCCTCACAACAGCCCTACTGTAACTTATATTCATTTTACAGAAGAAATAACTGAGGCCCTACAGGTTAAGTAAATTGCACTAGGGGTCAGCTTAAAGAAGTAATATGACTTTTTTCTTTCTAATTTTGAAGAGGCAATAATTGTATTTCTCGAATTGCCCAGAATGAACATGCACTTCTTTTAAAATTAGAAAATAAAATAATAAAAAGTTATATGTGAATAAACCAAAAAGGAAAAAAAAGTACAGAAGCCTATTTTCTCTTTCTGTAAATGTTTAAATAGTAAATGTGTTTATAGTTGTTAGTCATACAGTCTCTTACAGTGATTTAACTCTGCTATTATAGTGTGAAAGCAAACCACAGGACATTTGTTAACAAATGAGTGTGGCTGGGTTCCAATAAAACTTTATTTAAATAAACAGGCAGTGGGCCAGATTTAGCTTGCAGTCCTTAGTTGCCTCACCCTTAGCTAGACCATGACAAGCACTCAATAAGTACACATCATTGCTAATATTTAGAATAACGATTTCAAATATTACTTGGTCAAACTCTCGTCTGATTTTGCTCTCCTTCCTTCTGGTACAAAATACTCTTAGTTTGATATCTGCACCGTCTGCCTAGGGGCACTCAGCACTGCTGTCTCTGTTGACCAAAGCCTCGTGATAACCCACATTCCTCCTGCCTTTTTTTCCCCTGGAATGAGTTCCCCCAAGCACTCTTTGGTCCCAGTGCTCCATTGCACAGTCACTTTGGAAAATGTCAGCTGTTGCCCCCTGTAGCAGACCCTGATGGACACAGCACGAGGCTTGTCACTGTATGTGAAGTGCTGTGAGGAAATTATAAAAACATGATTAAAGAAGAGACTCACAGAGAGAGAGCGAGACAGTGGTTTCGGGTAGAGATGTCAGCTCGCATATTGTTTCAACTAGAAATACTCCCACAGTGTCATCAACTCTGCAAAATACACAGTTGAAAGTAACAGCTTCTTAATGCCAAAAGGCTCGATTTGAAACTTCATGAAAGTTCAGAATTTCAACTTGAAGGGAATGAATGTTTAGAAGGCACATTGTGTGTGGCAGACTGTCTAACCCACATTTCAATGGCCTGTTCAATAAGGCTTTTCCACTCTCATACCCTTTCAGTGAGATAGTAATTTGCCCCAATCTTCCTTAAAGATAATTTAGTCATTTTTAATCACAAGTCTTTAACATGGGCATATCCTCGGACCTAACAATTTTACTCTTAAGACTATATCTGAAGGAAATAGTTGGATGAACTCTGTGTGTAGAAGAGTGTTCACCATAGCAGTATGTATTCTGCGTAGCATCCTGAAGCAACTAGAATTCCTGATAATTAGCAACTGTTTAAAAAGATATATTGCATCCCTATAATGGAAGAGTTTATAGCTGTTAAGTATCAGGTTTTAGAAGACTATTGAGTAACAAAGAAAGCACTCACAAAAACAGGCTATAATATAAAATAGCCTAGATGATTCCAATCTTGAGAAAATAAACATGTGTCCCTGTCAGTAGCTGGAGTTGCTACTGTAATATGTAATAGTGATTATTTCTGGTGCCATTCAAAACACACTTCATTTCGTAATTTACATTTTTATATTTGTTTTTAAAATTGTGCCCATGAATATATTTTTCTCTTAAATGTCAGAGAGAAAAAGATAATAAATTTTGAAAAGAGAGAGTAAATGTTCTCTAAAACATGCTAAAGTTGAAAACAAACTGGGAAATAATGTTTGCAACATAAAGATAAGATTTTAATATCTTTAATCTAGAAAGATATTTTTATAAATTAAGAAAAAATAACTCCAGTATGAATTCACAGAAATAAAGCAAACAGAAAACATATTCACACACAAAAATTCACGACTGAAACCATGTTCAAGTACCTAATAAATATGTAAAAAGTATTTATCTTTGCTAATAATCCAATAGACACAGATGAAACAAAATATAAGGTAGTATTTTTTAGCCATTAAATTATCAACCTTTGAATGATACTAATCAGAGTTGCTGATGATAGATGACTCAGCTCCTCATACCGAGGTGGTTAGCATCTAAATTTGTTCATCCTTTTTATAGAAAGCAATTTGTATTTGCCGTGACAAATGACATCACCAGCACCGAAACTTTGTCCTAATAACTGCATCTCTATCAGCGTTTCCTAAGGAAATAAGAGTACTTAAAGATGTTTACAAGGAGGCTTCTTTCAGCTTTATTTAAAATATTTGTTTGTAAATATGGAAATAATATGTGTTTAACAAAGGAGAAGTGGGAAAATAAGTTGTGATGGGGGGGTGGAGCAAGATGGCTGAATAGGAACAGCTCCAGTCTCCAACTCCCAGCGCCAGCGACACAGAAGACCGGTGATTTCTGCATTTTCAACTGAGGTACTGGGTTCATCTCACTAGGGAGTGCCGGACAATCAGTGCTGGTCAGCTGCTGCAGCCCGACCAGCGACAGCTGAAGCAGGGCGAGGCATCGCCTCACCTGGGAAGCGCAAGGGGAAAGGGAATCCCTTTTCCTAGCCAGGGGAACTGAGACACACAACACCTGGAAAATCGGGTAACTCCCACCCCAATACTGCGCTTTAAGCAAACAGGCACACCTGGAGATAATATCCCACACCTGGCCAGGAGGGTCCCACGCCCACGGAGCCTCCCTCATTGCTAGCACAGCAGTCTGCGATATCACGGCAAGGCAGCAGGGAGGCTGGGGGAGGGGCACCCGCCATTGCTGAGGCTTAAGTAGATAAACAAAGCCGCTGGGATGCTCGAACTGGGTGGAGCTCACAGCAGCTCAAGGAAACCTGCCTGTCTCTGTAGACTCCATCTCTGGGGACAGGGCACAGATAACAACAAAAGCAGCAGAAACCTCTGCAGACGCAAACGACTCTGTCTGACAGCTTTGAAGAGAGCAGTGGATCTCCCAACACAGAGGTTGAGATCTGAGAAGGGACAGACTGCCTGCTCAAGTGGGTCCCTGACCCCTGAGTAGCCTAACTGGGAGACATCCCCCACTAGGGGCAGTCTGACACCCCACACCTCATAGGGTGGAGTACACTCCTGAGAGGAAGCCTCCAAAGCAAGAATCAGACAGGTACACTTGCTGTTCAGCAATATTCTATCTTCTGCAGCCTCTGCTGCTGACACCCAGGCAAACAGGGTCTGGAGTGGACCTCAAGCAATCTCCAACAGACCTACAGCTGAGGGTCCTGACTGTTAGAAGGAAAACTATCAAACAGGAAGGACACCTACACCAAAACCCCATCAGTACGTCACCATCATCAAAGACCAGAGGCAGATAAAACCACAAAGATGGGGAAAAAGCAGGGCAGAAAAGCTGGAAATTCAAAAAATAAGAGCGCATCTCTCCCGGCAAAGGAGCGCAGCTCATCGCCAGCAATGGATCAAAGCTGGACGGAGAATGACTTTGATGAGATGAGAGAAGAAGGCTTCAGTCCATCAAACTTCTCAGAGCTAAAGGAGGAATTACGTACCCAGCACAAAGAAACTAAAAATCTTGAAAAAAAAAGTGGAAGAATTGATGGCTAGAGTAATTAATGCAGAGAAGGTCATAAACGAAATGAAAGAGATGAAAACCATGACACGAGAAATACGTGACAAATGCACAAGCTTCAGTAACCGACTCGATCAACTGGAAGAAAGAGTATCAGTGATTGAGGATCAAATGAATGAAATGAAGTGAGAAGAGAAACCAAAAGAAAAAAGAAGAAAAAGAAATGAACAAAGCCTGCAAGAAGTATGGGATTATGTAAAAAGACCAAATCTACGTCTGATTGGGGTGTCTGAAAGTGAGGGGGAAAATGGAACCAAGTTGGAAAACACTCTTCAGGATATCATCCAGGAGAACTTCCCCAACCTAGCAGGGCAGGCCAACATTCAAATCCAGGAAATACAGAGAATGCCACAAAGATACTCCTCGAGAAGAGCAACTCCAAGACACATAATTGCCAGATTCACCAAAGTTGAAATGAAGGAAAAAATCTTAAGGGCAGCCAGAGAGAAAGGTCGGGTTACCCACAAAGGGAAGCCCATCAGACTAACAGCAGATCTCTCGGCAGAAACTCTACAAGCCAGAAGAGAGTGGGGGCCAATATTCAACATTCTTAAAGAAAAGAATTTTAAACCCAGAATTTCATATCCAGCCAAATTAAGTTTCATAAGTGAAGGAGAAATAAAATCCTTTACAGATAAGCAAATGCTTAGAGATTTTGTCACCACTAGGCCTGCCTCACAAGAGACCCTAAAGGAAGCACTAAACATGGAAAGGAACAACCGGTACCAGCCATTGCAAAAACATGCCAAAATGTAAAGACCATCGAGGCTAGGAAGAAACTGCATCAACTAACGAGCAAAATAACCACTTAATATCATAATGGCAGGATCAAGTTCACACATAACAATATTAACCTTAAGTGTAAATGGACTAAATGCTCCAATTAAAAGACATAGACTGGCAAACTGGATAAAGAGTCAAGACCCATCAGTCTGCTGTATTCAGGAGACCCATCTCACACGCAGAGACATACATAGGCTCAAAATAAAGGGATGGAGGAATATTTACCAAGCAAATAGAGAACAAAAGAAAGCAGGGGTTGCAATACTAGTCTCTGATAAAACAGACTTTAAACCATCAAAGATCAAAAGAGACAAAGAAGGCCATTACATAATGGTAAAGGGATCAATTCAACAGGAAGAGCTAACTATCCTAAATATATATGCACCCAATACAGGAGCACCCAGATTCATCAAGCAAGTCCTTAGAGACTTACAAAGAGACTTAGACTCCCATACAATAATAATGGGAGACTTCAACACTCCACTGTCAACATTAGACAGATCAACGAGACAGAAAGTTAACAAGGATATCCAGGAATTAAACTCATCTCTGCAGCAAGCAGACCTAATAGACATCTATAGAACTCTCCACCCCAAATCAACAGCATATATATTCTTCTCAGCACCACATCGCGCTTATTCCAAAATTGACCACATAATTGGAAGTAAAGCACTCCTCAGCAAATGTACAAGAACAGAAATTATACCAAACTGTCTCTCAGACCACAGTGCAATCAAACTAGAACTCAGGACTAGGAAACTCAATCAAAACCGCTCAACTACATGGAAACTGAACAACCTGCTCCTGAATGACTACTGGGTACATAACGAAATGAAGGCAGAAATAAAGATGTTCTTTGAAACCAATAAGAACAAAGATACAACATACCAGAATCTCTGGGACACATTTAAAGCAGTGTGTAGAGGGAAATTTATAGCACTAAATGCCCACAAGAGAAAGCAGGAAAGATCTAAAATTGACACTCTAACATCACAATTAAAAGAACTAGAGAAGCAAGAGCAAACACATTTGAAAGCTAGCAGAAGGCAAGAAATAACTAAGATCAGAGCAGAACTGAAGGAGATAGAGACACAAAAAACCCTCCAAAAAATCAATGAATCCAGGAGTTGGTTTTTTGAAAAGATCAACAAAATTGACAGACCACTAGCAAGACTAATAAAGAAGAAAAGAGAGAAGAATCAAATAGATGCAATAAAATATGATAAAGGGGATATCACCACCGACCCCACAGAAATACAAACTACCATCAGAGAATACTATAAACACCTCTATGCAAATAAACTAGAAAATCTAGAAGAAATGGATAATTTCCTGGACACTTACACTCTTCCAAGACTAAACCAGGAAGAAATTGAATCCCTGAATAGACCAATAGCAGGCTCTGAAATTGAGGCAATAATTAATAGCCTACCAACCAAAAAAAGTCCAGGACCAGATGGATTCACAGCTGAATTCTACCAGAGGTACAAGGAGGAGCTGGTACCATTCCTTCTGAAACTATTCCAATCAATAGAAAAAGAGGGAATCCTCCGTAACTCATTTTATGAGGCCAACATCATCCTGATACCAAAGCCTGGCAGAGACACAACAAAAAAAGAGAATTTTAGACCAATATCCCTGATGAACATCGATGCAAAAATCCTCAATAAAATACTGGCAAACCGGATTCAGCAGCACATCAAAAAGCTTATCCACCATGATCAAGTGGGCTTCATCCCTGGGATGCAAGGCTGGTTCAACATTCGCAAATCAATAAACATAATCCAGCATATAAACAGAACCAAAGACAAGAACCACATGATTATCTCAATTGATGCAGAAAAGGCTTTTGACAAAATTCAACAGCCCTTCATGCTAAAAACGCTCAAGAAATTCGGTATTGATGGAACGTACCTCAAAATAATAAGAGCTATTTATGACAAACCCACAGCCAATATCATACTGAATGGGCAAAAACTGGAAAAATTCCCTTTGAAAACTGGCACAAGACAGGGATGCCCTCTCTCACCACTCCTATTCAACATAGTGTTGGAAGTTCTGGCTAGGGCAATCAGGCAAGAGAAAGAAATCAAGGGTATTCAGTTAGGAAAAGAAGAAGTCAAATTGTCCCTGTTTGCAGATGACATGATTGTATATTTAGAAAACCCCATCGTCTCAGCCCAAAATCTCCTTAAGCTGATAAGCAACTTCAGCAAAGTCTCAGGATACAAAATTAATGTGCAAAAATCACAAGCATTCTTATACACCAGTAATAGACAAACAGAGAGCCAAATCATGAATGAACTTCCATTCACAATTGCTTCAGAGAGAATAAAATACCTAGGAATCCAACTTACAAGGGATGTAAAGGACCTCTTCAAGGAGAACTACAAACCACTGCTCAGTGAAATCAAAGAGGACACAAACAAATGGAAGAACATACCATGGTCATGGATAGGAAGAATCAATATCATGAAAATGGCCATACTGCCCAAGGTTATTTATAGATTCAATGCCATCCCCATCAAGCTACCAATGACTTTCTTCACAGAATTGGAAAAAAACTTCTTTAAAGTTCATATGGAACCAAAAAAGAGCCTGCATCTCCAAGACAATCCTAAGTCAAAAGAACAAAGCTGGAGGCATCACACTACCTGACTTCAAACTATACGACAAGGCTACAGTAACCAAAACAGCATGGTACTGGTACCAAAACAGAGATATAGACCAATGAAACAGAACAGAGTCCTCAGAAATAATACCACACATGTACAGCCATCTGGTCTTTGACAAACCTGAGAGAAACAAGAAATGGGGAAAGGATTCCCTATTTAATAAATGGTGCTGGGAAAATTGGCTAGCCATAAGTAGAAAGCTGAAACTGGATCCTTTCCTTACTCCTTATACGAAAATTAATTCAAGATGGATTAGAGACTTAAATGTTAGACCTAATACCATAAAAACCCTAGAGGAAAACCTAGGTAGTACCATTCAGGACATAGGCATGGGCAAAGACTTCATGTCTAAAACACCAAAAGCAATGGCAGCAAAAGCCAAAATTGACAAATGGGATCTAATTAAACTAAAAAGCTTCTGCACAGCAAAAGAACTACCATCAGAGTGAACAGGCAACCTACAGAATGGGAGAAAATTTTTGCAATCTACTCATCTGACAAAGGGCTAATATCCAGAACCTACAAAGAACTCAAACAAATTTACAAGAAAAAAACAAACAACCCCATCAAAAACTGGGCAAAGGATATGAACAGACATTTCTCAAAAGAAGACATTCATACAGCCAACAGACACATGAAAAAATGCTCAGCATCACTGGCCATCAGAGAAATGCAAATCAAAACCACAATGAGATACCATCTCACACCAGTTAGAATGGCGATCATTAAAAAGTCAGGAAACAACAGGTGCTGGAGAGGCTGTGGAGAAATAGGAACACTTTTACACTGTTGGTGGGATTGTAAACTAGTTCAACCATTATGGAAAACAGTATGGCGATTCCTCAAGGATCTAGAACTAGATGTACTATATGACCCAGCCATCCCATTACTGGGGATATACCCAAAGGATTATAAATCATGCTGCTATAAAGACACATGCACACGTATGTTCATTGCGGCACTATTCACAATAGCAAAGACTTGGAATCAACCCAAATGTCCATCAGTGACAGACTGGATTAAGAAAATGGGGCACATATACACCATGGAATACTATGCAACCATAAAAGAGGATGAGTTTGTGTCCTTTGTAGGGACATGGATGCAGCTGGAAACCATCATTCTTAGCAAACTATCACAAGAACAGAAAACCAAACACCGCATGTTCTCACTCATAGGTGGGAACTGAACAATGAGATCACTTGGACTCGGGAAGGGGGACATCACACACCGGGGCCTATTATGGGGAGGGGGGAGGGGGGAGGGATTGCATAGGATTTATACCTGATGTAAATGACGAGTTGATGGGTGCAGCACAGCAACATGGCACAAGTATACATATGTAACAAACCTGCACGTTATGCACATGTACCCTAGAACTTAAAGTATAATAATAATTAAAAAAAAAAAAAAGAAGGTATAGCGTGAGAGAGTTACAGTTGTTCCTTGATTTCTGTGGAGGATTGGTTCCAGGACCCCTGTGGATATCAAAATTTGTGATACTCAAGCCGCTTATATAAAAAGACCTACTATTTGCATATAACCTAAGTACACCTACCTGTATACTCTAAATCATCTCTAGGTTACTTATAATACCTAATACAATGTAAATGCTAAATGTAAATAGTTTTTATGCTGTATTGTTTAGGGAATAATGACAAGGAAAAAAGTCTCTGCATTTTTAATACACATTTTTTCAAACTTTAAAAATAAATAAATAAATAAATAAATAAAGTTTGTCCTTTTCCTTTTAAAATTAAAAAAAAAAATAAGTTGCGATGTGCAGATAGACTTAGGATAGAAGATTATATATAGAGACATAGGTTAGAAGATTATATAGACATCAAATTATGTTTTGAACCATTTTTAATGAGACATAAACATGCTTTATGAGCAAGTGAGAATAGCATGATGCCAACTCTCTCTCCGTTCCAATTTAGTAAAGTGTCAATGCACACGCATAAAGTCACTGGAGGGAGATCGGCAGTGGGCGACACTGGTTGCTCATGTTGTCAAAGTAGCTTATTCCTATGTCTCCTAGATGGCCAGAAATCCAAAAGAAGCAAATCAATATTGAAAACCACAGACCAAAAAAAAAAAAAAAAAAGGTAGGGAAGAGGAGGCAGAAGAGAAGAAGAAAGAGAAGGAAGAGGAAGAAGAAAAAGACAGCCCAGGACTCTCCCTGGTCCTCACTGAAGAACATTTTTGCATGTATTTGAAGAACACACATGCAGTATTGCATTACGTCCGGTACCTGCCATCAAGCTCTGGCCTCATCTCTTTCCACTCACCTGTAAGTACCAGTTGACTCAGTTCTGCATGTCACAGTAAATATTCCATGTTAACACTTGACATTCTGAAGTGCTGTACGAATCTAGGCCCTGTTGCTATCTTCTCTCAGCAATAGTTTTGTCAAACATTGTCACTGAAGGTGACTCTGGGGAATAGATTTTTCTTGCTCCTTTATCAGTAAACTTACTTCCTCCTGTTGGGAACATGAAACAGGTGGAATTTATAGTAGAACCATTACAGTTCTTAGAAGAGATTCTGAGAGCTCTCAGAATCTCAGCTCAGCACTGGAGGCACCTGAGGAATTTTAGGACCTTCTGATGCCGAGTTAAACCCTAGACCTCTTGCTGTGAGGCCCAGGCATTGGCAGTCAAAGGTGCCCAAGTGATTCTCATGTGCAGAGAGGGCTGAGAACTGCTCTGTTTTTTACCGGCACATGTTTTCTTTCAAAAGAATATGCCTGTTGCAAGGGAAGGGACCTATCACAAACCCGCCACTCTACATGCTCATATCGACTATTCATTGGCATATTTGCTCTGTATAATCACCCCTTAAGGTAAAAGCTCTGAACTTCCTTTCCAGTTGAGGGAATACACTCAGAGAAATTAGGGTTTCCTGAACTCAGGCAGCATAAGGCATGAAAAGGAAAGACAAGAATAGCAAAATGTCCTGGGTTTGACTCTTGTCAAAGCTGTGGAGTGGTGGACAAGTCCTCTTGGCATCATACTCAGTGATCTCTGACGTTCTTTACTGATAGCCCAGTCGGGCACCGCAACCACTGTGGGCAATCGTGTCTGGGGAGACACTTTGATTGGTGCAACTGGAGGAGGAAAGTGCACCTGACATCTAGTGGGTAGAGACAAGAGATGTTGCTGAGCATCCTATAATACATGGGGCAGTCCCCACGGCAAAGGATTATCCAGCCCAAAAAGTCGACAGAGTCAAGGCTGAGAACCTGGCTCTAACTATAAGTTGTGAAGATGAATCGAGATGCATTTCCTCAATGTGTTTAGACCAGAGCCCCTCACTTGGCAAAGACTTGAGAAATGCAATGATCTCTAGTCCCCTTTCCATCTCTTCTCAGGGCACTTGAGTCTATGCCGGAAGGAAAATCTTCCCAGTCTAAATTTGACAATGTGGAGGTCAACCTGGCATAAGAGAGTTTATTTCTACACCCCCAGAGAGCAGTAAAGTCCATCTCAAAAGCCAACCCAGACAAAACCAGTCCTTTTCTGGCTCTTCTTTTTATCTGCCACTCTTATCTAGGGCTCAGCTCAGGGAAACCTCCCCCAGCTGGAGACTAACTTTAAGGGCAGGTCCCAGCTCCCACAGCCTCTCAGGCACCATGAGAACCTCAGTCTCCCCAGAGGAGGAAGCCATAGGCTGAGGAGACATCTGCACTTATCACTTCCTCCCATCACCCAGTCAGTTGGGTTGTTCTCCTCCAAAGTAGGCCAAACTGCTCTGGGTCTTGTTAGGGAAGAGACCCAGATACCAGCGGGACAGGAAAAAGCAGCTCTGCTGGTCTCTGAGAGCTGAAAGTGAGACAGCCCCAGGACAGCCCACAGCCCTAGAGAAGAGAGCCCTGTGGCCGGCAGTGTGGCTGGAGAAGTGTCCAGGGACCTGGATTCTGAGTCATTAAAATAAAAGGAGGGCTTTAGACATCAGAGGACTGTACTAGGTGTCCTAGAAGTTGGTGGACCCATTCAAGCTTTTACTGAGTCTTTTGAGGAGGGAAGTAATTTCAGATACCTGAAATTACCCAGTCCCCTGTGTGCTCCTGCTTCAACTGTGAGGTGTTTTTGTTGTTGTTGTTGTTGTTGTTGCTTTTGTTTTTATTTTAAAAAAAGAAAAAGATTCAGTGACACTGGTGAAAGCACAGTAGGAGCCCATGCTTAGGACTATCACAATAGGCAGGAGAACCCCTGCAATGGGATTTATAGTTGGGGAGAGAGATTGGGCTCAGCTCTAAATACAGCATTAGCCAGTGAAAATTTATGGCCAAGGATCAAGGCAGGGTCAGTGGATGCTGAGGTACTAAGAGAAAACATCAGCAGGAAGGAGGATTCTGGCCAAAGCAACCCACTCATGTAGATGTGCATTTGCCCTGTAGGCTCTCATGCCTCATGCATTTTTCAAATGTTGATGATCAATGTGATGTCTGCAGGATTCTTGCTAAAGACAAGCCAGGGTGATCAGGCAACACCCAGGGGATGATGGAGGATGAGGAACTTGATCAGAGGTGGAGAATGATCAGATATCAAGGGTGACAGGTTCTTGCTAACCTGACTTAGTGGGATTCTTTGATAAAACTGTATTTTACAAGAAAGTACAGAGATGGGCTTAGGAGAAGCTCCAAAAGCTTGACTGAAGTTTGGCCTAGCAGGGAATGTTTGTCAGAGGCCACCCATGCCATGGGGCCCGCAGTGACGGTGAAGAAACCCCCTTGGGGTTTCCAGGAGTTGTCCAAGAGATTGAGCAGGAGGACAAGAGCCCTTCCTCACTCCTCTGCTTTTCCACTCAACAGCCCCATCTGGTTGAGGGAAGACACTTCCCATTCCAGTCCTGGGAAGCCACGAGGAGTTAGGAATAAGTCCCCAAATGATGCTTTTGCATTCTCTTTTCCACCAAAATATGATTGATTGTTGAGACCTACCTCAGACCTGAAGCTGGCTTCTCTACCATGCACCCCTGGACAATATCACATCCTCAGCAAACCCTGGGATGCCAGGCCACCTCACCCCACCAGGATCCTCTGAGATCCTTGCAAGCCCCTTGCACTGTGATCCTTTATGGTCCCTGATTTCTGGCTACTCCTGTCACTGGGCAGTGTTGGTCAGAGCCCTCCCTCCCCTATATCTGTCTCCCCAACTCAGCCTAAGTTCCTTGAGGGCAAGAGATAAGCATGGTTTTAATTAGCACCACCATCCCTGGGATCATACTCGGTATGTACAGTAATCCCCCATCTGTATTTTCACAGTTTCAATTACTCATGATCCACCGTGGCCTGAAAATATTAAATGGAAAATTCCACAAATAAACAATTAATCAGTTTTAAATGTTGCATTGCTTTGAGTGCATGCTAAAATACCATGCTGTCCTGTTCCATCTCACTGGGGCATGGATCATCACTTTCCACCATATTCCATGTCATCTACGCTACCTGCCCATTAGCCACTCTGTGGCTATCTTTGTTATATTGATTGTCACAATATCGCAAAGTCTGTACCCCAGTCACTCTGATTTTACTTCATAATGGCCCCACCGAGCAACAGTAGCGGTGCTGGCAATTCAGATGAGCCAAAGAGAAGCTGTAAAGTGTTTCCTTTTTAAATTTTATTTTGAGATGGAGTCTCACTCTCGTCAGTCAGGCTGGAGTGCAATGGCACAATCTTGGCTCATTGTGACCTCAGCCTCCTGGGTTCAAGTGATTCTCCTGCCTCAGCCTCTTGAGGAGCTGGGACTGCAGGAATGCACCACCACGCCCAGCTAATTTTTGTATTTTTAGTAGAGGCAGGGTTTCACCATGTTGGCCATGCTGGTCTCGAACTCCTGACCTCAGGTGATCCGCCTGTCTTAGCTTTCCAAAGTGCTGGGATTACAGGCATGAACCACTGCGCCCGGCCTATAAAGGGCTTCCCTTAAGTGAAAAGGTGAAAGCTTTTGACTAATTAAGGAAAGAAAAAAATTATATGTTGAGGTTGCTAAGATCTATTGTAAGAATAAATCTTATATCTGTGAAATTGTGAAGAAGGAAAAAGAAATTCATGCTAGTTTTGCTGTCACACTTTAAACTGCAAAAGTTATGGCCCAGTGTATAATAAGTGCTCAGTTAAGATGGAAAAAGGCATTAAATTTGTGGGTGGAAATTATGAACTGAAATGTTTTCCAAATGATGACAACAGGGTTAGATACTACCCAGGGTTTTAGGCACCCACTGGGGATTGTGGAACGCATGCCTGGTGGATAAGACAGGACTACTAGAGTTCAATTCATGTTCTTGTAAAAAAAAAAAAAAAGACTACCTCCAAATTCTCATAGATATACTCACTACCTGGGACAGTTTTATAACTTTTCAAGAAGGCTTGAACTGCCAAAGCTCCTTCTGTGAGTGTGGGAAAGGGAGGCTATCCACCAGGTTTCTCTGCAGACATTCCAACCTTTGCCAACATGTAAGTAGATATGCGAGAGAGGACTGAGGTTTTGAGGCAAGACCAACGGACTGCTGTGCAAGCCAAGGTGGTGAATTAGTGACTCCCAAAAGGTCACACTGCCCTGAGCTCATGGGCTGGCCTCCATGCCCCCAAGTCCTGTCTCAGTCTGTGTGTTTAGACTGGCTGGAGGCTCCCAGCTGTGCACCTGCCCCTCCTTTGACTCCCCAAGGGGATGCTGGTGGCTGGACTGAGTGCCTAGCACTGCCTCATCCTTACGCTTCTCAAATCTGGACATGTAGATCATCAGAGAATGTTTATTACAAATATTAATATCAAATGTGCAAATCAATGAAGCTGCTCAGATATGTAAATATGTGATCTTTTCTCCTCTGTCCCCTTGAGAAATATAATAGGGTAGTGGACTTACAGTTGGATTTGGGACCCCACTTTGTCACTTATTAAGCTTGCAACTTTAATGAAGCACAGAATAATGGTATCCTCTGCTCAGGTCATCTCATCAGTCCTGGCTCATGATAGCTAATCAATGTTCACAGTTTCCACTAGAAAGGTCTTCCATGGGCCCCAAAGAAAACAGATAAGTAAAAAATGAATACATATTTCATATGCACACATGCATGACTCGTGTACGCAAACATTCAGCCCTATGTGCTTGAATGCCTAAAGTATTTTTCAAATGTCGACGATCAATGTGATGTATACAGTGGTGATTCAAAGCCTGATCTGCCTTCAACCTCCCTGAGTTTAAATCTCAGCGCCCCCACCCCACCAAGTACCAGTCATATGACCTGTGTGTGTCACATTATCACATTCTGTACAGGAGTGATGTGTCGTCTACTGCTTGGGTGATGCTTCCAGTTGCTAAGGACATTGACCACTGAGTCAGATTTCTCTTTGCCAAATCTCAGCTTTGTACACTAAGACCTTGGCCCAACATGACCCTGTCTGGAGCTCAGTTTCCTAATCTGTGGAACACAGCTAGCTGTCATGAATAACTCCTAGGGTTGCTATGAGAATGAGATGAGTCAATACTTGCATTGCTTTTAGAGCAGTGCCCAACACCTCAGACTCTCTCTAAGGGTTGGCTGTGTGGATTAGGTGGGATTCACGGGGATGAGACAGATAAAGCACTTAGAACAGCAGTATCACAGACAGGATCCAAAAAGTGTTAGCCTTTGTCCTTATTGTAGTGCTGGTTTTGGTGTTGTTATTTCTGTTTTACAGATGCATGGAGGCGCCACTGGATCATTCATGAGCATGTGGTTTGCAAATGACACAGGGTGGTTCAAACGGCTGAGGCTGTCTGCAGCAAAGCAGGGGTACCTGGGCAACATGAGCCAGAAGTCCTGGCTGCTGGTTCTACCTTGTGAATTAGATTTAAATACGGGTTAGAAGGCATCTTTTCAAAATCTTTTCTTAGCTTTCCACAGCTGTAAAGGGAAGGAAAGAAAAATATTTTGAATGACCTACAAGGCTCCTGTGGTCTGTCCCTTGCCCACCTCTCTTGCCTCAGCTTCCAGGATGTTCTTCTCATACTCTGAAATCATATTTGATTTCAGTTCCTTTAATATGTTAGGAGCCTTCTTGCTCTAGGGTATTTGTGCATGCCAGCCCCTCTTTCTGGAGTAAACAAATGCATGAAACGTGTTTGATGCACCTTCTCTTCTCTCTTATTAATTTGATACCTTTGTGTGTGTCTCAATGTCAAGTTTCCCACTTTGAATGCACAATTGATGCCAACAAATTGTGGCCAAGGATTATTCATTGAGAGAATTGCAATACACCCACCAGCTCATAGGAAACATTCAGATTGGCTTTGTTTGGACATGATCACTGCCTTTGTTGAGCATTAGCCTGGCACAGTCCTAGGGGAGCTACATGCATCATCTCATTTGGCCCTCCCAGTACTGATACAGCAATTTTTAGCCCTGCTTTATAGATGAGGAACCCAAGACCCAGAGATGTCACAGAGTACAAGTGAAAGTTACAAAGCAATGCTGGAAGACTTGGGGCTAAGAACCAGACCTGCCTGATTTCTTCAATCAGCTGTTGGTTGATTTGACAAGGATTTTTTGAATATTTACTACGTGTCATGGTCTATGGCAGATGATGGCTTTCAACTGTGACCAACAGACATATGGCACCTGCCCTGGTGGAGCTTGCAGTCTAACTGGAGAGATGAACAAGTAAGCAGAGGACCATAGCAAGTGTGGTAGAGCATAGAAAAGAAACAAAAGACCCAGCCTGGCAGCCATTGGAAGCTCCATAGACTAAGTGTATCAGTTAGAAGTGCTGTGTAACAAACCGACTCTGAGCTTGTTGCCCTAAACAGTAGCAATTTAACTCACAAGTCTTCACTTTGGCAGTTTGGACTGGCTAAGCTGGGCAGTTCTTCCAGGTAAGGCTGGACTTGCCCATTCATGAATATGTGATCAGCTAGTGTGCCGGCTGCACTTGGCTGGATTCGGATGTCCCTGTTTAGGGAGACTAGGATCTCTCTTCGTGTTTGTCTCTATCCCTCCAGCAGGTTAGTTGAAGGCTGTTTGCCTGCGTACCAGTCAGAGCTACTGAGGGCAAACCCTACTGCACAGGCATTTTTTAGGTCTTATAAATTCAGGTCTTTGCATCATCAATTACATAGGCTGTTGTTTCATTCACCAAATGAGCCACAGTCCTGAGTTAGCGTGGGAGGCACCCAAGGGCTTGAACACAGAGAGGCTTTGACAAATCAGGTCTGTTACTACAATCAAGCAATAGTGCCAACTAGACTGAGACAGGAAGGTTGAGAACACTGCTAAGCAGAGAGAAAGGACAGGGTAGATCGTGTGGTAGCTCTGAACGTAGAATGAGCACTGACACACTAGATGATGGTAGCTTTGTGTTATTCCTGCTTTCTCTGACTGTCTCTCCAGATCCACACGTAAGCCACTGGGCTCCCAGAAGAAAAGGGATGATTCACCCAGATATGAGCCAAGCACGATTTGGGCAGCCCTTTGACAAACCCAACGGTCGCCAGTAAATGGGGATCCGGAAGACGTCAGCCCCACCTTCTGAGGCCAACGTCTCGTCTCAGGGTTCCAGGCCAAGCTGTGCCCTCATTTGAGCTTGAAGCCAAATGACACTCAGCATGACATCCATGATGTAGGTTTTCTATATATCACAAATAGAAATTCAATTCAACATAGAGGCGGGTGGGTAGAGTGCTTGGAGAAAGGAGCATTGGTGCGGGGGAGAGATCTGAGGTTGGTTTTCTTCCTAACTTGGCAAGTGTGAACCTAAAATGTTTCTTTTAAGTCAGAACTACCATGTCATTCCAACTCCTGCACCCCCTCCCCAAGCCTGGTTCTGATTATTAGCTGAAGTTCAGCGCGAGTCAGTTCAGTGCAAGTCAAGGCATTTCTGGTTCAGCAGCCAGGGAACAATGATCCCTTTATTCAGTGAGGAAAAGCTGAGTCTGGTGGCTGAACGACTGCTGGGCTCATGGGCGTGGGGCTAAGGCCACATCAAAACATATTCTTTCTCCAAGGCCGGGGACCCGTGGCTCCCATTCTGTGTGAGGTTGCCGAGTCATGGAAAACCACAGGAGCAACCCAGGAGCCTGGAGTGAGATCTGGGGTCTTGGGCCGCAGCTCGCAGTGTAAACGCAGCAGCCTTCCTCAGAAACTGGCTGTGTCTAGTCAAGCAGGATTGGACTAACTGAACGGGAGGTGGCAACTGAAAGGCCTGGGAGATGAGGCGTCTTGCAGAAGTGCAGCTGAGTGAGGTCTCCAGATCTGGGACTAGATACCCACAGACTCCTGGCTTGCTGTGTGACTCCAGGTTTTTTGCTTCCCCTCTCTTAACCTCATAGATAAGAGAGATGTACTCTGAAGATCGAAGGGCCATCAGTGAATGTCCACTCTTATCCTCTTACAAAGAAATAAGGGGAGATGCCGCTGTGGGCAGAAACAGCACTAAGAATAACTCCTGCACAGTTATTGCCTTTGCAGTTCAAAGCTCTCTCACGTACGCACTGTCCTTCTGAGTCCACCAAAGATCATGCAAAGGTAGGAATTGTAACCTCCATTGTGGCAGGTAGGGACACTGAGGCTCAGAGACGGGTGCTCACCTGAGTTACAGCTTGTAAGGGGCACATGAGCACCAAGTCTCATCTTTGGATGCCAGTCACGTGTTCTGCTAGGGTAGAGGAGGGACAGATGACAGGGCAGACAGAGCTGACAGGGAGTCTGAGTTTGGACAAGTTTCTAGAACTTTCTGTGCCCTTTCTAAATAGAAAAACTGCTTTGTATTTATTGATACAATTAGGGACAATTTATTTAAAGTGTTGAGGCTGGGCCTGGTCTGAGGAGGGCACTTGACTAGCCCCTGTGGATGGTATGATGACTGCCCTGCCCCCTTGGCCCCCCACCCATCTTCATCTCAACCACCTAGGCTGGCTGCGGCCAAGGGAGGCCCCTGGCTGCTCTGACGTCCAGAACACTTGTCTGGTGTGATGGTGAAGTTTAGGTGTCAACTTGACTGGATGGTAGGAGGCCCAGACAGCTGGTAGAGCAGAGTTTCTGTGTGTGTCTACGTGGGTGTTGCCAGGAGAGGCTGCCTTTTGAGTCAGTGGACTGAGTAAAGATTCACACTCAATGGAGGCGGGCACCAACCAACTCTCTGAGGGCCCAGAAAGAACAAGGCAGAGGAAAGGTGAATTATCCCTTTCTTTCTCCTGGACCTGAGAGGCCCTTCTTCTCCTGCTCTTGGACATCAAAACCCAGGTTCTCTGGACTTTGGCTTCCAGGAGTTGCCCCAGTGGCCCCTCAGTTTTTCTGACCTTTGGCCTCCCACTGAGGGCTACATCAACAGCTTCCCAGGCTCTGAGGCTTCCGGACTCAGACTGAGCCACACTCCTGACCTCCTTGGCCTCCAGCTTGCAGACAGCCTGTCAGGGGACTTCTCAGCCTCCATTGTAATAAATCTGTTCCCCGCTTCTCCTCGCCGTAAATTCTACTGTTCTGTCTGCCTGGAGAACTCTCATGAGTACACCTGATCCTCCCAGCCTGAGCAGAGGACTGATGGTGATGGACAGCACGTCCCGTGATCCCCCATCTCCACACAGCTCACCCAAAGTAAGCCCTTGGCTAGATGTTGTTCTCAAAGTCCCCTGATGTGTGAGTTTCTTGGCTCCTGTAACAAAGTACCACAAAATATATAAGCCATGAGGATGTAAGGGCATAAGAATAACACAATAGAGTTTGGGAACTTAGGGAAAAGGGTGGAAAGAGAGTGAGGGATAAAAGACTATGAATCAGAATCAGTGTATACTGCTCAGTTGGTCAGTGCACCAAAATCTCACAAATTACCACTAAAAAACCTACTCATGTAACCAAATACCACCTGTTCCCCAAATAACCTGTAGAAATAAAAAAAAAATTAATGTTGGCTTAAAATAACACAAATGCATTCTCTTATAGATCCGGAGGTCAGAAATCTAAAATCAAAGAGTCGGCAGACTGATGTTCCTTCTGGGGGCTGTAGGAAAGACTCAGTTTCTTCCTTTCTTCCTTCCTTTCACTTATTTTCTTTCTTTCTTTTTTTCCTTTTTGCCTTTCCCTGCTTCTGGTCAGACGATGATATTCCTTGGTTCCTGGCCCCTTCCTCATCTTCAAAGTTCATCACTTCAACCTCAGCATCTGTTCCCACATGTCCTTCCTCATTTCACACCTTTCTTCCCTCTTATAAGGATGCTTATGACTACAGTCAGGGCCGAGTCAAATAATCCAGAAGCATCCCCCCATCTCAAAATCCTGCACCTAATCGCACTTTCAAGGCCCTTTTGCCATGTAAATGAACATGTACAGAGACTGGGGATTACTAGGGGGATCTTTTGGGGGACGTTCCTCAGCCTGCCTCACCCAGCATCCTCCAGTGGCCCACACGACCGTCCTTCAGCCAGTCCCTATCAGAGCGCGCATGGTCTCTGCCCACTCCATCTCCAGCCGCAGTGATGCCTGCTGGAATCAGCAGGACCTGCACCAGGCCCTGACCCAGGGCACTTCTCAAGAGCCAACATGGCCTCTCCCTCAAGGTCATTGTCACAGAGCGCAAGAGACAGCACTGGCCTTGGCAGTGAGCCACCCAGGGTATCTTGCTGGTCACTGTCTAAGGGAGGCAGCAGCCTGTGACCCACAGTTTGGGCTGCCCAAGCAAGGCACAGGCATGTGGGGGAGAAGAAGTCTCTGCAACAGGAGGACTTTGAGAAAATCAGCAGCAATGAAGGTGCTCGACTTATTCAGGAATTACATTTAAAAAAAAAAAGAAGAAACAAAACACTGGAGAAAGACAGAGGAGCTTGACAGAATAAAAAAAAAAATAACAGACTTCTATCCCATTAATATGCTAACCTGGGGAGGATGACTTCTCTCCTGTCCACCACGCTTGCTTTCCTGATGCCTAGATAAGGTCAACAGATGTAGCGAATGTACATGGTGGACACCTGATCCATTTAGATATCAGATGAATAAGAACTCCTTTAGTATAAGTGCATCCTATGAAATATTTGGGATATTCTTATACTAAAAATAACTTACTGAGTATCTAAAATTCAGATATAACTGGGTGTCTGTATTTTATCTGGCAACCTTAAGCTAGCACAAAGCTTGGCACAATAATCACTGCTGAAGGAAGAAAGAAAAGCAGCATTATCACATACATGCATCAGATTCTGGGCTAAGTGCTTAGCTTATGGATATGGAAAGGGGGCAGGGAAGTGCTGGGTAGAGGAAGGCAGGTCCCTCGGTAGGGCTCCACCCTCAGACCTATCATCATGGACCTAGGTGAGGACAGGCACTCCTGCCTTTGCGCCCAAATGTTGCATTTTCCAAGACCACCCTGGGCTGCCACACCCCCATCATGTATCTATAAAAACCCCAAGAACCAGCCGGGCACAGTGACACATGCCTGTAATCCCAACACTTTGGGAGGCTGAGGCGGGTGGATCACCTGAGGTCAGGAGTTTGAGACCAGCCTGGCCAACATGGTGAAACCTCGTCTCTACTAAAAATACAAAAATTAGCTGGGCATGATGGCATATGACTGCAATCCTAGCTAGTTGGGAGGCTGAGGCAGGAGAATCACTTAAACTCGGGAGGCAGAGGCTGCAGTGAGCTGAGATTGTGCCATTGCACTCCAGCCTGGGTGACAGAGCGAGACTCCATCTCAAAAATAAAACAAAACTGAGACCCTAGCAGACAGAGACACAAACTGGATGGACGCCATGAGGAACACATCAACGGAAGAACACACAAGCAGTTGGACATCAAGAGGAAGTCGAGAGGAGCACACCAACAGCCCCAGGAGGCCAGCAGGCCATCAATGGGTGGAACAACGTGGAGTTTGGCTGGGGTGGTCAGAGCGCCCAGGCTGGTGAGCGGCTCAACTCCAGGGGAAAACCATCTCCTTTCTGGCTCCCCCATCTGCTGAGAGCTACTTCCCCTCAGTAAAACCTTGCACTCATTCTCCAAGCCCATGTGTGATCTGATTCTTCCGGTGCACCAAGGCAAGAACCCAGGATACAGAAAGTCCTCTGTCTTTCTGACAAGGTAGAGGGTCTAGTTGAGCTGGACAACACAAGCCGCCTGTAGACGGCAAAACTAAAAAAGTGCATGGTAGCACACACCCACTGGGGTTTCAGGAGCTGTAAACATCCAGCCCTAAACGCTGTCATGGTCAGAGCCCCACAACCTGCCCATCTGCGTGCTCCCCTAGAGGTCTGAGCAGCGGAGCACTGAAGAAGCAAGTCACTTCCGCATTGCACACCCAGCAAGGGAAACAAGGGGACCTTTTTTGTTTAATGCGTTCTTCGATTTAGTTCTGAAAATGACCCTCTGAGGCTACCATAACTGTACCTAATTTACAGATCCAGCCGCTTAATGTTAGAGACACATTGTTCAAGGACACCCAATCATTGTCTGATTCATTTCTGTGGGACTTCCACAAGTTCGAGAAGGGAAGTATCTACTCCTGAAAAGAATCCCCACTGACGCTGACACACACGTTGGCTTTGGCCTTGGTGGAACACATCTGAGACTCACTCACCTGTGCGGCCTTCTTTGCTTGTGGTGCCCCTTCCTGCTCCCCCAATATAGGAGAGGAGCCCTCTAAGCCTGCACTGCTTGCTTTCAGCCCTTCCCAGGGATCCTTCAAAACATGAAACCTGGGAGAGCAGGTGAGACCCCAGATCCAAGATCAGCCACTGGCATTAAAAATTTGTTCCAGGCAGAAACTGGGACTGCCCGGGACACCCTCCACCGCTTCGTCCAGGATGCTGGTAGCCAGTTACATGGAGTTGGAGGACTGGCCTGATTCTGACCCTCAGCAGAGCTTCCTCTTTCTCTGGATTGACAGAAGAGGCCAGGAAATCGTGAGACCCCTGCACATACTCACCAGGAGGGTTTAGGGGGCAGTTGAAGCTGGATTCATCAGGGCATCATGATTTACTACTTGAGTGATATTCAACAAGTTATTTTATTTGCTTCAGAGACTCAGGCTTGCCTCTGTTAAATGGGGGTGGTATCTTTTGAGTTTATGTAAGAAATTACTGAAACGATAACTGTAAATTACCTGGCACAAAATAGGTCTTTAGCACGTGTTAGCAAACCAACACCGCGTTTAAGTTTGAAAGATGAAATGTTCATTTATCCATCTTAAAAAGGAAAAAGGAGGAGAGAAGGGGAGAAGAGTGAAGGAGGGAGGAGAGGGAAGTAGAAGGAGAAAAGAAAGGGCATAGACAGAGGAAAGAAAACAGAAACGCCAGTCTGTTTTAGTTTCTAGGATGCCTACTTTTGTACCATCTGCATTGTTCTCCAAGTCCTGATGCCTTTCCCTGGTCTCTTTCTGATTATTTCCAGATAGGAGCAGAGCAGACCCAGAGTCTAGTTCTGGGGGTGGCCAACCCAGTCTTCACAGGACTCCTCTCTGCTTCTCTGTGCCCCATTGGGAAGGAAATCCCAGCTTTCAACTTCCCAAGGTCAGAGTAATTGAAATTCTCTGTCTGTATCCCAATTTTCCAGCTGAGGACTCTTACAGTTGTCGAGACATAAAGAACCAAAATGGGTACTTTTCAAAATGACCGTGAGTGTATAATTAGTCGATTAAAATTGTCAAGATGTTACTTTTGGTTAGTTAAATGATGTATCAAAATCATTCTGTTGTTTAAGAGTAGGCTCTCTGTGTGTGTGCACTCAAACACACTAAAAAATGGATCCAGCAAGGACGGGTGACTGACGTAGCAACTTGGTCACAAAGGAGCATTTTTACTAGAGACCCCACTGGCAGAACAGTGACCCTGGGCATAGCCTGGAATGATAGAAGGTGGGCAAAGCTGCCCATAGGACCCTGAGGACCCCTGACCCTTTCCTAATCTATCTGAGGTTCCCACCTCCTGCAGGAAACCCATTTTGCATGGGTCTGAACTGTGCACCAGCGTCTTCCTTCTTTCCTAAATTCAGACAATTAGATACAAGTCCCTCCATTTATTTAGTCGGGACACTGGGTGCTTGATTTAGCCTGGATTTGCCCATCCAGGAGTTACAAATCATACTGATTGCCACATGGATTTGTTCTGAAAATTAATAGGCTCCAGCAAGAAAGAAACTATCACCTTAGTGAGGGCATGTACTATGGGACATACAGGTCATGCCCCTTCCTTGCTTCCTTCTCAGCCCTTTTTTTGTGAAATCATGTTGAGAGAGTAGAAGAAGCTACGTCTGGGATCTTGGGACATTTACTGCAAAGCACACAGAATTCAGCACTCTTACTATTGTCACCACACACCATAGGACAGGGGAATAGAAATGACAAAGAAGGCTTGGTGGCCAACTGGACCCAAGTTTTAGTTTTATCTCTGCCTTAATAGATGTAAGACATGGGGTAGGTTGCTCTCTGAGCCTCAGTTTTCTCTTTTGTAAAATTGAACTAATAATGCAAATGTGAAAGACGGTTGTGAGGCTTAGGTGCTAAAAGGGATTCACTTTTGGAACCTGAAGAAGGAACCAACCCACTGACAACTTGATTTAGCCCCCAAAGTCTCATTTAGGAATTCTGACCTCTAGGTCGAAATTATTAAGAGAATATATTTGTGTTATTTTAAGCCACAAAAGTTGTGGTTAAGTTGTTAACAGCAGACATAGGAAACCAATGCCCTTCAGAAAACTACAGAAGGCCTCCTTCCCACTGTGGATTTCCATCATGCTTACTTGGTGACTAGTGATTTTGTTGAGAGCACCCAAGTGCCCATAAACATCTTCTTAGGACCGTGGTTCCCACTCAATGCCATCTGGGCAGCGGGGAGGTTGACCTTGATACATTGTATCACCTAGGTCAGAGTTAACTGCAATGATCTCTTGTCATCTGTCATGTGAATAAAAGTGAGTTACAGCCCTGTCAGCATCGGGATGGTCACAGAATGGCTCAGAGATGCACAGAGAGGACGGGAGACACCCACACCGCCTACAGCTTGTCTCTGCTCATGGAGGGAGCTCAAGGTAAGTGACTGGGCGTGAAATTGTAGGGCTTTCATCCTAATCTGGTACCATAAAGTTATTCCTGCAAATTAACAACCACTGATGGGTCTATGCTGGGCATCCATTGAGATGTTGAACCTCCTCATAGCCCACTAGCATTTCTGTTTTTCTAAGGAAGAAAGCAAGTGTCAGAGAAGTCTTGGTGACTTACCTAAAGGCATATAGGTGAAATTTGTATCAAAGCCCTCTGATAATAATCCACCCCTTTCTGTACAGGTGACATTATATTGTCTCTAGATGCAGACTTCCAGGGTTAGAATTCCTTTTCAGCTTCTGGACAAGGCACTTCTGTTATTCAAGCCTCAATAGTGTCTCCTCTAAAACAGAGGATGGCCAGAGTGAGCCCCAAATTGACTAGTCCATGTCACATCCAAGGATGGCATGGAGTTTGTATTAAGTGCCAGATAAACATTAGCTTTTACTAGAAAGTTACTTATTTAGGGATATATATATATATATATTCCATGTCACTCCAAAAATTGGTTTTAGAAAATTTTTGGAAATTGTTACCCATGATAAATTGTTTTGAAGATCCTGAAAGAATTCATGTTAGTTCTTCTTTCTCATCAGAATCCACACTGTCTTTCAATCAAATCAAGCTTTATACTTGAATTGTTCCAGTCTAGAAATCGTCTTTTCCCTGTCCTGTTCCACCGCACCTGGCTCATGCCTCTGTTTAACACTCCTATCCACCCTTCTACACTTCACTGGGATTTAGGTCCATCTTTCTGTTTGGCTGCAAACTCCTTTAGATGACCAAATGGATCTTGTTCAGATTTCTGTGTTTATTTGGGCATTGTATCATTCAACACATGTATCATTCAGGGTTCAGAAAAGAAAACAGAAACCACACTAGGTGTTTCAAACAGACAGGATTCCATATGAGAAACTGACAAACTAAAAGAGCTAATAGGAAATCAATACTACCCAGAGATAATAACCAAATAATTCGCACAACAAGCAGTCACTACTGGGAGATCAGAGAACAAGAGAGAAGTGAGGATACCAGAGCTGAGACTCAAAAGAGTGCAGACCCCTGCAAAGAAGGTCTCATCATTGTGGGTCTAAGAAGCTGTGAGAAGTGTGGTTCTGGGAATGGAGAAAGAAGGTAGAGATAGAGTCAATTGCTGCTGCTGCTGGAGCAACACTGAGAAGGAACAAGAGATACCAAGAATAAGGTTCTTTTTCCTCCTCCTACCTTCCTGTCTCCCTCCTGTGACTTCCATTGGTGCAACTCAACAGGAAGCCGAGGATACAGCCGCCTGGGAAATGGATTTCACAGAGGGCAACACCAGCATCAGATAATAGAGTAGAGAAGTGTTTCCTTGGGGCAGGGAGCCAGTAAGTACATAACCACCATAATAAGATTTGACTGAACTTCTGCTCTGGGCTGAGTTCTCTGCTCAACGCCATGTTTATTGCCACAGGTCCTTTACCCAATATTTTCACAGATTTTATTTTTTAAAGAAGGCAGTGTATCTTCCTTTCCATATTGAAAACCTGGTAGTATGTAGGGGTAGCACAGTATACTAAATGGTCAGTTTGGGCCTCCATTATACCTCGATTCTGATTGCATCTCTGCTCCTTATTAGTTGGCCAACCAAATCTAGTAATGAGACTTCTCTGAGCTGCTGTCTCCTCTTGTAGAAATGAAGCATCATATTCCCTCCATCACAAGTTCTCTGTGAGAAATAAATGAGCTAACCTATTGGGCTTGATAAATGGCAGTGTTTTACATATTTTTAGCTCAACAGACTAGAGAGCCAGGCCCCCAAAATGATTTTTAAATGACATTCAAGTTCCATTTGGAATGAGTGATCTGGCTGGAAACATCTAGCAGGTGGTAAAAAAAAATAAAAAAAAAATAATAAGACTTAAGCATCTGCTGGTACCCTGTGTGGGCTTGTGGACTATCAAGGAGCCCAGGGCATCAAAGTAAAACATAACACTCTCCACTTTGAGAACAATTGCCAATAGCATGTTTCTCCCCTGAAAGGAGAGCACCAAAAGAAATATACGAAAGCATGGTTTCCAAGTTGGCTGAGTTAGACTCGCTTTACTGGTCACACAGAGCTAAGGACTCTGAGGCAGAAACATTTACTCTGATAATCCAGAAAGCACAAGACTGCAATGAAACCTACTGCCTTCTGAGACTACCCCAGACTCTAAACTGCCATATTTCGGATTTCCCATGTTGCCCCCAGACAGGGATACTACTTTTGGTTCCCAAGATTGCTGAAGATAAAATGTCATACAACAGCAATAGATCATTCCTTTTGAATAAAAGAGAATGCAAAGAGACAACCAGATTTTATTGTTTTGTTTGTTTTGCTTTGTTTTGTTTTGTTTTAAGATGGAGTCTTGCTCTGTCACCAGGCTGGAGTCCACTGGTGCAGTCTCAGCTCACTGCAACCTCCACCTCCAAGGTTCAAGTGATTCTCCTGCCTCAGCCTCCCAAGTAGCTGGGACCATAGGCACGTGAAACCAAGCCTGGCTAAATTTTTGTGTTTTTAGTAAAGACGAGGTTTCACCATGTTAGCCAGGATGGTCTCAATCTTCTGACCTCTCAATCCACCCTCCTTGGTCTCCCAAAGTGCTGGGATTACAGGTGTGAGCCACTGCTCCCAGCTGACAAGCAGGTATTTTTACAGTCTACACAGTCACCTGAAATCTATAATAACCATGTCATTTATGCCCCTGCATAACATTTTAAGTTACCTGCAGCAGGTAAATGAAAATAAGGAAATTAAAATAAAACAAACAGGCATATGGAACAGTGCTAACCATAGTGCCAGCAACCTTACAGATATTACTTTATTTAGTTCTTACAACAACCCTGTGAGGTCAATACTACCGTCCCCATTTTCCAGAAGAGAAAACAGAAGTTAGAGAGAGATGAAATTTTCTCCCTAAGATTCCATCTTTCAGTACCCGGATTCCAGCTGAGAATTGCAAGACAGGTAACATTTTGTTCTAGTCTTGTCCTATACAGAAAGCAACACGTGACCCCATAGAAATCCCTAACTTATTGGACTCTCAGTTATCTCTTTTGGGGGGTGATGACCTCTAAGGGCACTGCCACATCAACAAGCCATCAAATCTGTGCTGATCATTGAAAATACAGGAGAACCGAAAACTGCAGAAAAGTAAATGGCATGAACACTGCTAGTGTAACCAACACGCAAATCTTGCAAGCAGAAACATGTTTTATTTTTTTTTCCTGCCCCAAGTTGTAGAAACCCTTGCATATGGTTGTCTTTACTGTAATGTGCATGAATAAAATATATTCTTGTGAACTGATGTAGCCAACAGACTTTTGAGATCAAACAGTTTTCTACTCCAGGTGAAATGTGGGAATGACAGATAATGTTGTCAATATGCTATATGTTTGTTAGGTTGAACAAACACGGCCATAGCCATTATTTTCATCATATATATGCGTGTGCATTTGTGTATGTGTATGGGAGGTGTCTTTAAAGAATAAGATTTAAGGAAAAAAATCAATAAATGCAAAATTTTCCATAAAACCTTCAGTGAGAAATATCCCTCCCTCCTCCTCATGTATATTAAAGTAAGCAGAGTTTGCTGACTTGCATAATGCAATACACAGTGATTACTGGGAGGTATCGGAGGTGATTAAATAACCACAGAATTTGAGAGACCTGGAAATAAATATCCTTATTCAAAAGCCCAGGAAGAGTCAGTAACATGCCATGAAGGGGGGTCTTTGAGTATTGGAGACTCCATCTCATTCCTTCCTTGCAGCAGAGATTTGTGGGTTGTTAACAATGGGCTACACATTGTATGTGAATAACGTATGAAATACAAAATGTATGTATGTATAATGAGGTAGCATTAGTGGAGTCAGTGTGAACATTGGAGTCAGACAGATGTAGTATTTGAATTTGGTCTTGGCTTTAGGTAAAGAACCCAACTCTTATAATCCTAAATATTCTTATCTATGTAATGGGGGTAAGCATTGCCAGCAGAATGAATACTCTTTAAATAAGTTAGTGTGAGAATAGCAACTGTGTGTCCTTTATTGAGTGCCTATACTAGAAAATTTTCTAAATTCATCAGTTACTTTAATTCTCACAACAACTCTGTGTTAGCAATTTTTCCATTTTGCAGAGACTGAAACTGAAATTCAGAAAGTGAAGCTTCTGGATGTTGTCAAGTTTAAGGTGAAATCTTTTGTAAGATGCATCCTTACCTTATGTACCACAAAGAGAAAAATGTATACTGACAATTCTAATTGTAAGATGTCATCAATTGTAAGATGCATTTCATTTCGGAGGTTAAAATATTTCTTAAAATATCACCTTAGGGCCAATAAACTATGGTAAATTGCCTAACATCACACATCTGATAACTGGTAGAACTTGGGTGCAAATACAGGCTTTTAGAACAAAAAGCTGGGAGCTTGTTCCCAAGCCAGCACAGTACCTAGCATAGAATGGAAGTCCCGTAAATATATACTAAGCATCAGAGTATGTGTCCTATATGTATATACTTTGTGTTGCATATTATAGTAAATGATGTCCCAAACTACACACCACATATATGTATGTGTATGTATAATTTGCTTCCCAGATCAATTTCCGTTTTGAGACTTCTCTAAAATAATCCTGAAGCAAGAAATAATTATTTATATACTTATGGCAAAACAAACTCTGGGAATCATTTTGTTAATGAAAGGTAGAGATAAAAGCGAATTAAGTTGTGGTAGTTGTTGTTCCCGGAAAGATTATTTTCAGCACCAAGGCTGTGAAATGTACCAGTCCTAGCATCCTGGAGGTGAGCAAGCCTGATCAATGTCACCCATATGAAGGGACTCCATTGCCTAGATTGTTATGGGCTAATATTTCTACTCTTTAAAACGCATACAGGAATAACTTCAAGCAAAATAAAAACATCAGTTTGCAACGGCCAAATTCTCTGAGGTTTATAAAATGTTGGGACTGATTTGCCAAGTTATAGTAAAACTAAGGCAGACCATGAAAGGCACTCAAGTTGACCTAAAACATGAGCAGTTTAACTAGTAGGAGAAAGACTAACAAATTAAGTTGACCAGATCATTTATATTTGGAACAAAGAGCATTTTTAAAAGATCTGTTTTTGCAAAAACCCACTATGTGTGTGCTGGTAATGGGGAAAGTGCCGGCCTTGCCCTCAAATATTCTCAGAGCCCCTGTGCCAAGCAGGAGCCCCATAGATGCTGTGCTCATTCCCTAGTTGTTAAATCTGTGCCCACTTTAATCGTCGTCACTGATACTCACTTCACCTACATTGTAGAGAGCTTTAGGGATTACGAAACACTCCCACACTGGGTCATCTTGGGGCATCCTGGAAACTTCTAGGTGGATGGCACTTGATCTTCCTATGATAGATGGAAAAAAGGTACCTGAGAGAAGTCAGTGGCTCCTCCAAACACTCAGAAACACTGGGGAAGCAGTTCATTATTTTTCAGCCAAATTTCAGAAAATCAAGATGAGGAAAATGTCCATTTTGGTGCTTTCAAAATTACCAAAGTTATCAATAACTATACTAATTGGACCCCAGAAGCACACAGAGATGAGAATGAAGGCTGCACAGTTTGCAAACTGCATTCACGTGCATGGGTTTATTTTATCTTTCATACCACACTCAGAGGTCAGTAGAACAGGGATGCTTCTCCCCCTTCTCATTTGAGCATAATAGGAACTGAGGCCCAGCAGGGCAATCAACATATCGGGGGGCTCACGGCCAGGAGACCAACTCTCCTTTGCAGGCCAGGTGTCTTTCCCCACCTCCACCTACACGTACTCCCACTCTCAGATGCGAAAACGTGTTACCACAGCTTCAGTAATCCTCAAATCCAGCTTTGTTTGATAGAGATGAGAATAAGGATTCAGGAGATTTGACCAGTTATCTTTCACTTTAGTACCACTTGAGCTAAGAGGGAGACTTTGGGGATGACAGAGAAAAATGATCTCAAGTGGAATTTAACCGGAGCCCATGAGCTGAGAACTCCTTAGGAGAGGAGGGGACTGGAAGGAATGTTTGTCAGAAGCCGCTCTACATCAGGACCCTTTATAAATGCCTCATGCCGCATCACCAGGAAGCAGCTGTGGTTACAGGAGCTTAAATGCCTGACCCAAAGTCATCAGCCATGCGGGGCTGAGCCACTGCTGTCAAGTTGAAGTGCTGGCCATTTACCACTGTTGATTTCATGTTCCCAGGCTGTTCCCCAGGAGCCACCTGTCTCTGGCTGCACTGCTGGGATCCTGGGGAGGCTGAAGGCTCTGGCTTTCTCCCCTACACTCTAATGGAGCCTCCAAGGAAGGATCTGATGGGATCTGTGCCCCAGGCCACCTGGATTTACGCCCCAGCGTCCCTGAAGACACCCTTGAAATGTTTCCACGTCCCTGGCCTCTCACTAAATCTTAGGTAGGAGTTTAAGGGAAAGGGGGACTTCTGGATGTGCTTGGCAGAGACCGTTGGCAAAACCAGCCTAAGCCAGTGAAGGCACTTCAGCCTCTGCCTCCCCATCACTAGAAAGCTTTATTTTAAAAATTGCATGTTAAGTCTGTAAAGTCTGTAAAAATGGCATATCTTTCTCTCTCTCTGTCTCAATCTTTCTCTCTCTCTTCTAAAAGTGATGCCCAACAAATAAAACAGGGGCATAAATAAAAAGTAGAGGGAAAGAAACTGGTTCCACCACGCAGTCATACTCAGAACACAACAGGAACAGCAACAGCAGCAAACATCCCCTTTCTACCCCACTCCAGGAAACCAGGAGCCCCAGGAAAGACCGCTTGGACTGCCCAGCTCCTGGTGCCCCAAAATTCTATCCTCACAAGCCCAAGTAGACATATTCTCTGGAAGAAAAGACGAGGCAGGTCCGATCTGCCAGTGGTCAGCTGTATTCTTCCCCTGTCCTTTCTCTCCCTCTTTTTCTTTGCCTTTCTCTCTCTCTCATTCTCTATTTCTGAAAACTCCCTGTTAAGTGGAGACCTGATTTCAGGGGCACAGCAAACATCAGGGAACCTTTTCCAGAGGTCCCATTCAGTAAGCCTGGGCAGAATTTCGACACAGCTCACGGGTCCCATTCATTCCTCCGTGATAACAGAATGCCAATTCAGATGCTGCCTGAAATCGGCAGGACATGGCTACACCACCCAGTCTGGAGCCCAGACCACAAACACCCAGTTGAAATCATTTTGATTCAGTTACAGAAGTGGTCACTGTCTGAAGGTCTCTTTCCTAATGAGTAAAAAAAGAAAAAATTCTTTCTTTTTGTGATATGGCCCTGTTTGGCTTTTGTCCCTCAAATACAGAGAGATATGTGTGTCTTGCTGTCAGCACAGAGAAATAAAATTAAGATAGGCCTGTCAATGTGGTCAATTCTCTTTTTTTTTTTCCTAGTCTAAAAGTTGTGCTCAACAAAATGTGGCACAGAAATAAGAAATGGAAAATAACTAGATCTCACAACTCAATCATCCCACATTTTACTCTGTGGTTACATTCGTCCATAAGTCACTTGTTTACAATTCATGAATAAGTTTATTTGTTTAAGCTACAAGGTTTCATCGTGAATTCATTTTTTTTATTCTTGATGTTAAAGGCAATGCATGCTTGATGCAGAAATTGGCGAAAACAAAAGAAAATATAATGAAGAAAACTCCCAAATCATTGCCATTCTTACCACATAGATAACCTTTGCGAAGTGATGTCCTCATATTCATTCTTTCCTTTATCAAATTCTTGAGTATAAATTAATTTGCACCAATGAACTAACTCATCGAAAGCATGAGTTTTGGAGGAAGACGAGAATGTGAATCTCACTTCTGTAGTTGTGTGTACAGCAGTGACATACTCCCCTGTCTGAACCTCTGTGTTTTCATGCATCAAAGGGGGATGTGATCACCTGCTTCCTAGATTTGGTTGAGAACGAAATGAAATGAATTCATGAAAGACCATATTCAATGAGAGCTATTATTGTTGTTGTTATTATTTTTATTTCTATAATGTTACCTATAATGCCACTGGGATTACAAATATATATTGTTATGTACAATTTTCCATGTATGATTATGTGGAAAGAATTTCCACATGTGACAAAAGCATCTTTGTAATTAAAAAGTCTTTGAAAAAATAATGTTAAATTCCGCATACTCTTCCATGAACTGGCTACACTAACAATATATTCAGCTGCTTCTATGTTCAGCTAAGTGGTTGTTGATCTTTGCCACCCTTAAGTAAAAATGGGATAGGCTTGTGTACACCCTTTGCCCCTCCTCTCAGATATTCACATGGTCTCTAGACCACATTGATTCGTAGAGGAGAGGTGGGATCTTTATATGTCAGACAGTATGGAGAATTTCAAGTTAGGAATATGTATTGCTGTTTCACCTTCATGAACATGTTCCACTCCTGCAACAGTGAGCGAGGGATTGCTTTCTCTGTAGAGCCCCCATCCGTAGTTGTCCCCCTCAACCTGGAGATTGTATTTGCTTTGAATCCAGAAAGTGGTCTCTCTGGGGCTTCTGGAGTGACTGATTTTACCCAGTCACAGCCAATCTCTTTGTTTAGCTTAACTGGCCACATTAATCAAAATAGCAGCTCTGGTTCCATAGGCAGTCCTCCTCTGAAAGGCTCTTCCTCTCTTGCATCCATAACCATCAATGGGTCCACAATGGTAAGTTAATGCAAAAGTTAACGTTGCCTAAATATACAGTCTGCCAAGAACAGCACATCTCTGAAGGGCTCAACCATAAGCCTGCAAATGCACTATTTGCAATTGTTCTGTTAATTTTTCTTTGAATTCTCAGCCCCTTGACAATGGAAAAACATGGTAGAACTAACACTATGTGTTCACCAGACCATTCCATTTTCTGCCCTGGGCATGCAGGAAGGCCATGATTCTCAACCTTCTTTCTGATTACATCAGGGCTGTGTATTGAGAGTCTCACCATTCGGAATGTGAACAGAAGTGACCTTGCCTCTTACGGTCTGAGGAAGTTAGGAGCAAGCATCCAGTCTTCACCTCTCTGTCTCTTTCTCTCCTACATACAAAACCAAAGGATTGAGATTTGGTGACTCGTCGGTTGCAGCGGCTGGAGTGACTTGCCCCACCGTAAACGGAATGAGAAAAAGGAGACACAAAGTGATGAATGGGGCACAGATTCCATCAGCATCTTATAGAGAAAATATTTGTGCTTTTCAGTTTTTTTTATTTTTAATTTTTGTGGGTACATTGTAAGTATGTATAGTTGTGAATATTTGTTTTTAAAACAGGAGTTTCTGGCTGACTCTAAAATGCAGCCAAAGACAGTTTCTCAAAAAAACTCAAAGTAGAATTACCATATAATTCAGCAATTCTATTTCTGGGTATGTACACAAAATAATCAAAATCAGGATCTGGAAGAGGTGTCTGTATAACCATGTCCATAGCAGCATTATTCACAACAACTAAAACATGGAAACCACGCAAGTGTCCATTGATAAATGAATGGATAAGCAAAATGTGATACATGCATATAATAGAATTCTACTTAGCCTTTAAAAGGAAGGAAATTTTGACACGTGCTGCAACGTGGGTAAAACTCAAGGACATTATGCTAAGTTAAATAAGCCAGAAAAGGCAAATACTGTATGACACCACTTACATGTGGTACTTAGAGAGGTCAAATTCATAGAGCTACAAAGTAGGATGGTGGTTACCGGTGTCTGGGGAGAGAGAGAAATGAGGAGGTACTGTTAATGGGGACACCGTTTCAGTTTTATAAGACAAAAAGACTTCTGTGGATGGATGGTGGTGATGGTCGCACAACAGCATGAATGTATTTAATACCCCTGATCTGCATGCTTATGAATGATTAAAATGCAGGGCATGCTGGCTCATGCCTGTAACTCGAGCACTTTAGGAGGCTGAGTTGGTTGGATCACCTGAGGTCAGGTGTTCAAGACCAGCCTGGCCAACCTGGCAAAACCCTGTCTCTACTAAAAATACAAAAATTAGCCATGGTGGCACGTGCCTGTAGTCCCAGCTTCTTGAGAGGCTGAGGCGCTGAGGCAGGAGAATCACTTAGGTGAGGTGGAGGTTGCAGTGAGCTGAGATCGCACCACTGCACTCCAGCCTGGGCAATAACGTGAGACTCTGTCTCACACACACACACACAAAATCAAAAAACAAACAAAAAAAAGATTAAGATGATAAAAGTTATGTTATGTGCACTTTAACACAATTTTAAAAATGGGAAAGAAAACAGCCAAAGAGACACACGGGTTCATTTTCCCACACCGTCCCACCCACCCTTACTTACTCAGGGTGAGGATATGAGGGTCTCCTGGTCTCGTCTCACCCACACAATGTCCTCTGTGAAAAAAGACCTCTGCTGTATTGAGGGACTATTCTGAGAAGGCACATGGATTGCATCTGCCATTTTTCTTGTGGGTCCAGTGAGAGTCATCAAGGAGGAGTGATAGTCCTCAGCCCTGGGCTTTCTACTACTGAGATTCAAGCCTTCCACTGACTCCTAATTTAAAGCTCAAAAAAGTGAGTGGGGGAAACACCGCTATGTCACCCACTTTATTCACCTAGACTTGGCCAGAGGGCTAGGTAAGGACAGACTGAAATGCAATGAGTATATTGAGGAACTCCCCACCCCTCCTCTCCTTCACAAAAGCAGGGTGCGAGTTCTTCTGTGGCCTCAGTGCAGGAGCTAAAGAGAAGGATCCCGCTCACACCGCACACAGTGAGATGTGGCCATGGGCTGCCCCTGCTGCTTTTCTCCCCAGGTCCAGCATGTTTCTTGGAAATGCAGCAGGAGTGGGAGCCTCGGTAGGGGCTCACAGAACAATGGCCACATTCACAGCACATGGTCTTGGCAGCTGTGCATGGTCTGTGATTTGAACCGTCCCTCAGTGGACCAGAGCAGCTCCTGGCATGTTGTCTATCCCAGAGATGATTAGGCATTAGTGAAGTGGAATGTAAAAGCCAGTGGTTCTCAGACCTGAGTGTGTGTCATAATCATCTGGAGGGTTTACTGAAACACGGGTAACTGGACCCCACTTCAGAGTTTCTGATTCACTAGGTCTGGAAGAGGTCCAAGAATTTTCATCTCTAACAAGTTCCCAGGTACTGTTGGTCCTGCTGGCTCTGGGACCTTACTTTCAGAACCATGGATGTGGGGGACCTGACTATAAGAAGCAGTATGTCTATAAATGGCTGTGGGATTTGGCCAGGTAACTTCTTCCTGTCTAGTTTAATATTTCTTTAGTATTACATATGATTACGAATTTGCATGGATCAGATCAGTTCTGTTGTTGTCTTTTTTTTTTTTTTTCCAACTGTATCTGCCAGAGTCATGCACAACTGCAGGAGGTGGCTTCGGGATCAATGAGCAAACGAGGGAGGCTCTGGCTTCAACTCTGCTCTAGTGGAAGCATCACCTCCTCTATTTCATACATTGAAATAATGTAAGAATTGATGTGAAGGAAAAGTCCACCCATATATAAACAAATGAACAAAACCAAAACACTTTGGAAATTATTGGTGCAAATAATAACTGAGGGAATTTTTGCTTCAAAAGTGCATGATTCATCCTTCAACAGGACGAATATCTTTCTTACCACCTTCAAAAAGAAGTTTAATGGCCGAGGAGCTGCAATCTGTGAGGTGGTCCTTGTGATGTGGTTCTGAAGGTCATGGAGCAGACAGGTGAGGGATTGGGTGCCTCTGGACACAGCCAGCTTTATGGGCACATGACTTGGGCTGGCCGACCCACAGGGTCCTATGCTCAGAAGGGTCTGCATTTGGGCACTTGGTTTAATGCTCTCTTGTCATTGTCTTGAAAGTCACAGCAATTTGATCTTTGAACTTGTGTTTTACAAGTAAAATCTGATGGGACACTGGAGCGTGTCCATGAGCAGAGGAGGTAAGTGCAATATGTGCATCCACCTTTCCTCGCTGCCCATTAATGCAGCATGTTCACAATGCCCCAGATGCCCCATGAACATGCAATTGTGAGGGACCCACCGGCATGGGAGTTCAGAGAGGCTCAAAGTGAGTCCAAGGTAAGTGTGTTCCACCCAGAGGTCACATTTTCTTTCCAAACCAGGACTTGCATCAAATGCAGAAAGAAGGCAATGGCATTCTAACAGGCACCAGGACAAGGGACTCCATCACACCTTCCTTACCTGTGTTGCTTCCCTGAATTGGCCAATCATGCCCACTGAAAATGGTGCTTAGGAGGAAAGGGGAGGGCAGGGCCCAGATTGCCTGTTTCTTTCAGTTGCCCTCACCCCCTGTGAGAGGAAGGTAAAGAGTATGGATGAAACATGCACGTATCAAGAAGTGAAAGGAAAACAGGTGAGCTTGTTTCATGCAACATTTCCAGTGTCCTGGTAAGAACTAAATGCATGGACACACAGGAACTGCAACAAATAAATTGTGGAATTTGGGTAATTTCATGTAACAGTTAATTGCTACTATGGTCAAATTTACAATTGTCATGGCACAACATAAAGATAAACAGTAAAATTCATGCTAATAATTTAAAGCTTATTTTTTAGTTAGAAAAACATGAAAAATACAAATAAAAAACACTACAAAAAAGAGAGAATCCACTAAAGAAAATGAAAACGGCTTGTGCTTTAGTACCTTTAATATACTTTTTTCCTGCTTTTTGAGTAAGGGGTTCACAGTTTTATTTTGCACCAGGAACTAAATTATACAGTTGGTTCTGCCACTGGGTTTACAAAGTTAGCTACACACCCTCAAGAGCTGCAGAGATAAGAAATCTTTGCTATTCATCCCTCAAACACCCTGTCAAGAAGTCAATTCTCCATCATGACTTCAGGCTTCTCCAGTTCTTGAGATCAGCCTTGGAGAATGTAGAATTGGAACCGGCTTTTCACTGGGATTATCAAGTCATCATTCCTACCAATGAGTAGGTACCAGAACTGTAGTAGCATGAATTCCAAGGAGGGTCATCATATACAGTTGTGCAGGTTATTCACTGCACAACTCCAAGCACAGCATGCACGTTCTTATCCCTGGAATTATGCACTCACACAGCTGTACATACTGGCCTTGGGAGTTGGTTTTCCTGAATGGATCCCTAGGACTGGCCTGCCCACCAAATCCCTTCCCTCCTTCATGCCATCTTATCTGAATTTAGGAGACTGGGTCTCAGTTTCTGAGCACAACACGCTGGTTCTATGCTAGGACTATATTCCATCCTTTTCCCCTAGGTTGATCGGACAGCTCCAAAACAGCAGAGTTTCTACTATGAATGAACTACTTAGAACCAGCATCTAAGGTCAGCAGAGACTAGAACGCCCTCTTCATCCAGCAGCCTCCATAACCTGGGTCTGTCACCACCCCCCATACCTCCCACATCAGTACATAACCTGGGAAGTGGATCTCATCTCCATGAGACTTGACACCTCTACTTTCTGAATAGGCCCTGTCCCTGAGCCTCTCCACGGCAGCTTAGTCATCGTCACCCACAGGAGCTCTTAGCTCCCAGAATCTTTACTAAAGGCCCGCATCCTGAACACAGCCTACTACACTAGGCTACGTTTGAGCACTCAGAACAAATAACCCTCCATCGCCCGTAAACATCCGTGGTTCCCTTTGTTCCAATCCCATCCTTGTGGTATTCTGACCTCTTGGCTCTCTCATCCAACTGGTTACCCTCCCCTTGACTCCTTTGGTTTTTACTTTTTGTGAGCTCTCTTCCAACTATATGAACTCAGATCCCTCTGTGAGAGTGAGTTGCACATCTGATTCACCTGTGGGGTTGTTAAAGGTCCATGTGCCTGGCTCTCATCCTAGAATATTCTAACTCAGAGTGCCCCCCAGGGAAACAATGTAAGGTAGCAATTAAGGCATTGACTCTGGCATCACAAGTTTGAGTCTATCTTGTCTCTGCCACTGATAATCTATGTGATCTTTGGGGATGCCTTCACCCTTTCTCTGACTCTGTTTCTTTGTCTCTAAAATGGGAATGAGAGTGTTAGTACATACCTTTCAGGATAGGCAGAAAAATTGAATAAGCTAATGCATGCAGAGGATTCGAATACTGCCTGGCACATGGCATGTGTTCAATAACAAGTTAACTGTGTCGCTATTATTGTTATCTAAAAAAATGACAGATTTTACTTTGTCCTGCATGTTTGGTTCTCAGTGCCTGGTTTTGCTTAGCTAAAATCCCTTTACCTTGGTCTTGGCCAAGCAAGACCAGTCCTAACCCTGACTCATGGGTTTGAGCATCTAGGTCAGATCTAGCCACTCATCACCACCCTGGGCACCCATGGCTTTAGTTTTCTGCTGCCTCCTCTCCTACCAGTGCCAGGCAAACCTTTGCTCATGATTCAAAACCCAACTGGAATGCTTGGTCTTTTCCTAAGTCTTCCTCAATGTTCTGCTGTATTCATGTGCTCCTAGAATTTTTTATTCAGCACATTTTATCCTAATTACTGGTTACTTGTCTAGTTCTTGCTTAGGCACAAAACCTGCAATTTAATTTTCCTCTAACATGGGACCTTAACATGATGCATATAATAGGTGCTCAATAAATGATGTTTCTTCCAATAAATATCTATTTCATCCCTTGGCGTCTGATTTCAAACTTACAGAGAAAATTCTGATTTGGCTTCGTTCACTGGGGACATGATGCTAACCCCTTTTTACCGCAATCCCCATTTGTTCTGCTGCCCCTGGTTTTCATGTGAAATGAAAAGTGAGTGTAAAATGTGGCATGGAATGAAAGCCAAGCCAAAATTTGAGCCCCATGGATGAACTTCAAACAGGGACTTTAAACATGCAAAATAAGAACCAGCTTCTCCAGGACAGAGTAGAAGCAGCTAGGCACTTGGTGACTCTCTCAGATGTCCTGGAAATACACTTTGATTTCATATATTTTGAATTAAATTGATTGAAATTCAAAGCTTAAGCCAGCATACCACATTTCCTTTGGTCAGAAGTGAAGTGTGAAAATAATGTTTTGAATTCTCGGTTGGATGCACAGCCCCGGGTTTCAAGTGTGACAGACTGTGGAGGTTTTGGGTTACTGGAAATTTCAACATTCCATTGGCCCAATCTTCCAAAGGAATTGGAGAAATTGAAAACAAGGAATTGTAGGGTACAGAAGTATCAGTAGAGCATCGATGAGGATTCCCTTAAGCTCTGCAAATTGTGGTAGAGTCAGAGTCATTCCCATTGTGGTTGCCACGGAATGTTGGTAAAGTTGCCCATGAAACAGACAGCACAGTCTTTGTAACTCTTATGCCATAAGACTTCCAGTCAGCAGAGACTAGACTGCACTCTTCTCTCACCACCGATAGAAATAAAATTAGGAATCCACGCAGCTTTATATTAACAACGTTCTTAGAGTCAGATGTGACTGATAAAACGGATTCCCCCTAGAGCAAGAAAATGTATCTACTTTTTAAAGGTTCATCTTTGCAATGTATTATATCACAAAATTTCCGAATTTTTATATTTGTAAGTGTATAGCCATTAATTCTTATATTCAATATTTGCTTTGTTCTTAGCAATACACTTGGAGCCTTATTTCATACAAAGGTAAGAAGCCACCTCCCTCCTCCTACCAAGAAATCACAAACGCAGGATCAAGCATAACAAATGAAAGGTAAAAGTGCATGGCATAGTTCGAGGGAAGAGAAATTTCTAGGTTTTAGAAATGAAGCGGCAACCTAAAGCCAATGATGAGCTGGAGCTGAAGTTCTGGTGACTTACACGGGCTGAACCCGCCTATAGGCCTGAGAGGCTAGACATTTAATGCCCACATTGGGGCAAGATGTAAAGCCACAGCCTTTTTAATAGGCGTCAAAACATTCGTAAAATAAGGGTGTTTGAAAATATTAGAGTCACAGAAACACTAAAATTATGAGAAAACAATGGGGACTTGTGATAAAACAATATTAGAAGGTAACCATATAGGACTTACAGAAATAAAAATTTGAGTTTCTGAAACTAGATATCAAACAGCTATGTTTTGGCTTTCAGTAACGGTGGAATAGCTTGATTGAGCTCTCACAATCACAATGATAAAACCTGTAAGAGAAAGAACAAGCAACCCATTTGAAGCCACTGGAGAGCAACCAATAACAAGCAAAAACTAGAAAGACATCTCTTCTTGAAAGATAGAAACCGAATTGGGTGAGATTAATATGCTTGTGGCTTTTTGCCTGGGAAAATTCTCCAGTCTGTGAAGCACAGGCCAGGAGAAATCCATTGTCTTCCTGGCTTCATGTGTAAGAGTGAAGGCTTTAGGACTGCCAGCATGGCTTATAAATAATAAGGGGGAAAATCCTGAAAAGCAGGGAGACTGCTCAATCCTTGGCCAACTCCTGAACTGTTTATGCACAGTTGAGAGAGATTCCAGGAGGTCTGGCTAAAGCAGCAGTTGAAATACAAAAGAACTGAAGGGACATTTGAGATGCTAATCACTACGGGAAAAAAGGATTGAGAGTTTTATTCCAGCCAAAAATTAACTACCTGCTAGAAATGAAAGTACCGCTTCTTATGAGAACATAATTAAATCTAGTGTCTCTACAATGCATCACTAAAATATCTAGGATATAATCAAAGAGTACTAGATACACCAGGAGACAGGAAAATGTAATTGTAGTCCAGAAAAAATAAAGCAGTAAATATAAGCTGCCTCAGAAATGACCCAGATTATCGAATTGACGAATGAATATTTTAAACATTGATTCAAAATTTGGGTCTATTAAGTGACATTTTACTTTTTAAATTTCTGTTCTGAAAAGTAGTATCAGTTTTGTACGGCTTTTATTATCTTAGAAACCTTCTATAAAACAAAGCATTTTGAAATATTTTCATCCAATAAAACCCACTCCATCTTGCAATTAGCACAAGAATTCATTGAAATCATTTATAAATTTAAAATATATGACAGGATATTAGAGGTTCTTTTTTTTATATATCTAAAATATTTGGCTCTTCCATGGTCTTGATGGTTGTTTTGTCATTAGTTATCAATTATTTCCAATTATGCCAATAAAGCCTAAAATAATAAGAAAATGGAAAAAAAAATGATGGACTGGTATGGAAGAATGATAATAGTGAAATTAATTATCACCATGACAGACCCTTTTAGTATCAATAATTGCATTAAATAGAAATGTACTAAATACTTTGCATAAAAGAGATATCTAGACTGGACCTAAAAGCATAACTAAACTATATGATGGCTACAAGAGATGAACTTTGAATACAAAGATAATTAGATTAAAAGTAAAAGAATGAAAAAATAAACACCATGTAAACTCTAGCCATAAGAAAGAAGAAATGGTTATGCTAATAACAAACAAAATACATTTTGAAACAACAAATACTATCTGAGAAAAGATGGGCATTTTATGTTAACAGTCAATTTATTAGGAAAACCAAAAATGCATAGGGACTTTATGATAGAAATGCAAAATTTAAGAACTTACAAAATAACTGGATAAAAATAACAGTAAGATATAGGAGATTTTTAACAAGCAAATCAACCACATTGAGCTTATTGACATTTACAAAATATAAAACCCCCAAACTGCAGAAATTATGTATTTTAAGTGCAAGTGAACCATTCACCAAAATAGATCATATACTAAGCCATTATTTCCTGAGGACAGTAAAGTTCAATTGGAGATTAATTATTATAAGATATCCAGAAAAGTCCCAAATATTTAGAAATTAAGTAATACATTTCTAAATACCTGATCAGGTAAAAAAGAAATTATAAGGAAAATTAAAAAATATTTTGAACTGAATGATAATGAAATCATAATTTAACAAAATGTGTAGACTGCAACTTGAGCAGTGCACAGAAAGGAATGTTTAGATATATATGCTTATATCATAGAAGAAGAAAGGTCTAAAAATTATCTAAGTTTTTATTATAGGAAGTTTAAAAAAGAAGAGCAAACTAAAGTCAAAATAAGCAAAAAATGAAATAAAGGGCAGTAATTGATAAAGTGTAAGACAAACATCAAATAAAATGAACAAATACAAAAGTGCTTTCTTTAAAATCATTCGCAAAATCACCTTTTTTATGGCTGCATAGTATTCCATGGTGTATATATGCCACACTATTTTTATGCATTCTATCACTGATGGGCATTAGGGTTAGTTCCAAGTCTTTGCTATTGTGAATAGTACCACAATAAACATATAAGTGCATGTGTTTTTATAGTAGAATGATTTATAATCCGTTGGGTATACACCCAGAAATGGGATTGCTGGGTCAAATGGTATTTGTGGTTCTAGATCCTTGAGGAATCACTACACTGTCTTCCACAATGGTTGAACTAATTTACACTCCTACCAACAGTGTAAAAGTGTTCCTGTTTCTCCATATCCTCTCCAGCATCTGTTGTTTCCTAACTTTTTAATGATTGCCGTTCTAATTGGTGTGAAATGGTATCTCATTGTGGTTTTCATTTGCATTTCTCTAATGACCAGTGATGATGAGCTTTTTTTCTTATGTTTGTTGGATGCACAAATGTCTTCTTTTGAGAAGTGTCTGTTCATATCCTTCACCTGCTTTTTGATGGGGTTGTTTTTTTCTTGTAAATTTGTTTAAATTCTTTGTAGATTCTGGATATTAGCCCTTCGTTAGATGGATAGATTGCAGAGATTTTCTCCCATTCTGTATATTGCCTCTTCACTCTGATGATAGTTTCTTTTGCTGTGCAGAAGCTTTTTAGTTTAATTAGACCCCATTTGTCAATGTTGGCTTTTGTTGCTGTTGTTTTTAGTGTTTTAGACATGAAGTCTTTGCTCATGCCTATGACCAGAATGGTATTGCCTAGGTTTTCTTCTAGGGTTTTTATGGTTTTAGGTCTTACATTTAAATATTTAATCCATCTTGAGTTTATTTTTGTATAAGGTGTGATGAAGGGGTTCAGTTTCAGTTTTCTGCGTATGGCTAGTCAGTTTTCCCAACACCATTTATTAAATAGGAAATATTTTCCTCATTGCTTGTTTTTGTCAGGCTTGTCAGTAAAGTCTTAAGAAAGTTAATTTAAAAACTAAAAAAAAGAGAAACAAAACCAAGAATGACTGAGAGGATATCATTAAGGATCACACAGACTTTGAAAGGTTAATAAGAGAATATTATGGACAATCTAAATAAAATGAACAAAGTACTTAAAAAAACTGACATAAGACAAAATGAAAAATTTAAATATTTATGCTGTTCACTCTTGAACAACATGAGTTTGAATTGCACAGGTACACTTATATAGGAATTTTTCCCAATAAATATATTGGGAAATTTTTAAAAATTTGCAACAATTTGAAAAAACTGGCAGATTAACCATACAGCCTAAGAAATATCAAAAAAAAAAAAGAAAGAAAAGAAAAGAAAAAGGTATGCCATTAATGCATAAAATTTATGGAGATAGTGATCTAATTTATCATTTATTACCATGAAATATGCACAAATCTATACAAAAAGTTAAAATTTATCAAAACCTATGTACACAAACATTTAGAGACCTTACATGGCGCCATTTGAAGAGAAATGTAAACAAATGTAAAGATGCAGCATTAAATCATAGCTGCATAAAATTAATTGTACTACCTACTGTACTATAGTAATACTTTTTTTAGCCACCTCCTGTTGCCATTGAGGTGAGTGAGCTCAAGTGTTCCTAGTGTCTGCTTACAATATCACGTAATGCTAATCATCTCCGCTTGAGCAGTTCATCTCTACAGTAAATTGCACATAGCAGTAAAAAGTGATCTCTCTCGAGTCTCGCATATTTTTCATCTTGTTTCATGCAATACCATGAACTTGAATAACACGATGGGACCCATACAAAGTTCCACTAGAGATTTTGGAAATTCTCCCAAGAAACAGAGAAAAGTCATGACATTACAAGAAAGTTGAATTGCTTGATGTGTACTTTGAGGTCTGCAGCTGTGGTTGCCCACAATTTCAAACATTGGATTCATCCTGTAAGCAGACAACATAACTTATGGTATCAATAAATACAGTACAGTATTGTAAACATATTTTATTTTCCTTATAACATTTTCGTTTCTTTTCTAGCTTACTTTACTGTAAGAATATAGAGTATCATATATAAAACATACAAAATATGTGTTAGTAGACTGTTTGTGTTATCTATAAGGCTTCTGGTCAACAGCAGGCTATTAGTAGTTAAGTTTTGGAGGAGTCAAAAGTTATATACACATTTTTGATTGCATATGGAGCTAGCACTCCTAACTACCATATCATTCAAAGGTCAAATATATATATTCTTTTTCTTTCTTATATATGCTAAATATAAGAAGTTCAAACCCAGATGGTTTCACTATTGAATTCTATAAAATATTTGATGATTAAATAATGTCAAACTTACACTGACACTTTCAGAAAATAGAGGAAATCCAATCCACTTCCCAGCTTGTTTTATGAGACCAGAAAACCCTGTTATCTAAACTTTATAACAATATTAAACTAATTATAAGGTAATATTCTTCATCAATATGAATTTTAAGATTATTAACAAAAGACCAGCATTTTTAATCCAGTAATATATAAAAAATTATAAATATTATTACCAAATGAGCTTTGTCTGAGGAACAAAATGTTTAAGTTCTAAAAATCCACCATAGAGAAAATGCATCTGACAAAACTGTGCATCTATTCATGATTTTTTAAATAAATAAATAAAAATAGAATAAAACTTCTCCCATCTGATAAAGGGATTGTATGAAACACCTACTTCTGACATCATGGAGATATCAGCAATATGGAGAAACATTAAATTATTATTTCTCTTTATAAACAAGACAAAGATGATCCTGGTCAAAAAAAAAAAAAGGAAGAAAAATGAATACAAACATAAATATTGAAAAGAAATAAGTAACATTGTTCCTTTTTTTCAGACAACAAGATTTTCTATTTAGGAAATACTCTGTGACCCACCAAATAACAAATAAATAAACCAACATTTAGAACTAACGTTCTCAGGATACAAGATGAGTATATAAGATTAAACTTTATATATACTGGAAAATAAAATTCGTAAAATTTACTTAAAATAACAAAATGCTTTATGCATTTAACAAAAGATGTAAGAGAGGTATACACTAATAGCTACTATAATTGCTAATCTATAATAATTTAGGTTATTCATTAGGAAGACTTAAATGAATAGAGAGATATACCATGTTCATAGATTGAAGTCTCAATATTATTAAGATATCAATTCTACTCAAATTGATTTATAGATTCAATGATTTCAGTTACATTTCTAGCCAGCTTTTAAAAAAGATATTGACAAATGAATTATATGGAAATGCAAAGAACCTAAAATAGCTAAAGCAATCTTGACAAATAAAACTACATTGAAGAAATTACAAAGTCTTACCATACAGTTACGTTTAATAAGGCAATGTTTCACACTTATTTACATAAGGCTGGAGAAATAAATCAATAAAATACATAAGGCTGGAGAAATAAATCAATAAAAAAGAACAGAAAATCTGGAATACCCTCATTTATATGGTTAACAGCTTTTCCACAAATATACCATAGGAATTATATGAAAAAAGCAAATTATTTTCAGTAAAGTAGTTATTCATCTGGGAACAAAATGAACCTCAACCTTTATCTGACACCATACACAAAATTCAAGTTTAATTTAAATAAAAGCTAAAACGATAAAGCTTTTAGAAAAAAAAATAAGATAATTTGCATGAGTTGGGGGTAAAGTTTTCTTGAACAAGACACAGAAAACAATAACCATGAAAGAAAAAATAATAAGTTAGAATTTCCTAAGTGTATTTAAAAACCTGCTTATCCAAAAATACATTCAAGAAAATAATTGAGAAAGTCTCAAACTGTGAGAAAATATTTGTAAAATACATATCTAACTAAAGACTTTTATTCAGAGTGTATAACGAATTCTTACACCTCAATCTAAAAGAGAAAGGAAAAACAAGTTAATTTTAAAAATAAGCAAAATAGGGGCAAGGCCAAGATGACTGACTAGAAACAGCAGCAATCAGAGGCTCCCATAAAAAAGAACCATAATTAACATGCTGATCCTTCACTGGCAACCAAGGTATCCAGGTTCTCTCATCAGAATGGACTAGGTGACTGACGTAATCCATGGAGAGGAAGGAGAAGCAGTGTGGTTCAGTAGCTCACCTGAGAGCCACACAGGGCAGGGGAGGCCCCACCCTCCAGCCAAGGGCGGTGGTGAGTGAGCATGCTACCCAGCCGAGGAAACCGTGCTTTGTCCACGGAACTGTGCAACCCACAGGTCAGAAGATCTCACTAACAAAACCATACCACTGGGGCCTAGGGTCCCAACTCTAGAGCCGCACAGATTCTCAACAGCCTCTCAGCTGGAATCCGCCTAAGCTTGCCGAGCTACTGAAGAGAGGGGCAACCAGCACCACAGCTGGGGGGTGCCTGCTGTCTAAGCCATTTGAGCTCCTTGAGGGAGAGCCAGCAGGCAGCACTGGAACTCATAACTGCCTAACACACTAAGCTCCCTGGGCAGGAGGAGGGTGGCATCCATCTCTATAGCTCCAGGTCATGCTTTTCCCCTGCTGGAGCCAGGGAGGCTGGACGGCTTGGTCCCAGGATGTGTCCTCAACAGCTCAACACACCAGCTGTGGCAGACTGTGGTCAAAATGAAGGAAAATATGTTAAGGGCAGCCAGAGAGAAACGCCAGGTCACCTACAAAGGGAAGCCCATAAGACTAATAGCAGACTTCTCAGAAGAAACTCTACAAGCCAGAAGACATTGGGAGCCAATATTCAACATTCTTAAAGAAAATAATTTTCAATCCAGAATTTCATATCCAGCTAAACTAGGCTTCATAAGTGAAGGGGAAATAAAATCCTTTCCAGACAATCAAATGCTGAGGGATTTCATTACCACCAGTCCTGCCTTGCAAGAGCTCCTGAGAGAAGCACTAAATATGGAAAGGAAAAACAGGTACCAGCCGATGCAAAAACACACCAAATGTAAAGACCAATGATACTATGAAGAAACTGCATCAACTAGTGTGCAAAATAACCAGCTAGCATCATGATGACAGGATCAAATTTACGTATAACAATACTGACCTTAAATGTAAATGGGCTAAACGCCCCAGTTAAAAGACACAGACTGGCAAATTGGATAAAGAGTCAAGACCCATTAGTGTGCTTTATTCGGGAGACTGATTTCACATGCAAAGACACACATAGGCTCAGAATAAAGGGATGGAGGAAAATTTACGAAGCAAATCAAAAGCAAAAAAGAAAAAAGGAGAGGTTGCAATTCTAGTCTCTGACAAACAGACTTTAAATGAACAAAGATCAAAAAAGACTAAGAAGAGCATTACATAATTGTAAAGGCAACAATTCAACTAGAAGACTTAACTATTCTAAATATATATGCACCCAATACAGGAGCACCCAGATTCATAAAACAAGTTCTTAAAGACCTACAAAGAGACTTAGACTCCCACACAATAATAGTAGGAGACTTTAACACCCCACTGTCAATATTATACAGATCAATGAGACAGAAAATTAACAAGGATATTCAGGACTTGAACTCTGCTCTGGATCACATGGAACTAATAGACATCTGCACAACTGTCTACCCCAAATCAATAGAATATACATTCTTCTCAGTGCCACGTCACACTTATTCTAAAATTGACCACATAATTGGAAGTAAAACACTCCTCAGCAAATGCAAAAGAATGGAAATCATAACAAACAGTCTCTCAGACCACAGCGCAATCAAATTAGAACTCAGGATTAAGAAACTCACTCAAAACCACACAACTACATGGAAATTGAACAATTTGCTCCTGAATGACTCCTGGGTAAGTAATGAAATGAAAGCAGGAATCAAGAAGTTCTTTGAAGCCAATGAGAATAAAGAGACAATGTACAAAATCTCTGGAACACAGCTAAAACAGTGTTAAGAGAGAAATATATAGCACTCAATGCCCATATCAGAAAATTAGAAAGATCTCAAATCAATACCCTAACATCACAATTAAAAGCACTAGAAAAGCAAGAGAAAACTAATCCAAAAACTAGCAGAAGACAAGAAATAACTAAGATTAGAACAAAATTGAAGGAGATAGAGACATGAAAAACTCTCCAAAAAAATTGGTGAATCCAGGAGCTGGTTTATTGAAAAAGTTAACAAAATAGATAAACGGCTAGCTAGACTAATAAAGAAGAAAAGAGAGAAGAATCAAATAGACACAATAAAAAATGATAAAGGGGATATTACCACTGACCCCACAGAAACACAAACTACCATCAGAAAATACTATGAACACTTCCACACAAATAAACTAGAAAATCTAGAAGAAATTGATAAATTCCTGGACACATACACCCTCCCAAGACTAAACCAGGAAGAACTCAAATCCCTGAATAGACCAGTAACAAGTTCTGAAATTGAGGCAGTGATTAATAGCCTACCAACCAACGAAAGCGTAAGACCAGATAGATTCACAGCCAAATTCTACCAGAGATACAAAGAGGAGCTGATACCATTCATTCTGAAACTATTCCAAACAATTGAAAAAGAGAGATGCTTCTCTAACTCATTTTATGAAGCCAGCATCATTCTGGTACCAAAACTGGGCAAAGACACAACAAAAAAAGAAAACTGCAGGCCAATATTCATGGTGAACATCTGTCTGAAAATCCTCAATAAAATACTGGTAAACAGAATCCAGCACCACATCAAACAATTTATCCAACACGATCAAGTCAGTTTCATCCTTGGGATGCAAGGCTGGTTCAACATACACAAATCAATAAATGTAATCCATCACATAAACAGAACCAAAGACAAAAACCATATGATTATCTCAATTGATGGAGAAAAGGCCTTTGATATAATTCAACAACCCTTTATATTAAAAACTCTCAATAAACTAGGTATTGATGGAACAATATCTCAAAATAATAAGAGCTATTTATGACAAATTCACAGCCAATATCATATTGAATGGACTTTCAAAGCTTTCCCTTTGAAAACTGGTACAAGACAAGGATGCCCTCTCTCACCACTCCTATTCAACCTAGTATTGGAAGTTCTGGCTAGGGCAATCAGGGAAGACAAAGAAGTAAAGGGTATTCAAATAGGAAGAGAGTAAGTCAAATTGTCTCTGTTTGTAGACAACTTCATTTCATATTTAGAAAACCCCATCATGTCAGCCCAAAAACTTTTTAAGCTGATAAGCAACTTCAGCAAAATCTGAAGATACAAAATCACTGTGCAAAGTCACAAGCATTCCTTTAAACCAAGAATAGACAAGCAGAGAGTCAAATCATGAATGAACTCCCATTCACAACCACTACAAAGGCAAAAAATACCTAGGAATATAGTTAACAAGGGATGTGAAGGACCTCTTCAGGTAGAACTACAAACCACTGCTCAAGAAAGTAAGAGAGGACACAAACAAACAGAATAACATTCCATCCTCATGGACAGGAAGAATCAATATTGTGAAAATGGCCATACTGCCTGAAGTAATGTGTAGATTCAGTGCTATTCCCATCAAACTACCATTGACATTTTTTACTGAATTAGAAAAAACTACTTTAAATTTCATATGGAATCAAAGAAGACTCCTTATAGCCAAGACAATCCTAAGCAAAAGAACAAAGCTGGAGGCATCACGCTACCTGACTTCAAACTATACTACAAGGTTACAGTAATCAAAACAACATGGTACTGATATCAAAACAGATACAAATAGACAACCAAAACAGCATGGTACTGGTACCAAAGCAGATACATAGACCAATGGAACAGAAAAGAGGCCTCAGAAATAACACGACACATCTACAATCATCTGATCTTTGACAAACCTAACATAAACAGGCAATGGGGAAAGGATCTCCTATTCAATAAATGGTGCTGGGAAAGCTGGCTAGCCATATGCAGAAAACTGAAACTGGACCCCTTCCTTACACCTTTTACAGGAATTAACTCAAGATGGATTAAAGACTTAAATGTAAAACCCAAAACCATACAAACCCTAGAAGAAAACCTAGTCAATACCATTCAGGATATAGACATGGGCAAAGACTTCATGACAAAAGTGCCAAAAGAAATTGCAACAAAAGCCAAAATTGACAAAAGGGATCTAATTAAACTAAAGAGCTTCTGCACAGCAAAAGAAACTATGATCAGAGTGAACAGGCAGCCTACAGTATGGGAGAAAATTTTTGCAATCTACCCGTCTGACAAAGGTCTAGTATCCAAAATTTACAAGTAACTTAAACAAATTTACAAGAAAACAAACAACCCCATCAAAAAGTGGTAGAGGATATGAACAGGCACTTCTCAAAAGAATACATTTATGCAGCCAACAGGCATATTTTTAAAAGTTCAACATCACTGATCATTAGAGGAATGCAAATCAAACCACAATGTGATACTGTCTCATGCCAGTCAGAATGGCAATTATTAAAAAGTCAAGAAACAATAGATGTTGGGGAGGCTGTGGAGAAATAGGAATGCTTTTATACATTGGTGGGAATATAAATTAGTTCAACCATTGTGGAAGACAGTATGACAATTTCTCAAGGATCTAGAATCAGGAATACAATTTGACCCAGCAATCTCATTATATACCCAAAGGAATATAAATCATTCTACAATAAAGACACATGCACATGTATGTTTATTGCAGCACCACTTACAATAGCAAAGTCTTGGAACCAACCCAAATGCCCATCAACGATAGACTGGATACAGAAAATGTGGTACCTATGCACCATGGAATACTAAGCAGCCATAAAAATGAATGAGATTTTGTCCTTTGCAAGGACATGGATGAAGCTGGAAACCATCATCCTCAGCAAACTAACACAGGGACAGAAAACCAAACACCACATGTTGTCACTCATAAGTGGAGGTTGAAAAATGAGAACACATGGACATCGGGAGGGGAACAACACACACTAGGGCCTGCTGGAATGTGTGGAGTAAGGGAAGGGAATGTAGAGGAGGTATCAATAGCTGCAGCAAACCATCATGGTACACGTATACCTATGTACCAAACCTGCACGTTCTGCACATATATCCCAGAACCTAAAGTAAATTTTTTTTAAAAAGCAAAAAATAAGCAAAATAGATGAACAAATATTTCACAAAGGAAGACATGAAAATGGCCTATAAGTACCTGAAAATTTCTCTGCATCATTGGTCATCAGAGAAACACAATTAACACCATGATGAGATGCCACTACATACCGCCTAGAAAGCATAAAATAATATCTGTTAAAATAAAATGGTGTGATGATATGGAACATATATCTCTCTTATGTTGCTAGTGAGAAAGAAAAATGGCATAACTTCTTTGAGAAAGTTTGGCAGTTTATATTTTTAATTATAGACCTACCTTTGACCTCATAATTCCAATTTAAGGAATTTGCTCAGTGGAAATAAAGACATACATCTTTACACAAATGTGTACCAAAATGTTTATGACAACTTCATTTATAATAGCTAAAACCTGAAACTATTCAAATGTCCATCACCAGGAAAACAGATAAGAAAAATATAATATAATAAAATATTACTCAGCAATAAAATTGAGTGAATTATTGATATATGCAACTGCATAAATCACACAAACATGCTAAGAAGCTGTACCAAAAAGAATACAGATTTTTTTTTTCTATGAAATGCTAAAACAGACAAAACGATGGCAAAAAATCAGAACAGTGGTTGTCTCCAGTTGGAAGCAAGGAAGGGAGATTAACTAGGGAGGACTGCAAGGAACTTTCTGGGGCGATGGGAACGTTCCATATCTCAACAGCGGTGTGGTTTACAGGGCTCATTTGTCAAAACTCATTGAATAGTACACTAAAGATTCTCCATTTCCAAGTATGTAAATTGCATGTAAAGAATTGTAAATAAATATCAAACTTTAGTTAGCAGATTTGATTTTTCCAGTGGTATGGGTTAGCAATTCTGAAACTGCTTTCTGTGTTTGCTAGACTAGAGCAAATGAGTAAATACATTGAGAATAATGGAATACAGATTTCTCTCACTATTGTGAAAGGAGTTTCAAACATGAAAAAGAAGAAACAAGATTCTAACCTGTAGTGTTGTGTTTGGTTGGAATCAGAGAATTAAATCAGTGATTTTTAAAATAAAGATAAATAAAAAGAAATACATATTTGTATACATGTCATAGGTGAATATACATATCACCATAATACACACATGTATACACAAAAGTCCCTCTAAATGTATAACTCAAAATGCAAATTAGACATAGCTGAAAAAGAATAGATAAAAGGAGAGACTGTTGGGAGGCCATGGCGGGAGGATCACGAGGTTAGGAGATCAAGACCATCCTGGCCAACATGGTGAAGCCCCATCTCTACTAAAATACAAAAAATTAGTGGAGCATGGAGGTGAGCTCCTGAAGTCCCAGGTACTAGGGAGAGGGGCTGAGGCAGGGGAATCGCTGGAACCCAGGAGGCAGAGAGTGCAGTGAAATGATATCATGCCACTGCACTCCAGCCTGGTGACAGGGTGAGACTCCATTCCAAAAAAAAAAAAAGAGAGAGAGACTGACCGGAGAGTATTACCCTAAATGCATCACAGTGTGAAAAAAATAAATATTATGAAAGAAGTAGAATTAGAATGTCCAACATATATTTAACAAAAGTTCAAGAGGAAGAGAATTATCAAAAAGATAACAGATGAAAATAACTGCAAATGAATAAAATATCTTGTTTGATGGAGCACACTGAATTTGTTATGATGTGTCACAAATCTATACCTAGACAACTTTGCAAGAGAATAATATATGGACTCTATATGAGGAATATCAATTCGTTTGGACTGGAAGAAGTGAGAGGAAGAAGGAGAAGAATCTTTCAAAGTTGTGAGAAAATGAAACTGTGTAATGGAATTCTTTATTCAACCAAATTATTTTTCAATATTGTTAAATTAATAATGATAACTCCCACAGACTAAACTAGTATTCTGTTCATAGATCATTTTTGAAAGAATCTAGAAAAAATTAATAAATATAACTGCACTGAAAATAAAGACTTCTGTGATTTAAAAAATACTGTAGACAAACTTACAAGATGAGCTATAGATTGGTATATGGATTTGCAAAGCATATAACCAGAAGGACTGAATAGGTAGATAGACAGATAGATCTTAGCAATTAGATAAAATACATAATTTCATCAAGAATATAAAAGGAGAAATACATAATACAAAATTGGCAATTAATTTAAAAGACAATTCATAAAGAAGAAAATTCAAAGGAAATTCAAATAATAAGTATGAGAAAGATATTCCCACTAACTAGTAATCAGGGAAATGCGAAGTAAAACAATGTAATACCATTAAAGAATGTGTTGCTACAACATTAAGAATCTTTAATTTTTTAAAAAAATCTAATAATACCAAGTGTTAATGAGAAAATGAAGAAAACAGAAATCTCCTATACACTAATAGATATGTAAGCTGTTATGACCACTTTGAAGATCAATTTTGCAAAATTTGATAACTTTGAGATGTGTTTACTCAATGACCTACCATTACACTTCTGGGTGTATTCATACCCGAATTAAATACTGACAGAAATATGCAAGAAGACATATGTAAGGATGTTTGTTACAGTGTTGTTTGTAATAGGAAAAATAAAATAAGACAACTATGTACATGTCCATTACAATAAGAATGAACAAACAAATAATAGGTTAAATCAGAGTTAAGATGAATAAAGTGTCATGTATCAACATGGACAATTCTAAAAGTTGATTTAAACAAAAAGGCAAGTAAGGAATAGATTGATACAGAGATAGAGGTAAGAATACCAGGTATATAAATCTTAAAGAACACATCACACACTATTCTGTATAACTTAGGACACTTTAATATGATATAAGCATAAAACAGAAAATAATCACAGTTATTCTTGTGTTAATCTTAGAAAAGTTTCTCTCAAAAAAAGGAAAAAGGAATAAAGTTGTATGGGGAGTAGGAGGTGGTATGCTAGGGGGTGGTCCATTAGCCAAATCTGTAATGTTTCTTTGTGTTTTTGTTTTTGTTTTGAAATGGAGTCTTGTTCTGTCACCCAGGCTGGAGTGCAGTGGCACAATCTCGGCTCATTGCATTCTCTGCCTCCCAGGTTCAAGTGATTCTCGTGCATCAGCCTCCCAGGTAGCTGGGATTACAGGCACCCACCACCACTCCTGGCTAATTTTTTTGTTTTTAGTAGAGATGGGGTTTCACCATGTTGGCCAGGCTGGTCTCGAACTCCTGACCTCAAGTGATCTGCCCACCTCGGCCTCTCAAAGTGTTGGGATTAATGTTTTATTTTTTTTAAGACAAAATATGTGAAGAAAGTAAAACAATATTTGCACATGTCAATTTTGTGTTACGTAAATATGTGTGTCTATTATACTATCTGTACATTTTTATATTTGATAAATTTTGTAAATATAGATACTTTAAAAGTTTTTTGGAAATTAGTATCATATCAGTTAATTCTACAACTAGGCTACAAAGTGTTGTAGACAAATGCCTGCGTAACAAAAGTATAAAACATAAAAGAGAAGGGTGCAGATCAATTTTTAAATCCTGGAGATTTCTGGAGATGGAGAAAGAGAAACAGGGTCACAGAAGAATATAAGGGATTTTGACTCTCTCCAAAGTGGTTAATTTAAAAAATCAAAGTGAAAAGTAGCAAAAGGTTTACATTTGTGAATTCTAGATATTGGGTAAATATGGTAATTATGTTTTGTCATAGTATTTTTGTATCTGTTAGTTTGTTTGACTTATTTAAAATTGATTACAATTGTTTTTAAGTGAGTCAGAAAAAAACTTCCCAAAAGTTTCCCAAAATTTTAGCACACGTTGTTCATTCCTGGTAACTTGGGTTCCTCATTTTGCAAACTTTTTGTTTAATTAGATGTGTAGTGAAAAAAGAGGGGGAATTCAACATTTTCATAGGAGCATAATGGCATGCACGTACATAGCGACACAGAGTTGTAGCAGAAAGGAATTCAGAGTGTATAAGTACAGAACCTGTTCAAAAGAACTCACTATATATTAAGTGTAATTAAACACACACACACACACAAACACACACACACATATATATGTATAAAATTTGAGCTTCAGTTTGCTCAGCTCTAAAATGAATGAATGAGGATGATCATGACAACAATGACGATAGAGTTGTGTGATGTTAATGTCTGACTTTAGCTCAAGAGTTGAGAGTATGGTGTGGTACCGAGTAATCACGCATGAATACTTTGTACTTTACTTGTATCTATTTCTTTCATTAAGCATCAGTGCCTATGCTGTACGATGTCAAACCATTTCTTCTGGTGGCCATTTTCAATACCCCAAAATGTATAATGTATTGGAATCACATAGTCAAGGCACTTGGTTATGGCTGTCCTGGCTGCCCCTGGTCCCCAGATATGACCCAGGAGTACCACACGCCAGATTGTGGTTGCCATGGCTACTCCTAGCTCAGCCATTCACTTTTTGTATGGCCTTGAATGAGTCTTGTCTTCTCCTAAGTCTCAGCTTTCTCTACTGTAAAGGGAAGACGGTATAGTTAACCAGTAAACAACAAGGGTTTGAACTGTGCAGGTGCACTTATATGTGAATCTTTTTCAATAAATGCCCTGGAACATTTCTTTAGAGATTTGAGACAGTTTGAAAAACCTCAGACAAACCACATGGCCTAGAAATATTTTTAAAATGAGGAAATAGATATGTCATGGATGCAAAAAATATATCTAAATATCAGTCTATTTATGTGTTAATCAACTGTTTAAGTTACCAGTAAAGCTTCTGGTTAGCAGTAGCCTGTTAGTGGTTTGGTTTTTGGAGAGTCAAAAGTTGTATGTGGAATTTTGACAACACAATGAATGGGGGCCCTTAACCTCCACATTGTTTAAGGATCAATGGTAATTCTTACCTGATTGTGTGAAGTTTAGAGATGCCCAAATAAAAAGAGCCATATGAATGTTCCTAGGGATCTCCTGAGAGCTGCATGCCTATTCCTCATTAGGATTATAGAGTAGGGCCGATCTCTAGAGAAGCATGCTAAATTTGTGTTCAAGTTTTCAGAATTTTGTAAACCTTGCTGCAAGCCTGTGGTTCAGTTCTTAGACCTTGAGCTATGGGGCCTCCAGCATTTTTTAATCAAATTACAGCCTTGTTTAAGAGGGATCTAATTCTTATTATTTAAAGTGCTGTTGGCAGTTGACACGTTGAGAAAATTATCAAAATATAATTTAACTGCCATTTTGGTAGGGAAGAAATACTTGCTGTTCATAAGAGTAACACACAAAGGAACATTTTTCATCTGAAAAAAAAAACCACTGAGAAACTGTGCTTTATCTCAAGACCTTTACTCTGTGAATATGTGTAATGTTTCCTAATTATCAACTTACATTAGCTGAAAAATGACAAGAGTACAAGAATTCCTAACAAATTATCACCCCGATGACGTCCTCACCAAATATGAGAAGGTTCTTATTTGACCTGTTTGAAGGGCAGACAGGAGCACATCAATCTCACATTTCCCTGCCTCCCACACATTTCCCCTAGGATGTCACCTCAGGCTTCACCTATCACTGCTCCACCTACTTGTCACCTGCCCTCCCCAAACCAACCCTCCCTCTTGACTTATCAACTCCTCACCCATCTCAGAGGCACCACATTTGAAACGGTATTGTTTCTCACTACTTCCTCTCAGGCTGAACCAGAGGTACACAGATGAAAGGACCAGAATCCATAAAGGACCAACTGTCACTAGCTGTGCTACCTTGGGAGAGTCACTTGATGGAGCCTTCAACCTAACCAAACACTGCAGACCTTGTAGTTGCCTCTTGCTTTACTGAAATGTGGGCCTCAGGTCCACTGTGATAGAAAGGAGGTTTTTGACCAAAAGTTGTGGACTGCATGCTGAAAATGACAGTAGCCAGGTGGAATTTGCAGATGCCTGCCAGAAGCCTGGGGGAGGGGATGCTCGTAAGCTGGTGTTATGGGTTAAACTGTGTTCCTCTCAAATTCATATGTTGAAGTCCTAATCCTCAGTACCTCACAATGTGACCTTGTTTGGAAATGGGGTCACTGCAGATATAATTAGTGGAGATGAGGTTATTGGGGTGGACCCTAATTCAATACCAGCATCCTTATGAGAAGGGAATTTGAGCACAGAGACAAGCACACACGGAGGACACCCCATGAGTAGAAAGACAGGTCAGGGTGATGCTTCTACAAGCCAAGGAATGCTGGAGATTTCAGCAACCCCAGAAGCCAGAAGAGAGGCATGGGACAGATCTTCTCAAATCCCTCAAAGGAACCAGCCCTGCGGACTCCTTCATCTTGGACTTCTAGCCTCCTGAACTGTGACACAATACATTTCTGTTGTTTAAGCCAACCAGTATGTGGTACTCTGTTAAGAAAGCCCTAACAGACCAATCCAACTAGAGGGTGGGATAGGAGACACCCAGCTTCAGCTAATGTCACTGCTGGACAGCAGGCTGTTGGACTTTCAGACTTTTCAAGAGATGTTAAAAGTCTCCCACTATGTGAAATATTCCAGTTCAAAATGGGCAAGTAAGTCAAAACTTTGAAACAATGCTACCAACCCTCCACAACATAAATGTAAACAAAAAATTTAATTTCTGGACTAAATGACCTTAAATTCTTCTTTATAACATACTAGGAAACTGCGAGTTTCAAAATTCTTAGCTGGGAACATTCTTAAATCAATAAATCAATAAATCCCAAATCATGTGGAAGATAGTGCAGTGATTCCTCAAGGATCTAGAACTAGAAATACCATTTGACCCAGTGATCCCATTACTGGGTATATACCCAAAGGATTATAAATCATTCTACCATAAAGACATATGCACACGTATGTTTATTACAGCACTGTTCACAATAGCAAAGTCTTGGAACCAACCCAAATGCCCATCAATGATAGATTGGATAAAGAAAATGTGGTACATATATACCATGGAATACTATGCAGCCATAAAAAAGGATGAGTTCATGTCCTTTTCAGGGACATGAATGGAACTGGAGATGATCATTCTCAGCAAAGTAATACAAGAAGAGAAAACCAAACACCGCATATTCTCACTCATAAGTGGGAGGTGAACAATGAGAACACATGGACACAGGGAGGGGAACATCACACACCAGGGCCTGTCGTGGGGTGGAGGGCTGGGGGAGGGATAGCATTAGGGGAAATACCTAATGTAAATGATGAGTTGATGGGTGCAGCAAACCAACATGGCACATGTATTACCTATGTAACAAACCTGCACATTGTGCACATATACCCCAGAACTTAAAGATTATACTCATAATAAAAAATAAAAATTAAACAAAAATAAAAATAAAAAAATAAATCCCAAATCAGAGAGGTTTAGCCAGAGGTCCAGGTTACATGCAAAAGGAAAAATATAGGGGAATAAATATGTAGAACACTTTGTATTGCCATAGCGTTTTACACATAAATTCTCACATAAGCTTTATAATAATGCTAAATGGTAGGCATTGTTTTTCTCTTTGTAGAGATGAGAAACTGTGATTCCAAAAAGGGAATAACAACAAAAATGTTAACATCACCTTGCTGTTTCCTAGAAAACCAGCTTGTCTGGCTCCAAAACTTCTGCCTGTGCTAGGCTACCAGGTGCCTCCAAGGGTGTGTGGAGGGGGCTACTGAGGTCACTGATGGCACCCAGGTCTTGCCAGCTTTTTTGGGAAGATTGTTAGAGCTCACAGCTGACAAGCAGCAGGGACTGATGGAGCCCTGTGCACTCTTCCTGCCGGAAGTCCTGGGAGCGTCTCATAAATGTGCACACCTTCCTTTCTGCTTTTCTGGACACAAGCTCCTTACCTCATCCCTCTGCTGCTTGGTGTGGTCGTTGCCTGGACGACCCTCTGCCCATCAGTGACCTCTGGATAGGCCTTCCTCTATGTGATTCTTTCCTCTTTCCATTTCCTCCATCCACCATTGCTATGTGCATTCCTCAAATCCCACCTGCCCATTCCATGACCACCAATGTGCAGGAGCTGAAATCAAGGCTCTTTTCTGGATGGCCAAGGCCTGCCCACCACTAGGCTCCCCACCCGTACCTTGGAGTCTTCCTGCCAGGCCTCATTTTGTGCTTTTCCTTGCATCTCATCTGCTGACTCCTGCTCCTGGATTTTTTCTCAGATATTCTACCTGCATTTTAACCTCCTTGCTTTCTATTCAGATCTTCTCTGCATCAAAAACATCATCTTAGAAAATCTTCTTGGAAAATCCTCGATCTAAAGTACCTAACTGATTTCACACTTTTGGTGTATGCTGATGCATTTACTTTTCATTGTCAAAAGAAGAAAAAATGTCACTGCTGTTAGGAAGCTGGACTCCTGGACTAGTTTTTGCATATACTCAGGGTGTGATCTTGGGTGCATGTCTTGGCCTTGTTGGACACAGATTCACTGTCTATGGAATAAGCATAATGGATTCGAATCAATCTCTCCAATATTTTACAGCCTCTAAGATGCCTTGACTCTACATACTTATTTTGAGCTCTCCCCATACTCAGCCCATTCGATCATTCACAAAGGCATTAATTCAACAAATAGCCCCAGTGGGCTACACCACGTTCCAGATGCAATTTCATTTCAATAGGAACAAAGACGTAAACCTCCTCCCCCACCAAAAAAAGCACATCATTTCCACTAGTGTGGCCTGAAGCTTATTTAAGGACAGTAAACCAAAGAGTAAGCAAGTGGGGGGCTGGGCACAGTAGCTCGCGCCTGTAATCCCAGCACTTTGGGAGGCTGAGGTGGGCGGATCACAAGGTCAAGAAATCGAGACCATCCTGGCCAACATGGTGAAGCCTCGTCTCTACTAAAAATACAAAAATTAGCTGGGTGTGGTGGCAGGTGCCTGTAGTCCCAGCTACTCGGAAGGCTGAGACCAAGAGAATCGCTTGAACCCAAGAGGTGGAGGTTGCAGCGGGCCGACATCATGCCACTGTACTCGAACCTGGTGACGGAGCGAGACTTTGCCTAAAACAAAACAACAAAAAAAAAAACAAAGAGTAAGCAAGTGGTTAAATATGGTAATTTGCTTCTTGAAAGGGGCTATGAAGAAATAAAATGATACAGTGACTAAGACAGTGGCTGAGGGGAAAGGAAGCATATTAGATAGAAAGCTCCAGAAATCCTGGTTGATTTGACACAGAGACTGAGACCTACAGAACAGGTAGGAGCTGGCCATATATAGATCTGGGAAAAGAGCGGACCAGGAAGAGGGAACAGCAGTTGCAAAGTCTCTAAGTCAGGACAAGTTTGCAGAAGTTCAAGGAGTAAAGCAAATGTCAGTTTGACTAAGGGAGAGAGAGTGAGTGGACAGAACTGTAAGATGAGCTGGGGCCCAGTGCACAGGCTGCAACCTAGCCGGCTCTGCTGGTAAGAAGGAGGAGTTCAAATCTTATCTCAGATGTAACGGGGAACTGTTGGAGAATCACCTTTATGTCAAGAATGCAGCAGCTCCCCTACAACTTCCTGGCAAGGATTTTAGGATAGAGTGTCAACTACACTGAAAACCATTTGAAAACAAATTCCATAGTAGAAGTGCCATCTGTGTAGACCTGACTTAGCTCCAGGGCACAACTTTACCCAAAGACTATGGAAGCCGTGTCCTTTCTGTGACTGACTGTACAAACTCAGAATGTCTGCCCATGGAAGAAAAGACTTCAGGGACACACAGTAATGCTCACAGATTCCAGAAGGGCACTTTTGGGAAGCGAAGACCAGAGAAGGGCTTTTGAGACCACTTAGATTCAGAGGGGCATAGAGGGGCTCCAGAGAAAGGCACTTTATCTATGAGAGACAATTTTCCAACAGCCAGAGTGTGTCAGGTTCCAAGAGAAAGGAATTCCCAAGAACAGAGGCTTCTGTGTCTTGGGAGTGATGGAGTGATGACCCAGGGAACGTGGCAGGGTTGCAGGCCAGGTGGGTAGTTGGGATGGAGGCTCTTCCCCCCCCCATTTTTCATTTTTCACTTACCATTATTCACTGACCATTATTCATTTCATTATTCTTTTGCTTTCTGTCACTGGGAACTGAAAATTGGTGACAGGGTCTTACATACAGAGAAATTTTGAATTATAGTTAAAAATTAGCTTTTCAAATAAAATCATACAAATCTTAAATAAAGCCTATCAGATTTTAAGAAGAGTTTGTCTTCATCAGATTTAAACTGATGAAGGAACAAAGAAAAAAGGAAGACTTCAGTGAGAGTAAAAATGTAGAATCTGCCCTTTGACTGATTGGTCTGATCAACAGCAATGCGTCATTTAGAGTTCCTCAGAGAATTATTAGCTGTGGCCAGAGTCAGCCTGACCAATCACACACACACACACACACACACACAGACACACACAACACCAACACACACACGCATACACACACACACACACACGTGTTGATGGAGAGCAGTGGGGCTGCAGGGAACACTTATTAGCTCTGGCCAGAGTCAGCCTGACCAATCACAGACACACACACATACACACCCAACACACACACACACACGCATACACACACACACACACGTGCTGATGGAGAGCAGTGGGGCTGCAGGGAACACTTATTAGCTCTGGCCAGAGTCAGCCTGACCAATCACAGACACACACACATACACACCCAACACACACACACACACGCATACACACACACACGCATACACACGTACTGATGGAGAGCAGTGGGGCTGCAGGGAACACTTACCAAAAGCATAAAGTTAAGCCTTCCCATCAGCAATATCTCCATTGGCTTTTTTATATACTCCGTCCAACTCTAGATTGAAGAGCTGGAGATTTTCATTCCTGTTCTTCCTCTTTCAATAGGCAATATTGAAGCCCATGGGTTTTGGAAGCAATCTGGCTTTATTTTCCCGCTCCTCCAGGTAGCATCTAATCATGCTGGGCAAGGATTCAATTTCTCTGAACTTTAATTTTCATCAGGCAAAGAAAAAGAAACAGAAGTAGCAATTGTCTTTCAGGGAAAATGCAGAGATTAAATGGAATGACGTACATGAAGTGCTGAGTTAGAGCACATAGTGCTCTGACATTTTAGCTGGAAATAATATGCAGCATTTATTGAGTGCATGTATTGTATTTGCCATGCACACTCTTTAAGTGTTTTGCAGTGATTTTCTTTTGTGTTTAAAATTCATGTCGGCCAGGTGTGGTGGTTCAGGCCTGTCATCCCAGCACTTCGGGAGGCCAAGGTGGGCAGATCTTCTGAGGTCATGATTTCAAGACCAGTCTGGCCAACATGGCAAAACCTCATCTCTACTAAAAATACAAAAATTAGCTGGATGTAGTGGTGGGCACCTGTAATCCCAGCTACTCAGGAGGCTGAGGCAGGAGAATCGCTTGAACCCAGGAGACAGGGTTGCAGTGAGCCAAGATCACACCAGTGCACTCCAGCCTGGACAACAGAGCAAGACCCTATCTCAAAAAATAATAATAATAATTCATGTAATCCTCACAGTATCTATATTGGCAATAAACATTATTGCCATCCACATTTTATAAATAGGATCACTGAGGCACAGCGACTTTAAGTGACTTGATGCAGATTCCACAGTTGGTCCATGAAGAGATCTGCTGAGATCTGAACCCAGATTCCTAACCCTTGACCATCGAAGGGGGTGTCCTTCGCTGCCACAGTGAAGCAGTAATGCATACACAAAACTGAGAAGCATTACCTGCCCTTACGCTTTCTAACTTATTTTCTTCTTCCCACCCTTGCAGTGGACCACCCTGCTGCAAATGGTCATTTTTTTTTTTTCCAGAGCACAATCTAAACATGTGTCGTTCTCTACTTAGAATCCTAAAGCTCTCCCACGGCCAGCAAAAGGAAACTTAAACTCCTCAGAGTGGCTCACAACCTGACCTCTTGTTCTGCCAGCTTCATTTCCTGTTGCTCTGTCTCTGAACTAAACACCCAGTCACTTCAGACTTCTCCCCAAGCAATGCTGTTTCCTCATGCCCGTATGCTGGGGTGCCCACTGCCCTCCCGGCTAGAACACTCCTCTCAATTCCCTCTCCTTGGCAAAACTGCACTTTCTACTGTCTTCTGGACATGATCCGTCCTGCAGACCTGGTCCCAATCTGTCTACTCTCACACCAGTTCTGTAGGGCTGACACTGTTGGTTTTCAAACAGGGAAAGCCAATTCAGAGAAAACTGTGTTGAAATCATACCACAAGAAAGTGACTAAGCTAAGATTTAAGTCCACACTTTTTAGTTTCAAGACTCTTTCACCTCCATTGCACAACCTCCCGAGAAGAACTGGGAGCATTATCTTCTAGCTTCAGCTAGACCTGGGAAGGCTGGTGTTTCTCTTGATGTGGCATAATGTATCTCTGGGAGTGCCAGAAATTCCCTCTGGCCAGTCATCCTCTCTCCTGGACTGTGTCTCCTTCCGCCACATTCAATGACCTCTGGACCCATGCAGTCCAGGACACCCACAGGCAGATGTAGCCACAGCTCAAGGAAGGTCTCTCTGTCTCTCTTTGTCTCTCTGTCTCCCTCTGTCTTCCTGACGAGGAGAGGCACAGGCCAATGTATGAAGCAAGCCTGGCTTGGGATGCAAAATAAAATGGAATAACGGGGCATGTGCATTTTATCAGAACCAAACAAATTGTGGCTATAAACATTCCGTCGCCAGTGAAATTGCAGGCTTCTTTGAAGATCAGTGTCTGTTTTTTAATGTATCTATATTAAAAAAAAAAAAAACTGGACCAAATTTCCATTCAACCAGTATGGGGAGGGAGCAGGGGGTGGGAATGGGGACTGAGCCCTGGGAAATGAAATGAAGGAGGGAGAGAAAGGAGACCTTATGTCCTGGATTAGCACATTGATTAAAAGCAAGTTTCTTTCTCTTGAGCAACCCGCGCCCCCACACCCCATCCGCAGCCCCGCAAGCCACTAACCACAGTTATTCCATGGGGTCTCTCTTTGCCTTACTTATTTGATATGCTCAGAATCAACTGTTGTGGTTCAGACAGTTTGTCTTAGGGGTCCTGGGAGAGAGAGAAAAAAAGGCAGCCTCCTAATTGTCTGCAATCGACTGTTGACATCTGGAAAGCACTCTGGCTTCTAACCCTCTCTGTGGATGGTGCATGAGTGCCCCCCACCCACTGCCCACCTCATCCACCTGGGCTTGGCAAGTGGGGCAGCTGCCACCACCGTGGCACCGCTGGGACTCCCGTCCTGAGCTCTGGAAGCCTCTGTCACACTGGGGTCACCTTGCTCCCCGTTCACTCCCCAGACCACCTTGTCCACCCTGTGGCTTCAATTACTCTCTAAAAACTGACAACACCCGAAGCCCTGCTTCCAGCTTTAATCAATCTTTGTTGTTCCAGAACTGCATTTGCAACTGTATAACAGACACTCTAGTTACTTCCATTTCTTTCTGGGTAAAATAAAAGAAAAAGACAAATCCTGAACATCTCATTCTACGCAACTGCTGCTAAAGCAAGAATCTCCACTCTGACATGACAAAATATAGCTCCACAGCAGAACTCACACATCTCTCCTGGAGTCAAGATCTCTCCTCTGATTTTTCACCCATGCATTCTTCTGTCCTTTTGTTCTTCCAGACATTTCCACTTCTGTATGACTTTTTTTTTTTTTTTTTTTTTTTTTTTTTTTTTTTTTGAGACGGAGTCTTGCTCTGTAGCCCGGGCTGGAGTGCAGTGGCCGGATCTCAGCTCACTGCAAGCTCCGCCTCCCGGGTTTGCGCCATTCTCCTGCCTCAGCCTCCTGAGTAGCTGGGACTACAGGCGCCCGCCACCTCGCCCGGCTAGTTTTTTGTATTTTTAGTAGAGACGGGGTTTCACCGTGTTAGCCAGGATGGTCTCGATCTCCTGACCTCGTGATCCGCCCGTCTCGGCCTCCCAAAGTGCTGGGATTACAGGCTTGAGCCACCACGCCCGGCTCTGTATGACTTTTGAGCAAACACCTGAAACTTAAAATTTCTAAAACTGAACTCTTTCTTGTACAATCTAGCATTACTTCTATTTATTTATCAGTCATACTCCAAGACTTGACATCTCCAAGTCTTCTCTGATTCCGTTCTTCTAATGCAGTAAAAATTATGATCAACATAACATATAACAACAGCTGTCACCAATGTTCTCTAGTAACACTGTTACTATCACAATTACAGCCCCACTACTTCTCGCCAAGCGTATTCACTCATAGAATGAGTTTTTCTCCCCAGCTTACTTCCAGGAATACAATGGCACTTTCAATCAGAAAACTAGATGCAGTTAAAATAGAAAATTCAGAAAAAAAATCAACCCCTTCCCAAAGAAACTGGATGATCTGCTTTATTCAGTTTTTATAGATTTGTATTTTTATAAATTATGCACTTTTCTATAGGTATGCTGAATTTCAAAGTAAAGTTTACTTTAAGAAAAAAAAAGGAATGAAAATGCCAAGATCCCCTATAAGGCTCTGGGTGCTCCCTCTGTTGGGAACTTCTCTTCCCCTGTAATCTTCCCACTATGCCTGGCTCTGATTTCTGGATGTATTCAAGGCTTGGTTCAAATCCTGCCTCCTAAATGTAGCTTTCTCATCTTTTCCTCAATAAAGGTTTATCTCTGCTCTATTGAACACCCCTCCCCATCCTAATTGGCTCAATTTATTGTCTTTCCCACAAACGTGGTCTGGTTCTGGCTTCAACAGCACCACAGTCCATCCAGAGCTCCAGCCATAAACCTGGAAGATGCCTGTGAGGCCACACTGCTCATATGAAATCAATCACCACCTCCTATGGCCTTTATATCCCTACATCACTCACGTCATCTATTTTTCTCCATTTCTTCAGCAAATATCCTAGTTCAAGTTGCCATCATGTCTGGATTAATGCAAGGTGCTCACAGTGAGTCTCCCACACACCGTGGCCCTCTTTTAATCAATTATCCACATGGCAGCAAGGTGATGTTGTTAAAACGGACATTCCCTAACAGTCCTGTTGTCTCTTCCACTCTTCCCCTTCTTAAGAAGTGGGACCTCTCAGGGGCTTCCCTTCATTCCTACAATAAAGGCCAAAACTCTCGCCATGGCCATGCCTCCTCACCAGCCTCAACTTGTGTAGTATCTTCCTGAATTTTTTCACTCCAGCCATACTGACTGGCCTTCAGTTTTTCCTTCAAGAGTCTTCACCCTAGCATTTCCTGCTGCCTTAAACTGCTCCTTCTGCTTAGTCTCCACTCACAGAAAGCAAAGGATTGGCTTTTTAAAGAAGCTTTTCTGACTCTTTCATATTAACCCAGATTCATCCTCTGCAATGGACTGAATGTTTCTGTCCCCATCCCCCAAAGTTCATATGTTGAGATCCTAGCCTCCAAAATAATGATTTTAGGAAGTGGGTCCTTTGGGAGCATGTGGATCTCAGACTTCCAGCCTCCAGAAATATTATGTTTCAACTCTGAGGAAAAAAAAGTTGGAAGCATTTTATTTTTTATTTAAAACTATATTACAAAGCTATACTAAACAAAAAAAGTATGGTACTGGCATGGAAACAAACACATAGACCAAAGGAATAGAATACAGAGCCCAGAAATAAACCCAAAAACATATGGTCAACTAATTTTTGACAAAGGCACCAACAGGACATAATGAGAAAAGAACAGTCTCTTCAATGAATTGTGCTGGGAAAAACTGTGTTTTCATATGCAAAATAATAAAATTAGACCCTTAGTTTACACCATGGATGAAAGGTTCAAAAGTAAGACCAGAAACTATTAAATTTCTAGACTAGAACATAAGGGGAAAGCTTTTAGACATTGTCCTTGGCAATGATTTTTTTGGATATCACACTAAAAGCTCAGGCCGTAAGAGCAAAAATAAATAAATGGGACTATAACAGGCTAAAAGCTTCTGCACAGAAAAAAAAAAAAGGAATGGCAAACTACATGTCAAAAAATAATATTTGCAAACCATGTATCTGATAAGAGGTTAATATCATACAACTCAATAGTAGAAAGCCAAATAACCCAATTTTTAAAAAATGGGTAAAAGACCTGACTAGACATTTCTCTAAAGAAAGCATAAAAATGAACAATAGATAAATTAAGAAGTGCTGAACATCATTAATCATTAGGGAAATGTACATCAAAGCCACTACAAGATACAACTTCACATGCATTAGGATTACTATTATCAAATTTCAAAAGATAACAAATGTTGGAGAAAGTGTGAGAGAAAAGGAAACAAATTCTTGTAGACTGTTGGTGAAAGTGTAGATAAGTTTAGCCATTATGGAAAACAGTATGGAAGTTTCTAATGAAATTAACAATGGAAATGTCCTTTGGTCCAGCTACTACTCTTCCAGGCATAAAGCAAAAGGTTACAAAATGACCACCTTCCAAAGGTAAAGATACCTGCACTCCCATGTTTATTGTAGCTTTATTAACAATAGGCAAGTTATGGAAACAACCAGTTTGTCAACAGATGAATGGATAAAGAAACTATTTTATGTATGTATGTATGTATGTATGTATGTATCTATCTATCTATCTATCTATCTATCTATCTATATATTTATATACACACACACACGTGTGTGTGTGCACATATAAAATGGTGTACCATACAGCCTTAAAAACAAATAAATAACAGAAATGAGATCTTGCCATTTTCCCCAACATAGATCAGCCTGGAGGACATTGTTCTAAATGAAATAAGCCAGACATTGAAAAAAAATAGAAGAAGAATGCATGATCTCACTTATATGTAAAATCAAAAAAAAATCGAATATACAGAGATGGAGAACAAAACAGTGGTTACCAGGAGTCGGGGTGGGAGGGGATGATGGGGAGGAAATGGAGAGATGTAGGTCAGAGGATACAAAGTAGCAGATGTGTAGGATGAACAAGTCTAGATAACTAATGTACAACATAAGGAATATAGGTAATAAAATTGTGTTGGTTTTGGGATTCATGCTAAATGAGTAGATTTTAACTACTTTTGCCACTAAAACAAAAAAAAAAATGGTAATGGTGAGATGATGGATATATTAACTTGTCTCACTATAGCAACCTTTTTACTATCCATGTATATTCTATAACATCGTGTTGTATACCTTAAATACACACAATAAAATTTATTTTAAAATAAGTTTATAAGAAAGGATTTCATGGAGCTTTATTTCTAGGTTTTAGACTTCTTTGAGACCCACCACTTTTTTTTCCCATTTCTCCCTTTTGGAATGAAAATGTCTGTCTACACCCGTTTAACACTGTATTTTGCAATCACATAACTTGTTTAATTTCTCTGGTTCACAGATGGAGATAAATTTTACCTCAGGATAAATTGTGCCTAGAATCTCACCCATATCTTATTTAGACAATATTTTGATGAGACTGGACTTTAGACTTGGAGTTGATAAAAGAATGAATTAAGAATTTTAGGGCTCTCAGGATGGAATAAAAGTATTTTGCATATGAGAGGAATATGAAGTTGGGGGACCCAGGGGCAGAATGCAATGGACTGAATATTTTCATGTATCTAAAACCCATATATTGAAATCTCAACCTCCACTGTGAAGTATGAGGAGGTGGGGCTTTTGGTAGAGAATTAGGACTTGAGGTTGGAGCCCTTACGAGTAGGATAAATGCCTTTATGAAAGGGAATGCAGAGAGCTCTCTCCTGCCATGTGCAGATACAGTGAGAAGCTGGCCATCTGCAACCTGGAGGAGCTCCCTCAATCAGAACCCAATCGTACTGGCACTCTGACCTCAGACTTCTAATTTCCAAATTGAGAGACATAAATGTCTGTTGTTTATAAGCCATCCAGTCTCTGATACTTTGTTTCAGCAAAGTCTCTTCTAAGAATCCAGATTTTTCATGGTAAAATGCTAGCTTTGAAGTGCCAAGATTAAACAGGAAGAAAAACTGCAGAGAAACTATTCAAGAGGTAAGTAAACCCAACTTGTTTGTCCTGTCTCCATTCAAGATCATTGACTCAGAGAAATCTTGGATTAGCCTCCAACCCACCAGGCATGCATTAGGCCACCCTGTTCTCTGACCCATGGTGTCCTGTACTTCCCAATAACATTGTGTCTCATGCTTCTATTTCTAGTTCAACTCTAATCTCTGTGAAGACATGGCTTATGCTTACTCTGCATCTATAGTGTGTAGCATTCAAATATGTTTGTAGAAGAAAGAAAGGAGAGGAGAAAAAGTGAGATCTCCTGGCCTCTCCTCAGGTGGGTGGGATGGGAATCAACTGATAGTGAAAGACAGAAAAAGACAATGTCCGAGAGAAAAGAGAAAGTGTGAAAACAGAGCAGGGGCCCATCAGCAGAGAGGGAAATGGCACTCCTTGGCCATACGTGAATGTTTTCATAGGCTTTTAAATTGGAGATTATGACACCAGAGATTACAAAGTGTGTAAGATTTGGGAAAATGTGAAATGCATATATGCAATCGTTTTGCAGCTCTCACAGATGGTCTACCTGTTTGTGTTCACATTGCTACTTATTAGAGATAACTCAGTGTATTAAAATCTATCTAGACCCTGTATATCATGATGTTATCATTCATGGTGTCCCTTTATGCTGTCTCAGATTTGATTTTCATGTTTATATGTCTTCAATCAAGTCCTCCAACAAGGGAACAAGGGGGATGCAGTTGGATGGAACAAAATAGATGGTTGTCTTCCTGCGTTAGTATTATTTCTTTAACCAATGTTTTTTGGAGATAAAAATTCAATCATCCAAAATCCACTTATCTTTATTTGTATACATCACAACTTCAATGATGAAGAGAAGAATCAAATTATTACAAAAGGAAACATAGAAAATGTATTACCTATCAAAAATTAAAATTTGACAACCATGAATAGAAATGACAGAGAACCAGGAAACAAGGTCTTCTAAGTGTTTTGTAGAAATAACTCAAGTGTGAAGATATAATAATGCTTTTTTACCTTTGGTTTATTTTTGTTTTTACTTTCAAAGACACAAAATTTTACCTCCAAAATCTCCCATCTTGAAAAGTTTCTGGAAAACACACTCTAACCAAATAAGTGAATCATAGAGAAAAAAAGAGAGAACATAGAAGAGAAAAAGATCCACTCCAGGGTGCCATTGTACAAAAACACAAATCAAGATGGTAACTCTACAGTATGTCCAACTGAGTATAGGAGGAAATCAGCGAGCCTCAAGAATACATGTAAGGAGATGTTTTATAACAAGATAAGTACATGTATTGGTTTTAACTTATAAAGTCAACCAAAAAAGAAAAAATCCAAGAAAGAGATATGTGAGGTGAAAGAACAGAAAATCAGTGGGATCCACCTGATAAGATTACAGGGATATTACAACCAACAGAAAAGCAGAGGCAAGAAGGGGGGGTAGATAGGGGAAGATAACGGGTAGGAAAGCACTACTAAATTTATAAAATAGAAATATATGATAAATATTTCATTAAAATGACACTGGTACTCCTAGAATTAATAAGTAATTAGAGCAAAGTTGTAGGATATCAAGTTAATATACAAAAATCAATTGCTTCCTTATATACCAGCAATGAACAATTGAAATTTGAAATTTAAAGTATAATAACATTTACATTAGTATTTCCCAAATGAAATACTTAGATATAAAGCTAACAAAACAAGATCTATGAGAAAAATATATAAAATCTGATGAAAGAAATCCAATAACTGAATAAATTGAGAGAGAGTTCATGTTCATAGGTAAGAAGACTCAATATTGTCAAGATGTAGGTTTTTCATAACTTGATCTATAGTTTTAAAATACTCTCTATAAAAATCTCAATGAGTTGGCCGGGCATGGTGGCTCATACCTGTATTCTTAGCACTTTGGGAGGCCAAGGTGGGCAGATCACCTGAGGTTAGGAGTTGGAGACCAGCCTGGCCAATATGGTGAAACTCCATTTCTATTAAAAATACAAAAAATTAGCTGGGCATGGAGGTGAGTGCGTGTAATCCCAGCTAGTCAGGAGGCTGAGGCAGGATCACTTGAACCAGGGAGGCAGGGGTTGCAGTGAGCCGAGATCACGCCATTGCACTCTAGCCGGGGCAACAAGAGCGAAACTCCACCTCAAAAAAAAAAAAAAAAAAAAAACCAGCAAGTTATTTTGTGAATGTTGACAAACTGATTCTGAAGTATATATGGAGAGGCAAAAGACACAGTATAGTAAACACAGTATTAAAGAAAAATAAATTTGCAAGACTAACATTACTTAACTTCAAGACATACTATAATGATACAGTAATCAAACCAGTGTGGTATTAGTGAGAGAATAGACAAATAGATTGATGAAACCGAATAGAAAGCCCAAAACTAGACCTGTACAATTACAGTCAACTGATCTATAACAATTACAGTCAACAGATCTATAACAGAAGCAAAGGAAATACAATGGAGAGGAGATAGTTTTTCAACACATGGTGCTGGAAAAACTGAATATCTATTTGCCAAAAATATGTACATATATATGCGACACAGTTCTTGCACTCTTCCCAGAAATCAACTCAAAATGCACCTAAAATATTTATCTAAATATAAAACACAAAACTGTGGAACTACTAGAGGAAAACATAGGAGAAAATGTGGATTACCCCTGGTTTGAAGATGAGTCTTCAGATACAAGATACAACATCAAAGGCATAATCCATATAAAGAATAACTGATACGTTGATCTTTATTACCTTAAAAACTTGTTCTCAGCAAAAGATACCATCAACATAATGAGAAGACAAGCCATAGAAGAAAATATTTAGAAAATACTTATCTGATAAAATATGTTGTCCAAAATATCCAAAGAGCTCTTAAAACTCAACAATAAGAAAATGAACAACCATGTGAAAAGACAGGCAAAAGATCTAAACAGATACGTAGTCCAAAAAAATATTCAAATGGCAAATAAGCATATGAAAAGATTTTTCACATTTTATGTGATCGGGAAAATGCATATTAAAACAACAAGGAGATACCAAAGTATACCTGTTAAAATGGCCGGTATCTATAAAAACACTGACAACACGGAATGCTAGTGAGGATGTGAAGCAACAGGAACTCTCATTCATTGCTGGTAGAATTGCAAAGTAGTGCAACCACTTTGGAAGACAGTTCGGTAGTTTCCGACAAAACTAAACATATTCCTAACATATTAATAATATCCAGCAGTTGCGTTCTTAGATATTTACCCAAATGAGTTGAAAACTAATGGCCACACAAAAATGTATGCATGAATATTTTTAGTAGCTTTATTTATAAGTTGGAAACAATCCAAATGTCTTTCAATAGGAAAAGGCAAACAAGTAACTAAATTGTAGTATATCCAGACAATGGAATATTATTCAGTACTAAAAACAAATGAGAGATGAAACTATGCGAAGACATTAAGGACTTAAGTGCATTTTACTTTTAAAAACCCAATTTGAGAGAATATGTGTTGTATAATTCTAACTATATGACATTCTGGAAAAGGCAATAAATAATAAAAAGATTTGTTGCTGTCAGGAGTTAGAGAAAGAGAAGGATGACTAGGCAGAGCCACGGATTTTTTTTTTTTTTTTTTTTTTTTTTTTTTTTTTTTTTTTTTTTTTTTGAGACGGAGTCTTGGTCTGTTGCCCATGCTGGAATGCAGTGGCATGATCCCAGCTCACTGCAACCTCCGCCTTCCTGGTTCAAGCGATTCTCCTGCCTCAGCCTCCTGAGTTGCTGGGATTACAGACATGCGCCACCATGCCTGGCTAATTTTTGTATTTTTAGTAGAGACGGAGTTTCGCCATGTTGGCCAGGCTGGTCTCGAACACCTGACCTCGTGATCTGCCCGCCTCAGCCTCCCAAAGTGCTGGGATTACAGGCGGTGAGCCACCACACCCGGCCAAGCTGAGGATTTTTAGGACAGTGAAACTGTTATGTATAACACTGTAATGGTGGATCAATGTCATTCTTTATACATTTGTCAAAATTCATTGAATTTACAACTCAAAGAGTGAACCCTAATGTTCAGTCCTATGAATTCTGGATAATGATGATGTACCATTTCAAGTTCATTGGTTGTTACCGGATGTGCCACTCTGTGTGAATGTTGATAGCGGGGCAGACTGTGCATGTGTGGGGACAGGGGCTATGAGGGAGCGCTCTGTATTTTTTGCACATATTTGTTGTGAACCTAAAACTTCTCTCAAAAAAAAAAAAGAGTCCACTTTAAAAAATTACGATGGGAAGCAACAGATAAGCTAAAATAGTAAAATAAAATTAACCAATAAAATTCACTGAGTTAAAATCATTGAGTTTTAAAACAATGTAATGTAATATAATATAAGTACATTGGAAGTAATGTAAGTGACCTAAATTGTGTTTTATCGTGTTACAAAATCAATAAATATCTGATATTGGTAAAGTGAGAAATAAGAGTATAATAATCCCATTACTTTAACAATTCAACAATAAAAAGCAGTAAAAGTGATTTATTTAGGGGATTAGGGTAGGAGTGGAGCCTGGAGACTGATGATTTGTATCATAAATTGTTATATTCTTTGACTTTTTAAGCACATGTAAGGAATAGTTTTACTTGACACATTTTAAGGGAAAAAGTTATTATAAATATCTGAGCCTATTAGAGAGTTACCTATGCAGCTTTCTTACTCGGTCTCTCTCTCTCTCTCTCTCTCTCTCTCTCTCTCTCTCCCCCCCCCTTTCCCTCTCTTTCTCCCTCTTCCTTTCTTTCTGATAGGGTCACACTCTGTCATCCAGCCTAAAGTGCAGTGGCATGATCATGGCTCATTGCGGCCTTGACCTCCTGGGCTCAGGTGATCCTCCCACCTCAGCCCCCTGAGTAGTTGAGACTACCGGTGTGCACCACCACTGGCTAATTTTTGTATTTATTTTTGTAAAGATGGGGTTTAATCGTATTGCCCAGGCTGGTCTCAAACTCGTAGGCTCAAGCGATTCACCCACTTCAGCCCCAAAAGTGCTGGGATTACAGGCTTGAGCCAACGCGCCCAGCCATTTCTTGTTTCTTTAAACACTGATTAACTTTATTTTTTGTTGCAATTATCTGAAATTGAGTAGCCAGATTTCTAATTTTTAGACCACAGCTTTACTCATATTCTTTTCTGCCTAAGAGTTGAAAATGAAATTATACACATTCTTTTTATGGAATTGTTTGAAATGGTTGAATTTCAAAAATGTATTTAAAAATGCAGAAAAATTTCACACTGATCCCTGGAAGCATTCTGGCAGCGTTGTGGGTCATGTTTTTTCTTCACTTACTGACAGTCAGCACCTCCTGGCCCATCTATCTTGAACTTGCTTTGCTGAAGTTACTTTGAGCTTTATAGGGATTGGATATTCCAGACATAGCAATCATGATAGTAGCAACAATACTAAATAATTGTTTACGTTAAGCAAATGACTCTATGGACAATATATTGTTCTAAGCGGTTTTAAGCATCATATTACTTTAGCCAGACGCCAATCCTGTGAGGGCAGCTACTAAAAACAATCGCGCAGTTGAGTGTAGACTACAAGACCTACTACCTGGATTTCAAACCAAGCTCAGACACATACTATCTTTTACCTGTAGGACACTTACTTTTAATGTCGATTGTGACTCAGCTTCCTTATGTATAAAATGGGAATAATCACACTATGTACCTCCTAGAGTTTTGGTGAGGAGTAAATGAGTCAGAACACGTAAGCACTTAGAACGGCACCTGGCACATCACAGGCAATGCAGCGTAATGGTGATGTTATCCCAATTTTATAGAGAGGAACTGAGTCACAGAGGGAGTAAATGGTGGGGCTAGGCTCCAACCTGGAGGTATGATTCATTGGTTAGTCTTTTCACCACAAGGTCCCAACTTTGGGCTAAGAGTCCCACCTTATGTTTGCTTTATTAACCTATTGGGGGAAGACACAAGCTTTGAAGACAGACAAACTTGAGTTCTAAACCCAGCTATATCCCCTTCCTTAGCTCCACGGCTTTGGTCAAGTTTGAAACTTTTCTGATTTTGTTTTCCCCTTAGTTGGGGGTATAAAAACCTCCTTTGCTGGGAGGTTGAGAGGGTGAGCTAAGTTAACGTGTAGAAAGTACCCAGAATCTCATTGGAACGCAGCTGTGATGAAAGACTTTTATCATCTTCCTTTCCTGGTAAGTCATGTCCAGGAATGTCTCTGCCCTCCAGAACCTTGTAGTCTGAAGGGACATTTAGATTAATAGATGTTCAGATTCAACTTTCCTTGCTATTTCTTAAGCACCCACTATGCTCCCAACATTGCTTGGCAATTCCACATAAATTACATCACTTAAATTACAAAGGATACTGTTTCCTTTTAACAGGTGAAAGAGATAAAAGTTTTGAGCCATGATGAAGCTTAAGTATGAAAGATACTAGCACATAAGTCAAAGCCCTTTGATGAAGAGTAAAAAGAAAAAATGCATAGAAAGAGGCTAATAGTTGCTTCTCTATTATCTACTGACTTTCCTTTGCTTGTGAATTACTAAATTCCTGATGAGAACATGAACTTCCATTTCAAGAGAGTGCTCTGTGGTCTCAGCCTTTACCAACAATGTTTGCCAATTCTTTGGTTTGAAAATAGTCAGTACAGAGTTGTGTGATTAGAAAAAGGGTCTTCACAGCCCAGCCGATGGCACTGAGGCCCCACAAAAAGGCAGTGATGAGGGTCACATGGTAGGTGTTTGCAGACTAGGAGACCATGGCCCCGAAGAGACGAAGATGCTTCCCGCGCCCTATTCTGCTTGTCTGCAGAGTCTATTTCTGGAACCCTAGGAATACCTGCCACAGATGCTGTTGTAGCCCAGGTCAGGACGCACGTGTGCCCAGTGTGTGTCACAGCCACTCACGCGACGTGATGAAAGAACCATCATTCTGCTCCTTACATAACGGGCATCTGATAATAAGCAGCCTTAGAGATCTAATTATTTATCTGGAGGGAAAAAGTGATTGTGTTGGTTTTGCCTAAATGCTCAAAGTTTCATGGGGAAAGTATTAACAAGAAGCTGCTTCCAGGTTGCGGTGTCTCACCGGGATTGACAGTCCTTCCCCCAAACTGTGGAGGGGAGGCAACAGGAAGGACCTGGGCATCCACAGGGAATAATCACACTTTGGACCACTGTTTATGCATGTTGTCGGCAGAGAGAAGAGAAAAGCAACAAAATCTGCTTTTCATGGGCAGAAAGCAAATCGAATGTTCCGGTATTTACAGCTTCAATATTGATAGAGTCTCTTGCCTCTCTAGAACTGAATCACAGGCAAACATGTAATCTTTCCTGGCCCTTGTTTGTATAGGGCAGAGATAAATTAAAAAGTTACTTTTTCCTCTCTTTACATCAAGCAGTACAACTTATTTCTGTAATCAACATCAGTGAGATTCACCTTTCGGGAAATAAGAATTTTCTCTTCAGCCACAAATCCATTTTAGGTAAACATCATTGACCACCCACATGTAGAGATGCTTTGTTTGGAAAATCACTTTCCCTTTTTTTCCTTTTCTTTGTGATTTTGTAGCAATGTCTGGGAGGGGGCATTCCGCTAGGAAAGTCTATTGTTCTCTAGACTTTTTCCACGTAGGACAATGGAATCGAAGTTTGTTTTGCTGAAGATATATTATCATTTCCATAAATACAGTTACATCCCAGTGGAAAATATTCTGCGATAGAAGTTCAGTCGTGTGCATAATTGTAGTGTTGGACATAGAAAATGAAGTTCACATCATTCCCTGGAAGGTCAAATGATTACTACATTTTTTCAAGTTTTCATATTGAGGGATACTCAGTCATTTGTTTAGTAACTGCTCCCCGAGTGCCTGTTACGTGACAGTCGCCATGCTAAGCACTAAAGCAGCGAAGGAGACATCACTCCTGCCTGCGTAAGGTTTTCTGTCTGCAGAAAGAGATCAGATTTGGGCTCATAGCTCTCACACCTGATTAGTACAATGAATATCATGTATGTGGGATTTGGTATGCATAGGGATCAAAGGAATGTGATTTAATCTTTACAATCACCTGATGAGAGTTGCAATATTACTCACATTTTATAGTTTTATGGCTGAGAAAGTAAATGCTTAGAGAGGTCAAGCAGTGGCCCAAGGCTACAGCTAGAAGGTAGCAGATTCTGAACCTGTATGTGTGTGGCTTAGAGCCTAGGTACTTTCTTCTTTCAGGAGGATAGAAACAAGGATTGCTATGGTGTTTGCAGCTGTCCCTAAAATTGTCTTCAGGTAATACAAATTTTGATGTTGGTGATACCAGGACTGGGTTTGAGTGTTTGTAAAGGTACTGGGGTAGGTTAACCTCAATCTCCTGTTATTCTTAATGGCATGAACATGTGTCTATTCAAAATCATTACCGTTTAGAAAGAACAGAAATATCCAATGCAGAGCAAAGGTTAGGTAAATCATTTATCATCCGTATAAAGTCATAATATGTAGATATTTGAAACATTATTACAAAAGTATATAAAGTTTTAAAATAGTTATCAAACAATGAAATAGAATTGAAAGGTACACAATTGTGTGTGCATTCACAATCCTTTGTACAATGACTGTATGAAATGAAATGAGAAGAAAAATACCTAAAATATTAACGTGAGAAGCAGATTTTAAAATCATTTTATTTTTCCAAATGTTATCCAATATGTATTTATTGAAGTAATAAATTAAAATACAAATCATTTTATCAAAGCCATCTGTACTCACTAAGAATAGTCAATAAATCACAGCATTTTTAGACTTAATATCAGTCAGGAAGAGTCACTGTCAGCTTTTCTCTTTCTTGGTTTCCCCTCAGGTGGTATACAACTGATATTTTATGTCATATAAACATACTGAATTTTGCAGTGAAAGAAATGTGTAGAATTGCAGTTGCATTGGAATATGGTGGAGAGATGTATTTTTAAATATATCAATGTTTATCTCTCTCTCTCTAGCTATCTCTGTCCTATCTATCAATCATTTCTCTTTTTCTTAATTTCAAGGAACAAATAATTTACACTTGCTGAGCACTAACAGTGTTCCCAGCACTGAACTTGAATTATTGCACTGAATCCTCCTGACAGCCTATGAAGAAATTGTTACAGCCGTCCCCATCTAATGTGACATATGCAAGCCCACATTGTCAGCAAGTGGCAGAGTCAGGATGTGCATCCGGGCAGCCTCTGTCCACCCCTCCCATCGCAGTCCCCATCAGTTGGTTTTGTTACGGTGCCTGTCTCTTGAAGACAGCCCTTGGCGCTGTACCTGGCTTGTGGCAGACACTCAACACTCAGCCATCGTTGTTGCTGCTACTATTACTATTCACTCCTAATTTATTCTTACATCACCTTTTGTGGATTCTTATACCCAGCGCTTTTTCTCCTGTTTATACTTGTTTGAAAAAAATATAAGGAATCATTCAATTTGAAGATTTCTGGTTTATCAAATGCAGAAGAAGGAAGAGCATATTTATATAAGTTTTTCAAGATGAACCTTTTAGAAAATGTACAAATCAAAAAATCATTCCAGCTGGGGCAATAGAAAATATATATGCTGTTCTACAGTGGACTTCCCTTATCTCCAGGAATGTCTGCTATGGGACGGGATCATCACCGCTTAACAACCTTCACCAAGGTCCAGCCCACACTCTTTAAACTGGCCTACAAGGTCCTTCCTACTCTGCTCCTAACTTCCCTTCCAGCCTCCCTTCCTGCCCTAACCCATTCTTAATCCATTATTTCCCCAATACAACCAAACCAAGCCATGCTCACTGACTTGTTCCTTCCTATTTTGCACCTCTGGGCCTCCACTGATTATTTGAGCTGGCAACGGACACATCCTCTAAGACACAGTTCTGAAAAAATGATGTCTGGGAGGGACCTCCAGACTCTGGCCCAGCTCAAGATTCATTCTTCTCTTCCTGGAGGTCTTCCAGTAGAGTATCCTTTCCCCATGTGCTAACTAATATCCCTGAACAACATCACCTTCTGAAGACTAGGAAACTTTGGGAGCAGGATCTGAGTTCTGGGCATTCTCAGTGCCCAGCATGCCAGTGGCATATGGGTGGGGATTAATGAGGACTTGCTAGGGTACAACTTTGGTGGCCAGGTCGAAGAAGCAGCATTGATAACTCCACTTAGATAAATGAAGCAAAAAAGGAAGTTTATCCTAAAGATAATGAGACATCACAAGGAGCTTAAGGAAGGAACACTGGTAGTCTTCAGGAATGGATAGAGGAAAAGATCCTCATGTCAGGTGTTTTCAGGCCCTCTCAACTTTTGCCCATATCCCTTCTTCTCGCTTGCTCTCTCTCTCCTTCCCTCCCGCCATCCTTTTATGCCCCCTTCCCTCTCTCCTTTTGTTTTTCATGTCCACTTGATAAGAAATGTGGTAGCCAACACTTCAGCCAAAGTCTTCACATATCCCTTCGCTCTTCCAGACTTCCTCAACAAAACTGTACCCCATTTCCCAGTTTCTGTCTCAACATTTCCGGATAAGCCTTAGATTGGCTTATTTGGGGTTGGATGACCAACACAAGACCAATAAAATAGCCAGGCAACAAAGTAACATTCTACCACTAAAGTGGATTTTAAAATAACAGTAAAGATATGGACAGTCAAGGTGGGCAGTTACTAGAAAAAACGTGATGAGAAGCAAATCATAAGGACTTTCTATGCAGGTGTGCATGCACACACACAACACACACACACACACACACAACCAAAAACATGGTAGGCCTGCCAAAATATTTGTTGAATTAGTAATCATATAAGTACATATGCCTATTTATTAATACAGGTTTTATTATTGAGGAATACATATTCACAATGGTGGCTTTAGTCCTAGAAAAATTCTCTGCTTCCTCTCCCCTAGAGAAGGAAAATGAATTTTCACTGCAGTTCAAATGCTTGCTGGGGTCAAAACACTCTGTTATCTTGAACATATGTCTAATGATATTTGCTTTAATGAAGAGCCATGGCTTACCACCTTCTCCACAGCACTTGATCTTGCATTTGGGGTGTGGAAGGTCACCCAGCGTGTTCTTGCCCTCGGCTTTGGCTCACCCCGCTGGTGATGAGACCACAGAAGGATAATAAAGAATGGGACCCAGCCTTCCATTAATAGTTTGGCTGGGTTTCCACTGCTGCCCTCTCTCGGCTTGTGGTCCTACAATGAGTTTCAGTCAAAAGCAAAAGGGAAGTGATTAGTTTTAAAAAGAGTATCTGCACTTTAACAGCCACTGGAGTCTTTGCAGTTTGCCTGTTGAGTGGCAGTGGAGTAGAAACACGGAGCAGAGGCAAGCGCCCGGGCATCGCAGGTACAACGACAAGCTGCAGAGCCAACCCTGTTGGGTTCATTTCTGCCTTTTGTCACTTACTAACATGGTCCAGTTTCTTCATCTCTGTGTCTCTGTTTACTGTAAAATAGGCATAACGATAGTACCACGCCTACAGGCTCATTCTGGAGCATAAATGAATGACTGAGAGAGTTGACATGGTGCTGGAACATAGCAGGATGCTCAGGTCTCAGAAGCATGGAATCATAAACTCACTCCTGCGCTGTCGCTGCACCATCTTTGACATATCCCCATGTTAATAATCTAACGCTTCATGCCACAGGATTCACTGAAACCCATCCTTCTGCCTTCTCAGACATTCTGGTTGTTTGCCTCTCTCATACCTTGACCTCATGCTTGACCTTCTCCATCCTTCTCCTCTGGTTCTCTTGCGACGTCTCTGTACCACGATACCATCTCCTGCCCACTTTAATGTTCACACACATGTGTGAACATTACACATGTACACACTGAGCTCTGCTCCTTCCCTCATGGGTCTGCTGTGGTTGCAGATCCCACTGAGGGAGTGGGAAGGGCAGAGTGAATCTACCACCCAAAGAAGAAGCAGCTCAACCTCAATAGCGACTTAGCGCTGCTCCTTCTACCCAGAAACCTCGTGCCCCCACAAGGGTCCCTATGCTCCTCCTCCTTCATTCTCAACCTACCATGGCCTGAGGAGCTGTGGTCATTTCCCTATGAAGAGCCAGCTCTGCCCTGATGTCAAGTCTCAGCCAGACCCTACGTGGTCCTTAGAGACCTGAGAAGGTAGACTTTCATTTCACTCAGCAGATGTTAAACATCCTAGTGGAAACATTAAGCACTTGAATAATTTCATAGATTCTGAATTTTTCCCAAGGTTACATCGCTTCCCCCATACACAACTTTGGTAGATATTGACCTTATGTAATGCATGTTTAACTGGATCTCCAATGTGATTTCACCTGGAACAAACACTCTCTACCCAAAAGAAATATATGTTTCCATGTTTCAAATCCCCGAAATTCAGAAATATCGGGGCTCTGCCTCAGAGCACCCCACTACAGCAATATGCTGCATGTGGAATGTCCTTAGAAAAAGGAGGCTAAGATCAGTGAAGCTCACAGTGCTGGTCATAAGCTTCATGTAAACCACTCCATTTATTTAATTCTTCCAACAATGCTACTGAGCAGACATTTCATTTACTAGGGCCTGAGACTGAGCAGGAAGTGATGACCTGAACAGAGAAGCCGGCCTCTGCGGGTCAGAACCCCACCTCTGTGGCATTCCAGCCTCCCTGCTTTTTTCCAGACACCTCACCTGCCTCCACAACTCCAGGGTTAATTGTTGCTCCATCGTGCCTGGTGGATGCTCAACCCAGTCTCCTCCTAGACCGCAGACATGAGTGGAAAGTCCTACTGTATGGGAACTCAATTCTGTCTGAGAGCTCTGGGCTGGTGACTGGAGGCTCATTCTGCTGCACACTGGCTGTGCACTCTTGGTTAGGGTTTCAACACCAGTGTTTTCACACTATGGTCATGACCTGCTGGAGATTCATGAAATCAACTGAGTACCACTAGGGGTTTCAACACCAGTGTTTTCACACTATGGTCACGACCTGCTGGAGGTTCATGAAATCAACTGAGTACAACTAGCATTTTAAAACAATGAAGCGGAATATTATAAAATAGAAAATATCAGATTTAAACACCCACATTTGGAAGAAATGTTGTTTTGGGCAACTTTTGTTTAGTTTATCTGTCACATAGCTAGCTAGCTGTAAATATGTTTTGTAAAACTTCTGTTTCTCACTTTGCCTGTATATATATCTGGCTATTTCTCTATCTGTTTATGTGTCTGTACCTAGTTTGTTGTCTGTCTATCATTCCATACACATATTTGGACTGGATTGTAGTTAAATGCATATCTTACTATGCATTAAGGTTGAAAAACTTTAAATTCACTTCTCTGAATCTCTCTGAAAGTTTAGATTTCTTTCTTTGCTTTCTATTAAAAAGGTTATATAAAGATACAACCTAATGGGTTGTTGTGAGGTTCAAATGAGATGTATATTAAAGGACTTTGTAAAGTCTGATTTCTCACAGGCTGTTTACCACCAAGAAAAGGTTGGCATCACATGCCACTCAGAGTTCCAGATTTGAACCCCTACTTCTCTGTTCCTCAGAGAATGCCTCCATCTCCTCATGATTGTCTAATAAACATGGAGTTGCTCTGGGGAGGTGCAATTGTGAGGAAATGGATACAAGGCAGAAAACGAACTCTGAGGCTATTGGAGACCCCAGTGCTAAGGATTGGAACGAGATCCACTCAATGGGGTGACACTGAGACCCAGGACTGTGCAACTGTAATAAGATGACTCAGCAGAATGCAGGCTGACATCGCCACGGACGAATCATACGTTTCCTTATAAGTTGGGCCTTCAGAAGTAATATTCTTTTTAAAAAGTTAATAATAAGCGAGGCTCTTCTATTCTAGCCAGAATCCAGTGTGAATATTTGAAACAAATGACTTTCACAGATATATAAAGGGGAAAAGAATTCAAAGCCAGCATCTTAGCTTGGAGATGAATAAAGTGAGGGTTGGAGGAGAGAGGGACCTGCCCATGGTCACACAATGGCTCTGTGAGAGCAGTTAGATTAGAATCCAGGCCTATCCCAGGACTGGAAAAATACACACTCAGTGGTTCTCACTGGGTGATGGATTTAGGGGTAACTGATTTCCTTCTTTGTTTTTCCAAGTTTCAAAAGGGAATGTAAATTATTTTTACAGTCTGATTTTTTAAAATTTTTCAATAAGTCATTAACAAATAGAATACATCAGAGGAGAGTAATCAAGATGAAAGGGGAATTCCGAACTGTTTTGTACAAGAAATCGTTAAGAAAATTAGAATATTTATTCTGGAGATGTAAACTCTTACCAGAGTGTAAACAGGAAGAGGCGTTCACAATCACTCACCGTCTGCAAAAGCAAAAGATCTCTGAAGGCAAAGGGGCTGGGTTTTTCTTCGTTGTGGCTCCAGGGACAGAATGAAAGAGCCTAAGTGGGTTTCAGAGAGATCTTTTCCATATCTAGAAAGAATTTCTTACAGGTAAAGCTGGACTTAGGAAGCCTGGGGATTGTCATCACTGGAGGAGCTTGGCAGAGACTGAAGAACAAATGGCGGTGGAGTTTTCAGAGGGATTTTCATGGGTTAGTGCTTGAAGGAAAAGATTTGAGTGTATTCTACTTTAGAACACCCTATGAGGATGTAGGAAGCTCTTATAGTGCCCTGTGGCTCCACATCTCTCTTAGATGTGGCTTAAATTATTGTAGCAAACATGTTTCATGTTCCACCATCATCTTCTTAGCCATGGCTTCAGGACATGTTTTTATGATGGCATCTTCTGGACCTTCCTTCGTAATAGACTCAATAATGACCCCCAAAGATGCTCACATTCTAATGACTGGAACATGTGAATATGTCACCCTACCAGGCAAAAGATAATTTTCCATATATTATTAAATTAAGCGTCTTGGGATGGGAGATTATCCTGGATTATCCGAATAAGCCCAATGTAATCACAAGGGTCCTTATAAGAGGAAAGCAGGAAGGTCAGAGTCAGAGAAGAAGATGACCACAGAAGCAGAGGATAAAGTGATGTCCTTTGAAGATAAAGGAAGTGGCCATGAGCCAAGGAATGCAAGCAGCCTCTAGAAGGTAGAAAAGATAAGGAAACAATCTCTGCCCTAGAGCTTCCAGAAGGAACGCCAGCCTGTTGGCACCCTGATTTGGGGCTTCTAACTTCCAGACTGCAAGATCATAAATTTGTGTTATTTTAAGCTTCTAAGTTCGTGCTAACTTGTTACAGCAGGAATGGGAAACAAATCATAGAGCCAATTAAATAAACACAGGGAGGGAAAGAAAGATGACCTAGTTTACTGTGAGACCTGATACACCTGGGGCAGACGACACATTTTGCTTTGTGTGCTTGTCACTTGAACCTTAGATGTGGGTATCAGAAACTGTATTTTATAGGTGAGGAATCTAAAGCTCTATAGACATTAAATCAGTTGCATTAAGAGAATGCAACCAGTGAGAAACCAAGCTGGAATCTAGACCAAGAGCTTCCTAGCTTTTCCCACTGAACTTTGCAGCTCCCTAGCATGTCTCCCAGGCACCAGATCTAATCACTGCTTCCCTGTGCCTTCCCTTTCTATCCACCATCTGAACTCTGAGCCCGGCAGCTCCAGGAGGCCTGGGCATGGGGAGGCCCTCTCCCCATAGAGACATGCGCATGGTTGGCTGTGAGCATTCAGCACCCTGATATTCGGTAAGGCTCCCACTGTGGTCAGAGCCCAGGAGGTAGGGGAGAGGATAACTGATGTGGTTTCAGATGCCGGAGATGGGTTGAAACAAGGCTGGACCAAGAGAGGTCACCTGAACAACCCGAACAAGGGTTGTTGATCTCCGGTCTGAAACCAGAGCTGAGATCGGCTGCTTTTTCCCATGGGTAAATTTTAGAAAGATCACTTCCCTTCTGAGATGGAAACTCAACCCATTTCTGCAAATGCCTGTAACTCTATCTTCGCAGCATCATGACCTAGTGCCCATACTGGGCATGCCACACCGGTAGTCCTTTAAGTTGTTTGCGTTTTTTAAGTTAGTACGTGCTTGTTCCTGTAAGTTACTTCACTAAACCTCAGGGTTTTTTTTTTTTTTTTTTTTTTTTTTTTTTTTTTTATGTGTTAGACTAGAATAACAATACAGACTTCAGGAGGCTGCTGTGAGGGTCACAGGAAAGAAAATTATGCATGCCCAAGCACCTTGAAACTGTAATATCCTGTGCACATTTTATATACTAATTAATTAATTGATAAGTTCATAGCCTGCATTATTTACAAAAACAACTTGATTTAAAATGAAAATAACAAATTATAAGTAAGCATACACACACACACACACACACACACACACATCTGTAGAAAGGAACAATGATAAAAAAATATATACAAGATAGAACAAGGAAGAATTAAATGATAGAAGGGCTTATCATGAGGGAGGGCTCTAAATGTGTTGTCTATTTACGCCCTGCATCGGAATCACCTGCTATCTGGCCAAAACACAGATTCTTAGCCCCTTTCTAGACCTGCTAAATGGTCATAGTTGAGGGCAAATAGGCAAACAGCATATTTTAATGTTTCAATTTCCAGACAATTTACACTATGGTTTGAGAACCATTGTCCAAAGTTTTAGAAAATTACTAAAAGAAAACTGCAAATTTAACTTGTAGCCTTTTCAGGGGACCAAACAAGCATAATCAGTTAAATACTCTAAGTGTTTACCAGTTAAGAACAGACTAAACCAGGAAAAGCAGATACTTTTTTGCTCTTTTTGAGACCTGAGAGAAATCCCTCTTATGAGCAACCTCTGACAATCAGGTGGATATCAACGAAGTTACTGATCTACAGATGGATGCACAGCCCGGGCCACAGCAAATGGCCGGGCAGGCTGGATGCTCTGAGTCCTCAGGGGCCTGACTTTGCAGGGCTGTGATGAAACTGAGCCACTCAAGTCACACAGTGTGCAACCTGCACGCAGGTTCACAGCAGCCTGATCGGGATCTGCCAGGAATCTCTCTGTAACGTGATTATGAAGAAAAGTTACTCAGGAGACCTTAGGATCATATGAGGACTTTGGCACTGTGAGTCATCCCAGAAGCAGGGAAGCAAATAATCTACAACAAGCCTTCTGGTCTATGTACCTGTCACCACCAACCTTCAGATGTCCTTAACTGAGACCTGGGCACCTCTGCAAATACTTTCTTTTCCTTTTTCTCAACACCCCTTTCATATTTAGGAAGGCATCCCCATTGCTTCGGTTACAATTTCTTTAATATGTCTTAATTTAGTGATGAGTAATTTTTTAAAGATTTATTAACATATAATTTATTTACCACATAACTCACCTTATTTAAAGTATGCAATTCAGTGGTTTTTAGTATGTTCACAAGTTTGTGTAATCATTGCCACATCTAATTTTAGAATGTTTTCCCCCACTGAAAGAAGTTCTCCCAAATGTATTAGCAGTCAATTCCCATTTCCCCCATTTCTCCACCCTCACCCCAGCCCTACACACCACTGATCTACCTCCTATCTCTATAAATTTGCCAATTCTGATCATTTCATATAAACAGAATAATGAGATATATAGCTTCTTTTACTTAGCATGATGTTTTCACAGTTCATCCATATCATGTCATATTTCATTCCTTTTTATTGCCAAATTATATTCCACTTATTTGACTACGTAACATTTAATATATCCATATATTTGTGTTGTTTCCATTTGGGAGTTATTATGGGTAATGCTGCCATGAACATTCTCATATAAGATTTTCTGTGGACGTTTGTTTTTACTTTTCTTGGGAATACCTAGGAGTAGAGTTGCAGACTCATGGTAACTCTATGTTTACCTTTTTGAGAAACTGCCAAACTATTTCCTAAAGTAGGCGTGACATTTTGCATTCACACCAGCAATGTCTCCATACCCTTACCAACAGAGGCTACTGTCTTTTTTATTCTAGCCATCCTCATGGGTGTGAAGTGGTTCTTATGGTTTTAATTTGCGTTTTCCTAAAGACTAGTGGTGTTGAACAGCTGCTCTGTGCTTATTGGTTATTGATCGATCTCCTTAGGAGAAATTTCTATTTAAATATTCTGCCCGTTTTTTAAACTGGGGTATTTGTCTTTCTTTCTATTGTTGAGTTGTAAGAGTTCTTTATATATTGTGGATATAAGACTCTTGTCAATATTTTCAAGTATCTCTTAGCAAATAGTTTCTCTCATTCTGTGGGTTAATCTTTCACTTTTTTCATCTTCACTTAGTGGCACAAAAGTTTTCCATTTTAATGAGTCCAGTTTATCCTTTTTTTCTTTGCTTACTTGTGCTTTCCATACCATATTGAAGGCACTGTTGCCCAGTGTATGGTCATGAGGAACTATGCTTTTGTTTTCTTCTAAGCATTTTGTAATGTTACTCTTGTATTTATGTTTCTTTCCATTTTGAGTTAATATTTGTGTAAAGCATGCCACTGAGTCCAACTTCATTCTTTTGCATGCAGATGGCCCATTGTCCCAGCACTATTTGTTAAAGAGACTCTTCTTTCCCCATTGGCTGGTCTTGATGCCAATAATCAATTGACTGCAAATGCAAGTGTCCATTTCTGGATTTTCATCTCAGTTCTATGGATCTCTTTGCCTACATTCATGCTGGTGCTTAATAAATTCTTCACATGCATACTAGCTGTGTTTAGACCAAGGGTTGGTGAATTGCAGCCCTGGGAATCCAGAGGCAGATGGGTTTTCTGGGTCTACTTAGGTAAGTAGTAGTCTTTTTCACACCAACAGAAGAGTACCCAGGGAGCAACTTCCAAATCACGTACATGTTGATGTCTGTCACTCCTCATTAAAAATACTTACAATTTTTCCCTTTATCCTGAAGGAAAATCCAAACTTCAGTAGACTTCATAAATCCTCTCATAATATGGTTGTGGATTGCTTCTCCAGGATTACACCCCAAAGAAGATTGCAAAAAGATGACCGTTCTGCATGGGATGGAATTCTCTGCAGAAGACACACAGAAAATATGGGCACACAGTCAATATTTTCTACTTGGACTCTGGGATACTTGCTTTGCCTAGTACAGTGTAACAAAACTTGGTGCTGGACAGATTCTGAGTCCAGATCTCAAAAAAAAAAAAAAAAAACCATATAGGCTCTGATCTCTCTTTTACAACCCTGACAAGTCAGAATAAAAAAGCCTGGGATAAACTGCTGGATGATTGGTTGCCATGCTGAGAAGATAAGAGGCACCACAGCTGAGAGCAGCCAGTTTCCAGAAAACCTAGTGTCTATCTTCAGATGCATGAGTGAGGCCCGGCCAACATCAGCTAAGTCCGGCTCAAATTAGCAGAACGACCCATTCCAAATCTGAGCTCATCTCAGGTTGCTGACCTGCAAAACTGTGAGCCAAGTAAGTGGTTTTTATTTTTTACATCATTAGGTGTCAGGGTGACTTGTTACTCAGCAAAAGCTAACTGATACAATCCTCTTAACCTCACACCATGTTTTTTCTCAGTGTTAAGCTTTTGCACATAGTGTTTTCTTTTCTTAGAAGACCTTTTCCAATCTCTTTATCTTTCTACTCATCCTTTAAGCCTCTTCTCTCAGGAGCATTTCCTGGTGCCCACACCTGGCTAAGTCACCCTTTCCCTGAGCTCCCAAAGCTCCCTAGGTTCCTTCTAGCATGGCCTTGTTACCCTGTGTTTTACCTTCTCGTTTACTTGTCATATCTCCTCCACTGCAGACAGTAGAATGTACCAGCATGCATAGTTGAACTTCATTACTGCAGGCCACGTGTCGAGATCCATACTTGAATATTATAGGAAGGTAGATGTAGTCATATCACCCAAGCCTGAGAGCTCAGGATAAACAGGCTGGAGGATATGACCACTGGAGAAATGTTGAAGTTGGTACAACCAAGTGTTTTCGAGGTAAAAAGGCCCATTTGAAGACCTTCAGGAATGAGAGAGAGAATGCCGTATTTGAGGACTGGAAGGCATTCAGGTTCTTGTCTGATGGGGTAGAGAACAGGTAAAGGCCAGGAATCGTCAGGAGTCACCAGCAGGCTAGAATCAGCCACCTGGACTAAGTCAGCCAAACCTCTCCTTCCTTTCAGTTCTCTCTATTTTCTCTATGCTTGTTCTTTGGACAGAATACAACCATTTTGAAAACCTCAGTCTGATTCCACTAGGCTAGGGAGAACTAAAAAGTGGATTCAGTTTTCAAGTGGCTTCAGCAAGCTTTTCTTTTCCTGGTATCCAGACCAGTGGCAAAGATTTTCTTCCCAGATTAACAGGAAGGAGAGGAGAGGCATGGCCCAGAAGTGTGTAAATAGAGCACCAAGGCTAACAAAACCTGGGGAGCTAACGCTCTGCATTCGCTCCAGTGTCTGGTGGGATGCGGGCTCCTCTCCAGGTGGTACTAATAAAATGAGGCTGGGATAATGGGATAAAAACCCAGAAACATAAAAGCTGCCTGGAGGGGAAAGGGAAGAAGTGGTGGGGGGATGCCTTCCTCCCAATGTTAACTGTTCCCGCATCAATCAGATTCAAGTATCACAAATTGGTCTTGTCTGCTCTTCCAGGAACATTAAGGGAAGCTGCAACTCCAGAGTCATGGGTCTTTAAAGCAGGAATAACCACTTTAATCAAGTGGCCTAGCCTCTCCTGAGAGAGGCAAAAAATGTGAGACTCAGAGAGGAGCAGTGCCTTGGGACAGTTTGCACAGTGAACAGATGCCCTTTGCTTTCCTTAACTAGATTGTAAGATGGCTGAGGGCAGGGATCTGATTTCTGGACTAGCTTCATATCACCATGCCTCACACACTAGTAGTGTAGATGGAAATACAATCAAAGAAAGTGGCAAGTGACAAAGTCATCTCATGGGAAGGCAAGGGTTGTAAATGAAACGAGGGAGAGCACTGTGAAGGTGACTGAACAGGGGAGCACATAGTGTGGTGTTTAAAATGGGAAGGACAGGGTAGGGTCAAGCTTAAAGGATGAACAGGAGGTCGGGGAATTCTTAGGGCTTACCAGCAGGAAAGGAGAATGCTAATACCACATCAGAGGAGCCAGTGTTAAGCTCTGGGGAGGGGTGTTTGGAGACAAAACAAGAAGAGAAACCAGGAGGAAATGGCTGCTCAGAAGTGTGATGAGCTAGTAGACCAGATGGACCAGACATCTCAGCTGGGAAAGCCCCAAAGATGAATTCAGGGTCAATACTAGGATGCTGTGAGTTTAAGATTAGGAGAGGTTCTGGACTGACTCAGGGGACTCAGCCCTCAGACCACTTTTATAAGAGCCAAGGTTCAATGGCACCAGGAAGATTAGTTAAGAGTGAAGAGGACTTTTGGGAGACAGAAGCCATCACCAGCATAAACAAGGAGCAAGCAAGGAAGAGAAGAATGGATGCAGACGGGGCCCTGATGAATTCCAAGGAATGACTTTTGCTTGCATAGATGTCTGTTTGGAAGAGGAGAGCTCCACCTGCCCATCACCTCTTGAGGCCTATAGGAAAGTGAGTAGGAGCCCATCTGGATCTACTCCTGGGCGCACTTCCCAGGTCATGGAGCCTCTCCATACCTTAGAGTCCTAATTCACAGCAAGTAGATGATGGCAGGACCTTTCTCATAGGACCATTGTTGTAGCTAAAGCAGGTAGAATAGGACCCACCCCAAGCATGGGTGATGTGTGTGCTGATCATCTGACACTCAACAGTGTGTAATTCTGAGAGCTAAACTTCACTCACATCTTATTTTGCATTATTGCCAAGCACTTAAAACATATTTTCATTCAATCTCCATTACAGCCAATGAAATTTGAGGCATTTCCTTTTGTCTATTTGTCAGCTGAGTGTCAAGGCCAGGAAAAACAGCGACCTGTGACTTCACATTCTAAAGTAGCCACAACCTGGTTCTGCCCTCATCAGCCCATCGAACACTATTGGCAGCCTAGGAATTTTTTGGAAAGAAGGCTGAAGAGTGAGAGCCTCTTTAGAAACAGTCACTGGCATGCAGCTCTCTGGTAACCCTTAGCAACTGAAGAAGTGTCAAGAGAATAATTAGGGGGAGTTGATATGTGTTCCCCACCTTTGGGGATGATAGGGACCATCATATGACTTTTACCTATAGAAGTCTAAAGGTGGTAGACTGGCTGAAATAGTGTAGTGTGGCACGGCAAAGCCAGATAGCAGCCATCAGAGCCACCTCTTCTTCTAGAAACTCTTGGTATCCGCCAGAATAGCCAATAGAAAGATTCTGGCTTTGGGATGCCCAAGGGAATGTCCTACAATGGTGAGAGGATTTCAGCATGGTCAGTATGGAGAGACCTCTTAGAAATTAAGGGCTGACTAGACTCATAAAAGGCCCGTTAGAGAGGCCACCATCCCACCATGGGACTACCAAGGGGGTCCTCAGTAAGATCTCTGGGGAACCCACAAAAGCATCTCAAGAAGAAAGAATTACTTTTGAATACAAATGCCAATGTTCAGCTGCAACTGTACCAGGTATGCCAGGCCCTATGGGTACTACTATCTCTTCTGTGCTCACCCTTCGATGTGGCCCCTTTCTTAAAGGGCCACACATCCCAAGGAGAGGGAGGAAGAAGTGGAGCAGAAGGGGTTAGAGAGAGGAGAACTCATGCCTTCTCTACTGCTGGCATTTCAGTTCATCCAACCCAAATTCTAAACAGCATGAAGAGTTTATTCAACTGGACTACGCATCTTAACAATTCCAAGACAGGAATAGAGAAGGGGGACCTGACATAACAGAGAGGCAGGAAAATTACATGAAAGAATAAAGTTGCTGGCCGGGCGCGGTGGCTCAAGCCTGTAATCCCAGCACTTTGGGAGGCCGAGACGGGCGGATCACGAGGTCAGGAGATCAAGACCATCCTGGCTAACACAGGAAACCCCGTCTCTACTAAAAAATACAAAAAACTAGCCGGGCGAGGTGGCAGGCGCCTGTAGTCCCAGCTACTCGGGAGGCTGAGGCAGGAGAATGGCGTAAACCCGGGAGGTGGAGCTTGCAGTGAGCTGAGATCCGGCCATTGCACTCCAGGCTGGGCAACAGAGCGAGACTCCGTCTCAAAAAAAAAAAAAAAAAAAAAAAAAAAAAAAAAAAAAAGAATAAAGTTGCTTCCTGCCTGCACCCAACCTAATAGAACCCATTTGTGAATTTTGATATACAAATCAGGTAGACTGTGCTAGCTCCACTGTCCAGAGAAGAAAGCCAAGGTTTGGACAGGTCAGGTGATTTGCCCAAGATTGCACAGGTCAGAGCTGCAGCTCCATATACAGATCTATCTGCCTCCAGGGGCTGTGCTGGTAATGCCCAGATGTATACCTACAGCAGTTAATGTGGAGTTAGCAAGAATGGAAGGGTTGAAGCTACAAAAGGCAGTGTGTACACAGCAGAGCAGCTTCAGTTTTGTAACGCAGAGCACAGCCTGTTTATTGATGATCCTCTTCCTAAGTACTTCCCTCATGTTTATGAAATGATGTGTGGGTGCTGCCCCATTTTTAATGACTCCTTATTTACATGGAGCACATTATTTATGGAAGCAGAGATAGCACCATTGCAAACCCATTAGAAAGCAGAGATAGGAGGAAGGCATTGTTCGCTCCCCAGCTAGGACAGGATTCTAATTACTCAAGAGCTCACCCTCCTCACTGTGGTACCGGGCTCAATAAATAACACCCCGTATGGAAATGGTGCTTGATGTAAATTGTGACTCAGTCCACATAAATTGATAGTTGGCTGGTGGAGAGCTTCCAGCATTTGGCAAGAAAGTGAGTAGCAGCCTGGGAATTTGAAGACCCGGCTCCTCAGAGATGGCAGCCCCCATTCCTCACTGCACACTTCTCAGAAACAATTAACATTTTTTATTTAAGTAATAAGCTCCAAAGAAGAGATGTAGCTGGAAGATAATAGCCCTTGTGAAATCATGAGGTGTTTGGAGGTGAATCTATGGGCACTTCGCATAATGAGACGACCATCCTTGGATGCCAATTTTCATAGAGCTTTTCAGTGCTAATCGTTTTTCCAAGAAATAATTCTGAGAGTCCAAGGTGGAAGCTGAGCTTCAAAGGCTAAATTGCTCAAATAACTTTGGAATTCATGAACTCTCAGGAAATGCTAGTTGTGGGACCAAAGAGGCTGTCATTTGGGTTTGTTAAGAAAATATGATTTGCTTTCTTCAAGGAGAGATGGGTGGTCCTTCTGATGTGGGACTCAGAACTACAAGACCATTCTGTGCTTCTGGGAAAATCAACAGCGAAGGTGATGATTCAACAGCCCATTCCCCTTGCTCAGAAGGCAGCAACTGGGCCTGTCCAAACCAGTAGCAGAGTCATTTCGGGAAGAGGTGAAAAGTTGTAAGCCTCAGTATTATGAGGACAAGGGAAGTCCCCTAAAAAAGCAACAACATGTAAGTGAAAACCCAGAAATGGACACCACACACCCTGAGTACAGGCTGTGGGGACTGCCCCAAGTGTTGCTGTCTGCTACTCTTCCCAGAGGAGGCAAGCAAAGCAGGAGAAAGACTTCAAGTTTTGCAGTCTGCAGAAAACTGGACTTGACTTCTGTTTCTGCTACTTATGTGCTCTGTGACCATGAGCATGTGATATAGTTGTTGTTGTTGTTCTTGTTGCTGTTGTTGTTGTTGTTGTTTGAGATGGAGTTTCCCTCTTGTTGCCCAGGCTGGAGTGCAATGATACAGTCTCTGCTCACTGCAACCTCTGCCTCCTGGGTTCAAGTGATTCTCCTGCCTCAACCTCCCAAATACCTAGGATTACAGGCACCTGCCACCATACCAGGCTAATTTTTGTATTTTTAGTAGAGATGGGGTTTCACCATGTTGGCCAGGCTGGTCTTGAACTCCTGACCACAGGTGATCTGCCTGCCTCAGCCTCCCAAAGTACTGGGATTAAAGAGGTGAGCCACTGTGCCCAGCCAGCCTTCATCACATTATTTGATTCCTCTCAATAAACCAATTTTGATGCCAGCACTGGAGATATAGGTGCCCTGGGCTCAAGAAGTTCAGTGTGTATCCTAAGGTCTCACTCAAGTCACAGACCCTTTCCTATTTGATCTCCTGCCCAAGAGGCTTGGACTTCTCTCCAGAGGCTTGGTGCAACTCACACATATTGTCCCAGTCTAGGGCTACGGGGCTTCACCCGTGTTTTCTCAAGTATATTTCAGGACAAGGCTTTGAAGGAAGTATTATTAACTCAATTTAATTAAGCCCACTAATCAAAGCTGTGGCGTAGCTTGAACAAGGCTCATGCTAGTTGGCAGTAGAGTAGGTCTCCGGCTTCACATTGAATGCCCTTTCCTTGATACCCCATGAGTTCTGGGCAGAGCACCAAGCAGCAGCAGCTACTCACACATGCCCAGACCGAAGCCCCTCATCACCCAGTGAGCTGAGCAGGGATGGTGGCGCAGAGACTGAGAGCAAGGTTCATGGTGCTGTCTACTCGGTGCTACCCACTTGGTGGCTAAGGCAGTTCCTAGCTGGGCCTCAGTTTCCTGCTCTTTAAATTGGGCTTGGGGAGGCTGATGGCTGCTGTGTTCAGTTGTACACATGAACCCCTGGCCAAAGGGAAAGTGGTGTACAGAATCTAGCCCACTTTCCCCTTGCAATGCTGGACATCCTCATGTGGAACCGAGCCCGCCCAGAGGAAGGAGCAGTCTTTCTGTCATTACTCAAAAGCTCTATATGTGCTACTGGGTTCCCTAGATAGGAAAAAACATCTTCACATTTCCTCCTAATGCCTTTTGATATCTCCAGTGTGCACAGTCCTGGGAGAGAGAGAGAGAAATACAAAAACAGGAGGCTCCCCCAGGGTTAAACTGACTTTATCCCCATGATGTGCATTTATGCGTCTGTTGAGGCAAAGCTACACTGTAGAAAGAGCACAGGCTTTAGGATCAGTGAGTTCCAGGTTCACTCCCAGGACCCCACCTCCTAGCCGCTGGAACTCAGACATCAAAATGACTGCTATCCTCTCTTACAGCTATGTGCCAGACCTGCAGGGCATTGGGGTACATAGTGACACTCCAGCATCCCCAACCCTCTTCTGCCTTCATCTTGCAGAGCAATGAAGGTACTTGGCCACCATCATAGAGTTGGGAAGGAGTCACTCACTCCTGGATGAGGATTCAGGTGTCTCCAACCCAAAAGCACTTGCTCTTGGTTGCCTTGCTCTACCTCGCCTAAGTGAGAATAACCCTGCTCTTCCCCCATTGGTTTCTTGTACTGGTCACAGTGGTTCAGCGTCTCAGGTCAGACCTGGGTTTAAATCCTGGCTTCTTTAAGTTCTAACCTTTTGACCTTCAGAAATCACTAAACCTCAATTTCCTCACCTTTGAAATGAAGACTATAATGAAGGTCCCTAACTGAAAAGCTCATTGTGAGTATTAAATAAAAATTATGTAGATATACACAGGTCATAGGCCCATGGTAAGTACTCAGCAAGTGTGAGCTATTATTTAGCAGTGGTTGAAGTGACACTGATATTATATAAGTTCCCAGACCAGCTCCTCATGTAATGTGAGTGCTTCATGATTGATTATCAGGTTTCTTTCATCATCGAAGAGGAGAGAGGGATAGGGCAATGTTCCAGCGGAAAGTGGAGAAGAGAGACGGCACTTGGGAGCCAGCAGGCTATGTCGTCAGGAACTCAATGTTGACCTCCACTGTCATTTAAACTTTCTTATTTGTCCTTAAAGAATGTCAGTGTCTAGATTTTGAAGTGCTAACAAAGTGTTTCAAAGTCTGTCTCCCCAAGTTCCATGAGTTACTGGTTAGAGAACACTCTTCTAGCAAGCTCCCCATTCCCTTACTCAGGCTCAAGATCCATCACCTGTACCTGGGAACCTGGGCGAGGAGGCCTGTCCAGGTGTTTCTTTGTCCCTGGGGGTGTCTGACCCTCCCTGATTCCTTTCCACCTTCCATATGCTCCCCTCTGACTCACTTCTGTTGTAGCCAAGAGGGCAAGTGTGGAGAGGTTGTTTAAAACAACCTCTCACACACACCAAACCCTATAATCAACCAAAGTGGTCATTTGATCTACGTGGGAAGGCATGTCCTCCCGTCGGCTCCCAGATACCAGGAAGTGACACCAGCCACCAAGGAAGCCACACCACTAATAGGAATAACTGCCATCTGTCACAGGATGCCTGCTGGTCACCAGGCATTTCACATGTACCATATCATTAGTCTTCACAGCAAACCCTGAGGGAGGCCTTGCAGGCTGTATGTTACAGAAGAAGGAGCGAGGGTCAGCAGGGTGAAGGAACTTGCCCGCATCCTCCCCAGTTACTAGGTGGCAGCACTGGGATTCTAGCCAGGTGTGTCCGACTTCGGAGCCTGGGCCCTGCCCATTCAGCCAGGCTGACGGCCTATTTGATACAGTCATTTGAAGAACACAGAAAGCAACGACACTGAGTTTGAGTCATAAAGACTAAAGGACCCCTGTTCAATAGAGACTTTGTTCAGAGCCTCAGAAACTCTCTAGATGTTTTTGAATAGTTGGTTATTCTCTTTCTCTGGCAAAATTCAACAAGTGTTTACTGTGAACCTGCTATGTGCCAGGAAATGCGCTGGGTGCCTAACACACACAATCATATTTGTTATAGTTCTTCAGAACTCCACGTCTGACTACCATTTATGACATTTATAACATTGACTGTTAGTTACCGATCTTGTACCCTCACTTTCTTGTCTGTGTTCTGGATATCATAAATAGCTGAGATCAATATATCAAACAACCAGCCCAGCACATGACCTAAGATAGGTGTGTGACCTCTGGTATTAGAAGCCGTTGCAGTTATCATGATTGTTTTCCTTGCTTGATGCACACAATCCCTTCCCCATGGTCTTTCCTTTATCCCCATCAACCTAAGGATCCAGCCTACTTGCTTGTCCTCTCCCCAGTAAGCCACCTGAGGTTCCTTGGGCTTCCTTTCATCCCCCGTGGTGTGTGAAAAACAGGATGTAGAATTCCTTTCTTACTCCTGTTTTGGTCTCCCCAGAGATAAACCTAAAGACTTTCTCACTTTAAGGATTTTACTAACAATTTATCCCAGGGTACAGGAAGGTGCCACAAATGGTCCCAGGCAGAGGCACATCATCTGCCTGTGGCTCCTGAATGCTTCTCTGAGATGGTCCCAGGACGTTCTCCTCCACTGTGCCTGTAACTGACCAACTGCTCTTGCTTTTGTTATCTAACTCTAATCAAAGCAGTCCATCTCTTTCTGATACTTTTTAAATTTATTCATTTTTATTTTTATTTTCATTTTGAGACACTGTCTCACTTTGTCACCCAGGCTGGAATGCAGTGGCACAATCTTGGCTCACTGCAACCTCCGCCTCCCAGGTTCAAGTGATTCTCATGTCTCAGTCTCCTGAGTAGCTGAGATTGCAAGTGTGCTCCACCACATGTGGGTAATTTTTGTATTTCTAGTAAAGACAGGGTTTCATCGCGTTGGCCAGGCTGGTCTTGAACTCTTGGTCTCAAGCGATCCACTTGTCTTGGCCTCCCAAAGTACTGGGATTACAGGTGTGAGCCACCATGACCAGCCAATTTTTAAGTCTAAATTTAAACAGAGGCACACAGATTTTTCTATCATGCTAGAGTGTATGAATGCTTTCTGTAACCACGGGTAACATACTGAAGTTGTGGGGTTCTGGGATCTGGAGTGAATTCCAGGAAGGTATGGCCTGAGCCCTTATCCTTGACGAATGAGCAGAGACTTGCGAGGTAGATAGACAGAGTGATTAAGGATACTCCGGGCAAGGGAAGCAGGGCAAAGGGGCAAAGAGGGTGATAATGTGTTCAAAATGGAGCAAGGCTGTGCAGCTGGTGTGCCAGGTTCACGGTTGAGGGTGGGAGGCAAGTGATAGGAAATGGAGCTGGAAAATACACTTCGGCCTATTGCAATGGTCTTTAAAAGCTTCTAATTTATTAAATATTGCTATGGGTTGAAGTGTGTCCTCCCAAAAAAGATAACCGCAAATTATAACCCCTACTGCCTCAAAATGTGGCCCTACTTGTAAACAGGGTCTTAAAAGAGATAATCAAGTTAAAATGAGATGATTAGCATGGGCCCTAATCCAATATGTTGGGTGTCCCTTATAAAAACGGAGAGTGTGGGCACAGGAACAGACACACAGAGAGAGAGCACAATGGAATGGCACAGGATTGGAGTGATGCAACTACATGCCAAGACATGTCTGAGGCTACCAGAAGCCAGGAGAAAGGCCTGGAACAGGTCCTTTTCTAAAACCGTCAAAGGAAGCAACACCATCCCGACAACACCTCCATCTTGGACTCTGGCCTCCACCTTGGACTCTGGCCTCCACAACTGTAAGACAATGAATTTCCGGGGTTTTTTGTTTTGTTTTGTTTTGAGACGGAGTCTCATTCTGTCGCCAGGCTGGAGTTCATTGGCGCAATCTCGGCTCGCTGTAATCTCCGCCTCCCAGGTTCAAGCAATTCTCCTGTCTCAGCCTCCTGAGTAGCTGGACTTACAGGCCTGCAAGACCACACTCAGCTAATTTTTGTATTTTTAGTGGAGATGGGGTTTCACCATGTCGGCCAGGATGGCCTCGATCTTCTGACCTCGTGATCCGCCCACCTTGGCCTCCCAAAGTGCTGGGATTACAGGTGTGAGCCACCATGCCTGGCCATTTCTCTTTTTTTCAGCCACCCAGTTTGTGAAACTTTGTATGACATCCCTAGTAAAAGGATATAGGCATATACCGAATGACTAACTGCTAACAGGGAAGGCCATTATTGGGTTGGAATACCCAACATGAACATGGCAGGTAGTAAAAGCTCCCTCTTTAAAAGGATGAGGGGAGAGTAGAGTTTATTGGTCAGGAGCTGAAACTCTGACAGCAGACTGCCTGCTTTGTCTTCCTTCTCTGCCTCTTTCTTTCTACGTGTCTGGTGCCTCAGTTTCCTGATCTATTCAATGGGGGACATGCTAATGTCTAAAGGGTTGCAGGGAAGAGTAAATTATGTCTGACAAGTATTCACATAACGCCTGGCACTAGTAAGCGATCAACAAATGCTAGCTCTCATTACCAAGCTTGTCTTCCTTTGAGTTTTTGCAGTGAAAACTGTTCTCTGCTTAGTAGAATTTGCCCGCAGGCCCCCATGTGACAGGGGCTCTTAGAAAAGAGTTTGTTTACATGCATCAAGTTACCATGGTTTTCCAAGAAAAGTGTTCTCTTTCACTTGGGTATTTACTTACAGAATCTAGTCCTAGCCCAGAGAAAAGTGATGCTTGTGGCTGGTGAGTTGCTTCTTGACCCTAAACCCCTCCCTGGTGGTTCTGCTCAGCATTTCTAGACTATATCCCAAAGTAATCAAAAGCACAGGCAAGCATGTAAAGAGAGACATGCGGTTTCATAGGAAAAATTAAAGAGTTTAGGCTGGGACCAGCATTTGAATTCCTTCTTGGCTACCAAATAACAGTATGAACTTTGACTTGTGACCCAGGTCTTTGAGTCTCAATTTCCTTACATGCAAAAAGGAACTACTGCTTTCTTGGGAAAAAATGCCTGGAAATTTAATGAGTCAAAGCCCATGGTGTACCTAGCACATTGCTGACGCGTGTCAGGCCTTGGTGCAGACCGTTCTCTGCACCCTTGCCCCACGCGGCAAAGTCAAGGCTGTGGTAATGAAGGGAGCCAGCGCAGTAAGACACGATCAGTTGCTCCTTGAGATTTGGAAGCACTCATGTCTCCAGACGTCAAGCTGCGAATATTCAGATGCCACAAATATTGCTCAACTCCCATAAGCTAAAGAATGCACTCCACGAATCTCATTTTAGTATTATTTTTATTAAAATCACATTTCAACCTTGAGCCATCCGGACCTTTCCCACTAGCCGGAAAGGATTGGCGAGCCAGATGCTGGGTATAGAGTGTCACGAGGTTTCGAATTTGTTGAGAGCGACTCCTCTCTGGAAGAATCAAGGGTGACTCACAGGCTGGGAGGACTGCGGGAGCTGGGGAAGTGGGGTCATGCTACCAGGCTGGATCCCAAGAGCAGCAGAACCCAGCACCGAGGAAACACAAAGGGCCAATCTCAGCATTACTGCTGTTAAGAGACATAATTCAAGTATTTTACACAAACTCAAAACAACTTTTTGAAACTCAGACGTTTTAATCTCACAGTGATTCAGTTTGGGCTATGTAGCCTCATTGCAGAATCCTTTGGATCTCATGGGACGTTATGACACAGGCTCATGTGTACATAAGGGAGTGTGGCGTGCTGATAAACTTGAGGAGTCTTGCGGCAGTGGTGCAATCTTGGGCATAGTGGCTCATGTCTGTAATCCTAGGGTGTGGGGAGGCTGAGGTGGGAGGATTGCTTGAAGCCAGGAGTTCAAGACTAACCTAGGCAACAAAGCAGACCTCTGTCTCTACAAAAATTATACAACAATAATTAACTGGGCATGGTGGTGGATACCTGTGTCCCAGCTACTCAGGAGACCTAGGTGGGAGGATTACTTAAGCCCAGAAGTTTGAGGCTGCATTGAGCTATGATCGTGCCACTGCACTCCAATCTGAGTGCCAGAATGAGACCCCATCTGTTAAAAACAAAAAGCGAACCAAACATGTGAGTAGTGTGGGCGCTGCTAGCTCTTTCTGCACAGGTGACTTCTTCACTGACAATGTCCTTATCCCAAAAAAATGAGCATAATAGTACTCTGACCCCCTAAATTGTTGTGCTGTTGTGAAAATAAAGGGAAATAGACATAAACTGAGTGGGTTGCCTGACATTCAGGTGCCAATTGGTCAATGGTAACTTCTTTTGATACTGTTCTTATAATTATTAGTTCGGTAGATGAAAGATATTCCAGAGCTATTTTATGCAGTTTTTTAATAAAGCAACTGCTTCATTAAAATTTTTCAGGGGAGATAAGTACAAGTCATTTAGTTTTTCTGGGGCATAAGATGTGCAGAAGATGGTGGTGAGTGATGACTTCCGGGACAGGCCTTGTGGTACAAGTGGCTGTGAGTGGCAGGTGGCAGGGAGCAGAGGAATGAGGCCCAGAGGACTTCACCTGTGCCGCCCACCATGCACATTGGTCCTACAGGGGCGCCTTGTACCTGCTGATTGCTTTCTGCTGAGACTGAAGCAGGATGGCTTTCACACAGGACCCACTCCTGTGACTGGGCTCTGCACAATTCCCTTCCCACTGGGCTTTTGGAACTCCATCCTTCCAAGCAAGGCAAGTGGCATGCAGTTGAGTGATGAGAGTGAAGACATTGCATCCTGACATGAGATGGCTTGGATTTCTAAAAAAAATTAATTGATCATAAACCTCAGTTGTTTGCTATTAATGACTAAACACATATCTATCAACACACTGAGGTGAAAGCCTGCTGGTCAGGGCAAGGGGATCAGGCAGCTACACAAATGTGTCTGGGCCAAGGTGTAGTAGAGGTAACAGGTGTTGCAGGTATGGTGGGGAGAGGGTTGGAGATGGTTCAGAAGAGGGAGAGAAAATGACTGCATGGGAGGAACACTGACACTTCTGGAAGCAGGTCATTTGAAATATTGAAGAGCTCATGGGATTTAAATGTGTGGCTATGGGAAGAGGAGAAGAGGGTATGCCTGGTAGAAGAGCTGCCTAATGTATCGAGTATTCATGGCAGACCAAGATAGATCCAGTTAGGACAATATAGAGGGCTGTGAATGCTCAGATGAGGCGTTTGAAATTAAATTCTTAGCTTTCAAAATAAGAAGCACAATATTCTTAGGAGAAGGTGGTGCTTTCAGCAGAGACTCTCAGTAAGCAATTATAGATAAAATAATGTCCACAGAATGGTCAAGCATCTTGCTCAAGCTCACCCAGACAGCCTGGCTCTCAGATCCACACTGCCGGGCACCATGTTCTGTTACTGAAGGGGCTCCCAGGATTCCGGAGAAGCTACTCCAGGGAAGATAAAGAGTCAGGATGGGCTCTCTGGCCTCAGGGCAGACAGAGCTTCCCAGGCAGGTGTCCATGAGGAACCTGGAAAGGCAAGTGAGAACTTGGGAGAGAACCCAGGGCAGAGGGTGGTCCATATATGCATCCTCTCCATGGTCTTGAACATTTAAGATTTGTTGATGGATGAGATCCTTGAGAGACAGAAGAGACGTGAGGAGAGAGCCCTGGGGGAATCCATCTCACCGAGTGGGAGCATGAGGCCTCAGAAAGCAGGACCCAGGCCTACAAAGCATTTTTCTGTGACTAGGGAGTGATGGGGAGGGCTTTGGAGAATGTACCAGACACACTACATACTTGGCGGAGGAGAGGAGGGCTCCAGGGCTCACCACTGCTCACTCCATCTCCCAGGAGTATGGCGCATGTTCACAGGTGTCATTCCCGGCACTAGGGATTCGGAGATGATACTGCCTGTTTATGTAGGAAAGTTTGTGTTGACATGGATGCCTGGAGTCAAGCTGCCAATCTCTGAGTTACAAAATCACCACATTGAAGATTCCCGAGCCACCCAGAACTTAGCAGGAGGCCAGATATGCTATTCGACGTTGGGGATTGAGTGAGACAGGAAGGCTCTATCTCCAAGGCTCACCCACACCATAGGGCCTCTGCTCCCAGCTGGCATGGCTCAGAGCTAAAGCCAAGGGGTGCTTTACCCACTCACTGTGCCTAATGGTTCCCTAGGCCTGGTGGGCAGGTTAGGCTAATGCCAGAATTCAATGCCTCCCTGCATAGGATCATGGGGGTGGACAGACCATGGAGGGCCAAGCGAAGGTGCTGTCACAATGGGAGTTTTAGGAGGTAATGGCGAACAGCCCAATATTGCAGAGAAGTTGAGAGGATGAACACATGAGAGGGAACCACATGATTTCTCATGTGAAAGTTTGGTGCACTCTATCTATTCTCCTCTTTTTCCTGGTGAGAAGAAAGAATCCATAGCCCAGCAAAAAAAAAAAAAAAAAAAAAAAAAAAATCTATTCTCTAGCCTTTTCAGCACATAGGTGTGGTCATTTAAGTTCTCACCAAAGAGATGTAAGAGAACGTGTTATATGGTACTCCTTAAATGGATGTTGCTATGGGCTGAACTGTGCATACTCCTACTCCCCACCAAATTCATATGTTGAAGTCCTAACACCCAGTACCTCAGAATGCGGCTTTTTATTTATTTACTTTTTTTTTTTTTTTTTTTTTTTTTTTTTTTTGAGATGGAGTCTTGCACTGTCACCTAGGCTGGAGTGCAGTGGCAAAATCTCAGCTCACTGCAACTGCTGCCTCCTGGGTTCAAGCAATTCTCATGCCTCAGCCTCCCAAGTAGCTGGGATTAGAGACACCCACAACCATGCCCGGCTAATTTTTCTATTTTTAGTAGAGACAGGGTTTCACCATGTTGGCCAGGCTGGTCTTGAACTCCTGACCTCGGTGATCCACCTGCCTCAGACTCCCAAAGTGCTGGGATTACAGGTGTGACACACCACGTTTAGCCAGAATGTTGGTTTTTAAAGATAAGGGTTTTTAAAAAGGTAACTAAGTTAAAGTAAGGCATTACAGTGGGTTCTAATTCAACATGACTGGCAACTTTATAATAGGAAGATTTGATCACAGACACACATAGAGGAAAACACAGCAAAAAAAAAAGTAGCCATTACATGCCCAGGAGAGACACCTCAGAAGAAACCAACCCTGCCTATACCTTGATCTTGGATCTCTAGTCTCCAGGACTGTGGAGCAATGAATTTCTGTTGTTTAAGCCGCTGGGATTTGCCATGTTATATTACAGCAGCCTTTGGAAGGGAATCCAGATGCTTGAAGGGCACTGGCCCAGCCAAGAGGGTACTCATGACCTGTCCTCCCTTCCTTCTTTCCACATGTGTGAGCCTGTTTTCTGTTGCATATAACATAATACCAGAATCTGAGTAATTCATAAAGAAAATACTTTTATATATATATATAGTTCCGGAGGCTGAGAAGTCCCGAGTCAAGGGGCTGCATCTGGTGAGGGTATTCTTGCTGGTGGGGACTCTGCAGAGTCCTGAGGTGATACAGGGCATCACATGGCCAAGGGGCTGGGCGTGCCAGTTCAGGTCTCTCTTCCATGTCTTATAAATCCTCCAGTTCCCCTCCCATGATAACCCATTCATTAATCCATCAATTCATTAATCCATAAACAAATTCATCCATTCATGAGGACAGAGCCCTCATGATCCACCACCTCTTAAAAGACCCACTTCTCAATAACACCACATTGGGGACCACTTTTCAACATGAGTTTTGGGAGGGGACATTCAAGTCATAAAACCACCTTTTCTTCGTTCCTTTACTTCTTCCTCCTTCCCTCTCTCCCTTCTGTCCTTTCTTTCTTTTTCTTTCCTGTGGTCTAATAAGCAGACACAAAGACTGGTGGCAGCAGCCATCCTGTCCCCTGAGGGGGCCTCCAGGATGAAAGGCACATGAAGGCAGCAGTGGAGCAGGAAGGGGAAGAAGCCCAGGCTCCTTCTGCTATCTTGGGGTCCCAGATGGCCACCTCCTGACTTATTTATGTATATGAAGAGATCTCTATGTGTATTAATGTTCATGAGAGGCTTCAATGTGTCCCCATGAAAAAACAGATGTTGAAGTCCTAAAGTCTGGTCTCTAAGAATATGACTTTATTTGAAATTAGGGTGTTTGCCAATGCGATCTAATCGAGAGTAGGCCCTAATTTAGTATGACTGTGTGCTTACAGAAAGAGGGGAATTTGAAGGCAGACACATACAGAGAAGGGGAACACATTTAGAAGATGGAGGCAGAGATTAGATTTATGCAACAGCAAGCCAAGAAATGCCAATGGTTGATGACACTATGGTGTGAAGAATTGTCTTCTCCAAAACTCATGTTGAAATTTAATCCTCAAGGTAGCAGTATGGAAAGGTAGAGCCTTGGTCTGCCCTCGTGAATGGATTAATCCATTGATGGATCAATGGGTTAATGGATTATCAGGGGAGGGGAACTGGTGGTTTTATATTAGGAGGAAGAGATACCTGGGCTAACATGCTCCACTTCCTCATCATGTGATGTCCCGTGCTACCATGAGACTCTACAGAGTTCCCAGCAGCAAGAAGACCCTCAGTAGATATGAACCCCTGACCTTGGACTTCTCAGCCTCCATGACTGTAAGAAATACGTGCCTTTTCTTTTTAAATTACCCAGTTTCCGGTATCCTGTTGCGAGCAACAGGAAAATGACTAAGATATCTGGTAACAACTGAAAGTAAAGAGAGAAAGTATGGCCCTGCCAAGATCTTGTCTCCATACTTCCACCCTCTAGAACTATGGGAGAAGAAATTTTTGTTGCTTTGAGCCCCCCAGTTTATGACCTACTTTGTTATGGCTGCCCTAGGAAGCTAATCCATTCTCAAACTTCGGTCTCCCTTGACTAGCAGGTAAACCAAATTCCTAACAAAAGGCCACTGGGAACCCTGGATCTAGCAGTTTTACTAGAACAATAGGGGCAGGATCCAAACTGGAAGGTAACAAAGGCGTAACTGAGGAGGAAGTGACTGCGGAGTAGACTCTTGTTTCAAGGTCCTTAGGAAAAATATTTAATTTCTCTAAGTCTCAGTTTTCTCATCCCTAGCATTAAGCAAAATAAATGAGTGACTGCCTGTTAAGTGCTTAGCACCAGGCAGGAAAACAAATAAGCAGTCTCACATTAAATAAATGGAAACAATATTTTAAAGATGTAAATGCTTAATATACATTGTAGATTGAAATGGCTTCTATTAATATGTTCAGCAATTCACCCTTTCTTAGTCCTTAGTACTAGCAGTGTGTTCTGGAAGAAAAGGACACCATTCCTGCTATTCAGAGGTTAATAGATGAATGCAGTCACTGCTTCTGCTACTAATAACAATCCTACCTCTGTAAGTATGGAAAAGGCAACCCAGAGAGCCGAGTTAGGATGAGAACACCAATTGGCCGCCTATCAAGAAGGGGGGCAGCCCAACTCCTGAGCTGTGAATCTCACTGTTCTGTGATGAAAACAGAATAGAAATAGACAAAAAGAACCTAAAATTAAGATATTTTTCAAATCAAAAGTGAAAAAAGAGATAAGGAAAGTACTTTATAATTGGAAAGCATTATTATTTAAAAGCATTGTCAGAAAGAATTAGGGAGTGGAGAAGCTGTTCAGCCAAGATCAAGGGTTTGCATACATGACTCTTTGATCACACAGGTTTTGAGCGAGTCATAAAATATTTACAGTGCAGAAGCCACTGGACAATGCCTAAGACAAAATCTAATTATATCCTCAAGCCAAAGGGTCACCACCTGATGATGGGACTCCGCAGGACCCAGAACCAGGGTTCTGATGGCCACGTTAGTCTGTGCCCATTGTGTCCTGTTGCCCCTAGGTTCAGGGCTCACCAAATTCCTCAAGAAAAGTCCAGGTTCATGGATTCCACTTTCCCCATGGCATTCAACTCTCCCACCTTCCAGCTGGCCCTAGAATTTTCCATCTTTCCTGTCTACATACTACCTCATGATTTTTCAGAGTTGCTTGCAAAGAGTATATAAATATCACATAGCACACAGTTCAGAGGGTTTAGCTGGTGACTGAGCTGTACCTGAAGAAACCTAGAACCTGAGGAGATAGGACATGCCCATCTCACATTGTTCTCTTAGGCTTTGTGACCTCAACCATCTCCCCACTGATACTCTGAGCCCTTTAAAGGATGGCCTCTCACCTCCATACCCAGCACTTTCTGCAGGTCTGACTCAATGAATATTCATAAATGAATGCATGAAATTCTAATGAATGTGTAAGTGGTGGAGGTAAAAATACCTAGAGAGGAAAGACTAGTTCGGGGCATAGAAGACGTCATTCATAGGGTGGCACAAGAGTGGATCCCGAGGATGCTGAAGAGTTCCCTGAGCAAGGGAAGTGGGGCAGCCTTGGAAACGGAAGAGCATTGTATGCAGGGCTGCTCCTCGCTCTGCTGAGGAAGGGTGAGAAGTTCAGGCTCCTGAGGAGTAAGGGGCAGGCATCGATTTGCCTGAGACAAGCCTGGATATTAGATCTGCCTAGACCAGGAATGAGAGGACCTCCCTGTTGGAGAACTTGGGGTCTCTCTGGAGGGAGACTGAGCATGAAGGATGGATCTGACAAACAGGATGACAGCAACTGATTTGAGGTCTAGAAAAACCACGGGTTGGTTACCAATAGATGAAGGAGAGCAGGTCAGGAAATCAAGAGACCAGATGAAAAATGAGAAAGTTTTGACCCAAGAGGGTGAACTTTGGACAGAAAGGGGAAGGGATCTAAAAGGCATTTTCCAGACACAAGTTTGACTCATGTGGGAAGTGAAGAAAAGGTTTTTATCCTCAGAGTCTGGGCAGATAATGATGCTCATTTTTGAGACAGGTAGTACTAAAGATGACAGAGCAGAGAGGGGAGCTGAGGGTTCAGTCTGGATTTGTCAAGTTCATGTCACCTGGGGGACATCCCAGTGAGAATGTCCTACTCGAGGGCTTTAAATTATAAAGTTAGAGCTTTGAGATTCAACAATACCTGTAAAGAAGATCTGCAGGTCATCACGGAAACGTGACTATATTTCAATATTGCTTTGAATAAAGGGATGCTGACATTGTGCACTGGAGCTTACCATGTGAAAATCAATTTTCCACACTTTGGAGTCCACAACACACACTGACAACCTTCCCCTCATTAACATCACCACCTTCCCTGCTTATGGCATAGATGACCAAGATCAGAAATATGATTTAGCCCATCTGAGAATGCCCAAAGTAGGCAGTTTGTTCTAGGATCGTGTAACTAAAAGCAGTGCCTCTTGGACTGATGGTCTCAAGTCCAATTTCTATCTCTTTTCCCAACCTAGTGTTTTGACCATTCAATCTACTATATGCTAAGCTTTAAAACTCCCATGAGATGTGTTGGAGGAGTCCTTAATGCAGAGGGCATTGGATACGTGGCCTGAGCACAGTCAGAAGAGAAGCTGGAGATTGTAGGTGGGTGTGGGGTTGTCAAAGCCATCCCTGCAGAGGGAAGGTCGAGCGAGAGTATCTTCAGAGTCAACACAAGATTTCTGTGCATCTGAATAAGGTGAAGCAGGAACTAGAGGCATCTGAAAGCTGAAAGCATGTGCATTAGAACTAGACTTAAGTCCAAGTCCTGGCTTCAGCACTTTTTTTTTTTTCTTTGTTTCTCGAGGCGGAGTTTTGCCCTTGTCGCCAGGCTGGAATGCAATGGCACAATCTCTGCTCACTGCACCTCCACCTTCTGGGTTTGAGCAATTCTCCTGCCTCAGCCTCCTGAGTAGCTGGGGTTATAGGCACCCGCCACCATACCCGGCTAATTTTTGTATTCTTAGTAGAGATGGGGTTTCACCACATTGGCCAGGGTGGTCTCAAACTCCTGACCTCAGGATCTCAGGTGATCTGCCTGCCTCGGTCTTGGTTAAATGGGAGGATTGGTGGATCTTGCCTGTTGGGCTGTTACGCAAACAAAGTGTAATTCTACCCATGGAGACTGCACCATACTGACCGGTACTGGTAAGTGTGTGGTAAATTCGTGTGGTCAGATGGGGAAAGCCAGTTTGTCTGTGTTCTTTGTCATAGAATTGCTTTCTCATGGGTCTTGCCCTTTTCTGTGCCCTTGAAGACACAGGGCTTTGCACCAGATGCCTGACAGCTAGTAAATGTTCAAGAAAAGAAAGAACAATCCCAGGCAGTAAATCAAAGGACAGTTTCTAATAAGAGAAACAACAGAACAAAGAATACAGGAAACATTTGAAAGATCCAGAACCATAACATAAAATAACAGTGTGTCTGGACCTATAAATAATAATGTGTGCTATCGGGGAGAAATGGTTCCCTTTTGATAGGTTTGTAAAACCAGATGAAGGAAGCAGAGGAACATGTGAACTTCCATCTCTTGAAACTGGCACTCACCAAAGGAATGCAGATGAGCACAGTTGCCCAACTATAACGTGGACTGAGAAACAGCCTAAATGTAATAAAATTGATGGTGCCTAATTGTCCAGGGGTTTAGTCCACAGGGTACAAAGTGGGAAGGGTGTGGCCTGATTCTGCAGCACCATTAATTAATTGAGAGCAGGTTAATGAGGTTTGCCAAGAATATCCTAACTCATAATGGCCTGGGAGCATGATCAAAGTGAAAAGCATAATGCAGGGAACTCATCAAAACTAGAATTATGAGTTAAAAATGAGATGCAGCTTGGAAATAATGCAAACAAACCTATCTGGAGAAAAATGATCAGAAACAACCAGAGAATGCAGTAGGGGGCTCCAGCAAGAAAAGCAATGGAAATGGAAGGACAGTAACAGATTAAATATGGGAAGAACAGAATGGGCTGCATGAGCTGGAAAAGGTTAAAGTAATGAGTACTCTTCTGCCACGTATAATTGTTATGAACCCAAGAAGGTGTGGTTCTGCCTTTCTAGCTGGTTGCATCTCAGGGAAAGACTGAGGTGATGGTTGCGGATATGAAGAGGTCCTAACACATAGGACCTGTGTTAGCTCCAGTGACCTTCAACTTGCTACCTGCACTCCTCATGCCTCAGTGTCTTTGCCTGCAAAGTGCATATAAAAATAACAACCACCTCCATGCTACAGGGTTCTTGTGAGGAATAGATGACTAAAGATGGGAAAAAATTGAAAATTATAACTGAAAATTGTAAAGGGTTTTGCAAACAACAGTCATGGGTTCAAACAAACCAAAACTAATAAAAAAAAAAAGTTCTACAGATGCAGTGACTTCATTCATTTACCTGTCAAAGTGAGATTTTTTTAGTCCTCTGGAGTTTTCCTCTGCAGTGAGAATTAAATTTGTTGATACCCGTGAAATGTATACAATATATCATACATACGTATGTATATAAGAAATATACAAAATGACATTTCATATATATACATGAAATAGTGACATATATTTCACATGTACATGACATGTATAGAAAAGTATCTGGCAATAGAAAATGTTTGAGACACGTTAATGACTTTTACACAATGTGTCACTGCTTCTTTGTAAATCAGTTTCTCTCCCAAGAACGCACTAGAATGTGTGCTCCTTGAGGGTCAGAGCCACGTTATCTATGCTTTATATTTCAGCAAAAAGCACTGTGTTTCACACCCAGAGATATCTCTGATTGAAAGGGCAACAATGATAATGACAGTTAACATTTATTAATGCTTACTTTGCATGAGGGATTATGTTAGCTCCTTTACCTTTCTTAATTATCATGAAATCATTTGAATTAGGTATTATCATGTGTCTTATTTTACTGATGAAGAAGCAGGTACAGAGAAGTGACATGAAATTCCTAAATTACACAGTATGAGGTGGAGCAGAGATGGAGTCCATGCCGGGATTTGTACCACACCACAGTCTGGTCTTCTCAGTATTAAAAAGGAAGGAATAGAAGCATGGATGAACAAGTGAATGAAGGAATGAAAGCATGAGTGAATGAGTGAGTGGCAGGACAATTATCTAACATATTGAAGCTGCAGCCTGCCTTCCAAAACCTGAGAATCTTACTTGGGAACAACGCACACATTAAACAATCCAAGAGCAACTAGTGATGGATAATGTTTATATATGCACAGAAGTCAACACCCAGAAAGCTAGCTGGGAAAGTGGGCTCCTTGGATCCTCCCACAGTTTTCTTGGGCCTCATTTGAATTTCTTTATACACACACACACACACACACACACACACACACATATATATATATATATATATTTTTTTTTTTTTTTTTTGAGACAGAGTCTCGCCCTGTCACCCAGGCTGGAGTGCAGTGGCGCGATCTTTGCTCACTGCAAGCTCCGCCTCCCGGGTTCATGCCATTATCCTGCCTCAGCCTCCCGAGTAGCTGGGACTACAGGCACCCACCACCATGCCTGGCTAACTTTTCGTATTTTTTAGTAGAGACGGGGTCTCACTGTGTTAGCCAGGATGGTCTCAATCTCCTGACATCGTGATCTGTCCTCCTCGGCCTCCCAAAGTGCTGGGATTACAGGTTGGAGCCACCACACCCGCTGTCTCTATATATTTTTTAAATTCTGGGGTACATGTGCAGAACATGCAGGTTTGTTACATAGGTATACACATGCCATGGCGGTTTGCTGCACCCATCAACCTGTCATCTTCATTAGGTATTTCTCCTAATGCTATACTCCCCTAGTCCCCCACCCCCTGACAGGCCCCAGTGTGTGATGTTCCCCTCCCTGTGTCCATGTGTTCTCATTGTTCAACTCCCACTTATGAGTGAGAACATGTGGTGTTTGGTCTTCTGTTCCTGTGTTAGTTTGCTGGGAATGATGGTTTCCAGCTTCACACATGTCCATGCAAAGGACATGAGTTCATTCTTTATTTATGGCTGCATAATATTCCATAGTGTATATGTGCCACATTTTCTTTACCTAGTCTATCATTGATAGGCATTTGGGATGGTTCCTAGTCTTTGCTATTGTGAATAGTGCTACAATAGACATATGTGTGCATGTGTCTTTATAGTAGAATGATTTATAAATCTTTGGGTATACACCCAGTAATGGGATTGCTGGGCTAGATGGTGTTTCTGGTTCTAGATCCTTAAGGATTTGCCACACTGTCTTCAATAATGGTTGAACTAATTTACACTTTCACCAACAGTGTAAAAGTATCCCTATTTCTCCACATCCTCTCCAGCATCTATTGTTTCCTGACATTTTAATATCACTATTAAAACTGGCATGAGTTGGTATCTCATTGTGATTTTGATTTGCATTTCTCTAATGACCAGTGATGATGAGCTTTTTTTCATATGTTTGTTGGCTGCATAAATATCTTCTTTTGAGAAGTGTCTGTTCATATCCTTTGCCCACTTTTTGATGGGGTTGTTTTTTTTTTCTTGTAAATTAGTTTAAGTTCCTTGTAGATTCTGGATATTAGCCCTTTGTCAAAAGGATAGATTGCAAAAATTTCCTCCCATTCTGTATGTTGCATGTTCACTCTGATGGTAGTTTCTTTTGCTATGCAGAAGGTCTTTAATTTAACTAGATCCCATCAGTCAATTCTGACTTTTATTGCCATTTCTTTTGGTGTTTTAGTCAGGAAGTCTTTGCGCATGCCTATGTCCTGAATGGTATTGCCTAGGTTTTCTTCTAGGGTTTTTATGTTTTTAGGTTTTACATTTAAGTCTTTAATCCATCTTGAGTTAATTTTTGTATAATGTGTAAGGAAGGGGTCTGGTTTCAGTTTTCTGCGTATAACTAGCCAGTTTTCTCAACACTATGTATTAAATAGGGAATCCTTTCCACATTGCTTGTTTTTGTCAGGTTTGTCAAAGATCAGATGGTTGTAGATGTGTGGTGTTATTTCTGAGGCCTCTGTTCTGTTCCTTTGGTCTATGTATCTCTTTTGGTATCAGTACCATGCTGCTGTGGTTACTGTAGCCTTGTAGTATAGTTTAAAGTTAGGTAGTGTGATGCCTCCAGCTTTGTTCTTTTTGCTTAGGATTGTCTTAGCTATGCAGGCTGTTTTTTGTTTCCATATGAAATTTAAAGTAGCTTTTTCCAGTTCTATGAAGAAAGTCAATGGTAGCTTGATGGGGATAGCATTAAATCCATAAATTACTTTGGGCAGTATGGCAATTTTCACAATATTGTTTCTTCCTATCCATGAGGATGGAATGTTTTTCCAATGGTTGTGTCCTCTCTTATTTCCTTGAGCAGTGGTTTGTAGTTCTCCTTCAAGAAGTTCTTCACATCCCTTGTAAGTTGTGTTCCTAGGTATTTTATTCGCTTTGCAGCAATTGTGAGTGGGAGTTCACTCATAATTTAGATCTCTATGATTGGTGTACAGGAATGCCTGTGATTTTTGCACATTGATTTTGTATCCTGAGACTGCTGAAGTTGCTTATCAGTTTAAGGAGATTTTAGGCTGAGACAATGGGGTTTTCTAAATATACAATCATGTCATCTGCAGAGACAATTTGACTTGCTATCTTCCTATTTGAATACTCTTTATTTCTTTCTCTTCTCTGATTGCCCTGGCCAGAACTTCCAATACTATGTTGAATAGGAATGGTGAGAGAAGGCATCCTTGTCTTATGCCAGTTTTCAAAGGGAATGCTTCCAGCTTTTGACCATTCAGTACGATATTGCCTGTGGGTTTGTCATAAACAGCTCTTATTATTTTGAGATACATTTTATCAATACCTAGTTTATTGAGAATTTTTAGCATGAAGTGGTGACTTTTATCAAAGGCCCTTTCTGCATCTATTGAGATAATTGTCTGGTTTCTGTCATTGGTTCTGTTTATGTGACAAATTACGTTTATTGATTTGTGTATGCTGAGCCAACCTTGCATCCCAGGGATGAAGCCAATTTGATCATGTTGGATAAGCTTTTTGATGTGCTGCTGAATTCGGTTTGCCAGTATTTTATTGAGGATTTTCACATTGACGTTCATCAGGGATATTGGCCTGAAATTTTCTTTTTTTGTTGTGTCTCTGTTGTGAATCTGTGTGGTGCTGGGCTTTTGGTGATTGGTAGCCTATTAATTACCACCTCAATTTCAGAACTTGTTATTGGTCTATTCAGGGATTCAACTTCTTCCTGGTTTAGTCTTGGGAAAGTGTATGTGTCCAGGAGTTTTGGTATCAGGATGATGCTGGCCTCATAAAATGAGTTATGGAGGAGTCCCTCTTTTTCTATTGTTTGGAATAGTTTCAGAAGGAATGGTACCAGCTCCTCTTTGTACCTCTGGTAGAATTCGCCTGTAAATCTGTCTGGTCCTGAGCTTTTGTTGGTTGGTAGGCTATTAATTACTGCCTCAATTTCAGAGCTTGTTATTGGTCTATTCGGGGATTCAACTTCTTCCTGGTTTAGTTTTGGGAGGGTGTATGTGTCCAGGAGTTTATCCGTTTCTTCTAGATTTTCTAGTTTATTTGCATATAGGTGTTTCTAGTATTCTCTGATAGTAGTTTGTATTTCTGTGGGATCAGTGGTGCTATTCCCTTTATCATTTTTTATTGTGTCTATTTGATTCTTCTCTCTTTTCTTCTTTATTAGTCTGGTTACCAGTCTATGTATTTTGTTTATCTTTTCAAAAAACCAGCTCCTGGATTCACTGATTTTTTGGAGGGTTTTTCATGTCTCTATCTCCTTCAGTTCTGCTCTGATCTTAGTTATTTCTTGTCTTCTGCTAGCTTTTGAATTTGTTTGCTCTTGCTTGTCTAGTTCTTTTAATTGTGATGTTAGGGTGTTGATTTTAGATCTTTCCTGCTTTCTCCTGTGGGCATTTAGTGCTATAAATTTCCCTCTAAACACTGCTTTAGCTGTGTCCCAGAGATTCTGGTATGTTGTGTCTTTGTTCTCATTGGTTTCAAAGAACGTACTTATTTCTGCCATAATTTCATTATTTACTCCATAGTCATTCAGGAGCAGATTGTTCAGTTTCCATGTAGTTGTGTGGTTTTGTGTGAGTTTCTTAATCTTGAGTTCTAATTTGATTGCACTGTGGTCTGAAAGACTGTTTTTTATTATTTCCGTTCTTTTGCATTTGCTGAGGAGTTTTTACTTCCAATTATGTGGTCAATTTTAGAATAAGTACAATGTTGTGGCACTGAGAAGAATGTATATTCTGTTGATTTGGGGTGGAGAGTTCTGTAGATGCCTATTAGTTCCATTTGATCCAGAGCTGAGTTCAAGTCCTGAATATCCTTGTTAAGTTTCTGTCCCACTATTATTGTGTGGGAGTCTAAGTCTCCTTGTAGGTCTCCAAGAACTTGCCTTATGAATCTGGGTGCTCCTGTATTGTAATGCCCTTGTTTGTCTTTTTTGATCTTTGTTAATTTAAAGTCTGTTTTGTCAGAGACTAGAATTGCAACTCCTGATTTCTTTTTTCTTTTCTTGCTTTCCATTTCCTTGGTAAAATTTCCTCCATCTCTTTATTTTGAGTCTATGTGTGTCTTTGCATGTGAGATGGGTCTCCTGAATACAGCACACTGATGGGTCTTGACTCTTTATCCAATTTGCCAGTCTGTGTCTTTTAATTGGGGCATTTAGCCCATGTTATGTGTGAATTTCATTCTGTTATTATGACGCTAGCTGGTTATTTTGCCCGTTAGTTGATGCAGTTTTTTCAGAGTATTGATAGTCTTTAGAATTTGGTATATTTTTGCAGTGACTGGTACCAGTTTTTCCTTTCCATATTTAGTGTTTCCTTCAGGAGCTTGTAAGACAGGCCTGGTGGTGACAAAAATCTCTCAGCATTTTGCTTGTCTGTAAATGATTTTATTTCTCCTTCACTTATGAAGCTTAGTTTGCCTGGATACGAAATTCTGGGTTGAAAATTCTTTTCTTTAGGAATGTTGAATATTGGCCCCCACTCTCTTCTGGCTTGTAGGGTTTCTGCAGAGAGATCCACTGCTAGTCTGATGGGCTTCCCTTTGTGGATAACCCGACCTTTCTCTCTGGCTGCCCTTAACATTTTTTCCTTCATTTCAACCGTGGTGAATCTGATGATTATGTGTCTTGGAGTTGCTCTTCTCGAGGAGTATTTTTGTGGTGTTCTCTGTATTCCCCGAATTTGAATGTTGGCCCATCTTGCTAGACTGGGAAAGTTCTCCTGGATAATATCCTGAAAAATGTTTTCCAACTTGGTTTCATTCTCTCTATCACTTTCAGTTACACCAATCAAATGTAGATTTGGTCTTATCACACAGTCCCATATTCCTTGGAGGCTTTGTTCATTCCTTTTCATTCTTTTTTCTCTAATTTTGTCTTCATGCTTTTTTTCATTAAGTTGATCTTCAGTCTCTGATGTCCTTTCTTCCACTTGATCAATTCAATGATTGATACTTGTGTATGCTTCACAAAGTTCTCATGCTGTGTTTTTCAGCTCCATCAGGTCATTTATGTTCTTCTCTAAACTGGTTATTCTAGTTAGCAATTCATCTAACCTTTTTTCAAGGTTCTTAGCTTCCTTGCATTGGGTTAGAACATGCTCCTTTAGCTCAGAGGAGTTTGCTATTACCCACCTTCTGAAGCCTACTTCTGTCAATTCGTCAAACTCATTCTCTGTCCATTTTTGTTCTCTTGCTGGTGAGGAGTTGTGATCCATTGGAGGAGAAGAGGCATTCTGGATTTCGGAATTTTCAGCCTTTTGGCGCTGGTTTTTTTTTTTTTTTTTTCCTCATCTTCATGGATTTATCTACCTTTGGTCTTTGATATTGGTGACCTTTGGATGGGGTTTTTGAGTGAACGTCCTTTTTGTTGATGTTTATGCAATTCCTTTCTCTTTGTTATTTTTCCTTCTAACAGTCAGGCCCCTCTGTTGCACATCTGCTAGAGTTTGCTAGACACTTCTTTGCCTGGATATCACCAGTGGAGGCCGCAGAACAGCTAAGATTGCTGCCTGTTCCTTTCTCTGGAAGCTTCATCCCAGAGAGGCCTTCACAAGATGCCAGCCAGGGCTCTCCTGTATGAGGTGTCTGTCAACCCCTGCTAGGAGGTGTCTCCCAGTCAGGAGGCACAGGGGTCAAGGACCCACTTGAGAAGGCAGTCTGTCCCTTAGCAAAGCTCAAGTACTGTGCTGGGAGATCCGCTGCTCTCTTCAGAGCTGTCAGGCAGGAATGTTTAAGTCTGCTGAAGCTGTGCCCACAGCCGCCCCTTCCCTGAGGTGCTCTGCCCCAGGGAGATGGGAGTTTCATCTATAAGCCCCTGACTGGGGCTGCTGCCTTTCTTTCAGAGACGCTTTGCCCAGAGAGGAGGAATCTAGAGAGGAAGTCTGGCTACAGTGGCTTTGCTGAACTATGGTGGGTTCTGCCCAGTTCAAACTTCCCTGTGGCTTTGTTTATCTGTGAGGGGAAAACTGCCTACTCAAGCCTCAGTAATGGTGGAGTGCCCACCCCCCAACCCCCCAACCCCACCAAGCTCGAGCATCCCAGGTCAACTTAAGACTGCTGTGCTGGCAGAGAGAATTTCAAGCCAGTGGATCTTAGCTTGCTGGACTCTGTGGGGGTGGGATCCATGGAGCAAGACCACTTGAGCTCCATGGCTTCAGCCCCCTTTCCAAGGGAGTGAACGGTTCTGTGTCAGTGATGTTCTGGGGACCACTAGGTTGTGAAAAAAAAAAAAAAAGACTCCTGCAGCTAGCTCTATGTCTGCTCAAATTGCTGCACAGTTTTGTGCTTGACACCCAGGGCCCTGGTGGTGTAGGCACCTGAGGGAATCTCCTAGTCTGCAGGTTGTGAAGACCACGGGAAAAGCATAGTATCTGGGCTGGGGTACACCATTCCTCATGGCACAGTCCCTTGTGGCTTCCCTTGGCTAGGGGAGGGAGTTCCCCTACCCCTTGTGCTTCCTTGGTGAGGTGATGCCCCATCCTCCTTTGGCTCACCCTCTGGGGGTTGCACCCACTGTCCAACCAGTCCCAATGAGCCGAGTACCTTGGTTGGAAATGCAGAAATAATCTGCCTTCTGCATTGATCTCACTGGGAGCTACAGACCAGAGCTGTTCCTTTTTGGCCATCTTGCCATCCACTCCCTCATTTGAATTTCTGACACATCAAAACCCCCTTTCCTTCTTCCTTAGAAATCAACCACCTGGATGCATTCCAGAAATGATACTGAAACCTCTTTAATATAGGGGTGATTTCATTAGAACGATCTGAGTCAGGCTTATTTTACTGTGAGCTGTTCCACCAAATGTTGAAGTTTGGTAAAATCAAATTATTACACAAAGTTTAATGAATGCGATAGCAAGAATCACTTGGCACAGTGCAGAACACAGCCTCTCTGAGCCTTCCTGGTTTCAGAAACTACTTAATGCTAGCAAAAATGTGATAACACCCACTCTGATGCCCAGTCTATGCAGCTACCATCAGTACCCACCATGGCCCAGCACTGAGCTCAATGTTTCTATTAATTATTTCCATCTGGCCACAAAACTACATTTTAAGGCTAAGAAGCCTAAGCCAAGCATTTTGTTAGCTCATATCCCAGCCTAGCATCCAGATCTAATTTCTCCTCTTCTCGGATATCCCTGTGGTCAGAGCCTTGCTCTAAGCAAGTAACCTCTTTGTCCATCATTTATTGTCTGTTTCAGATTAAAAGTTTGGGGCTACTTCTGTTTCTGGTTGTCAAATGTTAACACCTCTGAAACTGCACCTCATTAAACTTTTAATATCCTGCCATGGCCTCCCCTTTGGGGCTGATCTTTAACTCTCAGACACTTATAGAAATATATACATTTAATAGTCTTATCACTTTTGAAATGCAAAGGAGTTAATGCGACTTATTTTCTTGTTATTCATGTCTTTTTTTTTTTTTTTTAACACCATATGGTTTAATGCACCATATGGTTGCCTTTTACAATGGGTCAATCATGACTCCTTACAATGTCTCTCAGAAGCCACTGAGACAATGGTGGGGCAGCCTCCTTCTTGTTCTTCTTCCTGCTCTCCCTGAGAGATGGACTCTCAATAAGATGTCTCAGAAGCTGGACTGGCCTAACTAGGTGAGTGCATCTGCTCTGCTATGCCCTAAACTCTGCCCATTTGACTTTCATCTGCCCCCATTAGATCCTGCTGCTGATCGAGAATGATTTAAAATTCTGGGCAGAGTCTCAGGAGACCAAGTCCAAGGCCAACTTTGATGATGGCTGCCTCATGTGCTTCTGAAGACTTCCTTTCGCATCTTTCCAAGTTGTCACCCTTTTCCCAAATCCTACAGTGCAATCTTGTAACTTCCCTTGAGCCTTCTGTGGTAGCCCTTGAACTTCTTCTACTATAGCGGGTTCCCATTGTAAGCAGGGACTGGTCTCTTGGGTCTTGGCATCTAGGCAGGGCCTGGGGCTGCCGGAGGGAGAGCCCTCTCACCTGAGAGTCTTTCTATCTATTTCCCATCTCCTTCCTTTCCCACATTCTATCATCTAGCTGGAGGCCATCCACCCAGCAGCAGCTCTCCCCTCCTGAATGCCTGTCCATTTTCCTGGGTCTTGTTCATGGACTACCCACGGATCTCCCATCCCCAGGGTCTTCCTGCCAACCAAGTCCTACTCAAGACCCAATCCCTAGTCATGGCTATCTGCTTGTCACTGGCCTGTGCCTCCTGTCACCACTTCCAGACACACAACTGCCCACCGGGTAGAAGAATCTTCCTCATCTCCAGCTGACTCTGCCTCCAAACACCAGCCTACCTGTGGATGCATCTATCCTCAGCCCCTCTCTGTCCTGCTTCTCTCATAGCCTTCCCAGCTCCTGTTCTGACAGCTGTTTGGGAAGGATACGCTCTCAAACCCTGAAGGGCACAGGAGCTCTCTTTGTGTGGCCTAAAGTCCTAAAAGAAAGACCCATCCTATATCTGAATTGAGGGGAATGTACACTATTTGGAACCTGCCCCATCATTACATCTGATCTGGAAGTGCTAACAGACCTTAGGAAGGTCTTGGGGTTCTCTTGTACCCCAAGACTACAAGAGAACAGAGTGCTGTATTTCCCTATTCCACCTCTGACCATCGTCACCACATTAGAGATTCTTCATGGCATCTTGCAAGTACACTCATGATTAAAACAGAATGGTGAAACCACATCAATGTCTAATGCATGATCATTAGACCTTTGATTTTAGACTGCCGTGCCAGGTATGGGGAGGAAGGGTTAGAGTGTTTCCTCTCTGGCGTCAGAAGGGACCTGCACTATGATAAACATTTCCAGACACCAGATTTACTGCCACCGTGCCTGGTCCTGTGTTTGACACATCATAAGGGCTTTTGGATGTTGACTGAAATGGGTTACAAGTAACAGGAAGCTGGGTAAACATATTCAGAGAGGGACACACAAAGAAAGGCAGAGTGAGATGGGTTGTCCAGGCTGTGGCTAAGAGGGAGGGAATGTTGCCTCAGTGTCTTAAGGAGTTTAGAAGCAAGTCATTGAGCAATGTTGACCTCCCAGGAAGAGGTGAACCTGGGAAGTAGTAAGAATGCCAGTCAGAGACCAAAGGCCATCACTGTTAGGTGGTGAGAAGGCGCTTTCGTTTCCCAGGATTGCTGTAACCAACGGCCACAAACTGGGTGCCTGAAAACAATCGAAATCCATTGTCTGGCAGTTGTGGAGAGAAGTCTGAAATCAAGGTGTCCATGGGGTTGGTCCTATTGGGGGCCTAGGGATCTGCCCCACCCCTCTCTGCTAGAAGCTGCTGATTTTCTGGCTGTCCATAGCATTTCCATCTTGTGGACTCATCTCCCATCTTCACGCAGTGTTCCCTGCATCTGTCTTTATATCACCTGCCCTCTGAGTGAGCATGTCTCTGTGTCCAAATGTCCCTCTCCTTATGAGAACACCAGCCAGTGGATTAGAGCCTACCTATGCTAATCCAATAAGGCCTCTCTTCATTTGTTTACACCTCAAAGAACCTATTTCCAAATCAACTCACATTCTGCAGTTCTGGTTGTACATAAACATTTGAGAAAACACTATTCAATTCAGTACAGAAGAAGGCCGAGTTTGAGTGGAGTCTTAAGGACATCTTCAGTTTCTAAAGGAACATCAGTGACAAGACACAGCATCAAATCCCATAGCCGACAGAGAGGATGAGAGAGGGTGTTGCCTCAAGCCCTGGGGCAGAAGAACAGGCCAGGCCGAACAGATGGGACACGTTTGAATCTAAAATTGCAAATTCCTCAATAAGTGATACAGATCATACTAATTTACCTCCATATGCAGCGAAGTCGGAATCAACATTTCAGGTCCTGAGGGAATCTTTGCCAACATGACGACTTTAATGAGCCGGGAGTCAAGGGTTATTTTAACGAGAATATAAAAAAAAAAAAAATACATTCACCAATGTTTCAATGTTTTGTTCTCTAACCAAAACCAAACAAGCACACAAGCAAAACTGAATGGAAGGTGGGAAGGTGTTACCCAAAACCATGGTGAAGGCTGCCACAGCTGTGTTTTCCCCAAGAGGCCAGCGCCCACATCCACACTCAGCTGTCAGCTCTGCCTCAAAAGTGGAGAGTCAAGGTTCCATTACTTTTCAGCTAGTGTGCAAAAAAGAATGTTAATTGTGAAATGAATATAATTGTTCTAAGTCACTATTCTGAGACTAACAAAAGAAATCAGGAATGGTGAGTGTGACACCAGGCTGTCTTGGAGGGATGCTGACAGATTCTAGTAACCCCTCACCTGTCCCTGCAGCGCACAGCACATGCACGGAGCCAATCCTCGTGCATCGACAATCGACAGCACATCCTGCTCCGCAGGAGAAGTGGAGGAAGGTGGGGCCACGTGTCTGCAGAAATGGGAGGGCTGACAGAATCAGTGTTCTAGAGGGTCCTCAGAGCTCATCCCGTGTGCATTAATAAACATTCTCCCATCGTTGAGGGCAATCCCCATCCTTTTCCCTGACCTCCCCTGAGATCCTGCATGCCCACTTCTTTCCTGCTACCACTTAAGGAACTGCAGGTCATTTCTCCCAGCCCATTAGCAGTCGAGAGTGAGGATTCTGGAATCAAAACACAGCACAGGCAGGGCACGGTGGCTTACTCCTGTAATCCCAGCATGCTGAAAGACCAAGGTTGGAGGATCACTTGAACCCACGAGACAAACCTGGACAACATAGCAAGACTTCATCTCTATAAGACATTAAACTAATATAAATAAATAAATAAATAAATAGCCGGGCATGGTGACAACATACCTGTTGTCCCAGCTACTCAAGAGGCTGAGGCAAGAGGATCACTTGAACTCTGGAAGTAAAGGCTGTAGTGAGCCATGTTTGCACCACTACACTCCTGCCTGGGTGACAATGAGAACCTGTCTCAAAAAAAGAAAAAAAAAAAGATCACACGGCACAGGTGCTCTGACATTTAGCAGCAAAGTGACCTGGGCCTACTCACTCATAGTCTTGCCTCAGTTTTCTCATGTGTAAAGTGCAAGAATAATGATAGTTTATGCCCAAATTCTGATGCTAACATATTTCAGCATGAGGAAAATACTGTAATTTCTATTTTTCAGTCTAGAAAACTGAAACCCAAAGAGGTTGGATAGGTGGACCACTGGACTTCTGAGGACTGATTCTTCTCACAGGGCCATTTTCCTCATCCCTTGATTAAAATGGCCTCCTGTCTGCAAATTGTCTTTTGTGTGAACATTCAAAATTAATTCTAAGGACATTGCCTCTGGGGCTGCCTTTGTGTGCTAAATTACAGCCCATCATTACTCTGTAAATAAGAATGCAACACCTACCAGCTTGAGCTTCCTATAGGAACAGTTCTACAACATCCTCACAGCAAACTTGCAGTTGAGGCTCTTCAATATCCTTTTGACAGTTTAAAAAACAGAGACATAAATAGTCCAAAGACTCTCTCCATACACACAGAGCTAACAGATGGCAGAGCTGGGATTTGAACCTATGAAGTCTGAGTCCAGGACCCCAGCTCTAATTATTACCTCTATGGGACTGTCAGCAGCCTGGGGATCAGAGTCACTGCATCACTGTCTCGTGTCTCTAATGCCTATCCTTTAAGAAGTATGGATAAATGCTTATTGAATGAATGAATGCAATTGTCATAATATACCATCTCATATCATCTTACATCAGTTTTATCAGGACAGGACCATGCACAAGCATGGACAATAATTTTCCTTTAGAATAAAAAAAAAACTTACATAATTTATCTTTTCTGCCCAGAGCCTAGCCTACCAAGGTCACAGGTATATTTGGAAGGTGCTCAGTGTATGTTTGTTGAATGGCTGAATGACTGCACCATTTATGTTAGTTTATATTGGTGGGTAGATTAGTTTATTAGGGCTTCCATAACAAAATACTACACACTGGGCAGCTTAAACAATAGAAGTTTGTTTTCTGACATTTCTAGAGTCTAGAAGTCCAAGATTAAGGTATTGGCAGGGTTGGGAAAGCTTTCACCTTCATAAGATAGTGAAGTTTTAAACTTGGGAGGTAGGCATGTTACTCTCATTTGCTGGACATCAACACTGAGCCTCAGAGAGATGGGGGCGCTGATTCGAAGTCAGGCATCTGGGACATCAACATGAGTCTTCAGACCTTGCAGTGCGACCCTCCTCTCTCTCCTGGGACACCTATGTTCATCTTTTCCTTGGGATGCTCAATCAATAAATATTTATTGAGTACCTTCTTCATGCAATGCATGGTTTGAGGCTCCTATGATTCAGCAGTGAACAAAGAAAATTCCCTGTGCCCTGAAAGGAGAGTTTGTCTGGTTATGGCTCAGGCCCAACTATGGGTCTGACTAAGATTTGTAGGCTAAGAAGAGGGAGGAAAAGAAAGTGGAAATAAGTGGTGCACTTTTTCAGTTTTGCTGAAATTGCTTCATCAGATGCTTCAAACACCATTTCTCCTCAATGGGAAGGATGAAGAGGGAATTTTAGCATCAGTTGGTAAGTAAAGGGTTCAAGAAGCTGGAATTTAGGTAAGGCATTTTCAGGTACTTCTTCCTCTGCATTGCTTTTTATCTTTGGCAATATCAAACTCGTTAGAATCCCAACACCTGCTGTATTAGTTAGAATAGACTATACTAGGCTCCAGTCATAACATAAACCTCAGCATTTCAATGGCTTAACCCAAACTCTTAATGCACATTGGGTGACTCTCCAAGGAAAATGTCCTCCATGCAGTGACTCAGTGATCCAGGCTGCAGTGATCTCCATATGTGGCCTCCATGAGTGGAGTAGCAGGGGGTAGAGGGTTGAGATTTTCACATCAGCTTGTAAATGCTGGAGCCTGGAAGTGACACACAACACTTCTGCTTGCAACCGGTAGGCTAGAAGTAGTCCCATGGCCCTACCTACCTACAAAGGGAAGCATCTGACTTTTCAGTGACTAGTAAATACTTCTGCTATCACCCCAACCTCTGCTTTGCCCCAGTGCCTTCTCTCTTCAGTTTCCTGTCTTTGGCATATTCTCTACATTCCTGGGCTAACTCCTAGTCATCCTGCGAGATTCAGCCTATGCAACAACTCTTCAAAGAAGTTTTCAATGAACCTCCAGATTTGCTTGGAAGGTCTTTAGGTGCCCATAATAACCATGTTTGTCTCCATCAACTCCAGAACACTGTTTTGCATTGCTCTATTCATATACATATTATATCTTCCCTATCAGATTGCAACTGTTAACATTGAAACGAAACAGTATCCGGCATCAAGCAGATATTCACTAAATGGTTGTTGAATGAATACATGAATGCTATTGACTGCTTAGAATTGCCTCTACAAGGACAAATTTAATAAGTCCCAAACTTAAGGCTGGATTGGGGATTCAGTTGGGAAAACAGTCACCTTACTGGTAGTTTCACATTCTAATCACATTTCCAGGTAAAAAAAAAATCATCATTGGCTCTTTATTAAAAATACGGAAAGACACATGCTGCTTAACACGGTGCTAACTTTTCCAGGATTGGGTTGCAACTTAATTTTCTAAAATTTATTCATGCCATACAAACATGTACACACATGTACACACATGTACATGGACAAGCATATCTACACACATTCTTAGACATCCTAACACGTGCATACACGCAGCACTCTAGCTAAACAGGTAATGTGCTCATCTCCAAAGTAGACGAGGAGAGCTCTACCCCCATACCTTGGCCTGTTTTGCCACCTGTGCCAGGAAGGCCATTCTATCTGTCCCTTTTGACTATAAATACTTTGAACCCAAGGTTTTTTTCTGATTCATTATGCAGAGTTCTTTTCTTTCATGGGGAGATGGAAGTAGCCTGATGAGAAACAAAGGACCCAGGATTAGAATTAGGCAACTCGTGGTGTATGTCTACATTCCACACCCAATTATGACCTTCCAAAACAAGTCACTGCATCCTCTAAATATCCTCAATGTATAAGCCTCATTGTCCTCATACATAAAATGTAATATCATGGCCTGCCCCGTAAGGTTATTTGCTAAGTACCTGATACTTAGTAGACATGCAATAAAGCATGGGGTACACATCGGTTTAGCAAGTGCAGGTTTTGTAGTGGTGGATGCATGACATAGTGGTGTTTTTACCAGATTCTGAAACCTTAGGGGCAGGATGGAGAGGCAGCTTCAAGGTCATCAACTAAAGGGAACTTACATGTCTTGTACAACTTCCTTTAGGATCAGCTTTCTTGCTGGCTTGAATAGGCGGTCAGCAATGCAGAACAAAATATAAATTTTCTCTCTCCTGTATTAGTCAGAGTTCTGTAGAGGGACAGAACTAATAAGATAGATGTATAATACATACAAAAGGGAGTTTATTAAGGAGTGTTGACTCACACGATCACAACGTGAACTTCTACAATAGGCCATCTGCAAGCTGAGGAGGAAGGAAGACAGTCCAAGTTCCAAAATCTCGAAAGTAAGCAAGCCGACAGTGCAGCCTTCAGTCTGTGGCCAAAGGCCTGAGAGCCCCTGGAAAATCACTGGTGTAAGTTCAAGAGTCTAAAAGCTGAAGAACTTGAAGTACAATGTTTGAGGGCAGGAAGCATCCATCGTGGGAGAAACATGAAGGCCGGAAGACTCAGCGAGTCTGCTCATTCCACTTCCTTCTGTGTGCTTCATCCTAGCCACGCTGGCAGCTGATTAGATGGTGCCCACCCAGATGGAGGGTGGGTCTGCCTTTCCCCGTTCACTGACTCAAATGTTAATCTCCTTTGGCAACACTCTCACAGACACACCTAGGAACAATAGTTTGCATCCTTCAATCCAGTTAAGTTGCCACTCCGTATTAACCATCACATCTCCTGAACTGAAAGAAGCAAATAAAGCCAAAATAAACTACTTTCTTCAAAACTGGAAAGGTGGGTGTAGGTTTTACCATGAGTCAGGTGGTAGTAACCAGAATCAAGCTGATGTCCACAGACTTGAAATTTCCTTTAGTGGCACTTAGGGAGGAGGAAGAGTGTTAACAACAACCAAGGCAAAAATAGTAAGAAGGACTAAAGAAATAAACCAGCATCATATGAACAAACCCCCATGGTCCTGGTTTCTAGCTGTTTCAGAAAGGGCCAAAGTGAGCATCGACAGAATGTAAAAAAGTGAATAAACTGTAGAATCCAGATAATGCTGGTTCTAGCATGAACTGAGTATGTGGCCTTGTGAAAAAAATGACTTAAGTCCTGTTTCTTCATCTACAAGGTAAAGAGCTCCCCTATCCCTGGGCTGTTGCACCTGGAAGTGTTTTGTGGATACTTCACACACAGTAGCTGGTCAGTGTGCATGTGTCCTCCCCAGTTCAGTGCGTGCTGGTGCACAGGACAGTGGGAGTGGCCTTAGGATTACTTAAGAAGCTTTTTCTAACTGAAAGATTCAACTTTAGTCCACTGTGCATTAGGAAAAAGCTCCTTCTGTTATACTGGTGGGTGCCCTGGCAGTGACAATATTCTCCTACAAATAGGGAGGCCATTAAATGTATTGTTCATACAGGGACACTTTAGATAATAAAAGTGAGGAGGAGGACAGGTTACTGATGATCGCACTGATGCAAAAAGCAAATGACTTGTGCGGTCATCCTCACTAAAGAGATGTAAAAGGATCACTGCAGAGTCTTCCCCCAAACTCACACTGCCACTGCATCTCCTGCCCCAAGAACCATCTCTATTGCAGCTGACTCAACTCCTCAAAGCCACAATAGGCACCCCTAAGCCAAGCCTGCCAGCACCCACAATGACCTACATCAGGGTCCTTTCTCATTCTGTTATGACTGGCCGTTCCTCTGCCTTGCCCACTAGGCTCTAAGCTCCATAAGGTCACTTCTTGTGTCTCTGCACACTCTTGTCCTTAGCACTGGGTTTAGGAGCTGGTACACAGGGATATTCCCAAATTGGGAGGATTTGTCATTTATGCTCTTTACTCTGCCTTTACTAAACACATGTGAGAAAGGACTGAAGGCAAATTGAACATTTTTTATGACTTTCAAATAGTCTCAAATGTGCACAGGTAGGCATGTATCCAAGCAGTTGTGATCAGTGCTGGGGACACTATGATGAGTGTGTCACCATTCCTGCTGGTAAGGAATCCAGAGTCCTATACAGGAAATATCTACAGGAAGCTGACAAGAGCAGATGGAAGCCTGGGCTAGGGTGGTAGAGTAGGATGGTGACACATAAACAGATTGGGGTGTGCTTTGAAGGTAAAACCAGCAGGACTTACTGATGGACCAGATGAGGGAGTTTATGGGAAGAGAAGAGACAAGTTTAACTTCCAGACTTGGGGCCTGATCAAATGGGCACATGGTGGAGCCATGGGCCAAGATGGGGAAGAACTGACATGAGACAGGCTTGGGAGAAGAAGTATGGTCATGGGAGGGAATCAAGAGTTTTGCTTTGGCCACGTTAGGTGGGAGATGGTCCATCAGCCAACCAAATGCAGATGCCAGGCATGCCCATGGGATGTGTCTGGAATTCAGAGAAGAGATCTTCCTATATACCAGGCCCTAGCAACATGCCTACAATGTCATCTGCTCTAGTTTAAGCCACACCTTGCTAATTTTAGATCCCCACCATTTCGTGGTATCATCTTCAGGCCTTTATACAGTCCTTGCTTTCTGAAGGCTTTTACGTCTCAGAGGAGGCATTGCCTTTTCCAGGTAGCCTTCTCTGATGCCGTAGGTTTAGTCACATGCCCTTACTTGGCGGCCTCACAAGACGCCACGCTTGGCTTCTCTGGCATTTATTACACTAAAATGTAATTGTCTGCTTCTCTATGTTTCTCATTCCATGTCAAGTGTCTTGGGAATAGAATCGTCTTCTCTCTCTCTCTCTCTCTCTCTCTCTCTCTCTCTCTCTCTATAAGCAAATGTAAGACATGGCAATGTGGAGATGGTCTGAGAATGTCTGCTGAATGAATGAGCATGACCAGCACGGGAGTGAGGGATGTAGAGACAAGTTGCCACCACGTGGAATCTCTTTAAGCTAAATCACATGTGTCAAGAACCACTCTTGTCACGAAAAGCAGGCCTGTGTCGACCAAATTTCCAGTACATATGGATTATGACTTTTCCAGTCAAAGTAATTCAGAGACCATGATAAATTAGAGGTTGATAAAAGGCTCCAGTTCAAGATTTATGGCTCTTCCAGAATTCTTTCAAGTTTTCCCAAACTTATAGGGACTGGCCTGTCTCCTGTAGCTGAAACATCTGACTCTGGTTAGGATGCTGTCCGCCGGGAGTGAGCCTCAATGTGCGGTGAACTTTTCTGGCCCTGGGAAGCTGGAGCTGGCCCTGGAAGGGGGATGTTCTTAAACATTGGTCCTGCTTGTCCCCTGTGCCCTGGATTCTTGATCAGCTGGGCCTATAGCCCACAAAATTAGAACCTCGGCTGTGACATTTCTGGGGACTTTCTGAGACCCACAGGAGTTTTGTCTAGCAGAAAAACAAATATGTGTGTGTGCATACGTGTGTGTTTTGAGGTTGCTGATCCATAAACTGTGGCTAATGTCTTCTATCTTACAGAAGCAACACAAGAATTTGCAATAAAGTTTATAAAGAACCAAGGCCAGGATGGTCTTTCTTCTCTGCAAGTAGTAACTGTGTGAGGTTGATAAAGTTGCTTTGGGTCTGAACTTGACCTGTGATTCTAAATTCTATCAATAGTTTATAAGTCCTATCAGTAGTTCTTGAGCACCTGCCATGTGTTAGGCACTGTCCTCATTTCTGGACAAACAGAAGTCAACAGGATCACCATACTTCCTGCTTTGGTGTGGTCAAAATACCATTGAGGGGTGAGGAAACAGACAGTAAATATCAAGCACATACCACTTATGTGAATTCCTTAAGAGAGATGAGTGCTGTGGAACGTGAGCCAAGGCATGGTGGTAGAGAGTGACAAGTGATGAGGTCACAGGTATAGGAGGCAGCTTCCTGAGGGCAGCTGGACATCTGAGCTGAAGCCAAATGATGAGAGGGGCCATCCAATTGCAGACCTCAGAAAGGAGCAACTTGGGAAGAGAGAGAGAGACTTTGTCCTTTAGATATAGTCTGGCTCTATTACCCAGATTGGAGTGCAGAGGTGTGATCTAGGCTAATTGCAACCTATGCCTCCCAGGCTCAAGCCATCCTCACACCTCAGCCTCCTCAGTAGCTGGGACTATGGGCACGCACCCCACACCCAGCTATTTTGTTGTATTTTTTTCTAAGAGACCTTTTTTTGCCATGGTGCCCACGCTGGTCTCAGACTCCTGGGCTCAAAGGATCCACCTGCCTCTGCTTCACTAAATCCTGGGATTACAGATGTGAGCCACCGCACTCAGCCACAAATCCACTCTTCAGAAAGCTTCCACAATGGCTTGTCTTGATAAAAAACAAACTGGCTGTGGGAGTGACAGTTCACAGGTTTCATGTTCACTTCCTCACACAGCCTCGGCCCGGTTCCAGCAGAGGCTGTGGAAGTCGTTTCTCCTCCACCAGGGAGGTCCCGGGTACATGACAAGTATTGCTGAACCATCTGGTGCCAGAGCAGCGAGCCCCTCTTACCTTTGCCACCATCTCCCTGCATCTCTGACTCCAACACTCAAGTGTTTCTTTAGAAGAGAAGAACTCCTCTGCCTGCCTTTAGAATGAGAAACTCCCTTTGCTGGCTGTTAAGGGAATAACATTTTCATGGCAATTCCTTAGCTCCTGAGATATACAGAAGCAGAAGACTTCTCTTGGAGAGGCAATCTGAGAATCCTGATCCCATTAGCAACCGAATGTCCACCTCAGTCATCTCCCATGTAAAGCAGGAAGCACCTTGCAGCTCTCTGTTGAAAGGGTGCTCATCACCTGGTCGACAGCCTCTTTGATCTTGATACAAAATCCAGATTATGGGAAAATCTTGCCTTCCTTGCCCTTTAATCCTCCCAGTGTGCTCAGTTCGGCCGCTCTTGGCTGCATACCATAAGGCTAATCTTCCAGAAAGAGGCTGTTTAGGAGACTCTGCCCTCCATGCTAAGGCATCCTCCCTTCCCTTCCATATCACAGGACATGACCTGGTGCATCCTCTCTGACTATAGACAGGCTCCTCTGAGGTCTTCCCATATTTTGCTTTTACTCCTGTTCAAGGGCATAGCCCTGAAGCAAAGATAAACCTCAGAGCTGTTCAACCAGCACTGTTCAGGGATTCACCTGTCTTGGCTTTGACCTCATTTTTTTATTAATGCAACCTACAGCCACTCTGGAGTTTTTAGTGAGTCACATCTCACCTTCCCAATTGGGAAGAGAATGTTAAATAATATTGTATCAATTCATGATAACAACATCATGCAGTTTCTAAATAGCAGCCGTCAGGACCAAGCCTCAGTCTAGGGCTTGCTCGCTCCACAACTTCCCTTTTCTTCTTTGCTTTCAACAGTAAGCCTGTGTCCTTCTCCTGTTAGATATGCTTCCTCAAGGGCCTTTCTGTGATCTCGGGACAACTCAGGCCTTTGTAACAACAGCTTCTCTTTGATCCCTTTTCCATCCCAAGGGAAGGCCTTTCAGCTTGAAGGATTTCACTGCTGACCATGAGGAAATCTTTCAGGCCACCAGGTGATAAAGGAGAAGGGCAAATACCATGACCTCTTGCCCCCTCGTCCTCTGCACTGGATCCTACTCAACTTTCCCTGCACACTTGCAGGGCAGCAAGCACTGTTCTAAGCTATGTACCTGAGTCATTAGCATATTTGTCCTTGGTGTGGCTCCATGAGTGTAACTACTGTTTTTTGGCTCTGTGTTTGCAAAAACTCAGACCCAAGTAAACAGCCTTGTTCATCGTCCCACATCTGGGAAATGAAATTGCCTGATTTGAACCCAGGCAGTCTGAATCCTGAACCCGTGTTCTTTCCTCGAAAAGACAAACTTCTAGAAGCTTCTGAAGTCCAGAAGCCCTCATCACTGGGTCCTGGCTCTCTCACTGGGTGGTACCCTGAAGGCCTGTCACTCCCCACCTTTGACCTCCTAAGGACTTAGCCCAATAAACCCCTTCCCATCCAGTGCCTTCCAAGGTTGTGCAGACCCCTCCTTCCCCTACTGCTAGCAAGGCTGCTCTCCTGGTCTAACCTGACCTGGACCCCAGAATCCTGTCTATAGATAAGGTAGGATCGATCAGGCCAGGGAGCATGGACTCGTTAACTCAGGACTTGATGACGATGACTGAGGTTATATGCTGAGAAACTAAGACCACCCTCAGGAAGGAAAACTCAATGCAGTCATTGTACATCAAAGCCCTTTAGGGTCCCCTGAGTCCTGAATTCTATCTTTGGGGGTCCATGTCTAAGAATATAAGCCAGGATCCATTAAGGTGTTAATCCCTTCTGGGCCGTCCATCCCTGTGTCTGTCCACTGCTCTGAAAGCCGTCCTTCCTTCTTCTGACTTAGCCACTCCTCCCAATAAAGGCAAAATATTCCCTTAGAGACTAATCTCAGCAACATGAAGCTACACAAAAACTAACCATTTAAACTTGTATAGTACCCCCATAGGAAGCAGCTCCCAGCCTCTTGAAATTTGGATTCAAGCTGCTATCACTTCTGTATGCTCATGTTGGAACACAGAAAGGTGGACATGATTGAAATTTGCATTTAAATGGAAATGGTTAAAGGTAAAGGCCCAATGTTTAGAGAAATGAGAGTATCCATTTTTCTAAGAGGGAAGCTGAGTATTATTGTATACCATTAAAGTGTCACTGAGCCAAAATATGTTTAGAAATATTAGATGCTGGTACTGCACACAGAGTGGAGACTGGCATTTGGAAATGACTCCACACCATAAATGAATCTAAGTGAACCCTGCATCAAGCACATTTGCTTATAATGTGTCTGCCACCATTACCTAATTCCAGCCCTGTTCACTAAGCAGTAGAAGTTCTATTAGACAGTGTTCTGCTACTTTTCAATTGTGATAAATGCTGAACTGGTTCATCAGCATACAACTTGGCAACACAGTCCATCTTCCATAGGATACACTAGAGAGACCTGAAAACGTTTGGCTGAGGTTTTACCAAAAATGTCATGTGGATTTCATCCACAGTACGTGAGCAGTTAATGAGCCAAAAGGAAAGAGAGCTTAAGGATGTAGAAAATGTTGTCTGCCCTTAGCAGTCTGGACAATTGTATCCACTCTACAGCGGTATTAGGAAACTCCCAGGTATTCATCACTAATAGCATCTGATCATTATCCCTTTCTCATGCCACAAGTCCATCATGAGGCCAACAGGGTTCTATTCCTGGACTTCTCACTCCAAAACTCAGCCCGATGACTATTCTTATCACCAGGTCAGAAGGCTACGGAGAACTGAAGGGTCTTCACATGCAAACAAATGCTTTACCTGGAAGTGAGCCATATTTCCTTAGTTCACAACACATTGGCCCAAGCTGTTGCAGAGTTCCTGAAACAGACTTACCCTGTGCCCAGAAGTTGGAGACAAGGAAATATTAGGTGAGCAGCACCTGCAGCTACACATCACCTTTCTGTAGCTGCTGTCAGGTGAGGAGAAAGTGGGGAAGTTGCCTATGAGGGAAGGCAAATGTTATCTTAAAAGTTATGCTTGGGATTGTCTTAGGCCATTCAGGCTGCTGTAACAGAATACCATAGACTGGGAGGTCTATAACTGACAGCAACCTATTCCTCACAGTTCTGCACCCTGAGAAGTTCAAGATCAAAGTACTGGCACTTACAGTGTCTGGTGGGGGCCTGTTTCCTGGTTCATAGATGGCTGTCTTCTCACTGTATCCTCACATGGCAAAATGGGCAAACAAGCTCTCTGGGGTCCCTTTGATAATCTCATTCTTGAAGACTCTGCCCTCATGACTTAATCTCCTCCCAAAGGCCCCCCTCCAAATATCCTCACACTGGGGGCTAGGATTTCAACATATGAACTTGCAGGAACACAAACATTTTGTTTATAGCAAGGAAGAAGGGCTGAGATAGAGAAACAAAAACACAACCAAAAAAGAAATTGAGTCTATGTCAGCTTGGAAGTATTGAGAAAGAGTACAGGCTGGAGACAAGGTTCATAGCTGAGACAACTTGGAGAGCAGAGGGAGAGTAGGTGAACAGCTGAGGCTGAAACATTTGGAATCTAAATCCCGCAAACTGCATGTGGAGACTTTTAACATTACGAAGAGGCATGATGCCTCATGAGTCAGAGATAGCCCCTTAGGAGAATTAAGTTGAACCAGAAAGCAGGCTAGAATACCATGCTATCAGGTGTGGTGGTTGTAATTTTAGGAAAGTATTTGTTAGTTTAAACAAATAAACATTGTGCAAAATACATAAAACATAACAGAGATCACATGAAGAGTTCATGCATCCCAAGTGCTTGGTCTGTTTTCTGGCTATCACACCACTATTTATAAAGTGAATAATTATTAGCTCATTCATTCCACAGATATTTTTAAGAGCTTTATTATTAGAGCTTAGAACAATGGCTAATGTATACTAGGTGTTTAACAAAGGTTTGTGGATGGGCTTAATAAACGACTCTGTCCTCTGAGCCAAATGCTGTACTCTCTGCAGAGAAAGAAATGAAGCTGACAGCAGGCATCATTTCAGCCTCCAGGAGCTTACACATAGACCCACATCACAACGAACCAAATTACAGTGGGATCAAGGCTGACACGTGGCATGATAATGGTCAAATCTGCTTACTTTATGCTAGATACTCTTTTAAATGCCTTACCCATATTAATGTATTTAATCCTCAAAATCGCTATCCGAGATGAGAATGAGATATAGATCCACAATATAGATGTGGCTCAGTGTACCTAATTATCATGCCTAAGGCCACAGAAGTAGCAAAAGGATGTGCCAGGATTTAAACCAAGGTGCCTGGCTCCAGTGCCCACAACTATAATAAAAACATTATAGAGGTGCCAAGGAAAAAGTTGTTATTTCTGCAGAGAATGAGAGCTGATGCACTATCTGGGAAAATATCTCTTTGGAGATGTTATTTAACCTGGGCCTTGAAGGATAAGTAAATGTGCATCGATAGAATTGAGAAGGCATAGTCCGAGGAAATCATATCTATAGGGCCTGGGAGTTGATATCATTTTAGCAGATTCTGAGTCCTTACAGCAAGGACTATCTCTGTTATTTGGTGTCTCTGATCCCAGTATCGTCTGTGATTAGCACACAGCCATATTTTATTGAATCTAAGATATCATCAATTGTAAGATGAAACAATATCTTAAGTACCACCAATAAAAAAGTAGGAAAAAAAGAACATTGATAATAAAACCACAGCACAATTCTTTCTTATTACTTAGAAATTGTATTTCACACTTACAAAAGAAATCCTTTAGATTTAAGTAGATGTAGATTTTCATGATATATAATTCTTGTGATAAAAAGGGAGGTATGGTCTTAATAGTTTTAAAACTTGTTCACAGGTTGCAACTTTCTTGAGTCGCTTTTCCAGTTGGAGTCTGTGTTTGTTCCAGAGTGTTTGTTCTTCTGCCATCAAGAATGATGATGATGCAGTGTTGCTTAAAAGAATCCATAAAAGAACAAAGGTTATTGATGCCAGACAATTAAGTTGTCTTTGCAATTATGGACAGCTGGCCTATTTTTGACTCCTATTTGGGAATGTTGATAAACCCAATTGGTTCACCACTTCCCACAACTGTTTGAGTCCAGGGATTAAAAAAACAAGCTGTGCCCTTAAATCTTGGTTACCATTATGTCCAGGTTACCATTATCTCCGAGAATCTGCAAGTTGCAATACAGGTCCTCTGATGTACATATGCATGCAGGCTGTGTCCACTGTGTCATCAGTGCTCCTTGGCATACAGTGTTGAGAATGTGTCCTGGAAGTATGTCATTGATTTTAAGGTACATCCCAATTTCGGAGATGCTAGATTCTGTGCTTTGTAAAATTATTGAAAGATAGAAATAAAAACTGATAAATTTCTGTTGTATAAATAGAAGAATGAGAGTTTGAAAGATCCTGAATGTCAGGGGGGAAAAAAATACTATTTTAGATTTGAACTTGTTCTAAAGAACACAAAGTCTCCAGAAATTATTAAGATGGGAGCACTTGGAATACGCGATGGTAGGATCTGATCTTGATTTTAAAATCAAGAACTACTGGAAAGAAAAAGAAAATCCTCAAAACTTGAGAATCCCATTGTCTAAAATAATTAGGGATGTTCATAAAACAAGACGGAGTCTGCTGAGTGGATCATATGGGTCTTCCTCAGGATGAGACACCTGAGGGACTGGTTGCGCATGCACCCAGAATGCTGGTGGGAGTGATTTGCATGTCGCCCTCCTGGAAAGCAGGGGTCAGGTGAGATTCGCCTCCAGGTCCCTTGGAGCCCATGGAGTCTGCATTCAATAAGCAGTGCTGTTGTTGCTTATGTTTCCAGACCCAATAGAGTCTGCGACGATATGCGCACTCCTGGGGCTTTTCCAGGGGCTGTCTAAACACATCCTCAGGACTTTTCCCTGCTGTTTACAATATCGTAATATTTATGAATTTATAAATGGAGTGACCATGGCCTCATTTGCCAAATCCTGATACAAAGAACAGATTCAGAGGAATCAAAGTCAGACTGAGGGAATTTCAAAGCAAAGAATATACTATTTTAAAAGCTCCACATTCAAATGGGTTTGAAAAGACTTAGGACAATTTATAGTTAATGGCAGTATTAGCTAACGTTTATTGGTCACTAGTTATGAGCCATAAGTTTAATTATGTCTCAATCTCACGTTAGAAAGTAGATTCAATGATCGTTTTGTCTCACAGAGGAGGAACGTGAGGCTCAGAGTTTAGGAAACTGGTTCCTGGAGCTGGCAAGGGGTGAAGGCCCAATGGGAGCTCAGACTATTTGACCCCTGAATTCCAGGTCTGTACTTCTACATGGCATTTTCCAAATTCCCAGCTCTTGTGTTTTCTGGATCTATCACTTATCAGCTCTGTGCCCTCTGGCAAGTTAGTTTACTCCTCTGGCCTCAGTTTCCCCATTTGCAGTGTGGTGGTAGTAAAAACACCTATCTCTTTCCATTGATGTAAAGCTTAAAGAATTGGAAGGGTGTGTAGAACAGTGCCTGGCTTGGGGTAAGTGCTCAGTAATTTGGCTCAGTAAGGCAACATACTACATTATTATTGTTAGCCCATCACTCCCTCTGATAATGTTTCTAGCTAGCAAATGGGCCACAGCCTCTCTCTTCCCCCATGCAGCCTAATTGTCCCAACAGTAGTCCTGCTGATGCTTTCTCTTGGAACTCCAATATTTAAGGTGCTCTCACAATTCACACCTTGAACTATCTAAATCAGTTCTTCATTAGTGAACCTGGCCACCTTATGGTGGTATTGAGGTATCATCTTGTGCTTATCATCAGTGCTTGGCTCATCTATCACCAAGAAGCTAAATCTGGCCACTGTCTCTCTTTGTATCATCCGTGAGTTAAGAGTGGTTTTTATATGTTTTAATGATTGGGAAAAACAAATAATATTTTCCAACATGTAAAAAATCCAAATCTCAATGTCCACAAAGAAAAATGTATTGGAATGCAGTCATGTCCATTCATTTACATATTGTCCATGATGGCTTTCACACTACAGTAGCAGACTTGAGTAGTTGCAACAGGCACCGTATGGTCTGCAAAGCCTCAACTATTTACTATCTAGTCCTTCACAGAGAAAGTTTACTGACCTTTGTCTTGGTCATTAGTAGCAAAGCTAGCCATAGAACCTACACCTCCTCCCTTCACTCTGGAACATACTCTTTATATTAGTTCATTTTCATACTGCTATAAAGAAATACCTGAAACTGGGTAATTTATAAAGAAAAGAGGCTTAATTGACTCGCAATTCCACAAGGCTTGGGAGACCTCAGGAAACTTACAATCATGGCAGAAGTGGAAGGGGAAGCAAGGCACGTCTTACATGGTGGCAGAGGAGAGAATGAGGGCAGGCGATGCACAAGACATTTATCAACCACCAGATCTTATGAGAACTCACTCACTATCACAAGAACAACAAGGGGGAAATCCACTCCCATGATCCAATCACCGCCCACTAGGTCCCTCCCTAGACATGTGGGAATTACAATTCAAGATGAGATTTGGGTGGGAACACAGAGCCAAGCCATATCACTTCTTTATCCCGTCTCCATCCTTACCCCCTAAGGATTATACAGCACAATACTGTGGCCATACAAATTCCTCATTAGTGTTTCCTTGATGACTGACATAAAACTCACTTTTTACAATTGCCTTATTTTTACTTTGGAACCTAGTTTATATATATTCTTTGCATTTAATTGTATTGATCGATTGGTTGATTGTTCTATTTATTACTTGATGCCTCATTTAGTCTATGATTTGGCATGAAGCACTAGGTCTTATTCATTGGGTTCTACTAAGCTGTTTCAATAAGAGTTATTCACATGGGTAGCAGTCTCTAATCTGAATATGGGCTTCTTTCTTTTTGCCTGCTTTGTTGAGATAAACCCAGTCCTGAACTCAGTGCCTCAAAAGGATTTTGATAACGAGATATTCAGACAGTTCCTAACTCCCTTTCCTGGATCTCCTCCCCCAACCCCTTTAGCTATAATTTCTTACCTATTGGGGGTGGGTTAGCAGATATTCAAATGGGGTTCAATGAATAAAAAGACCCTGTGAGAAAGAATTCACCAGGGTAATACATCCATTGCCCTTCCGACTTTTGTAAATTTCATATCTCTTTCAAAATATTGTTCATGTCATTTCTTCCCTACATGAAAAGTAGCCCATATCACATGTAGAACATATCCATTAAAGATTTCTTTAACGTCCACCTACTGAAATGGCATTTTTTTTTTTTTTTACTTGGAAAGACTTCAACGGGTTGCACTGCCAGGGACCAAAAATAAGATTTTAATTGAAATACAGATAAGATAGGAGCCTTTAATTTACTTTCTCCCTAAGCAACAGGACTTTTCTGGCTGCATCTGATAGATGACTTTTCCCCCTTCTTTCTTTTTCAGCCTAAGCTAGAGCAAAATTATCTTATCTTCAGATGAAATATTTTAGGGATTTGGGGATTTTCTGTGCCTCAGGACAAAGGACAGTGTTTGTGAAAAGATCACTGTCCTCTTTTGGAGGCAAATTTCATCCTTATTGAAATTCTGATGTTAGAAAAAGTCTGCCATCTCATTACCATCTTGCATGCCACACATTTTATGTGTGCTTATAGATGGGCACAAGAATATTAGGGGCAAGGGAGAGAAAGAACACAAAGAGATTTCCCCTGCAATCATGTCAGATGAGACATCTTTCTTCACCAACAAAAGTGTTTGTATAAAATGTGATGCTATAAAAGTGAATTATGTTATTCTTACTGGGGGCTCCAAGGAACAATGCATTCTGGACCATGAGATCATTGTCATGACTTTCAGAGTAAATAACACAGATTCCACTTCTTAGCCTCCTGTCCATGTGCACACCAGTGCTCTCCCTCCTCCATCCAGCCCAGGGCCACCAGCCTCAGGTCTGACGGAACAGCAGGGACTGATAGAGAAAGGCACATAAACCACATGACACAGATTTGCAAGGCCAAAGATAATTGAATTACCTGGTTGTCTGCGGTGATGAATATAAGTCGTAGAAACAGGATGCATAGTCTCCTTTTACTGCATTCCTGGCTGCAGTTCCAGCTCATAGTTTCCATGCTGGCACCAAATGGCCACAACTCCACTATATTGGCCATTTCTGGCCCCAAATGATCTCTCAAAGACTCCTTGAAATACAGCTTTGAAATCACCCTTGCACTTCATAGACACTAGATGATAGGTCGTCACTTCCATATGTGATGCAATTTTACAAAATATTTCATTTTATGATTGCATGGATTATGCAGACTTTATTAGTTCTGAATTGGGCTTGACTTCAAATAATATCTGTTAATAATCTACATACTTGTTTTTGTCTTTTGCCCTCCATGGTCAGGCAAATCCTGCCTACTTTTATTTGGTAGTTCCAGCTCCCACTTTCCTGGCTAATATGTGAACACCATGCAAAGAATCATCATCATCAAAAACATATTTGGTCCTTAATTGGACATTGGATAAAGCAGAAAGCATGCTGGGGAAAATCATGGCATATTTGAAAATACACAAGAATTAGTGTCAGAGCTCAATGGGATTTGAGCCCTAGTCACGTCCTGAGAAGATGCTAAAAGTCCCCAGTATCTCACTTCCAAAATGGAAGATATAAAGCTCACCCCAGGGCTTGTAGCTGGGCTGAATGGACTTAATGGTTATATAAGTACCTGGCATAGGCACTGGTACAAGTGACCCACCAACATGAATTCACTCCTTTTTCTGTTTTCAGTGGATGGATTAGCTGAGCCAGAAATTACACCATTTCATTGTCATCCTCCTTTGTTTGTCTATTTGTTCTTCTTCCTAGGAGAATTGAGAGGTTGGGAAGACTGTAATCTGTAAGCTCTGGAAACACAAGAACTACTTGTGTTTACTCATCATTGAGTTTCCAGCACCAGGCCAAGCCTGATGCAAGGTTCTTTTCTATTGAGAGAATGTGAAGATGTACCTTAATGACAAATACTCCCCTATCTCATCAACAAGCCAAAGGAAGAGGCAGGTTCTACAGTCAGTTCTGCCATACTGTGACATCTGTGTTCCTAAAAATCACTCACAATCCCAGGGATTAGAGAGGAAATTAGGCTGGGGCACAATATTCAAACACTTCATCAGGGACACATTTTTAAAACTATATGACCTAATAGAAGAGATACTGCCCTTTTGCACCTGTTAAGTAGTTAATAAATATATGCATGCTACAATAAATACAACACTTTCTTTGAGAAAGGCCTGAAGCTTGCTTGTGGAAGTGGGCCTGGGAAGTGGGGAGGCTTGTGAGTTACTGTGAAGTGATGGAGGAAGGGTGACCTGAAATGGGGAGATAAGTTGTCTCACATTTCTATGTGGCTCCATCTAGCTAGGCATAGTTTTGTAATGTCACACTGTTCCTTACAACATCAATCACACTAAACAAACGTGCACTTTCAAAGCAAAGGTTATGGAGGAACTGGCTATATTTTCAATTATTTAAGGGGATTTTCTATAGGAAAACAAGCAGGCTCTTGGTTCTCAGAGGGTGGAGCCCTGGTGAATGGCTAGGCATTAGAGAAGGCAGCTCTGATCTTGACATGAAGCCCACATTGTAACACTTAGAGCTGTCTTGGCCAGGAATTTTCATGGGAGACAGTGGGCACCATATCAGGGGAGAGGTTCAAGCAGTGGGTGGTCACCTGCAAGACAGCTATAAAAGGGAAATTCTCAATTGACCTCTGAAAGTCTCTCCAAGTATAAATTTTTTAATTCTTGATGCTATCAAGAATTTTTAAAATTCCATAAAACATTCACTGTGTCCACAAAATGTTAATTTTCTGGTGTGTGTGTGTATGTGTGTGCCTGCGTGTGTGCACATGCTGCTGTGCATCTAGGTGTGTGAGCTACTTCTAAGCGAATGGACCATGTTGCATGGGTAGGTACTGGATAAGGTAACACTAGCCACTATAACAGATAAACCCCCAACTATCAATGATTGGCCAGATCTGAAGTTTATGGCTTACTTAAGTTCATTCTAAATGTGTTTCTGAAGAAAAAGAACCATCCTTTTAAATTCACCATCATTTTCTTCATCATGTTCAGAGACACACAACAATGCCTAACTGCAAAGGAGGCCAGTTAATGTGGTCTGCCATGTTCTCAGGAAGAAGGAGAGTCAGGTTTGGTGACCTCCTGCAACCTCTGCTTCACCACACCTCACATTTTCCATATATGCCTATCAATGTCAATGTGTCTAAGCAAAGTGAACTCATTCCAGAGAAGGGAGAAATTGGGATAGCACGTATTAAGCATCTATTATATGCTTAAATCTGATCCTCATACACTTGCACACATTGTTTTATTTAATACTTAAAATTATGCTGCTAGGTGGATAAGATCACATTAGAAAGATTGTATAGATGGGAAAATTAGGGTCAAAAAGAAGTAGCAATTTGGACAAGATCACATGGTTAATGCATGTCAAGGGAAGGACCTGAATTTCAAACAGGAGATGCCCACTCGGCTCTCTTGCACCGTGGCCCTTTGGAAACACTCAACTGGTCACTTTGGACTGAGGCTTAGAATGACCTAGTCAGTTCTCAAAATCTGGGCATACCTGCCTGGGGCCTTAGAGATGGGGGGGACTGCAAAGAGAGGGGACCTAGGTAATGGGACAGGGCTAGTCTTCAATTTGGTTGTTCAATATGTATAATTTAGACACCATCTTTTTATCACAGAAAAGTGCACAGGCTTGACTCCTTCCTCAGTTTTCAGACCCGCCTCAACCACTTGTAGCCACCTGAGCTTGATTAAACCAGCCCACCTCCCTGAGCTTCAATTCATTCAACTGAAAAACAGTTTGTCAATAAAACTCCTTTCTTCTCGGGAGTGAGCTAAGAGCGTGTTCATAGACAGCCTGAGAGTGAATGTGCTTTTAAGCCCTTAGGTGCTATGTAATTATCATCATCATGAAAAATAGCCATTTGTTTTGCAGGAAAAAAGAACAGAAAAATCAGATTCTGGCTGTTTATGGGGAAAATACAAAACCTTGGTTCTGAATGCAGAGGGAGAGAATAGACAAGTCTATTTTTTCCTCCTGTTGGTTCAATGATAGCTATTAATGTTGTTAAGTCTTACAGATTAGTCTTAAAAACACTTTTTTGAGGTCTTGTTGCAGTTGAAAAGCCCATGGGAGCGATTTCTAGTAATCTAAGTTAATAAACTATAAATTAACTTTATTTTCAAAGATTAATTTAAAAAACAATTACACAAAAACACTTATGACCTTTGACAAAATAATTGTACCAGTTTTAAAACAGCTAAATGCTGATTAACAGACATATCCAGAAATTAGTGTACAAAATAAAAAGATGCACAGAACCAAAGAACTTATTTTGTAACTACTTCTTTCCTTTTATGTAATTTTCTTTCTCTGAACAATAATTCCTTTCTAAACCATAAATATTTGACCAATGTCTGATGATGCTTATCCATAGAGATAAAACTTGAATTAAAAGAAAAGGCAAGAACTGGGGCTTCATTCATCTCTCCCATCAACTCTCTCTTTGTGGTCCTGATTCGTCAGAGAGAATGTACTGGAGTTTGCAAAAGAGAAAAAAAAACCACAGAGCTTTTCTCCCAGTGGTCTGCTTTCAGAATGAAGATGGAGAAGTCAACATTTGGGAAGTGTTTACCATGGACCAGGAGGTAATATAACACATCATTTAACTCTCCCAAGTAGCCTGGGGCACAGATTCCACTACGTCCCCATAACAATGAGAAAAGCAAGGCTCAGAGAGGCTTAGACACTCATGCTGTCTGTATTAGTCAATTTTCACACTGCTATAAAGAAATACCCGAGATTGGGTATTTTATAAAGAAAGGAGGTTTAATTGACTCACAGTTTCACATGGCCCGGGAGGACTCAGAAAACTTACAATCATGGCAGAAGTGAAGGAGAAGCAAGTACCTTCTTCTTCACAAGGCAGCAGGAAAAAGAGATAGTGAAGGAGAAACTGCCAACACTTAGAAAACCATCAGATCTCATGAGAATTCACTCACTATCACAACAACAGCTTGGGGAAAACCACCCCCCGATCCAATCACCCTCACCCTCCCTTGACATGTGGGGATTACAATTTGAAATGAGATTTGGGTGGGGACACAGAGCCAAACCATACCATTGTCAAAGCATTAGGAAGTGCACATGCCAGAGTTCCAGTGCAGGCTTCCAGGACTTTAGAGATTGTTATTTTCTCTTAAAGAGATTGCTGAGTACCTGGCATCACGAACCCCACTGAAATTGGACTCTCCTTCTTTCTGTGGGATATATGGGCCAGGGTTCTCCAGAGAAACTGAACAAGTAGGTTGTGTATGCACATATAGAGATTTGTTTGAAGGAATTGGCTGGTGTGATTGTGAAGGTTTGATCAGTCCAAAATGTGCAGGGTGGGCTGTTAGGCTGGGGACTCAGAGATGAGCAGATGCATAGTTCCATACTACAGGCTTATTTCGGGTATTACATAGAATTTCTTCTTACTCAGAGTAGGTCATTGTTTGTTCTCTTCAGGCCTTCAACTGATTGTATGAGGTCAACCTACACTGGAGAAGGCAGTCTGCTTAATCAAAGTCCACCAATTTAAATGTTCATCTCCTCCAAAAACACCCTCACAGAAATATCAGAATGTTTGACCAAATATCTGGGCACCTTGACCCATCCAAGTTGACACATAAGATTAACCATCACATGGGGAGTATTCATTATGGGATCCAAAGTGACAAAGAGAAAATCCAGAAGCACTTATCCTTGCATAAAAACTAATTAAAATCTCACGTTCTCTTGTCAAACGGTTGAGGTCAAGGTCCACTGTTTCCAGAAAATAACAAAGACCCGGTTGACAAGGAGCACTGAGAAAATCATGGTACAAAAATGTAAAGACAGATGAACCCCAGATTTCTTAGTCTCAATGTAATCACTTTTCTTTTTAATTTGGAAAACAGTTACCCTGGACTCCACAATGAATGACCACCCATCAATGACATGTTCTTCTTCCCTTATGAATGGCATTTCCTTTGAACAAGTAAATCCATAACTTGAGGCCATACAAACTATTGACCTGCTGCAAAGTGGAATCTCTGCATTGTTGCTGTCTTCTCATCATAGGACTAGCAAATATTTCCTGACCTCTCACTGTGGGCCACATCCTGGAAGGCTTCTACCTGGGCTACTACAGTCACCTGCACAATCCTCCCTATCAACCTCACGGTTGTTACCCTCCCAATTTGGTATTGTCATTGGTGATTTGCAGTTGAGGAAACTGAGTCTCAAAGAGATGAGATGCATTTCCTGGGGACTCACAGGTTGTGGATGCCAGCTCCAGGTTTTGAATTTGTCCCTGTGCTAACACCTATGCTCATGACCACTGCCTCTTTCATCATCTTATTATTTTATTTTATTTTGACACAGGGTGTCACCCTGTCACCCAGGCTGGAATGCAACAGAGTGATCATAGCTCCTTGCAGCCTCAAACTCCTGGGATCAAGGATCCTCCTGTGTCAGCCTCCTGAGTAGCTGGGACTATAGGTGTGTGCCACCACACCTGGCTCATAATGTTTTTAGAATTTATTTTCCTTTGGTTTCTGTAATTTTATTTTCCTTTGTTTATTTATAAGGTACACTGCTTTGGGGTTTAAAACAATTCACTTTAAAAATAAAGTGTCCACATTTGGGGTACTGAATATGCTGTGTCTTGATCTAGGTGGTGGTCACATAAGTGTGCTTATATACAAAAATTCATCATCCTGTGTGCTGAAGGTTAATGAGCTTTATGGAGGTATATCCTACATGAATACAGGATTTTAAAACTACAGAAATGGAAATTTACAAATAAGCAATCAAAGACAAAACAAAGCAAAAGAACAAAACAATGAAATCAGAATCACAGAATCGTAGAATGTCTGCACAGAAAAAGACCCACAAAACTTGTTTTCTTTGTTCTGACACTTTTTTCACACAGCACTGTCATGGCTTGTCTATGAGCGCTCTGGTCATCTCACCAGACCATGAGCTCACCAAGGGCAGAACCTGGCACATTTTGTCCCTTGACACAGGCTTGTAGGGTGATTAAAAGATTTTTCTGCTGTGATACATTTTATTTGCACAAGTTATCTGGTATGAGTCAAAAAACCTAATTGTATTGACAAACAGGCCCTTGGCAAAGATGTTTATTGCACACCTTAAATTTGCAAGGTTATCTCTTCTCATCTTACTGAGCTCTCACCTTAATCTTCCTGATCATCTCCTTCTTACCCCGTTAAGTGCCCACTCACCTAAAACACACTGGGTAATGATGTTTATTACCCAACAATGAAAATATTGTTATTTATGGTTATAATCAGGATGTCATCAAATATGAATGCTCACATTCGGTGAGGGCCTTTCAACTGATTGTTTATGTAAATGAAAGCGTTTGCTCATCATCACATCCATTTTGGGAAGAAACAATCAGCCAGACGGGTTGTTTCTGTCTATAATATCTTTTTAGTATTCAGTTCACTGAAAACAAATCTGCAACAAAAGAAAAAAAAAACTACAAATTTAAGGTTAAATGTAAACCTATAACAAATGTTAGCGTGCCCTGGAATGACACAGGCAGAAGCTCAATTGCAATTCCTCTTCACTGGGAAATTTAGAATGGGTCTCCAATCCGGATGCGGTTTGCAATAGAGAAGTGGCCTTTCCATCCCAGTTTCTCCCACTCTGCACCAAGTGGACAAGACCATTATGTAGTGGCTGTAACCACCCTAGCCCTGGAATTGGGCCATCTATATGATCTCAAGGTTGTCACATTGGCAAGCGAGTCTTAGTTAACTTACCTGTTGTATTAGTCTGCTCTCACACTGCTAATAAAGACATACCTGAGACTAGTTTATGAATAAAAGAGGTTTAATGGACTCACACTTCCACATGGCTGGGGAGGCCTCACAATCATGGTGGAAAGCAAGGAGAAGCAAGTCACATCTTACATGGATGGCAGCAGCTGAAGAGAAAGAGAGTGTGTAGGGGAACTCTCCTTTATGAAACCATCAGATCTTATGAGACTAATTCACTATCACAAGAACAGCATGGGAAAGACCCGTCCCCATGATTCAATTACCTCCCACTGGGTCCCTCCCACAAAACGTGGGAATTCTGGGAGCTACAATTCAGGATGAGATTTGGGTGGGGACATAGCCAAACCATATCATCTGTAAATGGATGCTTGGATAGACTGTAAGTGAAAACTCTAAACATGTGTCCATAACAACCATCTCAGTGGATAGACTCCAATCTACTGTTAGGAAGGAGGGAAAATGTTCTGGCTCCAACATTTATGGTAACTAATGCTGAGGCTCTAAGTTATAATAAAAAGTAAAAGGAGCCCATTGTCCTATTCTCTAAAGGGGATACCCACTTATTTTGTAAAGAACCAGATAGTAAATGGTATTGACTCTGTGGGCCACTTAGTCTCTGCATTCCAAGTGTGTCTGTGTAGTAATAAAACTTTATTTGCAAGACATATTTGATCTGTGGACCATAATTTGTTGACCGGTGATCTAAAGCATCCTTACTTGAAGTATTATCCACAGATCATTAGTACTGCAAGATATTCTTTGCAAAAAAAAAAAAAAAAAAAAAGTCTCTATACAAATAAGTTGGGAAATACTTCATACCTTTTCCCTCTAGGGTATTCACATAGTGCACATGATCCTTCCAAATCTGCTGCAAAGAAACTATTGAAAGCAGAATTTTTCCAAACTTCTTTCACCTTCCTTTGCACCCAGCCCCTGTGCCTGCCCAGAGGGCTCTTGCTTTGGGGAATGCAACTCTGAGCATGTTTTTGTTATCGGGCCCTGAGATGCTAAAAAAAGAAAGACTCTTAAAGCCACTTTGCTAACCATCTTATAGGGGGTAGGATTGAGGTCTGGGAAGGCTAATAGATCTGGCAGGTAAGGCAGTAAACCCCTGATTGGTGAGTTACTTTGTCCTAATGGTCTGAAGATAGCCAAGCAGCAGCCTTCTGACACAATGGAAAGATTACTTTGAGAAGAATAAAGAGACCTGAGTCTTCGTCTTCATGTTGCCCTTGGTTCACTTTGTGGTTCTGGAAAGCTGCTTCATCTTTCTGAGTTTCACCTGCAAAATAATTTTCCCCATCTGAAAAAGAAAGACATTTATTTAGAAAATTTCTGAAAGTTTTGCAGTGTTGTTGTTTCAAGCCTTCTTTTTTTGTCTTGTCTTTAAGGGCAGATCGAATGAATGTACAGGTAAAATCCCAGGATGAGGAAACTCAGAAAGGAGGATTAGTGCTTCTTTTCTTTTCTTTTTTCTTTTCTTTTCTTTACCTTTTCTTTTCTTTCCTTTTCTTTTTTTTTCTTTTTTTCTTTTTTCTTTTCTTTTTTTTTTTTTTTGAGACAAAGTCTCAGTCTGTCATCCAGGCTGTAGTGCAGTGGCGTGATCTAGGCTCACTGCAACCTCCACCTCCCGGATTCAAGCGTTTCTCCCACCCCAGCCGCCCAAGTAGCTGGGAAGATTATAAGCCCATGCCACCACACCCAGCTAATTTTTGTATTTTTAGTACAGATGGGGTTTCACCGTGTTGGCCGGAACTCAGGTGATCCACCCACCTCAGTCTCACAAAGTGCAGGAATTGCAGGCATGAGCCACTGCACTTGGCCGGATTAGCACTTCTTTAACCATGCGCTTGACTTTCTGACTTTCAATTTTGTGTAAACAAAGCTGACCAGATTTTGGCTTCCCAAGTCAGAATCATGAGGGTCAAAGCCCCAAGGGAAAGACAAATACAGCCGCAGCAACAGCAGCACACTCACAAAGACAGACGGTGGACCTGCCGTCAGGAGCGTAAGTCCTGAGCTGAACCAGGGTTCCTCATTCATTCCTCATGGGAACTTGCATAAATTACCCACTTTTTTCCCTCTGGCCTCAGTCCCCCAATGTATCACTGGAGAGCGGTACTTTATAAACTGTTGTAATAAGCAGAGAATAGTTTTATTAATATCATAACTGCTACCATCACTGATGACTCTACACCAAGTGTAAGAGGTGAAAGACAAGGCCAGGCGCGGTGGCTCAAGCCTGTAATGCCAGCACTTTGGGAGGCGGAGACGGGCAGATCACGAGGTCAGGAGATCGAGACCATCCTGGCTAACCCGGTGAAACACCGTCTCTACTAAAAAAATACAAAAAACTAGCCGGGTGAGGTGGCGGGTGCCTGTAGTCCCAGCTACTCGGGAGGCTGAAGCAGGAGAATGGCGTAAACCCGAGAGGCGGAGCTTGCAGTGAGCTGAGATCCGGCCACTGCACTCCAGCCTGGGCGACAGAGCGAGACTCCGTCTCAAAAAAAAAAAAAAAAAAAAAAAGAAAGAAAATTGTGTGATGAATATTAAAACACTTCGTAGAGCTAGAAGGGTCATTGAGAAATCGGCGATTCATTTCCTAGCACTGCCTATTGTTGTACAGCCTCCCCTGCAAAATGGGAGGGCTTTAAATCCTCTTTAACTCAGAGACATTTAGAGAGAGTGATTTGTAATGTCTCAGACACTGTTAAATGTGTTTGATATATCATTATATTTATTCTACTAATATGGTGATGGTACTAATGGGACATGCCTCACATAGGAACAGGGAGACAACCTCGATTTTACAAATGGCAGGGCAATCTCTCTCATGGAGGGATAGGAAAAAATTGGCCTTGAATCCAAAAGTTTGTATAGATGTTTAAAAAAAAAAAAACATGACTTTGCTTTCTTGAAAATTTATCCAATTGAATTTCCTTTCAAATGAGAACTGAATGATTCCTTCTCTTTAGCTAGACCTGGGCTTCATAAATACCATCTCTGCACAGTATATTACGCACATCATTTATTCAGCAGATATCATAATATATTCAGGGCTGCTCTTAGGAAGAGAAATTTCAATATTAGATAAAAATAGTGAGATGGCGACGGTAACAGTGTTTGTCTGGTACACAGGGTAAATAGGATTGTTAGCGATTGCTAAAGGCTTCAGGAAAAGATAGGGAAACAAAGATAGCTCGTGCCAGATTCTGAGCCAAGCAGTTACAGAGGTTCAAGGAAGCTTGATTACCTTCTGCCACCGCGTACTTCTAAGCAGGCCCAGAGATGAGTTCCCCCTTTCTTATATTTTCTTGTAAGAATGGCTGAATGTTATCCTAATTAGAAATCTGCTCAGATTTGGAAACAGGCTGGCGTTGTCTTCTCTCCCTAACCCTCCTTCCTCCCACTTCTCTGTATGTCTCTCTCTCTCTCTCTCTTTCTCTCTCTCTCTCTCTTTCACACACGCACACACACACACACACACACACACACACAGGCACTCATGATAATGTCCACTGTCCACAGAGTCAGAGACTTGTCTGAGCCTGTCACCCAACTGGCTTGACACAGGCTCTGGGCCTCTCTGTATGTGAGTTCCTGGATCTGCATGGGCAGTGATTGGACTGACAAATCTCTCCAAGCCTCCCTGCCCATGTCCTCTACATCCAAAGTGCTGGCCTATATGGAACACTCACAATGCCCGAGTCTGGTTCTGTGTTTTATACGTATCAACTCCTTTAATCCTCACAACACCCAGGGAGATATGCAGCATTAATCCCTTCCTTTGGTGAGGAATCTCTCCACCTGACAGACAAGGAAACAGGTGAGGTACCAAGAATTTAAGGAATTCACTCAAGGTCACATCCAGGAAGTGGCCAAGCCAGAATTCCAACCTAAGCCACGTGGTTTCAAAAGCACAGAGCAGAAAGCCCAGCACAGAGCCCAGCCTCAAAGGCACAGAGCTGCAGTGAATGCCCCTCTGGTAGACACTCCAGAGCAGTGGCTCCTGTATGTCCACTCACATGTGCGTGAACACTCATGAATGTACCCGACACTCTGCTTGGCACACACAGAGCTGAGACTTGCGGAAGTGTGCTAGTGTCATCAGAACCAACCCAGGGTTTGTTCAGGGAAGAGTGGCCCAGGGAAGAAAGAACTGCAATTTAGAAGAAGAAGAAGTCAGTGCAGCAGAGGAGGCCCTGCGGATCCCAGACAGCAGGGAGGCAGCCCAGGGCTAAGGAGTCGAGGGGCTCCCAGTGAAAGACACATTCACAATGTGAAGGATGGGTCAGATATGGAAATGGGAAAGGCAAGCCAGGTGAATACACAGGACAAAGAAGCACAAAGTGACAGGTGGGCAGGCTCTCACAACAATGGGGCTGGGCTCAGGGCTGCTTTGTGTGAGGGAAGGGAGGCAAGAAGGCTGTAATAGCAAATTTGAACTATTTTTTGTATTGTTTTGTTTTAAACAAAGCTGAATGCCAATGAAGTGTCTGCAGGGGCTTTGGAAAGTCTGGTTGAGTTTTTGCACAAGGGTTCTCGGGCAACCTTGTAGATGCCTGGCAAGGTTGCAGCAGAGCCTGTAATTCTCACCCTTCTCAAATCCTCCCAAAAGCCTATACAATGGTAGACCATGCATTTCTTTATTATCTTCTACACAGGGACCACCTGGATCCTTATCTAAGAACATAGACTTCAAGTTACTACAGTTAACCGACCTCCTATTCATTCTTCTCATTTTTTTTCTGAGGCTAGGGATAAGATGCTTACATAGATACACTATGCATTTCATGGTTCTATTTATTTCCTTTTTGCTTTTACATGTGAGGCCCAGGGGGCCCACTGCACAGGAGGAGCCCGGGAATGCGTGGGAACCATTAGTGCTCTGTGGGACCGGAGCTTGCTCTAGCAGCCATTGTTTTTGCCTCATTAAGAACTTTCTTGTTTCTTCACCCACCAGTAATAGTTGTTTGTTGTTGTTTTCTCAAGCATTCTGACAGTTTCAAAACCACGAAGCATGACTCAATCCTAGTGGGGGCTCAGTTTAATTCTCTGAATGAACAGAATGCAATTACATATGTAGGAAGATTTTTTAGTCTTTCTTTATCTACTCTGTTCACCCACCTTAAGAACCAAGCTCCAAACTGAAGTACAGCAGGTGATGTGTGTGTTTTTCTCACTTTCACCTCCTGGAGAGCCAGCTCCTCTAGCGAGGGCCTCCATGTACATGTTCCCACTTAGCCCCCATTATTTCTTCAGGGTCAACTTCCTTATTTCCTTTGACAGCTGAGAAAGTTGAAGTTTAGAGTCATTACATAATGCTGAGAAACATAGAAAGTGGTTTTAAAAAAATAAACAAAAATGCACCTGATTCTAAAGTTTGTGTTCTTTCCACTACACTCAATTTGCTTCTCCTAAATGAAAAAAAAAAGGTATACACGTAGGAAGCTTCAAGTTCAGTCTCACTCTCTGTAAAATGAGATAGTGAAGATTACTCAAAAGCTGACTGGAAGTATTGAATTATTCCTGGCTTATACATTGTAGCGGATAAGGTAGGTAAATTCAGTGCTAATTGAATTTTGTGTTAGGCTATTCTCATACTCTTATAAAGAAATACCTGAGACTGGGTAATTTATAAAGAAAGAGGTTTAATTGGCTCATGGTTCCCCAGGCTGTACAGGAAGCGTGGCTGGAGAAGCCTCAGGAAACTTACAATCATGGTGGGAGGTGAAGGAGAAGTAGGCACATTTTACATGGCTGAAGCAGGAGAAAGAGAAAGAGGGGGGGAAGGGGCTACACAGTTTTAAACAACCAGATCTCCTGAGAACGTATTCACTGTCACAGCAACAGCAAGGGGGAAGTCCACCCCCATGATCCAAGTACCTCCCACCAGGCCCCTCCTCCAACACTGGGGATTACAATTCAACATGAGATTTGGTGGGGGCACAAATCCAACCGATATCAAATTTCAATCTGGATCTTTTAAAGGAAGAATCAAAGGAATGCTCTAATGCGTTGCTGAGTGGATAAGGGAACCGGAAGTACGAGAATTCAAATGACTTGTTCAATTTCACATGGCTCATTACTTGGTCCTTTGATTCTAAATCCAGCATGTGGGGTTTAGCCAATGGATTGTTTGGAAAGAACAATTGGACTAGATCTTCTGATTTCTCTTCTTCCATCCCATCTCCTGATTTAATTTCTTCCTCTTTCCCTTTCCATTTCTATCAGTATAGAACAGAGAAAACAAACAAACAAACATCAAGAAACATAGGTTTGGATTTTTCTCCTCTTTTTTTGCTCTGTGAGTCTGCAAAAGTCTCTTGAACTCTCTGAGATTGATTTCTTCCTACATAAAAGGAAGGAATTGGCCTAAACTATTTTAAGATTTTAAATCTTAATGTCTCCCTTCCTCTCCCTTGCCACATTCACCTCCTCCTCTTGTGATCTAGTCTCCGGAAACTGGAAGATTACAAGCAGAAAACTAGCCTGATACACTTAGCATATGCAAATGCTGTGCCAGAGAGACCACCAAAGCTTGGATTCCTCCTTCTGACTCTCCAGAGAGATGTAGGGCCAAGCCTTTCAGCCAGGGCAGAAGGATTCTAAGTGTCTAAGCATCTCAAGTACATAAAACTTAACTAGCATTCTGCTCTGGATTCTGCCCCAAGCCAGTTCCACCTCATCAAAACACCCCTGGGGTGAGCTGTGATTCCTGGGAGCCTGTCCTCCCTCAAGACAACAGAAAGTGCTTCCTCCTGTGCTTCTCAGGAGTGCCATGCCTATTGCTCCACCTTAACAAGAGCAAGCAAAGCCTCAGAGCAGGATTTGCAAATAAGGGATGGGGAATGGAGGCCTGGGGAAAGTGGAAAAAGAGTTAAGAAAGGAAGACGGAAGATGCAGGGGGTGGAAAATAGGAACTGAGGACTGAGCAGCAAGCAGGAAGAAAGAGAAGGGAGGCAGGGAATCCAGCAGGGGGACAGGCAGAAAATAAGACAGAGGCAGGAGCAAAAGGGAAAAGCCCGTGGTGCTAGTTTGAGGCACTGCACCTTGCATAAATTCCAAAATTTATCACTTCTACTAAATGTAGAACTTACTGTACATTTACCAGACAAGCTACTGCACTTTGCAGTATCCTTGAGAGATGGAGGTGGATAGAGGGACTGTTACTTTTTGCCATCATGAGGAGGACACGGACTCTCAGACAAGATAATCCTTCTGAAGCTACTTGAGAGTGAAGTGCAGACCGAGGCCCCTGGATTCTAGAGCCCAGAACCCCCAGTCGGCCTGGACTTCCAGCCTCCAAATTCAGGCCTGTTCCGACCCAGCTCAGACACATAGCCAAACTCAAAGGCATGAAAATCAATTAGAAAACATGAGAGAAGATGATTCTTAATCTGAACCAGACACACCAAAAGACTTGGAGGCTAGGTCCCAAATGCACCACCCCCAACCTCGATATTTCTTTTGTATATTACAGGCCAGCAAAATTAACGTCTGCTTGAAAATCACACAGAGGAGGCTGGTGTGACTGCAAGTCTAGCAATGAATGCACTTAGTAATTCTGTAATTTACCATTTGACCACAAATATATGGCTAGCAGGAGGGAACAAGTGCTGGGGACTAGACACAGTTAAATCAGAACAAGCATCCATCCTTCAGAAGTTTACCACGTGGTCAAAGACTAAATGTATGTGTTCAAGTATCTTTTTTTTTTTCTTTGTCTGAGACATGGCCTCACTCTCTCACTCTCTCACCCAGACTGGGCTGCAGTGGTGTGATCTCGGCTCACCGCAACCTCAGCTTCCCAGGCTCAAGCGAATCTCCTGCCTCAGCCTCCCGAGTAGCTGGGATTACAGGCACGTGCCACCACACCTGGCAAATTTTTATATTTTTAGCAGAGATGGAATTTCACCATGTTTGCCAGGCTGGTCTCGAACTCCTGATCTCAAATGATCCACCTACCTTGGCCTCCCAAAGTGCTGGGATTACAGGCATGAGCCACTGCTCCCAGCTAGTTCAAGTATCTCTTTACAAAGATTTTTAAAAAGGAATGAGAAAAGAAAGTCTGTGTGGTTTGGCTAATGAAGCATAAGCTTCAGTGCTGGCCTGGCATCTTTAACAGATTAGCTCTGAAGTCAGATCAACCTTGTAGATCCTCAGTTTTCTCATCTATAAAATGGAGCAAGCAAGAGTCATGATATCCAGATGCTGTGCAGACTCCAGGTGATCCTACGGTATACTCGGTATACTCCATATGCCTGGCATATCATCAGGGGCCCCACACATGCACATGTTTCCCTTTCATTCCAAATAGGGAATGTTTTTTCCAGTTTTAAGTTGATGCTATTTCCTCATCTGCATTTTTTTTTCCATTCTTAATAAGTTGAGTAAGAGGGACAGTGAACTGAAAAGGGAAAACATGTGAAAATGCCGAGAATTCTGAAAATACATCTTTCCAAATTGTGCAGCTTGGTGTTGGCAAGATGACAAGGGCCCCAGAAACCGGGTGCAAACACAGCACAGCAAAATCACGCAGCTTGCGTGTGCAGTATATGTATGTTACATGCCAACTGCTGAACAAGTGCTTTTAAACAAATGACAAATATGATACGATGCTCTGAGGATCAGGCCAAGTGAATGCAAGGGTTTTCAAGATTCAGATGTGGACACGAGGTTCCTCTCGTTCTCCACCCACCAGCCCTTGCCAAGCCCGAGACCCCATCACAACACTCCTTTTGCCTCAACCTCTCTATCCGCGGCACCACACGCATGCACACGCCATCAAGAGACCACAACTCCATCCCTCGTGTTAAGCATGTAGGCTGTAGAATATCGGACGGCACATTATTTTCCCAATCAATTTACAAACTTAACTAATAATTTAATTCACCGCATGACAAATCCACTAGCTCATGCCGAAAGCAACTTAAATGGAACGGTCATAAAATTCCCTTCTACGCCTTTGCTTGATGCCATCGTTAAAAAAGAGAAGGGATGACGAAGTGAAAGGGAAAGTGCAGTGATTCTTTTATGTGAAGATTACATTTAAAAATAACCGACTAACCGTCTGCACTTTTCGGGGGCCTGACGTCTCGAAACGCATTTAGATTGATGCAGGCTGGGGCTGAAGTTCTCGTGCTGAGTAAACAGTCAAGTGTTCTTAATAGGAATTGCAGTTTCTCGACATCTGTTAGGGAAAAGGGAATGGCGAAACAACAATTTAGAGTGAGATTGGTTTTGTTAAATGCATTTAAATTCCAAGATTAGTGGTGTTCTTTCTTTTTCAATTAGCATTTACTTGTAGAAAGGTTACAGATGAAAGGGCTGGGGAAGAGATCGGGTGGATTTTTTTTCCTTACTGAGAGGACACTCCAAAGCATAGTAAAGCTAAAATAGGAAGAGAACATAAGACTTAAAAGAACTTAAAACGGATGCCAAATTGAGACTGCAAATCTTGAAGGGAAAGCATTTAAAATAAAATAAAATAAAAATAAAGTGAAGTTGAATCTGGATTTGATGATCCTGTCCTCTGGGCAGAAAAATCATAAATTGCTTTGAGAAAATACAGGGATTTCTATTTTCCAAGCCAGTTACTAAGCAAAATTTGTGTTATTTCTCAGATATATGCCATGGTTCTGTGTGAGTGTGTAAAGAGCTGTAACTAGCTCACTTTTTTTTTTTTTTTTTCTGATAGAAACATAAACAGAGACGAAAAATGTAGGGAATGTTTCACCTGTTTTACTGCCATTAAATAAACCTCATCTGCTACCAAGCTGTTTTGGGTGACATTTGCTAAATAAATACATTTTGTGGGAGACTTGAACACTGAAGTATAGAGACATGCAACCAATGTTCTCAGATGAATCCTGTTTGCTTCTCAGTGCCTATACCCCTACCCCAGGGGGATAGTGAAGTGGTAAATTCAGGTTTATGTTTCCACATTGGTATTTTATTTCCAAACTTACACAGCTACAACCAAAAGTACATGCTTTTGTTACTAGCATTTCTTGTAATTCTCTCTCTCTTTCTGCTCCCTAACCCAATTTTCCCCTCTTCCTAACTACCTTCCTCTTTCCCTCCACAAATATCTTTATTGTATTTTTTTTAAAAATTAGGGAGTATTCACTATTTCTTTACACTTCTATATGGATTTCACTTTAAAAAAATCTATCAGCATGTATATTTTGTGCATGTCTGAAACCTTTAAAATATTGTTCAATTTTCATGATTATTTAAAAATATGTTTATTGAGTACTTGCATAAGGTGAAGGCATTGCTGCTATTTCCACTTAAAAAACTAATACATATATTTTAAAAGAATGTCTGCCAAGACTGTTCTCTGACGAAGTATCTCTGTGGATATTTAAATGGCACCAAGATGGATTACTGTTTCTGATTATTTCTCATGTAGGGTATCAGCGATTTTGCAGAAATCCTAATTGATGAAAATGATGGAAAGGAAGCTTTGAATATGGGGTGTTGTTATTGCACTGGCTGGACAACCAGATGGAGCTATTCTCAGTCCCCAGCACACAGATAGAGAATCTATTCAACAATAACCAAAGAGGTATACAGTTCTAGAACATTCTGCCACCAGACTTCAGGCACCAGGAGGCCTCCGTAGGCAGGGTTCCTCGGGCTTCTCAGCTGGCTTCCTTGGAGAAATTTCATATGCTGATTCCTTTCAATTATCTGTCAATTTTCAAAATGCAAATAGAAACATGCAGTCATCACTTTGGTACTCACCAACTGATTTCTTCCAAGCACCCAGACCATAAGTGAATGCAGTTCAATATGTTCTCTTCCTTTTTTTAAGTGGAGTTAATATTACTGAGCAGATTTTGGTCAGCTTCCAGGAACCCAGCGTGTGGAGAGGCAGAATTTTATTTTAGAAGCACAAGTTGGTTTGAAAAATGTGAACTTACCCCAACTCTTTCTTTGTCTCATCTTTCTTACTAGACATATTTTATTTTCCTAAAGAAAACATAAATAAAAACCAAAAAAAATGTCTTCATTGATACACACACACACACACACACACACACACACACACACAATTTAGGTCAAATTATTTTTATTACTTACGATGTCTTTAATTATTTTACATATTTATAACAGAAAAAAGTAAGAAGAAAAGGAAAAATTGTGTATAACTTTAAGAACAGGAGACAACAAATAATAAATATTTTGCTATGATTTCTTTTTCATATTCTATGCATATACATTTTATGGAATTGAGTTCACACTGTTCACACAATTTTGATTTCTGTATTTTGACTTTACCTTTATCAATAAGCATTTTCTTTATATCACTAAAATTTCTTTATTAACATAACCTTATACATATACACAAAATGTTAGCTAATCATTCATCTGTTTAAGGGCATTTTGTAATTTCCAATATTTTTTCCTTTATAATTTCGGGTAATGTTTAAATAAGCCAATTTATGGAAAAGAGCTACCTATGTTGGATTACTTGCTTGGAATGAATTCCTGGAAATAGAATTACTGGGTCAAAGGATACCAACATATTTAATGTCCCCAAAGGCATATTGGCAAATTGTCTTCCGTACAAATTATATCAATTTACCCCCTGTAACTAGTATATAAAAGTGCCTGTTTCACAGTACCTACCTTGCTCCAAGATCTTTAAAATCTCTGCAAATTTGAAAAATGAAAAAAATGATAACTATTGCCTGGAACAATGTGTTAAAAGATGTACTGAGCAATACATTTATTTTAAAAAAATTTTAATTCACACAAAAAATGTAAAAGCTTGTACATGGGATGTTTTCTGACCAATAAATGCTAAAAAGCCATAATGTTTCATCATACATAGTAGATTATTTTGTTCGAAAACCTATTACATTTTGCATGTTGCTATAGCAGTCTTTCTAGTCCAGAAAACACTTCACTAAAACAGCAACAATATCAATTTACTGCATACGGCTGCAGGCAGCTCACACTAGATTCTAAACATGATTCAGTGGGCATCTTTAAGAGTGGAATATCCATGACTTATCTTGCCAGGCTTCGTACTATGCCAGTGGGGAAGGTGGATGGTGCCATTGTTATTTGGGCAGCCATGCCGAGCTCAAGGAAGAAAGCTCAAGGAAAAAATTTTCCAATATTGAAAAAATATTGGAAAAATATTGAAATTGTTTGAAAGCCTGGTTTAAGACAGTCTTTTTGAGATTTAGCCCTAGAGAACACTCAACTAAACGACCAAGAGAGGTGGAGAGAAGACTGTTAAAAGGTGCAGAAAAACCCAACAACAGAATGAAAAGACATAGGAAGAACCTTCTCATGCAAATGAACTTACCATAGAGAACCCAGAGGTCACTGAAAAGCACCTTTGTGCTCTAACAGTACAAGGTTCAAAAAGGAAAGATTCAGTCAATAATTGCTGTGTTTGTCTAAATCTGTATTCCCCCAGGCTATTGTGTTTTCCAAGTTAATAAAGTCAATCCTATTCCTTGAAGTTTTCTACTAGACATTGGAGTTTTCCTCTAAGGCTCAACCTACAGCAAACCCTAAAAGATCTCAAAATAGCCCTAATAACTGAGGGTGGATTTTGAGGGTAAAGGAAAGATCAATTACTCTTTGAATATACTCAATATATAAATTAGCACCAAAAGTATCTCTATTTATATGACTGTAATCATGTATTCTTCTTCATCAAAAGTTGCCAGCAATAGTGAGTAGACACTTTAACACCACTGATTATTCAAAACCAAATAAAAAAAACAAGAAAGAAAAGGAAAGAAATTAAAAATCCACCAACTTAAAGAAGCACATTCTACCTCCCCAAATCCTCAATTCCCTTAACTGTCAGATTTTTTTTTTAACTGAGCCAGTCTTCGGAGATGATGGCATTTTTTATTGTAAGAATATTCTAGTGATCAATTCCCGCTTAATGAAGTGTTCCCTAAATTAAATCTACCCTTTCTGAAAGGTTACTCCCCAAACAAAATGAACAGGAAAATGCCTCCAGTCCATATAAATGTCATCCTGCCCTCCAGTAAATCTGTTTTAATCACTATTTTTAAGGAAGCAGCCCGATTGAATAGGAGAGAAGCTCAATTACCTTGTATACTAAGACAACTGTCACAGGGGGTCACAAACAGTGCCTTTCAGAGGCGCCTTCCTCCGGAGAGATGCAAGACACACTTTGTTCTGCAAATGATTTGTCCTTTTCCTTTTTTTAAAAAAAAAAAACAGAGAACCATGTCCCACTGGTGAAAAGAAGAGAAGGAAACTGGTAACAATTGAGGACGTACTATGCTAAGGCTCTTTCACTAATTCCTTACCACAAGATTATTAAAGGACTATTTTTCTTTCTTTCTATGGAAATAAAAATGAAGTCCCAGAGGGGTAAGCTCACCCTAAGGGTTGCAGCCACAGGACTGGAGAAAGGAGAGGTGACACTTACGCTCCATTCCGTGCAATTACAAGAGTACCTCTGCTAATAAACCAGTTGCTGACCCCAAATCAGAATTGAAAAGTCAACCAAGTAAGGACACTCCAAAGAACACTGGTTGGAAAATGACAAGCAGCAGGTATCTCCTGACACCTATTCCAAACAGCCGTGTGCCTTGGATTGGGTTTCTGTAAAGGCATTCATATGCTTTGCAAAGCTAATGTACGGAGGCAGCCTTCAGTGCTTATGTTTTTTGGAATTAAGTTGCATGACTGTGCCTTGCTCTCTAAAATGTGTAAATGTGTAAATTATGCTGAAACAGATTGCCAATGCAAGTTGAAGAAATGAAAAATATGGTGCACTCTCACGGCAAGGGTGCAAGGGCACAGGGGTGTGGCTTGCCACCTGATGTTAAAGGCAGCCTCCAAACTCTCCACGCTTGGGGCTTCTAGAGAGGATGATGGTGAAAAAAGGGATAGCGAAATATAAAGAAGCTAGATGTCTTTTCCAAGAGCCCAGTTACCCCTAAACACCATCTCTTACTGGCACAAAAGAGGCTATGTAAATTATCATGTTACCTAAGTCCTATTTTCAATTCATATTTCATTTCCCCAATTCACCATGTCCTAATAGAAATGCCACATTAACTTGCCAAATTTTGATCCCAAAGATACTCAAGAAGAAAAAGATAGAAAAAATGCCCCCACCAAACACCCCACCACATCTCCCTAACTCCGTAACTGCCAAATTTCCAGTGGAGGAGTGTGTGCGTGTCCATGTGTGTGTGCGTACTCACATCCATGTGTTTGTGGCTTCCTGTTAGTTATTTTAATGTTGCTTCAGTTTACTGTGATGAGGAGACTAATTCCATCTATAAAAATGTCATAAAGAAAAAAGACAGCTCTTCTCTTTAAGGAAATGAAAAGAAAAATACTCACAGACATCAGTATTTGATAAGTTGAAAAGGAAGAGTGAATGCCAATCATTTCTGTAGCCTTAAATGCTCTCATAAAATGAAGAAATGATACAAAAATTATATTGGGTCAATAATGACTTACTTTATGAGACATCGGGGTCAAAATGTTGTCTGTGATTGCTGAATAAATTGCTGAAAGATATCTAGGGTTCAATCCACTCATTCTATGGACAAGGAAACTAAAAATGTCTGATAACTTCCTCAGATCACACAGCAAGAGTCATTTAGGATACAACCTACATCCCTGCTAATTCTTTGCCCTGTGTTCTTCTCAGTACAGGTCATCAACTGAAAATTCATTTTGAAAATCATTTTGAAAATTTAGCCAGACTATATTTCTCCAGTGCCCAAAAATGTTTCAAGAATGAGATAAGACTGGTTTGAAAATAAATGGATAATGAACATTGTGAATTTTCCTAAAGGTCACAGTTGGACAATGAAAAGGAAGAAATTTAGATACTACATACCAAGGTAGGACTTGCAAGGCGGCAGAACCATGTTTCTGTAGAAACTCATTGGCACATGCAGACCAATTCAATTGGGAGGGAGACTGGGCTAGGAATGCTAAAAATAGTGATATCTAATTGTAGACAAAGGTTTTAGTAGGTGTGAGGGAGCCTTTCAGATTTGCAATGGTTATTCTCTTGTTCCTCTTTCCTTTCCTTTTCTATTGTTCCCTCTCATTTCTTTTCATTGGCTACCATGAGAAAGAGATAAGATGCTGGAGGTGACAGCTCTGAACTGGCAGTGCCCTGAAGATCTTTTTTTTCCTCTAGTCTTAGTACAGAGCACTGTCTATGTTGCAAAGTATAATAATGAAATTTAAAAATTGGCCAGGTGCAGTGGCTCGCGCCTGTAATCCTAACACTTTGGGAAGCCGAGGCAGGTACATCACCTGAGGTCAGGAGTTCAAGATCAGCCTGGCCAACACGACGAAACCTCGCCTCTACTAAAAATACAAAAAAAAAATAGCCGGGAATGGTGGCATATTCCTGTAGTCCCAGCTACATGGGAGGCTGAGGGAGGAGAATCACTTGGATCCAGGAGGCGGAGGTTGCAGTGAGCTGAGATCACGTCATTGCACTCCAGCCTGGGCGACAGAGTGAGACTCCATCTAAAAAAAAGAAAAACAAATTAATGAATGTTTCTGTTTGAATTAATAAAAGTTGGGTCTTATAAAAGAAGGGGAACAAGTTTGTTTGCATCCGCTACTCTGGCCTCGCATGGTATTGATGACTTGATGCCAGATGTCCCATTTGTTTCTCAGAGACATCATGCAAAATGAGACCTGGAATCAAAATGTTTATATATTAGAAAGCAGCATTGCCCTTTTATTAACTAGTTTTTTTATTTTTTTATTTTTTTGAGACGGAGTCTCACTCTGTCGCCCAGGCTGGAGTGCAGTGGCACGATCTCAGCATTGCCCTTTTATATACAAGAATCCTGCTAGCCAACATAAAGGGGCCCCAGATGGAAGCAAGAAGGAAGACCTATGACATCTGAGTATACCAGATCCACCATCCAGTACCATCTTTCCCTTTTTCAGCAAATGATTCATAACCGAAGATGCTGATGCTTCCAAACACTAGAGATTATTGAGAAACCATAAAGGAGTCTCCGAGTGAATTTGATCTTAAGTTCCCATCACTACTAAATAAATACAATTATTACATGAAAATAACTTGTCTCCACATCTAATGAGCAGCTATTCTGTGACTCTCTTGAGATTAAAAAAAATACACTTTTTATCTTTATTTCTCCTTTGAAGTTTTACATTTTCATCACCTAGGACATTGCCTGTCATTTAATAGGCATTTAACAAATATTAGGTAAATAAATAAATATAGCCAACAATCAACCAAATAGAAAAATACTAGTTTTTAGGGCACTCAAGGGCCTTGGGCTTCTGATAATCTGAAACAGTTCTCTGCTATGTTCCTATTTCTGTGATTTTTGTATCTGCAATTCTAAATGTGGTTGAGTTCATTCAACATTTCAATTTAAATCCCCAAATTAATTATCAAGAGACCATCATGAAAATTAATATATTTATTAAGAAGTATGTCCTCTAAATTCCTTTAGTATTTTATTTTGATTGAAGGTAGGTAACTATAAATAACTTCTGGAAATGATTTTTTAAAGCTTCAGAGCACATACTTTGTGTCAGATGTCATCCTGAGCATTTTCATATATATCATTTAATCATCCACAGCTATGCCTATGATGTCAGTCTTATTCCACCTTCTGACGACTCACTCCAGAATGAAGGACCACATTCAAGGTCATTCAAACAGTGGTGGAACTGAAATTTGAATCCATGTGTGTCATTCATGGCAACCGAATATAAATATAAAAATGAAACATTCTTTTAAAAATAACTCAAGATTCTTGAGGATCAATCATGAGTGCACCATATTTACCCAGACGCTCTGTCAAAGAATGCCATTTGTCAGGAAACTACTTCACAAGAACTTTAACAATTTAGTTTCTCGAGTGATTGATTTCAGAGTTGACTCTCATTAGATTCTTGCAGGCTATGTTTAGCAAAATGGATTATGTAATCCATTTTTTTGAACTGAATTTTTATTATTAAATATATTTTCTAGTCAACTAGTCATGATTGAACTTTTTGATGGCTTCAACTTCAAAACTACTTCTTACATAATTTTAAAATCCAGCACTAAAAATGTGTCAAGAAACATAAATTAGCATTTCTAGAGGGGAAGAATGAATGTGCATTATTCAAATTTTCTCTGGAAAAGAGGTGAAGTGGAAGGACTAATGCAGTGTAATCACTCTAACCCTCACCAGTATATTACTGTAAGCAAGTCAGTTCATCTCTTTAAGCCTTGGTTTTCTCATCTGCAAATTGGGAATCATAAAAACACACATCTTTTCAAATTACTTTTCGAATTGCCATGAGAGCACAGAGGAAATGTCTGTAAACAGAGTTCATTAAACTCTAAAACAAATGCAATTTCTTGAAAGAGTTTGCGGTGCTACAGGCCAGACTTGCTTTCTATGTTGACAAGAGCAGGCTCAATTTTCACCAGCAGAGCAGTCACCAGCACTTACTCAAGAATGAATCCGTACCAGCCACTTATGTTGAAGCAGTAAATCAAGGTGTTGCTATGACTGATAGACCATTTGTTTATTATTGAGACTATTGTTTTCAATTGTTGAGTCCACCACTTTTCACTCTTAATCCTGGAAAGTTAAAGAAGCTTCTTTGAAAAATATCATAGTTATTAACATCATAATAATTACCTTATAGTGATTAAGTGGATCATAATTATATGTTCATTCTGTCTTCTGTTTAAAACACAGTCTATGTGGGAGAGAGCCCTGATGCCTTTGCAACAGTCGGGTGTGTACCATCATAACCTGGCATATTTCCAGCTGGGGTAATTGCATTCTGTTCACCAAAAATTCCCTGTAGTTTTCCCTAGAGAAGGTCTCCCTCATTTCCTGCTCAAAACCAGCTGTGCTGTGGGGCTGGAAACAGCTGCCACATCGCTACCCTAAGGTAGCTATGTTTCAACACGGGTTCAAACGAGGCTTAGGTAATCCTATGATCAAGGCTTCAGAGAATACCAGTGAGCATCCAGACATTTCTTTAGCTGTGAAAAACAGCAAAGCCTTCTCAATCACACATATCAGTAGATACTGTAATTGGGGAGGGGGATATAGCTTTATTTTTGCATTTATTTTAAAATAGAAAAAACTCATCCGTTATATCAGATCATGTACCTCCAGCTGCCACAACGCTAATCGGTGAATTAACAGTCTATATTATTTTAACTGTTCATAGTGAAAGATGGCCTAGTGCACCTCCTAATTAATTACTGAGTTTCTTGCAAGACTCTCCAGTTGGAGCTAAAATTGATATAAAACCTAGACCTCTTTCTGAACTATGATCTTGCAGATGTATTTTTGAATGAGAACATGATTCTGTTTACATGATGTTTAGTGAAAGGGACAATGTAGATGTTTGTGGCTTCGTGCGGGCCTCCCATAAAACCCCATGCAGAAGATGAAACATGACACCCGCTTTGTAAGCCATCCAAGACTCCTACCCCCAGTCCATACGTTTCATATGTATGTAATCAACTTTTATTGGTTCTTGAATTACATTCTGCGAGCACAGAACTCCCCTTTGCCAATTTGAGCACAATAACAGAGCTTGGAAGTGTCATTAATAAAGGGCCTTGTGGTTTGAGCACAGTGAAATGTTTATAAGAACTCTCGCTTCTACCAATACTGATTTTGGTGGCAGAAAAGATTTAGAGAAGATAGTTCACAAAAAGAAAAATAGATGGCATCAAAATAGCCCCTTTATAAGCTAAAGGTGAACAAACTTTCATTCATTTGTTCTCTACTGAGTGCCTCCTGTGTAAAAGACATAAAGTAAGTAGACATGACCTAGATGGGTCCATCCATGAACTCACACAGAGGTGACCTATTCCTAATCAATCAAGTGTTCACAGAGTGTTATCATCTGAAAGGGAAGCATATAATCACAGAAGAATATTTCTAGAAACAGCAAATCATATATACACCGTGGTCCAAACCAGAACTTTCTGTTCATCTTTGCACATTCTGGAACTCAGTCAGGTTGGCAGAATGGTCTCATGTCTAGACTGATAGTAGCCAAGCTCATAAAGTCAGATGTATAGCTTCCAAAATGTTGTTTGACTCAGTTTGACAAAATGCTCAAAATACTAATGTGGAACAAAATATTTACTCTTTGTAGGTAGATACACTGAGAAAGCCACTGAGGCTTAAAGTTGCTTAGTGAGCAGAGCATCAGGGCCCAGAAAGTGGAGACGTGGTTCTGACACCTGGCTAGGGTAACTCCACACCTGCATCACCACCAGAAAGACTCTGTGTGAGGGACTAATTTTACTTGGACACTTTTTGAACACTGTCAGGTCTAGATGGCTGGATATCCCGTTTTTGTGTCCTTGGCTGCTCACAAAGGGTTTTCTCCTGGTAAGCATAACAAAGGTATCCACTTCTTAAATGATATCCTCATTCCGATTCTAACTCTCAGACATTATTATTGAGCCCCCGGATTGGGATTTAAGCTGTACCCACACTTCAATGCACAGTTAGAAATTGTTTCTAACCCACCCATTATGTGTGGATTTGATTATCTTAAATCTCAGAGAACAATACTGATTCCAGGGTTAGCAATTACCTATTGTCACCTCCAGGAGGAATCAAATCATGTGCAATGCAAACTTCATCCACCGTGCACAACCCACAAGAATGTACCTTTGTACACAGGTCTCATTTTGGTCTGGGTCCCATTTGGGACCTATGTCCTTCCTGTGTCCCATTTGATCTGGCTCTTCATCTTCTACATGTAATTCCAAGCCATTCACACCTCCCAGGCTTCCCTTTTGCCTTTGATAACTTCTTTGCATGTACCTTCCTTCAAATATTTCTTACATCTGCCTCTTTCTGACTATTCGCATTGCTGTTATTGTGAATCAGATCCTGGCTACTTCCAAACTGACCTACCGTGAACATTTTATTGCCTCTGAACCAAGCTTTCACATTCATCAAATCACTTCCCAACACAAAACTCTTCATTGGACTCTCTACCCTATAGCCAAGATTCCATACTCCTTAGTCTGGATTCTGAGACTCTCCACAATGTAACTACCAGCTGCATACAGTCAACAAAGTACATCTTTCAGCATCTGAAGACCTGGACTCTAGGTCCATTTCTACTGGTTCTAAGCTTAATACAAGCATTTCGATACTCTGAATCTTAAGGGTATTTTTTACCCAGGAAAACACAATACCTGTCTACTGCAGTGGTGGAAAGGATCTCAAGAATAATCTTCTGTAGAATATCCATGCCTCTGAACACCTTTACTCATACTTCCAACATTCGCCTTCCAACTTGCTTTCTGTTTCTGTGTCACCCTAGGATCAATTGCCTACCTCCCTAGCTCTAGGAAAATTTTAGAGTCCACTCCTATCATTAATTCTTCTCACCATCTCCTCTGCATTTAGGCAAATTGGGGTAGGTTCCAGATCTTTAAATAGTTTTAGAGAGCGCAAAATCATGTTAGGCAGATTAACAACAAATAACGAAAGCCCTAAAATTCTAGAGAAATGTGTTCTTTATTCTATTGACAGTGGAGACTCCATAAAACTCAAATGATGGCCAATATCAATATAATATGCTACTTTCTGAGGAATATTTAATCCCTTAACACTGAAGACAAAAAAAAAAGGAGAAGGAATAAACTCAAAGAACATGTGCAGCTCTGGAAATTGTATTGGACTTACTAAAGAGAATTTTGGTCTGAGATACTGCCAATTGCCATCACATCCTTCTAGTTAGATCTCTGCTCTAATGGGATTAAAATGAGTAAGACTTAAGTTCTTTCTCCCCTGCTCCTTCTCCTCCTCCTCTTTTTCTTGTCTTTCTCCTCTCTTCTTTCTCCTTCTTCATAATTGTCAATGTGTTGCTATTTACAAAGAAAATGCATTCATATTTGTTTTTCATCCGTGAAGTACGTTGGAAGACTGTGATGTTCCCAGTGTACAGACTATGCAATCAAAGTTGACACAGAACTAGTAACTTGCCTGAGGTCACACAGCTAGTAAATGGAAAGCTATGATCTGAACTTTTATCTTATAAGCCTAAGATTTGTGGTTTGTCTTTAAAAGCAGTAGTGCTTTTATCATCATGCACTCAACTATTAACAAGTGCTTCAAATTTTAAGCATTCTTTCAACTGACAGGTTTAAAATGAAACCCCAAAACATTGAAAGAAAATAAAGCAATCTTTTACATAATAGATATAACAGATAAAATAATGTATTAATGAACAACTCATGAATTTATTTTGTTTTTATTTTCAAAGGAAGGGGTCAAAGTTCTTTCATTCTGGAACAATTATTGAATTTCTGTCTTTCTGCCTATGCCTTCCACGTATTTTTCAGGGCAATAGGGAAATATAGGCATACTCTCCTAAATCATGTGTCTTCTGGCTTAAAAAGTGAGTATCTTCTTTCCAAGATGACACTTCAACTGGATATGGATATGAAGTTGCTGGCAGAGTTATCTACCCCCATTAATTGTCTTCTTCAGAGAATTATTGTCCACTTACTACATTAAGGGTAACTTTATCATTTTTCCCCCACTGTTGATCAAATTTTGGATTTCATTCTGAAGAACGACTTTACAACTGTGCTAAGAATACTTCACCAAGAGCGCATGATGGATCTCATTATTTCTCATGCTTGCATTTTCCGTAACTTCCATTGGGAAGTAATTTCAGGGAAAAGGGACTTGCCCAAAATGTTGAGACTAGTCAGTGGCAGCTGGGGGTGACCATTTGTGCATGCATTTGCTTGAGCTCAGAGATCCCCAGACAACGCTCCCTCACTGGGTGTCATGCTGTCTTCCAAGGGGCCACTGTCATGCCCTTTAAAGTGCTGGTACCTTGTCATTCCTTCTTCATAGAATGTCCTTTCTTTAGTTTTTTTACATGCTTTGTTTTCTTTGGTCACTGCTAAAATGTCCCCTCTTCAGAGACATCTTCAATGACCATATTTTCTGCAGTAGATCTTCTTCTCACTTTCTCTCTCTGTTTTACATTTCTCTACATCACCTTTCAACTTGATTGTTACTTGTTGCTTTCAACTTGTTTGTTACTTGTTGCCTCTGTCTCCTACTGGAATGTAAGCTCCACTGCAGGCAGGATCTTTATATAAAGCAGGGATTCAATTAATATTTGACCAATGAAGGTTGGAGGTTTGGATGGGTGGATAGATGGCATCGTGCTGTGAAGTCACAAAAATTGCAAGAGCCAATTCGACTTATGAAAGGCCCTTGAAAATACAGTATTTTATTTAGTTTTGTTTTACTTTTGTTTCCTCACAAAAATTCTGCAAACCAGAAACTTAAAAATAATTATCTGTGTCTAGGAGGGTAGCTTGAGGTCTCCAGCCATGTATTTTGCCAAGTCTCTCCAAGATACTGCCCCTTCCAGGTCTTGAGGATTTGCACTGGCCTCTGTGTATGGGCAGGGGAATATGACTTGGTAATAGCAAGGGCTAGTGAATGTGAATCTGGAGCCAGGAATAAAATTCATAGTAAGACTCTGGAACAAGAAATAGTGAGCATGAGGTGAGAGGAATGATCCTCAAAAAGTCCGTGGTGTGGCTGGTTTTGCGGAAAGAGAGAATGAAAGACAACTGGGGACGGCCAGCCAATGAGATGGTACAGGCTTCACCTCTTCTCTGTTTTGGCTAAAATCCTCTTCTCTACATACTGACATGTAAATCACCATAAAATGTTGGGGAGTCTCCTTTGGTGGGAAAATAATTGCAGCAGATATCAGAAGACCTATATTCTGATACCACGTCTGCCTTGAGAAGTCATGCTTAGTTTCTGTGCCTCAGTTTTCTTATCTGTAAAAAGGCCTTATTTCTAAAATCCCTGTCCCATCGAAGTCAGAAATTTGGGGAGCTGATGAGCTAATTTTCTAATTACTTAGCTTAGTTGTGAAGTCCTACACAAATGTGCAGTCTCAATTATCCATCATAAAATCTTATTAAATGGTGTCTTGCTTTGTTTGGTTCAGAAAGAAATGTTTATCTTGATCTTGCATTCTGAGAGTTCACAGGAATTTTAAATCTAATTTGATTTCTCTGATTTTGACTTTCCCTCGACTTCCTATTTCAAAAGTGAAACTGAAGGAGGATCTATTTCTCTTTGGTTTCAGGTTCTAACAGTGGGGCTTTTTTTGCATTCTGATTGCAAGCACAGCCTAACAAAGCCATATTTAAATGCAGGGAAATGTCACTTACATGTTACAAAGCTCACAGAAGCAAATCTGTCTCTGTTGAATCTTTGAAGATGCTGCTTAATAAAACCGAGAGATCTTTCTGACGCTGTCCAACAAAACCTCTGTGCATATTTTTGACGAAAGGGGTAAAAAGGGAAAAAAGAGCAAGGTGATCACAACAATGGTTTTTCAGTACAGTCAGATACCTCCAAGCCTTAGTGTCACAGAGCTGATCGGAAAAGATTGGGTATTAATTATGAAGGTGCACTTCAATTTATCAGCAAAGGATATCAAACAGGCCAAACACCACAGTCTCTCATATAATTTATCTCTTCTTGTAGGGAGGCAGATAGCAACGATTTGCAAATTGCCTCCTCTGCAAAAAGAAGGGAGAAAAACATACACACACAACACACAATTAAAAGCAGATAAGCATCAGGCAATGTGTCACATTTTCAGCAGAAAGCCAAAAGTGGAGGTCTTAATCTCCGGGGTTGGTTTGCTGCAAATGTACTCCCTGATACTTCCCTTGATGTGACTATTTAACTCCTATTAAATTTAATAGGGGTCAGGCCTGATCATCAAGGGAGAAAGGGCCTCCTGGTGTGGATAGGCTTCAAGTAATAAGAATTTGGTGATTACTATATTATTTGTCCGTTCATTTTCAGATTATCTTGTAAGTGTGTGCTCCTTGTGATCTTTGGGCCAATTATGAAGAATAACATGTCGCATAGAATCTATTTTTATTAAAGCAAACTTCTTCTCTTAAGAAGCATATAATCTGGGAGGGCATATTGGCAGGATCCTAATGCAGAGAACTCAAACTGTTTTCCCCCAAACAAATACTGTCACTTTTTCTAAACTAGGTGTACGTTTATGAATCAGCTGAGCCCTCTGACCCTAAGATTAGGAGAGCATCAATTCATAGAGAAACCCCACTCAAACTTGACTTGGGTAATGGAAGGAGAGTGTAATTTTTCTGAGAAAAAAAAAGGGATCTGAACTTGGAGTCAAATGATAAAAATCTAAAACATCAGTGCTTAACAAAATTATCTGGACTCAGTTTACTCTTCTGTTAAATGGGGAGAATAAAAACACCATCCTCAAGATCATTACAAAGACCATGAAGAGTGATGTGAGCTTGTGCAAGGTGCACCAGTCACCTAACACCAGACTCCCATCTCTGCACGGAGGTGATTCGGGAAGAACAAGAGTCAACATCTATTTGCAATTTTTCTAAGTATTGCAGACTCTGAATCTTGTCAATTAAAGAAATTAGAACAACAACAATAATAAACATAGTCACATCAGCAGCATAATTTTATCGGAGAAAGGACATTTTAAAGACACAGGAACAAAAGCATTTCTTTGAAACAAAGAAAGTTATTATCATGAAAATCATGCTGCATCTCTTATTTTTCTCGTTTCACTGCAGAATGGCGAAAACAACCTCTCAAACCACCTCTGATCGACAGGCAGGTATTTAGAAGCCTCTAAAATGGACCATCAGGACAGCCACAAATAAGCTCAGTAGCTCCCAGAGAAAGTGATGGTTAGGAAAGAAGCAGGTAGTTGAGCTTTTTCTTACTTTCTCATCTGCAGATCAAAATGCCGTAATATACATACACCTAAACATGGGTACTTCCGTCTCTAAATTTTATGTCAACCCTTACTCTCCTCCTCCACACATGTCATTGGATCAAGCTTGCTACTTTTACTGCTTGAATCATCCTTAATAAATTTTGGTTTGATTAAAGCTTTGGGGTTTCAAAGTCTATTTTGTCGGATATTGATGTTGCTATTCCAGCTTTCCTTTGGATTGTACTTTTACTGTCTTTTTAACAAAATCTTTTTATCCTAAACATTTCTGTATTATTTGTATGTGACCCCCTTATAAATAGAATATAGATGAGAATTGTTTGCTTGTTCATTTAATTAACTCTTTATTTTAAGATAATTCTAGATTCACAGGAAGTTGTAAGAAATTATAGAGTGGCCAGGCGCGGTGGCTCACGCCTGTACTACCAGCACTTTGGGAGGCCAAGGCGGGCAGATCACAAGGTCAGGAGATCGAGACCATCCTGGCTAACACGGTGAAACCCCATCTCTACTAAAAATACAAAAAATTAGCCGGGCGTGGTGGCAGGCGCCTGTAGTCCCAGCTACTCGGGAGACTGAGGCAGGAAAATGGCGTGAACTGCAGAGTTTGCAGTGAACCGAGATTGCACCACTGTACTCCAGCCTGGGCGACAGAGCGAGACTCCGTCCCCCCCCAAAAAAAAAAAAATTATGACGAGTACCGTTTACCTGTTTCTACCCAATGTTAACATCTTGCATAACTCTAGTTCGATATCACAGCCAGGATATTGACAGTGTTGTGGTCAAGACATGGAACACTCCCATTAACATGAGGTTCCCACTGGTTACCCTTCTGTAGCCACATCCACCTCCCTCTGCCCTTACCCACCCTAAACCCATGGTAAGCACTGCTCTCTTCTCTCTTTCTACAATTTCCTTATTTCAAGAATGGTATGTAAATGGAAACATGCTATCTGTAACATTTTGAGATTGACTTTTCTCACTCAACATAATTCTTTTGAAATCCATGCAGGTCATTGTATTAACCAAGTTAGTTCCCTTTTATTGCTGAGTAGTATTCCACAGTATGGATGCATCACAGTTTAACAATGTACTCATAAAATGATATTTACGCTATTTCCATTTTTTTTTGCTACTATAAATAAAACTGCTATAAGCATTTGTGCACAGATTTTTGTGTAAACTTAAGTCTCCATTTCTGTGGTATAAATTGCTCATGTCTCTGATATAAATTGCTCACTAAACATTGCAATTGCTGGATCATCTGGTAATTACATATTTAATTTTTAAGAAACTGACACTGTTTTCCACGGTATGCCATCTTCCATTCCCACCAACAATGTATGAGTGATCTGATTTCTCTGTATTCTCATCAGCATTTGATATTGTCAATATCTTTTATTTTAGCCATCCTGATAGATATGTAACCTTGTCTTGTTGTGGTTTTAATTTACATTCCCCTCATGGCTAATACATTGAACATCTATCTTTTCGTGTGCCTATTTGCTATATCCTATCCTCTCTAGTAAAATGTTTTGCTATGTTTTTGACCATTTTCGAATTGAATTGTTTGAGCTTTTTATTTATTATTGAGCTTTGAGAATTCTTTATATAGTCAGGATAATGGTTCTTTACCAGATGTGTGGCTTGTAAATATTTTCTTTTATTCTGAAACTTGTATTTTCATCTTCTTGACAGTGGCTTTAACATCACAAAAACTTTAATTTTGATGAAATCTAACTTATCCATTTTTCTCTTGATGGATTGTGTTGATGTCAAGTCTTTGCCTATTTCTAGATATTAAAAATGTTCTCTTACGTTTTTCTCTAAAACATTTATGGTTTTACATTTAAGTCCCTCATTTCTTTTGGACTCAGTTTTTATATAATGTGTGAGATGGAGATCATTTAAGTTTTGTTCCCCTCCCCCCGCCCCCGGATGTCCAGTTGCTCCAGCACCATTTGTTGAAAAGGTTATCCTCCTCCTTTGAAGTGTTTTTGCATTTTTGTCAAAAATCATTTGGCATATGTGTGTGGTTCTGTTTCTGGGTTCTCAATTCTTTTCCATTGATGTATGTGTCTATTTCTATTCCAACACCACACAGTTTTGATTACTGTAGTTATATAAAAACATCTTAAAACTGGGTAGACAGGGTCTTCCCACTTTATTCTTCCTTTTAAACATTGTTTTAGTTTTTCTATTCCTGCTTTTTCATATAAATTTTATAATAATCTGGTCTATATGTACAAAAAAATCTTGCTGGGATTTTTACAAAGATCACATTAAGCCTATCTACCAATATGTGGATTGCTGACATCTCTACTATGTTAACGCATCCAATTTATAAACATATGTTTTTCAATTTTTTAAGAATTCTTTTTAGTTATTTATACACATTGTGCACATGTTTTATCCATTTTATACTTAAGTATTTTTATTCTTTGAAATCCCTATAAGTGGTATTGTATGTTTAAATATTAGTGCCCATATATTCATTGTTAGTATATAGAAATGTAATTAATTTTTTTATATTTGTCTTATACCCTATGATTTTGTTGAACTCAATTATTATTTCCAGGATTATTTTGTAAATTTCTTGGGATTTTCTATTTAAACTGTTTACTTTTTCTGTTCTTTTATAAAACATATTTCGGCCAGGCACAGTGGCTCACACCAGTAATCCCAACCCTTTGGGAGGCGAAGTGGGGGTGAATTGCTTGAGCCTGGGAGTTCAAGAACAGCCTGTGAAACATGGCAAAACCCTATCTTTACAAAACAATACAAAAAAATTTGCTAAGCATGGTGGTACACTCCTATAGTCCAGGCTACTTGGAGGCTAAGGTGGGAGTCCTCGCATGAGTCCAGGAAGTCAAGGTTGCAGTAAGCCAAGATCACACCACTACACTCCAGCCTGGGTGACAGAACAAGAACCTGTCTCAATATAAAATAATAAAATAAATAGAACTCTTTAGTCTCAACATTTCTGTTTCATGGTTTTATGTATACCTCTTGCGAATAGAATATAGTTGGAAACCATTTTGCTTTTACTTCAGTATAAATATCTGTCTTATAACTAGCAAGTTTCACTTATTTACATTAATTGTGACTAATGATAAATTTATTTCAATAATTTTATTTTTCTATTTTTCATGTTTCCTTTGATAGTTTTAACTTAGAATCTCCCTTCTTTTGAGTTAATTGAATTGTCTTTATTATTTTTTTATCTCCACTTTTATCTCTGTTTTCCTTTATATTATATTTAAACGAACCCCATATTTGACATTGCTGGCACTTGTATATACCACCCAGGGCCCCACAAAATAGGGGCCTATTAACTAGCCCACCCAGAGCCCACCATCATCACCACTGGTACCAGTGTACACCATTTAGGAGCTTGAGAATTGGCTTATCCGGAACCCGCTGCTGCTACTGCCAGAAAACTTGTCTCCTCCAGTGGTGGGATTACTACATGGCCATGTGTGCTCCTCAGGGGTCTAAGGACCTGCCCCACCCCGAGTAAAACCTCCCCACAACCTTTACAAACAACCACAGTCTAAGCCACTGAGGAATTTGGAGGCAGTGTTGCTTTTCTTACATCCAAAGAAAGCATATAGAGACTACACTACTCTGCCCATCAAGAACCACAGTTAAAGCATGCTACCCAACCAACACTATCAATACATCTACAGGAAAAATTCTTTCCCTATAAAAATTACTCTATAAAATTGAAAGAATTTTATAGAGATATGAAATATACCAGATATACAGATATCTGGTATATTACATCATATACCAGATATGAAGATACTAATGTGGGGACACAAGAAACATGGGGAAAAAAAAGGAAACATGATAACTCCAAAAGAAAGCAATAATTCTCTTGTAACAGCTCCTAAAGAAAAAAATATAGAAAATGCCTGAAAAAACTAAAAATGATGATTTTTAAGGAAACTCAGCAACATACAAGATAACAGAGATAGAAAATGTGAAGAAATAAAAAAAAGAACAACTCATGAGCTGAATGAGAAATTAAGTAGAGATAGATACAATTTTAAAAAAAAGAAATCTGGCCTGGCGCGGTGCCTCAAGCCTGTAATCCTAGCACTTTGGGAGGCTGAGATGGGCGGATCACGAGGTCAGGAGATCGAGACCATCCTGGCTAACCCGGTGAAACCCCGTCTCTACTAAAAAATACAAAAAACTAGCCGGGCGAGGTGGCAAGCGCCTGTAGTTCCAGCTACTCGGGAGGCTGAGGCAGGAGAATGGTGTACACCCGGGAGGCGGAGCTTGCAGTGAGCTGAGATCCAGCCACTGCACTCCAGCCCGGGCGACAGAGCCAGACTCCGTCTTAAAAAAAAAAAAAAAAAAAAAAAAAAAAACAGAAATCTTAGAACTGAATAATTCAATGAATAAAAAATACAATAAAATATTTAACAACTGATTAGATCAAGCAGAGGAAAGATCTGAACTAGAAGACAGGTCTTTTGAAATAATTTAGTCAGACAAACAAAAAAGTAAAGGAACTTTTTTTAAAGCTCATGTGATATATGTGACACCAGTAAGTGAACAAATACTTACATGTTGAGAGTTCCAGAAGGAGAAAAGAGGGGGAAAGTCACAGAAAATAAATTTAATAAAATAATAACTGAAAATTTCCCAAATTATGAGAGAGATATAGACATTCAAATACAAGAAGCTTAAAAATTCTCAAATAGATTTGACTCAAAATGGTCCTCTCTAAGGCACATTTTAATTAAACTGTTGAAAGTCAAACATAAAGAAAGAATTCTAAAACCAGCAAAAGTGTCAAATCACATGTAAGAGAATCCTCATTAGACTAACAGCAGATTTTCCAGCAGAAACCATACAGGCCAGGAAAGAATGGGATAATATATTCAAAGTACTGAAAGAAAAAAAAAGAGAGAGAAGAAAAAAAGCTATCAGCCGAGAATATTATACCCAGCAAAACTAACCTTAAAAAATAAAGAAGATTGGGAGGCTGAGGCAGGCAGATCATGAGGTCAGGAAATTGAGACCATCCTGGCTAACCTGGTGAAACCCCATCTCTATTTTTTGGTAAAAAATACAAAAAATTAGCCGAGTGTGGTGTCAGGCACCTGTAGTCCCAGCTACTTGGGAGGCTGAGGCAGGAGAATGGTGTGAACCCAGGAGTTGGAGCTTGCAGTGAGCCAAGATCATGCCACTGCACTCCAGTCTGGGTGACAGAGCGAGATTCCATCAATAAATAAATAAATAAATAAGAAGAAGAAGAAATAAAGTATTTCCCAGATAATTAAAAGCTAAGGTAATTTATGACCTCTAGACCTACTCTACAAGAAATGCTTTAAGGAAGTCTTCAATCAAGAAATGAAAGAACAATATCTGCCATCATGAAAACACACAAAAGTATAAAACTCACTGGTAGAGCAGAAACACAAATGAGAAAGGAATAAAACATTATCAGTACAGAAAGCCACCAAGAACTCAAAGGTAAACAATAAGAGAGGAAGAATGGAGCAAAGTGTATACAACACAACCAGAAAACAATAAAAATAAAATCACAGAAGTATGTGCTCATCTATCAATAACAGCCTTCAATGTAAGATGTTTAAATTCTCTGATTAAAAGATACAGGTTGGGGGAATGGATTAAAAAGCAAAAACAAACAACAACAACAGCAACAACAAACAAGAAGAACCAACAGTATGCTACCTACAAGAAACTCACTTCACCTTCATCTGTAAAGACACTCTAGACTGAAAGTGAGGGGATCAAAAAAGATAGTCCAGCCAAACAAAAACCAAAAGCATGCAGAAGTAGCTAAACTTACATCAGACAAAATGGACTTTAAATCAGAAAAACATAAAAAGAGACAAAGAAGGTCATTATGAAATAATAAAGAGATCAATTCTGCAAGAGAATATAATAATTGTAAATAGATACACACCCAACACCAGAGTATCAAGATATATAAACCAAATATTATTAGAGCTGAAGAGATATATCTCAGCATAATAATAGTTTTGGACTTCAAAAACCTACTTTCAGCATTGAAAATATCATCTAAATAGAAAATCAACAAATAAATGTCAGATTTAAACTGCACTATGGACTCAATGTACCTATCAGATATTTACAGAAAATTTTATCCAACAGCTACAAAATACATATTTTTTCTCCTGAGCACATGGAACATTCTCAGGGATAAGCCGTATGTTGGGCCACAAAACAAGTCTCAACACATTTTCAAAAAATTGAAATCTTAAGTATCTTTTCAGACCACAAAGGAACAAAATTAGAAATCAATATCAAGAGAAACTTTGAAAACCGTACAAATATACGTAAATTAAACGACGTGCTCTTGAATGACCAATGACTCTTTGAAAAATTAAGAAGGAAATTAAAATTTATCTTGAAACAAATGAAAATAGACACACAACATATCAAAATCTATGGGTACAACAAAAGTAGTACTAAAGAGGTTTATAGCAAAAAACGTCTACATCTAAAAAGTACAAAGATTCCAAATAAACAACCTAACAATGCATTTTGAAGAACTATAAAATCAAGAACAAACCAAACCAAAATTATAGAGGGATAGAAGTAGTAAAGATGATAACAGAACTAAATGAAATGGAGAAAAAAATACAAAAAAATCAACAAAACAAAAGGCTGTTTTCTGAAAAAATGAAATTAACTCTTAGCTTGACTAAGAAAAAAAGAGAGAAGACCCAAATGAACAACATCAGAAAGGAAAAAGGGGACATTTAACTGACAACACATAAATATAAAGAATCATTAGAGACAATTATGAACAACCATATGACAACTAATTGGAAATTCTAGAGAAAATGAATAAATTGCTGGACACACATAACATACTAAGATTGAACCAAGAATAAACAGAAAATCTAAAAAGATTAAAAATGAATAACAAGATTAAATCGGTAATAAAAAGTATTCCAATGAAGAAAAGTCCAGGAGCAGATGGCTTTACTGCTGAATTCTACTAAACTTTTAAAGAATTAACATCAATTATCTGTAAACTATTCAAAAAAGTTAAAGAGGAGGTCATTCTTCCTTATTCATTCCAAGAAGCCACCTTTACCCTAATCCCAAAACCAGACAAGAATACTACAAATTCTAGGCAAATACCCCTTATGCTCAGAGATGCAAAAATCCTTAACAAAATACTAGCAAACTTAATTTAACAGCACATCAAAAATATAATACACCATGATCAAATAAAATTTATCTAAGAGATGCAAAGAGGGTTCAGCATACTCAAATCAATAAATGTGATACCTCACATCAACAGGATGAAGAAAAAAAATATGATCATCTCAACAGATACAGAAAAAGTATTTGATAAAATTCAACATCCTTTCATGGTAACACTCTCAATACCTTAGACATAGAAGGAATATACCCCAACACAATAAAAGTGAGATATGAAAAAATCACAGCTAATATCATACTAAATGGAGAAAAGCTAAAATCTTTTCCTCCAAAAACTAAAACAAAAAGGGATGCCCACTTTTACTGTTCTTGTTCAACATAGTACTGGAAGTCCTAGCTAAAGTAATCAGCAATAGAACATTAAGAAAAAAAAAAAAATCCAAATTGGAAAAGAAGGTGTCAAACTGTCCCTCTTTTTATATCAGAGAAATATTATATAGAGAAAACCTAAAGACTTCACAAGAAAACTGTTAGACCTGATAAACAAATTCAGTAAAGAGGCAGAATACAAAATCAACATAAAAAAATCAGTGATATCTTTATACGCCATCAACAAACAAGCTGAAAAAGAAATAAAGAAAGAAATTCCACTTTCAAATAGCAACAAAAAAATAATAAAATATTTTAAAATAAATTGAACCAAGGAGATGAAATATTTCTACAAGTAAAATTACTAATCATCAATGAAAGGAATTGAAGAGGACACAAAAACTGTTCATGGATTGGAAGAATTAATGTTGGTAAAATGACCATATTGCCCAAACCAATCTACAGCTTCAAAGCAATTTCTATAAAATACTCATGGCCTTCTTCAAAGAAACATAAAAAAAATTCTGAAATTCATGTAGAATCATGAAAGACTTCAAATAGCCAAGGCAATACCGGATAAAAATAACAAAGCTAAAGACAGCATACTACTGACTTCAAAATATAGTACAAAACTATAATAACCAAAACAGTATGGTATTGATATGATAACGGGCACATGCACCAATGGGATGTAATAGAGAAACCAGAAATAAATTTACATATTCATGGCCAATTGATTTTGTTTTTTGAGACACAGTCTCACTCTGTCACCCAGGCTAGAGTGAGGTGGTGTGAGCATGGCTCACTGCAGCCTCAACCTCCTCAGCTCAAGCAATTCTTCCACCTCAGTTTCCTGAGTGGCTAGGCCTTTGGTCATGTACCAACACACCAGACTAGTTTTTTTTTTTTTTTCTTTTTTTCTTTTTGCTTTTTTGGAGACACAAGGTCTCACCATCTTTCTGAAGTCAGTCTTGAACTCTGAAGCTTAAGTGCTCCTCCTTTCTTGGACTCCCAAAGTGATAGGATTACAGACATGAGTGACTGTGCCTGGTCCCAACTAATTTTTGACAAAGACTTCAAGAGCATATATTGGGGAAAGGGAAGGACACAATTTTCAATAAATAGCTCAAGAAACCAAATATCCACATGCAGAAGAATAAAACTAGACCCCTATCTCTCACCATATACAAAAAGTAACTCAAAATGGAGCAAAGATTTAAAAGTAAGACTCAAACTGTAAAACTACTAGAAGAAAACATAGAGGAAATGCTTCACAACGTTGATCTGAACAAAGATTTTATAGTTAGGACTTCAAAAGCACAGGCAATGAAAACAAAAACAGATAAACAGGACTATATTGAACCAAAATGTTCCTGCACAGCCAAAAAAAATTAACAGAGTGAAGAGCCACCTTGTAGAATGAGAGAAAATTTTGTAAACTATTCACCTGACAAGAAGCTAATATCCAGAATATACAAAGAACTAAAACAACTCAACAGCAAAATAATAATAATAATAACACATATTTAAAATGGGCAAAGGATCAAATAGACATTTCTCAAAAAGAAAGGCAAACAAATGACCAACGTGTACATGAAAAAAAAATGCTCAACATCAATCACTAATTAGGGGAAGGCAAATCAAAACCATAATGAGATAACATCTCACCCTAGGTAGAATTGCTATTATCAAAACGACAAAAATCAACAAGTGTTGGCAAAGATGCAGAGAAAATGTAACTCATAAACTGTTGATGGGAATGTAAACCAGTATAGCCATTATTGAAAACAGCATAGAGATTTCTCAAAAATAGAACAATAGAACTACCATATGATCCAGCAATCCCACTACTAGGTGTTTAACTAAAGAAAATGAAATCAGGATGTCAAAGAGACACATGCCCTCCCATGTTTATTGCAACACTATTAACAATAGCCATAATATGATAACAACCTAAATGACTATCAACATATAAATGGATAAAGAAAATATGTAATATATACACAGCTGAATACTACTCAGCCGTAAAAATAGAATGACATCCTGCCATTTGCTGCAAGGTGGATGAGCCTGGAGGACATTGTGTTAAGTGAAATAAGTTGGCACAGAAAGGAAAATATGGCATGTTCTCACTCATATGTGAAAGCTAAGTATGTCGTGCTCATAGAAGTAGCAAGTGTTCATTTTCGTTACCAGAGGATGGGAAGAGTAGTTGGGAGGAAAGGATAGGGAGACATTTGTTAATGGATACAAAATTATAGCTAGATTTGAGGAATGATTTCTAGTGTTCTACAGCACTATAGGCTAAATATAGTTGGTAATAATTTATTACTTATTTTTTAAAAGCTAGAAGAGAAGATTTTGAATGTTCCCAACACAAAGAAATGATAAATGTTTGAGGTAGTGAATATGCTAATTACCCTGATTTGAACATTACACAGTGTATACATGTATCTGAATATTACTCTATTACTCTGTATCCAGTAAATATGTAAAGTGATTATGTGTCAACTGAAAATAAAAGAGAATATGCATATTTGACTTAGCAAAGCCTAGTCAACATGACTGTTCTCTTGAATATCACAAGGACTGTAGAGAATTTAATTCCCTCTTCTCTCTTTCATGATATTGTTGTCTAATATTTTAGAATTCTCTTGTTTTCAGACCTATTCAAATTTATACTTACGATAATTACGCTGTTTGTTATAAATCTCTATGTATGGTCAGACAGTTTATTTGCATGGCATTGTGTTTTTACATTCCTCCACTTCTTGTGCTTGAGTGTTCTTCCACATGAATGTCTTCTGACAGTTCTTTCAGCAGAAGTCCCTGAGTGATAACCTGTCTTAGATGTCCTTTTTGCCTGAAATGCCTTACTTCAGTCTTGAATCAGCATTTAACTGGGTAGGGAACTAGGTTGAGACTTATATTCACTCAGTGCTTTGAGGATATTATTCTACCATCTTTCAGACATTGGGATTGAAGACAAGAAGCCTGTTGTCAGCTTAATTGTTAATCCTTTACAAGTAATCTGAATTTTCTCACTGATTTCTTTTGAAATTGTCTTAGTCCTTACCATTTTTCAGTTCCACCATGTGTGTCTAGGTGTGAATTTATTTTTATTTTTATTTTCCTCCCCAGACTTAATATGCTGTGGCCCAAGATTGGGAACTACTAGAACTTAATCTTCTTCTCTCCGTACCGTTAGTTTGATGCTTCAGCAAATTAACAGTGTGAAGGACTTTCTTTGAATTTGCCTAAATAAAGCACATTTGTAGCTCAAACCAAGCAACTGGGAACTAAAGATGCTGCAATAACAATAGGGAGGGCTTATAAGTAGAAGTAAAATATATTCTCGGCTTACAGAAGAAGAGAGAGTTCCTAGGCAAAATATACCCTGATATTTCAATAGGAGCACCTTCTCTTTACTGGAGGACACTTGACTTAGCCTTCTGCCCTGATGCTACCTCTTTGCTACCTCTTTCTTTGATCATAAGTTAGTTCCTTTTCTTAGTTTTACCACCTGCAATAGGAAAGACACACACACACACACACACACACACACAAACAAAAAACAAAAAAAAAAAGAAGAGATAATCTTCAAGCTCCTTTGCACTGCTAACATTCGGTGGCTTATGTGTGACTCCGTTTTATTTTTTCCAGGGCTGGATGGATCATTCTCTCTCTCCCAAGTAGTTAAACAAGAGAGCCATGAGTGCAATTACCCACTTGGTGTGGAGAGCATGTGAGACATCCCTGTGTCTGTCTTATCATCGAATGCTTGGGTTCTGGCACACCAACTGCCATGCCTCCTCCCCCTGGCTTCCATCTAAAGTGATGCTAAGGGTCCGCATCTCATTTCCTTGACAAAAATGTCAACGGCATTATCTTATGCATGTGTTGTGCAGATAAGGGAAAGTCACGTTAAACAATCTGCTCCATTCACTTTGGGTTTACTGGCTTACGTCTTTATTTTTAATTCAGCAAAGCTGTGGTCATTGTAGTGGAGGTGGCAAAGCCAATCTGAGTCACCAGCCCCAGAGGTGAGAGGGTCACCTTCTGCAGTGCCATCTTCTGCTTTGTTATTCTCTCAAGGAATTTTGCCATCAATCAGAAGGAATGGGAAGTTCTTTCTTTTTCCAGAGAAAACACATCCTATAGATTTTTGTATAAAAATCTCCTAGAAAATAATAAGCTTTCAGCACCCAGCCTAGTTGGCCCTTTGTGGGGTGGAGAATGAGATGTATTTTCTTCTGTGGAGTGTTCACGCATTTGAGCACTGAGCCTCAAGAAAGATTTCCCATCTTAAGTGAACAACAGGACATTTTTGTCTAAATATTTCAATAACAGGAATAAGAACAGCTACCACTCACTGACTGCTTACCTGCCAGGCACTCTATTTAGCACCTTTTCTTCAGCCTTCATGACACCTTGTAAGATAGGTACTGCTATATTTTCTACTTACGGACCAGGAAGCTGAAGATTACTAAGGTGCCTAAGATCATCTACTTTAAAAGCTGCCAAGCGGAATTTTGACTCCAGGTCTGTCTAAATACATAACTAAGCTTTCAAGCTCTCTCTTTTACTTCTCAGCTACAAACATATCAACAATTACAATGTTTGCCGTCCTGCAGGCTCAACATATGTGGCCAATGCACTCCTTAGAAAACAACAGCCTTACAGATGGCAAAACTGAGGCACAAAGACTGAGTGGTTCATCCAGGGTCTGCTAAGGAAGGGAGGCCCAGCCCACCGGACTCCTAAATTCCTGATCATAACTGCTGCACTACACAGCCCAGAGGGCAATTCTTCCATGAAAATGTGGCAGAAACATTGACTTCTGTTCACTTTCACAATTTTTTTGAAGAAGGAAAATCCCTCTAAATGAATAAGAATTAGCATTCCTACCAATTTAACCCAGAACAAAGTGAAATGGAAATTGTCAATTTTTTTCCTTGAAGAAGATGTACATGGCCAGCAGAGGTAATCAGAGTTTAGAAAGAAGGTTTGTTATTAGCAATGGAGGCATACAGGTGAAAATAGGTGAACTTTGTAAATAAATTGTATATTGCCATGGGGGGCTCATCTGAGAATATATATATATATTTTTGAGACAGTGTCTTGCTCTCTCATCTAGGCTAGAGTGCGGTGGTGCAATCACAGCTCACTGCAGCCTCCACTTCCTGGGCTCAAGTGATCCTCCCTTCTCGGCCTCCTGACTAGCTGGAACTATAGGCATGCACCACCATACCCCGCTAATTTTTGTAGTTTTTGTAGAGATGGGTTTCTCCATGTTGCCCAGACTGGTCTCTAACTCCTGGGTTCAAGCAATCCACCCACCTCGGCCTCCCAAAGCGCTGGAATTACAGGCATGAACCACTACCCCTAGCGTCATGTGAGAATTTTTCACAGCACTGCTGTGGAGTGTCCAGGGACTACCAGATCAAGTAAACTGAATAATTGTAGCAAACTTCCTATTTGTTTGTGTGGCAAAATAAATGAAAATGTGCATTACACAGGCAGGACAAAGTACCTAGGAATTGTATTTTTAGGAATCTATCCTGTATATTATGATATATGTACGAAGACGTTTTGTGGCAAATTTGTGGGTATAGGTGTAACAGTGAACAGGTCAACAATTGCTATCAAGCTAAATAAACTTCATTAAATTTATTACAGTATACATATAATATAGAATACCAGACAGCTTAGAAAACATAGATCTCACATGAAAAGTTTTCCAAAGTCTATTGGTTAAAGTTAGTTGTGATACAAAATGGAGAGTTGAATTCCTATTATGTAAACAAATAAAATACATGTAGAGACAAAAACATGAAAGAAAAAGCCTGAAGACACAAGAGTGGTCACTGGCTACCTCCATAGGGAAGATTCCTATAGCACAGAGAAGCTTTTTTCTATTTATGCATATGTGTCATTTGCCTTTTATTTCACAACCAGCCTTTCCAAGTGTTATTGTGTATTTAAACATTTACTCATTCACATTTTTTAAAATTAGAGATCAAATAACTAGTCCTAAAGATTCGCTTTACACTAGCAGTCCATTATAATTAAAAATATGATTTTTGTAAATCAATGAAGCATTAGAAATTTGGAATTCCATGAATCGCACTTACATTGAACAGGAGGTAAACAATGAATCCTTCTAGCATCAATTGGCCATTAGAGACTTGTCCCCTTCTCTTTACTGTAAGGATTGTTGAAAAACTTCAGCTGAAAACTATTTTACATCTCAATTACTCATGATTAATGTAATCAGATGGAATCAATTAATAAAGTCAAAATATACAGGGAGAATTAAAATAGCACAACCAACACAGTTATGCAGATATAAACAGAAGGTGGGCGGGGGGGGTGACTGCACACACCTAGCAATGAACACTCATGAGTGATTTGAAAAGTAACTTTGCAAGGTTAATTACTGATGCATTATGCAGAATACAATCATTTCGTTAGGAGTGCAACACTTTATTTTAACAGGCACGTGGGATAACACCATCAAGTAGATAAGGTGAAACTGCCAGGGATTTGGTAAACCCTAGTCAGGGAGACTGGCAGTCACGGAGAGAAGTGAACATGCATTCATTCAACAAGTCAGCTGCTGCTGCATTTCTGCAGCCTTTCCGAAAGCCAGGGTTGTCTGTGCAACTGGCAATGTACCCTATTTATTGAGAGTTTTCTATATTTGTTTGGCCCAAGAGTGTAATGGGGAGCACATGTTAGTATGGTGACTGCCTTCATGGGGCAATGCTGGGTTAATGGTAATCAATAGGCACACAGATGTGCGTTCTAATCACAAGCTGCAACAAATATCACAAAGGAATTTGTACTGAATGTGGGCAGTTGGAGATTAGAGATAGCTTTGCTGCAAAAATGATGTTTGAATCTGGGTTCAAGAATAGGTAAAAAAATAAAATAAAGAATAGAAAGGAATGAATTAGGTGTGGGAGAGGCAGGAAAGTGGAAAGCAAGACTGAGGAACAAATACTCCAGGCACAGGGTACAGAATGTTCAGATTCGGTGAGATCTTGGAAAAGCTCATGTTCTCCACTCAGGTGGTTCTCACTACTCTCTGAAGTAGGAAGATAACTTAGTTTTCTCATTACAGGTGAGGAAAGTGAAGCACAGAGAGATTTTTTTTTCCAAGATCCACAGAATGATGCTGACAGTACCTTGGTTGGAACTGAGCTCTGCCTCCTGCTGACCGCATAACCTGAGCGAGTCACCTACCTACCCTCCCAGCACCGCTTCTCACCTCTTGGAAGGGGATAATGAGAGGCAATCAGCACATCCAAAATCATGCAGCTGGTGTTAGCTGGACTAGAACTCCAAGTCAAGCCTGAGAAACCCTGCAACCTGCCGTGGTGACCACAACCCCTTACGCAGCATTGGCCAACAGAGGGCCCCCGACCTCAACTCTGGCCTCAACACTGTCTCTACACCAAGTGGTGTTCAAAATGAGAAGAGCCCTGCTACCGCCTGTTTCTCAGTGAAACCACCCAAAGGGCCCAACTCATGGCTGCAGCAAGACCAGCTTTTCCCCAAGACTCACTGTACTAGGGTGAAAAGCAGAGACTCCCCTTGGCCTTACCTTGGCCAACTTTTTCCTTCTGCACGTATGTGAGGTGCTTCTTGAAAACAAGCCAATGACATTCTTTCTCCTCACTTCATCACAAGAGGGTGGCACAGCCTAGGAATTTCAAGTTCTGGGGAGACCCTATTGCTGTGGTAGGGAAATGAGTACAGGGACTCTGAGCTGTTGAGGGACCTGTGCGCTCAGAGTTCTCACTCCTGATGCAATGTTAGTATCCACTGTGCCAATGTCCCGTGCTTTCTCCAGTGGCAAGCCCTTCCCAGGAGCAAAGGGAGGAGGCCGGTGCAATGATACCAGCTCTCTGACAGAAACTGACACATATTCCAGGTTGGTTATTCTCTGGATGATGAGATAAAAGAGGAGGAATCAGAACTTCTGCATCAAAAGAGGCTCTGGCCGGAATTTAGGGCCCAAATTTTACAATCTTTTTCTCGCTTGCCTCGCCATGTGACCCTGCAAGTCACTTCAGCTCTATAAGCCTCAGTTTCCTAAATCTTAAAAGAGATTCCTAGAGACCACTTTATAGAATTGCTCTTCCGATTTGACTATTTAGATGGAGTGGTTACAACACCTCTCATACCCGTTTAGTATGTGACCCACCATTGTTGATAGCTCTTGCCGCACCCATCGGCATGTGCTTCCCCTAACCCAACTGAAATGAATGATTGCTGGCCAGAGCTCTGCTATTTCCAATCCAACTGACATTACAAATGCCTCTGGCAGAACATCCTTCTTCCCCTTTCCTGTTGCTAAATCCAGATTATTCCCTTTATGGACCAACATCCATGCCCCCTCTTCCAGGAGGCCTTTTCTGAATACCCCAGCCTGGGCTAAGGGAGTCTACTCTGGAATCCCCTAACTACGCCATTGCAGCACTTATTACATTGTGTCCCAACTAGTAGCTAACTTATCTGCTCGTATTTGACTGTGACCATTTACAGACAGGGATTACAGTGTATTAAGTGCTGCCTCTTGAGCATTCAGCGCCATGCCTGAATGTAGTAGGCACTCTGTAAATACTTAGTGAATGAGTGACTTAATAAATGAATGAGTGAGATGCTGAGATGATGCCTTCTTGGAGTGAGAGGAAAATGGGCCAGCTGAGCACACTCTCTGAGCTCCATATCTTGGGCAAGTCATTTGGCTACTGCATCTGGATGAGCTTATCTGTAAAGGAGAAAATGATGCTGACCTAATTTACATTGCCACAGTCCTTCCGAACAACTAGTAATTGATCTGAAAGACTGAGGTCCCCTGCGCTGTCCTTTCAGCTCTGTAGCCAGGCAGGTCCCTGTAGGGTGGGACTGTGTGCCACTATCACTACTCTTGGTTGCAGCACAGATGACATCAGCCTTCACTGGTAGAAAGCCAGCACCTTCTGCTCTATCCAAACCCCCTGCATCGTTTTTATCTGTACTTTTAAGTCAACCTTTGGGGAGCTGATTGCAAAGTTGGAAGTAGGTTTCAGGGTCACTAGATATTCATGGCAATGGATTCTCATAAAACAAAAAGAAAGAAATAGTTAGAGAGCCTTTTAATCTGCCTCTCACTGGCATTTCTTTGCTGAAAAGTTGTGCAGGTATAGGCTAGGGCACTGGAATTTAGGTCAATGACATTCATGCTGCCTCTTAGAACAAAATCTTTCTGCAGCAAGTGCACGATTTCCTGTTATGACTGCAGATCCCGCCGGCAGCACCAGTGTAGTAACTGTAGAGGCGTCCATCCTGTTTGTTTATAATTCTTAACAATGGGCTTTTGGGGAAGGAGGGCCTGAAGCTGCAAGCTCTGACGAGCTGCACAGAGGATGCGATGCCACCTGAATAATGCATGCCCACTTTGTGTGTGTACCCGACATGGGCCCGAATGCAGGGGAACGCCAAAGGCTTTGAAGCACCTGCTCTGAGCAGCTCCGATGACAGCCCAAGAGTCCAGATAAGATCTGAGCTCTGCCTCCTCCCCACCACCCCACTCCCTATGCCGCCCCCATTTCCCTTTTGGCATTTAAAATAAGCTCTGAGACTAAGCCACCACCGAGAGATCCTGTCAGAGATGCCGCTTTTGTGTGGCTCATATTCCTTCCTGGCCCCACCCTAGTGTAGGACCTTCTCATAACTTGTGCAAGGATGGCAGTGACAGCCTTCCACGTGACTGTCCAATCAGTCCCCATCTGCCCCCCCCCCCCCAAGCCACTCTCCACAAGGAGGCAGCCAGAAGGATCTTTCTAACAATAAAATGGTCACTTGGGCAGATGCAGCCCCAAAGGCACATGCAGCCCCAAAGGCACATGGCTTAGATTTCAGATCATATTCATCCCCCCAGTGAGAGTGCTACTGTCCTGCCAAATGCCCTTCAGGCATTGCCTTCATCATTTGCAAGTCATGTTCAAGGTTTCTGGCGTGGCACAGAAAGCCTTCTGCAATCTGACTCCTACTCATCCCTCTCATCCTCTTCTCATCCCCTGTCCCTTTCAGGGCCACAGTGATGCTGATGCTCTGGTTCCCAAAACAAGACGTCCCTCCTGTCGCACTTGGCTCCACACACCTGTGTATCCCGGCATTTCTTGTCCTTTCTATCTGTCATCCCTAGCAGTAATCTCAACCACGTCATAAAACAGTGGTCAACGTTCAGTGTCGATCAGTCTATTCCAGGTACATCATATGCATTCCTTTATTTAACCCTCAAAGCAACACTGTGGGGTATGCATAGTTCTTATCTCCAGCATGTGGAATAAGACACTGAGGCTCAAGGTAATAAAATGACTCCTCCAACGTCAAATAGCAACAAAGTTGGCAGAGGGCTCAAACTCAAGGTCACTATTAACCACAGTATCACATGGAGACTTACATGACATGGTGTACCATCTAATGCTTACCTGTTCTTAGATTGGTCAAACTCCAATTACTCTAAAATGCCATTTTTAAGGTAGTAATGTGTTCAAAGTCCACCCTCCCTACTTTAAAAGCTGCACTTCTTGCAACCTTGCTAAAGCTGGAATTTCATCCTCACCATGGATGAAATTCACCTCAACAAAGCTTTGACCTCCTTTAAACCTTCATTTCTCCATGAAGTCTTTCAAAATGCCTGAGATCCAAGTGACCTCTCTCACCCATATTGACAGCATATTCATCAACAATGGAATAATTTCCATCATCAGCTACACATATGTCTGCTTTTTAACTATATTATAAATATACATATAATTCTTTTTTATAAATGATTGAATTCATACACAAATTCTTCTAAAATATATATATAAGGCACTAAAATTAAACATACAAGAAAACACCTGTGTAACCCAATTTAAGAATTAGAACTTTATGCTCCTCCCTCCCCCAACCTGGCTGCTTCCCTCACCGTATTTCCCACACCCTCATTCTCTTTATAGATGCTCCATTTGTTTGCATTCCTAAAAATTATTGTTTTCAGTGTTGCATGTTTCTAAACTTTATATGAATGGAATGATACTGAACGAATTCTCCTGACAACATGCACTATTTTGCAGTTGTTGTTGTTGCTTGTTTGTTTTGGATTTGGGGCTCCATATTATGTTTCTGAGATTTACCCGTGTTGTTATATGTACCTGTGGTTCATTCGTTTTCACAGCTGAACAGTATTCTATTATTTGACTATGCCATAATGTACTTAGCTATTCTATTCCTGGCGTACATTTGGGCTGTTTCCAGTGTTGTACTACAACAAACTTCCCTGGACTCATTCTTCTCCCTGTCTCCAGATGTACATGTAAGGGAGATTCTCTAGGGGTGTACACCTAAGCAAGGAAATACTGAGACAAAAGATCTATGCATTTTCAATGTTATTAGATAATGGCATATTGTTATACAGAGTGATTGCACCCATTTACACTCTCCTGAGAAATGTCCGTCTCACTCGCTCTCTAGCATTGCCAAAAGTTCTTACTGTTAGACATAATTTTTGGCCATCTTGCCAAAATTCTTACTGTTAGATATAATTTTTGGCCATCTTGCCAAAAGTTCTTACTGTTAGATATAATTTTTGACCATCTGGTGAGTGTAATATAGTAACTCATCATGGTTTTAATTTGCATTTTCCTATTTATCAATGAGATCACACACCTCTTCCTCTGTCGCTGGTCATTTGAGTTCCCTGTTTTGCGAAGTACCTGTCCAAGTCTTGTGCCCATTTTTCTATTAGGTCACTTGAAATTCTCTGATAGGTTTATAGGAGTTCTTTATTTATCTTGTATACTAACCAATATATATAACTTCAATTATATATATTGTGAATACTTTTTCCATTTTTTAGTCTACATTTTCCTTTATTTTGCTGTCTTTTGAATGTATCAATTGTTTTAAATGGATTTTGCTTTTCGTGCCTTAAGAAACGTTTGTTCACAGAAATTCGTTAATATATTACACTATATTATCTTTTATTACTGTACCATTTTGTTTTTCACATGTAAGTCTTTTTAATCTGAAATTCATTTTTCTATATACTGTGAGGTAGAACTCTATTTTTATGTGAATAACAAATTGTTCTGTATCATGTATTTAAAAGTCCATTATTTTGCCACTCATCTATAAAGCCACATCTGCTCATACGTTAAACACACACACACACACACGCACACACACACACACACAATTTGTGACTCAATCAATTTTGTTGGTTGGGTTGCCTAGCCCAGAAACAACATAAAACTGTCTTAATTACTACCATTCAAATAATTATTGATATCTGTCAAAGTCAGACAACTAACCTTATTCTTCTCATTCAGAAGAATCTCTATTTTTCTGTCATTTACAAGCCCATAAACTGATCAATTTCCACACACATACCCACATGCTCACAAAGCCTATCGGGGTAATATTTGAATTACAATGAATCTATAAATCAATTTGGAGAGAATTGCCATAGGTATGACACTGAATCTTCCAATCCATACATCCATGATATCTCTATTTCTACAGGTCTTTAAATTCTCAAAGCTGTTTTTCTTTTCTAATCTTCTTTATAAGAGCTTTGAAGATTTTTTTTGGATGTATTTCTATGTTTCTTACATTTTTTATGTTACTACCAATTATTTATTTATTTAAATTACATTATCTATCTGTTCATTGTCTGTATATACAATGATGATCCATTTTTGTAGATTGATTTTAGGTCTAGAAGACTTAAACTCTCCTAATCCAAATGATTTATCTCCAGTTTCTTTTAGGATTTCTATATAGGCAATCATTTTATTCACAAAAGATTCTAGAGGTGTTACTTCCTTTTGAAACCTTGTAACTTTTCTTTCTCAATTGGACTGTCTGGGATGGGACTGCTGATACCATGATGACTGCACTGGTAATAGCATAGGTATTCTTGTCTCTGACCTCCAGAGAATGTGTCGGTGTATCAGCCATAAGGATAATGTGTATTAAAGGCTTTGTGATGTGAGTTTTCATCTCTTCCTAGTTTATTAAGAGATTTTTCTCCTAAGTAGATACAATTGTCATCAAACGTTTTCAAGTGTTTTTTTCTGCCAACTACTGAGATGATCATATAATTTTCCTATATTATTTTAATAGGGTATATAACATTTATTATTTTCCCAGTGTTAAGCCAAACATTCATTTCTATAAGTGACCCAATTTGTGCATGATGGATGATCCTTTTTATACAGGGCTGCTTTCTGTATGCTAATAGTTTTTAAAGATTTTTGCATCTATATTTACAGGAAAATTTTCCCATAATCATGAAGTTCTTCTGAGATTTGGATATCAAATTTACTCTGGCCACTACATTTGTTGAGCTGTGTTCTATTCTGTAATCTGTAAAATCTGTGTAAAATTAAGTTATTTATTACTTGACTCTCAGGTAAAGTCTACTAGTGAGGTCACTGGGCCTGGAATGTTTTGTGGGAAGTTTTTTAAAAAGATTTTTAAAGTTTTCTTACTTGTGGTAGGGCTATTACAGTTTGTTTTTTTGAGTCAGTTGAGTAAATTATATTTTTCCTAAGAATGCTTTCATTCTACCTAGTATTTAAAACTTATCAATATAAAGTTGTTCATAATATTTTGTTATCATTTTCATATCTTCTGCCTGGTAGTTATATTTCCTTTCTCTTTTATTTCTTCCTTGTGCCTTCTTTTCTTTCTATATTCCATGTTTTTTACTAATTTCATTAATTTTACTTATTTAAAATAATCATTCCCTACTTGTGTAATTTCTTATGTTAATGCTGTTTTAAACCTCATTAAGTTGGAGAATTAGCTAATCATTTTTTAACTTTTCTTCTTTTATAGAATAATCTTTCAAGGACAAGATTTTTTCCTCTAAATATTGCTTTAGTTGTATCACATTCATTTTGAATGGTTTATTTTTCTTATTGTTCAGCACTATTTATAATTTTCATTATGATTACTCATTTAATATATGAATTGTTTAGACTCGTGTCTCTAAGTGTCCAAAAATGCAGATTTTCCTGATATGTGGTCAGTTTTTCTATGTGATCTATTTATGTTCAGAAAATAATAATTATCAACAATATAGCTATGCTTGCTTCCTTCTGACTAGAACTGCCTGCTATATCTTTTTCCCATCCATTTGCTTCCAAGGTGTCTGTACCTCTGTGTTGCAGATGTTTCTCTTTTATATAGTTTGTACTGAGCTTTATTTTTTATTGAGTTTGAAATTTTGTATCTTTTAACTGAAGCATTTGATAACATACATTTATTGTAATCATTTCTATATTTGGATTTATTTTGTACAAATTTATTTTGTAGGTTCTAGTAACCTGTATTTTTAAATTTGCTTTGTCTAATTCTCGTCTACTTTTTAATTAATTGTGCCACTTTTATCCTTTCTGTCTCCTAGTTTAAACATTGTTTTAAACAATGTTTTCTTTTTATTAATATTCAAAAACGCTGAGAGTTATATTTAATTTGTCATAGACTAGAGCTAATTGATATCTTTTCCTCTTTCCTAAATAAAACAAAGAGTTTGAAACAGTAATTCAAGATTTTTTTGTGTGTTGTTATTGTGTATTGTTATTGAGTATTTTGATATATTTTTAATCTTTGTAAATCTTTGGTATTTTTTATATATAAAGCCAATGTTTGATTAGATATCTTCACACAATACCACTTCATTTGGCTATTTTACTTACTTTGAATTTCAAGACTTTCTTCTGGACTTATTTGCCTAAATGACAACTTTTAGAATTTTTTTAGAGGTTTTTTTGGTGGTTAAACAATCTCTGTGTTTGTTTTCTAAACCGTCTTACTTTCACCGTCATTCTTGAAATACATTGTCACTGATGTACACAATTCTTAGTTGGCAGTTATTTTATTTCAGTATTGTGGTATATATTATTTGCTGTTTTCTAGCTTTCATTTTTGCTCCTAATAATGAAACTTGCCTTCGAATGTCAAAGGTAAACTCTCTTTTTTTCCCTCTGACTACTTTTAAGGTTTTTCTCTTTGTCTTTGGCGTTGCACCTTTAACTATGACATGTCTAACTGTGGATTTATTTAACTCAAACTCTTCCGGATTTATTTTCCTTGCTGAATTTGCATATGCATGTCTTTTATCAGTTATGGGTAAATTTCAGCCTTCATCTCTTAAATATCACCTCTGCACATTCTCTCACTGTGTTCTTTTGGAACACTGATGAGACATGTTAGACCTTCTTACTCTGTGCTTAATATTTACTGACCACTCTTACATCCTTTTTTTCTTTCTAAGGTACATTTAGAACCATTTCTTCTAATCTGTTTTCTAGTTCATTAAACTGTTAATTACCTGTGCCTTGTCAACTGTTAAACAGCCACTGAATCTTTAATTCTAACTATTATTGTTTTTTAAATGTCTTATTTTTCTACTTGGTTCTTTTCCTAATACAACTGATCACTCATTTTTACTATTCCTTAATTTTATCTCATACTTTCCCATGTTCTTTTTTTTATTGTTGATAGAAATCTTTTAATTTATGTTTGTGATTAAAATTATAGTTAATTTCCTATATAACTAAAGCACTAAAATTACATTCTTTTATTTGTATTATTATATTGTAAATAATGTCTGTTTTTTATTTAAAACACATAAAATATTTATTTTAACCAAGTTTATTGAGTTATAACTGATATACAATAAATTACACATATTTAAAGGGTGTGATTTGATGTTTTAATATATGCTAACCCTCATGAAACCATCACAACAATCAAGAGAGGATGTATCTATCAAACGCTGAAGTTTTCTCATTTAAGCTTTCCCTCCTGTCCCCTCCCGTATGCCCTTTTCCAGGCAATCATTAATCTGTTTTGTTTTGTTTTGTCACTATAGATTAATTTGCAAAAAAACTACTTATTCTCTGGGTCAGATAATTTCAATATCTATTTTTTACTTTTGATTCTTCTGTTTATTGTTTTTGCCAAGTCTTATTAATTGTGTTTTGTCTGTTTGCATTTTGTAATCTTTTAAAATTTTGAGTTTATCTTTAAAGAAAACGTTATCTATAGGTATTCCTTAAAGTTGCCATTAAAAATAGTTTCCTCCAAAAAGGATGTGTGTTTTCTATTGCCAGGTGCCTGAGTGTATAACCAGCCTGGAGCCATTTTAAATTATATTCCGTGAGACTTTTTAGTTTTACTCCCAGTTTACATCAGGGTTTAAGACAGGCAATTTTCACAGAAGTCCCCAGGAAAGCACATTTACCTCTAGTTCATTCTTACGCTGAGAATGTTTTGGATCCCAGCTTGCTCTATGCACACGTGGACTTACTGAAAGCCTTGACCTTTGTCTATATTCTGCTGGGATCCTATGGGCCTAAGAACTGGGCTCACCTTCTGGTTTGGAAAGAGCCCTCAAGACAAAATAAGGCTCTGGTGTTCTGTTGATCCCTCTGAGTTCCCACGTTCACTTAAGTTTCAGCATCTAGATAGTCTTGACAGTGTAGTCAGTTTGCTGAACAACCTGGCAGCATTTTTGTTTGTACCAGTATATATTTCCTCCCCAGGCAACTAGAAGTGGCAACTGGCTCTGCCCTGCTCATCTTGCCAGTCTTTCTTCATCCACTCACTAAAGTAGATAATGGGGTACCTCTTACATACAGCTCTCCATCATACGTTCCTATCAATGAACTTTCTGAAATTGTAAAATCCAAAAGAGCTTTAACATAGGGGGACACTCATTCTATCTATGTCTAAAAATCTTTGCCTCAGCATTTCTGTTCTTTACTTTCTTTTCACTAATCCATGTGCTAAAATTTCATCCAAGTTTGCTTTGTTTGGATTTTAATCTTACTGTTAAATTTGTATATATATATATGAAGTGTTCAAATATTTAAAAATAAGAAAATCAGTATTCTGCTTTGAGTAGCACCCTGTGCATCCCCATTCCTGGGACTGAATCTGCTAGTGATGTCTTAGTGTCTTCTATACTCTGTCATTATTATCTATGAGTACAAAAGTATGATCAAAATTTTTATCGGCAGTGGGATTATGCAGCTTAGATATCTATGCTAAAATCAGGCTTGATTTTATTGTGACATCAAAAGGGCTCTTTCTCTCAAATTCTGTTGATCATAAGAACAATAAAGGTGGTTGATGTTTGAAGGTTTACTCTAAGGGCCAAGCACTACTCTAAGAGGTAAAAATGCACAATACATCAAATCACCAGAGCAACCCTATCATTATCTTCAATTACAGATGATAAAACTGAGGCACAGAGAGAATATTTACTTAAACTTATAAAATCTAGTAAACTACAGATCCAGAATTTACATCTGGGCCATCTAGCCTTAATACCTATGATTTTAACTGCCCTACAATTTTTACCATATTTTTCTATCTGGTTTCTGGAGTCTGATTGTTATTTAAATGTTCAGCTTTATGTGAGTAGATCACTTCTGTGGTTCTGAAAATACCTTAATACTGGCAGTTCTACTTGTATCAACTACAACGCTTGATATTTGCCAAACATTTTTATTTTACACAATCTAATTGAAAACTTGCTACTGTCATCAAGATAATGTATCAACCCAATCCATTTACAAGGAAAAAGACTGAGATTTGAAGAGGTCCAGTAACTTGTTCAAGTTTCAGAACTGTAACTTGGTAACAGCTCTACAAACTTTTGCTGCAGGTCTCCCCTCTATCAGGCACTGAGAACACTTAGTCGATCAGAATCATGATAAAGAAAAGTTCAAGGTGCTGTAAAAGCACAAAGAAAAAGGCACAGAGATCTGTTGGGGAAGAGAAAGGGCATTCAAGAAGTCTCCTCGGACTCCTGAGCAGAGTCTCGTAGAAAGAGGGGAAGTTACCCAATAGAAGCTGTGGCTGGATGTGCATTGGTGGAAGGTGATGAGGGTTGGGAGGGGATTGCAGAATAAATGAACAACATAAGCAAAGGTTCAGAGACATTAAATAGCATGATATGTGGTGAAAAGTGCAAAATGTTCTACCTTTTCGGGGATAAAATGTGAGGCAGAGAGTGAAGATGAGATTGATAAGCCAAGAAAGAACCAGGTCCCACCAAAGGGCTTGGCCTTCCTCTCAGTGGTAACCCAGAACCAAAGAAAAATTGTAAGCAGCATGTGTAGCTTCACTTTTTGAGAAAAAATGATGCAGAATCGTGAACATACAGTTGAATAAAAAAATAAATATTTATTTTAAATGAGAAAGACATGCTGGAAAGAGCCCCACAAGTGAACAGCTATAAACTTGAGCATCCTCAGTTTCATGTTAGTTTCATGGTCAGTGGTCCTAACATGAGAGAAGCAGAGAGGCTTCAGGGGCTCGTTAGAATTTTTCTATCTTTCTGTTATTTTGTCATTTTAGCAGCAACGTGTGGAGTGGACTGAAGAGGACAAGATGGGAAAATTGTCTAGAAAAATGTTTTAATAGTCCCTCGGAATGAATGTAAACCTAATTGAGATAATGGTAGTCATCATGGGCTGGAATGGGGAGGAGTGTGGGCTTGATAAGTATTTCAGAGATAAACACTACCAGAATTAGTGAATTGGTGTTTCAAGGAGAAGGAATGTCAAGGGCAACTGCCATGTTCTGACCTATGTGGCTGGTCAGAGGGTTGAGGAGTGGTGGGTGCAGGCATCACTCTTTGTGGTAGTGAATCGAACAGTAAGATTGAGTTTGGGCTTTCCCAAGGACATCCAAAACAAGAAACCCAGTTGGTCCTTTGAGTCAGGAGCTCAGGGAAGAGCTCAAGGCACAGACGTGGATCTGAGGCTGATCAGCATTCATGTTGCACTGAATGCCTTGAGTGCATCTGAGGAAAGAGAAGCAGAGCTGGTGGCACATCCTCAGGGACTGCACATATGCCAGAGATCAGCAGAGGAAGCACGTCCCCAAAGATGATGAAGAGTAGTCAGAGAAGTAGCAAGAAAACCAGTGATGAGTGTCATGGAAGAGAAGGGAGAAGGTATTCCAACAGAAGTTTGTTAAACGGCACCAAATGCCCCCAGAGGGCGTTTGCTGACTGCTGAAATGTGTCCAGTGGACTCTGGTGACTTTGATGAAAGCAATTTCACTCCAAGTCTACAACCCTCCTCATAAGATCATTATGATATCCAATGAGGTATACATTCAATGATGTGCTTTTGAAAGATCTTGTATTAGTTATCTATTGCTCCATAACAAATTGCCACAAGTTTACCAGCCTAAAACAATATACATTTATTATCTCAGTTTCTGTAGGTCAGAAGTCCAAGCATAACTTAGCTGCTTCGGGGTCTCGCAAGGGTCTGCAGGGCTGTGGTCTCATCTGGGGCTTGACTGGAGAAAGATCTGCCTGCAAGCTCACATGGTTGTTGATGGCATTCAGTTCCTTGAAGACTGTCAGACTACAGGCCTCAGTTTCTTGTTGGATATTTGCTGGAGGCTGCCCCCAGCTCATTGCCATGTGGCCTCCTCTGCAAGGCAGCTTGCAACATGACAGTTTGCTTCTTCAAAGCCAGGAAGGGCGGGAGTGTCTCTAAGCAAAGCAGATACCATGGTCTTATAATGTAACCACAGAATTGACACCCCATCCCCATTGTTGTTTTCTTTTGCTTAAAAACAGGTCAAATTGTATGACTTGCTTCTAACCAAATGACTCCCTTTGGGTGTGGATCTCCTCCCATCCACACTCCAAGGGAGGAAATAGCTGAAGAATGTGAACATCAATCTGTGGGAATGATGGAGCCTACCTTACAATCTGTTTGCCACAAACCTCCTTTTTCTATTTATCCTGCCTTCTCCTTATCTATGTCCCTGTCAGTTGTTGGTCTTTCACAGCCAGTCACTGCCATGGTTAGTTTGTCTGTAACCAGAAGAACTGAATCCCTGTCTAACTTTGCCTCTAATGCAAAATTCAAATTTAATTTGGACTTTAAAATGACTTCCATTATCCACACGTGACCACAATCGGGACAGGTTCTGCTTCTCACCTGAGTACCTCTCAATACTTTTCTTCATTTTTCTGAACTTCAGTTTCCTCCTCTCAAACAGGTAATAATAGTTCCCACATCCCAGAGATGTTGTCAGATTACAGAATTAACTACAGTAATTAATGTAAATTACTTAGCACAGTGCCTGGCCCACAGAACATGCTCCGTGTTATCTTTCATACTAATAAGAGAATAAAAATGAATGAAAGGCAAAATGAGTGTCACATTTATCCCTGTGAAGTACACTGTTTCAGAAAGACAACATCTATGAGAAAGGAAGATTAATGGTGAGTACCCATAGCCATGTGACTTAGGGGGAAAAAAAGTGCCATGCAATCTAAGAATTTAAATATTAATAAATATTGCGGGCTTAACAAAGACGACTTTCAACTGGATTTTTCCCTTCAACTACGTGTATTATTAAATACTTTTCTAAAGTTGTCTTCCTCTGGGCTGACATATGGATGGGAAGTTTTGGCCATTTCTAAATGTAAACTATGTTTTTTATAACAAAATTCATGGTGGAGATGTTGAAAAATGGAGAAGCTTGGGTTGTATCTATCTCTGAATAGAGAAAAAAAAGCTGTTTCAATGATAGAAACACACAAGACTGTGATTTTATTCTGATATGGGAATTTATGGATCCAGTGTTACTTGTATTCTTGTAAATAAGTAGATAAAGAGTGGGCCTGGAAAGTGTGCCTCCAGATGAGATGAAAACCAGACTTTAAATATGCTTATAATATTGACTGGATAATTGCAGACCTTTAAAATCCAAATCAAAATTGAATTTCACATTAGAGGCAAGGTTCAGTGATCCCATCTTCACATACCCATAGTCTGACTTCAGAATATAGACAGATCTATCTTTATTTTTTAATTGATGGTATAAGATTAATGTTAACAAAAAATATTATGGCCAGGTTTCTCAATTGGTGATAGATTTAATGCCCAAAAGTGAGAGGAGAAATAAATCTTTACAATGAGGTTCTCAAATTCATATATACAAAACTTCTTGTCATTTTTATTTTTATTTAGTTATAAGAAAATTATGCACAAAAGATCCTTCTTTGGTAACTTCTACAACTAGGCACTGATTCATTACTTCCCATGTCTCAGGCCCTAGGATATGTATTTATATCCATGACCTCATTCAATGTTCACAGTGATCCAGGGAGGTAGCTGATTTTATGATTCCCACTTTATAGATGAGAAAACTAAAACTGTGAAAGCTTAAGCAGCTGGCACATGTCACCCACTAAGAAAGAGACAAAGCTGACACCCAAAGCCAGCTCACTTCAATTCCCAAACACTAAGGATTCCCAGTAAATTCAGACAAATTTAACATGTAATTACTATTATGTGGGGATCCATAAACCTTTTTATATGCTATAGAGGTGACAATTATAAAAAACAATTGTAAAACATTAATGGAGGACATTTTTCTACTACTTGTGTACACCCTAAGGTTAAAACATAGCCTGTATTCTTAATAAATCACTCCTCCAAGAGTTCTCCAGTTTCAGCAACAATTTCATATATTTCCATTTTACTATCTATCGCAGATAATCAAGAGCTTCTAAGTGAATATGAGATAATTAAAGATATAAATATTAGGAAACACTTGGCTCTTTCTTTAGAAGCCTTAGAAGGAGAAATGCAGGCTGACTTGGGACGGTCTAATACTGGAAAACTCAAAAACATTGAGTTAGTGAAATTGACAGAAGACTCACATTTCCTATGGATGTGGATGTTATTCTCCTTCCTACGCAAGCCTGGGTAGGAGGGGTGGTGAATAGTAATGTCATCATCTGCTAAACTTTTCCTTCCTCCTTCCCACTCTTCCTAGATCCAACTGGTCAGTAAGTCCTCTCCAATTCCTGCCCATGTATAAGCATTGATGCAGCCTTCTATGACGGCTTTCAACCAGCTCTTCATCATCCCACCTGTGATCACTGCCATCACCCTCAGTCTGTGCTCCATCCCTCCCATCTGTTTCTACCCCCACTCTGTTGTCAGGGCCACCCTTCCAAACTGTCTACAAACTCAGCCTCACTTAAATTAAAGACATCACCCTCTAGCAATTCCAAGTAGTTTCAAGCAATTAGATCCTCACTTCCGTCTATTGAGAAAATGCAAATGGTGTTAGCAGGTGACCTTAAGGGGAAAGGCTGGTGATATAGTTTGAATATTTTCCCCTCCAAATCGTATATTGAAGTGTGATTTCTAATGTTGGAAGTGGAGTCTGGTGGGAGGTAATTGGTTCATGGGGGCAAATCCTTCATGAATGGTTTAGCACCATCCCCCTTGGTGATAAATGTGTCTGATTCAGTTAATTCATGTGAGATCTTGATGTTTAGAAGTCGGGAACCTCCCCTACTTCTCTCTCTTGCTCACTTTCTTACCATTTGATATGCAGTCTTCCCCCTTTGCTTCTGCTGTGACTGTAAGCTTCCTAAGACCCTCACTAGAAGCTGAGCAGATGTTGGTGCCATGCTTGTACAGCCTGTAGAAATGTGAGCCAATTAAACCTCTATCCTTTATAATTCACCCAGTCAGGCATTTTTTATAGCAATGCAAGAATGTCCTAACACAGAAAATTGGTACTGAGGACGGGGGTATTGCTATAAAGATACCTGAAGATATAAAGGCAGCTTTGAAACTGAGTAATGGACAGAGTTTGGAAGAGTTTGAGGGGCTCAGAAGAAGATGAGAGGACATTCAGAACTTCTTAGAGACTTGTTAAGTGGCTATGACCAAAATGCTGATAGAGATATGGACAGTGAAGGCCAGGTTGATGGGCTTTCAAATGAAAATGAGAAAATTATTGGGAATTGGAGTAAAAGTCACCCCTGTTTCACCGTAGCAAAGAGCTTGGCTGAATTGTATCCATGCTGTCAGGGTCTGTGAAAGTTTGAACTTAAGAATGATAACAGAATATCCGGCAGAAGAAATTTCTAAGCAGCAAAGCATTCAAGATGTAACCTAGCTGCTTCTAAGAGTCTGCAGTTAGATACAGAAACAGAGAAAAGACTTGAAGTTGGAACTTATATTTAAAAAGGAAGCAAAGTGTAAAAGTTTGGAAAGTTTGCAGCCCAGCCTTGTGGTAGAAAAGAAATGCAAGTAGGCGGTGGAACAACCACTTGCTAAAGAGATTCACATAACTAAAAGAGAGCCAATGTTAATATCAAGACAATGAGAAAAGGTCTCAAAGGCATTTCAGAGATCTTCCAGGCAGCCCCTGCTCTCACAGGCCTAGAAGCCTAGGAGGAAATAACGGTTTCAGGGGCCAGACCTGCTGCCCTGCTCAATCTCAGAATACTTCTCCCTGCATGTCAGGTGCTTCAGCTATAGCCTCAGCTCAAAGGGCTCCAGGTACAGCTCGGGCCACTACTCTTGAGGGCACAATCCATAAGCAATGGTGGTTTCCATGTTGTGGTAAGCCTGCCAGTGCCCAGACAGAAGTCTGTTGTAGAAGTAGAGCCATGAGAAGCGGACCACTGCCCTCCAGACCCCAGAATGTTAGATTCACTGGAAGCTTTCATCTTCTGCCTGAGAAAGCTGCAGGCACTCAACTCCAACCCATAAGAGAAGCCAGAGGGGCTGCAACCTGAAAAGCCACAACGACAGTTTCCCTTGCACACGTGCTCCTTGGATGCCAGACACAGAAACAAAGGACAATACTTTGTAGCTTCCAGATTCAATGACTGCCTTGCTGGGCTTAGAACTTGTGTGGGGCCTGTTATTTCTTTCTTTTGGCCAATCTCTACCTTTTTCAACAGGAATTTTTACCCAATACTTGTACTACCATTATATCTTGGGAGTAAATAACTTGTTTTGATTTTATAGGCTCTTAGTGGAACAAGATGAGTCTCAGATGAGAATCAGGACTTTGGACTAGACACTGGAATGAATTAAAACTTTGTGGGACTATTGGGAGGGTATTTTGCAATGTGAGAAGATTTTGATTGTATTTTGCAGTGTGAGAAGGACATGAAATTTGGGATGGTGCCAGGATTGGAATGATATAGTTTGGATGTTTTCTCCTCTAAATTTCATGTTGAATTATAATCCCCAGTGCTGGAGATGGAACCTGGTGGGAGGTGTTTGGATCATAGGAGCAGATCCTTCATGAATGACTTGGTGCCATCCCCTTGGTGATGAGTGACTTCTTACTCAGTTCATGTGAAGTCTGGTTGTGTAAAAGTCTGGAATCTCCTCTTCCCCTCTCTACTGCTTCCTGTCTCTCCATATGATGTGTAGTCTCCCCCTTCACCTTCTGCCATTACTAAAAGCTTCTTGAGGCCTCACCAGAAGCTGAGCAGATGCTGGTGCCACGCTTACATAGCCTGCAGAACTGTGAGCCAATGAAACCTCATTTCTTTATAAGTTACTCAGCCTCAGGTATTCCTTTTTAGTAATACTCATGGACTAATACAGGTGGCTATGTGAAAAATTCCAAATACCTAAAATGATTCCTCCTTTTATGCTGCTGCATTTGTAAAACAACATGGCAACCAATGTCTTGTACTTGCTCAAAGTCTCCACAGCTCCCCAGCAGCACCACCAGCCAAACACCAAAAAAAAAAAAAAAAAAAGAAAAAAAAGAAAATCTAAACTAAACATTGGTTCCATGGTGTCAAAAAAGGTCTCTCCTCTCTTTTTTTATACCCAATGATCTTGTCCTTTCCTCTTCACATTAGGAGGGGATACCAGATTAGGCGAGTTGATTCAGCTTTCCAGAAACAACTTACACAAGAAGCCCCTCACCTCAGAACAAGCTTCGTAAGAGCAGAGACTGTGTTTTTTATGCTCCATTTTTAGGTCCTCAGTGTCTCCTGCAGACTCTAACCTACAGTGGGCACTCATTAAATATCCATTGAATTAATGGATAAATTGGTACATGAAATAATTGATTTGTATACACATTTTAGTCTTTATTATATTACTCTTGAAAATTCAGAGGTGCTAAAGGCAAACCTTTGAGCCTGTTTTCTTTGTTTGGACATGAGGATATTACACCAATATAATTTTAACAAATAATAATTGTACCATTTATTGAATAAGCTATGTGCCCAGGGGTTAACCATTGTTTATCTTTGGACTTAAACTAAGTGATTAATAAGATTGGAGGAATAAGAGATCTGACCACCAAAGCCCTTGTGCCCTCCCATCCAACTAGGATATGAAAGTACGTGGACATCTGATGAAAAGATGCCAGCTCCAGGCCATCTGCAGGGACAGGTCCTGTCTGGAGTGACAAGAAGGAGACCTTGGCCTGTTGGTTTTCTCAGCCTCTTTAGATGGGACAGGATATGTAGTAATTGCCACCCATGGCCTGTCTAGATTGCACCATAACCTATACTAGGTCAGTGCTTTGTAGGGGATTTTCTCCACATTCTGACTCCACTTACAATTTGTGAAAACATTTTGGAGTCATCCTGTTATATTCCACTAGGGCTTGATAGACCTGAAGGAACCAATGTTAGGGAAGTCTATTTAGGTACCCCAAAAATAATGAAGTGCATATTTGAAAAAAAAAAGAGAGAGAGAGAGAGAAAGAAAAAATATTTTCTAGAATTGAGAATTTTGGCTTGGAGCCCACATTGCAGTGTGAGGAGGGGAGGGGCAGCAAAGCCAGCCTCCTTCTTAAAAATTTGCAGAGTTTTGGGTTTTTTTCCCACCAGCACCCTTTCCAAATATGCAGGTACCTGGATTTATTTTTCAACTAATTCCTGATTTCTATGTGGATTATGTCCTGGTATTTATAAGTCTTGATGTCTGTCCACAATTCCACTTTCCCAAAAGCTAAGCATCCAGCAGGGTCTCTCATACTTGAAAGTAAGTATTGGCTTCTTTGGTAGGCGCTGGAGATGGGGATGCAGGTGCAGGCAGGATGATTCCAAACTCATTGTAAAATTCTTCCCATTTGATAGACGCTGTCCAAAGCTTCTCACAAAACCAGAAGTGCAGTGCTGGGGTCACCATCACAAAAATCTTTAAGGTAGCACTTAGATCCTAGCCCCCAAGCTGGGAGCTACTTTCCAGATCTTTTTGACGTCTTAGGAGAAAATTGGTGAATCTGGGGTGACTTTTTTGATGAGCTCCTGTGAGAAGCATAATAGAAGGTGAAAAATTAACATCATCCATACCTCCATCTAATAGGAACAATTGTTTACAACACATTTTTATTATTACTCCAAATCACTCACCTTAGTCAGCATGGCATTCTGGTGTTTATATTTGGCTCAGTCATTTGATGAGGGAGGAAGGGACCAGTTGGGCTAGTCACACAAGGATAGCCTGATTTCGTCCCATATTTCATTCTACGTAAAAAGGAATTCTCCAATCTCTCTGGAGTATCCTGGAGGATCTCCCATCCATCTTGAATATATTCACCTGCTCTCACTAACCCTGATTCACATATTCACTTGTCCTCTTGATTGATGTGCTCAACTTCTCATGTGTTGATTCACTCATTTGTTGCCTGTTTATTTACTTTTTCATCTACTCATTTCATTCATTAGTTGACTGCCTCACCTAGGCATTCATTGATTCATACGCTCATTCATTCTTTCCTCTAGTAAACATTTACTGAGGACCTGCAAAGTGGCAGACATGACAGTGGGTTCTGGCTCTCAAGCTGCTCACAAACTGGTGAGTAAGGCAGGCATATATCACACAATAAAGTACTCTCGTTGCCATGGCCCAAATATTAAAAGTGAGTGTAAATACTAAGATGAGCTTTTGGAGCATGGTCTAATGGATTGCCAGATGGGATGGTGAATAAGGGCACATGAAGCTGCAAGAACATCACAAAGTCTCAAGTTCTGTAAGTTCTCAGCATGTTCAAGGAATGATAAATATCTTCATGTGGCTCAAGTGAGAATGAAATAGTGAAGAGAGATAGGAGATGAAGCTCCAAGTCAGGGCTATGTTATGGCTTTGAGAATTCATGATGCCATGTGAAAATGCTCAGACTATCATTTGAAGAAAATCTTCTAGAATGCCATCTTATATGCTATTTACTGAGTTCAGATCTCAGACAAGTCTGTGTGTTTCCATCATTAGCAATTGAGTAATGGTCTCTACTTGCTTTTCTAGTCATATTTTCTGTGGTTCTCTTATACCAATGGTCAGTGTAGAAGGACTTGATGACTTAGAAGGAGGATACTTATTTAACCTCTACATTTTAGAAATACTTCATGCATATAGAGGTATGTCCTTAGAATGTCTTATGACTGAAATTCTTATCCCCTACCCCAGCAATCAAAGGCACTAAAAAGGCAGATTAAGCCAGGCAACTAGTTAAAAGGCCCTGGAGAAAGTGAATGTGTAAAGTTAATCCTTCACCCCCCAAGAAGAGAAGACCACATCCAACTATAGAGATGGAAATGAGAAGCAAAGCATAATGAAGATATTCCTATATAAGGTTGGAACACCCAGAAACAAGGAATTGGTAAATGAAGTTGTAGGGTGAGGACATGTCAGTGACCATGAGCAGAACTGTGGAGTAGACTCCACTAGGCTATGTTACATGACACTCAAGTCCTTTGCTGCTTGATGGAGCTTGGCTGGGCTCATCAAACCTACCAAATCCTGTTGGGCATTTAAAAGACCACTCGGGAATGAAATGCAAGTGGATGCTTTTGTGACTTTTCCTTCATGCCCAGGAAGTGAACTGATTTAACCACATCAGTCTTCTCAAGATCTCATACCCTAAGCATCTTGTTCCTTTCAGTTCACATGTTGTTTGTGGGCTCCCACCCTCTGCCATACACCCCTTCTCTCTCTGTCCCTGCATTCTGAAGTTGTTTTTACTTATAGTCCAGCTCTGATGCCATCACTTCTAAGATGTGACTCCAGGGCCACTCCAGAGTCTACTCTAGTGGTTTTTCCTCTCTCTAATCTCTCATCACTTTTTCCAGCAAAGGTGCTCCTGCAGCACTTGGAAGAATCAGCGTAGTTGGAAATGACTTCTTGTCACCATTATCCCCACAGTCAGCTAAAATAGCACCTTCTTGTCAGCTAAAGATGAGTTAACACAGAGATTACTCTCCAGTTGTCTGTAGCCTACACCAACGTCAATGAGAGTCTAAGGTCAGTGAGAGTCTAGGGCAGCCTAGAATCAAGAGAGAGCTATGAGCAAGAGTTCCACTGGAAGTAAGGGGAGAAAGAGATCATTCAGGTGGCAGCCAATCTAGAGAGTGGGTAAGTTCATGTTGAGTGCCTCCCAGGAGTCACCATCCAGGGTTCCCTGTGTATCAGTTCCATGTCCTGCCCTGCCATAGGAGGTCACTGTCAATTCAGAAGTACAGAGTGGTCTGAAAGGTTGCATTGGAATTGCATGGCAATTTATGCCCAGCTCCCTCAATAACATCTCCCTCAAGAACACCCCTAAATACACAGATCACAGGTTCCATTTGCTTTCCTGACAGATAAACAAGAGACTGCAGCTGAATGAGGTCAGATACGATGCTTGAATTCTCTGCTCTGCTATATTAGTAATTTACCCAAGTGTCTATCAGAGGCCAGGAGTTTGTCTCAAATGTTATAATCTCCCTCAAAACTGTACTACCAAGACAGCCCTACTGACACAAATGCAAGACCCCTGCCTCCTTCAGGTTCTGAGTTAAAGTTGATGCAATAAATGTAATTAACCAGATCTTCTTGACCAAGATGTGCTTGATAGTTGATATGGTTTGGCTGTATCCTCACCTGAATCTCGAATTTTAGCTCCCAAAATTCCCAAATGTCATGGGAGAGACCTGGTTGGAGGTAACTGAATCATGGGGGCAGGTTTTTTTCCATGCCTTTCTCATGATAGTGAGTAACTCCCATGAGATCTGATGGTTTTATAAGGGGAAGTTCCCCTGAACCTGCCCTCTTGCCTTCGCCATGTAAGACATGACTTTGCTTCTCCTTTGCCTTCCACCATGACTGTGAGTCCTTTCCAGTCATGTAGAACTATGAGTCCATTAAACCTTTTCCTTTATAAATTACCCAGTCTCAGATATGTCTTTATTAGCAGCATGAGAACAGAAGAATACAGTTGTTGACAAAGACTAATTGTAACTAGGACTTAAGGGTCACCTACTGTTTTATGTTCCCTCTCACCTTCTGGCACCCGCCCATTGACCCATCTACTCCTTCATTCACCCATATACCCACTTATGTATAATTGGTTGACTCATTTATTTATTCATCACTTTTTTTCATCCATCATTCATTTATTCACCCATTTTTGAATGAGTGACCTGGTTAAGGCATGAGCTGGGTACAATGTTACAATGGGTTTACCATCTAAGGATTGAGGGCACAGAGTGAGGAGAGGGCAGGAAGTAGACTGCAGCATGTAAGCAAGTCATTTAAGCCAATATACAAGGGGCATGCTAGAAATTAGTACCTAGTGCCCAGGGAACCCATCAGCCTTTTCTGCATTTAATGTAGTACTTTCAGAGCATTCTAAAAAATTTAATACTTATAAAGTCAAGATCCTCAGGGGAGGAAAAGAAAGATCGGAGGAGGGAAATAAATGTTAGCAAATGAAGGGTTCTAGAGGAAATCTCTTCCTTCCCACTGACTGGCTGAAAAGAGAAGGGGGAGCTCCAGCCGCCAGCACACGCTCCTCAGGGCCAGTGTGTGGGGTCAGGCTGCGGAACCTGTAAGCAGGCACAGCAAAGGAACAATCACTAGCCCTCACCTGAGGGCCCAGGCCCCTGGTCTCCTCACCCTGGACCTGGTACACAGGGATCTCAATGCATAGTTGTCACAGCGATTTATTTTCTTACTCTAGCTCCCGGGACTTAGCGTTGGTCATTGCTCACCTAGGTTTGCTCTCTGAACTCTCAAGACAGTAAATCTGCCTTCCTAAATAGGGCCAACTTGTATATTTAGAATGCATACCCTGCCTTTATTGGGTCTTTAGAATCTATTCTCCAGTGCCCGACAGTTCATAGGTTTCTATAAAAATGAATGGGATTTGGACAATATGATTTCAAATCATGGTTCTTCACTCGACACTGTGTAATCCCAGACAAGTTACCTAACATCTGCCTCAATTTGGTCATCCATCACATCTCCACTAAATGACTCTAGGCTTGGTCATGTGACTTGGTTTGACCAATGGGCCACCACCATTGTGATGTCATCAGAGACTTCAAAAATACTTTTGAGATGGAGCCTGCTCTCTTGCATTTCTGCCATTGCCATGAGTAGAATATGCCTTAGCAAGCCCACTTGCCCCCACAAAAACTCAGAACACATGGAGCAGAGCCACTCACCCAACCCAGAGATCTGCAGTGAGAATAAGACCCAGAGCTGCTGTCCCTGAAATCAGAACCCTCGGCTGAGTCCAGCCTAGATCAGACATGCCCCAGCTGAATCACAGATGCATGAATGGTAATAAGTGGCTGTGGTCTAAAGTCTAAACTGCCGGATTTTGTGATGGTTGGTTATGCACCAAAACTAACTAATGCAATAGCATTATTATAATCCATAAATCATAGAGAAGCACAGCGGGGAACAATAAGATTAAGTAAAGTGACCATGGTCATTCAACTAGTCAGAGGCTGAACCAGGCCTTGATCTATTAATCACTCTGCAGTATTGCTTTCCTCTAAGTTTTGCATCCTTGATAATATGATCTAATTTGAGCTTGTTATGAGAATAAGAAATACTAGTGCAAAACACCTTACCCTGTGCCTATTAATTTATTGGGAATGCTGCTACATGCCAGTCACTACCAGCAGACCTTTGCATTAATTATAGTAATAAAATATTGTCCACTCTGGTGACTTACGGGATGATGGGGCAGTTCTGTGCAGCTCTACATAATTGTCCCCAGTGGACATGGGGCAGCAGAAATATGTCCTATGCATCTTGGAATGGCCTGGGCTACTACTGTGCTAGCATAGGGTAAACTCCAGAGACACTTGCTAGAAAAAAATGTTTTAAGAATTAACTGAGTATTTGGATGCCTCTTTACAGACAAACAGCTTCCAAGAAGACCTGTGTCAACAGTGAACCTTAACAGCTTTCTAATCTAAATTTCTTGTCTCTCTGTTATTGCTCTCTTCCCTAAAAAGTGCATATTTTTTTTTCTTTTTGCTTGCCTCCCTTATACTCACAGACACAGCCACACAGACATACTATTTTGTCAAAACAGTAGCTCAACAATAACATACTGCACCTTGGCACACTTGCGTCCTTGCTAAAATTACACCAAGCAAAGTTTGTTGTTGGTTACATTTTTTAAAAAGACACAATATCCCGTCTCATCATCTTCAAGTTAGAAATCACTCTGAAACTTGGGCTTCAGCATATAGCACCGAATGTGAGCGCGCACACACACACACACACACACACAGACACGAAGCCTGTATTTTGCACCTCATGTAGTTCTGTCATATCAGTTGCCAACACAGAAGGGGCACATGTCTGAGTTTCTTTGCTGCTCCTAATTGCACTGTAACAGGAATGCTTGCATCTTCTGCCTGGGAGGGAAACAGTGCCTGTTTTCCCCCTAGGTCCAGAGGGAGTGTCGCTGCCTTTGTGCTTTGGCTTGGCTGAGCATGGTGGTTAGACATGCCCCTTACTTCCTGCAATGTGCCAAACAGGAGCTTGAGAGATCCATGTCCTTGACAGTGCTGCAGCTTTGTCTGTAACACAAAGAGGAGAGGCTGGGGTGATGAGTGAATAATTCCTGCCTTGTGGACCCGCAGCCTAAGAGTATCAGCTAAAGCAGAGGTCACACCCCTGCTGTCCCTGGTGCTGAATTTAGCCTGTGACTGTAACTTGTTCAACCTTATTATTTTTTCATTTGATTTAATATTTAAAATGGGAATTTTATATCTACAGCCTCAGCTTCTCTTGAAAAGTTGGAGAATGAGGCAACAATGGGCTCCATTTCTGCTTGTAGCCACAGCGGCTGGAGCTGTCAGGGGCGGAATTCTTCACACCTCATGGACACTCACTCCCCATCAGGTATGACCCCAAACACCTGTCATCTCCCTTCAGTAGGGCTCAGTGTAGGCTTCTGACTATCACTGTGTAGTGCCTAGTTTATTCTTTTGTTTTCTTATAATAGAATACAATTTCCTTTGTCTGTTGTGTCACTATCACTGGTAGAAAACATAAAAGATAAACTAGAAATACTGTTTTATGAAACTGTGAATGAACACATTTCTTTGTGAGAATGGAGATGCTCCTAAGTATTTAAAATGAAAACTAGTGCCACCCATGTGTGTACTTGATCCTCAGAGATCTTTGTGGCCTTCTGATGGTGAATGCCTTTCCTACTCCCATTGGCAGGCAGGTGGTCCTGGTGAATAGGGGGCAAACTTCAGTCCAGATTATGTGTTTGCAATTTCCCAGTCCTGGGACTTGAGGAAAGTTATTTAACTTTTGTGAGCCTCAATGCTCTTATCTATGAAAGATGAGTGACAGAATCTAACTCAAGAAGTTATTGCGATGAGTCAATGAAATGATATGTATGGCTTACTAAGCAAAATTTAGGAACACAGTAAATCCTCAAATATATATTTTCCTTCCCCTTCCAGGAATAAACAAATAAACAGAGAAAAAACTAAAGCAGCAGCAACCATGAGATCTTGTGAAACTTGAGTAAATTAATTATCATCAAAGTAATTTTTAAACTGTTTGTTCTTTTTGCAATATTGAACCAAATCTATATTGAAAAAAATTTATACCACACACAGACATGCATACGTATGCACATGCACACTGTGGGGGCAGAGACAGGTCTTCCCTGGAAGTCAGCTTCCTTTTCTTCCTCTACACATACTGCATACAGCTCTTCCACGTTTTTAAGTCTTCTTGGCCACAGGGCTCCTTCTTGCCAATGAGATGGACCCAAGTGATGAGTGTCACTTCTCCCAAGTCTTCTAAGAAGCAATGGGTCTACTTCATACTCTTGTTCCCCTTCTCGCAGCTCAATGCAGTTGAGAAAAGCAAGATATTAGGGGAGTTCAGAGCCACAAAATAGAAAGTTCTTGGGTTCTTGCATCATAACATGGAGACAAGCTGCCTGATGGCCAAATATAACTATCTTCGATATTATTATTATAGGTGAGCCTTTAAATATGTTGGGATCTTTTTGTTTCAGTAGTTTAACCAGTCTTAACGAATGCTTATGGGATCTACACAGCACATGGCTTATGAGACTTGAGGTCTCTTATAAAACATTGTGACCACCCATCAAAGAACATTTGCAGTTTGCAAAGGTCTTTGGATCACATGTGACAATTGCCAGTGAGAAGATTTTTCAACTTTCAGTTATAGCTATCATTGAACAAAAGTTTCCCATTAGTCAGTCAGACAGTCAACAAATACTGATTGAACACTTATTTGGGGAGATAGGGAGTCAGGTTAGAGGAATGAATAAGAAAGAGAATCATTGCACTCAGGGGATTTACATTGCAGTGATAATTGCCTGACCAGTTTTGATCATTCCATTCTGGTCCTCATTGACTTTGGCCTCATCTGCCTTTGTATATGATTAACATCACAGGTCCTGTAGTGCAAACCTACATTAAAATACCTCTGTAGGAAAGAGAGTCATAAAAAATAGTGTGCTGTAGATTTGCATCCTGGTTCTCAGCTTCATGTTTTTCCTTCTACATTCTCTTCTTTATTAGAGAGGGTTGAACCTATAAACTACATTTCTCAGTCTCTAGTCACTTGACTTTAGCCCTGCTCTGTCAATGAGAAGCACTAGCATAAGGTTAGAAGGCAAGGTGAGAGACTGAGGCTGACAGCAGATCTCAGCAATACTGTCAGTAAGTCCAGCAGGTCTGTGTGATACCAGACACCTGGGATACTACAGCTTTGACGGAAATTCCTGGGCCCTCTTGGGGATCTGGGCAGCAAGAACTCACAGACTGTCTCCAAGCACTTCTGCCAGGATGAACCAGCTCCAGTCATTTTCTTTATAAAGACATCACTCTAGTTAAGATGCAAAATCCGTGGACAAGCCTGATTGGCTTAGCTCTAGCTAAGACCCACACCTTGGCCAGAGAAGGTCTAGCTACTCTCAAGGACAGATCCATCAGATGAGATCTACTGGAGGAATGGTATTGTCTGCAAATGCAAGACAGGAAGTTAATGACAGAAGAAAAAAGAGAACATTGATGGTGACTTAAGACATAAGTCCAGTCATGTTACTACTCTGCTCAAAATCCTGCCATGGCTCCCCATCCTGTTCAGGGTTAAGTCTAACCCTAGCATGGCCTACAATAAGTCATGTCTACCACACTCTCTCCTTGCACTTACAGCTGCTTCCTATGTCCTGCATTTAAGATCCAGCAACACTTGTAGTTTGCTAAACATACTCTGCTGTGTCCCAGCCCTGTGCCTTTGTCTATGCTGTTGTCTCCACCTGGAACACACTCACCCTCCTCTCAGCCTTCCCCACTCCAACTATTGGTTTTTGCTATTCATTGTTTAACCCCTAGTTCAAGTATCTTCTTCTCGAGAAGTCGTTTCTTTATTTCCTCTTTACGTGATTTCAGTGCTCTATTTTTTTCTCCGTAGATGGCCTTATGATTGTTTATATCATAATACTTATTAAACCATATTATAAAATCACCTTGGGACCCAGGACGGACAACATTTGCAACAACAACAGTGGTCAACGTTTATTTATTCATTCACTCAACAAATACTTATTGAACACTTTATTTATGTCAAATACTGTTCCAGGCAGTGAACAAAAGCATGTTCATTCAGTACCAGCCACTGTGCAAAGATTGTGTGTATATTATCGTTAGAAGTATCTATTAACACCAAGGGCAATCCTACAAGGGTGATGCCAGTCTTAGGCCCAACATAGAGATGCAGAAACTGAGGCTTGGAGAAGACAAGTAAACAATTCAGCAAATAAATATGAGGATAAATAAATATGGCTGTATCTCCAACTATACTGTAAGCTCTCTGAGAGCAGAACTTGAATCTCTTACTCAGCTGTATTTCTCAAGTGCTTAATATGGTATATGGCTAGGCTGATCCCACATCTTAGTTTGCCTAGTATAGTCATTTCATTTAACCTGTTATTACAACACGATTATGAGTGGTATCACCTTTTATTCTCAAATGTGTCCAGATTTCCCAATGTTTGGCTCCTAGTGATGACCACATTAATGTTTGTTAAACTGAACAGGACTGGCCCAAGGTATAGTAAGAAGTTGAAATTAAGAAGTAGACCTCATCCCAACATCAGAACTCTTTCCAATTCATTTCTGAAGGGAATTAATCAGTTATGAGTAAACTTCATTTTCAAGCCATCAAGGAAAAGCAAACCACAGATAATCTGACTCCCTTAGCTGGAAAGAGACCCTTTCCTTACCTACTTCATCACAGTCGTTTTAGAGATAAAGAATCTGCACCCAGAAAGGTCAACTGAGTTGTGATGAACAAGAGAAAAATCCATGGCTGGAAATCTGTCTTCCACACCAAGCCTAAAGCTCACCCTGGCACTCGTGGACCTCAACTTGCCATCCTCCTTCATGACTCCAGGTCTTCGTTCACATTTCTTCTTTCAGGAGCATTTTTGCATATATTGCAAGTGTTTGATGACCTAGAGAAATCCCACTCACTCTTTAAACTTCCACTCCTGTGGTCCAAAGGCTCAGTCCTGTGTCTTCTCTCCTCCTATTTCTAACATTCACCCCTTCCTTCAGGTTGCTCAGTGACAACAGAAAAAATAACTCTCAGGGGCTGCTTTATCTCTAGAGGCAAGCTCCCTCAGGCAGAACTCACACCCCAAATATATCTACACCACACCCCAAACACCCGACCACGCTGGTACTTGGTCTGAGCTATTGTTGTGTTGAATAAAATAAAATATAATTCTTAATTCTATTATTATTTCTAAAATGCATATTTCAAAATTAAACTTTTGCTCTCTGTTAACATCATGACTTTTTCCTCGTTACAGATTTAAGGTTCATACTCAATGTATTTGTGATTCATAGACTGTTTAATTTCCATGGTTCTGCTCACAGATATTCACGGAATACTATCTTGGTGTCAGGCAAAGTCCTGGGACCTGCAAGGCCTCCATCATTCCACTGGGAGAGTCAAGCGAGGAAGACACAGCAGTCCTTAAAAGATTCCCTTGTGCTGTGATACTTTCCTGCCACAAAACCTGCAAATATATTACATGTTTTTCATTACTGTAGAAGATAGGCAGCATCCTATGTTGGAGGACTTAAAGAAGGCTTCATTGAGGAAGTGACTTTGAACCTGTTTACTGAAGGATGAGCAAAAGATTTCTGTGAAAGGTTAATCCCTGCAGGACCTATTTAGTCAATCCATGCCTTTTAGTTCGTTTTTGAGTGTTGCTCATTTTATTAGTCACTAGGGTCTACAAAGACTGAAATAATTTCCACCAGTCTACATGATTTATTCAGTGACTTTGTACAAAATTGACCAATAATTCAAGTTACCCTCTAGATGATAAAGTGAAGACACTCTTCTGGGATTTTACCCCCATCACCGATGTTTGTAATTTCCTGTCTTTCACATGGTAAAATGAAAGACTCTCCCCAACTCTCCAACCAAGGCCCAGCATCATCTCAGCCAACTGCAGAGTCCCTTACGGGTTGTATGACCCAGGGCAATTCATTGATCTTTCTTGAGAATCAAGGTTTTAGTCATTAAAGTAGGGATAAAAAGGATACCTCCTCATTAAGGTTGAGCATTAAATGACACAAAACACAGAAAGACCAAGTGTATTGTCCAGCACATCTTCAATGTTGTACATGTGTTAGTTATCAGGCAAATAACTATGTCCATCTTCACCATCACCATCCTCATCATCATCATTGTTATCACCATCATCATCATCAGTCATTATCGTCATCATTGTCATCATCACCACTATCATTGTTACCATCATTATTGTCAACATCCTCATGTCACTATCATCATCATTGTCATCATTCTCATCATCAGCATCATCATCTTCTTCATTATCCTGGTCGTCATCATCATCATCACCATCATCACTGCCATCATCATCATTATCATCATTTTCATCATCATCACCATCATTGCTGTCATCACTATCACCATCGTCATCAATCATTACCATCATCGTTGTCAACAGCAACAACAGCGTCATGACAACTGCAACTGAGCACTTATTATACTTCAGGGGTCATGCCAAGCAATGTATACACTTCATTAATGCAGCTCTCTCCAGTATTACCCATTTGACCCATAAGGACACTGAAACTTGAAAAAGTTAAGTCAGGTTCTAAAGTAGTAAATGGCACAGAAAAGGCAAGTGTGTCACCTGTGTCTACACAAGTCTAGTCCTTTATGCACAAAGTCCTTGGTCATCCCAGATGCTCCATGAATCCCACTGAAATGGAAATGCCTGGACCACATCACTCACCTCCAGTTTTGCTGAGGTTATTCCCACAGACCCTACGCTGTTAAATTGAGTGAATTTTGCCATTTCCTGGTGACATGGTTAGGCTTTGTGTCCCCACTCAAATTTCATCTTGAATTTATAATCTCCATAATCCCCATATGTCAAGGGAGAGACCAGGTGGAGGTAACCGAATCATGGCAGCAGTTTTCCCATGCTGTTCTGATATGGAGTGAGTTCTCAAGAGATCTGATGGTTTTATAAGTATTTGGTAGTTCATCCTGTGATCATTCTCCTTCCTCCTGCCTCTGAAGAAGGTACCTTGCTTCCCCTTCGCATTCTACTATGATTGTAAGTTTCCTGAGGCCTCTCTAGCCTTGCTGAACTGTGAGTCAATTAAACCTCTTTCCTTTATAAATTACCCAGTATTAGCCAGTTCTTTGTAGCAGTGTGAAATGGATGAATACCTCTGGAGTTGGTGGGTGTCCAACTGACTTGTCACAGAACCCTCAGCCAGCCTTCTGGCTTCTGGGTTGGGGAAGGAGGAGAGTCAGCATCAGAACTCAGATTACAGAGAAAATTCACCAGTTCCCACAAAACTCTGGAGATAAATCCCTTATAGATTCATGGCTGAGCTCAAAGTTGGACAAAGTTCACATACTCAAATTCACTGGATTACCCATGGCAGTGCAGCCTGCCAGGTGGAAGCACCTACCATGTGCCCACCCCTCAGCAATTGTAATTATCCCTTATAATCTACCTCCAGCTTAGATGAGGAGCTGTCACGTATCCCTCATTTCATTCAGTCCCCATTCAGTTTGGGCGTCAACAGAAATGCTACTACCTCTACAGGAGAGGAAACCAATGCACAGAGGGTTAAGCAACTTGCCCTGGGTCACTCAGCTACTCAGTCCAAGTGCTGAGGCATGCCATGGCTCCTCTCCCTCTACAGCTGTCCTATTAGGGAGAAAGTACTGTCAGAGGCCACCTTCCCCATCTTCCTTATAAGGGCCTTCTCCTTGGTGCCAGGGGCCAGTTGGCCGAAATGAATCTGCATAGCTTCCAGTCCTAAGAATAAGCCTTTCCTTAGGGACGCTGCAGGACTGCCTTGGCATCAGGTCCCACTCTTAGATTCTGCTGCCTGAATCCAGAAAAAACAAAGATGGAAGAAATTGCTGCATTGTTCTTATAGACTCAATTGTGTCTCCCCAAAATTAATACTTTGAAGTCCTAAGCCCTAGTCACTCAGAGTGTAACTTTATTTGGAGATACAGCCTGTAAGAAGGCAAGTAAGGTTAAATGTGGTCATGAGGCTGGGACTGTAACCCAACTGGACTGGTGCCTTTATAAGAAGAGAAAGAGATAAGAAGGGTGTGTGTGCACAGAGGAAGGGCCCGTGAGGACAGAGGAAGGACCCATGAGGACACAGCAAGGAGAAAACCATTTGCAACTCAAGGAGTGAGGCCTGTGGAGAAACCAACCCTACCAGAACCTTGATCTTGGACTTTCAGCCTCCATAATTGCAAGAATATACACTTCTGTCATTGCAGCCATCCAGTGCGTGGTATTTTGCTTTGGCATCCCAAGCAGACTGATACAGCAGTAAACTGCAATGTGGCTGGGAAGGCATCCACATATGGAAGCACCAAGGGTTTATTTCTAGGAAGGGAGTCATACACACAGACCCACTTGAGGAAGCCTTACATTCACAAGGCAGAGAGCCCCCATCGAGGCTGAGGGGCTCTGGGATTAGTCTTTCTTTCCCCTTCCGCATCGATCCTAGACACAACAACACACACCCAACCGGAATCTGGGGACCTTGAGCCTCTCCAGGCCAGGCCTCCTGACTGCTTGTGTGTCTGTCAAACCAGTCTTCTTTCCCCGAAAAGGACATGTCGAAGCCATCTTTCAGGAGTTTTCTTCCCCTGACAGAAATCAGCAGGGTTAGAATAAACTGCATAAGTTATCAGCTCCTCAGGAAAGAACATGAAAAAGGCCCTTCTATCACTTAATGAAAAATAGCTTCTTTTTTGGACAGAACTTCATAGGCCTGCAATCAAGCCATGGCTCCCCTCTCCCTTTCCTGACGTGCCGTGCAGGCAAAGCAAGTCGGCATCTATTAATAATATTTTCTCCAGCTTCTTTCATTTTTCTGCATGTCCTACCACTGTCAGGCCCCGTGATGCAGCGGAGCCTTTATCTCGTCCGAGTCTGGCCTGTCAGGGTGATAAACAATTCTAACAAGAATCAGAATAAAGATCTTCCCAGTAGACTCTGCCGAGAGATAGAGGCTTTTCTCATTTTCTCGACGGAAAAAAAAATTTAATCTAGCGGCTCCGGCTTTTTTCAAGCGTCACATTCAAAGAGATGCAAATTTGTCAGAGCGGAGACCCCAGCTGACTCGGAGCACTGCATGAATGTCAAAGGGGGAGGCAGTGTCTTTGACATGGCTGCCGGTTTTTTGGGGGTTGGGGGGTGAGGAGCTCTCTGCTGAATGTTAAAAAAAAAATAAGATTTTGCTTTGTAGTGAATGTTTCAACAATTTTTATAAGTTTTCTTCTAAAATTAAAAAAAAAGCAACTGCCATTGGGAGGGAAAGGAGAGGAAGAAAGGAACAAATAGGGATTGGGGTGAAAGAGGAAAGAGTCCCGGAAAAACAACTCCACTGAGATGTCAGGCTGGACTGCAATGCTCAGTAACGGAGCAGGTGTGTGAGAGGGGCTGCGGCTGAAGAGGTGAGTGAGTTGGGATAAATGAATGAATGCATGATTGTGTTGTAGAATGCACAGAGCTCAGTCTTTTCTTAGGCTTGGTTATTTTCCTAAGTTCATGGAAGCTATTCAGATCTTCCTCTGGATACTTCTGTCCCCATTTGCCACTAGCATGAAAGCTAATGCTCTGCTCTGTTGATTGCCTGGGTTCAGGGCCCAGGACAACCAATTGAGCTTGAAGGATTAAGTAAATGAGGCAGGAGACCAACCAGAAGACATTGGAAGGTTGGGGTACTGATGGGCTAGACAGAGGCTGGGAGGTAGCCAGCACTGACCTCCTGGGAGCCTTGGAAGCTTGAGAGCGGCCCAGGGTATACAAGCACCTGCCCCCTGCTTGGCTCCCAAGGCCTTTGTGGAGTCTGTAGCCCTGCTGAGCTGGGCTAGGCCTTGTGTCCAGTTTCTTGGAGATGGATTGCACAGCCTCCTCAGCCCCCTCCCTTCAGCCTACATCTCAACCTTGGGCCCCCAGAGCTCTGTGGAGCACTGGAATCTTCTCCAAGACTTTTGTGATTTTCTGAGTCAAAAGCATCGGATGCCCAGGCTGTCATGGCCTCTTCTTCCTCTTTATTTTTGATCTTGCTGGTTTCTCCATCCCCCAGCCTGCCTCAGAACTATGTACCTTAGTCTTTCCTCAGCACCACCGCAGGGATCTACTTCCCCAGAGCACCAGAAGCACACACCATTGCATATAGCTGACCTGAATTCAAGACCAAGGTTAACCAAGGGTTTTGGTGACAGAAGGAGGATGCAGTCACACTAGCAGAGGAAGCAATGATGTAAAGTCAAATCTCAGCCACCCCTTGGGTGTCCATAACTCACTGGTCACAGGTCTGACCTTCTCCAGAGTCCACTGATGCCTGTCTGCTGGTGGGTTCTCTGAGAACCTGGGGTGCCAATACTTAGCCTTTTTTAGTAGACAAGGAAAAGAAAGCACCTTATCTTCTGTTAGACAAGGAAATTTAATTCTTCTCAGCCTCTCAAAGGCTTTTGTATGGCTGCCCCCTGTTATCTTTCTGGAATTGATCTATTAGATAGTTACATTTATATTAGCAGGCCCTGCATGTCCTTGGCCTCCCTATTCCTTGCTCTTGCCACCAGGAAGTTTAGTAGGAAGTGGGTCTGTACACATGTAAACGAGGTAGTTGGGTGGTTTGGGTGAGGATTAGAATAATACATAGGACAGAATGTGTATATTGAGGAGGGGCAGGCTCTTGGGGTTCTTTTATTAAGATAGTGCTATGAAAGAGGGATCTGTCTCATCTTCACAGAAGCACTTGGCATCCACCTTATCGTTATGCTGTCTCGCCTAGTGCCAGCCTCCTCCTAGCGCCAGCACAATATGTTGCAACAAAAAGCATTAGTTCCAGATCCAAGTGATGGCCTCCTTCAATACTGGGTGCTTGCAATAATGAGCAGCCTTAGATGTTATCCTTGCTCCCACCTCTCCTCTCTGAGACCCCGGGCACTGCATTAGATGGCTGTCATCTTGCCAACATTTGGTTACCAGCCAGGTAGGAGAGAGAAGCCTTCAAACAGCCTTAAATGATTCCATTCCAGAGAAAAGGTTCTGGCAGCGTACACAGCACTCGGGAAGGGAAGGTGAGCAGAAGCCCATGGCTTTGTGAAATAACCAGTTACTGCAGAGATCCCACACTACATTCTGTAATCCAAGTGGGTCCAGCATGTAGGAGTTGTAGACATTTTCCCTGATTTTGAGAATGTTCAAAAAGTTAAAACTTGGCCCCTTAAAGTTTGGAAATTTGTTGACAAGTGACAGTATTGGTTATTTGGGACCCACACTCTGCTAGGAAATGAATCATCACAGAGTGTTTCTCAGACCAGTGGGAAGGAGTAGAAAAGTGAAAGGGGATCTGGGGCCACCCGTTTAATTCAGCATCTGCATGGGACAAGCTAGCACAGAGCTGGGTTCAGAAGCCTAGATCCACAAGCCGTGGTTGAAGACCTCTCACTGCTAGGAGTCAAGCGTCCTTAGGAAAACTCACTGATCCTCTGATTTTTAATTCCTTTGGTAAAAACAAGTAAACAGACAACGACAAAAATCACAAAACATTAGAAATCCCTGTACTATTGGCTCACAGGATTATGGAGTTGGAAAAGGTATGGAACACGCTTCTCAATCTATGATGTGGATGCCAGTGTAGCTGGCTTCTTTTGATTTCCCTTCTCCCCTTTTCTCATCCTGATATTATTTCATCCCCATGGCACAACAAAAATGCCACTACTGTCCCTCTTTTCCTAGGGGAAAATTCAATTTCTTTTTTCTGTGTTTTCAAAACATACATATGTTTCCATATCTGTACCAAAGACTGCCACATTCTCATTGTCTCCCTTGAGTTGGGTCTGAAATCATCGTGGTCTCTTTCTGCATGTTGGATGCTCCTTCAAGACTCATATACCCAACTTTTGCCCATGGAATCTTGCACAGAGGAGGGACTGATAAAGGATCAGTGACTAAGATTAAATCACATTTGCATGGGCAAAGGATAAATGTCATCACATGCAATCTCAGAAACCATATAAAATAGCTCCCTAAACATCTCTTCATGTGACACCCTGGTCTGGAAGAAAGACAACATTAACACTTACTGACTGTATACTTAGATGAAAACTATTCTGTGATTATTTCATGACTATTAAAAATATCACTGAGCCCAGTTATTGTTTTCCTCAGAAAAAAATCAATAAGTTGCCTTAAAATATTTGATGTAATTTAAGCAAAAGTCTCAGTTGTTAGTCTTTCATGCAACAAAATAATCATTTATTCAATCAAGGAGTATTTATTGTGGGCCTGCTACATATCAGGCATTGGATTAATCACTAGGCATAAAACTGGGGAACAAGATACCACAAAGTCTACCTGTAATGGGCTTATATTTTAGTAGAAAAAGATATTTTTAAAAATCTAAACCACAAAGATCAGTAAAGTGATCGTGAATTGTGCTAAATTCTATAAAGTACTGGGACAGAAGAAAAGAACAATCAAAGAAGGCCTCTCTGAGGAGATCATTAAGCTCAGCTCAAAGGTTGAGAAAGAACCAAGCAACAAACAGAAGATAAAAGGATATTCCAGGCAGAGGGAATGGTGTATGGGAAGACTCTGAGATGTGAAAGAGCTTTGGTGTATTCAAGGACCAGTATGCAGACTAGTGTGACTGGGGGGTTGGAGATGATGAAGGAACTTTGTGAGATGAGTTTGGAGATGTGCCCAGGTGTAAGATTGCCCAGAAGGCATATGGGCAGGCCATGCTAACGGTTTGAACAGTTTCCCAAATACGAAGAAAAGGCATCAGTGGTTTTCATCAGGGAATGGTGTGGTCCAGTGATATACTTCAAGGTCAGTCTTTCTATGGTCTGCAAAATGGACAGAAGGACGAACACAGAAAGTCAGGAGACTACTGCAGTCATCTGGATAAGAGACGATGGTGATCTTCATGAACTAGTTGTGGTTGCAGCACACATGGAGAGAAGGGGAAGAACTTGAGAGTAATGTTGAGATTAGGACTGACAGAACTTGTTGATGGACTGGATTTGAGAAGTCAAAGAAATGAAAGAATTGTGGCAACTCCCAGGCCTTTATCTAGGACAGTGGAATGAATGGTGCTTCATTAATTAAGTTAAGACAAACCAGAGAACAGGTTTCACAGATGAATGATCAAGTTTCACTTTAATAAGTTATGGATAGATAAGTTACCTTAAGTCTTTTACTTGCTCTATTCTCAATGCCTGGAAGAGTACCAAATATGTAGTAAGTAATGAGTGCATACTTATTGAATGAAATAAGAAGGTCTGTGAGATTCCAAGTACGCATTTGGATATGGCAGCCTAAAGTTCCTACTAGAGATAAAAATTGAGACTCCATGGGCTTATCAATGTAAGTAAGCCAAGAGAGTTGGACGAAATGGAATAGGGAAAGGGCATAGAGAGTAAAGAGAGAAGGGGCTGAAAATCAAGACCTGAGCAGAACCCCTTTCAGATAAAAAAAGACAAGGACTCAGAGAAGAAGCCTGATGTGCAGAAACCACAGTGACAAAGGTGTACGACAGTAGCCTGTGATAAGCAGGAAGTCATGAGGGGAGGGTGTTGTATGATCAGCAATGCCTACTGGCTCTGAAAAAGTCCAACAAAATGAACATCATCACCCACCAAACATAAATTCTTAAATCAAACATTAGAATCAAGTGAACTCATTTTGCCCGAACATTCTTTTGCTTTTAACGTATGCTAATTATCACAAATAGTAAAAAGACTAATAATCCATGAATTGCAACTCAGGAAAAAAGATTAATAATCCATGAAAAATATTCAGTTATAGTAATAATAACATTCCACCCTAATTCCTCGGGTGATATAGGGGAATCTGTGTGGAATCAAAAGCCAGGCAGATCAGAGATCAAGTCCCAGCCTGGCTTCTTTCAGGTCTCTGCACTTAGGCTGGTGAAAGCCCCAGTAAATATCAAACTTCTTGCCTGTTAAATTTGATTATAAAAATAATACCTCACTTTCTTATTCACAGAATATGTACAAGAATAAAACATGCTGGAGTATGTGATAAGATTCTGAAACTTGGAAAATATACTGCAAATATTAAGGGTCACTTATGATCATAGGAAGCATTCCATCCTCACTTCTTCATTCACTTGTCTGACACCTTGAAGCTCTGAGTTTAGTCCAGGAATAGGACAAGGAGTGAGGCACAGTAACTGCCTTGAAGTAGCCCTCAGTCTGGCTGTATTATCTTCATTCCGTTAATTTTACAACAAAGGGAGCATTCTAGGTTTCTGGAAAATGCATGTAGTAAGGGTAGTGACAATATGACACAAAGCTAAAATTAAATGCTATCTAAAATGATGTCTCATGCATTTGGGATCACAACTCACTAAGAACCCTCTCTTGATAAAGTAAATGCCTCATCTGTTTTCCCGCGATATTTTGCTTATTCTTCTAGGCTAGCTCATTGTTTCAGAGATTTTGCCCATTCCCAGTTAGAACATGATTGCTCTTGTGACAAGATCTATGTCTTTTTTTTTTTTTTTTTTTTTTTGAGATGGAGTCTTGCTCTGTCGCCCAGGCTGGAGTGCAGTGGCATGATCTTGGCTCACTGCAAGCTCCCCCTCCTGGGTTCACACCATTCTCCTGCCTTAGCCTCCCGAGTAGCTGGGACTACAGGCACCCGCCACTACGCCTGGCTAATTGTTTTGTATTTTTAGTAGAGACGGGGTTTCACCGTGTTAGCCATAATGGTCTCAATCTTCTGACCTTGTATCCACCCGTCTCAGCCTCCCAAAGTGCTGGGATTACAGGTGTGAGGCACCATGCCTGGTTAAGATCTGTGTCTTAATAAGAGTCTGGCATGGTGTTCTCTAAACATTTGCTGTATTGAAAGGAATTTCAAAAAGCAGAAGATTTGGAGGCTAATCTTGAAGTTTTAAGTTGAAAGGGGAGAAAAAGACATTTTCAAAGGTCCTTATAAGCTTGATAAAGCCCACAAGGTGGAAGTCAGTAAAAGACCTAAGAGTGATTAGGAAATTAAAAGCTGTCGAAGAATCTTGATTGATGGGAAAGATTAATTTTCCCAGAGGGGAAGTTCAGTGGAAAAACCAGACCAAGCTTGCCTTTTTAAATTCACTGTCTGCTTGTGGAGGCCAAGGACTCTCAGCCACCACCATGGATGCAGTGAGCACACCATGCCTCAGGCAGCCGCAGTGAGCCAGGCTGTGACTAGAAGTACCTGCACATCCACCTCTCCCTGCTGGGAAAGAGGTACAGCCCACAAAGACTTCCCTCTGAAGGTGCTGGAGGATGTGCCAGATGTGAGATATGGAGGGACCACTTTCGAAGACAAGAGGCCTGGGAGGGCTTCAGGCCAGATCCTCGGCATTGGTTCTTGCCTACAAAGTTGTTTCCAGACCACATATGACTTAAATAGAGGACAGTCCAGAAAACTGTAGTCATCTGAGCCTCTGCCACCCAGAACTGGGGCATCACCAGATTCCTGGGTTAGGAATCAGGGAAATCTTTTCTCTTGGCAGAGAAGCTCCTACCTGGAGCTCTCAGCCCATCCTCCTGCCCATGATAGGAAGAGCTGTGTTGTTCTCTTCCTTGGCTGCAAAGAAACCTCTCTTCCCCGGCTGCAAGATGTGTCCAGGTCGATGATTCCCCTTACCCTGGGCTATCAAGAGGTAAGGCCATGGCTCCTAATCTTTGGTGAGAATACAATTCACTTGTTCCTCTAACATTAAAAATTTAGATGCTTGGGTCTCAGCTCCAACAAGTCTGCAAAGAGTCCATGGAATATACAGCTCAAGCAATTCTGACCCTGAGCCTTTGGGTGGTACTTGGAGCAGCACAGGGGTGGCATGGGGAGCAGTGGTTAAGAACTCAAATTCTCATGTTAGAATGCCTGAAGCTGAGATCCCGTTCTTTGCGATACTTGATGCATGACCTTGACCTCAACTCTCCACATTTTGATGTCCATGTCTATAACAATGGAAGTAATTGCAATGTCTGCTTCCTAAGTTTTTGGTGTGATTGAAGTACAATAACCCATGCAAAGCATATACCCCAGTGTGTAGTATAGAGTAGGTGGTAAATAAATGGTCATTATTAATATTGCATCTTCAAACAAATAAAGCAGAGGCAACTGAAACAGCATCTTGTCTTGAAAGTCTGCCCCTATCACTTGATTCAGAGAGTATTTTTATTTTTATGCTTTTCATAGCTGACTTCATTATAAATAGGCTATAAATAGGCTGTTCTCCAACAGGATCTATTAATTGGGATAGTGCTTGGTGGTGCTACTGTGCATTTGGTGATACTGTAGTATCTGCTGTTGCAATATCACCAGCATCCTTAGATTAGCTGCAGGGTAAATGCTAAGAGTTCCAATATTCAATCACCAATACAATCCCAACTCACTAGTACAAATGTGAGCAAGAGACTTTCCCTATCACCAACACCATCTCACATTCAGGGCTCAATGAAAAATTCCTGTAGTCACTCCTTCAACAAGGACAAATTGGACCTCTCCCATATACCAGATTCTGTGTATCAACAGCAACAAACTAAAGAAAGTGATCCTGAACAGCAGAAACAAAGTGAGAGTAGTTTTCTGTCTTTGTTACTATGGAATTTCCTGGGGAGAAAAGGACAAGGAAGGTCAATGGACAGTTGGATTTTTTTGTGTTTTTTGTGAAATGTCACCTCACTACATTGAAAAGAAAAAAACATTGGTATTGTCTTAATTGTATGTTAGGTGAAGACTTTTGTCCTTTTTAGAAAAATGTGATGTGAGGGAGAAAAGTAGAATGGTGATTCCAAGCTATTCAAATAACTTTTGTTATGAGTTCAAGATGGCAGGCTGAACAGGTGACTATTCTACTGCTCATGAAAAATATTACAAATTACTGGGAATATATTTCAAACAAAGCAAGAAAACAGAGTGAGTTTGTGAAAACAATCAAGAGTGCCATTAGCAAATTAGAAATGTTGAGGAATCTCTCATTGCGCTTTTTACTCCTGGGATCTGCTTTCAATCACATCAGGAAGCAAAAGGCACACACACACACACACACACGCACACACACACATGCAGACATGCATGTTTATGGAGGCAGAAGCACTTCAGGAGAACTCCAGGCATGGAGTCAGCAGATGATACAGAAATGGGTGGAAATTCATGAGCAGAAATATAAGAATACTGTTCCAGGTAGAGGAGATATGGAAGACTGAAGCCCTGAAACAGGCAAGGCCAGGCATCTTTGGGAAAATAATGGGGGATCTGAATTGATGAGTGTGTAGGACACTTCAAAGTTCAGTCTGTCCCCCTGAACTGAAAAAATCATATTCTGAATTTCTGATGTGACACTCATAGCCCTCCACACTCTGTCCCCAAGATTCCCTTCACATGTGGTTCATCAATGTATTTTCCCAAATACCTTTAAGGTTCCAAATGTACTATACCACTGGTCATTCTCAGAAAACAGTCCATGCACTCTAGACTCATATTCTGTCTCCTTTGAGAGTTCCACTCCTCCTACCTCTGTCTTTTACTGGCTCCTCCTTCAAGTCCTATCCAAACACCACCCCCTTCCAGAAGCTGGCTTCCACATCCTGTGTGTGAAAAAGTCATCCTTTCCTTCTGCCAACCTGACACTTTGCACCACTGTGTAATTACTTCTGAAGGTCTGTCTAGCAGCACAATTTTCTTGCCCTTCCCTTTATTCCTCTAGGACACTGTGAACATCTTGAGAAAGAAGGAATGCATCTCTCTCAGTGTGGTGCACATAGTTGAAGCAAATAAAACAGCATCTGTAATGCACTAGCTACTTGGTATGTACTTGTGGGATAAATGACTAAATGTTTGCTAACAGATAGTGTGTGAGATGCTTTTGTGAAAAGTACAGGCTAGCGTCTTGTCAAGAAAGGCCTTGAGTGCCGTGGTGAGAAGTGTTTGATTAATTTAACAAGCAAGGGGGAGCTATGGCAAATCTGATTGACAGTTGAAAAATTCAAGAGCAGTCAGAATAGAAATAGCAGAGCCCCTAAAATAGGTGCTATGCAAAAATCTACCCACGTGGTGAATTTCTGGTGAGAATGAGATTTCAGAAGGTGGATCTGGGTTAAGTATTTGTTCCCACATAAAAGTTGAAAGAGAAAAAAAAATCCGCAAGTGCAAATACAAAATCTAGCAAAACTGGCAGAGAATGCAACTTGAAACACAGCTGTTTTGATGACTGCATAGAAAGCCAAGTGCAAGAAACAAACTCCTTTAACAATATGGCCCTTGTTAGGTACACAGTTTTAATTAAATAGGGAGACAAAGTATAACACCAACATGTTAAAGGTAGGCACGCCATGCAAGAGGCATCTGATCAGGATCTGGTCTTGTTTATGGTATTCTCGTCAATATAATTGTCATTTCAGTGCTGTGTTTATTTTTAAACCCAAGCTTTGTTTTGCATTATGGGCAAGTGAAATATTTGCTTTCAGTCAGGTTTCTATGTGAAATGTTCATTCAAAATTCTAAGTGTAATGAGTAAATTTCTCTCCTTGAGAACTGGCACCATTTGGGACTTGGAGGCATAGTTTGTAAGTGAAGGAACAGGCCGAAAGGGATGTTTGGAATGACCCACTTGCACTTAGGATGTCTGATAAATTAAAACCCAGGGTGGGGAGGGATTGGAATTGCCTTCACAGGAATGAGTTTTGCAGAGGCAACATCATATAAATAAAGCAGAAGATGTGAGTCTTGGCCCTGGCTCTGTTCTTCTGAGTGTGTTCTTGGGAAACTCACTTCACCTGTTGAGTCTCAGTGACACACACTGATGACATCTCCACCATGGGTATAATGATCCCTCACCAGCCAAAATCCTAGAGCTGTTCTAAGGAGCAGCATGGAAATGTGTATGTAAAGGCCCTGGATACTGTGGAGAGAGGTAATGTTTTTCCTCCTGGCTCTCAGTAATAGTCTCATCCAGGGTTCTGCCCTTCATCAGCAAGGACACTGAGGTCTTTTTGTATTGATCTATTTTGCATTGTCATAAAGAAATGCCTGGGACTGGGTAATTTATAAAGAAAAGAGGTTTATTTCGCTCACAGTTCTGAAGGCTGTACAAGCATAGCACCAGCATCTGCTTAACTTCTGGTGAGGCCTCAGGAAGCTTACAATCATGGTGGAAGATGAAGGGGAGCTGGCATGTCACATGGTGAGAGAGAGTGCAGGAGGGATGGGAGAGGTACCACACTCTTTTACACAAACGGATCTCTTGTGAACTGATAGAGCAAGACCTCACTCATTACTGCAAGAATGGAACCAAGCCATTCATGAGGGATCCATCCCCATGATCCAAACACCTCCTGCCAGTCCCTGCCTCCAACATTGGGGATCACATTTAGAGATGAGATTTGGAGCAGATAAACATCCAAACGGTATCACCCTCTTATACAGATGATGAGCTTGAACTTCCAAGACGTCCTGTGTCAGGTCTTGCTCAGGGAAGGATGCACGGATGGTAGAGGTCAGAAGAGAGAGTCCAGATGGCTTTCTCATGATGCTCACCTCACTCCACCATGCTGTCTCTGTTGCTGCCTTCTCCCTCTCCAGCAAAACCTTGGGACATGGAATTAAAAATGAGATAAATGACTTTAATGACTGCAGGTACATGCTACCCTACCCTTTTTCTGATGGAATTTTGTGTCACTTGTCACAAACAACAAAAAAAAGCTCCTATAACTTTTCTATGAAATCAGATTTATAGTCAATGATGGGCTTCATGTCTCTGAAAAGTTCTACTCTCACCTGAGTATAAATGTGAGGCACAAGAATACCACCTTTCACTTTATTTCCTTCTTCCATCCTTTCCTCCCTTTGTTCTTTCTTCCCTCTTTCCCTTCCTCCTTCCTTCCTCTTTCCTTCCTTTCCTCTTTCCTTCCTTTTCTCCCTTTTTCCCTCTCTTCCTTCTAGTCTACAGCTCTTCACTGAACACCCTTTGGGACCATCCAAGTTCCATGGTGCTGTACATCTCTGCATTCCCTCTCCATGGGTTCCCCAGGGCTCCTCGCCTCCAGAGCCTGGCTTTCCTCTCATGTTCCCCTGTGATTCACACCTGCCCTGCTCCATGTCTTGTGACCTGTGTACCTGTTATGTGTTCTTACCACAGGACCTTGCTTGTTCTTTCCTCTCACCATCTGGTCCAAATCCTGCATCTCCAGACAAATGGTACCTAAATTTGTACCATTTGTACAAATGAGATGGGTCCTTGCTTTATACAGCCACAAACCAAAGCTACCTCTCAGTACATGAAAGTATGTAGCTTACACGTAAGAGAAAGATCTCAGGATTCAGACCAAATTCTGGTTTGGCCACACACTAGCTGTGTGATACAAGCCAGGAGCATTATCCTTCTGCACTTCAGGGTGGTCTTTGTAAAGTTGTTCTGATGATTAAAGATTGTTACACCCCTCAGAGTTCCCAGCAAATAGAAACAGACAGCGAGTTACATTACTAGGAAGAGAGCAGAGGAAATGTGAGCAATGCCGTAGGGTTGTAGCCAAGGCAGACACTGCACAAGCCACTGAAGGAAGAAGCCTCGGAGCAGGCGAGTGGAGGGAGGAACGCTGGGAATATGAATGCAAGGGGGATTGGTTGCCTATGCAATGAAGACCCTGAATTGCAAGCTCAGACTTTTCAGGTAATGAATGGGTGGCTTACAGCAAGTCATGTAACTCCCACAGTCTTGTATCTTCCTTCCTCATCCCAGCCCTGCAGGTCACAAGAGATGGAGATTAGCTGGTTGGGTATGGAAGGTGGGAAGGACCTTGCAAGCTCTGAAGTGCTGTGCCCATTCCTGCCTGACTTTGCACTTCCTTAGGTTATCAGTTCCGATTGCCTTGTTTCCTTTCGTTCTTCTCTCTTTCTTTAAGGAATTTTTCTTTTGTTCTTCTCTCTTTCCTCTAAGGACTTTCCTCTTCTGTACAAGCCTCTGCTAGAGCCTGACTTCCAACTTCCTCCAGGAGAGTTTGCACAGGCATAACTGGCTAACACGCAGTGCAAGAGAATGAGGTCCAGGGTGCAACATAGTCTTCCTAAAACCAGAGTGGTCTGGAATTGAGTGAATGGGAGTGAAGGGAGAAATGCGGGTAAAAGGGAATTAAGAGTATTTGTTTATCATAAATTATGTTACCCTTACAGCCCACTTGAAAAGGGCAAAGTGGGGCGCTCTGGCACCAAGCCTTCCCCAAGCTGGAGATGAACTTGGCCACACCCACCCTTTCCGCAGGGAGGAGAAACAGAATCTGCAAATGCTCCGATGAGGTGTTTCTCTGTTGGACCAAGGAGAATAAATTCTTTACCTTCAAATGCTTCAAGCAATTGTGTTTTCCTAATATCATCAGCCACGGTTATGAGCAGTATTAACTTTTATTCTAAAACTCGGAGTGCATTAGAGAATTGCTCTTACTTGGTAATGGCTCTGCCTCACTCTGCAGTGAATTGCTATTAAACTTCATGAGAAGTTTTATTTGGATACAGCGTTCCCCCTTCCAAGTGCCCCCCGTAAATGAGTTTCTAAACCTGCAGTAGGTGCCCATTAACTGGGAGTGTGGGGAAGAGCTGTCTATGATTAATAAAAATAACAGCTTGCCTAACAGCATACATTAACGTGGGCTGCATTTTACAATATTTCAATTAATTATAGATAAGTAGATTTAAAAGGGTCAGGGACCTTACAGATCACCTACATCACTGTTTTCTCCTCACTCAGGAATCAGGAAATAAGCACCCAGAGAGGGTGGGGAATAAGTGCCTAAAGGATTGGGATATAAATTGTCAGCAACAGAGACCAGAAGGAACCAAAGCTGAGATGCAGGAGGATCAAGAATGTATCTGTGGAAACTTTCCCAGGCCCTCTTACTTGGAGTCTCCTTCAGCCTCAAGGTTCTGCCTTGCTCAAAACTCAGTCGAGTCCTGATGAAAGCAGGACATATATCACCCCTTGGGTCTCTGTGAGTGATGTTCAAAGCTTGCACTGCACAAGCCACCAGTCTGAGATGGTTGGAATTATCAGTGGGCACTTATGTAAGCAAGATTCTGCCTTTCAGGAAAAATGAGCTCCAGGCTTCATCTCCATGCCCTGCTCTCTGATTCCTTAGTGACCCTGGAACACCTTGGCTTACTCTAGAGTTTTGCTATTTCAGGATCAATTAAAATTCTTATTTTGAGCTTAATTGTGGCCTAGACTGCTGGGCTCTATTGACGACCTTCCTTGGAAAAAGTTTCCAACACTCCTATAGACTATGTTGGACCTGTGTGCAAAGCCTCTAGAGCTAGGACAGTTCTATTAGCTTCTGTCCTGTCTGGTATCTTGCTCATCTCTCCCCATGAAGCAGAAATGCACAGCACCCATCATACCTCAAGGGATACCAACCTGAGCTATGACATCAACACTTACTTCTTGTGCTTGAATAGAGGCTTACAATTCATATTGAATTTGGGAATCCACCTGAGTTGGAGATGAAGACAATGCTATGTGTTCATCTATCACATCATGTCTTCTTCCTGTGCCCACAATCCTTGCAGCCTCTCCTTTATGGTCAGGGCATGGCCTACACTTACTGTAGCTAATGGAATATCAGCACAAGTGATATGTATCTCCTCGAAATAAAGCAGTTAAGAGTCTGTGTGTATGCTCCTTCCCTCTCTTGGGACTCTGGAAGCCAATTATTAAGAGAGTTGCATCCCAAGATGGAGCAAGATGGAGAAGAGCCCCCACCAATCCTCATTACATTTTGCATGGGAAGAAATAAGTGTCTATTGTGCCAGTCCACTCAGATATTGTGCTTTGTTTGTTACCTCAGCATAGCCTAACCCATCCTGACTAATGTATAGCTTTGACTCTGCTCATCCTTTAACTGACATTTGCCCCTATATTCTCTTCTCAGTTCCCTTTTTTCACATTCCCCCTAGACAAGCCTATGTAGTTCCACATCCCCAACCACTGTCAGTGGAAGCTCACAAATCCAGATCACTAATTTGCTTTGTGTTTTTGAGCTTCATACATCTACATTCAACTGCAGCCTGGTCAGTTTCATCTGGGTATCTATTAAGAACCTAAAGTCAATTTATTCAAAATTAAATTGGCCATCCTCCTCTGACCATTCTTTTTCCTGTATGATGAATCTATTGGTTTTACCCACCGTTCCATAAGCAAAGACCTGGACGTTATTGTCCCTTCCTCCCTGTCTCCCTCATGGCATTAAATCCTGCAAGTTCTGTCTCCAACATAGTTCTTGGAACCATTGACTTCTTTCCAAATCCACTGTCATTCTTTCATATTTACTTCATCTCTTACCTGAATTCCAATAACAGCCCTATAAATATAGTTCTCATTCTTACTCTTTCTTCAAGTCTTAAGCTGCAGCAGACAGATCTTGGACAAACAATCTCACCCACTCCCTACTTAAAGTTTCTTTAGTTCCTCCTTTTACTCTTAAACTCCTTGGCAGTCATTAAGGCATCTGGGATGGGACCTCAGTTCCTAGCAAAGAGCCTCAGACAGTGGCCTCAAAAATCAGATTCCCCAGCACCGAGGCAGGCCTCACCTGGGAAAATTGCTGGACCTGTGGCAGCCTCACTGCTCCATCTATCAAGGACAATAAATAATGCTTATTTTATTGTGTTGATGTAAAGATTGAATCAGGTAATTTATAGTCACATAATTGACAATATTGCTGAAAAAATTAGAGCTGTTATAAATAATAATAAACAATGAAAAGGATTACTAGATATTAGCCACTCCCCATGTGTCAGCAACTGTGCTAAACAGTTAACACCCATGACATCTTATTTAACTTTTGCAACACCCTATTTTTTCTGAGATATAGAGAGATTAAGGTACTTCTCTAAGAAAACACCAGTAGTAAGTTGCAGAGTTGGGATCCAAACCCAGGTCTATCTGATGAGATATTTAGTGCTTTTAACTCTACCAAAAATGTGATTGAAGGAACAAATAACACTACTTGATGTCTAGAAATAAAGAAATGGCTTTAAAAGATAATAGGTCATTTATATAATGTTATAGTACGGGGTTTCCACCTTGCACACCTCCCCGAGGCATATTTGCACAGAATGAAATACAGATATATGGTAAATGGAGCCTCCTGGTATGCTACACAACCACTAAAAATCACATATAAATATATAAAGTGACTTCATGAAAATGTTTAAAAAGCATATGTCATAGCACAGCATAATGATTTAGGGCATAGCTTTTAGGGGTAAGATTGCCTTGAACTGAGTCACCGTTTTACAACATTCTGATTATGTGGCCTTGGACAAATTGCTTAACAGCTAAAAATAAGGAAAATAATAAAAACCCATCCTATAGGATTGTTTTGAAGATGAAGCAAGGCAGTTTGTGCATAGAGCTTAAAAATTTCCTGATCAATTGTGCTCAAACATTACCATCTTCATTCTCATTAATTATCATCATTGATATTGCAAGTTACAAAAAGATCAGGAATCAGAGTTGTATTTGCTTTCTATGCTTACCTATATCAAAAAACACAAAGACACAGATAAGACTGGAAGAAAATATGCTTATGTGTTAACATAAGCATAACAATGGATCTCTGATTTGTTTAAGAGTGATTTTTTCTTCTTTTTATTTCTGTGTTTTTCAAATTTTTGATGATTAATATGTGCCACTTTTAAAAGAAAAAAAGAACCATTTTCTGTGGCTTTAGATAAGGAATTTTGTCTTCTAACCTCAGTGATTTCTTTTTTTAAAGGAAACATCTTTGGTCATTAAATTCACTTAAAAGCCCTGATCCATTTTTGATCATCTGAAATATAGTGACAGGCACTAAAATCAATCCCTACATTCGAGGTTTGCAAAGAGCGTAAATTATTTTAGAAGTCGTGTCAGGTAGAGTTTATTCCAAGGTTTGCTTGCAAATTTTAATCAGAAAACACAGAAGGTATATGCAGCTTGGATTGAAATATCCCTTCACCTTGTATTCAGAACCAGGTTGACTTACTGTTTGCTGGCTGATAGGACTGGCAGAAGTTACAGCTTGTATGATAGAGTCAGCCTGGGCAGGAACTGCGGGAAACACATAAAGAAACATTTATTTAAAAAAAGTAAATCAACCATAAAGATCCTCCCAGCAGACCTGAGAGATGGAAGCCTCTCTCTCATTTTCTCCTTGGCAAAATTTAATCTGTCGCTGGGGTTTTTCAAGCGTCATATTCAAAGAGATGCAAATTTGTCAGAGCTGAGACCCCAGCTGACTTTTAGCACCTTGTGAATGTCAAAGGGGCTTAAAGGTTGAAGTGACTTACCTCCTTCCATCCTGACTAATTCAAATACAAATGTGTGTATATGTGTGTATGTGTGTGTGTCTCTCTCTATATATATACATATATAAATGTTTTAAGGAGAAAGTCTGAAACAGAATACACATCTACCTATATGTTCAGTGCCTTCTTTGTGTGGATGTATTTGCAGCAAATCTGAAATTTAAACAGAAAACATCATACCGAGACACAAAAGTTCAATTGAAAAACCCACAGTCTATCACTAAATAGCAGGAATAGCAAGAGAGTGTTTTGTGTGCGTGTGTGTGTGTGCATGCGTGTGTGTGTTTGCTTTGTTTTGATTTTTTTTTTAATAGCAATCATTTTTATCTACTGACTTTTTCACAATCTATTTCGATTAACTGGTTTAGGGGTGACTATTAACTCATGAGTGATCTCTGCCCTGCACGTGGTTCGTTGCACACAATTCCCCTAACTAATTTGAGTAACATACTTACACTAAAATAAGAGGTTTTAATTCTTATTTTAGTACACTTTGTACACAGCCATGGTTTACAGAAGAGTTCTGCTCTGTGAGGAGATTGGTAAGATTGTTCTAAAGTGGGGTTCCCCTCTATCCTCACACAAACGAAGGCTCAATCTATCAATGGAAATTCTGCAACTTGGAGTCTAAAGAGAAAAATGATGTTGAGTTTTCCACTGCATAACAAAAGCTCCAGATTAAGTATTAGTGATTTAGAGCTGTTATCATGTATATAGAATTTGAAAATCATTTTGCTTTTAATTCAACAAAGATTTACTGAGTTTTTACTAAATGCTGGGACCTGAGGACACAAATATGACTTAAACTCAATGCCTGTTCTTTAGGAGAATGTAGGTTTCTAGGGAACTGGATCGGTTACCTATAGCCATAATAATGCTGTTTAATAAACAATAATACCTCGCTTATATAAAACAAGAAGAAGTGATTGTTTCTGGACCTTGAGGGGCTGACTTATTAGCTCCGCTCGTCTCACCTGGCCTTGCCCATGTGTCTAAAAGTTCACAAAGTTGGTGGTGGTGGGGAGAAATGGGATGAGTGGGCTCTAGTCTCGTTTTTCAGGGAGCTAGCCTGGACATGCTCTCATGGCAAGAGCAGAGATGCAAGACAGTAGCATTAGCACTTTGCAAACTTCTGTTTGCATCACATCTGTTAACATCTTACTGGCCAAGAGTGACATTGCCGAGTCTAAGTAAGAGTGGGAAGGTGTTTCAAAGTTACGTAGCAAAGGGTGTGGGCACAGGCAGGGGTGACAATGGGAGCTGTTTTTGCAATCTGCCTTTCAGGGACAGATAAGCTATATACCATCATTTTATAAATATGTATAATGGAAGAGCAGGCACAGCTCCCTGGGGTGTTGAGGACAAAGCCGTGCACTCTGGAAGATGCAAAAAGGGCTTTCTAGGAAGGATAATGTCTTCACGGAGTTTGGAGGTTGATCAGAGAGATCAGGGGAGGCAGGTGTTATAGGCCATGGGAAGATAGTCAAAACAGGAGGGCATAAAATAACGGCCACTGATATTGCAGGAGTGCACAGAGTGAGGTGATGGGTGAGATGGAAGGTGCTAGGTGAGACTGAGAGGTTAGGTGCTTTCTGATGTTAGAAGATAGAAGACATCCTGTGTCACTTCTGCAAACCTTAGGCTTCATGTGGGAGATGAATACATGAGACACCACTGATAAAACCTGCTTTATCAATGTGTATACGTGTAGGCCCAGAAGACGGCAGAAGAAAGAACCCATGTATCTTCCTGTTGTAGCAAGAGATTTCCATAACTGATCTAGTAGAAACACAGGCAAGCCAAATGATAGATACTAGAGCCTGGGAAGGGTACATGGGTGAGGCAGTGGGGGAGATGAAGAGGTTGGTTAATGGGTACAAACATACAGTTAGATAGAAGGAATATGTTCTAATATTCGATAACAGTGTAGGGTGACTATAGTCAATGATAGTGTATTGTATATTTCAAAATAGCTAGAAGACAGGACTTAAAATGTTCCCAATGCACATAAATGATAAACACTCAAAGTGATGGATACCGTAAATACACTGCCTGATTTGATCATCACACATTCTATGCATATAACGAAATATCATATTTACCCCATAAATATGTATAAATATTATGTACCAATAAAAAAAATCTGTTTCCTCTTCCTTTACACCACTCTGAAAGCATCCACTAATAAGAAACCCTTCTGTGAATGCAATATAAAGATTTCAGTGAAAAGGGATTGTCTCTTTAAGAAAGTGGTTGGGGCAGTGCTTTTGGGTTTGAAAGTCTAGAGACAGTGGCATTAGATTGATTAGGTGTGTACATGTTGGCTGAGGAGGCTGTAGAAAGGCGCATGGAAGTGTTTGACAAGATGAAAGACTATTCAACATATTAGACAGCTGCTTGAGTGAAGAGATCTATAACAGTGCAGTAAAATACACTCACCAGTAAATGATACCTTCATGGCAAAAGCTACTACAAGCTAGGTCACACCATTTTTGTCTGGCATGACAGGCTCAATGAAACAACGTTTGAAAGCAGAGTTTTATGCACATGCCTCATGACAGATGGGTAGCGACCTAGGGCAGAGACCCACATTTGGTGGTCACTAGTGTAAGGGTCTTTCTGTGGGACTGTAGAAAAATGAGGCTTTCCAGGAAACATGTGTGGGGTTCCAAGAAACAGGAAAGGCTTTGGAGTCAGACAGCCACAGCCTGCAACACTGGCCCCAGGTTACCCTCTCACTAGCCTTAGACGAAGTACTCAGCCTTCCCTACTCCCAGTTTTTACTCATCTGCAAAGTGAGGAAATAGCAAGTACTTCAAGCGAAATGGATTGCCTAGTGTCCAACACAGGACAGGCATCATCACCTGCTCTTATAGTGAGCACCGTACATGGGGAGCACTCGGTCCTGGTGTTCTAATGGTGAGTCTCTCACTTGTCTCCCTCCCTGGGTATAGTGAGTCTTCCCATAGCTAGGTGGTTATCAGCAGACAACACTGGCACAGGACTGACACATTAGCAGCACCCAAGTCAGAAGGTTTGTAGCAGAAAGACAAGCCTCCAGGGTTTATGCCCCATCCATCTGTGGGGCCCCATCTCTGCTGCTACCAACTCTGTCCAAACCCCCATCATCTCTTTTCTAGGCTCTGGCATCAGATATCTTCTTGGTGAATAGCTTCCCATCTTACCTCTTTAGAACCTGCCCTCCATACATTATCTAAAGAGTTCCTTGAAAAAAAAAAAAAAAAAAAAACCTCCAAGTACATTATTACCCCTCTAAAGCCATGGCATGATTTCCCAGCGTGGATGGACTAAAATCCAAACTCCTCACTGTGGTCTAGAGGGCCTGACACACCCTGGTCCTCCCCTATGTCTCTGATCTTATTTCATAGTCTTCTCTTCGTCACTTACTCTCTCCACACTAAATTTCTTTGTTCCTTAAACACAACCCATTCATTTCTACGTCAGGGTCTTTGCACCTCTCTTCCTTCTGCTTGGAATGCTCGTCTTCCTGAGTTCCCCATGTTTGCGCCCTTCTCATTTGACAGCTCTCAGCTCGACTGTCACCTCTTCCAAGACAGACGCCTTCCCTGAGCATCCTACAGGCCCAGCATCCCCATACCAGGTTCTTTTTATGTTTTCACAGCATTTATCACTGTTTGAAGTAACTTCATTTGGCCTTTGCCTACTTGCTTCTTCTCTGCCTCCCAGACTGGAATGGTGGGTTCACTGCCATCAGCATCCACTAGCACCATAGGCGTGATCCACTAACCAGCAATATCTTCTGGGGCCCTGGAGTTTGTTAAGAATGCTGCATATTGTAATCCTCACCCTACCAAATCAGAATCTGTATCTTCTTCTTATCCCTGGGAGTTCGCATGCACTTCATAGTTCGCCAATCAATGTCCTAACCTGTACCTTGAAAACAGGTGTTCAGTAAACACATATTGAATGAATGAATGATACGAATTCATTTGAGACACAGATATGAATATTAAATATCCCATGTCAGTAAACTTTATGGTGAGACTTCTGGGGCTACAGAAATTTAATTCACATAATGAATAAAAAGAATTTTCCAAGTAATGTAAATGCATCGATCCTTGATCGTTGAGTATGTTGAAAAACCACACCAAAGCACCTCTGAAGTGTCTGGAAGTCTGTGGTTTCGTAACAGACATGTGCAGTTTCCCACTATCATGGAAAGGCTTCTCATTGCTCCTGGAAGACGTATTCCTTCTTCTGATGCAATTTTAAAAATTATGTACACTGCTCTAATTGGTAATTATTGGAAGCTGAACAGTATTCAATTACGATCATAGAAACAACATAACTAGGGGTTTTGATTTTTTTTTAACAAAAGCATTAGAGCAAAGGCTTCAGAATATATGAAGTCCTTCAAATTACCTATCTTGGTTTAATATTAAGTAGAAAAAGCTAAATTAAACCTGCTCTGATTACAACTATGTAAAAGTGCTGCATGTGTATACGAAGGCTCTAGGAAGGACCATAGACCAAAGAAGACAGAAAATTTGATTTTTAGAAGAGACTGTAGCTCAGTTTTTAATTCTTGTACTGTGGCTTGCACTGCTATTAAAAAATGCTTTCCAATAAATAAATGTAAGAAGAAGTATATTACTAGAAATTACAGTGGTGATGCAACTGATGCATTAAACAGTTATACAAATGTTTGTCTGTTGGTGAGAGACAAGCCAAAGCTTTTGAAGTTGCCTCACTGGGTTCAAATCCCAGTCTACCCCTTCCAGCTGGGCGACTGGCACTAGTTTTTATTAACCCTCCAACACCTTGAAGCCTTACAGAATAAGGGTAAAACACTCTCACTTGCAGACTCGTTTTCATATACAGTTTTAAGCGCGTGGTTGGGATTCAAAGTGTTGGTGCTCTTTTCTCTTTGCGTGTAAAAGAATGCATAAGGTTCCTGCAAAATGTCTCAAAGACTTGCAACAAACAGGACCTGCTCTGCTGGTGTCTGCATATGCACTAGTGGCAGGCAGCAAGGGGGTATCAATAAAACTGTTGAAGTTGGAAGCCTTTTCAAAGTTGTATTGAAGACCAATAAATATCTAAAAATAGTTTATGCACTCAAACACACTAAAGTAGCTGAAAGAACATACACTCCTTATAGTAGTGCCTGTTTCCAGCCTTAATAATGCATTTTATTTTATATCACTTTATTTTATTTTATCTGTTTTTACTTACTCAGTTTTACTTCATTTTACTTTGTTTTCTTTTACAAATACGTCTGTGCATCCTACTCTGCATTGATGCTGTTCTCAGCACTTTACAAACACTAGTTTATCCTCACGACAATCTCATAAGATGCCACAACTATTGGCTCCATTTTACAAATAAAGAAACTGAGGCACAAAGAAGTAAAGTTGTCTGCAGAGTCCATTTGCTGTTGGCCCAAGATGGTTTTAGGCATTGTAATCATGCAGTCTAATTTACCAGTTAGCTCAGAACAATGTAGAACACTTTTTAAAAGTTTAATCCACTCTGCAAGAAGATGGCACATGCCCCACAGGCTGTTCTTACAACAGCATCAAAGACTGCAGCAATTTTTTTTTGTTTTGTTTTGTTTTGAGACAGCATCTTGCTGTGTCTCCCAGTTTGGAGTACAATGGCGCGATCTCAGCTCACTGCAACCTCCGCCTCCTGGGTTCAAGGAATTGTCTTGCCTCAGCTTCCCAAGTAGCTGGGATTACAGGCACATGCCACCATGCCCAGCTAATTTTTGTATTTTTGGTAGAGACAAGGTTTCACTTCCAAAGTGCTGGGATTACAGGCACGAGCCACCGCACCCAGCCACTGTAGTAATTTTAAAGTGGAATTGAGCCTCTTTTTTGTCTTGTAGGAAAAGGACAACTAACTGAAGAGATTTTTTTTTTTTTTTAAAGATGTTTGCTGTCTGATATGCTGCTTAAAACAATTTGCACCACTGGGCAAGCGGCTTCGATACGGGAAGAAAGCACCAAGCCAGAGACTGAAGAATAGCTGTGTGACTTTACCCCAGTCACTTACACTCTCCAACTTTCAATTTCCTCACAATTAAACTCAAGGGTATGACCTTTACCTCCTAAGGGGCTAAAGGAAATTAAGCTTGTAACAGCTCCTGACACACAGTAGGGACACACCAAAAGTGCTGGTTAGATTCAAAGTTAAAGTAGAAATGATCAATGCATGCACAGTGGATATATGGAGCAGAGATTTGTTTTCCTGGAATTGGACTCTGCCAACAAATTGAAAAACACACCACCAATCTGAGACATGCACGATATTCATGTTCTTGTGCTGTTTGGTCCTGAATTTTTTATCTCCCAAGAATAATGACCTCAGCCCTGGGCATTTCCAGGGGATTAATGACCAGCGGAATTTAATGACCCCGGCTCCAGCCTAGAGCCATCCCACATTCCCTGGGTACTCATTAATCCCAGGTAGGCCAGCAGGCTTTCTTCTCACTGCAAAAATCATGCCCAAGTTCAGCCCCGCCGCAAGTAGAGGGACCGCTGGGACTCCACGCCTCTGCTTCCATCCCCAGCCTGCTCCAAGCTCCAGCCACTGGCTCATTTATTTACAGGGGCAGCCAGACAGTAATTAAAATATGCTAAGGAATCCTCCTGTTCTACTGCAGCTGTATCCAATGATGAGCTGCTTCAAATACATGTGTCCCCTCCCCCTAGCCCCTCCCGTTGAACACACACATATTAACTTTTAGGGCGGCCGCTCGGCATTGCTTCACATTTTATGTAGAAGGATTTCATGAGATTTTAATGAGTTTCTACCACTGCAAAAGAAAGCTCACAAAGGATCCATGCAAATTGCTTTGTCTTGTGCAGCAATCCTAGAATGGTGACACGCTTCAATCTTTGGTTTCTGTCAGGATATATAGATATATGCTGATGTATGCACACTGGCCCCTAAGCATTTCTGCTTGTGAGAGTGCACGGTGAAACCGTGCTGCCAGCACACTGTGATATGTGGGATAAAACCCTGGGATAGGTTTCCCCAATAGACATCTCCTGCTGGCTGGACTATAGACTGGTCTGTGTCACCAGCACTTAGGCACCACCTACTTTGATACTTAGATTTTTCATCTGTCCTGTGGCTGAAGGATAGTAACTACAATGTCTCTAAGTTTATTCTCTGCAAATAGAAAATTGAAACAAACTTAATTCCTATTAATGAGTTTATAGGGAGTTTAAAATCACTGTCCTTCTTCCCAGACGTCAAATCAGAGAAAAAGGAAGTGATGCTTATAAAATGACCAGCATACGTCAAGGGCTCTCATTCCCCTAACAGTCACTGAGATTGTCTTCATTTTTTGTATTTTGCAGATAAGGAGACTAAAGTGCATGAAGGATAAACAAATGAACTAATCAGCAAGTGGCAGTGTGGAGAAAGGATCCCCAGAGACCACGCTCCCCCTCCTCTGTATGGCCTGGGAGGACTTGCATGCTGAAATCATGTGGTCAAAGGCTGTGGTCCTGAGCCAGGGCTGCCTAGTCCTATCATTTGTTCTTCAGTGTGGAGGCTCAAGGGCAGTTGGATGAAGGAGAGCCAGAGTGAGAACACCAAGACATCCCACCCAGGGGTAGATGAGATGGCCAGGAGGAAGAAATCAAAGCACAGGAATCCCACCAAGTAGCCTCAGCTGAAGCTGTGCTGTTTCACAAAATGCCACCATATTGATCGGTGTGGGCATGTGTGTGTATACTCACAGCTGTGCACGTACACAGTGTACCCACATATGTGCAAATCTAGCTTCCAGATCTATCCATCTATCCATCCATCTATCTATCTATCTATCTATCTATCTATCTATCTATCTATCTATCTATTTATCTATCTATGTATCTATCTATCTATCTATCTATCTATCTATCTATCTATCTATCTATCTGTATATCTTCTATCACCTATCTAATCTATCTACCTACCTACCTATCTGATCTATCTGCTGGTAGACTGTTTCACAAAATGCTGCTATGTTGATAGGTGTGGGCATGTGTATGTATATGCACAGCTATGCATGTACGCAGTGTACCCACATATGTGCAAATCTAGCTTCCAGATCTATCTATCTATCTATCTATCTATCTATCTATCTATCTATCTATCTACCTACCTATCTTCTATCATCTGTCTAATCTACCTACCTACCTATCTGATCTATCTATTGGTAGACAGATAGATCAACTTTTCTACTAAAACAAATTACACATTCCATTTGTCATTTAAAACCTCTCTAATTCAAAACCTGTATATCAAAGATGGTCTACTTCCCTTTTGAACTATTTTTGTTATAAGTCTTTTTTTCATTTCACAGTGAAAGCAGCTTTTTCATCTTATGTATAACACATTTTTGTTCAAAAAAAGTTCATATATTTCACAAAGGGTTAAATAAAAGGGCTAAAATTAAAAGTAAAAATCACCCAATATTTCACCAGCCAGGGCACAACCCTCCCTCCAGGGGAGATGAAGAGAGGAAGCATGGCTTCAGTAAACATCCAGTCAAAACCCTGTACTTAGAGTTAGCTGGAACTAACTAACTGTAGGGGCAGGGACAGCGTCCTGTTTATCTCTGAATCTCCAGTGTCTGCCTAGGACTGAGCATGTCTGAGCAGCGTAAGTGTTGCTGGGCAAAGGAAAGGCCACGACTCAGAAAGGAAGCCAAGGAGCACGCATTGGATTGTGATTGGTGACTCAACAGAGGTGTGCATTTTCGAGCTACAAATTACAACCCTTCGGGTTGAGTGGTATTAACAACATAGCAGGTAGCTTCTGGGTGACCTTATAATCTTAGTTCAATGAAGAAAAGAAAATAAATCTTCATCATATCAATGAAAACATAAACATCCATTTATAGATGTTAGCAAGTTTCATACTCACGACCTCCTTTGAGTTTCATGAGAATCTCGTGTGATAGATATCACTGGCCCCATTTTTCAGGTGGGTTGCTTTGGACTCAATGTTTGTGTTACCCCAAAATTCATACATTGAAAGTTAATCCCCAATGTGATAGTATGAAGAGGTGGAGGCTTTAGGAGGTGATGAAGTCATGCAGCCAAGCTTCATTAATGGGATTCGTGCCCTTATAAAACAGGTTTAATGGAGCTTTCTTGTCTCTTCCACCACGTGAGGACACCTAGAAGGCGCCGTCTGTGAGAAACAGGTCCTCGCCAGATACCTGGTCTGCCAGTGCCTTGACCTTGGACTTCCTGGCCTTCAGCACTGAGGTCGATAAATGACTGCTGTGTATAAATGTCTTAGTCTAAGGTATCTTCTTACGGCAGCCCAAATGGACTAAGACACACCGTAGACAAAGGTTTAGAAAGGGCAGATTACTTCCTCCATGTCAAATACCTAGCAAGTTCTCAATTCTTGGGCTCAAGTCTACATGTCCTGGAGTCTCTTTCCTCCATGGTGCATATCAATTTGTCACCACACAATAGGCACAGTTTTTGGTCTCTTGCCTCTCAATTTCTTCTTCTCTTGCTCTCTCCAAATTCAAAAAAAAAATCAGGAGTTAATACTACAGCAAGTTTCTCTGAATATATTAAAACAATCCCTTTTAACTATTGACTTTAGAATGAAGGTGAGGGGGAACCTCAGGAATCAGAAGTGGAGAAAGAGGGAGAAACTCCTCCAAGGTCAGACCAGTAACAGGCCTTTGTTCTTTCCAGTTCTTCCCAGCACCTCTCTCTACTCCTCCCACGTGCGCTTGCTGCAACCTTCTAGTTTCGTCCATCCCAAAGGCCTCCACTGCCACAAATTATAGATATTGTTTCCCCGAGTCCTTGGATATGTTTAAGTCATTGTTTGAAACACACACCGTCTCCTGTTGTTTCTGCAAAAATTTTCGGTCGATTAAGCAACAATAACGTGGATTATTCTATGAGTATCTCGGGATGGTTGTCTGGAATACTGTATATAAATTCCATTGTATTGGAGTCAATTAAACCTCATTGTCTATAAAAGTCACCTGTCTGACTTAGGGAAAAGTGGGCATGAATGCAAAAGACCCAACAACGTGTTGCAACTGAAATCTAACCGAGTTAATTTATGCTGCTCGGCTTGGAAGGAGAAAAAGCAGGCAGTTTTGGGGTGCCTGGAAGCTGTGTGCGGATTTTATGAGACCATTCTGATTACTGAGGGTTGCTGATGGGGGACGATGGTACCTGAAGTTTAACCACCTCTGAAAACTAAGACAAGGAAGACAAAGAACACTTTTTTGACATTCTTGGCGCAAATGAAAGAAACTTGTCATTCCAACTTCACAAGACAGTGCTCAAAGATGAAATGTTCTACTCCACTGGGACAGTCATTTTTTTTTTTGCTGTTATTACAGAAGAAAATTATAACCATAAAAATGTCCAATTTAGAAAAAAAGGTGCCACTTTAGTGTCATTTGCATAAAAGCTGTTACACACAAATTGTTATAAAGACAAATGTGTAGCACTCTTGTTGAAAATTGCTTATATCTCGGGTGCTTCGGTTCCAGCGACATACAGGCCTCTTCAGACTGAAATTCATTCTCAGGTAAATAAAGCTGAAAGCGAAATTTCACCTATTTGAAAGTACGTGAGTGGTTTTTCATGTTGTCTTAAACAGGTTTTGAGAGGCTGGGCCCTCTCCTCCTTTCACGGCTCACCCCCACCGCCTGGCGTGGCCTGGTGGCCCCCACAACACAGAGCACCTCTGAGGGCGTAGGCATTTTGTGCTGGAGCGAGTGAGAGTCCGGCTCCATGGAGAACCAACAGGCCTTGCAGATACAGGCAGGGCAGGGGGCTTGCAGGGAGGAAGGCACTAACGACGCTCTTCTCTGAAAATTAACGCGCTAGGATACATCACATCCTTCTATCACAGCCCACCTGCCACGTCAGACCTCCCTGCTAGCAACTGCCCTCATAGAATATTGCTGTCCCTGTCACACGCTGACCATTGTCATGGGCAGCCGTATTAGGTTGGTGCAAACATAATTGCCAGTTTTGCCATTGAAAATAACGGCTAAAACCGCAATGACGTTTGTACTGACCTAATGTGATTCCTTGAACTTAATGTCCCTTTTTGTTTTCCTGGGCTGCCCCTCCTGCCGGGAATGATCTTCTGACTTATCTGGAAGAGCTGCAGTGTATTCCTCAGGAGTGTCCTCTCCAGTGACTGATTTTTTTTCTTCCTTACAGCTCTCTGTCAGTTGCTTGCTCCTTCCCCTGCCCCCTCTACACAGATATTAATATTACTATCAATGATTTAAGTGAATAAGTAATATTAATTGATGTTAATTATCACAGTTATTACTATGACTCATCCCCTGCCATCTCTCCCACGACCCTTTGCTATCTAAAGGCAGGACCTGTGTCTTGTACATTTCCATATCTCAATTGCAAGACCAAACCTGCCCCAGAGTAGCCACTGGAAGGAGTTACGTTGAATGAATGGTGAACAGTTACATACTCAAATAATGGGTTGCAGGGTGAAAGAAGCGATTCCATTAAGATACCCCATCTGGACTAACTAATTTGAGTCAGGGAACTTCAGAACAGTGGTCCCCATCCTCCAGGCCACCTACTGGTACTGGTGGCCTGTTAGGAACTGAACTACACAGCAGTTGTTCCCCATCAGTCTCATTACCACCTGAGCTCCGCCTCCTGCCAGATCAGCAGCGGCATTAGATTCTCATAGGAGTACAAACCCTACTGTGAGGGGTCTAGGTTGTGCACTCCTTATGAGAACCTAATGCCTGATGATCTGTCACTGTCTCTTATCACCCCCAGATGGAACCATCTAGTTGCAGGAAAACAAGCTCAAGGCTTCCAGTGATTCTACATAATGGTGAGTTACATAATTATTTCATTATATATTTACAATGTAATAATAATAGAAATAAAGTGTACAACAAATGTAATGAGCTTGAATCATCCTTAAACCCTCCCCCACCTCCCCTGGTTCATGGAAAAACTGTCTTCCACAAAACTGGCTCCTGGTGCCAAAAAGGTTGGGTGCTGCTGCTTTAGAACATTATGAAAATCATTGTTGGTGTTTTGCTTTTGGTTTTGGAGGTTTTAGATTTCTTTTTAAATGAGAAGGTATGGGAAAAAAACACTATTAATAAAGACTTCCTGATTCAAGCTCACATTAGTCCCTGTTATCATTGAGTTCCCATAAACAATGAAACTGACTTTTAATGAGCATCTATTATATGCCGGTGACTCCGATACAGATCTTATAATAAATACCAACCCTACAGGTACACATAAATAATAATTAATGATAGATAAGGTAACTGAACTTCAGAAGGGGCATTTGGCCGATGACACGGACCTTAGAAGTAGAAAATCTAGGCTTTAAGCTTCTCAAGCATTCATGATAACATGCCTTATATTTATAGCAACTTACTGCAAGTAAGATGGACTTTTTGCATCTCTCATTTCATTTACTCTTTATTCTCATCCCATGAGATAGGTCTAATTACACCCATTTTAGAGATGATGTGGAGAGTGTGGTATCAAAATAGAAATGCTGGACTTACAGAATCTGGTATTGAATCTCAAATATGAAATTTACCAGCTGCTGGGAGGTCATTTCATTCTCATTTTGACTCAACTTCCTCTTCTATAAAATACCACTGGGAAGTCTCCTTCCGTGCCTGGTGACCAGGTCAGGACTTGTGTTGAGAGGACTTGTGTATGCTCATGTTGGTAGAGAATTTAAAGTTTCCCAGAGTGAATGTATTAAAATAATTACTAATAGTAATAATAATTTCAACTTGCTTTCCAAATGACTCACTTCAGTTTCAGCTGAAAGAGGCAAAAGGAAGGCAAAGTTGGGAACTTGGGGGTCCCGGGAGGTTGTTGAGTTTCTGCTAGGAGTGGGAGGCGGATTTCTGAATTCATGAGAAGTTTCTGGAGAAACAGTGGCCAGGCCTCTGCACAGATAGTGGGGTGCAAATGAGACAGTGGGGAGAGAGACTCTTACTGAGTCCAAGCAGAAGGAGACAAAGAGGGTGAGCAGAGTGGCTCATGCCTGTAATCCCAGCACTTTGGCATGCTATGCCACGGCAGGAGAACCGCTTGGGCCCAAGAGTCGGAGACCAGCCCTGGCAACATAGTGAGACCCCATCTCTACAAAAAAGAAAAACATTAGCCAGGTTTGGTGGTGCACACCTATAGTCTCAGCTACTTGGGAAGGTAAGATGGGAGGCTAGCTTGAACCCGGGAGGTCAAAGCTGCAGTGAGCTCTGATTGCACTACTGCACTCCAGCCTGGGCAGCAGAGTAAGACCTTGTCTCAAACAAACAAACAAAATACAGAAGGAGACACAAAAAGTTATGTGAGTTCTCTCGTTCTCTGAGCCACAGCAGTGGTTTCCTGAATTACAATGTTTGCCTCTGTGTGTATATCATTTAGATCTGATCAAGCCATTTTTCCTTCCAATAGAAGGATTGTTCTCTTAATATATATTCCTCTAACTGGTGCTAGAAGTCAAAATATTTGATTAAATAATTGTTGGTGGAAAGGAGACTGGAAACTCAGATTTTTTAAAGTGGAAAGCTACAGGGAAGGAAAAAATGTACTTTTTATCTAATGAAGATATTCTATAACTACCTGTTTTCAAAATGGAAGTTAAAAAAATAAATATTTTGTTTGGCGTTTTGGGATAGGTGAAACTTGTATAACTTCAAAAAAGGTGTTAATAAAACGGAGTTTTGAGTTTATGGAGTATGAAAAACAACTCAGACTTCATAGTCTCAAAATGAAAAATAAAAGCTGAAATATTCAGCTTGGGTATGCATGCAAACTTTTTGACTTTTGGTGTTTTCTGACAAAGTACCACGTGGAAAAATCATTGCTCCAGCCAGTTGGGCAAGAGAGATGGAGAGGTTTTAGACCTCTTTAAGGAAGGTGCACTACAGTTCCCGGGGCTGGCCTGTCCCCACGTATTAGAGAAGTACTTAAAGATGCATAGAGAGGACAATGTGATTATTTTAAAGGTCACGGGTCTCGCTGAGATAAGCCTAAAGTGGTCGCCATCTAGCCATACTGAATTGGATTATGGGGAGATTCTGTTCAGGCCAATTCATCAAGGATTGTCTAGATTAGACATTCATGAAAACACTGCTGGTAAGTTTGAAAAGGAAACTGTTAAAATGAAGAAAATTACGTGGCTCTTTCAGAATATTTTATGCAATCTAAAGATACTATTTTTTGAAATTTGTGTGTCTATGACTATACACAGTCTGAGAACATATGTATAACAAAAACCATCCAATGGCAGAAATATCAGGGTTCCCATCGAACCATCACATGCAGGTTTGGAGGCCCTAAGGGGAACATCATAAAGAGCACTCCTTCCCTCCCAACGTGATTTTGAAACTGTCAGTCATAGTGACACCTTGCTTCTCCAGCAGCTCGTGGAGAAGGAGGCTTCTATCAGCAAGTGGGTGAGCTCCCTAGCACTTATCTCCCAGAGTGGGTTACTGCAATCACCCTTTCTTGAGGAAGCCAAGACAAAACTGACCACATCCAGGAACACGCAGAACTCACATTCTCCGATGCAGGTAGCTTTCTATGGAAAAATAAATAAATGAATAAGAAGAGACCTCAGCCAAGCATCCCTGGGTATTCGCTCCAAAATTTCCAAACAGTTTACTCTTAAAGTAAGAATAAATGAGAAGGCAGAGAGAGGCCAGTAGTGCTATGCTAGTGGAATCCCCCTGGGATAAAACTCCGAGAGAAGGGAAAAAGTACCCCTCCTCCAGCAGCAGTTTGAAATGGAGGCACTGGCTTTCTCTAGAGTACAGAGGCAAGACATGTCCCAACATTCAACCTCAAATGGGCCTCCAGCCCTGAAGAGGCAGGCAACCAAGAGGCACAGGGTTTAGAGGCCAGGTCCTGCGGAAAGCGGGTAGAAGAATTGGACACAATTACCCTGAAGAAAATATTTAAGAACAACCAACGTATTTCTTTTTTTTTTTTTTTTTTTTTTTTTTTTGCAGCCCAGGCTGGAGTGCAGTGGCCGGATCTCAGATCACTGCAAGCTCCGCCTCCCGGGTTCACGCCATTCTCCTGCCTCAGCCTCCCGAGTAGCTGGGACTACAGGCGCCCGCCACCTCGCCCAGCTAATTTGCTATATTTTTAGTAGAAACGGGGTTTCACCGTGTTAGCCAGGATGGTCTCAATCTCCTGATCTCGTGATCTGCCCGTCTCGGCCTCCCAAAACCAACATATTTCAAATCTTTTTTTTTTTTCTTTCTTGCGGGGGTGAGGGAGCTGATTTGATTTGTTCTCTGGAATTCCAGATGGAAAACCAGGAACAGCGCTGGAAGTCACGGGGAGACAGACTTCAGCTCAATGTCAGGACAAACTTTCCAACAGTTGGGTGCACCCGAGCAAGCTGCCTTGGGAGGGAGTGAGGACCTCGTTTCTGGAAGTGTGTTAGCAGAAGCTGGAGGGCCCTCTTTCTGGGATGCTGTGAAGGGGTTTCCTGCTTTGGGTGGGAGGGAGAACCAGATGGTTTTGAGATTCCTCTGGGAGGCTGCATTTCTATGTTTATGCCCTTTCCTAAGACAGACTTGGAGTATTTTGGTGCCTCCTGTGCTTTGGGTATGAAATTCAAAGATGATGCCTGCCCAACTCTTAGTAAGCGCATAAGGTCCAGAAACTGCAGAGTCACTGTCTACGGAGAAAACGCCCGCAGTGCTCAGTGTAATCCAATCACCCTTTAAATCTCATTGCCTGACACTTTTGACGCGGTGGCCAAAATGATGGATAATATTTAAGAGTGCGTGCCATTTACTGATCTAAGTAGATTTGTACTTATGAACTATTTCAATCTTCCCAACAGCCTCATGAGGCATGACTATCCCCTCTTTTTCCAGGACACTGCTCTAGCATGAGAGGTTAGAAACACGTGCACATCTACACACTAGGAAGTAGTGGAATTAGGACCCAAAACTAGGCAGCCTAGCTTTGGAGCTTGTGCTCTTAGCTACTGTGGCGAACTGCATCAGCCTCAAGCCACGTTCTTTTATCGACCTGAGCTCACAAGATGCTATTCCCCATGCAAAGAAACACATGCTCCTCTTTTTTCTTGTCAAACTACTCCTGCATCAAGATTCAACTTGGGCTTCCCTCTCTCTTCTTCGTGCCCGACTGTGCTTCAGCCAAAACGCTTGTAGTGTATTACTTCTTGGTCTGCCTGTTTCCCCCACCTGCCTGGGGGCATCTTAAGAGCAGTAGCTGTGCACTTTTGGTACTGACACTAGCCTGAGCAGAAAATAGACATCAAGTAAATGTTTGTTGAATGAATAAGCAAACGGATCTTCTCAGACTGCAGAGACAATTTCTTTGTTATATGCTTCCATTGCTTTAAATGATTACAGTTTTGGCTTTGGGATTTTTGTTTTTGTTTTTGTTTTGGACAGGGTCTTTCTCTGTCACCCAGGGTGAAGCTCAGTGGTGTGATCACAGCTCCCTGCAGACTCCAACTCCAAGCTCAAGCAATCCTCCTACCTCGTCCTTCTGAGAAGCTGTGACTCCAGGTGTGCACCGCCACACCTGGCTAATTTTTTAAGTTTTTTTGGAGAAACAGGATCTCACTCTGTTAACCAGGCTGATATCAAAAGCCTGATCTCATGCGATCCTCCTGCCTTTTCCTCCCAAAGTGCTGGGATTACAGGGGTGAGCCACTGCATCCAGTCAAATACTGGCGTTTTTAAATGAAGACCTGTGGCAGATGCAGTTTAGGTGCCCGAAAGTCCCTGAATTCTGATCGCCTGTGTACAAGTGCACCTTACCGGGAAGATCATGTCACATGGATATCAGTCCAAGCCTTTTGAGATGCAGATGCCCAGACAGGAATACACACACAGAAGACTTCCTGGAGGAGATGCCTAAGATGTGGGTATGCAAAGGGGGTGAAGGGAGAGAGGTAGAACCGTCTGGCAGTGACAGAGATCTGACCCACGTGAAGAAGAAAGGGAAGGAAAGAAAGTTAGGCAGAAACATCTGCTTCTATAGTGCAATGGAAGGAAATACAGCAAAGCCCTGAAGGAGTCTTCAAGCAAAGCTGTGGGGTGAGGAAGTCCTGGGTTTCCCAGGAATGGGCCTGCTATATTCAGTCTTTAACTGAGACCATCCTCTGGGACATGTGGCCTGAGAACTAATGTAGTGATTGACAGGTTTCAGAGCATAACAGCTGGAGCCCTTGGTCAGTGATGCCCTGGAGCTCTGAGAGGTGGGTCTTCATGTCCACCCCACCTTAAGTCTCAAAAAGATCAACAACTCTCAGGACAGTGAGGAAGCACCACTGCAGCTGTGGGGCTGGGCAGTGTCCTTGCGGTTTCATCGTGACGTTTTCAGGGAGAAAGTAGATAACAGCATCTCCTACAGTTTCCAGATTTTTATCCCTTGAGTGATACCAACTTACTCTATCACCTTGACCCAGCCACATTACAACTTCCAACCTCAGTTTCTCTAGTCCAAATACAATGTGGAATGTTGAAGAGAGAGCCATTGGATTGCTGCCCAGGACAGAACTGGCTGAGACGTCTGTGTACAGGTCTGGAGAAGAGATGAGTCTGCTGACACTTAATGGAGATGGGAAGTCTCAAAATGTCCCCACTGACACTACCGATGTGTGTCATTGCTAGCCCTTATTTGTACCTACAATTTGCCAGGCACTCTTCTAATCGCTTGGCATATGCAAAATCATTTAATCTGAACTGTTCTTATTCCGTCTCCCCATTTTACAGATGAGAAAACTACGGCATGGCAGCGTAAGTAACTTGCCCAAGGCCACACTCCTAATGAGTTGTGGAGCTGGGGTGCAAACTCAGACACTCTAGCTCAAGACCAGACACTTAAGCACGAGGCTCTGCCAAAGGGAAGGAGAAAGTAGAACCCGAATGTCCCCAAGAGGTGGTCTGGGAAGATGGTGTCATCCAGATGTGGAGAGAATTTTCCACTCAGCACGTTCAATGAAAGAAGCTCCTGCTGGAGCAGACAGCACAGGAACACCGGCAGGGCTGGCCCTGGGCCAGCAGAACCTTGGCTTTCTCTGCACAGATTGCATCTTGATTGCAGGTCTTCATCCAGCAACCACATGTGGGCTTTAGTGAGACTTTGAACTTTGTCACATTATATTAGTCCATTCTCATGCTGCTATAAAGAACCGCCTGAGACTGAGTAATTTATGAAGGAAAGAGGTTTAATTGACTCACAGTTCCACATGACTGAGGAGGCCTCAGGAAACTTACAATCATGGCAGAAGGGAAGCAAACATGACATCAGGAAGGAGAAGTGCTGAGCAGAGTGAAAAGCCTCTTATAAAACCATCAGATCTCATGAGAACCCACTGACTATCATGAGAACAGCAGCAGGGGGTAACCGCCCCGTGATTCAATTACCTCCCACTGGGTCTCTCCCACGACACGTGGGGATTATGGGAAATACAATTCAAGATGAGATTTGGGTGCCGATGCAGCCAAACCATATCACACGTCATCAGCAAACTTAACATTTCTCTCTGTGTGTGGGTGTGTGTGTTTAAAGCTAGAATAAAAAATTTTTTTTCAAGCTTGTATTAAGACCATTTTCAAGATGCAGCCCTGGAGAACTTGGTGGGGTTTCCCCCATGGGTCCCTGGTTGAAGACTGCCACATAAGATACCCCATCAGGTAACTGGGTCCTGCAGGGCCCACACCCTAACCAACATCATGGTATAAGATCAAGGGTTTGCAGGTAGATCTGTGGTTTAACTACATTTCCAGGACGTTTCAAGCAGTGTGGCACTTCCTGGGGGATAGAAATGAGGGGAAGCAGCCCCACCTTTATTCATTCAACAAATGCTTACTGAGCACTTGCTATGTGCTAGCCTCTGCCACGTGCTGGGGGAGCATCAGTGAACTTGTCGTGGAAGAGACAGAAAATAAAGAGAAAACTAAAGGACAGCATATAAGAAGAAAACAAAAGCCAGTGAGAGAAGACAGCAGGAGGGATGGAGTACCACCCTCTAGGTGAGATGGCCCAAGTGGCGTTCAGACAGAGACTGGAACAGGTCAAGAGCAAGACTAGGGGCTGAGGAAAGGGCCAGCATGAGGTGTGGAAACGAGAGGGATGAAGTGGAAGAAATAACCATTGAAACGGCAGAAGCGGGCTGTGGAGGGGCTTGAGACCATGGTAAGGACTTGGGTTTTTAACTGAGAAAGATGCTCAGTTATAGTATGGGTTTTTTTTTTTTCTTAAATAATAGACTTTATTTTTAGAGCTGTTTTAGGTTTACAGAACAATTGAGCAGAGAGTACAGAGAGTTCTCACATACTCCTCTCCCCTCACACAGTTTCCATTAATATTAACGTCTTGCATTAGTGTGGTTCATATGCTAAGATCAATTAACCAATATTCACAGCTTATTATTAATTGAAGTCCATAGTGGATATTGGGGTTCAGTCTTTGTGTTATACATTCTGCGGGTTCTAACAAGCACGTAAGTGTCATGTATCCACCCTGACAGCATCATCTACAATAATTTTACTGCCCTAAAAACCCTGTATTCCACTTACTCACCCCTCCTCCTTCCCCCTGAAACTCTGGCAACCACTGATGTTTTTACTGTCTAACTTTGCTTTTTCCAGAATGTCAGATAGTTGGAATCATTCAGTATGTAGCCTTTTCAGCTTCTTTCACTTGGTAATGTGCATTTACGTTTCTTCCACGTCTTTTCATGGCTTGATAGCTAATTTCTCTTGATTGCTCAATAATATTCCACTGTATGGCTGAACCCCAGTTTGTTCATCCATTCCCCTATTGAGGGACGTTGCAGCTGCTTTCCGTTTTTGGCAATGATGAGTAAACATTCATGTGCAGGGTTTTGTGTGGACATTTGTTTGCAGTTTATGTGGATACAAGCTCAGGTGCACGCTGGCTGAATCATATGGTAAGACCATGTCTAACTTTGTAAGGAATTGCCAAACTGTCCTCCAGAGGAGTGACGGATCTGATCTGGGGGTTAGAAGATTCATTTGACTGCCGGTGGAGAAAAGAGCCCAAGCAGGCAAGCCTGTAACCCTGTGGATTGGTGCAAAGTGGGTGCAGCCTCTGCAGGCAGGAGCTGGCAGGAGTCAAATGACTGGGGACCCAGCAGAGGGTGCGGTGGAAAAGGGCCGAGTTTTTAGGGCTGAGTTTGAGGCTCAAATCTGTTTCACATATGGCCCATCCATAAGCAACCATATTTGCAAATAGGTGCTGCATTTTTAAAAGGTTCTTAAAAACTCCCACCCTGGACGAGCTTTGGGGTGACTTCCAGCTCTGTGATTAGAAAAAAGGCTTCGTTCAAACAGCAAGTAAAAGGTTCAAAAAGCTCCTTTTACTTTGCCTAGTTCAAGAAGATGGTTTTGTACCGTATCTAAACCTAACAATTTAGCAGGATTTTCCTTTGTAGTAATTACGCGATGATCAACGTCTCCGTCTCTCCTAGGGGGAAAACCTACTAAATATACGTTCTATCTAAAATTGTTGTTTTTATTGTTATAAACTAGGACAAGTGAGGTGCTGTTTCATATTTAGCAACATATAATTTACCTCTTGTACATCTTCCTTTAAACTTGTGGTTACCTTGTCTCAAGGTAAAGAGCGGCAAACAATGAATTATTGTCATTATCTTATAATCAAGTACAGAGCCGCCAACAATGGATGTCATTATGTTCTAATGGGGAAATAACCAGCCAATTCTACAATGGTCATTATGGCAGCAAAATTTAATAATGTTCTGACTTTTTCTTTCTCCCCCTTTTTATTTTCAACACCAATTAAAACTGTTTTCAAGTGTTTCTTCCTACATTGTCTGAATCCCAGTTAGCAAAATGATTGTTTAGCAAATGCGATCTGGCAGCAGGAACCGAGGGATTCTGCTGCTTTAAATTGTGAGCCAGTTAAAGGGAAGAGGAGTCTTTCTATTTTCTGGGGCAACGTGTACTTACCTGGGAGAGGAGGAGCAGTGAGGAGAAGGAAGCTCTGAGGGCTGGCAAGGAAAAAGTGAGAACTGTATGACACTATTATAAGTAACGCAACTCATCAATCCTTGTATAACCTCATGAAATAAGTATTTCTAGCTTCCATTTGCAAATGAGGAATCAGAGGCTTACAGAGATGAAATCATATCTCACGAAAACGTAACCAGGAAGTGCTGGACCTCAGACCTACGTTCTGTGGGTGGGGCCTCAGGGCCAGCAAGCTATACCTTATACTATACCTTATCCAGCAAGCTACACTTTTCCTTGCAGTGTGTGCATGCTTGACCCACGTAAGGGCATTCATGCAATTGTTTCATACCTTTTTGACGTAAGCTTTGTGTATAAATTAATAAGAAGGCCCCTGGCTAAGAACCTACTGTGTGCTAGGAGCCATTCTAGCAGACAAGGGACTTCCTGCTTCTGGCCATGCTACCAGCTGGCTCCGTCTCAGCCACTCAAATTTGTTTGGGTTGTATAGCATGCTCTTAGATTGGGGTCAGCCAAATATGGCCTGTAGACCAAATCGGCCCTGACATCAGTTTTTGTAAAAAAAAAAAAAATCAGTTTTATAGATATAGAGCCATGCTGTTATTCTGGATGGGTTGCCAGATTCAGCAAATAAAAACACACAATGTTCTGTGAAATTTGAATTTCAAATAAACAAAACAATTTGTTCAGGAGAAGTATGTCCTATGCAATATTGGAGATATACTTATCCTAAAAATATATCCATTTGTTTTTCTGAAATTCACATTTAATGAGAGTCCTGTGTTTTGTGTGGCAGGTCCTCACATCTGCCTGGATTCCAGGTCCATGACGGAGTCTTCCATTCCCAGCTTGGTGGAAGGCCGACATCAACCTCCTTTCCTGGGACCTCTTGACCCATGCCCAGGCCACGCCTGTCTAATCCCCCATAAAAAGCAGGCGGGACATCTTAGAATGGCCCCTCCAGGCTCCATGTTCACAAATGAGTCACCTGGGTGTAAATGTGACCTGTGTTTTCCAGTTATCCTGAACTGGGGCTAACAGGAGATCACACAGGGCTCCAAAAGCCATATGTCTATCTGTGTCTGCTGATCCCTGGGATTGAGGTAACTCAGTTCCCATCAAAGTGCCACCCTGTTTGGGAGCTGCCACTGCCCTGATTCCAGGATCTCCACCATCCTCCTCTCCAGGAAGCCGCCGCAGGACTGGGCATCCCACCGCCCTGTGGAATCTCTGTTGCCACAGAAAGCCGGGGGGAGAGGCTGCACAGTTCTGTCTCCTGCTGTCTATGGAAATGGCTCTCTGGTGTCACGCATCCCGGTGCCCTAGAACTAGCTGGGCCCGCTATGTCCACTGCCCGTCCCTGAGGCACTGAGCCTGGCCTGCCTTGTGGCTGACTGCTCCCTAATAAACACTTTCCCAGAAAGCAGGTCTGCCTCCTGAAGTGGGGTCCTGGAGACTCAGCTGCCAGTCTTTCATAGTAGTCCAGCTCTCCCTGGATCCTACATACCCGATCAAAGCCAAATAGCTGAGGAATGGTGTTTGACTTTCAAGGTCAATGCAGATATGAATCAAGACGGGATTCTCGGCACACATAAATAGAATGGTCTGAGTGGGAAGCGGGACAGTGGAGACTTCTTCCTGTTCAATGCTGTATTTCCAGGGCCTGTAGGAATGCCTGGCACCTACCAAGTGCCCATAAATATTACTACTTGAATGATTGAATGAATGAATGAACAAATGAACAAAGCTTAGAAACTGGCTAGTATAGTGGTTACTAAATGTCTTTGAGTCACAGATCTCTGGAAATCTCATAAAAGTTGTGAACACTCTACTTTGGAAAAACGCACATCCACCTCAATTTGGCGTGCAATTTAGTGGGTTCGCAGCTCTCTCTGAAGGACTAGAAAGCTCCTGGGTCCAGATTAAGAACTTCATTCAGCCCCTCTTCAGGGTCTAGATGAAGAAACTCAGATATAGGAAGAGGAGGAGAGTGGCCTAAGGTTTCAGGGCTCCTGAGAGTCTCTGCACTGGGACTTGAGTCCCGCTTCCTATCTCACTTCCTGTCTCCTCCAACTAAACAGCACTCAAGTCCTTCACCTTCTCCTGTGCTCCCAGAACGCATAATCAGCCCTTCAATTTGGCCGGGTGGTTAAGCATTTCATTCAACTTACATTAAAAGTTCTGATTTTAATTTTTCTAATATTCCCATTAATAATGTCTGTTTAAGCCATCAGCTGGTTGCCCAATGTTAAAATGTCTTTGAAACAGAAAATGAATGCAAATAATTAAAAGAAAAAAAATCTGGGGAAAGCTATCCATTTGTCAGGTTTGGCATAAAAAATGTCTCAAAATGCAGTGTTTGGGATAATAAAATATCTGAAGTTTTTTTTAATAAATGAATTCCAATAATAATCGTGTCAGTTTATGCAAGTTCCATCTTTCTTTCTGGAGACACCGTGATAAATCTTTCACGTGTACGAAAAGCTCTATTGAGCCACTGAGCATCTACTCCATGTCAAAATCCCGTCTGGGCAGATACTTAGAAAACAGAGGTGAATGAGAGATGACTCAGCCCTCAGGAGGGTCCCAGTCCAATTAGTGAAAAAGGAAAACTACGAGACACCGAAGGAGCGTGGTCTGTGCTGTGAGAGAGGCACACACGGGGCTGGGTTCTGAGGCTCGAAGAGTCCCCCGCAGCCTCGAGTCAGCAGGCAAGTAGAACGGGGGCTTTGCGTATGCTGTGGGTAGTCTCCGGTGGCCAGAGTTGAGAATATTGCTGGAGTTGTTGGATACAAGAAGGCCGGAGAGTTAGACAGGGCCAGTTTAGGGACAGTCAGTGAACCTACATGTTTCTAAGAGATAGCATGTTGCCATGAGCTGAGCACAGAGACAGCGCTTGGGAGAGGAGCTGATGGGGGCAGAGAAGGGACAGGGCCTTGTCAATGACAGTCTATGGAGGAGATGAATGTGGAAGGTGCAGTAAGAGGGACCTGGTGAGTGTCCACCCCTCGATACAACCCTGGCACGGTGAGGGTTGAGTCCCAACCACCCACTGTGACTTGCTTTCCTTTCAAGACAGCGGGTCTGTAGTTGGTGCATCCATGCATTCAAGTTATTTATAAAGGGCCGACTAAGTGCCAGATGCTCTTCCGCAATCAGCCACCACTCTCCTATTTTTCCAATAAGGGGAAGAAGTGGTCAGAACATAAGCCGCTGTCCAGCAGTGGACAAGTGGAGGAGGCTGGTGGAGATTAGCTCCAAGTGGAGGCCATGGACCCAGCTCGCAGGGAGGAGAGATTTGCCCCATAGGGAAAAGGAGGGCCTGTGAGATGAAAGGGAGACATGCCCCTCGGACCTTGCCTTGGGGCACTTTGTGGGCTGTGGGAGTCCAGAGAAAGCCAGGAGTGTCTAAGGCATCCCCAGAGGAGTCAGGAGCTACTGGATTCCAACCTCGGGGTTGAGTGAGGGAACAGCACAGCAACAAGACTTAAGGCCAGCGATTAGGAGACAAGTGTGGACTGCAGTGAAAGCCAGGTGCTCCTCACTGTGATGTCCAAAAGACACTTGAGCTTGCTTGAGCTAACAATATTCCAATCTCTAGGGTCTGAATGATTATATCCCCTCCAAATTCATATATTGGAATCTTAACCCCCAAAGTGATGGTGTTAGGAGGTGGAGCCCTTGGGAGGTGATTAGGTCTTAAGGGTGGAGCCCCCGTCGGTGGGATTAGTGCTCTTTTTATAAAAGAGGCCACAGAGAACTCCCTTGCCCCTTCTACCATGTAAGGACACAGCAAAAAGGTGTCCTTTATGAACAAGAAAGGGAACTCTCACCAGACACTGAATCTGTCAACTCCTTGATCTTGAACTTCTTAGCTTCCAGAATTGTGAGAAATAAGTGTCTGTTGTTTATAAATTACCCAGCTTATAGTATTTTGTTATAGCATCCCAAATACACTAGGACACTAATGATTCATATGAATGACCCAGTACTCAAATGGATCTGACTGTCCCACCACAGAAAATCTACAGCAGTCCGTGTTGGCTCCAGCAGCTGCAGTGGCCACAGCACCTGCCAGAAACAGACCTGCCTTGCTTTGGTCTTCCCTGGAACCAGAGATCAGAGTGTCTATGGGTTGAAGAAGGGAAACCAGGAGAGGCTGGACATTGTCCCCAAAGTGCAGAAAGGAGATGAGTCTGTGGGGCCACTGCCAGTGGAGTTGCTTCGAGGGCTCACTATGACACCTACCTGACTTTTTGAGGCAATCATTTTCCCTATCTATTCTCCCAAATCCTCCCCTGTTAAACTGGAATGGCAATGATGATGATGATGATGATACTAATGACAATACTGACTTCACAGGATTGTTCTAAAGATAAAATAAGGAAGGACATCCACCCTGCCCACACTGTGTTTGGCACTCATTTGGTGCTACATGAATGAGAGCTGTTATCAATAGCACAATTGTTAGGTAGCATGGCAAGGCTGCTTTAAAACAACAAACTCTTCAAGCTATCAAATCTTTGATGAACACTCATCAGGCCACATGGAGTCAGAGTACAGCAGTGGTTCAAACACACAGGTCTGCTTACAAAGAACTTGGAGTTCTTTAGGGAAGACAGAGGTGGGCATGAATGAGTTTCATGAGACAGTGAGTCTGTGGTTGCTGTATCCAAGCACTCCACAGGCATTTATAAAGGGCCAACTAAGTACCAGGTGCTCTTCCACAATCAGCCACTACTCTCCCATTTTTCAAATCAAGGAAAGAGGTGGTTTGCAAGCTGCAAACATACATTTTAAAAAAGGACAGATAAAGCACTGCAGAGATGGATATGCAGGACAGCAGCCTCTGGCAGGAATTGCATCTGTCCCTATGGGCCTAGGGGATGCCCAGAGCCTGGCTTTCTGATTGGGACTCCTCCACTCAGGACAGTTCTGGGGGACTCGCTGAACTTCTCCATTCATTCATCCCTCCATTGAATCAGTCACGACATTTACTGAATGCCTGTTATAAGGCTGAAGGCAGGCAGAAAACAAGAAAGTCTTTGCCTCCTTGCCTGTTATGCTTTCCATTTCCTCATGTGTAAAACAGAGCTAATGGTATTGCATGTCTTACAAGGCTACTGTGAGGACCAAATAGAAGATGCCATGGGCAGCCTGGCACATGCTTGATGATTGGAAAATAGCATCCTTTAAAAGCAGTGACCAGTGGCTGGGCGCGTGTCTCACGCCTGTAATCCCAGCACTTTGGGAGGCTGAGATGGGCGAATCACCTGAGGTCAGGAGCTCAAGATCAGCCTGACCAACATGGTGAAACCCTGTCTCCACTAAAATTACATAAAATTAGCCAGGCGTGGTGTGGGTGCCTGTAATCCCAGGTACTTGGTAGGCTGAGGCAGGAGAATCGTTTGAACCCAGGAGGCGGAGGTTGCAGTGAGCAGAGATTGCGCCATTGCACTCCAGCTTGAAGGACAAGAGCAAAACTCCAACTCAAAAAAAAAAAAAAAAAAAAAAAACGAACAACAAAAAAAAAACAAGCAATGACCAGAAGGTATGCCATTGCAATTGTGCAAATGAGATGAGACTAAACTGATAGTATGTCCCTTCTGTATTCAAATGCCAAAAGTCCTAGCTTTTGGTTAAAAACCCAGCCATATGAGCTTTTAACAAAATGTGAATGTAGGCTAAGTGACTTTGAAAAATTAACAATAGTGATAACAATAATAGCTGTGGTGACATTGATTATATAGTACCTGTTTCTTGAGCATGTGCTCTGTGCCTCACACTGGGCATATTTTGCAAAACCTTTGGCCTATAATCCTTAAATCCCATGCTGTGAGTTCTGCTGTTGAGTTCTGTAGATAGGAAAACAGAATTTTAGAAAATTTAAGTAACGTACCTGAACTTTCACCACCACTAAGTGGCAGATCTAAGATTTGAATTCAGTGCTACCTGGTTTTACGCCGTTTGACCTTTCTGTAGAATTATAATAATTAGTATTGCAGGTTGAGTATCCCTTACCTAAAAGGTTTTAGAACTGAAGTGTTTTGGATTTCAGATTTCTTCAAATTTTGGAAAATTAGCTTTATGTTTACCGGTTGGGCATTCCAACTCTGAGAATCAAAAATCCAAAATGCTTCAACGAGCATTTCTGTTGAGCATCATGGCGGCACTCAAAAAGTCTCAGATTTTGAATTTTCAGATTTAAGATTCTGTAGGAAGACGGCCTGTTGCATGGCAACAGTGATGCTATCTTGAAGCAAAACTGCCGCAATGTCCGATGTTTGATTTCCATATACCAAGGGGTTCTGCAGTAAGTCGTTTAAACAACGCCTGTAGCATAGATAACCCCTCACAAAGATGCTTATCTAACCTCTTTAGTGGTCGCAAGTCTTGGCAAGAAAGTGTGAAGACACGATCAAATGTATATGTTTTACCCTAAAAGTTTGCTATATAAAGAATGCTGCCTGGCTTGCCTGTAGTCACAGCTACTTGAGAGGCTGAGGTAAGAGGATCGTCTGAGCCCAGGAGTTCTGGACTGTGGTGAGCTATGCTATCAGATGTTGCACTAAGCTTGGCATTGATATGGTGACCTCCAGGGAGTGACTGGGGGACTACTAGGTTGCCTAGGGAGGAGTGAACTGGCCCAGGTTGGAAATGAAGCAGTTCAAAACTTCCACGCTGATCAGTAGTGGGATTGCACCTGTGAATAGCCACTGCACTCCAGCCTGGGCAACATAGTGAGAACCTGTCCTTTAAAATATATATATATATATATATATATATATGTATTCTTTCTGGAAGGCAGATGCAGGGATCTGCCATCCTCGGCTGCCTGAGATATGGCTTCTCAACATAAGTTCCTATTAAATGTTTCTTTCTGAGAAACAAGATTTTTCAACCTCTTTTCTCAGCCTCTCAGCTTTCTCAGTCTTTGGAGGTAGGGTTGCATAGACCTGCTCATCACAGAACAGATGCTTGACCTATATAATAATTATTTATATTTATATGGCACTTTTTTCAGTTTTCATATTTTTTGATAGCCCTGATTTGATTTGAATTCTCCAACAGTCCAAAAAGGCAGATGAAATTCCCATTAAACAAAAGGGGAAACAGGGTCACAGACTTGCTGGAAGTCTCGTGGCTCAAGTTCAGAAGAGAGTGGGCTTGAATTCAGGGTTGTGGTCACCCAGTACAGCCTGGCCCCCAAAGCCAGCTCCTTTTCCTCAATGCTAGAAAATAATAAACTGTAAAATAATCTGATAGTTGTTTGCTTTTTAATTATTAAAATGTTGGTATTTATGTTATCACAGTTTATTTTGCAATGAGATTGAAGAAATTAAAAGTTTAAAATGAGCTCACCTGAACTGAGAAAATAACATAATAAGATAAAAATGCTCCCAATTTAATGAAAATTTCCCACGCACTCTTAAGACCAGGAAGCACTGATGGGGTGGCTAAAACTACTTTAAAAAAGACCAGAATATATTTTAATATTTCATTCCATTTCGCAGATTAAAATACATGCAAATTCAAAATTTAAGTAAAGTTAAACTGCCAAAGCTTTAGTTGCAGAAGCACAGTTGCTGAAACCAGTTGAGACTTTAGGAGCCCACGGCTGGCACTGATCAACAGGCAAAGGTCCTTTGGTTTGGTGACATAATCTCTCATTGCCTTTAACCAATGGATCTTACCTCCACTCTCCTGGGGACGTTTGACAATGTCTGAAGACAGATTTGCTCATCATAACTAGAATCTAGTGGGTAGATGCCAGAGATGCTGACCATCCTACAGTGCACAGGACAGCCCCACCACAAACAAGCCAGCAGTGCTGAGGTTGAGAAGCTTTGCCTTAATCCTAAGGAAGAGAACATTTTAATGAATGCTCTCAGAAAATGGGATCTGAGTAAATATGGCAGTGAGGTATTTCCTCTTGATTTTCCCCGTGTCACCCTATGATCTCACTAAACAAAACAAGATCTCCTACATTCACCCAATTCCTTTTCATGGCAGTAACTTACTTTCTCCTCCCATATGATATTTGGCCTCTCTCCAACCAGCCCTGTTCATAAGTTGCAAATCTCTTCTCCATTCCTGCCCCTGTACCCACAGGCTCATGCCTGCCTCAGCCTAGGTGCCCCCAAAATCACATCCACACACTCATACATACTCACACATGCATATGCATTCCTCTACACACTCCTATATGTGGACATGCATGATTACATACTGACACACATGCAAACATTCAAACATATTCATGTACACTCATTGACCCACACTTACATATCCATACGCACCCTCACACACATACACATGCTCAAGTATGTGCATGCTCTCAACATGCACACATACACACACAGACACACATGTTCATATTTTCAAACACGCACTCAACATGCACACAGATGTGCACACACATTCCCTCTCACATATGAATATGTTCTCTCACACCCTCAGACATGTGCACACACACATTCACACAATCACATGCATGCACACATTCAAACACACTCAACATGAACACACACATGCTTGCATACACATTTCCATACTCTGACACGTGCCCTCACTATCATACACTCACACACATGCACACATATACTCGCACATTCAAACACACCAGCATGCACATGCATGTGCGTACACACATAGACACACGCTCACGTACACCTCTGATGCTGCTTCTAATCCCTCGCTTGGTTAATCCCGTCTCCAGAGCCTTCTCAGACCAGCCCCTGCCCTCTCCTGGGCTAGCACCCCGCCTCTGAGCTCCGCTCCAGCTAGGGCACATCTTTGCATCTTTGTGACATGCACCACCCTTTGCCTGCCTGTGTGTCTGTCTCCCACACCAAACTCTGACCTCCCGAGAGGCAAGCTTCGCTCGGCAGCTAGTTAGTAGGCAGCAGGCAAATAATAATTGAGAAAACCAACGACTGAAGGGTAAGGCCACGGCAAGGCCCACTAGGACTTTCACTGAAGGGGCTGGAGCATCCAAATCCCCCTAAACCTGTGCATGGTGACTAGGGTGGGGCTAAGCAAGTTAAAAACTCATTATACCGGCAGCCGGTTAGTTACTAAGGGAACTGGTACTACAAAAACCCTTCTATTTGGAAATCACTGAAATGTACCATTTTGTTATGTTGGGGAGACCTTTGGTGTCACCTAAAGCTCTGTGCCTTCCACCCTCACACCAGGGCCAGGCATCCAGGTGATCCTCAACTGACTTCCTTCAGTTCTTGCTCCTTTTCTCTGCTGGTTTACCCTTCTGTGGTCCACAGCATAAAACGCAGAGGTGACTGTCTGCAGTCCCCAGGTCACTCTCTCCATCTCAGTAGCTAAAAAAGGCATCTTCTCCAGGCCCTGGGAGCAGGCTCGGGTTAACCAGAAAAGCCAGCATTATCAAGCCTGAAATACCTAAATATACTTGCTTTTTTTTTTTTCCTCGCCTTCACATTTGCATGGAACAAGCGAAGCTTTTAGCCTCTGTGGCTCAGGCAAATGCATTAAAAAGATGAACATTTTAGTTAATGTTCTAAGAAGATTTCCAAAAGCAGTTTTGATTGTGTACTATTAGCATTAATTAATTTCCAGACTGGGACCAGCCGCTCTATTAGGGGAATGCATATTTTAATCAATTTCTCAGCGCTGCTCCATGCTGGTTAAAGGTAATTCAGTGGGCTTTGTCTGCCCCATCCCTTTCGTTTAACCCAATGCCCTATAGAAGCCCCGAGGCTTATGAATACAAGCTGCAAAGGCAAAGCTGACCACAAGCCAAGGAGTCACATATGAAGAGCTACTGGGAGCCAAATGACTTACTTCTGAGATGTAGGTACCTGTTTCTCCACGGGGACTGTGTGAGGTATCTTGGACACAATTAGTGACTGTGCTTCCCTTAGCCCATAGAGTAACTTTATGCAAATTAGAAGCCCCCAAAATGTCTTTTCTTCTTAGAGTGCAGTCCCATGGCAAGTGAATGGATTGAAAGGCAGAGAGAAGATTTGATGTAGGTCTAGCACCCTTGCACAGTGAACGCCCTGTGCAACTGTATGTGACAGCCTTGGTTAGTGAACATGGCCTTTATTCCTGACCTCTGATAGGATGCTATCCCGGGAAACTCCAATCACTCTTGCTTTCAAGGTGGATGTTCACCAATGGCTTTGTGACATTCTTTATATTGGTTTCAGTGTTTCTTAGGTGATCACGTGGCCATCTCTCTTTTTTGTTTTCTCCCCTGGGAAATTATAAATTCCTTCAGACTCAAACCCCTCATCAAATCCCACTTAGAATAGCCAGTACATTTTACACAGATAGTGGGTAAATTACTGTTCTTCGAGGATAAAGCCCAAATCATTTTTCATACGTGACACTATGTTACCTGTACACGTCCACCACTTCTCCTTTCCTTCAGTCTGTGTGTGTACAAAGAAGATGCAAATGTATGCATGTAACCGTGTGTTAGCACATGAGCAGATATGCATTTGAGTAAAGCAGAGAAAGAGATATAGGCCTATACATATGGATTTAGGCAGGCATGTGTGTTTAATGTGAATGTCTTGTATGTGTCAGTAGGTCTGTAAGTTTATGTTGAAATGCACACAGGTCAACAAACAAAAAAATGTACAAACCATATATATATGGGTTTACATCTGTGTGTGCACATATGTGACCATGGACATGTTTATGTGTTTATGTGATGTGCAGATGTGTGCTTACACATCCAAATGCGTGTGTGTTACAGACGTGTATGTGTATATTCAGAAGGCACTTTCATATTAGAGGGTAACATGTTCCTTTCCCAGTGGGAAAAAGGAGGAAATACGAGGGTGTGAGGGGGTATGTGCCAGTTGGGTCAACTCACCTTAAAGAGCATTCACAAAAGTCCCACACCAGGGCCTCTGCCCATGTGCCATTAACACCACTGCTGCTCCGTGAGCTCTCCCAGCCAAAAGTGAGGCTGGGAAAGGTAAGGTGATTCCTATTCCAAATGAATCAAGGTATTCTCACTACAGGAGATGGAAAGAGCTTTCGAGTGAACAGTGAACAGTCTGGCCACACCCACTCTGTGTCTCTCCACAGCACAAAACTAGATAACATAAGGAAACACATATGTATCCAAGGTCCTTCTGGAGGTCTGCACATTGTCATTTATCACGCCTAAATTTTGATAAGGATTGGGATGGCAAGACCTTGAGGTCGTATCCTCTGGCAAGGTTTGGAAGTCTCTGCCGTGACTTGGGTACAGAGTGTTCCATTCATGTCTTTTTGTAGGTGGTGGTTAATCAGTTTGTATGCCTGTATTTTTCTCTGTCATAATTTTCAAGGAAAAAAAAAAACTGCATCCTAAGCTTCTCTGCATCATCTTCTCCCTGCATTGCCTGTGGTCATGGGCATCACAGGGAAGGATACCCTGGAAGAGCAGACTGCTCTGGTGGGCTTCTGTGTCTTCTGTCCAACCCCAACAGGACCCAAAGCCAGGAGATAAAAGTGAGAGAAGCAGCAAGGCGGGGGCAGCGGTGGGGAGGAGACACAACCCAAACCAACCAACCAAAACCAGAGAGCGGCCTGCTTAATGCTTCCTCTCACCGCTCCAGCTGCCCACACACATTTCCTGACCAACCGCTACCGCCAGAGCCTATTATTCATTTCACAAATCCATTATTTAACAGTGTACTTAGCAGAGAAGGAAAGAGAGACAGGGAAAGTGAGGCCAAAGTGTCTCACAGGCTCTATATGAAATTTTAAGCAAATCTAATTCTTGGAAAGGTTGCAGATGGGTATCCAGAGACTAAATCCCTCAGCTAGCCCCCCACCCAAAAAAAAAAAAACAACAAAAAAAAGGAAACAGCAGGCAAAACTATTCACAAATGGCACCTCCCACAACCACTAACAGGGGATGCCCTGTGGTCTGGGTAAACCTAGTTGAATCTCCAGACAGCTTCACTGAGGAGTGCCTTAGTTCACAACAGTAATGAGGTTGTCCATGTAAGCTGTTCATGTATGAAGATCACACACAAAAAGGTCTTCCCCGCTGTGACAGTTAATCTTGCATGACAATTTGGCTGGGCCAAAGTTCCCAAATGTTTGGTCAAACATTGTTCTGGATGTTTCTGTGAGGGTGTTTTTGGATGACATTCTCATTTAAATTGGTAAACTTTGAGTAAAGCAGATGGCCCGCCCAATGTAGGTGGGCTTCATCCAATTCTCTGAAGTTCTAAATAGGACAAAGACTGACCCCCCTCCACGCAAGAAGGAATTCTGCCAACAGACAGCCTTTGGACTTGAACCACAGCTCTTCCTCGGTGTCCAGCCTGCCAACCTACCCTGCATATTTAAGACTTGTGCCTCCACAGTCACGTGAGCTAATTCCTTGAAATAAATCTCTTTCTATACATGTAGCCTGTTGGCTCCGTTTCTCTGGGGAATCCTCATACATCTAGAGACTGAAGCTAGATTCAGATGTAGCTTCAGTTGTCTATGGAGTGAATGCTTCTTGAACACCTATCAAGAGACTCATGAAAATACAGAAATGAAAGGTGTGACTTCTGATCTTAAAGATTTCCCTGTCTGCTGGGAAGTGAGATGAGAGAGTCCTGAATCCTGTGGCAACGTGAAAAGATGATGTAATGCAGAGCAGGGACGTGATGCTAAGAAAGCTTAAGAGAGGGACCTGAACCCAGCCCAGGAGCAACAGCTGAGCTGAGCCTAAGAAAATAAGTCAAAGATGCCCAGGTGGTAACGTGGCTTACAGGGAAATGAACAGCACCGGCAAAGTGTTGAGGCAATGTTATTCTTTCCACAAGACAGACAGTGGGAGAGTGACAGCTGAGGAATGGAGCAGAGCGGATTGGCCTGCAGAGGGGGTCAGTGCTGTTGAGCATGTGACTCATTTTCAGGTACTGGATGGATCATTCTCTCAGTGCTGAAGCTGCCTGGGTGTTAGGGTCTGAATTGTGTGAACCTCAAATTTGCTTGTTGAAGGCCTAACCCCCAGTTCTTCAGAATGCAACTACATGTGGAGATAGAATTTTAAAGAGGTAATTAAGTTAAAAGGTGGTCACAAGGTTGGGCCTCAACTCAACACCACTGATGTCCTTATATGAAGAGAAGATTGAGACACAGACAGGCACAGAAGAAAGACCACATGAAGACACAGGGAAAAGGTGGCCATTGACAAGCCAAGGAGAAAGGCCTCAGGAGACACCAACACTGCCAGCACCTTGATCTTGGGCTTACAGCTTCCAGAACCATGAGGAAAAGAATTTCTCTTGTTTAAGCCCCCCAGTCTGTGAGACTTTCTTACAGCATCCCAAGTAGACTGAGTTTGCCTGTCTTAACCAGCCATGCAGCTATGAAATATTTTCTAAGCATCTACTTGATGCCAAGCCTGAACTGAGCACCAGTGAGGAGGGGTAACAAGGTCCTTTGCCTCCAGGAGCTTATGTTCTAGTCAGAGAGAAAGACAAGAAAGGAAGAACTATTGAATAGCAGGATGATTTCAGATGGCTGCAGTGGCTGAGAAGTAGGAGGAAGAGGATGATGCAATGGAGAAAGACGTGGAGAGGGAGCTGCCATAGCTGGGAGCATCAGGCAAGGCCTTAATGATGAGAAGACTGTTGATCTGAGGGCTAGGGGACAAGCTGGAGCCACCAGGTACAGATCCACAGGCACAGAATTCCCAGGAGATAGAAGAGCCCTTCAACGAGGGATGATCCTGGTATATTTGGGTCACTAGAAGTCCAAGGTGGTGGGAGCAAAGTGAGTGAAGAAGAAAGGGGCCACTGATAGACCCTAGATCTCCTCCAGATGAAAAATATTGGTTCATTTATCTTTGTGTCTCTTTCCCTTGGCTCAGTGAAGAAAAGAAAGAAAGGAGGGAAGGGAAGGAAAAGAAGGCAGGAAGGAAAGAAAAGAAAGGAAGGAATGGAAGAAGAAAAGAAGGGAGGAAAGGAAACTTACTTAAAGGATAAAGTGGCTTAAATGGGATCAGATTTAGAAATACCAAAATCGCAGGGTAAGTTTGTTTTTCTGAGTTGCAAAGACCAGGAAAAATCAAAAGAGAAAGGAGCAATGAGACTTTATAAGAGAAATGTACAAGCATCCCCCTCCTGGTGCAGCTTGGGGCTGTCTAATGAAGGCTCAGCCAATACAATCTCATGCACCAATCTGGTATTTATTAATAAGGCAAGTCATGATTTTTAACTGATTATGGTGCACAGACTACTCCCATCATTAATATAAATGAAATAGGAGGAATGGTGCCAAGTGTTGCAAATGGGGACTGCCAGGAGACTTCACGGTGTAATTAGTTGAAAACACTAAGTATATCAAAGAACTGGTCTGTGAGCAGAACGGTTCAGTTCATCAGGAAGGAAGCAGACATGTTTATGTGTAAGACTAGACATGGAAGAAAGTCACTTAGAAGGTGCTAGCAGTGTGGGGCTCACATGTTCAACTCAGAGGAGATATCTAAGATTACTGTGTTATTTAGAATCCCTTAGATACCATAGGGTAGACCTGTGTCCCTAACGAGGTATATTCACAGACATATTCTAACTGGCTTGCAAAGAAGGACCCCTTAGCTGTGAAATGGCTGTCAGTTTGAAAGGGAATACCCTTCACATGTATTGAGCAGTTACTATGTGATAGGGGCTCTACATGTGCAAATCATTTGCTCCTCTTGCATGACTAAAGTACATTTTACAGATGAGAAATACAAAGCTCAGGAAGTTCAAGGAGCTTGGCTCAAGACCAGATTTCAAATGCAGGAGTGCGTGAATTGAACGTCTGTTTCCCTTCCTCTGGGCCATACTGTCCCTGTAAAGACTCCGCTCTGTGAAGCTTAAAAAGTATCCTAAACATTCTGCAGTGGAAAGAGACCTGGCCCAGAGTCAGAAAGCAAGATGGCAAGGTCAAGTATGGCCATTGAGAACTGTGTGATTGCATCTGTAAAGCAGGGTATTGACAAGCAAAGGTAAGGACTGACTATTTTCTGTGACGAGGCTCTCTTCTAAATAGTCTACATGTCTTAGCACATTTCATCATCCAGTTATTTTGTGTGGACAGGCAGCAATACTACCCTCCGCTTTAAAGATAAAGAAACAGGTATTCTGTGACCCACTCATACCAGCTCATGACAGACAAATGTAAAATTTTCAGAAATTTTGCAGTCCAGTTATTAAATACAGATATTACTAAAAATTAAATTACATAAGCTTTCATTTAAATAATCTGTATTAAAAGCTAAGATAATAAGCACTCCAAACATAACACTTCCTAATTATTTTACTGTAGTTCCCTATTATCTAGGCCCTTGAAGATATTTATATCTGATGTGCACTACTGCCCATCTTTCTAACTTCCTGTTCAGTGACATGACATTGGAGACTTGAAATTAGCCACAGTGAGAGAATTTACACCAAGGAAATCATCAAATCATACATATCAGGGACTTTTTTTTTTTAAATCAATTGTTACACATTAACCAGTACAATATATTGAGATAGAGAGACCATTCAAGGTCAAATCCATATAGGAAGTATGTCAGTTTGACTAATTCAAGTCATAGAGACACCTTTAGGTCATCTCAGTGGAAGGAAGTTTCTTACGAAGATATGCAAAAAGCAATAATAAAATAAATATTACACATTGAATAAAATGTTAATTGATTATTCCTAATAAGGTAAAAGCATTTATGATCACATCTTCCAGATTCAACCTGAACATAGACAAGATATATTGCCTAAACTTTTCATTATGTCCAATCAGTTATGTTTTTCATCCTAAGTATTGATTTCTCCCATCAAAGGAACAACAATGTCTTCTCTGTTCCTACAGGTCTTTGATGTAGGGGAAGACCATTGTCTTTACTACTGGTGCCTCCAAAGAAGATAACGGCCATTGCCTATTCTCTCCATGTTCTTTGTGCATCAAAGATGCAATTTGAAATGGTGAGACTTCAGCCATGCATGACATTCAGCAAGTTTAGATAGATATGACTCTTTCTGCACCATGATCTTTTTTCTCCATTCTGTGGCTGTAGTTGTAGTAATTGTAGTTGGTGGTGGTGAAGGTATGTGAATGACCACATATCATACAGGTGATGTAGGAAGGACAGGGCAAGGCACAGTAGGTTGGGTTTCCCATTGATGACTGTTCCTTTGCAAGTCTATGAGTACGGTAGCCACTCGTAGTCAAACTGATATCTCAGGCATGTTAACCTTCAGGAATTCATTTCCTATGTGACTCTCATTAGGAAAGGTTTCTTCTAATGGTTATATAAAAGCATTTTGGCATGTGCAAAAGGAATGGCATGGTGCCAGTGCATCACAGTGGGCAGAATCTGTAATGAAAATGTCTGAAGGTACCAAATGATGGAGCACCAGTCAATGAACCAACAACAGGTCCAAGCAAATTATCTTTTAGCAGGGTCCAGGAGAGCTACCGCTTCAGTAATGGATTTGAATGCTTAGGCGTTCCCCTTATGCTTCAAGTTAATGTCCCTGCATTTGTTTTTCTTTTAGGAAACCACAAAGCCAAGGTAGCAAGAAACAGCCTGGTGTAATGGAAAAAGCACTGGTCCAGAGTCAGGAGACCTGGCTTCCAGTATGTGCTGCACCTTTCTCACTGATGGGCATCACACAGCATCCCTTCTGTGGTCTGGGCCTCAGTTTCCTCACTTGCTAAGAAAGCAATCTGGCTCAAAATTTCTGAAGACTTATTCGATTTGGACAAACTGGCTTAAAGACCCATGACAATGCAAAAGACTTCCCATCCAAAATTAAAATTAAAATTAAGCCCTTGAATGTAATTTTTGGCTTACTGTTAAAATTCATATAAATGTATCACCATCCAAGTGTTACAAGACTTCCACAACTACCATTGTTATGGACACAAAACAAGATACTCTCTGAGTTGAATGAATCAAGCTTTTATTAATCAGTCCCTAATTGTTGCACATTTTGTCTCTTAGAAGATATTTTGGGGAGTCAACTCAGCTCAAAAAAAATTCCCCTTCAATGAGAGGTTTCTCATCCCCTTCATCCATAAGGAAGAGCCCTCTGCCATTCCTTGTTTTTACCAAGTAACCCGAACTCCCTGAGGACAGTTGATTGGTCCAGGGATGAACCCCAACTTTAAACATGTCAATCAGATCATCTCTTCTTCAAATAGGAGTTGGATCATGTGCCAATATGTAAGCCAATCAGGTGGATGGAGTGCAGGTGGATGGAGTGGGAGGGAAAGTGCCCTGGTAGGCTATTACTTGGTGACAAGTCCACCACTCTGAAGCCATGGTGGCGAGGAAGCCAAAGGCAACATTGCCAAGCCACCCAATCTAAGCAAGAGTAGTATAGAGTTGGAGGGGTGGGAGTTATTTACAAAGAGAAACCTAAAATTGGGAGTGGGCAGCAAGGCAAAAATTGATGACTTTTCGGTGTCTTTTTATAACAAACCCAGAGCCAGAGGGGAACTACCTTGGATCAATTCCTATGACTTCCACTACTATCTTAGATGTGAACTTTGATTCTTAATTTGGCATATTACCTTGTTAATCAATCACTGAACTCAATCGATCAATATACTACATGTGCATATGTGTATGTGCATGAGTGTGTGTGCATGTGACTATGTATATGTGTGTGGGGGGGGTGCGGGTGTCTTTAATGCAGACACAAAGTACCATCTCCAATTTCTGATCTTGTGGGTCTAGAACAGGGCCGAGGAAACTGAATTTTACTAAAGGTTTCCTTCCACTCCAGGTGACTTTGACACCTAACTACAGTTTGGAATACACCACTGCTGATCATTGGGACCTGTTGAAGGTACTCTTTTAGATAAGTTATTCCTATGCGGTTGCAAGGATGGATTGAGGAAGCAAGGCAGAAGAAGCAAAAAGTAGACTACTTTTCCTAACACAGGAGCTGATGGGCCAGGCCAGGACAGAACCAATACAGCACAGTTAAAGGAAATACAATCAAGAGCTCTCTTAGATTCCACGCACACGTGAGAAGTCTGTGATGATTCCGGCCTGGCCAGCTGGGCAGTGACCTGCTTTCAAGGAGAAAGCAGTTGCTGAAGGGACACATGCTGCCACCACCTCCCCAATAGCATCCTATGATCCAGCCTTGTTTTCACTGACCCCACAGTTGTCTCTCATGCTTCCATGCCTTAGAACATGCTGGTCCTTTTACCTTTCCCTTTTATCTGCCTAGGGAATTCCTACATATCTGTCACACCAAAATTTCAGCACTAGACTTCTTTAAAGCTTTCTTTCATCTCCCTGCCCACTGAATCCTCCCCACAAGGCCTCCCAATTTTACTTTAGTCTGAGTACCTGCCCACCTCCCTGACATGGCTGTGAGGCCCTGAGGGGAGAATTAGTGCCCACTCATCTTAGAATCCCAATCACCCAGCAGATGGGCTGGCGGCCCTTGTTCGGAATAACCACCGATTAGTCACTGTCTGCCTGCCTGAGTGCCTGCATCACACTGAGCGGGAGAGGGAGTGGAAGTCGGGCCTCGGCAAAGAGACAGCCTTTCCCTACCCTATGAGCTGACTGGCCACGTCGGTCTCTCCAGCAGACAGAAAGTCTCAAGGCAATAAGCCCTCTCCCCAGAATGGAAGGCTGGGGGTAGGCTAGATAAATGCAGTTTTACGGGATTTTCTGTTTATCTGATTGAAGCAAAGCAAAGTTTGCCACAGGATTTGGTTCTGCATTGTGAGATAGCAGCCTTTGATGGCAAATGAAAGCTACATCAAATGGGTACTTTATAACATCTGGATACCTGGGCTTAATGTTTATGCCTTACAATTTGTAGGCCGGTCAAAGCATCCCCATGTGTTTTAGAAGAGTCTTATTTCTAAAGTACAAAATGTATAATATTTGATTTTCTTCAGAACACCTATATATGCAATGCATACGTTGTTAAAGAAATAGCGATGGAGGACACACACCTACAGTGCCGCAGAAATAATAAAATTTGGCTTCTTTCCTAATTTGTAAAAAAGAGAGTTGGGGAAGGAGGGTGCATCAAGAAGTGAGGAATGACTTAATGAAATGCTGAGCTTCTTCAGAATCAGAGGCAAATGTGTCTGTATCATGGCCAAAATGGTATAAAACATTTAATATCATCTCTGAGCACATCGCAAGTGCTCTGAATAGGATCCCAGAATTTCACAGCTCCCTCTCCGGAAACTCGGGAGTCTGGGGCTCAGGGAAGCCTATATAGCTGCAGAGTTGGCATCTCTGTGATTCCTCCCCTTTGGGAAGAAGAAAGCTGTCGCTTCTGTCACCTGGACCATGAAAGGAGGAAGCTGCAGTGGCAGCTTCGCTTCCTGAATCCCATCCCACCTGAATCTTGGAGAAGAAATTCCAATAGTTTTGTCAATACAGAAACTCTGCTTCCAAATCCTGGGGTTCTTACCTGTAAATGACTTTCATATCATATCGTAAGAGAGATCAGTTTACACACCATTTCCCCAGTGAATGCAGATCACCTGATATTTTCCAAGAGAAATGTAATTATCTCAGTATTTCCAAGAGGTGGAGAGAAACAACACCCAGTTTTTCAGCCTCCTGGATGTGGGACATTTCTGGGGAATAAGAATAGCAGTGGGGGAAATGGTTTACCCCTGCCCAATTCTTACTATGTGAAGGCCAAGTTCTGAGAGCTCTGCTGATGTTAACCCATTTAGTTCTTTCAAACTTCATCAGCAGTGGGCAGTGCATTGCCCCTGTTTCAAAGATAAGGAGAGTGAGCCAGAAGAAGCCACAGCTACTATAGGACTTGATGACTGTAGGAGTCAGCCATTGGGTGTAGGAACTGGGAAGGGAGAGGGTTGTGGGAAATTCCGAAAGACAAGGGAAGGAGCTGGCATTCGACTTTGCAAGAGGTTCTTGAACTTCAGTGGACAACAGAATTACCAAAGGAGCTTACATATTCATTTCCTCCACAAGACTTGGAATAAAGTCATGCCTATCACAAGGATGCTAGTTAAACATCCTTTGGGATAGCCCTAGAATGGAACATCAAAACGGGCAGCTCTAATGTTACAGATAGCGATGCTCTCGATGACAGATGGGTCAGTACCAAAGGCACGATGGAGAGCAGTGGGACCCTGTGCTGCCACTAGCTTGAAACATCCACTCAGTGAAAGGCTGAACAGTAATAGGACAACTCTGGAAGGATACACAAGAAACTGGGAGTTTATCTGTATCAAAGAAACTGGTGGCTGGGTCATGTGAGGGGGAGCCAGTCACATCTTGCTGTTCATCCCATTTTCATGTGTTTTGAAGTTTGTACCAGATATATGTATTGTTTTATCAAACAATCACTCAAGCAGTCTATAGTTGTGTGTGCGTGTGCGTGTGTGTGTGTGTGTGTGTGTGTGTGTGTAATGCCAGCACTGGGCCCCATCCACAAATCCTGAATCTGAGGGTATGGGGCTGAAGGAGCAGAGACAGGAGTGAGAAGGGGCTTGGGCCAGGTGCTGTGAGGAGATAGCCACTCCTTGGGGCTAAAGTGGATCCCCTGGGCGCCGTGGCTCATGCCTGTAATTCTGGCACTTTGGGAGGCTGAGGCAGGTGGATCACTTGCTTGCAGTCAGGAGTCTGAGACCAGCCTGGCCAATGTGGTAAAAGCCCATCTCTACCAAAAAAACACAAAAATTAGCTGGACATGGTGGTGGGCACTTGTAGTCCCAGCTACTTGGGAGGCTGAGGCACGAGAATCGCTTGAACCCAGGAGGTGGAGGTTGCAGTGAGCTGAGCTCACACCACTGAACTCCAGCCTGGGTGACAGAGTAAGTCCCTGTCTCGAAAAATAATAATAATAACAACAATAATAAAATTAAAGTGGATCCCCTGGACATTTTCCTGTGGAGGCCTTGAGGCCTGGTGTGGCTTATGTGCAGTAAGGAAGTAATTAAGAGTAAACGAAGTTGTTAGGGTGGAGCCCTGGGCCGACAGGATTAGTGTCCTTATAGGAAGAGACACCAGAGATGGAGGGTGGTCTCTCTCTTTCTCCCATATGAGAACACAGCAAGAAGACTGAAACCCAGGAAGTGGCCCTTGGCGGAAACCAATTAGGCCAGCCCCTCGACAGTAGAGTTCCAGCCTCCAGAATGATTAAAAAGAAATGCTTTCTTCAGTCCCTAGTCTGTGGTACTTTTGTTGTGGCAGCTGGAGCTGACTAATACAAGGACTAAGGCAGGAGGCCAGAGCCCATTTCAGGGAGGTGCAGCCCACCTAAGGCATTCGGGTAGTGCATGAATGGCCTGAAGGGATGTGTGAGAGAGACAGAGGACAGCAGGGACTTCAGGTGGAAGGCAGCCTCCTCACCAGGCGAGGCCTCCTGCCCACTGAAAGTTCCAGGGCCCACCAGATCGGGAAGAATCCTTCTGCTCATCTCAGCAGCCAGTTCAGGCCTGCATGACTGGAGGCCACTGGCATGCACTCCTTCTTCCCGAAGCCCTCCTGGCTGGCCTGCCCCTCCATCCTGGGAGTGGCTCTCTACAGCAAGGGATTACTCCCTTGAGGGCTCTCTCTGGGTAGAGGGACATCTACCCAGGCTGGGAGGGCCCTTCCAATGTCACCTCCCAAAGGCCATGCCCACTGCTCCCTATGTGAAGCCTCTCAGTGGATGTGGTAAATTCTCCTATTTGTCCAAGCCTTGGTGAATGTTTGTCACAGTCTCCCAAGTGTATGCTTTGTCTCACCACAAGACTGTGAGCCCCTCGAGGGCAGCAAATGGATTTAATTTGTCTCTGAACTATTCGCCCTTAGTATAGTTTCTGTCACAGAGGAATGGGCATAAATATTTGTTAAGTTAACAAGTAAATGAAGGAAGAAAATAAAGAAGGAAGGAAGGAAGGAAGGAAGGAAGGAAGGAAGGAAGGAAGGAAGGAGAGGAAGGAGAAACAAAGGAAAAACAGAAGGAAGGAGGGAGAGAGGGAGGGAGAAAGTAAAGGAAGGAAGGAAGCGAGGGAGGAAGGGAAGAAGGAAGAAAGGAAGGAAGGAATAAAGGAAGGAGGGAAGGAAGGAAGAAAGGAACGAAGGAAAAAAGGAGGGAAGGAAAGAAGGAAGGAAGGAAGGAAAAAAGGAAGGAAGGAAAAAAGGAAGGAAGGTAAAAAGGAAGGAAGGAAGGAAGGAAGGAAGGAAGGAAGGAAGGAAGGAAGAAACAGATTAAACCAGGCTACTGACCCTCTAAAAATACTCTCCTATAGCATAAGGGAGCAAGAAATCAAATGAAAATATTCCCCAGGGCTTAGAGTCCCAATATTAAATCACAAGTTGAGGAGATTTACGCTGCCTTTTTGTCCACGTGTGTTTTCATGGTATAAAGCATGAGAAAGGATTTACTTTGTTTCTCTCTTATTTGTCCATCACTATATCCACCCAGAATTGCCCACTTTCTGGAGTTAAATATTTCAAATAGAAAGAAGAGGTGGTTAAACGTGACTTAAGAAGAGGTAGGAGGCAGAGATGTGGAGTAGTCATGGCTGGGTGACCTTGAACTTGTCATTTGGTCTTTCTGAGTTGACTTCATCATCTATAGAATGAGGGGAATGGCTCTTGCTGTATCCACAGGGCTGTTTGATGTGAATGTGTTTCGCAAATGTCAAGGGGCTCTGAAAATGTGACAGCATTTTTACTTCTCCATTTGGCATTAATAAATAGTAAACACATGGAGGAGAGTGCTAAGACATTTCCCTCACTGTATCCCCAAAACATAGCAGAGACTCCAGCACAGAGTGGATCCTCAGTAAGCGCGTGTGGAACAGAACTGGGGGCTCTATGTGTGTCTGAATGTGTAGGCATATTATCCGATAATATAGACGTGGATATAGATACAGACAAATACACACACAGATGGGATTCTCATTGCCATCTCACACTTACAAGGTGGAAGTGCACTTCCCTGGCAAGGTAAGCAGCCTTGAAGGGTCTAAGCCCCACGATGTTATCACATGGGCTGGGAAATAATTCAGACTTTATATTACCTGAAGTAACAGACCTAGACCTGGTCAAGAGCATCCCTGCCGGTCACTGCCATTGTCTGAACTCACGCATACTTCTACCACACCCACAGTGTTTGGCCACACTCGTCTCTAAATTCTAACTTGTAGGAAGGAAGAACTGTCTAAGAACCCAGTGTCTCTCAAAGCCCCCATATATCCCTTCCACTTGATTCCCTTCCCAAACTGGAGCATGCATATGAACAAAATTGAATTCTGCCCATTAATTTGAAATTATTCTGTACTGATATAACATTTCAACCCTGCCAAAACAGTTTCTATTTCTGAGTAACTCTTTATTCCAAATTCTTCCAATTGGCATTCTTTTCGAAATGCTGGGCTCCAGTCTCTGTGGAGGACTGTAGACTGCATATGTCCCCAAAACATCTTTGCTTTCTTCAAAACTTCCCCAAGAACTCTAGTGGTGCCATCCCTGTACCATTACTCCCAGAGAGTACCATCTTCTGGATCCTTTCACTTCCGATTTGAGTCTGGTATTTATCATTCACGACTGGGAGAAAAAATAAAACACCTTGACCCATGCACAGAAAGAAGCCATAAAAAATAAAAGACACACAGCAAACCCCACAACAAAAATATTCCTATTGGTTCTCCTAATCTTCTTTCACCTGTGCTTTTCTCAAAATAAGTGACTCTCGCTGCCCTCATGAACACTTGTTTTGGGGCAAGTACATTGGGTTAAGTAATATGAAATTTATCATCCAAACCAGGATACTTTCAGGAATTAAGTTAGATACTATTATAAACTACACCAGAATAACAGACATAAAATGAGACTGTTCTGGATACATCAGCAAATATGTTCAAGGCAGGAATAAAATGTGCTGGTATTAGGACTTCTTTAGGTGCAAGTAACAGAAGCCCAATATGAAGTAACTCTGAGAAAAAAACACGTATAGATTTAGTATGTTATTGGCTCAGCACTAAGGTGGATTCAGCCACATCAATATTCCATGTCACCAAACTCATTCTATCTTGCCATCCTTCTTTCCTTTGTTTCTCACTGCTCAGCACCTTCTCTCCTATTGGACACAGACTTCCTCCGTGTATCAGGGGAGATAACTGCTCCATGTCCCAAAAAGAAAACCCTCTTTTCCTCTAGGAAAAACCGTGAGATGAACATAGATGGTCCTATCTTGCATCACCTGCTCACCCCTGGAACATATGCCTTCATCAGGGAAGAAGACACCACGATAGAGCAACCGCAATGTATGTTGGTGGAACTGAGAATTTCAAACAAAAATAATTATGCAGTATGGACTTAATAAACTGGATTTAAGGCAATGTTTCTGAATAATGATGAGGGAGAGGAAAAAAATGACCAATCCATATCCTACAGATTCAGAAGACGATTTATTCTCCTAATTTTCCCACTCTGTACTTGAAGAAACTACTGCCTGGAGAGGTTGAGTTTCTTGCCCAAGATGGCACAGATCGTCAATGGAGCATCAGGGAATCACATTTGAACCCAAGACTCTCTGAGGTGGGGCATTTAGGGCTCAGTCTTCTTCCCCTGCCCTGCACTGCCTTGATTGTGAGACGTAACTCTTTCTTAGTCAAGACTGACCTTGTTTTTAAGCAAGAGAAAAGTAACCCAGACTTGCTTAGGCAGAAAGGAGGATCAGTGGCTCACACAACCCAAATGTAGGGTGTCCATGGATGCAGGCATAATAAGGGTGGGGAGGGCATCAGAATTCTCTCTACCTGATTCTCCTCGCACATTAACTTCATGGCCTTAGAACATCTGTTTCTATGAGGTTGAAACCATGACTACCAGCAACTCCTGGGCTCAGATCCTCACTGTTTAGAGATCAGAGTACTTTCCCTCTCTCCCTTCCTCCTACTTACATGCCCCATGCTCAACCAGGGTTCAGATTGGCTCAGTCTGAGTCATGTGTTCACAAGCAACCAATCAGATGGCCAGGGATGTGAGAAGCTATGATTGGTCCAACTCCAGTCAGGTACCTACGATTTAGCCAATCACTGTAGCTAGAGCTTCAGGGTCAATGAAGAAGAAGGATGGTTCTGTCAGGCCAGTAGGAAAATTGAAGGAACTTAAGACAGTGCACACTATAGATTCTTCACAAAATTAGTCAAACTGGCTCTCAAATAAGAAATTTGGGAAATAAGTGTTTTAGAATCATTTTGTCTGCATACAACCATATCTTCACATGTTCTTTCTGAAGGTCTTGTTGCCCAAACTCTGAATTTTTACTTAAGTGCAGTTAACTCCTCTTCATGTATCTCAAGGCAAGTTGCCTGTTGAACCAATATTTAAGGATGGTGTCAGCTGTAGCCTTGGCTTTTTCCATACGTCCTAAATTTTGCAAGGGCTCCAGGTCCTTTAACTCTGTTGCACAATAGAACTTTGGGTAGCATGTCTAATAAGTGAAAAAAAACTTCTAGAGATAATGGGGCAGTATATTTGAAACTGCAGCTGCAGTGGAAACCCTGGGCTGAGCTTCAAGCAAAATGTGGCAGAATAATATTTCTGAAATGTAAACTAAAGATTTTTTTCCTGAAAATTCTTTCCCCAACCCTCTTTGAACAGCCAGACTTTTCTTGTGCTCATTGCCTCAGAGGTAGAGAACATCAAGGCAAGAATAAAATATGCTACTTGTATTTCCCTGGCTTTTGTCTTCCAAAAGCCCAGATCCTTAGGGAAACAGTGAAATAGACAAAAGCATGAAGGATTGAAGAAGTTACAACTCTCCCTCTTTTGTCTCCTGATCTCAGCCTAAGGGGCGAAGGAAGGCAGGAAGATGCAAGGGAGAGATAAAGATGTGGACACTGCTTTTTATTTAGTGCAAACGGTACCTTGACAAAGTGATTAAGGTCAGCACCATCCGTGATACCATGTAGGTACCATGTCCCCCATGCTTTGATGGAATAAAAAGGGCACTTAGCCTTTGTGGTCTCCTCTCCAAAAATCCATAGGCCCAGTCCAATCATGAGAAAATCTCACACAAACCATGACTGAGGTGCATTGTACAACGTAGCTGATGAGTGCTCCTCAAAGTTGTCAAGGTCACAAAAGATAAGGGAAGGGAGAGATTGAGGAGACTGAAAGACATGATAACCAATGGCAATGGAGTAACATGGATTGAATTCTGCAACAACGAAAAAGGATATTAAAGAAAAGCTTGGTGAAATTCAAATAAAGTCTAGAGTTTTGGTAATAGTAATTTACCATTGTTAGTGTCTTACTTCTGGAAAATATACTAGAGAAACGTAATATTAAGGGAAAGTTATACTTGGCAAACAGTATATGGGAAATCTCCATGTTATCTTTGCAACTTTTCTATAAATCTAAAATTATTCCAGAATAAAATGTTTATTAAAACAAACAAAAAAAACAAAACAAAAAGGGGACTATGCCTCCAACCCCCACCTGGGTTTATGGAATCCAAAAATAGAGACAAATTGGGCCTGTTTTCTATGTGGAGCTCCAGGGAAATGTGGAACTCCAGAGAATAAAAGGCTTCATGGAATATCTAGGGCTTCACTGAGGGCCCTGGTCAGCCTCACCAACTCTGCACTCAGCCTGACCACAGAAAGATTCCCCTGAAACTGAGTGGACAAGAGGTAGAACCCAGCCATGGAACCAAGGAAGATGCAAGGAGAATATCCAAACCTGAGAAAGAGCAGAGGCTGGAAGGAAGAGAAATTGAATTGCCCAAAAGAGAAATTAACTTTAGTCTTAGGAGGAAGAAAGTGTATATTGCTGTATTCTATGCCCAGGTGAGTTTGTAGATTAAGCTTTGCATTTTCTGTAAAAAGAAGATAGAGGAAGAAGAAGAATACAAAAAAAAAAAAAAAAAACCAAGATCGTTCATTGCACACTTACTCTATGCTGGGGATAGGTCAACCCTATGTATGTGTATTGGTTTTCTATGGCTGTGTAACAAATGGCCACAAACATAGTAGCTTACAATTCCCATTTATTATCTCATAGCTTCAGTAGGCCAGGAGTCCAGACACAGTGCAGCTAAACTCTCCGCTCAGGATAGCACGTGCTGAAATCAAGATGTCAGTGTTCTGTTTGCATAAATACTATGTTTATTTGGAATCTATATTAGTCCATTTTCATGCAGCTGATAAAGACATCCTCAAGACTGGAAGTTTACTTGGACTTAGAGTTCTGCATGGCTGAGGAGGCCTCAGAAGCATGGTGGGAGGTGAAAGGCACTTCTTACATGGGGGCGGCAAGAGAAAATGAGAGAGAAGCAAAAGTAGAAACCCCTGATAAATTTATCAGATCTCATGAGACCTATTCACTATCATGAGAATAGCATGGGAAAGACCAGCCCTCAAGATTCAATTACTTCCCTCTGGGTCCCTCCCACAACATGTGGGAATTCTGGGAGATAAAATTGAAGTTGAGATTTGGGTGGGGACACAGCCAAACCATAACATTCCACCCCTGCATCCTCCAAATCTCATGTTCTCACATTTCAAAACCACTCATGCCTTCCCAACAGTTCCTCAAAGTCTTAACTCATTTCAGCAGAAGTCCACAGTCCAAAGTCTCAACTGAGATAAGACAAGTCCCTTCTGTCTATCAGCCTGTAAAATCAAAAGCAAGCTAGTTACTTCCTAGCTACAATGAGGGTACAGGTATTGGGTAAATATAGCCATTCCAAATGGGAGACATTGGCCAAAACAAAGGGGTTACAGGGTCCATGCAAGTCCAAAATTTAGCAGGGAAGTCAAATTTTAAAGCTCCAAAATGATTTCTTTTGACTCCAGCTCTCACATCCAGGTCATGCTGATTTAAAAGGTGAGTTTGCATGGTCTTGGGAAGCTCCACCCCTGAGGCTTTGCAGGGTACAGCCTCCCTCCTGGCTGCTTTCACAGGCTTGTGTTGAGTGTCTGCAGTTTTGCCAAGTGCATGGTACAAGCTGTTGGTGGATCTACCATTCTGGGGTCTGGAGGACGGTGGCCCTCTTCTCATAGCTCCACTAGGCAGTGCTCCAGTAGGGACTCTGTGTGGGGGCTCTGACCCCACATTTCCCTTTCGCACTACCCTAGCAGAGATTCTCCATGAGGGCCCCACCCCTGCAGCAAACTTTTGCCTGCACATCCAGGTGTTTACATACATCTTCTAAAATCTAGGTGGAGATTCTGAAACCTCAATTCTTGACTTCTGTGCATGCACAAGCTCAACACCATGTGGAAGCTGGAAAGGATTGGGGCTTCCACCCTCTGAAGCTACAGCCCAAGCTCTATGTTGGCCCCTTTCAGTCACAGCTGGAGTGACTAGGACAGGGGGCCAAGTCCCTAGGCTGAAAATAGCATGAGGACCCTGGGCCTGGCCCATGAAACCACTTTTTCCTCCTGGCCCTCCAGGCCTGTGATAGGAGGGACTGCCATGAAGGTCTCTGACATGGCCTGGAGACATTTTCTCATGGTCTTGGGGATTAACATTAAGCTCCTTGCTACTTATGCAAATTTCTTCAGCCTGCTTGAATTTCTTCTCAAAAAATGGGTTTTTCTTTTCTACTGCATCTTCAGCCTGCAAATTTTCTGAACTTTTATGCTGTGTTTCACTTTTAAAACAGAATGCTTTTAATAGCACCCAAGACAACTTTGGAATGCTTTGCTGCTTAGAAATTTCTTCCACCAGATACCCTAAGTTACCTCTTTCAAGTTCAAAGTTCCACAAATCTCTAAGGCAGGGGCAAAATGCTGCCAATCTCTTTACTAAAACATAGCAAGAATCACTTTTGCTCAAGTTCTCAACAAGTTCCTCATCTCCATCTGAGACCACCTCAGCCTGGACCTTATTGTTCATATCACTATGAGCATTTTTGTGAAAGCCATTCAACAAGTCTCTAGGAGGTTCTAAACTTTTCCACATTTTCCTGTCTTCTTTTGAGCCCTCCAAACTGTTCCAACCTCTGCCTGTTACCCAGTTCCAAAGTTGCTTCCACATTTTTGGGTATCTTTTCAGTAGTGCCCCCACTTTACTGGTACCAATTTACTGTGTTAGTTCATTTGCAGGCAGCAGATAAAGACATAACCTGAGACTAGGAAGAAAAAGAGGTTTAATTGAACTTACAGTTCCACATGGCTGGGAAGGCCTCAGAATCATGGAGAGGTGAAAGGTACTTCCTACATGGCAGTGGCAAGAGAAAATGAGAGAGAAGCAAAAGTGGAAACCCCAATAAAACCATCAGATCTCATGAGACTCATTCACTATCACAAGAATAGCACAGAAAAGATCAACACCCATGATTCAATTACATCCCCCTGGGTCCCTCCCACAACACATGAAAATTCTGGGAGATACAATTTAAGTTGAGATTTGGGTGGGGACACAGTCAAACCATACCAGCATCTATTAAAATCATAAAATCAAATTAATGGCCGAAGTTATTTACATCTTCCCCTGTGATCTAATTTTTGCAGATGAATGAAAATAGTATTACAACCCTCTCAACCATAAACCACAGTATCTGTGTTTTGAGTTCTTCCCAGTAGGGGACATTGCCTTCTAACAGCTATCTACCACTGTCCTAACAGAGGCTGTGTCCTAAGCATTCCCCTCGCTCCTCCTTCTGCTTCCTGATCAAACGTGGCACTTCCCCACTTGGCTTGTGGTGTCCTTCCCTTGGGAAATGTAAGTAGTAAATTCTTCTTTCGATGGCATCAGGCTCTGCATATCATCATTTAGTTACCTCCCAAAATCAAAATCCTGCAGGTACATTTTAATACAGTCTGCTGGTCAAAGTTTCATTTGAGGCTGAATTTTCTCCCAGTTTCACATGGTTATTGGCAGAATTCAGTATTTTGCAACTAAAGGATTGAGGTCCTTGTTTCTTTTCTTGCTTGCTGCCAGCAAAGAACCACTCAGCTCATAGAGGCCACTCCCAGATCCCTGCCAAAAGGCCCCCTTCATGGCCAGTTCACAATGTGACTGTTTTCTTTGAGACCAGCAGGAGAGTGTCTGCTGTTGCTTCCTGTCTCTTTCAAGGGCTCCCCTGGTCAGGTCTGCCCCACCTATGATAATATCCCTTTTGATGAATTTAATGCAAGTGATGAGGGATCTCAGTGTCATCTATAAAGCTCCTTTTGCCATAAAATGTAATTTAATCGAAAGGAGAGTTAGCCAGAAACTGTGCATCAGAGGGCTGGGGGATTGGGGGGCCATCTCTGATTTGTTTCCACAATATGCCTTATTTCATTCATTCTCAGAGTGGTTCTATGAGGTAGGTAGCATTTTCCTGCCAGTTACAGACATGTTAGGGAAACAGGGGCATATTTTGCAAAAGTAATTGTGGGTTTTGCATTGTTGAAATTTGCCATTTGATATTGGAATACACTCTCATATGAATGTAGTTATGCTATACATCATTTTAATGGACATTTCTCATTTCATGATTTTTGCTAATGACTTATTACTTGCTCCTTATTTTATATTTATATTAGACTATGGAAATAATGTTAGACAAAAAGCAAATTCAAGCAATTTTTTTTTGAGACTGAGTCTGGCTCTGTCACCCAGGCTGGAGTGCAGTGGTGTGATCTCGGCAACCTCCGCTTCCCAGGTTTAAGTTATTCTCCTGCCTCAACCTCCCAAGTAACTGGGATTACAGGTGTACACCACCACGCCTGGCTAATTTTTGTATTATTAGTAGAGACAAGGTTTCACCATGTTGGCCAGGCTAGTCTCGAACTTCTGGCCTCAAGTGATCTGCCCACCTCAGCCTCCCAAAGTGCTAGGATTACAGGCATGAGCCACCATGCCTGGCCAATTTTCTTATTCAAGTTCAAAATGGATTGTAAAGCAGCAGAGACAACTCGCAACATCAACACATTTGTCCCAGGAGCTGCTATCGAACGTACACCACAGTGGTGGTTCAAGAAGTTTTGCAAAGGAGAAGAGAGCCTTGAAGATGAGGAATGTGGTGATCGGCCATCAGAAGTTGACAACGACCAACTGAGAGCCGTCATCAAAACTAATCCTCTTACAACTACATGACAAGTGGCCAAATAACTCCACATTGACCATACTACAGTCATTTGTAATTTGAAGCAAATTGGAAATGTGAAAAAGCTTGATACGTGGATTCCTCATAAGCTGAGCAAAAATAAAGTGGATTTTATATGACAACCAGTGATGACCAGCTCAGTGGTTAGACTGAGATGAAACTCCAAAGCACTTCCCATAGCCAAACTTGCACCAAAAACAGGTCATGGTCACTATTTGGTGGTCTGCTGCAGGTCTGATCCACTGCAGCTTTCTGAATCGCAGCAAAACCATTACATCTGAGAAGTATGCTCAGCAAATTGATGAGATGCATCAAAAACTGCAATGCCTGCAGACAGCTTTGGTCAACAGAAAGGGCCCAGTTCTTCTCCACGACAACACCCAACTGCACATTGCGTAATCAAAGTCTCAAACGTTGAACAAATTGGGCTACAAAATTTTGCGTCATCTTCCATATTCACCTGGCCTCCCACCAACTGACTACCACTACTTCAAACATCTTGAAAACTTTTTGCAGGGAAAACATTTCCACAACCAGCAGGATGCAGAAAATGCTTTCCAAGAGTTCACTGAATTCTGAAGCACAGATTTTTACCCTACAGGAATAAACAAACTTATTTCTCATTGGCAAAAATGTGTTGATTGTAAGGTTCTTATTTTGATTAATAAAGATGTGTTTGAGCCTCGTTATAATGATTTTTGCACCAACCTAATATTTAAACCTCAGAAAGATTTGTAATTCAATTTTATACATATTATTGGATACCTATTATGTGCCAGACACTATGCTAGACTAACATAAATCCCTTGATCTCCAGGGTTTCATAATCTACTATAACAGGCAGCTATGTCATAATGATAGTGAATATCAACTAAACAATCTCCACATACTATCTCTTTAAGGGACAAAAGCATGTGAAGTTGGTATTTATTCTTATGAGCTTTCATTTTACATGTGAGTAAACTGAGGCTTAGAGAGTTTAAACAACGTTCTCAGAGTTGCACGTCATAAATTTTGAAGAGGGAACTTATGCTCAGAGCAGTTCACCTCCATGGTTCATAAGTTTAATAAATATGACATGCTGAATCTCAATACAAAAATTCTTGTCTCGTATTCAATAAGAACTGCTAGAAAAGAGAGTGAGATCGATGGTAAAATGAATTTTTTAAGACAACTAGAGAATACAGAAGAGGTAATGTTTTAGTCCCTTTGGGCTACTATAACAAAATACCATAAACTGGGGAGCTTATAAACTACAGAAACTAATTTCTTGTGGTTCTGGAGGCTGAGAAGTCCAAGATCAAGGCATCTGCAGATTCAAGGTCTGAGGAGACTGCCTTTCCTGAGTCACAGTGGCCACCTTCTTGCTCTGTCCTCACATGGTGAAAGGAATAAACCAGATCCTTGGGCATATTTATAAGGACACAAATTTCATTCATGAGGGCAGAGTCACATTCTATGAGATATATAGCATTTTAAAAATCATACTGACAAACATTTTAGTGAAACAGAGGCCTATATTTAAATCACCTCCATAAAGGTCCCACTTTGGGGTAGAATTGCAACATATAAATGTTAGGGGGACACAAATATTCAGACCATAGCATTCTGGCCCAGCTCCCCACCCAAATTTATGTCCTTCTCATAGGCAAAATACATTATTCCCTCCCAATAGCCTCAAAAGTTTTAACTCATTCCAGTATCAACTGTGAAGCCTAATTCCAATGTCTCATCTAAATATTATCTAAATTAGATATGGATGAGACTCAAGGTAGAATTTATCCTGAGGCAAATTGCTCTCCAGCTGTGAACCTGTGAAATCAAATAAGGTATGTGCCCAAACTATAATAGTAGAACAGGAATAAGATAGACATTTCCATTCCAAAACAGAGAAATAGGAAAGAAGAAAGGGACTGCAGTTTCCACAAAAATTTCAAAACCCAACAGGGCAAACAGCATTAAATCTTAAGCCTCCACAATAATCTTCTTTGACTCAAGGCTCTGCCCTTCAGGCCCACTCATCAGAGTTCCCACCTTCCAGGCACATTAAGGCAGCGGTTGGGTTCCCAAGACTCCATTGGTCCTGCTCCCATGACTTTGGGGTACCCCACCCCAACAGTTTTGCTGGGTATAGCCCATGCTGCAGTTCTCATGGGTTGAAGTCACATACTTGTGGTTCCCACAGTCCAGAATCACAGACAAGTAGCTCCACTGGTCTAGAGTCCTGGGACAGCTATATCCCAGATCTCTATTAGGCATTGCCCTGGTGGGGACCCTTTAGTGACCTTGTCTCTGCAATGGTCCTATGCCTGGGTCATGTGCCCCAGGCTCTAGGCAGCTTCATTCTTTAAAATCTAGGTGGAGGTAGCCATACCCCCACAGCTCATGCACTCTGTACACTGATGAATATGGCAAAACATGGACATTGCCAAGGTTTGCCTCCAAGGTTTACTGCCTGTGCCCTCTAGTGAGGCAGTCACAGTGGCCTGTACCACACCTGGGCTGACTGGAGCCACACCTGGGTCATCAAAGGAGCACTCCACCAAAATGCAGGAAGCAAAGTCTTTAGGTGGCCCTGGGAAGCCGATGTCTGGCAGGCACCCTTGGCTCTTCCTTTTAAATCAAATTACCTCGAAGGTCTTTGCACTTCAGGCTTGTGTTAGTAAAAGCAGCACCAATAATCTCCAAAATGCCTTCATATCACTCATCCATTTTCTTAATGAATAACACCTAGCTGATTTATACTAATCTTCTTATCAAATGGTCACATGGCCACATCCTTGGTGTCCTCTCCAGAGCAGGCTTTCTTAATTTTACAATGGGGACAGGCTTATAATTTTTCAAATCTTTAAGTTGTACTTCTCTTTTGATTAAAAAATGTTATTTTTAAGTTGTTAGTACCTTCTCACATCTTAGGATAAGCAGTCAAGAGAAGCCATGCCACACCTTCAACACTTTGCTTAGAAATTTCTTTTGCCAAATATACAACTTTATTGTTCACAAGTTCTATCTTCCACAAAACACTAAGATGTAAATATAATACAGCCAATTTCTTCACCACTTTTTTAAAAGGATGATTTTTCTCTATTGTCCAATAATGTTTTCCTCCTTTTGGTCTGAGACCTAATCAGAATGATCTGTACCATCTATGTTTCTACCACCATTCTGTTAACCACCACTTAGGTATTCTCTAAGAAGCTTGAGGCTTTCTCTAAAGCTCTTCTCTTCTCCTTCTGAGCACTCACCAGGATCACCCTTAATAGTCTGTTCTTAAGAATGTAGACTTTTCTTAGTAGGCACTTCAAAACTCTTTTAATTCCAAAGCCACTTCTCTATTTTTAGGTATTGGTTAAAGCAGCATACCCACTTCTCAGTACCAGTTTTTGTCTTACTCTATTTGGCTTTCTTTAACAAAATGCCATAAATTATTGCTTATAAGCAACAAAAATTTATTTCTCACAGCTCTAGAGGCTTGGAAGTCCAAGATCAAGGTGACAACAGATTTGGTGTCTAATGAGGGCCCATTTCCTGGATCATAGATGATGGTTTCTCACGAAGCCTTCACGTGGTTGAAGGGGCAAGGCAGGTTTCTAGGGCCTCTTTTGTAAAGGCACTAATCTTATTTATGAGGGCATTGCTGTCATAACCTCTAAAAGCCCCACCTCTTAAGACTATCACCTTGGAGGTTAGAGTTTCAACATATAAATTTTGGAGGCACATGGACATCCAGATCATAGCAGAGCACATTTCACCAGGATTGGTAACTACCTGATGTAACAGATGAGATTGGAGCTGGACCTTAGTGAATTAGCAGGACTTCCACAGACAAGGATGCAGAGAGGCAGCAAAGAGAAAAATTTAGAGGGGAATACATGCAGAAACAATGACTGGAGGGGTTGCTGTTCAGGGGTGAGAGGGGATGTATTCTGTATCTTTAATCTATGTGTCTCACTTTAGGGACAAGATGGACTGATTCCATTGAGTATCCATCCCAGCCCTAAGGAAACTTTGAGACCTGGTAGGACATGACACATTCCAAAGGATACAGGGTGTAAAATTAGTGCTTCTTTCTTGAGGAGTTCAGAAAGCTTTCCCAGAGGGGTGCTTCTCAATATTTTGCCCTCCAAGGGACATTTTGTGAGATATTTCTGGAGACATTTTTGATTATCACAACTGGGAAGATGAAGATGGTACTACTGGAATCTAGTGGGTGGAAACTAGGGATGCCAATGAATTTTACAGATTGAAAGTTTGTGTGCCCCCAAATCCGTATGTTAAAACCCTAACCCCTCAATGTGATGGTATTAGGAGGTGGGACCTTTGGAAGGTAATTAGGTTGAGAGGGTGGAGCCCTCATGAATGGCATTAGTGCCCTTATAAGAAGAGATGTAAGATCGTTCTCTCTCTCTCTTTCTCTCTCTCTCTCTCTGCCCCTGCCCCCGCCCACTCCCCCACCATGTCTGCAAACCAGGAAGCCAGCCCTCACTAAACACCAAATTTGCCAGCACCTTGATCTTGGACTTCTCAACCCCCAGAACTGTGAACAAGAAATGTTTTTTGCCTGCCATCCAAACAAGATGTTTACTTGTTACAACAGCCCAAATAGACTTAGACAAGCCCTAAATTTCCACAGTGCCAAGGTCAAGAAACTCAGCTAGTGAGCCCATAAGGAATGTTTCCCAATCAGTTAGTACTTTATGACTTCAAGTAGTGATGGAAAAATTGTGTCATTAGGCTCAGTTCTTAGTCTGTTTGCGATGGGTCCACAAGTGTGCATAATCTTAAAATCAAACCCAAAACATGGTTGCAGATTCATTCAGTAAATTCATAGGATGCCTGCTACTTGCCCAGTATTGCGTCAGCTGGAAAGGTGGTAAACAAATTCCAAGGCCAAAAAACACACACATCTTGTGTGTAAGAGTAGGGAGATTTGGTCCTGTAGTGACAAAGGTCCTCCAGTTTGCCATTGGCAATATGGTTTGCTCACCGTGAGTCATGCTGCCCTTGCTAGGGTGATGGCTGAAATGATTAATCCACCCTGTTGGGGCCTAATCTCCTTGGGCTCAGTTCCCATCTGGGTCCCACCCGAGTTCCATCAAAAGGAGGCCTCTATCAGTTCATTACCCATGCACGAAGCGGGTGGAAAAGGGTGTGGTAGAGAACATGCTCACAATCTGTCCCCTTAAAAGGTGCAAGACCCAGCAAAACAAGAGGATAAGGTGCCCGGTACGAGCCCTGAGGAAGATGGGCTCAGCTTTAGCTCTGGAAGCTGCCAGCCTGTGTAGGCAAGTCTGACATGAGAGTTGGCAGAGCCCTGGCCCTCAGGCAGTCAGCCTGAGACAGCCACCATTCCAGGCTGCTTTCCCTGAGATCCTCAGCAGTGTTCCCACAGTTTGGGGAGGGCCCCTCAGGGAGGCAGGAGTTGCATAGGCTCAGCCCATCCCTCTCCTAGGGTTGCCTCTGTGACCCTCCCACCTTAGGGGGCCAGGCTGGGCAGCAAGAGACCACACAGCCTGGCTGGGATGCAGATGGGATGAACACCCAACCAAGCCCTCATCCAGCCAGGCAGTGACTCTGAAAAATACAAACAAGCAGTTTATTCATTCCTTTATTCAAGATAAGTATCTACTTAGCCCTACTTTATAAGTGCTGGGAACTCTGCCGGGTTCTGGAACATAGAAATGAGCAAAGTACGCACGTTTCCTACTGTCATGGAGCTTGCAATCTAAGATCCACAAGTCACCAAGACAAGCCCAGAATCCCATTAATTATTGATTATTTATCAGACCTGTGTTTATGTTCATCATTTAATTTTGTTGGCACAGCATCCCTCCAAACATCCCAAGTGACAAGGACACGAAGAAAGAGAATGTAGGGAGGTTGGGAGAACATCCATGCTCACACACATGCCACTGGCCAGGGTCCTAGTGGGATTTGAACCCAGGTGTTTCATTGTTTCCTTCAAGCCCCACATCCCCATCTGATTCATCCTGTTATGAGCCTTCTTCCTTCCTCTAAATGGAATCCGTTTCTTTTTACAGGAGAAGGGACACTTGGGGACTTGGAGACCATTATCTACTTGGTCTTTATGTTTATCTAAGTCATTTCTTCTTCTATTCACTTAATCCTACATGCGCACACTGGATGCTTACATCACGCCAAAAGCTTCACTCCAGCAGGTCACCTGCACCTGGGTCACTCACAGCCTGTTTGAGAGGTGGCTCATACACGAGTACCTGGAACACAAGACAGATGATGACTGTGCACACATGAGAGGTACAGACAAAGTCATTTGTGCACTCAGATGAGAAGAAGTGTGGACATGTGGAGACAACAGGTGGGGGCTTCAGGAAAGAGGTGATCTTTGAACAGAGACCTGAAAAGTGGTTAAGCTGCACCTGCTGGAATGGACATGAATAGCCCCTGGCTCTGGGTATGTATCAACGTTGTAGTCACAGCATGTGGATTGGCTGGACTTACTGTCTTACCTCGGACTCTCGTTAGCCTCCTCTGTGGAAGGGAGACACAGTACCTAAGACTGTGAAGGAAGTGAAGGCACCTGCTTCTGTGTCTGGAATACCTGTGCTCATTAAAGTGGGTCAGCCTTTTTCCAGGCCCATGGAGGTCCCACATTGTAGCATGCAATGCCCCTTTGCCCCATCTGGAGTCCTAAATGTGTGGACATGCATGTGGGGACAATGACCAGTAGATAGAGAACAGTGATGGAGAAGCAGGCTACGACTCCTTCAGTGAGAGCCCTCACCACCCAGCCAAGACTGACCAAACTCCTCTAGGCTTCAAGACACTGGATCCTCCTCTGGAAACAAGCCAGTAAAAGGAAAGGAGTGTTGGGAGCAGATGAGGGCATGATGCATCCCCAGGTTTTTACTGCAGCCTAATGGCATACTCTCACAGGGACATTGATTGACATGCGGGATCTGGGCTTGCTGGCTGGCTTGGCTCAGCACACCCTACCCACACCTGCCTTGCCCTCTGGCCTTGCCAAATGAATGAGCCTTCCTGCAAGTTTTCTCAGGACTGTCTGAGCCCAGAGAGAGCAAGGAACCAAAGTCTATCAACAGATGAAATTCCTTTGCATCAATCCACACCATTTCTTCCCTTCCAAGTAACAAACAGGTCTACCTGTCCCTTAGTCGTGCAAAGATCTTAGGGCAACGAACCCCAGCCAACTCCCTCTGACCTTTCCTGAAGCTCCTGCAGATGGATTAGGGCATAATATTCATCTTGACTTTCAACTGGATGAAGTCTATGCCAAGCCCAGGGAGCTGTGGTTTTCAGGCCTGGGCTACTGACTGTTTTTGTAAATAAAGCTGTATCGAAAGAGTCACTCCCATTCATATTATGTGCTATCTGAGACTGTTTTTGTGCTACAATGGCAAAGTTGAGCAGTTGCCATGGACTCTATATGGCCTGCAAGGCCTAAAATATTTACTACCTGGTCCTTTAGAGAGAAAGTTGGCCAATCTTCCTTCTAAGGTATATCAGATTTTATACTGTTTTCATCCATTCAGGAAGTCATTAATTCACTTACGCCACTAGTCTGTTTCCCACCATGCTGTAAGCAATTGGAAAGCAGAGGCTGCCTCGTCTATCTTTGTATCATCCTCAGTGCCAAGCCCAAGTGCACAATAAGTCCTTAGGAAGTGTTTGTTGAATGAATGAGAAATGCATGCAATAAATGCCTAAGTGAATAAATGCTCGGTCTCTGCCATCAGGAAACTTAATAGTCTAGCAGGAAAGACAAACCTAAAAACAAGTAAGTAAAATATAATTGGGTAAGGGTTACCATAAGCATGGACATATTTTCAGAGGAAAGGGCTCCTGATTCTACGGTGGGAGCTGATAACATCAGAGCGTGGTCTTGAAGAATATTAAGAGCTTGTGTTTCTAATCCTAAAATCCATGGGTTTTAGAATCAGAGGTGATTGAAGGTTAGAGGAGTTTGGGAGGATTGAAGGTGAGAGCAGTTTGGGTACTCACAGGGCTCTGAGAAGGGAAGTGAATTCACCCACTTTTTTCACCAACATTCACTATGTACCTTCTAAAGTCTTAGCCCTGACATCCCCCATCCTTCACTCTCCTCTTTGACCAGGAGCCACATTCTGTGACTTAGGCAGGCCGCTTACTTCAAAACCCCTCTGTTGTCATTTATGGCAGCATGATGATGCCCCCTGCCTCCTGGGTTTTGTAGGAAGATTCAGTTCCTAATACCTGCAATGCGCTTGGCACATGGAAGCACTCAGAAAGAGTCCACTTGAAACAAGATACATGATTTAGGGTGAACAGCTGCAAAATGGCAGCCCGGTTTCCCTGCCTGACCCACTTCTCACCCTGCAGGGGCAAAGCTCTTCGTTCCCAGAGGCCTCCTCCTCTTGGTGGTCACCTAAGGCCTTGTGGCTGATGCACTTTCCCACAGGCCTGCCGAGGGCCCTCCACCTTCTTGCATTGCTGTGAGAAGTACAATCTTATCTGCCGGCATCTCCATATTGCAAACTTCACAGGCACGCATGCCACGCCTCCACCAATAAACTGTCTTTTCTGCTTGCAAAAGGGACTTTAAAAAAAACAACAACAAAAAGCATGTTTCTGTCTTTCTTTTCTTAACGGAAACATATAGAGTGACAATCGCATTCTGGTGAAATAAAATTGCACCTGCGGCAGAAGCTGAGGCCGTAGCTCCTATTTTAATGAACAGACACACTGCATAACAATTTTCAAGCCCTCCTGCCATCTCTCACCCCTCCCTCCTTCCCTTCCTCCCGTCTCCCGTTTTTCCCTTTACTCATTCCTTTTCCCCCATTCTCAGCACAAAAGTTGAGGGGGAAAGAAATTACAAGGTGGCAGGTACCGCAATTGCCATGGATATCTAGTGCCATATATCTTGTCAGAAAAATCAGTGTGCCCGTTAAAAAAGAAGAAAGCAAAACTCAAGACTCAGAAGACTGTGCAGTTATCCCACATTCTCATTTAATTTTTTTTTTTTTTGCTATGTAAATTTCACTATATTTCTTTTTTTAACCTCTCTTGCAGGTCTTTATATATAGGACACAATACACACACACACACACACACACACACACACACACACGCAGACACACACACACACCCCTTACTCCCTCACTTCTGTCATTTAAAGTATGAAGAAACTAGTGAAGAAAAATCTATTATCAGCTGTTCCATGTTAGAACGCTTTTGCCACCATGATGAAAGAAGTGGATTCCGAAGAAAGTCAAGGCACCGATGAAGATGAAGGAACATTGTGACCAGCAGCCATCTGTTCTGTTAATTAAATGCTGTGCACATCAAGTAGTATGCTCTTACATAACTAATAATTAAGAACTAAAGAGAGGTATGTATGCAGCATCCACTATGAATACTTTTATATATTGAAAAAAATAAAAATAAAGACCCAACCTTACTCTGGTCCATAGTCTAGAGATGACTAAACAGGCATTGATCAGGGTCTTCAAATACAAAACAGGATTCAGGCTTCAGAGAACAAAGGTTTCTATCAGACGCCTTTTCTTCTAATGGTCCTTGTGCAGTAAAAATAAAGTCCAAACACTATAATTTTACTCGCAGAAAAGTTACAAATACTGTAGGTATCTTTAGAAACAGCTGCAAAAGTGGTTTCCCTTCTGACAAGATTGGTGTTAATTACCAGCAAGGACTTCAGTATAATACTATTTAAATCATTTTAAATTATCCCTCTCAAAAATTAATTTTTCATCAAAGATTACACACAAAAAATCATGATATCATCTCTGCAGCTGCGATTTAGTAATAATTTCATCTATTATTACCAATGTCAGTTGGATAAAAGAAAAAAAATGGCACCCCACCGTGCCGATTCCAGCACAGGCCATATATAGAAATTTTTAACTATCACTTATAATCGCTTTGATGAGCTTAAACCTCCTCTCAATTAACACCCTAAATGACACTGAGACATCTTAATGGGGGATGTAAGTAAGGGAAAAGACTTTAATCAAAGAATAAAGAGAAAAGTGCCAAGAGATAGGAGGGCTTGCCGCACACCTTTTCGTGTCCCATCCCATTGAAGTCCTTTATCGCGTTTGGAACCTTTTGTCATTCCAGGATCCAGGGGAAATCTACACGGCAGGGTTAGAAAGACAAGTGGCAGCGGCAGGTTGCTCTATTCTCTTTGGAGATATAAAGACTCTTTCTAGGGCCCCCTGGCAGGACATCCAGACGAGAGGATGGGAACTCTGGAATGCTGTCACTTGAACAAGTGCAATAAAGGAGAGAAGAAAAAGGGAAGATATTGTTCTCTTAAGACCATCTCCTGGGTTGTCCCAGGATAGCAGTTTTGGGGATCCGAGCCACTCACATGTAGGCACCCCAACTCACTCTCAGCAGGGCCAGAGAACAAAATGGGTCCCTCTAGGCACATTCGAGTTATGCAAACTCACACAGCTGTGGGGATGTTGCAGAAGGACATTTCTCAGGCCATTATTTTTTATCGTGAACTGCTGTTCCTGAGCTTTGGGAGAATTGGGAATAAAATGAAATAAAACAAAATCCAAATGAAAACTGACCAGGATGCTTTACTCTTTTTAAATCATGTCCGTGGTGTCCATGGTAATTTTTGTTTCCAATTAAGACGCCTAATGAGCATGTGTTAGTGCCTATGCTCTATTCCCAAGAAGCAAACTGGGCAATTAAGGGCACTGCAGGAGCCTTGATTTCTTCAGCCATATACACATATTTGGTTGAAAAAGCAAATTTACTGTAAAGTCTCAAAAACTGTATTTGCAAAATTAAATGAAATAAACTGGATTTTCAGATCTGACCTACCCCTTTATACCTCTAAGCTACTTCAGCCTCCAAAGACGAGAAGTGTCCTACTGTTGCATAGCTTGTGCCAAGGTCTGGGAGAGAGGATGACACATAAGCTACATTTTTACTGTCAAAAAGGATAATTTTCTGGGTTCTAACAATGAGGGCTAACATCTGTACAGTACCTAGAGCTGCCATCCAGTGGGAGCCAGGCTCTACATCAAAGCTCCACAAATAACCTATCATGGCTGGCCTCATTATCCAGGATTTGGAGATGAGAAACCGAGGATTGGAGAGTCTAAGAAACGTCCAGAAAGTGACACAGACATAGAGTAGAGAAGCCAGGATGTAGAGCCAGGCTTCGTGATGGTATACGAACCAGAGAGAACCTAGATCAAGATCTTTCTCCAGAATAAAAAGGTTTGGACTATCTTCACCTTTTGCTGCTTGCCTGGACATTATTCCTAACCCCCTTCCCTCCTCTCACCACAGCAAACTTGGTGGTATTACGATATACTGTGCAGAATTTTAACTGTATTAATTATGTTGTAGATTTTCTTTTTACTTCATTCTTTTTGGATATGACTTTAAACACACACAGACATGCGTGTGCATGGGTAAAACTTAGTGCCGTAAATTTTACCAATCTATGTGCTCATCCTTAATTTCCATATTTTTCAAAACTTCCTCCTTCGAGTGTCCTTCTCTCAAGTTGTTTTCAGAGAGTGCACGATGCGGTAGTAAACTTTTCTGAGTCTTTACTTGCTTAAACATATCATTATATTTTTGAGAGATAGTCTAGCTGGATATAAGATTACAACTTACAAGCGAGTTGAACACTTTGAAAATAATTCTCAATTCAATGTTGCTATTAAGAAATAAGATTTTAATCTAAATATTATTTCCGTATGGGTGATCTGTAGGTTCTCTGGGAGAGCTTGTCGCTTTTTTTCTTTTCCTTTGATGTGCTTAAATAGAATTATGTTGTCTAAGTGATTTTTTTACTTAGATTCTATTAGGCATTCCATAAGAACTGTGGCTATGAATGTCTTTTTATTTGTTTATTCTATTATTATTAGTTTTTCAAATACTTCCTCTCCTTATTTTTTTCTCTCCATGACTGCCTATTTTATTTGTATCGACAGATGTGCCTCTAGCCTCTATTTATTTTAACTTTTTTGCTTTTTATAACTCTTTCTACCTGCTCCTGCCTTCTCAGAGAGTTCCTTAAACTGACCTTCTAGCTCACTAATTTATCCTTAAGTTGTATCCATTGTGCTTTTTTAGTCCACTCCTTACATGCTTTATATTCAGTATTGCGTGTTTTATACCTGGTTTTTCCACGTGGTTTTGCTTTGTACCCACTCTGTAACTGCTTGTTTCCGCTTCATCGCCCAATACGCTTGCGCGTTACAAGCACCGTTTCTTTTACTATGATTGCGCTCCTCAGGCCCTTGCTTCTAGTCTCCTGAAGAGTTGAAGGAGTGAGACATGTGGCCTAGAATAGAGACCTCCTACACCAAACTCTGGGCTTGGTCAGCCTATTTACTTTGTAACCCCAAAGCCTCATCTTACAGCAGCTTTCCCTCCGTGTAGCCAGGCGTGGTTCTTTCCCAAGAGGTTGTCTCCCTGCCTCCATCTTTTGTGGCTAAGGAAGGAAGTGAAGCTGGAAGCCCTCAGCAGCCTGTCTCTGACTGCACTGCTCGTTCAGGCATCTCCATCTTGCCCTCAGGGGTGATACTTCCTCACTGACCCCAACATGGCTGAGTTGACTTTGCTATTTTTTTCTCAAAGAGGTCAAGGAGTTGGCAGAGATATTCCAAGTATAATATGGAAAAAATAAAAGATAAAATACACAAGCTCCCTTCTTATATCCACCCCACTAAATGTGGTATCCAGGCATCCTTGGGGCCATGCTAGGTATAACCGCCCTCAGTCTCCCCAGAGTTCCTCGGAATGTCTGTAATGTTCAGGTCCAATCACTTACTCCTTAATTTCCTGACTTCTTTGGTGTTGGGTTCGTGGGAGAGGGCCAGTATTTTATGCTAATCATATGACCAGACCGGCAGATATAAGACAAAAGTAGGATTCTCAGAGGAAAAGCAAGCTGGGCAAAGAGAAGCACATTATCAAAGCCACTGAGTGCAAACCACGAAAGAGTGGACAACAGCAGAAGAAGCTTCTTGTTTTTGTTGTTTATTTGTTTGTTTGAATTCATCTGGAAAGCAGTAGAACCCACTGGCAAATTGGAGAGTTGGGAACAGAGGTAGTATGTAAGAATATAAGTCCCTGAGCTAAGGATGAGATGAACATGGAGTTTTGTTTTTTAAGTGGGGGCAGTTTTTAATAAGAAATAGCTTAGGTTAATATCACATGATAAATACTTCCACATAATCTCACCTATTGATTGTTATACTGGAAAGTTGGAACTGCCTTATCCAGCTCTCTTGGAGCCAAAATCAATGCTGACCTTGATCACTTTTGACTCACTTTTATTTAGTGTTTATTTTGAATCTCTTGTCACTGGACTTAGGTCTTTATCTGTCCCCAGATGGCTGGTCTAAGAGTGGCTTCCAGAGGGAAGTAGGGCAGATTTGACAAGGGATTGTGTTGGAATATTACCAGAGTAAACCGAGTCATGTGTTCACCTTGCCAAAGACTGTAGTGTAGCCAGCGCATCACCAACCACCCAAAAAAAGCCTCTTCTTTGGTTGCATCTCTTTCCTCCCAAGGGCTAAGACTCCAGGAAATAGTGAGACCCAGGAGACAGAACCAGCAAATGTACCAACTCACAGCTCTGTAGCTGGGCAGGATGTTTCACAAATACTCTCTCCATTGACTTTCACTGCACTCTGGGAAAAGAGTGTGATTATCCATATTCTACATAGGAGAAAATCAATCAAGACCCAAAGAAATCAAGAGACTGGCCCAAGTTTATGCAGAAAAGAAGAGCAAGTCTTAGGGCTGTAGGTTCAAAAACCAGGTCCCTCCACACCACGCCTGAGAAGTGAAAGAAAGAGATAGATTCCCATTTACATCTTCACTTTCTATCTGTTGAGTTTCTACTATGTTCCAGGTTCTGTACCAGGCACTGAGTTTACTCTCAAACCAAAAAGACCACACACACCCTACCGTCCAGGGAAAAGGAAGGAGATGGTGACACAGACGTGAAACAGTGTCCCTGAAATGAATATGTACTTTACACAGCATGAGATTTGGAATTCAAAAAGGAAGAAGAAAAGAAAAAGAAAAATAGGACACCTTAAGAGAGAAGGTCAGGAGTCTCATTTTGCACATAGGGTCAGTATATTAGTCTGTTCTCACACTGCTAGGAAGCAATAACTGAGATGGGGTAATTTATAAAAGAAAAAAGTTTAATTGACTCACAGTGCCACATTGCTGGGGAGGCCTCAGGAAACCTACAGTCATGGTGGAAGGCAGGCACCTTCTTCACAGGGTAGCAGGACAGAGTGAGTGCAAGCAGGGGAAAAGCCAGATGCTTATAAAACCATCAGATACCGTGAGAACTCACTCACTATCATGAGAACAGCATGGGGGAAACGGCCTCCATGATCCAATCACCTCCATCCAATCCCGCCCTTGACACGTGCGGCTTATGGGAACTACAATTCTAGCTGAGATTTGGGTGGAGACACAGAGCCAAACCGTATCAGTCAGGGAAGCCAAAACCAGAAAAATCTACACGAGTCTGGCCGCTGTCTTACCGCATCACCTCCAATAGCCATGTGCCATCCCCACGCCTCAATCCCCACATCCTCATCTGTGGCTGTCAGTGGAACTTACTTCTGTGATTAGTGGTCATATTTATAATCTGTTTGCTCTTTATGAATAAAACTGACATTGAAACTCTGACATTGAACCATCCAACCAAAGAATATTGTTTTTTCAGAGAATGGCACTGATGTGTTATGAGCAGAAGGAACTCTGGATACGGAGTCAGAAGACATGTTTAATGGCCAGGCTCCATTTCTAATTCCAAGTCCACATTTTCTCCACACTGCCTAACTGGGAGGAGAGCACAGACACTGGAATGGGTAGAACCAAGTCCAGGCCCAGGGATGTTCCTTTCTATCTGGAGGAACATTTGTTAATGTCTCTGAGCTTCTGCCTCCACGGTGTGTAAATATCTCACCCTGTTATTGTACCCAACAAAACAGACAACTCAAGTCTTCATACGGGCAACCAGCATAGGGCAGCACTTTAATGACAACTGGTCTCTGTCCTTCCAACAATGGATAAACCAGCTCTACAAGGATTCCATCTGAGTGGCCTGGTGAAAACAAACCCCATACTCTGTTGCCTAATTATTTAATTCTTTTTGGGACCCAGACTTCTGTTCAGAATGAGAACAATATGTTGCACTGGAGGCCTGGGGTGGGTCCAGCCCAGAGCTGTCCCCATGGTCACAGACCTTCCAGAGACCAGTCTGCCTCCAGCTCAGAAAGGGCTCGTGAGAGCAGTGGATGCATGCCGGAGCTGCACTCCACATAGCTGGAGCGCTCTTCATGTTATCAGCACGATCGAGGGAGTCTAAATTGGCCCACAGTGCACGAGCCCAGAACACCCCGTTCACTTCTAACATGAAGAGCTCTTAAAAAATGTGAAGTACTGAATTTGGAAAGGATCGAGGATTTGGGCTCGAACAGTGCAGAACAATTTAATATTATGGGAGCTCTTCAACTTTTTTTTTTTTTTTTTAGATAAGCACTTCATTTTGGAAGTGACTCAAATAATGCTCTATTACTCCATTGAGCACATGACTGACTTGAAAATGCAATCACCCAACACTAAGAAATAAATCCGCAAAGTTCCCAAACTGAGGGGAAATATGGAGGAAAGGCAGCACTCAATTCTTCTATACGCCTGGAATATCTTCACTTTCCCACTCCACCTCTCCAAACACTGTGGTTTTTAACCCCAAACTTAAATGCTGTCTCTCTGGCACCTTTCAATTCAGATGTGCTGCTGTGCATTGAATGCCTACTGTCATCTAGCCAATTTCTCATTTGTGGGGTCATTTAGCTCTCACAGCAACTCTGTCATGTAAATAGTCCTTATCCCCATTTGATCCCTGAGGAAACAGGACCACAGAGGCATTAAGCTGACCTCAGAACTTTTAAGAACCTCAAAGAACCCGCAGACTGCTTCCTTTACTCATTCAGGAGAGGAATAAATGAGTCTATGCTTGATGAAACAGAGAATAGACTTTGCCCAAAAAGGAAGACTTGACCAATTAAGAAGGAAGGGTCCTTGTCCTCAGTACCTTGAGATGGAATAGAAAGCTCTGAGATTTGAATTCAGAAAACCTGAGTTCCAACCACCAGGGACAAGTCATTTTTCTCATCTATAACACAAGGAGATCTTGGGGGTTAATAGAAGCAGATGGGAAACTCTTGGCCCAGGTATTTGGCGTTGACTCTGCAATGAATCTCTACCTGGACTTTGCATTGCTATGAAGCTTTGTAGCCCTGGATGCCGTCTGCCCTACCAGGCCCTGGGTATTTCCCTGTATCCCCACCACCAGCCCTGATAAGATGGCTTCTCACTAGAAAGAGCAGACAGGAAATAAACACCCAAAGAAGCAAGAGTATAGGCACGCAGGAGTTTATTTCTTGTTTGTGCTGCAAGCAGGGCCACTGCTCACAAGGACATGTCTCAGAGCAGTACTCCAGGGAACTGAGAGGGTTATGATTTCTCCTCTATGCTGGGCAGTCACTGGCCAACCAAAGGCACAGCAGACCTCGAGGAGACTCTTCATATCATGTGGCATGACATGCCCTCTGGACAGACAGGAGCTCTGAGGCCCAGATCAGGAAACAGCTGCTAGTTCAGACACAGCCATGCCAGGATCTATGTCTCCTGACTTCTAGACTGGGACCCCATAACTGGCCTCCTCTTGGGTTATAAGAAACACTGATACTAAGCAACTAATGTTTCCAAATTTCTAGGGCGTTTTCTTATTTACTTTCTAGTGGCTTTCTAGGAGCTATAAATATGGAAATTGCACTCAGGATTCTGTCCTGTTCCCTCTTACTCTCCGACTCAGGACCTCTTCATGTAGTTCATGGCTTGAACTACAGACTTTAGACTGGAAGCTTCTAAATCCATTTCTTTAGCTCAGATCTTCACGCCTTTGTGTCCCAAGAACCGCTGGGTGTCTCCACCGGGATATGATATGAGAATTTCGAATTCAACGTTTCCTTACAGGGAGCTAGTTTCTCCCTCCACTGACTCTAAACAAGCCTAAAAATAAAACAATTGCAAATGGTAGTAACAAACGTAGACAAACGTAGTGCTTCAAAGAAAGGAACCAGGATGCTAAAAAATGAGGCTTCATTCTCAGATAAGAGTAAAGAGAAAGGACCTCTTTTTTTTTTTTTTTAAACGGAGTCTCATGCTGTTGCCCAGGCTGGAGTGAAGTGGCGTGGTCTCGGCTCACTGCAACCTCCACCTCCCAGGTTCAAGCAATTCTCCTGCCTCAGCCTCCCAAGTAGTTGAGACTACAGGTGTGTGCCACAATGCCCAGCTAATTTTTGTATTTTTAGTAGAGACGGGGTTTCACCATGTTGGCCAGGATAGTCTCGGTCTCTTGACCTCATGATCCACCCGCCTTGGCCTCCCAAAGTGCTGGGATTACAGGGTGAGCCACCGCGCCCGGCCGAGAAAGAACCTCTTAAACTGGAAGGCGTTTAAATTGATATCTGCAAGATGAGAAGAAATTAACCAGCTGAAGAGGAACCACCAAGCAGAGGGAACAGCATGTGCTGAGGCTGTGGAGTGGGAAAGAGCTTGGTGTGTTGGAGAAAAGAGAGGGCCACATGCTTTCTGAGAAGGAGAGGGGTGCTCCTGGGAAGACGTGGCAGGAGACCAATCGCACAGGGGATTTGGGAGTTGAGATATTATTTTAAACACAGTGACAAGCATTAAAGGAAGTGGATGTTGACAGTAAGCAAGTGTCAGAGCTACGATGGATACTGGAAACTTGTGTTTCCAGCCTTCTTCCCTGCACAAAGAGGTCTGAATTCCTCTGGACTTTTCCCAGCTGCTGGTCTTTTTCTGCCTCTGTGATCATCGTTTTTCCTCTCATCCTTCACGCTGCTCCTTGCCTTCTCGGAATTCCCTCCACTATCCTATTGTTTCAACAGCCCTGCACTGTTATGGGCTGAATTTCATTTCTTCAAAATGAAGAGTTGAAGAGAAAATGAAGAGTTGAAGAGTTGAAGCCCTAACTCCGGTATCTCAGACAGTGACCATATTTGGAAATAGGGTTTTTAAACGGCTAAAATGAAGTTAGCAGGGTGGGCCCTAATCCAATAGGAATCCTTATAAGAAAAAGAAATTTGCACATAGAAGAATCACTAGAGATGCGCACACACAGCCTTAGTAGACTACAACAATGCCACCTCCCCCTCCCTTTCCTAAAGAGCCACTTCACTCACTCACGGATGCCTGGTTGCCCCTGAAATATGAGCTTGCATTCTGTGGCCTTTGCCTGGCAAAAGGTGGCATCGTGGAGGCAGGCTTCTCCAACCTTCTCTGGGTCGGTGCCCTGTTTGAGAAGGTTTTATTGCAAGTTCCTCAGCATGGACTTAATTGCTTATCGGCATTGCAGCGTGGGACTTCAGCGTCAACTAGAAAATGCATATCTTGGGAAACAAATCCACCCTGGTCGACACAGATGGCAGGGAGAGGGGCTGATCTTATTTGCAAGAATATTTGATTCCCAGCATCAATGCTCAAGTGGGGCATTTTCAGGAATATGAAAAATAGATCAAGAGGTTTTTTTTTTTGAGTCAGGGGAAAGGATGAGACTGGCAAAACATTGAAAGTTTCATTTATACATAGTTTAAAATGTTTGTAAATATTTAACGGAAACACCAAGCAATAAACTCAAATTATTGCCGAGTGCTGAAAAGAACTAGCGGGTAATTTATCAACGAGTACGGAGGGATGGATACTGTATTTTACCAGGGCACACACATTCTGACATACTAATGGGGATTGTGTCAGTTAAATGTTGACATGTACCGAATCATGGCCCAGTCTAAATGCCTTAGTCATGGCAGGGGGTTAAAAAAGAGAATATTTGAGAATAATGTGAATTAAAAAGGCGAGTTAGTTTAAATTTCTGTTTGGTACGCCCCCAGGCCTACAAGTCCAATGGGAATACATTCTAGCTAGGGCTTGATGAATGGCCTTAATGAAGTTGGACAACTTGGAATACATGCATAAAATGATTTTAAATATTGATACGATGTCATTGTGTGTCTGAAGATATTGAAATGTTCATTCTCCCAGCAAGACAGGTTCCATCTAATTTATTAAAGGTGGAAATGATTATTTACATTTGAAAATGGAATGTGTGCCCAGATAGAAGCCAGGGCAATAAAATAATTATTGCATTTAGGGAAACAGATATAGTCCATCTTCTGGAAAGGGAAAAGTCAAAACAGTTCTTTGTGCAAATACCTTGGCGTTTGTGGTGGCTGTTAAGAAAACAATGGTAATTTGCTTTAAGGCGATCGTTTCAGGTTCTTACGGTATGGATGCATGTAGACCTTTTAAGAACAGTTAATGAGGTTTAATCTGCTTATGTGGAGGAGAAGGTATGATGGAAAGGCTTCTGGCATGCAACGGGAGCCACCCCACTTTCCCCCGATGTGTCTATTAGGACATTTCTCTGACACTGCCTGGCGTCTGCAACCTGCTACGTTGCTCACTGATGGAAGGCAGAGGCCTGGCGTGGTAGTGGAAAGCTGAGCTCTGTTGTGATATGAGAGTTTCTACGGAGAATGCCTCCGGGCAGCTGTCTGCCTCGTGTGTTCGACATTAGGGCTGTGTAGCAAGCCAGAGTGGAGGTGTATTAAAGCTAGCAGGCAGTGCAGAGTCAGCTGGAGGTTCAGAAGTGCTAACTAGGCCGAAGGACCAAGGGCAGACTCAGGTATAAAAATAAAATCACCGCAAGCCTGTTTCGTTTCCTGCCTATGCATCTTGTCTTGGAGAGCTAATTGCACCTTGCTAAACGTGAGGTTTTTGCTCGTGGAAAGCGGCGTAAGTGCTGTACTCACTATTCCATTATTTCCTATTAATCTTCCATCATTTTCACTACAGATGCATATGGATGACAGGCAGGACTTACTGAAGCACTAGTAGCCTCCTTCATCACTGTACCCATTGCCGCTGGCAAATACCAAACTGCCCAGGACCTGAAAACAACAACAGGAACACAAAAGGGGCTGTGGTTGGGATCAACAGATAGACGTCATGGCAAGCCATTCATTCATTCATTCCACGTTTCCTGAGCACCTGCTACCCTCTCAAACAGCTGTGTGACCCTGGGCCAGTTACTTAACTTCTCTCCACCCCCGTTTTCGCATCCGAACATGGGAAGAGTGACAGCAACCATATCGTAAGAATAATGTGAGGATTTGATAAGTTTGTGTATTTAAAGCCCCTAGAACAGTATCTAGTTTATGGTAAATGCTTAATAAACGTTGGTGCTATCGTCGACCCTGTTATTATTAGAGACTGTCTTGGGCACTGAAGTAGATAGATAAGGAAAATAAAGCCTCTGTCCTCAAGAAGTTAATGGTCATGTAAATAAAAATAAAACACCCTTTGGTGTGATCATCATTATTACTATTAATTGAGCATTGATTATCAGGCATCATGCCAGAGCTCTATATATGCTTTGGCACTTGCCCTTGTCAGGCCGCCTTTGAGTTAGAAATTATTATCTCCCTTTGCAGACAAGGTAATTCAGCCTCACAGAAGCCAAGTAACTAAACCTGCAACAAACAGCAGAACCAAAAACCTAGTTATTTCTTCCCCTCTGTGCCTCATTGGATCTCAGAAACTAGGAGAGAGGGTATAACGTGCCCAAGGTCCCTGCTAGCCCTGGCAGAGCTGGTGCCAGGGGTTGTCCCTGCCCCCACATGTTCGCTGGCACACTGTGCTCTCTTCTTTGGGTCCTGTGGCTTGAGGGTCATTGTGGGCATCCTTGGGAACCAGGAAAAGAGGCAAGCAGTGATGGATTTTTCTTCCTAAATAGAGTCTGGGGGCCTGCACTCTCTTCCCAGTATAATTAGGACAGCATACATTTTAATCACGTTGGCAAGTTCAACAGGACAGGGCTTCCAGCTTATGGTCTTATGTCCTAACAAAAAACTCACTTTCACAAAATGCATGACAGAGACCAATGTCCTTCTTGCATCTTGAGCTCTCTTGACTTAGACATACAGACCACAGAATGCAAATTGCATTGACTGTGGCCATTTCTCCTTCCCATACTGGCCATGGCCAGGCTAGGCTCCTGCTTCTCAACTGTGATTACCTTAAAACAAAAAGTTTTCAAAAGCAACTCACTGCAGTATTAAAAAATTATTGCAGTAGAAAGTGCAGTGAATTAATAATAATTATTATTATAAAATAGATGATTAAACATCTCTGATGAGGCAGGCTTTGCATACAGCAACTCATTTAACCCTCACACAGGCATGAAGCATGCATGTGCACACACATGAAAAATGATCACCAACTTTATAGATGAGGAAACTGAGCTTCACATGTGTCTGAGGTTACTCAGTTCTGCCATAGTGAATGTGGGTTCTAATCCAGTCTGTCTAAATCCAGAGCCTGGGCCCAAAGAACTTCACTTTCTAAGATTCAGGGCCTTCAGACATGAGTTCCTGTACTGCTGCCAAGTGATAGGATAATTAGAGTGAGTTGCCTCTTCTCTTGACCCCAGTTCACCCACTATATAATTAGGAAGTTGATCAATATGTTGCTTAGTCTGTGCCTCCATGTAGCTGGCACACACTATGAATTGGTATACTGAAGTAAAATGGCTGAGGTTGATCTTGAAAGCCAGACAGTACTGAGTTCCAACCATACGACCTTAGACAAGTCATGTCTCATCTTTAAACCTAGTTAACTCCTCAAGGTAACAGGGGCAATATGATGGCCTGGTTGCCTGTTTCATACAGTTGGGGTAAAAAGCAAATGAGATAACGCTTAATGCTTTGTGACAATGCTGAGTGCAATAAGTCCTCCATGAAGAGATGCTATTATAATTAAAATAGTGATTAGGACTGGGTGCTCAAAAATATTTCTGAAATAATCATTGAATGCAAGTAGAGTCTGCACTTCAATTTATTGTTTGCTTAAATAATTAAGTATTTATATCTTCCTCAAAAAAAGGAGTTGACCTGCTACTAGATGAAAAGCATTTTATACTTACTTTAATTATATCTACAATATTTATCTTCAATGTTAATTGTGTGATTCATAGTGTTGTGCTACTCAGTAAAATACAAAAGTACTTCTTCTTTTCAACAAGTGAAAACAACATCTCATATTTACAACAAAAAATTCTTTTCTGGTACCTTTTTTGATTTTGCAAGCAGAGACACATACCAATTAGGCCATATATTCATGGCCTAATTTCCAAAACTCCAGAAAACGACAAAAAAAAGTAAAAATAAAAAATAAAGAAGAAATAGGGGGAGAAGGAAAAGAACGTTTTTTTTAAAGAGGGCCGTGGGCTATGTTTGTCTCAGATACGCAAAAAACCATGCATCCTTCTCTAAGCCAACATGAGAATTGGTCCCTAAGGGGGAGAGAAAGAAGGAGATCAAAGACAACATTCTGGAGAGCTTCTGGTCATAGTTGGTGGTGAAGACTCTCTTCACCAGCTACCACTTATTGACCGTACTTGAATACATTTGGAGGATCCAACCTCGTTCTTTAATCTGGAAGCAACCTTTCATAGGCTCCTTCCTCCGGTCATCATCTACTGAGCCTATTTTATGTCACACACTGTGCTCGGGCTGTCTGAGACAAGATAAGCACAAGAGAGGATAAGACACAATGAAGAAGAAGGCATCAAGTTACTTACATGAGAAATATGGGGAGGAGAGGCTGTGCCCCCACTAGCCTTCAATAAATCCTTGACTCACTACAGTTTTCTACTACATGAAAAATGGAGCCAATAGCATCTGTCTTATGAGACTGCTGAGAGGTCAATCAGAACCCATACATAAAGGTATTCGAACCTAACAGATGTGCAAAAAAGTTACTTCTCATTTTCCCATTCACCTTGCATGCATGATTTTTTACCTTTAAACTACTCATCACTTTTTCTCTTGTATTCCAGTTTATTTAATGGGTTCCTTTCTTGTCATTTAGACTAGACTGGGCTTTTTGAGGACCATGTGGTAGTCATTAGAGCTGCTTACCACATATTGCCAGCTCTCCACTTTCCCAGCATGTTGCAGGATTGCACTTCCTCACTTATTTGGCTTAGACTGGGCCTGAGTGATCAGTTCTAACTTTTAGGATGAGTGGAAGTCATGCATGTTTCTTTCAATTGCTAGGGTCAGGTCCCCCAGAACTCCTCCCTGTGAAGACAAGAAATTGAGACAATGGTGGTTACTTCCTCAACCCAGATCCCACAGTGAGAAGATATGAAGCCAACCCACCTAATAACAACATAAAGTCGACCTTTGGCTTTATGAGTGAATGAGATTTAGGGGTGTTTGTTACAACAGCATAACCTACTTCATCCTGACTAATAGAGACAACAACATATTAATCATGTCATGGAGTCCAGCTCAGGCCATGTACAAAGTTGTAATAAAGAGTACCTAACTGGCTGAGGACCAAGCAGGAATGTGCATAATTAAAACCTCAGAATTTAGAACATGGGTTTAATAAACTTCCAAATGCCAAAATATCAATGTTAAAGAAAGTTTCAACCAGATAAAAGATGATGATCCTGCTGTGTTCTAGATGCTGTGCTGAGTGTTGGGGACACAATGAGGAAGAAGACATCATCCTTTAGGGAGGAAAGTCAAATTTTAAGAAAAGTCAGAATGGCAAGAATGGCAGAGTAATCACCAGGAACATGTAAGGCAATGGAGGAAAATACAGTCAGAGGTTAAGAAGACAAAATTCATATCAATGCAGTATTGAATCTGTTCATGCCAGACTGGCTGTCACTGCCATGTGTGAATGTTCTGAGCAGGGGGATAATCATCCCAGCCAAGGGACAGTTTGCTGAAAGGTTATAATGACAATATTCTCCTTAATGCATCTGAATAATGCCACTGGTCGGTCCCTCAGAGGTGTGTGCTTTTAAATTATGTTTCCAGTATTAGGACAGAAGTTAAGTCAGGGATCATGCTCTCAGACTGACACTCTGGTTACCAAAGGCATGACCATACTAATTTCTATTTGTATAGCTTACAGAGAAGGGTTCCATATTTACACTTACCTAAGCCTCACACACAGCCCTGAAGAAATAATGAACTGGAGTCCAGGGGAGGAGATAGACTTGCTGGTAAAGAACTTGGGCTCTAGAATCAGAATTCCTGGATTCAACCCCTGGTCTCCTCTCCTACTGACTGTTTGACACTTGGCTAGTGACTTGAACTTTAAGTTCCTCTGTTTCTTCATATGTAAAATGGCAATACTAATAGTAACTAAGAGAGATGCTATGAGGACGTAATAAGTTCCTGCATGGAAAACACTTAGACAATATTAGGCATGTGGTTAAAGGCTTGAAAGGTATGAGCTGCTAGTATTGTGGTTGCTGTCATTGTGCTTATGGTTATTATTAAATCATTAATTCTTAAGGTCATTCAGGTGGTAAGCAGAAGAGAGAGGACTCTGACTACATTGTGTTCTGGTGGATTCTGAGAAACCAGAGTAAGAGACACAGGTTGTGGCCATCGTTACCTAGCAATTGAGGACATGCACAGGTAGAATAAAACCTACATTCTCTGGCCTCCTGGCCACCATGTGGAACCATGAGTTGCTGACCTCTTTCTATGCCAAGGCATCACCATCAAGCCTCACCATTCTTAGGCAGCTTAGCAGTGTGGCTTTTACTATAACCAACCGACCTCTTCACTTCCTCAAGCTCACCCAGTCTTAATTAGCCCAAGGAGAGTCATCTGGGTAAGTTGAATATCAAACTTATCAGGAAACTCTTGTACTGATTATAGACCCCAAGAGTGGCCATAGCACCTCGATGTCTGTCAGGGAACTTCATTGATTATATGCAGCAACTGATGAAATAATAAGGGATGGGAAGTTGTTTAGGGTGTTTCTTTTCTTCTCTCTCCCTCTTTCTTTCTCTCTCTCTTTCTCAGTGATTCCAAGTACATTAAAGAAAAACTACCCACTGTATGTCATACACACCATAACATTACTTCCATACTGTCTGCCAAAGACTAAGAGGCTGACATTTGAAACCAAGAAGCCTCACAGATTGGTGAGAGACTGGGTGAGGATTCCTGAAGAGCAAGTTGTTAATGTTGGGGTGGGGAGGAGATCTGTGCATATCATTTTTGATTTGTAAATTGCTGAAGAATCAAAAGTTTCCTGAGGAAAGTTGGAGACTTTCCCCATCGACTTACCTTATATACCAATTTCCTACTGACATCAAAAAGCAGTTTCATTGATCACTTCCTAGTGATTTGACTGGGAGATTTACACTCAGGGCAAACCATTGATTGTAATGGCAACTCCTATTGACTTAAAGAGGTGTTCAGCTCTGATTGGAATCCCACCAGATGAGCAGGTATCCACTTTCAATCATCTACAAATCAACTTGCAGTCGTCACACACTAAAAAAGCTCCATCTAATCACTTGGCACCAAGTTTCAAACTTTACAAGGAGTCTTTTGATGCCATAGCAGCAATGAGATGCAAGGTCAGGATCTCCTTCTTTCATGGCCCCCTGGCCTGGGATGTTCCCCCACTTTGTCCCCTGGAGAACTCTTAATTCCCCGTCAGGGCTCAGTTCCTGGTCGGCATAGAAGAATCAAAGCCATTTGACAATAGGAGCCAGAAAAGACCAGGGAGTTATCTAAGCATACTAGACCATGACACCCCATTGACTGGCTTTAATTACATTTATTCTTTCAACAGTGTTCCATTTTTTCCTGCAATACCTACTATATGACAAGCAATGTTTTAGCAGTTGGGGATATACCTGCGAACAAGGCAGTTAGGAAGTACAAGTTTACATACAGTTTATAGACGGACACACACAGCAAAGAAGTAAGCAGATAAATGATGAAGATATTTCAAATGGTGATAAGTGCAATAAAAAATAATCAGATAGCTGCTGTTTTGTGATAGTCTCAAAGAAAAATGAAGAAGAAGAAGAAAAAGAAGCAAATAGCATTATGAGCCAGAGAAGCATGTGGCAATATTTTAAGCTGGGTCATAGGAAAGTAGAAATTCTGCTGACCTGGATTATTCTATGTGTATCTACATCCTCGTTCTGCCCTTTCTGCCCTGGGTCCCCATTGCTTTGTGCTGAGGAACATCTAAGATATTTTTATATCCATTTTTTTAAAAGATGAATGAGAATGCTGGGGCAAGCAGATTGGCCCAAGAAGAAGGGAATGATGAGCTATGCATGGTGTGAGGTTCCATGTTGCCTTTCCTTTTATCATGAACACAGTTGAATTGACTATGTTCCCTTTCCTTTCCTATTCTCCATTCAAATTGTTTTAAAATTGCCATTTATTTCTCTATAATAAAGATTTTTTTCTTATTATTATGCCAAAGATAACCTTCACCAATAAAAGAAATTTATTAGGCCCCAAATGGCCCATGGTGTTTAGTAGAGATGCTATAGAAAGGGAGTTAATAGACAGGGGTCTTCCCCCAGGGGCCTTTAGAGTCAGGTGCTGTTACACACACTGGACTCTGAGTTAAGAAGCACTACTTCTAGTTCCGGTTGCACAGCCAACAGCACAGTATGGTAAAAGGGGAAGAAAAAAAAAAAAACATGAATTTTTGCTTGAGACAAATCTGGATTCAAATCCTGCCCATGTCCCTCACTAGTAGCATTGTGGTATTGGAAACTTTACCTCTCAGACCTTCAATTTTTTCATTTGTCAAGTCAGAAAAATTATTCCCTCGCTGTGAGATCATTGTGAAGACTGGAAATACTGCGTGAAGTGCCTGGCCTAAAACAGACGCTTCATACATGGGAGCTAATATTTGTGTTAACAATTTAGGCAAGTCTTTTTACCTCTTTGTATCCTAATCTCTTCTGAAAACTGGTAGGAGACAGCGTAGTTGAAATAGATAATATCTTTTATGTTTAAATTTTGCTAGTGTACAGTGACTCAATTTCCTTAGCTTCTTTCAAATCTTATTATCCTCTGCTCCTAACTTTTCTTACTCTCATCTGCACACTGCATTCATAAGCCTACCCATGCATCAGCCCTTTCAGTTAAGGTAATTTGGGGACCCAAAGAGCCAAGTTCTTAATTCATGAACTAGTGTTTAATGAGCATCTTCTGGACTGCAGGTTCTATGAAGGCTTCTCTGGAAATGGAGGTGGGGTGAGTTCACATAAGGGAGCAAGCGTGCTGCTCCAACCTCAGCTCTCCAGAAGCGACATCTCAAATAGGAGAAATGACATCTAGATAATGATTACTATATAGGAGAAAGCACCAAGGGTCACTAATTTCCAGAAGCCTCAGTGTATTGCGGAAGCCTCAGTGTATTTGCCTCTAAAAGGGGAATGAGACTAGATCCTATCTAATAAACTGGAGTTGAAAGTTTAATGAAATTATGTAAGTGAAGACCTGGTACAGTACCAGGCATGCTGCAAGTGTCAGTTGATGGGACATGTGCTGGAACCCCTGTGAAATCTAACCTAGCAGGATATAAGCTCTGAGCTGCTGGTTAACACCTCTTCAATCCAAGTCTGTCAGAGAACACCACCAGTGCTGAGAAAAGTAGCACCTGGAAGTTAGGGGAGACACATTCTGAATGTTATCACCTCAATACCTGGTTCCCACTGTACCTTAAATAGGAAAACTTTGCATTACGTTTTGAGAGCCACTACTTCTCGCTTTTACTTAGGCCAATGTAAATTGATCTTCTGTTGGTCACTACTATTGTCCTTCTTCTAATCTCAGATATTGAGCCCAGCTTCCTCTCATGAATTTATTCCCCAAACTGAGAAGGTGATGATCAATGAGAAATTTGAGCTCTGATCGTGTACTTTGGAGGTAGGGCTGCTTCATGACTTACGGGGGCCAGAGACATTTTTGCCTTTGTCCTTCCTTGACAAATACATTTGTTACTATTATATTTATACTTTTCTTTTGACTATCAAAGAAATTAAAAAACATTTTTGTGGTCCCCAAAAGTACTATGGACCTCTTGCATCGTCCTCTCATACCCAATGAGGCAAGAGCTCTAGTTGGAGTTTCCGCATGGCCCATCTCAAAAGGACTGAGTTCATGGAAGCCCAACCATTTTGAGCCTCTTTCTCTGCTGTCATTCATTTGTCTGATTGCTGCTCTTTCATGAGTACATATCTCTGAGTTTTATACCTGAGATCATTTTCCAACCTGGATGCAAGAACCAGCAGAAGATGACCATACACCCATTTCTGCTGCTACCAATTGGTGTGATCCTCAGCCCTGCCAAAACCCCTTCTCTTTTAAATCCTTACTCTTTTCATCTGTGAAATGAAGGGAATGAGTGATGTCTAACATCTTTTTCCCTGCTAAATGTCTTAAATTTTACCTTTCTTTAACTCTCCTATTTTCATCTCATACAATTCCCTTAGCCCAATATATGAGTCCCCTTCTCCACCCCCTACATGAACAAACTTGTCTATATCTTCCTTTAAAATGTGCAAATAACCAGAGCATCAGCTAAAAAGCAGAAAAAAGAAGGAAAGAAGAAAAATGCAGAAAACAGTAGCTTTAAAACTGGGATCCTTTCAGTATTTGCAGTCTAACCTTCCTTACACAGCGTCTGCCTTGTTGATCATACTAGGATTGTGATTCCCCTGGGCAAGCAAGCTATCTGCAATTTCCAAAGTGCCTTCTAAATAATCAGTAATCAAGAAATGCCAAGTAATCATGATCTCCCATGTACTTACTGAGGGTCACTCTGAAACTGGGCGTTGGAGCCTCCTGTCTGAAAGTGCCACAGCTCCTTGCTTCAATGTTGAAATTGATGTGTCGGGGTTACCATGGAAGCCCGCCCCCTGTACATTACCATTATTATTATTTTGTGTTTCCCTAATACTTTCATTGAAAGATAATCATGTTATGAATATTAACTTTTATAGGCTGCATTTGTAACTGCTTACGTGTAAAGAAGCAGCACTTTCTGAAATCAAAATGACACTAACAATTTAGTCAATTTACTTTTTCCCATCTCTGTGTTTACAGTTGTGTTATTTTGTTACTGCACGATCTGAATTTTGATATAGTCATTCTGGTAATGAGCCTTTCTGTTCTTCATATTTAAAGATTCATTTGTCACATAGAACAGAATTGGTTTAAATACATTCATTTAATAAATATGTGCTGAGTACCTACTAGGTGCCAGATCCCATGTGGGACAGACAGATGCTGCTTTTAACAGCTACACAGAGGATAGTGAGGAAGACAAACCTGTAAATCACAAATCCACAAATTAAAAATGATGTGATATATGTAGAAATGGAAACATGCAGAGAGCATTTGGGTACTTCAAGTGGGGAGACCTAATCAATTCTTTGATTCAAGGAGTATTTTCTGAGTTTTTAAGTTTGAGGAAAGTGGCGCTAGAAAGGGAAAAAAATGAATGAATATATAATCTGTATGGTGTTTATCAAGATGCAGAAAACCTTCACACCCATTAGAATGGCTATTACAAAAACACACACATACACACACACACACCCCCTCACACAGGCACACACAAATTACAAAAGAAAAAAAAAAAAAAAACAGGAAATGACCAGGTGTTGGCAAGAATGTGGAGAAATTGGAACTCTCTTGCATTGCTGGTGAAAACGTAAAATCCGTGCAATGTGGTAGTCCCTCAGAAAATTAAGCATAGAATTACCATATAATCCAGCAATTCCACTTCTGGGTATATCATCTGTGAAAATTGAAAGCAGGGACTCAAACAGATATCAGCACACCTATGTTCATAGCAGAATTATTCACAATAGACAAACGGTGGGAGCAACCTAAGAGTCCCTCAATAAAGGAATGGATTAAAAGTGTGGTAGATCAATACACAATAAAATATTGTTCAGCCTCGAATGAAAAGGAAATTCTGGTACATGCTACAACATGGATGAATGTTGAGGACATTATTCTAAGTGAAATAAGTCAGTCACAAAAGGGCAAATACTGTATAATCCCACTTACCTGAGGCCTACAGGGAGTCAAACTCTTAGAGACAGAAAGCAGAATGGTGGTTTTCTTGAGCTGGGGAGAGGCAGAATTGGAATTTAGTGTTTAATGGATGGGTATAAAGTTCTGTTTGGGATGATGAAAAAGTTCCAGGGATGGATGGTGGTGATGGTGGCACAACTGCAATGTACTTAACGTCACTGAAGTGTGCACTTCAAAATGGTGAATTTTATGTTATGTATATTTTACCACAACAATAATAAAAATATGAGGTGCAGAGATCCACACCACCCTTCTCTAACTCTGAATTGTGTGAGGCTGGGTATCCAAGGACAGTCCAACTCCCCACTCATTTTCTACAATGTTGTCTTCCTGGGAACCGCCGCTGTTTGTATGTCAGCTTTATTTGTAAATACAATTAAAAACCCAGCCACAAAACACCATCATCCAAGGGGTAAATGTTCTCGGGCTCTGAAACTGAGTACTGTCATTCCCATTAACGGTAATGAGAGTCCCATGGCTAAACCTCTGCGCATCATGCTCAAAATTTACCCCCTAGAGTTTGCAGATGGAAATTTAAAAAAAGATTATCTTATGTACAAACAGAAAACAGAAAATAAAGCCAGAAATGGCATTCTGACCACGGAGATGCAACGGGGGCGAATAACAGGCAATCTGGTGAGGGTTGTTTCAGAGAGAGACCTAAAGAGGGCTTATGCTGAACAGTGTCCAGTCCTGGTCTCCAGAGTTCTTGCACATTTCAGAGCAATTGGGGTTACCAGTGGCCCAAGGTCAGGCACTTGAGTTCTGATTCTGATTATCAAAACCTATTTTTTAACATAAAATATCTTCTGGAGATGAATGAAAAAAAACATAGATCTATACTTACTGTGCCATCTACAAGTCCTGAAATGTTCATTTCAAGTGAATTTCTAATCGAGGTTTTTAAGAGTCCTGGTGCATTCTCATAATTAAAGACTTTAAGTTTTTAATTCCTTCTCTCCACTTTGAATTTTCCCTGGAGCCTTTGTCATGTTCTATGTTGTGAAGAAAAGTAATCAAATTAACATAAGGGGCTTTATTGGAAGTCAGTTTCTCTCTCTCTCTCTCTCTCTCTCTCTGTCTGTCTTTCTGTGTATTTCTCTCATCTCTATCTCTGTCCCTATCTCTGTCTTTTCTCCATAACACTTTACAGACCCTCCTCCTGACTCTTCCCCATACTGCTTCATTTTCCAACTTCTACCTGCAAAAATATACCGGCTTCCTTTGCATCCTTGTCAACATTTGGGTTGACAAAAATGGCTTCCATTCCGTATGGTCCACACTTTTAGTGCCTCTAATGCCTGACTAGGTACAACTCTGTGACTTACTCAAACTCTCCAAAAGAGAGTCTGATGGGCCATCACCTTGCTGATGCATTAGGTACTTTCTAGTCAAATTCTCTCCACTTTCTTAAGCAAGTTGTGGCCAGGATTTGGGGGAAGGAGAAAAATTGTATGGCCTGCTCCCTACACATGCGGAACCAAGAGCTGGAGCAATGCCCTGAGAAGGGCACAGGAGCACAATAGGTCAACCAACCAACCAACCAACCAAAATGTCTAGACTTGAGTTAGAGTGGCAGTTTACAAAGAGTGGTCTATGACAAGGATGCTCCCAGGGTGTCTACAAGATCAAAACTATTCTCATAGAAATAGTGAGACATTGCTTGCCTCTTTTCACTCAATTGGCATTTGTGCCCATGGCGCAAAAGGTGAACTGACAAACCAGCTTTTTTTTTCCCCTGAGAATCAGTCCACATTTTATTTTATAGTATATTCATATAAGTTCCTGCATTTCCAAGGTAACCAGGTCACATTCAGGTTATGACTGCTGGTAACAAAATCGTACAATTACCCTGGCTTCAAAAACAGCATAGGGCAGCAGGGCACAGTGGCTCACACCTTGAGAGGCCGATCTCAGCACTTTGAGAGGCCGAGGTGGACAGATCACATGGTCAGGAGATCGAGACCATCCTGGCCAACATGGAGAAACCCCGTCTCTACTAAAAATACAAAAAATTAGCCAGGTATGGTGGCACGCACCTGTAGTCCCAGCTACTCAGGAGGCTGAGGCAGGAGAATTGCTTGAACCCGGGAGGTGGTGGCTACAGTGATCCGAGATCGTACTACTGCACTCCAGCCTGGGCGACAGCACAAGACTATCTCAAAAAAAAAAAAAAAAAAAAAAAAAAACAAAAAAAAAAAAAAACAAGATAGAGGGATGCACGTTAATACTTCTTTCCCTTTGATACTGCAGAAGACAATATAGCACAAAATAAAATTTCTACAATCGCATGCCTTTTACAATCCAGTGTGAAGGCATATTATTTACGTTAAAATTAGACCATATGGAACATGAGAATAAAAAGAGTTTGAAAGCTCTCTAAAATTTCCCCCAGTGCCATCTTTTTAGCAGGAACCAAGGCCGTGGCACAGACTCTTCTAGTAGTCCCTGCATTACTCACTGCCACACACCTGAATTTAAAAAGCCAAGGCCACTTTCACTTAACAATGCTCTTGATGGAGCAGTAAAAATTAATTTTATGACATCTAGACCCTTATGGGTACTTCTTTTTGATATTCTGTGCTACAAAATGGGAAGTAAACGTAGCACACTTTTGTTGCACCCCAAAGTATGATGGTGTTGTGAGGAAAACACGTGTGTGCTTGCTTGCTTGCTTACTTGCTTGAGTTGCAAGCTGAACTAGCCACAGTTTTCACACAACATTTTTACTTAAGTGAACAACTGACGGAAAAATAATGGCTATTTGAACTAGAGTGTTTAGCAGACATTTTCTCAAAAATGACTAAAACGAGCCTGTCATTTCGAAGGAAACAACTGACAATATCGGAATTCAAATTAAAATATTTGAATTTTAGAAAATGTCTATCTACCACCGTGAGCCGATGGAGACCCAATACTTACAAACATTTTCTGGTGAGATTGCTGGTAATCACTAATGTGGATTTTAAAATATTTTGTAGTTACGTGTGTCAACATTTGGAAGATTTGCATAACTCAGTGAACCAATATTTTCCAAAAGACCAAGGTATGAGGTTACAGAATCACACATGAGTCTGCCATCAATTTCATTGAAATTCAACATAGATAATAGATTTTAATAGAGAAGTATGAAAAACTCATTGACAGTATTACAGATCTTACGTTACAACTAACCCTTAAGAAACTACTATTTGCCAAATGTTGGTGTGCTATCAAAGATAATTATCCAAAATTATCTGAAAAGACTATTGAACAACTTTTGACTTTTCCAACTATACATATGTAAGAGGCCAGGTTTTCTTCATATCCTTCAACCAAAATAACATTGCAATAGATTGAAGAACGTACAAATTCTGCAATTTACTTGTTTGCTCAATGTTGTTTGATCTATTCACTGCAGAACATGTGGCTCTAGCTTGTATGTTTCCACTGTGCTATAATATTCTCTTGCAACTACCATATCAGTGTGTATTCTTCCATCCTGAGAATGAACATTTAGGTTGTTTCCGATTTTTTTTTTTTTTTTTTTTTTTTTTTTTACTGTAATGAACAATGCTGCTGTGAACATTCTTTTTATCTGTCTTATTACATTCATTTTTTCCTTGGTTTTATTCTTAGAAGTAGAATTGCAGATTTATGGGAGGAAGAGATCTTTTAATTCTACTAACACAAGTAACGTCTTATTGAGTTTAAGAGCTTGGCATAAATTAATTTATGTAATTCTTAGAACAACACGTTGGGGCTTATCTTTTAGCCTTTAAAATAAGGATATTTACTGAGGATACGCTATGGAGCAAGCTCAAACTCAGCTTGAAGAAGAAGTTTCAGGGCCAAAGGGACCTCTCTCCCGACTTCTTACTCAGTTATGAGGCTGCTTATTCAATACCTCCACTGGGATGCCTAATGCGACTGGGCACCTGGCTTACTCCATACCAAATGGGTCAGCTCAGCCTTCCCCCTCCTTAATGATGGCATCTCCATGCTTTTAGCAGTTCCACGGATAATCTGAGAGCACCGCCTCCACCTGACCCAGGACACCACCATCCCTTACCTGAGTCATCACAGTGGCCTCCACACTGGCTTCCTATTTCAGTCTGTGAACCCTGGAATCACTTTTCAAAGAGAAATGAAGTGTGCCACTCCTGCTGTGAACCTGGCAATGAAGTTCTGAAGGAACTAGAAAAGCATCACTGGAACATCACATTAATAAATGCTGTGGGCCAGGTCCATGGATGAATGCTAAAGTTAATGAGCAAAGCTTTAAGGAGAAATAGGATATTTTCATCATGTCAAAGTTTCTCCTCCCCAATTTTCTAATTAGTGTGGTGGTTTTAACATACGACTACAAATTTCTTGAAACCCCTCCTTTCTTGGATGTGGGCTGGATTTAGCAACTTAATGCCAAAGAATAGAGTATGGAAAACTAAAAATAGGAACTTTACAGTGGAGAAATCTGGCCAACGCCACCTTAACCAAGTAACCAAGATTATATCACCAGTGAGGAGTCATGTGGCTCCCAGGTATCCCCTGACATAGTGGAAAACAAGATCACATCACCTCTGTGGGGTTCTTCCTCAAAATTTACACCCTCAGAGTATCCATGAGAAAACATCAGCCAAACTCAAACTGGGGCACATTCTACACAATACTTGGGTGCTTTTCAAAAGTGTCAAGGTCAAGAAGAGACCAAGAAAGAATCACAGTTTAGAGGACACTGAGGAGACACTGAACAGAAAATCTGGATCCTGAAACAGGAAAAGAAAAAAAAAAAAGATCATTAATGGAAAACTGGGAAAATCCAAATAAAGTATGCAGTTTAGTGCGTAGTATTGTACAAAAGTTGAGTTCTTCGTTTTGATCAGTGGAGCATGGCTATGACAGATGTGAACAGCAGAGAAAGCTGAGTGAAGAGTACAGGGCACACCTGTACACTCTTTGTAACTCTTCTCTAAATCTAAACATTATTTCAGGTAGCAAGTTTAAAAGAAAAAAAAAACACAGTAACGACTTCCCATTTTATTCAGAGGAGAAGTCAAAGAGCTTATCCACAGGGGGCCCATGTGACCTGCCTTTCCTGCTCCAGCCCTGTCCTCAGTGCACCCTGCCTTCCATGGCTGCCTCAACCTCCCTCACACTGGCCACTTCACTGTTCTGGAACCTTCTCTTGCACTCACATTTGGTTCTGCCCCGGATGTTCTCCCTCTGGTATCTCTGTGGCCAACAAACTCACTTCTTTCAAGTCTTTGCTGAAATGTACCCCACCTCAATGAAGCCTCACCTGATCATTCCATTTAGATTACAGCTGCCCTCTCTGCAACCACTCCTGACCCTCCTTACTCTCTTTCTCATATCACGCATCACTTTCTAATATCCCTGATTCAGTTCCCCACTTATTATGGCTTTTGTTTATTATACATCTTTAGCTCTATGAATGTGATTTTGCCGTGGTTCATTCTTGCAACTGTGGTGCCTAGAACATGGGACTGAGCCCACTGTTGAGTGAATAAGCTTGCCTGTGTCAACTCTAGCACTTAACTTGACTTATTAATCATCAACGTACCTGCACCTAGGAGCTCATCAAGTGGTGGAGGGAATAAAGACATGGGCAAAAGACCCCAAATAGTCCCCCAGATCTGGGGCTAAGAGGTGAGTAGAAGCCACTGGCCATCAGCACAAGAATAGCAATGGCTTTCCTTCCTCCACAGAATGTCTTAGTGTGCCTGGAAAGACAGGTGAAAAAGTAAGCCTGCATTTTAGGCAATCTTTAAGCCAAGTTGAAAGTTATGAAAGATTTGGGTAAGCTCCTTTCTAAGCACCTTCAAAATTCCCAGAGGGCTTTTCTTATGTGGTAGGTATTATAATGAAAAAAGACCCAGACATGACAAGAGACACATGGGTAAAGACAGCTATTAAAGCAAGAATGATTGATTTCATAACATTCCAAGGTAGCACTCTTTAACTCCAGATACAGCCACCTCTCAATGTCGGCCTCCCTAATTTGCATAGGTAATTGACAGCTTGTTAACAGCTCATTAAGAACACTGAAAACCATGTGACAACTACAATCGTGTGCATAAATGGGGATAGAATCTGTGACTTGCAGGATGTTGAGAACTCAATCAGATCTCAGATTACAGGTCAGAAAACTAGTGAAAAAACAGGGACATTGACCAACTTTTTTTTTAGAATTTTATTTAACAGTTCTGTGGTCCATCAATTCATAAACACAAACCTGGGCCACGATGATTTTCAGAATTCAGCACTAACGGATGTGACAATATAACTTCCAGTTTAATATATAATAAATACTTACCGGCTGATCATTCTCACTTTCTAAAAACACCCATTAAACTGCTTATGCAGTTTTAAAATTTGTTCTTAGAATTCACCTTTTTCATAAGCACAAGTCATTTAGACATCACAATCTAATATTCTGCAAGTGAGAAAAATGTAAAGTGTAATTTGATTTTAGACTATAAAAAGGAGATAAGTTTCCTGATTTGCACAGTTACTATCCGTAAATTTGGAGGCTGCGTTTTTTTAAAAGAACATTTGAATATAAATAGTGCAAATAATTGTTACATCAGCAAATCTCTTCTCAGCATAGATGCCTATGCAGAAACCTTTGTGTGCAAACTGTCTCTGCTGGATAGAATAAGGAGTTTAAAAGCTGTGTGCAGCCACAGCGGAGATCAGGGAGCTCAGTGCCCTGCCCCAATGTCACCTGTGACTGATGCTGACTCTTATGTTTTCTCTAGCTGCCTGTAGATAGCAGATATGGACTGAGGGTCCAGGAATGCTGTCCCAGGCTCAGTCCTCTGGATTCTGAAACCACCCTCCAGTCGCGGGACAGCCTAGTCTGCCATGCTTCTGGCTAACTTAGCCAAACCCACTCTACACACCTCCTTCTCCCCTGACAGGTACCTTCAACTGAGGAGGACTGATATGGTTGTCTCTGTGTCCTCACTCAAATCTCATGTTCAATTGTAATTCCCAGTGTTAGAGGAAAGGCCTGGTGGGAGGTGATTGAATCATGGGGGCAAACTTCCCCCTTGCTGTTCTCCTGAAAGAGTTCTCATGAGATCTGGTTGTTTGAAAGTGTGTAGCACCTCCTGCTTTGGTCTCTGTCTCTCTCTCTTGCTGACTATGTGAAGACGTGCTTACTTGTTTTTGTCTTCTGCCATGATTGTTAAGTTTCCTGAGGCCTCCCCAGGAAAGGGGAGCTATGCTTCCTGTACAGCCTGTGGAACTGTGAGTCAATTAAAACTCTTTTCTTCATAAATTACCCACTCTCAGATAGTTCTTTATAGCAGTGCAAGAACGGACTAATATGAGGACTTTCTGACCTGGTTTGTTTTCCCTCCCTCTGTTCTCTCTGTATGGCTAGTTCCACATCATCCAATCAGGTCCAGCTTAAGGGACTCTGCCAAAACAGTGGAGCCAAATGGGGAGAAAAGAGCACAGAATCAAGATTTAGGAGATCCAGGAGTGCCATCCAGAGCTCCGGCTTCACCTTCGCTAGAAAAGTAGTTCATCCTGACTTAGACGTTTAACTGGAGAAGGTCTCAATTTCTTCACCTACAAAATCAGAGTGATACTACTTAGAGATAGGAGTGTGGTATATGATGAGATTTCTCTTCAAATAACCCAATCAATCTTTTATTCTTTAATTCATAGTACCCTCCCTTTTTTCCCTTTTTTCTCCTTTTTTTCCTTTTTGCCTTTGTTAGATGCCCAGGCACACCACAGTACCAGGTGCTATCAGTACCAGCTCACATTTCTTTCCTTATTTGGAAAGAGGACTAACTTTCTAACTCATTTACAGATATTCCTTCCCCTTTCCTCTCCACTTTCTTTTACGTGCCCACCTTATCTAAAAAAAGATAAAATGTTTAGCCCACCAGGATTAGTTTAGATTGTATGACCCGACCACAGCCAAAGGGGGAAGGGTACAGGGGCAGGACTGGCATCAGGAATAAAGGCTCCTATGCCCCTTTGTTCAGGTGTGCTCTCATGGTGACTGGCCAAGGAGGCACCCCTCTGTGCAGAAGTAAAATTGTTTTGCTAAGAATCCTTTGTCCTTAGGATTTGGAGCGTTATTCCTAACAGGAGTAATACTATCTACAGTTGACTCGAACAATGTGGGAGTTAGGAGTTAGAAAAGAAAATCCAAAGAAAGAGGAAATATGCTTACTATTCACTAACTGGGGGTGGTTCATCATAAAGGTCTTCATCCTCATCATCTTGAGAATGAAGCTACATGTTGAGTAGATGAGGAGGAGGAAGAAAAGAAGGGACTGGTCTTGCTCCCTCAGGGGTGGCAGAAGTAGAAAAAAGTCCACATATAAGTGAACCCTCGAAGTTCAAACTCTTGTTGTTCAAGGGTCAACAGTACTTAGAAATCTTGGTAGTGTTGTTTAATTAAGATAAAGCCATGGTACAAGATAGAATCATGAAAAGATTGAGAAAGATAATTAATTCCAGTCACAAAGGTCTTGGTAGTAAGACAATACCAAAGATGTCAATCAACTGAAGCCAAGTGGCCAAAGATGTCAATCCAATCCAGAGGCTGAACAGAGACATATATCATGGCCTAACAAGAATAGATGAACTGGATAAGGCACAGTCTTCATCTCTGGAGTCTAAACTGAAAAAAGATGATGGTGATGGTGATGGTGATGGTGATGGTGATGGTGATGGTGATGGTGAGAGCTGAAGCTGAAAGTCCATGGTGTAGTGAGACCTTTGAGACTGCCCACCGAAGGCTTTCTGCAAACAGAAGGTGTGAGGAAGCAGAAACCATGACTAAGTGAAAGACATGGAGGGAGAAGACACAGAGTGGAGGGAGGAGATGAGAAGGCACAGAATAGTGAGTGGAATAGGCAGGGAACCATCAACAGAGGGGCCACTCCCTCCACCTGAGGTTCTGCTGTGCAATTTTAGTCTAGGAGTTGGCAAATTTCTTCCACCAAGGGCCAGAGAGTAAACACTTTAGGCTCTGCAGCCTTATGGTCTCTGTTGCAAGTACTCACCTCTGCTGTTGTAAAGCACTGAAGCAGCCATAGACAATGAACACTTCTGAAACCAATGAGCCCACACCTAAAAACTGGAAGATGCCACAAAAGTACATTTCATTTTGTCTCAGGAAACTTGAAGATGTGGCTCCCAGGGCTGTTTTCTCACATAGTGGCAATCACCAGGAGTTGGAGGGAGCCTGATCATGGCACCTGCTCACCAACATTGCCCACCCAGCTCACATGGGCAGCTGAGTTTGGGAACTTGCAAGCATCAGGTACTGCAACCACCACTTTAGAACCAATATCTCTAATCCTTCACCAACTTATAAAGTTAGTATCAGCATGACTATTTCACATAAGAGGAAACTGAGGCTATGGAGTTAAGGTGACTTTTCCAAGATCACACTGTTGATAAGTTGCTGAACAAAGGTAAAATTGCTGGAAACAAAAGCAATGTTTTAGAAAGTTCTGGAAGAATTGTTCTCTTCCCTCCTCTTTCCAGTCCTCTTCCTTCTGATCTGGCCTCCAATTTCTCTCTTTTTGCTGAAACTCTTTAATTTCTTCAGGAAATAACTCCCAATGTGAAAGAAGAATACACATTGCCTTTTTTTCTCTCTCTCTCTAAATGTAATTTTCTTGTCTCAGATGCAACAAATTCCTTTAAGAGTGAAGATAGTGCCTTAGGTTTCCTTTATTCCCCCAGAGAGCTTATCATAGCCAGAGCAAATAATAGATCCTAAATATAATCAATCATGGCGGTGGTGTGGGGAGGGGGTTTTTTAGCTTCAGCGTCTGACTTGAACTTATTACTAATAACATACAATTAGATCCAGGGAACTAACTCCTCAAGCAAGAGATCTGAGAAGAGAACCAAGAGGAGAATGAAGAAAAACAAATTCATGCTACAGCAAAAGGACCCACACAAAAATCCATGCAATCTGCATAGTGGGAAGGATGGAGGAGTTAGAAGACTTGAGCTCAATCCTCAGATCTGCCGGAACACACTCCTGCTACCTGCAGTGTGGTCGGAGCCCCAGCAACCCAAGAATCACCCAGGAACTGGTTAGAATTGATCATTCTGGGCTCCATCCTAGAAGAACAGAATGAGAATCCCTAGAGGTAGGCCCGGAAATTGGTGCTTAATGATCAGTTGGGGTGATTCTTAAACACACTTAAGTTTGAAAATCACTGACTGCATGCAGGTTGCTGTCTCTGGGGGAGCTTTAAAAGGCAGTACTGACTGGGTTGGGGTTGCCAGATTTAGCAAATAAAAATACAGGTTGGCCCAGTTATATTTGATTTTCAGATAAACAACAAATAATTTTTTAGTGTAAGTATGACCCAAACTGTGTATTTTATCTTGCATCCCAATCCCGTTTCTGCCCTCAGGGATTCTCATTTCATTGGTCTGAGTGAGGCCCGGGCTTTGGGATGTTGAAAGCTGGTGTGCAGCCAATGTTGAGAATGGTGGCCTGAGGCAGGCCCCCACCTGCCATATTCCATCCTGAAGGCTTCCCTGCCTCACTGTTTCACCTGGATTCTAGCTCTGGGGTTGGGGAATGGGATGGCAGTGGAGGAAGTCGATTTTCCTAGGTTGCAGCAGGTTGTGGATATTGAAAATAGGCTAGAACGATCAAATAGGAAATCTGCTGTGAAGATATGTCATGATTTCCTTTATTTCACAGCTGTGTACAAATTGCCACCATTTTCTTCAGGAGAGACAACAAAACCCTACCACACAAATACCTAAGAAATCAAAGGTTCTCGATAGCAAGTTACATGGGCCCTTGGGTGGGAGGTGGGGAGTGTTTGGAGGAAGGACGTGGACAATGATACATAACACTGTGATTTGAAATTTACTTGAGCACTTAGGCTAATGAATCAAGTGGACTTGATTACCCCAGAAATCCAAACTCTCTTGATGTGTTCTCCCTTTCTTGGAGGCTGAGACTATTATTCCCAGTATCTCAGGCTTTTAGAGGGAAGTAAAGCAAGGCATGGGTAGGAGAAGCTCAGTAAACAAAAGGGCATTTCCCTCATGGCAGAGTCAGCTGCTTTACACAAGGTCTAGTCTCATGGGTTCTCCAATGGCCAGGACTTGGTGCAAGCTGAAGGTTCTCCTCCCTTGGACATGAACTTGGCTAAACATGTTGCTCCATTCAGCTATATGAAAGAGGTCATTCTCTCTTTGGAAGGAATATTTTCTCCCTTTATCCAATGATCTGTACTTTACAGGACTGTAGAATAAAATTCCAGCCTGGAGCAATCACAAGGTTTCAATCATTGTATTCAGAAGTACTAATGGTACCCACGTACTTTTTAATACAGGGATCTACTTTTTATCTTGGATCAACCTGAAAATTCATCTTCTACTTTTTAATTCTTTGTGTCCTATTTTTTCTAACTCTTCTGCTTAAATCCTTCTACATATATAAAAATACTTATGTTGCCATCCCTTTCCAAGTATTCTGTTAGTTCTACTTCTTGAGGTGTCCATTCTTCAGCTTGCTGTGTCTAACTCCCTATTCAGTGTCTTCTTTCCTAGTGCAATTTCATGATTTTGTATTGAGTTTGTCTTTGAAAGAGCTTTAGTTTGGTTTTGCTCTGTCTTTAAACCTATGAGAATTCCATGTGGCCCGAGTTTGAGAATGTGTTCCTAAAAATATATATATATTTTGCATGTCTTTCTACAGGGACCGTAGACCTGTGTCTAGTGTTTTTGACTTCGATTCTCACATCACAAAGGCAATGTAAGCTTGAACTCTCCCACCTTGCACTACATGAGCTTGTAACTTTGATTTCTCATGAGAGACATTTTTTTCCTACCCAGAAACCAAGCTACAAGACAAGCTTTCTCACTGTTTCTCTTAGTCTATCAGATCTTTTAAAGGTGCATATCTCATGCTGGTGGTTCAGTTCTGGTTCCCACCATATACAGATTCAAAGCGGCATTTCCTGTCTTTATGTAGGCGAGAAATTTCAGACCTAAAGGCCTATAATCAACAGCTCTGAAGGACAATATAGTATCGGCAAACTGAACTTTCATTTCAAGTACCTAAGCATTCCCTTTCTTTGAGTTTATGTGTTCATTTTAAAATTTATACTTCTCTAGTATTTTTGTGTATTTGTATGAGGAAGGTGATGCTTACTGGTTCAGTCTGCCATGTTGCTAAAACCAGAAGCCTGAAAGTTAATCTTGCAACCAAAGAGTCAGAGACAGTGAATTCTTTCCAGTCCACTCAAGAATTGTTGGCAGCAAAACAGGATATGGATAGAGAGTCTAAGTATAGATCAACACAATGTAAAGAGCTGTGGTTGTGATTTTGCAGAGGTGTTCAAAAGCTACTCAGACAGAGTAAAGCATGGAGCAGACAATTCCAACATGGTACTGGCATTTTGTAATTATAATCAATTATTCATTATAATCAATCAATAGCTATTTCTGCTTAACAAACTATCTCAAAACTTTTGGCTTAAAATAGCAATCATACCTTATGATTTTGTGGTCAGGAATTTGGATAAGGCTCAGCCGGGTGGTCCTTCTGCCCCACATGATGCCAAGAATGGTGTTCTGCTGGTGAAGGGCTAGACTGAAGAATCTAAGAATGCTTTATTCATATGCATGATACACTATCTGGTTGGGTAAGCTGGGATTGTTGACCAGAACAATAACATGTGGCTTCTCTAGCATGGTGGGAAGATTCAGACTTCATACGTGGCTCAGGCCTTTAACAGAAAGTTTCCAAAGACAGGAAGTGGACACTGTCAGATTTTAAGTTCTCAGCATCTTTTCTGCCCTATTCTTCTCATTGAAGTAGTCACAGAATCCATAGGAGGGGTCTTTTGGCAGGTGATGTACCTAAGAATTTGGGGTTATCTTTCACCTGCCACGGTAAGGCAGAGAGCATGAGCTCTGAAGCCAGGCAGGAGCATGGAAAATGTTAAGCCTTTCTAAGCTCCTTCTTACTTTCTGACTCCAAGATAGTTTCTGAGCTTTTGTTTTCCTCATCTGAAAAAGGGAAATATTAATATGGAATCAGACTGAAATGTTTCAGCTACATTAAATAAAATAATGGTAACCTAAAAGTGAACGTGATGAATTTGAACAGAGAATTGGAAGAAGGCAATCTTTTTTACAGATATTTGAGGAGGAAAGTGCTTAAATTCTGAATTAAAGATTGAGGTCATTTTGCTCTTTGGAATAAGGAACTTGCTGCAAGAAAAAAATGCTTATCCAATGATAGACTAATGTACAGTGTATTAAAAATAAAACAAAAGTGCTACTGTGAAGAGAACCTGCAGATCACTGATGAAAAAGAAAGAAACATCTGGACCATCTGGGTTGAACCACAACAGAGATGATCCCCTTAGATGGTAACTTTTAGTGAAATGGTCTTAAAAGTGAATGTCAGACTCCCACTGCATTTTATTTAGACTTTGAAATTTATTGGCCGGGCACGGTGGTTCATGCCTATAATCCCAGCACTTTGAGAGGCCAAAGTGGGTGGATCGCCTGAGGTCAGGAGTTCAAGACTAGCCTGGCCAACATGGTGAAACCCCATCTCTACTAAAAATACAAAAATTAGCCGGGCATGGTGGCAGGTCCCTGTAATCCCAGCTACTAGGGAGGCTGAGGCATGAGAACTGCTTGAACCCAGGAGGCAGAGGTTACAGTGAGGAGAGATCACACCACTGAATTCCAGCCTGGGTGACAAGAGAAAAACTCTGTCAAAAAATATATATATATATATTTTTTAAATATTGCATATATATATTATATATATTTTATATATATAAAATTACACTTAAATTAAGTGAACAATAAATTATAAATAGAGCCCATCCCAGGGTTTCAGTCACTAGCACCTGATTGCTTTATGATGCTCAGTACAGCACATATCGATAAAGCCCTTCCAGCATCACCTGCTGCAATGTAAGCTTTCTGTTCATTTTAACACTGGCCATGCTGCTGTAGGGAGGGTTATTATTCAGCCTTGGAGATGCTAAGGGTCACACATCCACCTGTGAAGGCTTTATTTGGACCCAGGACAGATTCTCACCCATGGGCATCCTGTTCACACTTCACCAGGCTGGGCTAATTCCACCCACCTTCTCTCTGCCCTGAAGGACTTATCACATAGTTACACCTATGAGAATTTCAGCAATCTCAAAATGACTTCCTCTGGAAGTATTTGCAAAAATGGGATAATGGTAGAGGCACTAAAACTGTTCCTACACTATAAAACCAGCAACTCTCCTGCCTATAAAATGCAGGTTGGGGTAGGAATGGTGAGAATAAGATAAAGTGTAAGGTCTTTCACCTCCAAGGCACTTGGATATTACATCTTTAGACTGTTTTACTGCCCGCATTATTCCCAAATGCTTTTTGGGGGAGGGGGGACATTTAGAAAAGTGAATTTCTTATGGTCAAACCTATATGTTGTGGTTTATGACAATTTTATACATTGATGGCTTGAACCTATCTGCAATCACTTCCTAGACAAAAGTTAATTGTCTTAGAATTGAAAAAACAGTTTATTTTTTACACAATTTCTGGGATTGGATTTCCCAACATGCAGGCCAAACACCTGCTCAGAGCACAGGCAAAATAGAAGTCTCACCCCAAAGTCAGCAGCAATTTTTAGAAAAACTTGACATATAAAAACCACATAAGAGCTATTATGTTAGACATTCTTGCTGTAATGTCTATATATATATGTGTGTGTGTGTGTGTATAATAATAATTATTATTATTAATTATTATAACTATTAACTACTATGATAATATAATTATAAATATATTATTTATAATTAACTATTATATATATAAATATATATAATTAACTATTATAATAATATTATTATAAATATTATTATACACACACACTCACATTTTTCTTTTGAGTCAGGGTCTCACCCTGTCATTCAGGCTGGAGTGCAGTGGTAGGATCACTGCTCACTGCAGCCTCAACCTCCTAGGTTCGAGAGATCCTCCCTACTTCAGCCTCCAAAGTAGCTGGGGCCACAGGCACATGCCAACATGCCTAGCTAATTTTTTAAATGTCTTATTTTTGTAGAGACGGGATCTTGTCACGTTGCTCATGTGAGTCTCAAACTCCTGGGCTCAAGCAATCCTCCTGTCTCGGCCTCCCAAAGTGCTGAAATTACAGGCATGAACCACTATACCTGTCCAGTTATGTATTAATTTTAATTTAAAATACCCATGAAAAGGGGAGCAGATTATTTTTAGTACTTAAGGTCCAAATATCGTGGGCTCCTGGGCTGAAGCTCACGACCCATCCACAAACAACACAGAGGCAGACACAGCGAAAATCAGACATTGAGGCTCTCCTCACCTGCCTCTGTCTCCCTCCATCTCTGCAGCTCTGCGATGCCCCAAGCAGGAGTTTGCTTTGTATAATGGGCAACCCACTCTTGGCAGGAAACCAAAATTCAATTTCCAGGAAAGGCAGAAAAGAGGGCTCTAAAAACTAGAGGACCTCTGTGGCCTTGTGGTCACCTCTCCTCTCTTGCAAAGGCACAGCTGTCACCAGAACCCCAGGTCTCCACCAGCACAATGCCTCTGAAGATGCTGTAAGCGCCTAGGGAAAGCCAGCCGGCTAAAGGACGCACATGTGCACACACACACCAACTTCAGGATGGCCATCAATTCAGTTCCTCCTTTACCAAACATTGTGACATGCCTTTTCCCTCTTCTCTCTCTCTCTGTCACCAGCCTTTCCTCCCCACCTCTCCCCCTTCACAACTCCCAGTTTTATTAGTAGTATTATTCTCTTAAGTGGCACTTGTAGTACCACTTCCTGCTCCATCAGGCCCCGCCGAAAGCGACGGAAGCGCGCCCTCCTCGTCGTGACATCTGTCTTGGCGGCAGCCTCCTCAGGCGGTTCTCTTGGCAGCCTCCACACTGCCACCAGGCCTGTCGGGTGGCTCCGCGGCTGACGGGCTGTCACCGCCGCCTCCTCTTGCGGGCTGCCATTTTCTTTTGATTTACCTTTGATTCGGAGGCATTTGCATGCTTTCATCACTTGGTGGACAAAGTCCTGGGCAAGTCTCCCATGGCTGCTTTCTGTGTAGGCAGCCAGGAAAGGGGTGGATCCCTCTGTGACTTTGCTTTGAGGTGTAAATGGAGGCCCGGCTGGCCTTTGTCACGGGGAGCCCGGAAGCGGGTGTAGACTGTCACTTCCCGGCTCCCCGGGAGACGCTGTGTAGTTGCTCCTCGCTTTGGCTCGGGAGCTGCTTCGCCAGTGACAAGTGTCCCCCGTGTCAATTAGTTTATTAATCACCCAGCTAGACAACTTGGTAATGTGGTAATTTCAGGGTGAGACTGCACCGAGTTCTTCCTTTTCTGGCTGGGCAGACGAGCTCGTTAAAGGACTTCCCCTGCTTTCTCTGCCTTTGGGCACATCCCAGTGAAGCCATTCAAAACTGCAACTCCTCTTCCCCCGGCGTGCGGACAGGAGGGAGGACAGGGTTAAATTGCTAATCGAGGTTTCGTGAGGTCTGCCAGAGCCGAGTCTCCAACACTTACATCTGTTCAACAATTATTACAGCATTTTTGTCATAAAAAATTCAACACCCTGAGTGTCGTGCTAGCAAAACCTGAAAATTTATGCAGTGAATAGAATAGCTAATTTCTCTAAGGAAATGCAGGGGGAAAATTACAGATTTTACTTAAATTCTAAACACCAGAGTGCACACATCTGACGCCCTCTTTGGGTTTTTTGTCACACCACCGGACCGAAGACGTCTTCCTGTCCACCAAGAAGCCGGGATGGCCCTGGACACACGCTCTGACCTTGGAAGAAGCCATACTGTGAAACTCCAGACTGATCTATGCACCCACCCAGAGTGTCTCTAAAAGACCTCTCTCCCAATTCAATCCATGCGTGGTATAGAGTCAGACTTTGATTCCAGAGCGAGGTTAGCATGATTGGTTTGCATTTTTCCCACTCCCTTCTTCCAATTTGCCCCCACGCCTTTAAAACAGCTCCTTGGAGAAAACAGAGGGGATGGAGAAGAGCCCCGACAGCATCGAGAGTCTTTAATCTCCTTAATTCATTTTAATGCTGTTTGATGCTTGCAACGGCAGCATTGGAGTTTGCCTCTCTGCTCCATAAAGGTCTGGAATATGGATTTTATGCTAAAACTAAAGCTGTCTAGTTAGGATGCCAGCAGAGTGGAACAATATGCTACAGGCGATCCTCAACTATTCTCCAGGGCCGGAGCCTGACTTCCCCGACTGGGTGTTTGCTACCTTAATCATCATTGCAGTGGGATGAACAGGAATTTCTTGCACTGCTACCACGGTGGCACAATTAACGTTATCCAAATTTTCAGAGATTCTACTGCAGAAAGAGGATACTTGCTCCCCTCTCTTAGTGACTGCTCCAGGGGCCCTGTTTATTTTCCCTGGAATGAGGTGGTCGAAGGGACCTGCTGCCCTCTGCTCACTTACTCTGTCTCATGATAGCTCAGCAAGGTAAATATTTTGTCCGTAGGGGCTAACATCTCCCAGCCATCTCACCTCAGGGCTGGGGAGCACGGCCATGCGCCAAGAGCAGAATCCATCACTGGCATTTATGTCTTAATAAAAGCATGTGCTGTTTTCAAATAAAGTAAACACTGCAGCCATTTCCTCTCTCCAGTGGAGGTTTTTCTCTTTCCTTCTGAGTCATACCCTTCTAGAAGGTGCAATGTGCCTTCGGAAGAACCCAAGGAGGCTGTGATTCAGAGATTCCAGACACAGCTCTCCAGCCCTGTAAGTGGCGGTAACAGAATGAGGAGCCCCCACCCCCTGCAGCCCAGCTCTGCCTCAGGCACAGAGCACCCACCAGGAGGAGGGCCAGCCCCACCTGACTCCCAGGCAAACCACGTCCCCAGGCACTGGTGTCACTGCCCAGGTGCTGCCTCTGGCTCTGTCACACATGGATGCCTCCCAGTGGGTCACATCCCAGCACAGTCCTCCTGACTGATGTCCCCCCAAGTCTGTCCTGGGGCTGGAGAGCTCTAAGGAGGGCACCTACAAGTGCAATGTTTGCCAGCCAGGGCAGAGCGTAAGTGACCCCAACCAAGTGAGTCCTGCTGCGGCCCTGCATGGAGACTATCAGAAAAATAACACAGACACGAGCTACAACCACACTGCTGTCAGTGCATCCCAAGCTCTCGTGCCAAGCACTTTGTCTGGCTTAATTTTCAGAACCGCCCTGTAAAGTACATATGATCATTCCCTTTTTCTTGCTGATGAGTCCAGAGCTCAAAAAGATTAAACAAATTCGCCAAGACTGCCCAGCAAGTAGCCAGTAGGGCCAAGATCAGATGTCAGACAGGTCAGACGTAGAGCCCCTGCCCTCTCCACCGCGCCACCCTGCCCTTGAGGCGGCTTTCCAGTTAAGAAGTAAATTTAGCACAAGATGCACAACAAAAATGGTAACAGGGCAGGACTGAGGAATGAGGCATGTCTGCCTGCTGGGGGCGGACCATGCCTGTGCAGCCTGCTCTTCAGAGGAGAAAGGCGGAGACAAACCAGAAGGTGCAGGGACTTAGCTTGACTTGAGAAAATGAGGCTTTGGGAGGCACCACTTCCAAGAAATGTTTCTATTGCCCTCTTCTTGCTCCACAGCTGTGGTTTTCCAAGCACGTATCCCATAGAAGAGAAGTTTCAGGTCCATCTTGCTGGAAATGGTGCTGCAAAGCTCCCTACGACTGTCAGCATTGATCTTCTCTTATTTATTTATATGCCCGATCTTAATGTCCAGGTCCCAGGAACATCCACCCCAGTGAGATCCCGTTTCTCCACCTCCACCAGCAGTTTGCCAGGCAAGAAGATCTTAGATCTGTGTGCTGACTGCCTCTACAGCAGGTACCCTGGACCTCCACCGCAACACAAAAGGATTGTAACTGTTGCCACACATACCTCATGCCATTTGTTGCCACATAAATTCTCCCTAAGCATAGTGGTTGAATGAAAGCAACAAGTATGTATTGCCCCACAGTCTCATAGGTGAGGAATATTTGGGCACAGCTTAACTGAGTCTTCAGTTTCAGGGTCTCCTGCAGAAGGTAGCCAAGGTGCTTTCAAGGGCTGCAGGCATCTAAGGCTTACCTGAGAACAGAATCTGCTTCTGAGCATACTCACGTGGTTGCCGGCAGGAATCAGCTCCACAAGGACTGCTGGACTAAAGGTCTCAGTTCTTCACTGGCTGGGAGTCATTCCCATTTGCTTGTCCTATGGCTTTCTCCATAGGGCAGGTCCCAACTGGACAGGTTGATTCATTCTTGTAACCAAGCGAGGAAAGAGTAGGAGACAGGCTGCTCTCAGGACAGAAGTCATATCTTTTATAAACTAATATCAGAAATGATATCCCTTCCCTTTTCACATATCCCGTTCACTAGAAGTGGGTCACTAGGTCCAGCCCAGTTTCAAAAGAGGTGCTCACACAAGGATGCGAATACCAGGAGGCAGAGATCTTGGGAACCGCCTTACAAGTTGTCTGCCTCACACCTCAATCCTACCCTTTAGAATGGACAGTTTTCACAGTGTTGTGGCCTCGTCTATCACTGGGAGGCCTGGAAAGAACTCTTTCAATTCTCCTGCGCCAGGAACCAATGTTTTTTCTCACCTTATGGGTGGTTTCTAAAGACACCGAAATACCTGCTCCTCTTTCTCTACAAAGTCTCTGCCATTACAGGGACCCAGAAAATGTGCTGTAGCATCATAGCCCTTTACTAAGCCCCTGCTACAGATCAGACACTGAACTAGAGCTTGAAATATTTTGTCTCAATTAATCCTTAAAGCAAACCTAAGTGGCAGCATTTAATGAACAAATGAGGACTCGGAGGCTCAGTGAGGGTAAGGAATGTGCCCAGTACCATTCATCCACATATGTAGAGGAGTCTGAATTCAAACACAGGGTGTATTTTGTCCATTTAGCCACAGACTCCCAGAATTATTCCTGAAGCTTCATTTCAGAGGAATTACACATTCATTCTGGGTCTCATTGCATTCAAAGAAATTCTCACACATCCTACTTACATGGAAACCTAAGGTTTAGCATAACTCTATGTTCTGGATTTTTAAGTGAATTATGCCATTTTATTCATTCAATAAAACAATTATAGAAACACATAGATAAACATGAATTGCTTACATTTATTTGAACCATATGGCATTACCATTGCTAGTGGTCAAAATATCAATTACCAGTAATTCTATAGGGTTTAGTCTAACGTATTTTTGCTCATATTGATGCTTACAGATGGACAAATGAGTCTTTTATACTATAAATAATCTTTATACCACAACTTCTATAGACTTCAAAAAAAAAAAAAAAAGAAAAGAAATGAAGGTTTCCTCTCTCTGTAGATACCAGTGTATGGCAAAAGGAACAATACTGACAATGTTTAATGAGCATCTCTGCTTGGACCTTTACTATTAGATTGTATTAAATATTTACAACAGCTCCAGTGTAGATACTGTGATCCCAACTTTTATACTGAAGATGAATCAAGTTTAAAGAGATGGATGATTTTCTCAAAGTCATGCAGTGAACTGACAGAATCAGCCTCATAACCTGCTAAATGTGCTTGATTCCAAAGCACATTCTCTCCATTCAATTTTGTCTTACCAAGAATCACGTACTGGGAATTTGCTGGAGGCCATGAAGTTCTGCCTGAGTTAACTTGTCCCTCTGTGCTGTTGAAACATACATAAACACTAAAATACCAAAACAATTATGACCACTAGAAACAAAGCCATCTCAAAGATAAAGTCCCCACTCTCTATTTTAGAGGTGACCAAGAAAAGATTGTCAGTGACTCATGAGTGAATTCTGATGCAAAGCAACTTGACTAGTGGAAGAAGATAGGAGAAAATTTCCAACTATACAATCTGCAGATCCCTTTAGCACCTTGGTGACTGAACCACTGATTGTAAGTCCTGGTGATAACGCCTACCCTTTTGAGTACCTTTATTTTATTTTATTTTTTATTTATTTTTATTTATTTATTTTTTTGGAGACAGGGTCTCACTCTGTCACCCAGGCTTGAGTTCAGTGGCACCATCTTGGCTCACTGCAACCTCCACCTCCCAGGCTCGAGTGATCCTCCCACCTTCCCACCTCAGCTTCCCGAATAGCTGGGACCACAGGCAGGTGCCAGTGCCACCATGCCCGGCTAATTTTTGTATTTTTTGTAGAGGTAGAGTTTTGCCACATTGCCCAAGATGGTCTCAAACTCCTGTACTCAAGGGATCCACCCCCCTCAGCCTCCTAAAGTGCTAGAATTATAGGCATGAGCCACTGCACCCAGCCTTGGGTACTTTTTTAACCTGCAGAACTACCCCCAGTTTCATGTCTGCTTGTTGATACCTTCCTCTTCTGCAGCCATTTAGAAGGCTAAAACTCCTCATTGCCAATTAATGAACAGGAGTAGGAATCAAAGCTAAGAGGACTGTGCATGCTAAGACATAAGGAAAGCACAAACTCCAGAAAACTTCAAGACAAGCACTGGGAGCAATGAATTTGACCCAGTGTAATTCAAATAAAAAGAGTCATAGATTTCTCAAATAATACCAGGGCCAAGTTTTATCCACGAAGACTGAATTGAGGCCAGAGCCTGAGAGGATCATTTACCTGCATTATACCTGGAATTCGTCAACACACCTTGCGTTTCAGTGTGGCCTCTGGATTAAAATCCAAGAAGATTATTTTGAAAATAGTAAAAAATAATAGTGAGGGGAAACTCAATCCTTATTTAAATAATACTAAACATAAAAAAAGCAAACCATGCCCAAAGAAAGCATCAAAACGGGAACCAGCATTATGAACACACAGATGAAGAGCATACCTGAGAAAGGGATTTGTTGTCAAAAACTGAAAAAATTTTATGAGGTATTTGCTTTGTGTTCTTTCTAAAATATAATAAAATACATAAAAAATAAGGCATAATAAGAAATAAGCTATTTTTAACACAGCAGGTTCAAACGAAGCCTGAAATCTAGGAAGGGATCTGAAAGAAATTATGAAAGAATCAATAATAGCTAATACTTACCAGGAGCTTACACTGCCTCAGACATTGTTCTATGCACTTTATATCTATTAGCTTAGTCAAATCTTGGAACAAGTGTCCACATTGGCTTTTTGATAAGGAGACTGAGATACACAGAGCAGTTAAATATCTTGCCTAACTCAAAAAACTACTAAACGGAACAGCTGAGATTGTAGCTCAAGCTGCCTGAGCCTGCACACTCAATCTTCGCATGGTACTGGTCTAGAAAAAACAAAGAACAGAGTCTACACAGCAGAAAATTAAATCAGTAAATAGAAAGCAAACAAGAAGGCTTCCAGGTATTTAGAGCAAAAGTCAGAAAACTACAGTCCATAAGCTTAATCTGGCCCACCACTTGTTTTTGTAAATAAAGTTTTATTGGAACACAGCTACACTTATTTATTTATGCATTGTTTTTTGTATTTCAAAGACTGAGCTGAGTAATTATATCAGAGACTTATGCCCTAGAAAGCTGAAAATATTTTTTATTTAACCTTTCACAGAAAATGTTTCCTGATGCTTGATTCAGAGAAAGAAGACACAGAGATACAACTTATGTGAGAGAAGATGAAGATATGGAAGACACAGGGTAAAGAGGCAGTGTGTGAAGAGAGCTGACATTTCAGAGGACGTGACCAGGGCCAACAGAGTAAGTGGCTAATCAAATATATCAAGAAGAATTCAGAGCTGAAAATATCTGAGTTTGTTCCTCAGAAGGGCTCAAATTATTCCAAACAACCATTTTCTAAAGAAACTCCATTCTGAAAAGAATTTTGAATCTCTGGGAAAAACTATTTTAAAAAATTGTGAGAATGGCAGTAGGATGAACAGATTATTTACAAAAGAAAAAAAGTGGGTAATCTCAGACTTCAAAATTTTTCAGATCGAGAGCAAAGTGAAAGAGAGTCTAATGAGTTTTGAGAAGAAAATCACTCAATAATTTTACACCCAAAGGATGATTTGTAAAGGAAAAAGAAAGACACTCAGCTATGCAAAAATAAAAGCCATACTGCCACTATACTCATGTTAAAAAATGGGATCTGCAGATATACTTGAAATGACTGAGTAATTAATCAAAACAAACAATTCAAGAAAAGGGAAAGCATGGTTCAGGACAAATAGCAATAAGTGTAGATCACAGCTACTAAATACTAAACATAAGAATTAAGTCCAAATCAGTTCAGTAAGTACAGTAACAAAAATTACAATTGAAAAATTAAAATATCATATTAAAACAAAGTATATAGCTTACAAACAAACCATCTCAAGAAGAGCAAAATAAATCTATGGACAAAGGAAACTAAAAAATAAATGCAGTTAAATCATATATAAATTAATTATAGACCGAGAAAACACTGTTAATAAATAAATATAGGAGCTGGTATTTAGAAATATGCAACACAATAAATAAACCACTATTAAATCCAAATTAATAATGTCACAAATAAATATGCAAATTGGTTGTGGGAAATTAGATACAATGTAAGTTTATAAATTACAAAAATACAGATGCACAGTCCTACATAAAGACATATATAAAGAAAACATAATGAGATAAATGAATTTTCTATTTACTGTTTAAATTTTTGCTGTGTAGATTCTGTTCTTTGGTTCCAGAATTGGAAAATTCTAGAAAGCTGAAATAACAAAAGTTAGTGCAAGAAGAATTAGAAAGCTTTTGTAAACCTATAGCCATGGGGAAAATATGGGAAACAAAATCTTTAACATAATTATATACCCAAAAGACCCCTAGGCCAAGTAATTTTGCTAGTTCTTTATGACTTCGAGTAATAGATAATTATTACCACCTATGATTTAATCCAGAGCACACATAATAATGTAAAAATCTTTCATTCATATTATAAAGACACTTTACAACCATATCAAAAGCTAGCAATGGATGGGACAAAAAAGAAAACCACGTATCTAAATTACTCATGAGAGCACAGGCAATATCCTAAATCAAATACTAGTTACATGAATTCACATACATATTAAGAGAATCCCAGGTATCTTATTAAGAATATAAGGAAGTCTTAATATTAGCAATCAATTAATTCATCACATCACATTAAGATGTCAAAGTTGAAATGAAGTATATAAATGATTCCATCTTTGTAGAAGCCAAAATAAATTTTATAAATTCAATATCCATTTCTTAAAATGTGTATATTTTGAAGCATTTAAACAAAAGTTTGTATAATATGTAATGCTTGTATCCCAGATACATTCCCATTCAAGTTAGGACAAAGACAAGGGCTCCAGTCCCAAACATTCATCCTTGGCATTGTTTTGTACATTCCAGATATTTTATAAGACAGGAAAAATTAATTCAAGTTATACAAAGAAGAGTACTCATTGATCATCCATTACCATTAATATTATGAATCAGTAGACAATATATCTAGAATATCTTACATAGTCAACTGAAAGAAAATAAGTATAGCTTTAAGCAGGTTCAATAAATTAACCAGACACAAGATCAGCAGCCTGGTCAAAACTGGGTTACATGAGCTATCTTAGCACACATCACATTCAGAAGAAGCACAAATACAACATCCAAAAAGAAATGAAAAATGTTAACATCTTTACTATTATGCCTCAAGAAATGTCGGTTTTATATTATATTACACAAAGGAAAACTGCTACCTAAAGTAGGTGATATTTCAATTAAAGTTAAAATAAATCAATAGAAGGACTTCTGGAAAACATGAATGAATACTGAAATAAATTCTGGGCCAGTAAAAAGACTCCCTAAACGTAAAATATGTGATATAACCTGCTATGATCTCAATGTTTGTGCCATTGCAAAATTCACATGTAGATATCCTCACTCTCAAAGTGATGGTATTAGGAAGTTGGGCCCTTAGAAAGTGATTGGGCCCTGAGGACTCCACCATCATGAATGGGATTCGTGTCCTTTTAAAAGAGACCCTAGAGAGATCTCCCACTTTCCCACCACGTAAGGTTACGGTGAGGTGGCCGTCTGTGAACTAGGAAGAGAGCCCTTCAAGACTCCAAATCTGTCTGAGTCTTGATCTTGGACTCCTCAGCCTCCAAAATGGTAAGAAATGAATTAATTTTGTTTATAAGTTCACGACGTTTTGTTGTAGCAGCCCAAATGGACTAAGAAAAAACCCTTCACAAAACTGGTCAGTACACCTGACCAGATAAAAGTTTAAAACTTTCTCTATTGAATGCCATCATCAAAAAAATTTAAAATGCAATGCAAAAAAAAAAAAAGAATGTTTGCTACAAATATCAGGAAGAACATTAATAGCCTTTAGACACAAAAATATCCAACAAATTAAACACACACATGAATATCTAAAAAAAAATATGGGCAGAATGCATAAATATACAACTTGAAGTAACAAGCATATAAAGGCAAGTTGCAGTGACTTTTGCCTGTAATCCCAGCATTTTGGGAGGCCGAGGTGGGCGGATTACCTGAGGTCAGGAGTTCAAGACTAGCCTGGCCAACTTGGTGAAACTGCATCTCTACTAAAAGTACAAAAATTAGACAGACATTGTGGCATATGCCTGTAATCCCAGCTACTTAGGAGGCTGAGGCAGGAGACTCACTTGAACCCAGTAGGCAGAGGTTGCAGTGAGCCAAGATTGTACGACTACAGTCCAGCCTGGGCAACAGAGTAAGACTCCATTGCAAAAAAATAACAATAATAAAAGCCTATATAAAAGGTCAAATAAATAAAATCCATTCATTGATTCATCAGCATTTGAAAAATTCTTTCACAAAATTATGGATATGGTAATAGGGTGAACAGATTACTTATAAAAGAAAAAAAGTGAGTAATCTTAGACTTCAAAATGGTTTTCAAGGTGGGATCCCTCCCCCTTCTACCATGTGAGGTTACAGTGATACAAACCAGAAAGTTCAAACAATAAGCAGTTGGTACTTTGCTCTTGGTTTCTTTGGAGAGGCGTGGTGAGACAGGAGCCTTTATTCACCGATGTTGGGAGGTTTACTGGACTCTGGACTCCATGAGGAAGGGGATCCTCCCTTTGAGCTTGCATGCTGGCATCTTGCAGTAATCAGTAGAAATATTCACTGATGCAAAAAGCACAATTAAGCCCCCGGAGGTAGTATGTTTAAGAAGCTTAAAATATTTATTCATTTTTTCTCAGTGATTTTATTCCTATGAAGGTATTTACAACAAAAAATCAAATGTTTAGTTAAAAATATAGTTACACGGCCAGGCACAGTGGCTCACACCTGTAATCCTAACACTATAGGAGGCCGAGGTGGACGAATCATTTGAGGTAAGGAGTTCGAAACCAGCCTGCCCAACATGGTGAAACTCTGTCTCTACTAAAAATACCAAAAAATTATCTGTGCTTGGTGGCAGGTGCCTATAATCCCAGCTACTTGGGAGGCTGAGGCAAGACAATCACTTGAACCCTGGAGGTGGAGGTTGCAGTGAGTCAAGATTGCACCACTGCACTCCAGCCTGGGCAATAGAGCAAGACCCTGTCTCCAAAAAAAAAAAAAAAAGACATACAGGAATGTTTATTGCAGCAAAATATATAATTTAAATAAATGAAAATAGTGAAAATGTCTAATAATTAAAGTTATTTCCATATTAATTACAGTTTAGGTGGTTTTCAGAAAATGATTGTTCCCCCAAATATTTAATGGTACAGGAAAAATGTTAATAACATGCTGATTACTGAAAAAATAATAATGCATATATATGTGTGGTGTGTGTGTGTGTCTGTGTGTGTGTGTATGTGCACATACACATGCACAACCAACTTTTGTGAAAGAAATATATGGGAATATGCACATTTTATATACACATATATATGAACAAATAAATGGTGTGCTCCCTTTCTATCCTAGTCCAGCCAAGCCTTCCAAGGGGCAGGGCAGTTTGACTCTCATAGCTCGATTTCTTTATTCCTCGACCTCATTGTAAAGATTGAAGCAAAAATAAATCAAAGTGGGCTTGTTTGATTTACATGTGAGGTAGCCAGGCAGATTTAGCAAATAAAAATACAGGATGCCCAGTTAAATTTGAATTTCAGATAAACAATGAGTACGTTTTAGTATATCTCAAGTGTTCAATGGGACATACTCATACAAAAAGTTATTCATGATGTACCTGAGATTCAGATTTAACTGATCATCCTGAATTTCATCTGGCCACCCTAACAGAGAGTGACTGAAGAGAATAGGATGAAAATGAGGACAATAGAAAGGACCTGGGTTTCTAATGCAGTTTAGGGAAGTTGGAAAGAGAAAGGGCAGGGGTGGGAGAGAGAGGGAGACAAGGAGAGGCCTGGTGTCGGCAGTTGGGAGAGGAGCCTTGGGGAGACAGAAGCCAAACATTTAAAAAGATTTCCCATTTCCTCTTTCGATAGCAGACTGGTGCTTCTTCTGAAAGCCATGTCATGCTTACCCAGTCCAGAAAAAGGCCCCGCTCAATGTATATGACCTAGAAAGGCAAAGTTAAAGGACTGGCAGGATCAATACGGAAATGCCTAGGATGTAGCTGGGTGTAAGGATGTAGCTGGGTGTAAGGACGTAGCTGGGTGTGATTTTGTGTTCCTCTCTACATTTGTTTGCATTTCCCAGATTTTCTACAATGAAGGGCACAATTTGTTTTGTAAACGAGACATACATGGAACTTGTTTTTAAAACCTAACCTCATGCAGACCAGATGTTTGTCTTCTTTGACTAAGTGACCCTAACTAAGGGAAAGGGTCACTCTGGGCATCCTGGCTCAAGATGCTAACACCGAACTGCCCCTGTTGGCCTCACAGGCATCTCCTAAGAGACTGGCCTTTCTGTCAGATCAGGATCTGAAACACCAGGCTTGTCTGTGTGAAGACATGAGTCCACCTACTCCACTGAATGGGTCACCACAGTTCGAAATCACTCCTGACCCTGAAGAGCATCTGGAGCTATTCTTTCCAAACTGGCTACATTTCATTTCAGATGCTTGCTGAGAAGGAGAAGCCCGAAAAGCCTCCCTTGGTCAAGCCTGGGTTCACTCCTTCTGCACCTGTTCCCTGATCCAACCTATTGCAGCCTCTGACACACCTGGATATATCTTGGCTCCTCCTAACTAGTTCTTTTACCCCCTAAGTTGAAGGAAAAGCTCTGTGAAGTATACACAGTGCACCAGGCCCTGTATCAGGAATTTCACCTGCATCAGCTCATTGAATCTTCTTAACAACATGTAAGGCAGGTATGAAAACCATTATTTTATAGTTGAGGCTGAGTAACAGACCCGAAGCCAGACAACTAATTAGGTACTGGAGCTCACATTCAAATTTCACCTTCTTTGGTATGAATACTGTTACTATTTCTCCTGAGTTGTTATGATAAGTACCAGCACATAGTTTTTTGAATGAAAGAATAAAATCCGTATGTCCAGACAAGAGGCATAATGTAGACATTAATTTGGCTACAACCTTTATGTGGCCTGAAGATACATTTGGTGTATCTTGCATGGTGTCTTTAAAAGATTTTAAATAGTTTTCTTCCCTAAAACATTTGGAATCTGGCATCCTAAGCCAGATGTGGGGCTTCTTTTGAAGGAATCAAATCTGGCAACCATGGGTAAGAACCTTCTAGCCTTTGAGGTTGCATTGCTTCCCCTGGTGGCCTGTCTGCAATGTTCACGTGCAATACCTCCCTCGACACCAGGGGTATTTGCAACTGCTTTCTCACACCTACTCAGTTTGTTCTTCTTTCTATTCTACTTCATTTCAATTCATTCTGTCCCCATGAAATACACTCTACCCAGGGTCTTCTAAGCCCAGTTTTCTCCTGCTTCTGATTGGCTTTCTCATTCACCTGTGAAGTTTCCCTGACTGCCTCACGTAAAGAAGTCATAGCCCCTGGTACACACCTCCAGAACAGCCCTATAATAACACTGACCCATTATTGAGGGCCTACAGTGTGACGGTCACTCATTCACAGTTAATCCTCAGCAGGCTCCAGGTACTTACAGGTTAAAGATGGGAATCATAGGCAGGCCAGCAGCAGGCCTGGCCTGGGCCTTTCCCACTGGGCTCACTGCCACGACCCACACTGTCATGCCACACAAATGGGCTGGTCTGAGCTCCCAGGAGACCAAGACCTGCTTGAGCACCAGGAAGCCCGATCCATCTGGGTGTCCCAGGGCCTGGTACTGAGTTTGGTGCACGGTGGGTGCACCATAAATGCTTATGGATAGAAAGAAAGAAGAAAAATAAGAAAGGAGGGGGGGAGGGAAGGAGACTGAGCAGAGGGAACATTTGCATTGACTGCCCCTGAGTATTCAAAGCAGCACCCGAAGCACACAGCCTTGCCATGGCAGTAAAACAAAGGTAGAGAACAGCCCCTGGACGGTGCACGGTGCTTGCGTACTGTTTCCTCCTGCACTGAGTTGACCGTCTGCATGAAAATGACAACATGGTCACTGGACCCACTCAGACCTGGACCATATCCCCCGAGAAACAGATGCAGTCGGCCACCATGGCATAGCAGCTATTCCGTAACAGATTAGATGCTGGAGTCCTGGAAAGTCGTTCAAGGAAAAGCTATCTCTTCCTTTCCCCTGGAAACATATCATTAGCCTTCAATTTCAGTCAAGGTGGGAGTAGAAGAGGGCAGTCGTAGGAAATCTGAGCAGTGATGCTTTAATCCCATTTAGGGACACTTTGAGCAATGACTTATAGATAATGAGAGATTTTAAATTCTTTGGTCAGTCTCTAGCTAAAGGCTTTTTATGGGGAGAAGAATGTGTAATTCAATGCAGATGATCTAGCCTCTCATAAGCTTTTATTAGTGATTTGTTGGACATGGATAACATAAATTTTGCGACTAATCTATTAACAACCTGAATTGGAAGTTGGTTTTCCTGCCCTCCACAGAGCATTTCAGGAACAAGTGTAATAACCGGAGGATCAATAATTCCTATTTGGTATAGTATGCGAGGTAAGTGAACAGGACTGAAGTATTTCTATTTATTGAATATCATGTCAACAAATTCCCATTTCAAGGATAATAAAACAAGTTGCAGCCACTGTCAAGGTTGTTTATCCATACAAAGCATAAACAATGTATTTCACTTTAAACAAAAAAAAAATGTGCTAATGTTCTTTAAAATAAAGAACACTCTGCCAACTAAAACTAATTTTGCATTGAATCTGTCAGCTGTCGAGACACATTATGTCCCATAAAAAGGACAGCAGCTTTGGGAAGAAAAGCTCCATAGTAGTAGACCTCCTCGTTTATTGAATGAAGCATGAGGTTAGTTTACTCAAGGTATTCATGTAAACACGGACACTTAAAAATTACATAGGAAAGAAAGAAATAGCTAAATTTACCAGATGAGGAAGAAACTTAGCTGCAGAAATATTTCTAACCTATAGTTCTCACACGCAGTGTGAGAAGTCTGAAAAATGAAATTTTAGTCATTAGAACCTGACAGCTTCCAGTCATAATATGCTGACATGTGTAACGGGAATTAAGAGATTCTACCAGCGGAATGAACGTTCATAATTTTTTTTGAAGCAAATCATTTATTTCAGCTCCGTGAATCACAGTGCAGCAGCAGATCACCGGACATTTATAAATGGCATAATACAACTTTCTCAGGCTTTGTGTCCTTTCTTAAGTAGATTCCACTTACAGACACTAATTATTGGTGGAATAGAAGCACTTTCTGCGAGGCAAAGCAAAGGAGGTCTATTCTGAATGGAAATAAGCTTCCGGGGGCTTCCAGAGGGGCTGGGACCACTGGAATTCTGCCCTTTGGTATCTTTCTAAGGTGATTTTGAGTTTTAATTAGTTCACCTTTTCAGGGAAGGACCACAGCCTCCTCCAATTCACTCATCACCAATAGACACTTATAAGTGTTCTGTGCATCACACATTGTCCCAGCTACAGGAACACAGAGAGGGTTACGAGGAGGACTTCTGTCTCATCTATCTCCTTCCGGGGATGGGGAGAAGAAACACGTACACCAGTAAACACTTGGAGCTGTCGACACAGAAGGTCAGAGATTGTCAAACACTGGTGAGCAGGAGCCTCACCGGGAATGCCAAAGTCTTGGTATGAGCAAAGGCCCTGGGGTCAGATTGGCTGGGTTCAAATCCCAGCAACTCCATTAATAAGCTACATGGCCCTGGCCAAGGAACTTGACCTCTCTGTGTCTTACTTTCTTCCTTGGTCAAATGGAGTTGATCACAGGGCTTCCTTCTTAGGACTCTGGTGAGAATGTAATGAGTTGACTGACACACAGGAAGTGTTTCTAGAACATGATGAGTTGTCGGGTCATAGTATTTGCTTGCTGGAAGAATGGTGGGAGATGGTGAGACATCATCACAGAAGCTGCTAGGTAGGGCCCAGGTGGTCCATGGACTCCATTAGCAGAGTATGAAGTCAAAGAGGGTTATTCTTGAGCCTTAAGATCTAATGGAATTTGCTTGGGACCTGTGGCCTCTGTCTTCTTTCTGATTTCTCCCATAGGCTGTCTATCCTATGCCTGCCCCACCATTGTATTTTGAAAGCAAAATACAAAAAACTTGTCTGGTTCTACAAGCTTACAGCTAAAGAGGAATTTTGCCTCAGAATAAATCATACCTTGAGTTTCACCCACATCTGATTTAGATACTGTTTTGATGAGCTTTTGGACTTAGAGTTGATGCTGGAATCAGTGGAGACTTTTGAACACATTGAAATGAAGTCAGTAAGTCAGTGTATTTTGCATGCAGGAAGGACATGAGTTTTGGAGGGCCAGGGGACGCAGTAGTATGAGCCAATTGTGTCCCCCCACAAAAAAAAAAAAAAATTCATATAGAACAAGTCCTCCCAGTACCTCAGAATGTGGCTATATTTAGAGATAGAATTTGTAGAAAGGTAATTAAGTTAAAAATGAGTCCACTAATCCAATATGACTGGTGTCCTTTTAAGAAGAGATCAGGACACAAATACAGCAAGAGGGTAACTGTGGGAAGGCACAAGGAGCTACAGAGAGAGGCCTCAGAAGAGAGCAACCCTGTGGATGCCTTGAGCTTGAACTTCCAGCCTCCAGGACTGTGTTTAAGCCACCCAGAAAAGTGGAACTTGTTAATGGCAGCATTATCAAGTTCATACAGATTTTTGAAAAGATTCCTCAGATGCTTCTGCTGGGCCCCACAGAAGAGTCTTGGTTCTTGAGAATCTTAGTTTCATATCATGCAAAGATCCTGGGAGGGCAGACAGATCCGGCCTGTCTCACGCAAACCTCTGGGAGCTGTTGCTTATCCACAGAGTGACCTCAGGTGGCTCAAGTTGCCCCTCTGGGTCTCAGCTTCCTCCCCTGAAAAGGAAGGTGTCAAACAATACCACCACCGCTACAGAGTTTTCCAGTAGTGGCTTTCTGTAAAATAAATCAAATGAAGTCCTCCATCTTGGCCTTTCCCCCAGCAGTGGGTTTCATAGAAAAGAAGACACAACGGGTTAGCAAGAAAAGTGTGGTTTCTGTGGGCCAAAGATCCCCAGCCTAGATGCTGAGGCAGTGGGAGGAGGAGAAGATAAAGATTAAACTAGAAATCACAAACTTAGATCCAGAAGTTGCCATGGGGCCCAGGACAGTATTTTACACATCTGAAAATTTTCATCCACCTGTCTATTTGCAGCTTTTTAAAAAACAGTGTTTGTTCTGCTGGGCCCCTCTCTGCAGTCACCGGTGATGGCGAGAACACACTGAGGTGACTTCTGACCCTGACTTGATGAGAAGGCAAAGACAGAACCAGGGGCACACTGCCCTGCATGAAGTAGTGGTGCTTGTGGGGTGAATCAAGTTTTGGGGGGATCTTGGAGCTGGCACTTGACGAAAAGCCCCAGGGGGAGTTTGGAAACCTGCAGGCAGCAGGAACGAAGAACCAGGGGACTGGAAGCCACTTTGAGGTAGGGTTTACTCACTTAGGGGAGGGGGGCAAACTCAGGTATTGCAGATGCGGGTTTGAGTCACTTAATTTGCATTCTTGCACTCAGTCTCCACCGCAAAGCCCTGGGAGGCGGGTTAAGTCATTTATAGGGTGATTAATTTTCTCGCGAAGGATGTAGGCCTATTCCCAAAGGCCTCACATAATTCAAAACTAGCACAATTCAAGATTAATTCTCTGGAGGAGGAAATGTAAAGTAGGGTTTGCATTAGTTCAAAATCTGTGCATAAACTAAGACGATTAATACATTATATATCACAATTTCAGATTTGCGCTATTCAGATTTGCAAAACACACAACCATACCCTGTACATCTTTTGGGGCTGAGAGAGCTGATTAGCAGGGATGAAGATGAACTCTGTCCATCCCTGGGGTCAGCGTGCCCAAAGCCAGATCCCCTCTACTGGGAGCTTCCCATGCGCATTCCCCCTCCTGCAAGTGAGGGTTATTTGAAGATTGTTTACCTGTAGTGACACAGGGCAATTTAGTAGCCAAAGTTTCAGCTCGCACTTCAGACAGATGTGGGTTCAAGTCCTAGTTCAGCTGTAACCTTGGGTACATAACTTCACTTTTTTACCTCTTCATCTCATTTCCTATAAAATAGCAATTATAATCATCACACCTGCTTCAGAGGGGAGCCTTCAGCGTTAAATCAGAAAATGAATCTCAAGCACATACTTTTGTGCCTGGCACATGTATATACTCAATAAACATTGGTGTTGTCTAGCATGGTGGCTTCTGCCTGTAATCCCAGCATTTCAAGAGGCCAAGGAGGGCAGATAGCTTGAACCCAGGAGATTGAGGACAGCCAGCCTGGGCAACATGGCTAAACCTTGTCTCTACAAAAAATACAAAAAAAAAAAAAAAAAAAAAAAAAAACTATCCAGGCATGATAGTGGGCCCCTGTAGTCCCAGCTAGCTACTTGGGAGGTTGAGGCTGTTGTGAGCCATGATTGCACCACTGCACTCCAGCCTGGGCAACTGAGCTAGACCCTGTCTCAAAATGTAAATAAATAACAAAATAAATAAATAAAATATTACTTTGTATCATTGTTAGTTTAGATATTCCATGCCTCTCCTTCTTCCCTTATACAATACAGGAGAGCTACCCCTAATCTTATTCCCACTTTATAGGCCAGAAACTCGGGTGTCAGGAGAGACGAAGAGGTGTGCTCAATTTTTACAACTAGAAAGATAACAAGGAGATCAGAATCCAAGCCCACCCGGCTGCAATCTCCATGCGTACTTTCCACTCCAACTCGCTCCTGTTGGAGGGGACTGTAGAGGACCAGGCTATGATGACAGCAAGGCCGCGGAGCAGGACCGGGCCTCTCCAGCCACTGTACTTTCTCACGGCCCTGCTACCTGCATGACCGGTTAGCACAGATGTGCTCCGTGGATGCTGCTGGCATTTCAATAATGCTGGGATATTATGTGCTGTAAAAACAGAACATCATTGCTTACCAGGGGCTTATAAAAATAATTGCAATCCAGGCTGGCCTCTGTCACTAGTAATTTATCGCATTGCTCCTCTTTTTGTTAATGCAGTTTACACGAGTCAAACGAATCATATGTAAATCGGGAAGCATGTTAGACTTCAAGTCGAGAAGTGACATGCATAGGTGTGAATAAGATATTTTCGAATTTTTCAAATCCCAAATGGAGGTGGGTGATATGTTAGTAATGGGAGAGGGAGGTGCTGAGGAATGGGAAGCAGGAGGCCCTCCCTCTGGTCTGAGAAACCAAGGGTGACTCTCCATGCTTATGGTCCACACAGCGGCGGTGGTGGTGGCTGCTGCGGGGGCAACGTCCCAAAGTTGGCCTAGATTCCAGCTGCCCCTCACTGGATCACCAGACTGATCCCAGACCTTTAGCCTGACAGTCAGAGTCCCTCCTCCTAGAGCTCCCATCTTGCTCCTTGGCATCCTCCCATCAACCATCAACCTGCTATGCTGCTGTCCTGTGCTGGGCACATCACAGCCTCGATGCCTTTGCTCCCACCAGCCCCTAAGTCTAAATCACCCCTGCTTCCTCTTCAACATGCCTGCATTCTGGGAGTCCTCCTATACCCATTTGCCTCGCCTGGACTGAAACCCACTGTGATCTGTCAAAGCTCCCTTGGCAATGCCATGCTTTCTACCCAAGGGTCTGGAAGTTTCTTGAGTGCTCAGGCTGTGTGTTCATTCCTTCCACCATGGGTTCATTCACTCTTTGATTTGATAAATAATCCTTGAACATCTTCCATGTGCTGGATTTTGCATAAGCTTCTGAGACCCTGGTTCAGGTTCCCACCCTCACCTGCTCCTCACTGTGCAAAGTAAAATGCCTTAATGGTTAAAAGGAAGGAATGAACAGGAAGGATTACTGTTCATTAAATCCGCTTTTTGGCTCCTTATGCTATGCTGGGCCTTCTCTTTGGCCTCACACTCGATTCACCTGAGAGTCTTATGAAACATTACTTCTGCATTTTGTTGCTCAGGAAATTGAAATTGAAGATCAAAGAAAATAAGTAATTGAGATGATGCCACAGAGCAGGGACTCAACTTCAGTCACCCTCACAACTGCACCATGTTGTTTATTTAATAAAAGTCTCTGTTGGGCACTGTGGCTCACATCTGTAATACCAGCACCTTGGGAGGCCTTGCACCTTGGATCACCTGAGGTCAGGAGTTCGAGACCAGCCTGGTCAATGTGGTGAAACCCCGTCTCTACCAAAAATACAAAAATTAGCCAGGTGTGGTGGCGTCTGCCTGTAATCCCAACTACTCAGGAGGCTGAGAAAGGAGAATTGTTTGAACCCGGAAGGCGGAGGTTACAGTGAGCCGAGATCACGCCACTGCACTCCAGCCTGGGTGACAGAGCAAGACTCCATCTCAAAAAAAAAAAAAAAAATCTCATAAACCTACCTTTGCAATGAGTGAATGAATGATGGAAGTGCATACACCCACTGAGGACTTAATGAAAGGACATGTGGTCATTCATACTGGAGATGGAAGGAATGGGCAACATACAAAGGTGTGCTTGCAAAAACTGCTAAATAGTTTGGCCAATACCTTATAAGCCAGGTCTTCTTGTTAGGCTTTGGAAGGTTTAATGGAGAAGTCCCAGGTTGTAGGTCAGTTCAGTGAGTCTCAGATAGTGGTCTTCTAATGTGACTTCTGGATCTCCAATCGTTCCGGGTAGTCCCAGAACACATTTGGGATTCCAGTAGAGAAAAATACTATGATCACTCTTCGATGTGTCAACAGGCACACTAGAAAGAAGGAAACCCCTCTCTAAATTTAAGTACTTATCCCCAGATAATCAAACTTCTTGAGGGCAAAATATTTTCTCCCTGTCTCCCTGGTACCGCTGTATCTCTCAAAACATCTAGCATATATGATTCATTTCACACATTTGCTGAATTCCTGAATGAACAAAGGATTAAGATCCCACAGCAGTTCCTAATCTAAAGAAAATTACAATATTGCCCAAAATCTTGAAAATAATTATGAAATTAGCCAATGCACTTATACTAGCTAACCTTGTTGAGTGTCTATCGATTGCCAGGGACTGCTCAGTGAATACTAAACTGGTTATCCTCATAGCAAGCCAAGAAGATGGTCACCATTATTATCCCCATTTCACAGATGAGGAAGCCAAGGACAGATAGGTTTAATTATTGGTCGGATGATAATTAACAACGAAAGGTAGTAGAGTTGTTCATTCATTTATCAAGGATATATTGAAAGAGTGCCTGCGACTTACCAGATAGATCCTGTCCACAGGGATCCAGAGGGCTGAAGACATAGGAAAGGATTCACAAGGATGCAGAGATGCCCAAGATGTGAGCTCTGCTCCCGAAGAGGTTCCAGTCTAGGGTAGAAATAGGCCTGCGACAATGTTGGGTACGAGTCCTGATAAAGCTCAAAGCGAAGTGGCATGGGAAACCAAAGAAAAAGAATAATAAACACACCTGTTGTGAGACTTCATAGAAAATAAACATTTGAGGTCAGCCTAAAAAACGTAGCTATAGGAATCGTGAGGACAGGAAAAGGGGTGGGGGACACTTCCCAGCCAAAGGTTACACCCCGTGAAAAGGGGTAGATTTCTAAAGCAGCAGCTCTTACTCTGTTCAGTATGTTCACACAAGTGTGACCAGCAGCTTGCTCCCCTGCCTAAACCTTCCCTAGCTGGCCAGAACATCAGGAGGAAAGATCCGAACCCTCATCCTGACCTGCAAAGCCCAGCATGAGCCAGTCCTTGCACCTCTCTGGCTGCATCTTATACCACTTTCTAAATTGTGACCCCCCAACCCCAGCCTCACTAGCCCTCTGTCAGTGCCTAATACTATCCCACCCAAAACTGAGTCGCATACACCATAAGCAAATATTATCACACTGTAGGACTGCACGGTTTCAAGTTGGCAGGATGACTCCACTTCAAGGTGCAGTCAGGTTAGCGTTTGCTGTGTGGCTCAACTCCACGTGTCTCTCCTCGTTCTGGACCAGTGGGCTACCCAGAATGTCTTCTTTCCATGTCAATAGCAGAGGCACAAGAAGGTAAACTCCTCCAAGAAGGCGCATGCCAAGGCTTTGCTCATGTCACATCCATTAACATCCCACTAGGCAAAGCAAGTCACATGGCCAAGCCCAAAGTCAAGGCAATAGAGAGGAGGTTGTTCAGTCAACTGTGTAGGCCAGTGAGGGAGGGGCAGGCAGTGAATATTTACTGACCAGTTACCACCGTCTTATCTCAGGACCTTTGAGTGCTCTGTCCTCTGGTCTCTCCGCCTGGAAAGTTCTTTCTTCTCTCTGCCCCTCTCCCACTCACCTACACAATCAAGTCTTCCCTGACCCAACAGACTAAGTCAGGTCATGCTGTACTCATGCCTAAGAACACAATGCAATTGTCCCTCATTGCACTTGCCTTCCTATAAGGGCAGAGACCACATCTGTTCATGTTCATCATAGCAGCCCTATAGTCAGCACCCAAAAGCAGTCATTGGATGAATGAGCTCAATAAGTAGACTCATGGAGGATGTCCTCAGCCACATTTGTGCTATTCAGAAGTGACTGTGGCAGAGCATGGGGCATGGAACAGGGTGTACAGGATGGGAAAGAGAGGGCCACAAAGAGGCTGCTGCAAAGATCCTCCATCAGAGATGACAGTGGCCCATTCGCTCAAATTGCTCATTCATTCAAGCAACTGGGAATTACATTTGTCAGGCGCTGGGGACACTGCCTAGTAGCACTTACTCCCTGTGGGAAGAGTTCCTCTTCACAAGCAGCAGCTATCAGATGCTGCGACCTCCAACAGGAGGGGAGAGGAGAGAGAATGTGGACAGTGGGGAGCAAGAGAAAAATGTGGGAAACATTCCCAGGAATACACACATTCCCTCAGTTTGTGGTGGATGCCGTTGTTTAAAATAATGACATAATTACAGAATCAGTGCCATGAACCACCTTCCACAGGAGAGAATAGTACATGGAAGAACTTACTCATGACCAGGAAGAAACTTAAAATCAGGTAAGCTTGAAACTATGATATTGTTCTCAACAGACGGCACAGGGTCCATGGGGAGCTTGTGTTCCCTCAGACGCAGGATTGAGAATCCAAAGCCCCCAACATTCACCAAGATTAATTACAGCTATAGTCATACTAACTATCCATTATCAAGAACATACATTATTTCCAGCCTATCAACCATCATCCAAAGTGGACATTAATTGATCGATGAGGAATTTGATCCTCAAAAAAGTTATGTAACTTCTTTAAAGACATACATAGACTGAAAGAAGAACCAGGATTTGACCCAGGACTGTTGTGGTGGACAGCCTCTAAGGTGACCTCAATCCCCTCAGTTCCCCAGTGTTCTCACCCTGTGTAATACCCAGCCCTTGAATATGAGCTAGAGTTGAACTTAAGGACTCACTTCTCAGAAATAGAAAACTGAAGAAACAACAGATGTCCCTTCTGGTATTGGGTTCCAAAAAATCCTGTGGTCTTGGTCTCTCTCTCTCTCTCTCTCTCTCCCCCCTTCTCTCTCTATCTCTCTCTCTCCTTCTCTCTCTCTCTCTCTCCGTCCCTCTCCTCATAATGAGCAAAGAGAACTGCCATGTTGTGGGTAGCCCTGTTGGAAATGGACTAATGTCTGTGGCCAAAAACCAGTAATAACCTGAGGTTCTTGGTCCACTAGTCCATGAGGAACTGAATCTTACCAACAGCCATATGAGTGAGCTTGGAAAAAGAATGTCCCCAATCGAGCCTTGAAATGTTTGTAGCCCCAGCAAACACCTTGGCTGCAGCCTGAACTAGAGGCATCCAGCTAAGCCACACCCAGATTCCCAACCCATAAGCACTGTCAGATAGAAAATGTGTGCTGTTTGAAGCTGCAAAGCTTGGGGATAATTTGTTATGCAGCGGTAGGTAATTAATACCTATGTCTAATTCCATGCTTCCAACCACTAAACCAGCAGCTTCAGAGAGCCTTCCCAGTTATTACAGCCACTAACCCACCTACCCCTGACCTAAAAGATAGAGCAACTCAACAAATATACACCTAAGTTTTGGGCGAGAAAAAAATGTATATTAGAATGCACATCTCTAGCCAGTTCCTGTGACTGAACTAATTAGTGCAGTTTACTACCTGCTAGGGTTTTACGATCAAAGTTTTAATGAAATTATTGTTATTTAAAATGATTGTTACACCTTAGCCTGCCTCAGTCTGAAAGTTCCCTAAGGTGCCCAGCTCATTAGGAAAACCACAATGAGGAAGTGTGCTTCAGGAAGACCTTCATTCACTTCTCACTTTATACTTGAACATCACATGTGCTAGGCACCAGGAGGGATGACAGAAGAAACATACGTGCTATTCTTTTCAATCATATTTTAGGATAAGCACCCAAACAGATGAAGACAGAATGGAATTGACTAATGTGGGGGAATTCTCAAAGGCCTCTTGCAGAAAAGGGCTTACAGCTGGGCCTTCAAGAAAGAAAAGTGTTGGAAAGGACCAAAGTGAGGGAGGGGAAGATAATGTTCTTTCCAATTAATTCACCTGCTCATTGTATTAGTCTGTTTTCATGCTGCTGATAAAGACATACCTGAGACTGGGCAATTTACAAAAGAAGGAGGTTTATTGGACTTACAGTTCCGCATGACTGGGGAGGCCTCACAATCATGGCGGAAGGCAAGGAGGAGCAAGTCATGTCTTACATGAATGATAGCAGGCAAAGAGAGAGCTTGTGTAGAGAAATCCCTGTTTTTAAAACCATCGGATCTTGCGAGGCCCATTCACTGTCGCAAGAGCAGCACGGGAAAGACCTGCTCCCATGATTCAATCATCTCCCATCAGGTCCCTCGTACAACACATGGGAATTATGGAAGCTGCAAGATGAGATTTGGGTGGGGACACAGAGCCAAACCATATCACTTATTAATTCTACAAATAGTTTTAGAACGTCCTCTATCCCTGTCGTAGAGGTTACCAAGGATACAGAACAAAAGACACTATCAATATAAAGAAATGTAAGCACAATATTTAGAGAATACTTAATTGACCAGAAGGATTGACCAGAAAAGTGAAGAGAGATGGAAAAATCTCCCGTAAGATTAGTGGAATGGATTCTCAGTAAAAGCCTTACTGAGTAGCTAAGACTAGATATAGCCCCATCATAAGGGTGATCATATAGACTATCATCTAAACTAGGGCATTTTCAACATGAAAGAGGGCACCACTGATCATTACACAGTAAACTGGAAAAGTCCCAGGCAAACCAGAATAGTCACTTAGCTTTAAAGAATCGACAGAGGTTTAACGGGACCTCATATGCAGAAAAAACTCATGTGAGTGACAGCTCTGAAGCAGAAATTATTAATTGCAAATTATTGCAGAAATTAATATAATTATTTAAGTGTGATGATAATAAGGCTTATTACAGTACATGCTCAATGAATATGTGCTGAAAGGAGAAGGGAAGGGAGGGAAAGAGGGAGAGAGGGAGGTTGGTTTCCTAACAATATGCCCAACTTTTGGAAGATGGTTTAATTCTGTCAAAACTCCTAGAATTAGTGTAGCCTCTTAAAATTTTTGACCTTGATTTTGTGTTTTGATTGACCTTTGATGATTAGCACAACCATCGCAAAGATTTTTTTTATATAAGTGCAATCATAGTGTCCTGCAGCCTGGAACTCCTGGCCTCAAGCGGTCTTGTCCCTTCAGCCTCCCAAGTAACTAAGACCGCAAGCACACACCACAGGGCTCAGTTTCAAAGGTGTTTGATGATGAGGCGTTGGTAGAATGCAAAGGCCATGGGCTTTAATCCTCAACTTGAACTACAGTTCCCACATCATTATTAAGTTTCAGAACCTCAGTCTCCCCCATTGTAAAAGAGAGATTACAGCTCCTACCTCCAAAGGCTATTGTGTGGTTTAAATGAGATAATATTTAAATGCACGCAGAGTTCCCAGCATACAGTAACAGGTAACACATCTTCCCACTTTTTTCTATCTCTTCAAAAAGCTAAATGCGGTGTATGCTGAAATTACCCCGATATAACCCTAATGACTGCCCAAATTAACAGAAGCGTCCCTGTAAATATGAGGGACTTTTACAAAGAAAAGTGAAAATGACCAAAGACATGTGGTTCAGGAATGAAAAATGTCAGCTTGTTAGTCTTGAAAACACTACAAGTCTTCTGGAGCCAAGAATCTACAATGGTGTGCATATTTTCCCCAATGAATAAAGAACCAAATAGATTTTTAGAAGAAATTTGGATAATTTGGTCATTTGAACAACCAAGTCGAACAGGTTTTAATGGCATTTTAAGCCTTGGAAAATAAGACTCCTTAATGTAAATGCCAACAGACCCTTAACTATAGCAAGACATCCATTGACATAGTAATAGCTTTAAGAGGGAGAGTAAAACACCTATTTACATTTTGAGTACAAGCCTATTCCCAAAGCACATTCACATTTGAATCAGAAAAAGGACCAAGAAGCAACCTCAGGCTGACTGACAGACATCCTGGTGGCAGAAGGATGAACAGGGATCAGTCTTTAACACCACTATTAGTGATTGTGCTTCACTTAGAAATCAAATGTTGTTATAACCGAATTATACTTATTGACTTGTAAGGCCATTTGCTACTTTATATTTGCAGATGTTGCACTGAAACGAGTATGTTAAAGATGGACCCAACCAGTGGTTCTCAATCAGTGACCCACGGAGCACCAAACTAGCTAGATGTTCATTTGTTGGTTCTGCACAAAGTCCAGTGTCTAGCACGAAGAAGATGTGCAATGATTATTGCTTGAAAGGCAAAATTGAAAGAAAAGAGGGAGAGAGGAGAGATGCAGGGAGGAAGGAGGTATAGTCCAAAACCATGTTCAGGATTTGAAAGGACAGTTCAGAGGTAGCCTGGTTGACAGACCTACACTGCCCTGGGCCACTCACAGGTTATAGAAGGGAATGCCCCAGGAGTCTGCATTATCACACATCTATCTCGCCCAACTTGGAGGTTCAAATGGTCCTTGATTGCTTATTTTCTGTTAAGCTTTGCTGCTGCTTCTTCAAGTTCATGTGTGATGCAGAATATTCTTCATGGGGAAGGGGGTTCTGGTCCTGGAGAGGTGATGCCTACCTCCCTTCCCCACCATCCTCAGCACCTGTCTTGGTTCACTTCCATCATCTTTTGCCAGGGTGATGGCGAATATTTCCTAGTGTGTCTTCTTGCCCTCTCCAATCCATTCTTCACCTATCTCCAGTGTCAACAATCTACAACGTAAATTTGATATGATGTCAACACCTTCTACTAAAAGCCTGGTTTTTTGCTGCTTCTGCATTAGTGCCAGTGCCTATGGCATGACAGAACCTGCAGGACTCAGATATATGAGGGTGAATTCATCATGGAGCAAACTCTCAGCTACAGTTTGGGAAACTGAGTCCCAGAGAAGTGGAGTGATGAACACAAAGTCCCTAGACAGAAAATAATTAGCTAAACAGACACTGGGGCCCTAGACCCCCCAGCCCAGGCGAGGGCCTCTCCATCCAGACCTAGCTCCCTTAGAAGACACCAAATCCTTCCCAGAACCTGAGCCACATTCTGGCATTGCTGTGCCAGCCCAAGTTCTGCCACTGTCTTGAGAAGTGTCAATCTGAATCCCAAATGTGCCAGCCTTATTACCATCGTCAACAGACTTCTTAATGAAGCTGCCAATACTGTCAATGGCATCTTTTAATGACACTTCATAAAGAAAAAGATTTACACAACTCCTTCCTACATTGCCATGTGGGTCCTTTGCTTTATGCAGACTCAAAATGTTCTGTGAAAGAAGACAATAAAAACGGTAATAATAATAATGGCAATTATAATAACAGCTAATATTTACTGAGTTCTAGTCCTGCCCCAGGGAATATTCTAAGCCCATTGCATGTATGTGGAGTAACTGGTCCAAATAAATATGAATTTAAGGGATTAAAGCCACTGCATTTAAAATCCAATTGGAGGCCTGGCACAGTGGCTCATGTCTGTCATCCCAACATTTTGGGAAGCTGAGGTGGGTGGATGACCTGAGGTCAGGAGTTTGAGATAAGCCTGTCCAACATGGTGAAACCCCGTCTCTACTAAAAATATAAAAAATGAGCCGGGCATGGTGGCAGGCACCTGTAATCTCAGCTATTCAGGAGGCTGAGGCAGGGGAATCACTTGCACCCTGGAGGCAGAGGTTGCAGTGAGCCGAGATCATGCCATTGCACTCCAGCCTGGGCAATAAGTGCGACACTCTGTCTCAAAACAAAACAAAACAAAATCCAATTGGAGATATTCTCTGCCAGCCCAACACCATAGTCGACCATTTAACTTGATATTGATTGATTGTTTGATGCCTTGGTGGAGCTAATTGTCATTGCCCTTTCTCAACAGATCCCATGTAGAAATGCCTTGAAAAAATGTCCTTCTTCTCTAGTCTTGCCATGGAAGCACCAGTGGCCCCCCTTACTTAGTGATAGAAACGTAGTTTTTAAAACCAGGGAGCACAACTTTAAAAATACAAGCTTCTCACATTTTTATTCTGGCCAAACAGATCTCTGTGACGGCTATTCTCAGGTTAGAATGTTAAGAGGGAAATGATTTGGTACAAAAAGCTGATAATGAAAGGAGAGATGGAAAAAGGGTTAAAATAATGAACAGAGGGAAGAAGAATGAAAAGGAAAGGTTTGGGATCCATTGCTATTCAGTCCTGGATCCAGTTTGGGATTGGAATCCTTCTGTTTCTACTCCCTGAAGTTTGTGTGCATTTTGCTCTTGGTTTGGAGGAGGAGTTGGTTTTTTTCCCCCTCCTATGTGTCTCTTAAAGGGTTTCATAAAGGCCACTCCACAGAGTGGCCCCTATGAAGCCTGCCCCCGTTGGTAGGGTCTCTGTCACTGGAGCCCCGCATCTGTGCAGCTCCTCCACAAAAGCAACAGTGGGCTGCTGCTCCAATTTTATGAATCACTAAACTGAGGCTCAGAGAGGAAAACGACTCGCTCACAGTCGCTCACGGGGCTCCAACACCCACAAACGTCACTCAAACCCCACCTGCTTATATTAAATCACACCATCTAGGACAAAGCCATCACTTCACAAGTCTAAACCACAGCATCATGATGTGAAGGGGGACTCGAGGGACACTAAAACACACACAATTACAACAGCATGAAATAGCACACAGGTGGAAGGAACCTAAGAAAAGACACCAGGGCCAACAACAATTGTCTCAGCTGTGGCTTTATGAGTGACCTTTTTTTCCCCTCTGTTTTACAAAATGTTCAGTAATGTAGTTATACAGTATGTAAATTTATTTTAAAAGTTCATTCTCTCTCTTGTTTCATGGATTTCCCAGGAGTTTCCTTTAGAGTAAAGTAAGAAGTTAAAGACAGTAGGCTAGCTGCAGTGGCTCATGCCTGTAATCCCAGCACTTTGGGTGGATCATGAGGTCAGGAGTTCAAGATCAGCCTGGCCAACATGGTGAAACCACATCTCTACTAAAAATACAAAAATTAGCTGAGCGTGGTGGTGCCACGCTACCTAATTTTTTTGTATTTTATCAGAGGCAGGGTTTCACCATGTTGCCCAGGTTGGTCGTGAACTCCTGAGCTCAGGTAATGTGCCCGCTTTGGCCTCCCAAAGTGCTGGGATTACAGGTGTGAGCCACCATGCCTGGCCTCATCCAGTACTTTTAAAGCACCTACTATGTTGCTAGACCAAGGCCAGGCACTGTAAGGGGCTGTAGAAGCAGGACAGAATGCACCCATCTATATTGGAGCTGAGGACACAACAGACACAAAGCAAGCCCTTGGAGAAGCATCCGAGACAGTACAAAATTGAACGTCCACATGCAACTCCAGAGTGCCAAACTGCACGGCTCAGGCAACAGAGAATGGCGTTTCTCACCAGCAACCTGCAATTCTTCACCAAACAGGCCAGGCCAAGAGGTTCAAGTGGTTTGTGAAAAATTCTCTATTTACAAGATGCATCAACTCAGACTATGACTTCTTAGTGCAGTGTTTTTTTCCAACACCTCTTCCAAGCTCTCCACGTTGCATTGTACTAATCAGTAGTGATTTTGGAGTCTCTAAATGTTAGACTGTATAATGAAAAAGGGCAAGGATGTGTTTTTAAATACCAATGAATTCCAGCATCTTGGGCTGCCAGAAGTCTGGTCTCTACCTCCGGTTTCCCACCCAAGCGTTTGGGATTTGCATATGTCGGTAGGAAGCTGAGGAATGGAGGTTGGGCCCTCCTGTCCTTCCTCTTAGAGTCCCGAGGAGGTCAGGCTGTTGGGAAAGTGGCTCACCCTGGTGAGGGGCCACCTGGCTGTGATCACTCCACACTACCTCCCTTAGGTACCACATGGCTCTTTCACCAGCAACCCTGCCCTTGTCTGGCCTGGGCTCCAATGTCTCAATTCTATAGCAAAAGACTCATCCTGGAGGGTCTTGCAGAACACTTACAAACAATGACCAGATCAGATGAAGAATGGAATGAGAAAGAAAAATTTTTATTCTGGGGACAAACTGGAAGCACAGTCATTGTCTGTGCAGCTCTGAAGTGTCAACGTGGAGACTATTGCTACCATCAGTTTACTAAACAGTGGTCTTTGTCCAGGTGTTGCATGATTACCTGAATCCTCACGGCACCCTGAGGGAGACAGTGTTGTTAAACCCTTTTCTCCTAGCAGGAAACAGAGGCCTGGAGAGTGTCACCCACTTGCCCAAAGCTGTCCCTTTCCTTCACGAGGAGCTAGTGCTTGAGCTCGGGGTGCCTGCCCACCAGCCTCTGCCTTCATCACCAGGATGTCCTGCTGCTGGGTGCCTACAGACACTTTCCATGTGGGCCCAGCAGATTAATGAATGCCAGCTCAACATAATGGGTCTTGCGAGGTAGAACCCCTGGTCAAATGGTCCTCTTAGGAAACAAGGAAATCGACACAGTCATTCTTTCACCTGACAGCTGTTAGATATTCCTGGGACACCCATGGAAGGATGGCAGACTGTGCTAGGCTGGGCAGCAAGCTAGGGGAAAAGTACTAAAGAAATGGTGCCCACCCTCAAGAAGCTGGGAACTTGCAAAGGATATTGATGGACAGGTGCTGCGGGAAGAAGACCAGGGGCTCCTGGTTGTGTCTGGCCATCAGAGCTCCAGGGTCGTTTTCTACAGGTCCCCACCTGGAAACCTCGTTCTCCAGGGGTGGGCCGTGGGACTATGGATCCAAAGCTTCACAAACACATCTAAGTGCAGCTAGTTGGTGAACCTCTTGGCACTTGCTGAGGTTTTAATGATAGCATCTTCTCCAACATTCATGCTACAACTTAATCTCCAATGCAACAATATTGGGAAGTATGGCTGTTGGGAGGTGATTGAGTCCAAGGGCTCCACCATAATGAGTAGGATTAGTTGCTCTTAGAACAACACCTGACAGAGGGAATTTACCGCTTTTTGCCCTTCTGCCATTTGAGAACATAGCGTTTCTCACCTCAAAATAATGCAACATGGCACCTGGGTTACAAGAGTCCAGGACAGAAGACACAAGGCTTCTCATGGCCCCAGAACATCACTTGCACTGCGTTCTGAAGGTCAAGTAAGTCCCTAAGGCCGGCCAAATTCAAGGATAGGGGAATTAGACTCTCTATATCAGTAGAAGTAGACAAGTGTTTGCAACTATTTTTATTCTATCAATGTCCCCTAAAGGGTGACATTGGGGTGCAGTTATCGGATGGGTAAAACATGAGATACAGAGAGTCTTCCACATCCTTCTATGTCCACAATCTCACTCATCTTGTTACTTAATCCCTCTGAGACTTGGTTTTTCCATTTGTAAAATCAGAACAATAGCCCACCTGTAGAATGGCCCAGAGAAGAGTCAATGAATCATGTACACCCCGCTCCACTGGACAGACAAGTTTCCCTTGCTCACTCCTCCTGCCAATCAGGCCTAAAGACACCGAGGATGCCATGACTTTGCACAGAGCCACACTGCAGTCCAGGCAGAGCTGAGGCTGGACTGTGGGGGACTCTCGGTCCTCAGCCTGTGGTGTGCTCTACAGTGTAACAGGACATGAATTAGTTGTTTTATGAGAAACTCAATTTCCTTATTATGGGGCAAACAGCCACTGTTCTATTCTAACTAACTAGACTGATTCAATTAACAGTGCTAAATACAGTTCCTACTTGAAAATAACTTCAGTTTACTGCTTCCACAAACCTCATTACATTTGATTAAACAAAATACATAGTAATAGACAAGAGATGCTGCAAACTTTTGACCATGGCCCATTGACTCAGGGGCCCGCAGCATTCAGCAGGAAGGAGGAATTATGAGTCTTGGCCTTGTAGTTAGAAGCTCAGCTCTGCCTCCCAACAGCTCTGGGACTCAACTTAAACCTCCAGATCTCAAAAAAGAAGACAGTAAGAGCATCCACTTCTAAGGGTTGTCAGGAAGAAGAATGAGAAACACATTGTTAGTGACCGAATTTTGCCCTACTTCCAAAATTAATATGTTGAAGCTCTGGCCCCAATGTGATTGTATTTGGAGATAAAGCCAATAAAGAAGTAATAAAGGCTAAGGAAGGTCATAAATGTGGGACCTTAATCTGATAGGACTGGTGGCCTTCCAAGAAAAGAAAGAGACAGCAGAAAGCCAGCTCACTCTCTCTCTCTCTCTTTTTCTCTTTCTTCCTCCAGAACCACATAGAGGAAGGACCTGGTAACACAACAGAAAAGTGGCAGTCTACACGCCAATAAGAGAGGCCTCACCAGAAATATAATTTGCTGCATCTTGATCTCATACTGCTAGCCTCCAGAACTGTGAAAAAATAACTACCTGTTGTTTAAGCCACCTGGTGGTATTTTGTTACAGCAGCTGACTGATATGCACCTCAAGTGAGAGTTTTCATGGGCTTCTAGACTGGAAGCTTGCTGAAGGCAGGGATGGGACTGTATGATATGCAGTTTTGTTTCTCCTTGCCTGGCTGGGGCCCAGCATATGTTTAGTGTCAGTGAATGAACCAACAATGAAAGAAGGGTGTCAGCTGGAATTCTACTGGGCAAGCATGACAATATGGCTTCATTTGGTTGATCCAGTTCTGTTCAATTAAATACTTTTCGAAGTCTTCTTGCTCTGCCAAGAGCTGAGGATAAATAAAAGTGTAGTCTCTGTCCTCAAAAAGAGAAAGACGAAAAACACCCATTTATCAGAAAACAAGATAAGGGATGCTACAGAGAACTTTCAAAGTGCTCCGGGAATTCCAAGGAGGAAACAATAAAGAGTTCCCTAAGAAGAACGGTGAAGCTAAGTTTAAAGCCATTCTGATTAAGTCTAAAAAACAGTGAGTCACTGAAATGAACCAATGCTCGTAAGAATGCCAGATAAACTCTGGCAATCAGCTCAGTTCTGCAATTAACTAACCAGGGTTGTGCCTGCTGCAAATACGACAGAAATATAGCCACAGACTTTGCTCTGAGTGTATTTGTATTGCTGATATAGGAAAGAATTGTAGAGGAAGACAATTCCCAAATGGGGAAAAATGAGGTGAGATTCCACTGTCAATCCAGGTGGTCAGCACAGGAACACATGGGGACCACAGAAGATTTTGCTCGGCTCTAGGAAAGGGGCCCGGAATGTCCTTTCAGTTCATTGTCCACGTTTCATGTGAAGGTGCAGAGGCTAAAGCACAGAACAGATGAGCAGGGAGCATTACAAAAGCATGGTGGGCAGTGGGGCATTGACTCACCTCTCCCATCTCACTGTCCACGTGCTAGGAGCTGGAAATGGATGAGAAGGTCCAGAGACTACCCTTGAAAAGAATCAGGGTCTAGAAGCAACACACGTCTGAATCCTCCTTCTTGTCTCCTACAGGACTTTATCTTCCTGCTCCCTGCCTTTGATCAGTTATCTGATCGATCAGCCCATGATTCTGCCTTCTGTGAATGGTGTTACCCAAATCACCCCTTCCCCAAACCTGCATAGTCTCAGATTTCCTGCTTCCCTCATTACCTACCTCCACTCACTGGCCACATCCTCTTCTGTCTGTTCCACAGCCTACATCTCTCCCTTCTGCTTGTTTCATTTGCCACCCCTCTCATCTGGGCCGACATCATCCTGCATCAGGACCACTCCAGCAGAAGACTCCTACCTGGACTCCAGGGTCCCTGCATTGACCCTCGTATTTATTTTGGGTTAACACAACAAAGTACTACACACTAGGTGGCTTCACAGAAATGTATTATGTCACAGATCTGGAGGCTAGAAGTCAGAGGTCAAGGTGTCAGCAGGGTTAGCTTGTAGGTGGTGCCTTTTGGCTGTGACCTCACACGGGGGCTCCTCAGTCAGTGTGAGGCCGTATCCCAAGCACTGCTGCTTCTAAAGATGCCAGTTATACCAGCTCAGGGCCCACTCTAACAACCTCATTTTAACTTAATTAGTTTTTTTTTTTTTTTGAGACAGAGTCTTGCTCTGTCGCCCAGGCTGGAGTGCAGTGGTGTGATCTCGGCTCACTGCAAGCTCCGCCTCCCTGGTTCACGCCATTCTCCTCCCTCAGCCTCCTGAGTAGCTGGGACTACAGACGCCCGCCACCTTGCCCGGCTAATTTTTTGTATTTTTTAGTAGAGACGGGGTTTCACCATGTTGGCCAGGATGGTCTTGATCTCCTGACCTCATGATCCATCCACCTCGGCCTTCCAAAACTTAATTAGTTTTTTAAAGATTCCATCTCCAAAAACACTCACATTCTGACTCACTGGGTATTAAGGGCGTCAACACATGCATTTGGTGGGAAAGACACAATTCAGCCATAGCAACTCCTCATTAATTCATTCCATTCCAACCCCCAATGGAACAACAGGTCTCCGATGTACCACTGACCATGCCCCTCTCCAGACCAAATTGTTTCACTGCAGCCCCAGAAACTATACAATAACATAAAAAATTCCCCAGCAGGGGCTGTGATGGTATGTTGGGTACCTCTCAAACCTCAAAATACCTAACTTCAGCCTTTTGGAACTATGGGCGGGTTCCCAAACCACTCCAAATCACCTCTCTCCTCCCTGTCATTACGGTTCTCCTTATCTTATCAGGTCAATTCCTAAGCACTTCTTCTAGGAAATATTTCTTTTTTATTTTTTCGGACAGAGTCTCACTCTGACACCCAGGCTGGAGTGCAATGGCGCCATCTCAGCTCACTGCCACCTCCGCCTTCCTGGTTCAAGTGATTCTCCTGCCTCGGCGACCCGAGTAGCTGGGATTACAGGCATGCACCACCACACCCAGCTGATTTTTGTATTCTTAGTAGAGACGGGGTTTCACCGTGTTGCCCAGGTTGGTCTCAAACTCCTGGTCTTAAGCAATTCGCCTGCCTCAGCCTCCCAAAGTCCTGGGACCATAGGTATGTGCCACTGTGCTCAGCCAGGAGGTGTTCCTTATCCCACCGCATCCTTCCAAGACGGCTGGGTGGATCCCCCATAACTCTCCTCTTTCCCACTCTCAAGGCCTGGGTCACACCTGATTGTCATATTCTACTGACCCAAATGTTTTTCTCACTTGCCTTTAAACATAGGAACTATGCCCAATCCCATGGAGCAACAGTATTTGGTATTCCGTATATGCTTCAAAAATAAATGAATCAATGAATGGCATATCCATCTCTCCTAAAGAGAGAGTGTGGACTTCTTGAGGAAAAGGAGAGCTCTCGTTCATCTCTGTGTCCCCCGCTCTTTTCCAGAACCTAGCACAGGGCTCATCACTAAGCAGGTGCCTTCCTGACCTGGGGGTGAGGCTGACTTCCACAAAATGAAGGCAGGAGAGTGCAGGGGGGCCCTGCCGGGGAAGCTGGAGATCTATCCCCTGTATGTCTGATAAGTTTCTGTTATTTAACCAATTTTACATTATTCTTCATCATTTCTTTTCCCTAGCTAAACACTGAATTTACCTCAATTGTTATAAAAACAAACCTTCATTGTAAAGGAAAACAAATGCTTTAGAGGAAAGAGCATTAGTTTGAAGTCAAAACAGTTGGGGTGTCACTTTAGGAATCCACTTACCGACTATGTCACTTTGAATGTAAGACCCTTAACCTCCCACTTTCTGGTGCCTGACGACACGTAGTAGGTGCTGAACAAATGCTAGTTCCCTTTTCCTTGCCCACTACTACACTTTGAACTCTACCCTCACTTCCGTTATCAATAGGTTTCAGAGGTTTGTTTGTTTTTTGTTTTTTGTTTTTTTTTTTTAGCATGGAATGTTTATTAGAAAACATCCTTGGGAAAGGGGGAGATGAAATAGTGGATTTATAAAGAAAGACTCAAGTGCCATTCGCAGGGGTGATCTGAATTTGTCTAGAATTGATTGCCATTTTCACCTAAAAATTACCTGGGAAATTCAGGTAGTAGGAGTTCCCCAAAAAAGATTCTAGCTGTCAGTGACAACTGGCAGCATGTTTGTGCCTCTTTCAGATTCTGATGGAAAGTTCCCAATCTCACGGCTTAGCATAAAAATATTAGCACCTGTACATGAGGCAGTGTGGATGGCAGAGACAGAGCTCTCTCCAGATCTGATGGAGGTGTGGTATAGAGATACGCTTCCTGTTTTCCAAAATGTTTATCACTTCCCTGCACACAATAAAAACTAACTGGTTTTTGTTCAGAACCCTAACAGAAGGCTCTCTCTTTACCGGCTCCCGGACTCAGATGCAAGCAGACTTGTTGCGAGGGATACAGCAAACTAGGCTTCTGTTAAAACTCATGCGTAATCAAAACAAATTGAATATCCACCCTTATTTCCATAGGGAGTAGCACTATAATGATTAATGCTTGACAATGATATTTAATTAAAGCTTATTTACTTTATAAGTACTTTCCAAGTATTTTTCCTGTGGTATTCCAAGCATTAACATTCCAAGATAATCTAACATATCACAGGTGAAGACAAGGGTTATAATAACAAGAAGAAATGCACACTGGCATCAGGCACAGCCCAGAAACATTTCTTATAATGAAGAATATTTGCAGCATGCAAATTTAAAAATAATTTGATTCTTGAGGTCTGTAGCATTGCCTCTCCTTCTCTGTCTCTGTCCCTTTTTTCCCTCTCTCTTTCCAAACATGCATCACTGACACAAAAACATATCCTCTCGAAAATGTGTCTACAATTTTGTTTCCTCTGTTTTTGCTTTAAAAGCCCTCACCTGCTCCAACCCAGTCTCAGGCTTCCAACATAATTAACCTTGAAAATTTCAGCTTTGGTATGTTTCAGCTTAGAAATCTAGACAGAATCAGTACATATACATCCCTCACAAGTTTTAGAGAAGAAATTTCAATATTATTTTCAGGTCCTGGTATATGTGATGATGAAAATTATATTGTGAAATTCAAGTCTGGAAAGTATATCTTAGATCTTTAATATTTGTCCCCAAATTACAACCAACTGGATCTAATCTTATAGCACCAATTAACTGTCTTTTTTTCTTTTCTTCTTCTTCTTTTTTTTTTTTTTTTTTTTTTTGAGATGCAGTCTTGCTTCTTTACCCAGGCTGGAGTGCAGTGGTGCGGTCTCGGCTCACTGCAACCTCCGCCTCCTGGGTTCAAGCAATTCTCCTGCCTCAGCCTCCCTAATCGCTGGGATTACAGGCACGTGCCATCACGCCCAGCTAATTTTTGTATTTTTAGTAGAGACTAGGTTTCATCATGTTGGCCAGGCTGATCTTGAACTCCTGACCTCAAATGATTCACCTGCCTCGACCTCCCAAAGTGCTGGCATTACAGGCATGAGCCACCATGCCCAGCCCCAATTAGCTATCTTTAACACACTGAAATTGTCATTCTTTCTAATTAAATTTGATTTAACTTGTGCAATTTCTGTGCAAGGCATGACAAATCATTTATTCAGTTTAAAAAGAAGTTATTAATAGAAACTAGACTTTGGAAAATGCTCATATTTAAACTTTTTAATTTTTCTAATTATTAAAAAACTATAATGAAATAGAAAATAATCATTCATTCTCATTTACTACAGAAAGCATGAAATTCTTCACACTCTGCTTCTAAACTCATACCTTAAATAAACAGCAATGTTCTCATCCTTTGAAAGAAAACAAATTTTATGTTTGCCTGATGAGGACAGAAACCCTGTATCTTTCATGTGGAAGCCTCAGCACCGATTCCTAAGAGTGATAGTGAGGTGATCCATGGAGACGCTGGATGCCTGAGGCCCTGCGGAGTGCCAGGTGTCCTGCGAACAATTTCACAGGCATTCTTGACAATACTGGAAGTTCCCGCTTTCCCAAAAAGATCTCTGAAGGTCCTCATTCCTGATGAACTTACCAAGTTCAAAACTCACACGATGTGGGTCATCCTGACAAAGGTAGCAGGCATGTCATTTGCCCAGACTAAGAAAGAAGTGCCATGTAGCTGTGACATCCATACAATGTACAATTCTCTTGACAGGACAAAGTTGAAACCCTCCGCTTCATCTGTATTCTGATTGGCATGATTTCAAATTAAGACATGGTGAACCTTCATATTTTATATGGAACCACCTATGTTCTCATAATTCACATGGACATGCATCTCTTGGACCCACTCTAAAATCAGTCCCATTTTATAGATGAGGAGAGTCCTAAACAAATTGAGTCCTTCAGGCCCTGTGGCTACTCAGGTCTTGTGCAGTTCCAAACCCTAGCACCTCCTTCTATGCCTGGCTGCCTCCTTAGGAGAAATTAGAGTGCTGAGTACGTGTAATATACCCACGGTCAAGTCTGAGCTACCGTTCCCATGCAATAGGTGTAAACTCAGACAAGCTTCAGGAGTGTCACTGCATGGGGTCAAAGACCCATACAGAGGATGCTGTCGACTGTCCTTGTGAACCACATGTAGCCCGTCGGAAGTGTTCTCTCTATAGCTGTCAGTGACATTTGGCTTTTGAATCTAAGTTGGTAGCTTGAAATTAATTGAATTTATTTAAAACTATATTGCCCTCTGCTCTAAATGAGCTTATATGCCAAATGTGGTGAATTGCTTTCCTTTCTAATCACGATGATGAAAGTATATTTTGTTAATATCACAACAAGGTGCTCTATTGCTTTCTAACTATTTAGCCTACATGTGTACGTAAATGTTAAAGGAGCTGGGGAGGCATTAAAGTCATTCTTAATGCTTTTAAAACCAAAGGTGACATCCATATAGGCTGTTTTCTAATAAATTCTGATTTTTTTTCATCTGAGGAAAGATATATAATTGCTAAGTTTATGCAATTTACAAAGTATTTTTAGCCTCAGATTAATAAAACCCTCTTCAATGGATGGTCTTTGAACTTGTTACAAAGAGTTAATAACATAAGACAAGTGAAAAATAAGTGTAGTTATGAAACGCCTTATTGATAAGTTGAGACCAAGAGTTACACCAACAGAGAAACTGAGAAGGAGGGGAATGCTGATGAAGTTAAAATATAAACAAATATATACTGCCACTTTGCAGGATTAAGTGCGCTGTCTAAAAGAAAAATTTTAAAAAATAATTTAAATAAATGGTATAATAAGATCCTTTTAAGAGACAGCTGTTCGGAACCAAATTTAGATTCATGCTCTTTTATCCATTCTATGAATAACAACCAGCTTTTGTTATTTTCTTCCATGAAACCATTTTTTAAATAAATTTCAAGTGTTACAAATCACTCAGAATGTACGTACCCCTAATTCATGCGGTTTTATTGCCACTAAGGAAATAATCATTCTTTCTCACTTTGTATCTGTCTGTCTTTTTCTTTCAGTGCACTTCTTTATTGCGGGAGCCTGAGCAGTTCAAAGATTTTTAAAATTTTCATGATTAGGAACCCACTTTTTCAAATCAAAATGTTTTAACATTTTTAAAGGGGGAGAAATTTAACACTCTTGGTAACTAGTCTTCACAAAGCCTGTAACAAGTAAATTGATAGACATGCAAACATTGGTATATTTCAAATGACTCTTTATATGAATTTATGAAGCTTTAAAGGGCTTCATTTTGCAAAAAGCAATTTTGCAGGCCATTACTCCATAATACAGACTAGCCTCTTTGGCATATTTAAAGAAAAAAGAAAAAGTGTGAAACAGCCAGGATGTTGAGACTTAGTGTGGTATTGCCAACTGCACACAGGTTCATTCCCACCCAGTGTCTTGCTCAGGCATTTAGTAATGTGTTTTCCTAATGCAGGAATTGCACCTGACACACAAACATACACTATGGTACAAGCATATTACAATGCATTTGCTTTATTATGCACATTGTGAATATGCCCAAAGAGAAGTACACAAACACAGCCAAACACAGCCCTTCTGTCAGATCAATAACACGAAGTCCTCACTGTTATTAATATATCAGAGCCGTAATGATAAACTCTGACTGCGTGGTTGAACTAATGTTTTTCACTCATAGACAGCTTAACCAGTCCACTGGCATATTAGTAAGACCTGCTTACTAATGAATCTTGGAGCAATTATTTGTATGTTTAAGGGTTTGAAAGAAGAGTCAAGGAGTAGAAAGGCTGCTGTCCCACTTTACCTGGGATTCAGGGGGTTCCTGGCCTTGAGGCTTTCAGCATTAAAACTGAGAAAGCCCTAAGTAATCCAGGGTAAGTTGGAAGGAAGCTGGAAATTCATTTTGGTTTGAGCAAGAGACACAGAGAAAATGGATTGGGGAAACAAACAGTAATAAAAATGAACTGGGAAAAACAAATTACAAGCCTAAAAAAAGAAAGATTTGAATTTGTTACGTAACAAAGATGCTTTCACTAATTAAAGGAAGTTTACCTTTAACAGAGGCTTTTAGTCTCCAAAAATGGAAAAGTCCTCAGCATCCGAGGGGAATGCCAACTTCAAATGAATCTTAAGTTTTAATAATCACCTCACGTGAAAATTGGCTGTGTTTAATGTTACTTTCTAAAAAGAATGAGTTGGTTTCCAAACAAATACAATTTCGGTACTTGTTTTCTGATACTGATTTTCAACGTGTGAAATGGAAAGTTAAAAATGTTTTACTTTGGCTAACAGATTTTAAAATGATAAAAATAGCCATTGTATGAACTCCTGAACTGAAAGAACAGATTAATTTCATAAGAGATTAGAGTAAAAAAATGTTTTAAATTAAATTAAATTTCTACCTGAAATCAGTGAGTGATTAAGACAAAGGTACCAATGAAATCTGATGAAACCAATCCAAAGGCGGGCTTTTGAAATGTTACCCCCATAAAAAGAGCCCATAACATTAATCTCCCTGGATGCTTTCCATGTTCAATCAGTACAGAATAACTTTTAAGCATTTAGGACATTTGTTATGAAGTGCACTCTCTCTAGTTGTTCATATACACCGACTCACGATTCTAAAGATCTCTTTAGCTCCACATACAGAAAACAGACAAAGAAACAGACAAGAATAGAACAGTGGATGTTTTCAGGAGCCTCTGGGATTTGTGCTCATTACAGAGAAGAGTTTCAGGCCGGGTGTGGTGGCTCACACCTGTAATCCCAGCACTTTGGGAGGCCAAGGTGGGCAGAGCATCCGAGGTCAGGAGTTCGAGACCAGCCTGGCCAACCAGCCAACAACATGGCCTACAAAAACTAGCCGTCGTAGTGGTGGGCACCTGTAATCCCAGCTACTTGGGAGACTGAGGCAGGAGAATCGCTTGAACCTGGGAGGTGGAGGTTGCAGTGTGCTGAGATGGAGCCACTGCACTCCTGCCTGGGCAACAGAGCCAGACTCCATCTCAAAAAAAGAAAAGAAAGAAGAGTTTAATCAGGGACCTAGAAAAAGGAGTCAGCAGTAAGGATTGGAAATCCCCAATCATTTACTTTTATTTGTTTTTTCCCCTCATTACCCAGGCTAGAATGGAGCAGCACTGTCTCGGCTCACTGCAAACTCCGCCTCTTGGGTTCAAGCGATTCTCCTGCCTCAGCCTCCCGAGTGGCTGGGACTACAGGCGCATGCCACCTCGCCTGGCTAATTTTTGTATTTTTACTAGAGACGTGGTTTCACTGTGTTAGCCAGGATGATCTCGATCTCCTGACCTCGTGATCCGACCGCCTCGGCCTCCCAAAGTGCTGGGATTACAGACGTGAGCCACCACGCCCAGCCGCACACTACTTATTTAAAACTCAGTGCATGTGGCTGAGTCTGTATGTAATATACAGATACCACCATATCAGCAGGACATCCTCTTAACCCTGTTGCACATGACTGGAGGTTCAAGGAGGCCCCATAGTTTGCCTAAATGGAGCTGGAAAGTATGGAGTGGAAGTGACTTATAGACCATTGATGCAGCTGTCACAGGACAGCAGGCTCAAGGGTCAGCTTTTCGCCTTACAGCTGACAGGTGTCCTCTCCAGGGTCAGGAAGGAAGGTTTTAACTTTGGGAAGCAAGTAGGATGGAAAACAGATACTGAGTTCACACTCTGGCTCAACGTCTGAGTTCTCCAACTGGCTACTTACACAGAATAGACCAGTTATTGAACTTGTCTGAGCCCCAGTGCCCTTTTCTGTAAATAAAATCTCACATTCCTCAAAAAGTTAAACACAGGACCCAGAAATTCCACTCCTCTGAATAGACCCCATAGAGTTGAAAACAGAGACCCAAGCGGACACTTGTACACCAGTGTTCATAGCAGCACAGTAGCCAAAAGACAGGCGCAGTTCAAGTATCCATGAGCTGGTAAAAGACAGTCTGCCATGCAATAGAATGTCACTCAGCCACGACAACAAGCGGAATTCTGACATAGGCAATGACGTGGTTGAAACCTGAAAACATTATGCTAAGTAAAATAAGCCAGACCCAAAGAACACAGCTGTGTGATTCCACTCACCATGAAGTACAGGCAAATTCACAGAGACAGAAGCGAGACCAGAGGCTGAAGGGAAGGGAGACTAGGGAGCTACTGCTTAGTAAGATGTACAATTTCTGTTTGGGGTGATGGAAAATTTTGGAGCTAGGTACAAATTTTGGAGCTAGTTGTACGACATTATAAATGTACTTAATAACACCAAGTTGTACACTTAAAAATGGTTAAGATGGCAAATTGTATGTTATATGTTTTTCCAAAATAAAAATAGTTTTTAAAAACCCACAAAAACAGGAGCATCGATGCATAGGTTTCCGAGGAGAATGAAACCAGAGCTCACGTAGAAAAGAGTGACTAAGAGGAGATGCTCAACTAAAGTGACTGTCCTTTGCCTTTCTGTCCCCAGTCCATGCGGCACGTGAGCGCGGCTCTAGCATGGTGCTGGGAGTCCACCTGGCCTCGTGGCCATGTGCAGTGCTGAGCTCTTCAGACCAAAGCTGCAAACTCATCCCTGTCTGCAGAGACTGTGTTGCCACCAACTCAGAAGTTTAATTTCTTCAAGGGGAGAGGAAGTCTTGGGACATCAGTTTTTGACAAAGGCAATTAACAAGTTGTAGGCAGAGGAACTTCCTTTTTTCCCTAATCATGAGCTTTAAAATTCACTGCATCTAGAAAGAAACTGAATTTAAAATGCAATTATTGTGCAGTAATTAACTTTGTCCAAAGGAGGCCCTTTCAGAACTCGGTTTCTTTAGAGACACGTTATTGAGCCCAGTGAGGTGGTGTGTTTTTTGGGGCCTTTTTTTTTTTTTTTTTTTTTTTTTGCATTTTTCAATAAAGTATTTTTATGGTCAAATTGGTGGATTTTTTTTTTTAAGTCTGATTTGATATATTTGGGCTCTTTCCAAGAACTCTGTCACGGTGTTCAGAGTTTCAGCTTTCTACTTGTGGGGAAAAGAAAAGAGTCTCATTTCTATAAATCAAATGTGTTTGTTGCCACGTGAAACAGCCTCTTGGAAATCTGCCTCCAGCAGCCAGTTTAAGACAATGGCAGCAACAATTAGATGTTGTCCTTGCCCTCTTTCCAAAATGGACAAATTTCACCTTAAAACTGCGAGAGCAGCTCAGTCCAGAACAGAGCATTGTGCAAACCCCTGGCTGAAATGGAAAGGGGCCTTTGACAATGGGGAAATGTGGTTAAAGGGCCAGCTGCCTTTCATTCACCTGTGTGATGTCAGTTGAGATTTCTTACTTTTCTTTTCTTTATTTCTTTTTTTTCCCTACACACAGTCACCAGGGAGGCAAGACGTCCGATAAGAGTAAATGCTCACCGTCCCAAACATGCAGGGTGCAGCTAGGCAGACACGTGCTGAGGGCCCACACCTGGATCAAACCAAAGAGAAACAGCACAGCTAAAGCGGACCTTCTCTCCTTCTGTTTCTCTCTGGGCAAATATTGGAAGTGTGACTTATTTTTAAAAGACTTTCTCAAATGTTCTCTTTATGCATGTTTTTCCATATGCATCTCTAAATAATGCAAAATTTAGAAAGAATAATGGGGCTCTGTCCTTGAAAATTTCACCTCGAGGGGACATTTTGAACGTGTTGAAGGCTTGGAATTCGGGGCTAAATTTTATATGGCCAATCTCATTTCCATCACAACATAAAGTAAGTCCAAAGGGACAGAAACTGACCCTTTCTCCTTCTCCCACAATATCCCAGCTCTGCAAAGCCAAGGTGTTACTGGATTCTGCAGAAATTACCGGTTACTTTCACGCATTTGGCCAAGAGGAAGAAAGAAAATGAAAGAAGTAAAAGAAAGGGGAGAAGAGAGAGAGAGAGAGAGTGAGAACCTCGGCAGATATACGTTGGCCCTGCCAATGACTCTCTGTTTAACTTGTAATCAAAACAACTCAAACCCAGTTACTGTTTGCATATCTGCCAAGTTTCTCAATTTCAGCAGTCGGCAGCAGGCCCTCGGTATGACAGGCTGTCTTTCAGATTCCAGTAGAATCTGCCAAAGCCCTAGCACAGAGGCAACTGGTAAATTAAATGCCAGCGAGCACGGGCATTCCTACACCTTTCCTCTGTGCACACAAAGCCGCGTCCCGGGCCCCTCATCCTGGCAGAGGCTGTGAAGACCAGGGATGCCCACATCCTGGCCTGTGCCCACACTCCCTTCCCTAGGTCACTACAACCCCGTGCCTGCTGAGCATTAGTCAATGCACGGATGGGAGCAACAAGTTTTCTTTTTAAGAAGAACCTGGGGTGGAGAGTGGGGGGGCACCATTCTGCCAGTAGATGAAAAACAAAATACTCACAAATCAAATAGACTCAGAAAAACTCACTTTCAAGTGCCCAGAGATATCATGCAATCTATAGATAACGTTAGGTATTCAGATTCACCACAAAGTGTAATTGAAAATAAAATAGACATTAAATGCGTAGAGGCACATCTTTAAATCTTGCATCCTAAAAGCTTCTTGTGAGCTAAAGATAAGGCTTCTCTTTTCCTAGGAAAGAGTAGGCTTCTAAAAGCTAGTTGATTCTTCAGGTGAGGGGTAAGCGCTTAGCTACCTTCGCAATTATCGGTGCTGATTAGCATAACAGATATTAATGAATAAGCATTGTTTTGACTGCAACTTTGACTATAACCTGCTGATTTAATGACTCACACTAAGTTTAGGGAGTGCGGGCTGCAGTCTTAATTATGAAAATGTGGCCGAGCTCCTGGTATCAGCTGCTAGCGTAAAATATCAAAAACACGTGGTGAAGACAGGAGACAAGTTGGTGGGTCCAATGGACACTATATATATGAGAATGATCTCTTAACTTCACCACTTTATCAAAATCAGCTTCTACACAAAACAATGCATTTTTAAACAATCTTTTAGAGTGGTGTAATTTGCCTTCATACCTGGACTGACCTGCAAGTGAAGGCTGCCAAGGAGAGAGACCAGGTCTCCTTAGCAGTCACCTGGGTCGTGTGTGCAGAGGGTCTGCGCGCGGCTTTGTTGTCCCTGAGAACATTTGCAATGTCCCTGTCTGTGTGCCCGTCCGTAGTGTTTCCACATGTGTCTGGACGACAGCCCCAAGCGTGTGGACGGAAGTCAGGCAGTACTTCACAAACAGCCAGACAGAGCACCACCTCTTTAGAGCAGCAGGTGAGAGGGGCCTGTTGGATCTGGCGCCCCTTTTATTTGCCGTAATTTGGCAGGTACTGCTCCGCGCGGCTGCAACACTGAGAAGGTGAAGCCCTTTGATGCAGCCTCTGATAGGCGTCAGGCACAGCACACCATCAGGGCAATTCTAGCCTCTAAGCCTCGTGATGCTTTCTTTTCCAGGCTCAGGAGCTTCCTTTGAGAGAAAACAACATTAAGCCTAATTCACCAACCTGCAGATTTTCTTTCCCTAACCTAGCAACATTTTCAAAAGAAAACATAATTCTAAATGGTTCCAAGGTTTAACAGTGAGGTCAATTACCTGGTGGACATTTCTGGAGATGCAGCCACCATGAGAAAGCTGCTAAGAAATTCTGGTCGCCAAATTCTAATTAGCTGACAGGCAAATTCCTGTTAAGTTTCTGTTTTTCCTTCGGAGACGCCATGAATGGGTCTGATCACTTTCTGGGAAATTGTAATTGTGCATGTGTATGTTTGGAAAAGGGAGGCCTTCCAGTCCAGATTCTGGTCTTGGTATTTGCAAGGCCAGGCCTTCATTCTGTGCAGAAATACCACGTTCCTCCGAGCTGGCGTCTTGACCCCGGTAGCAGCCACAGCCCAAGGCCCGCAGCACCTCCTTACAATCCCAGTTTGCTGCCGGCACCTAATTGCTATGCTAATGCCCAGAGCTGCCTCAATTTGCAATTCTTCCTTGGAAATGGTATTCAGATCCCTGCATCCCCTCTCTACTAAGAGAAGGGCACTGGGAGATTTTTTTTTTCCCCTTCGCCTGGTCAAACAGGTAAAATAAACTTAACTCTGGTGACAGAAGACACATGTCCCCTCCCTGAGGCCTTCTTTGGTCTGAACAGGAAAGCGGAAACCTGGCCAAGTGAAAATACTGATCTTTCCATTTGCAGATGAGGAGGAGGGGCTGGGGGAAAGGCCAGGATGCTTTTACAAACTGTTGTTCTCAATTATTAATTTCCAGCCCTTTGTGAAAACTCAGGGTGATGCGGTTCCAACATCTGTACTTAGAACTTGGGAGGAGGCTCCCCTTTGCTTAAGATAACCCCTTTTCTTTGTATTTGAAAATAAATGTAAAGTTTACCTTGGGAACAAATGATTAATGAAGTGTTTTCAATGTACCCCAGCTGTTCACTATAATAGAAGAATAATTTGATGTTTGGGGTTCTGAAGCCATTTGATGGCAATTTTTTTTTTTTTTTTTTTTTTGGAGGGGGCTGAGGGGTGGGGTGATTAAAGGGTTAATATTCAAATCGGAAATTTGCAAGGCCTGCATAATGGGAGCGCCACCCTCATAACAATAGGAATTTTTAACAATATCCAGCCTTGTTAGCAAGAGAGTTACATGCATTGAGGGCAATCAGTGTGTCTTGTCAGTTTCTTTTTATCTACCATCTCCAACCGCCGAGGAGCCGAAATGAAGCACTTTGGAATTATCAATTTCAGCCACATTTGCATAACAAAGCCCCCGAGGAAGAGGCATGATAAATGTGAAGGACCCCTCTTGGAAAAGGAACTGTCAACCGCGCCCCGAAAGATTCTCCGACCGAGCGCATTCTCCCGGACTGCAGTCAGCGAAAATAAAATGAAAGCATTAAAGAAAGTCATTCTCTCAGAGAGAAAAATCTCCCCCTCTGCACAGAGAGAACTGGATGAAATGACATTATGCATATGAAAATGTCCAGAAAGATGTTTGATTTATGTATGCATTAGATGCAAATTCCATTACGGTGCGCGCGCTGTTGTGTGATTTGGCGCTGAACACATCAGCGCCCTGATCAGATCTGATCTCATTAATTCCGACAAGGAGAGAGAGAGGGAATTGAGAAGAATTTATGGCCTGGACACTTGAAAGAAGTAAATTGTAATTCTGTTTAAAGCTGTAGCGAACCTTTTAAACACCTTTTATTATAGGAAAGAAGCACTCACTTTTATAACACTGTAAGGACTTACTTAATCTTGCACTGGGGGCACTGGTCTTCATTTAGGGGAAAAAAAATCTATGACCTTGTTTAGGGGAAAGAAAAAAGAAGACGAAAATGTCTGTCTTGAACCAAAATTCAGGGAAAACAATAGTAGGATCAAAGGAGAAATGATACCTCTGTGAATAATTGGGTAAACGTTTGGTTTTAAGGAGTGTGTGTTTTGTTTTGTTTTAGTGGCTTAATATTTTCAAATAAAATACCAAACAGTGAATGGATATTTTTATGGGACTGGGTAACAGATTTACATTTTAAAATGTCTTTAATTGCATTACAGATAAAAGTGCTACTAACAATATATGACGGGAGATGCAATGGGAAAAGTTATCTTTTGAAACCTCCACTTATTAGAACTGCTTTGAAAGCACAGTCAATTTGAGACCAATATGAATAATAATGATAATAATAATAACCACACTGCCAAAATAGTCTTAAGGGGAAATATATTTTTACAGGGAAAATCCCAGATTGTTTCTCTCTATCAATAATGATTCTTATCTTTCTTTTGCTCCTGAAGAAGACCTTAATAAGTCGTTTGCTCCTTTCAGGAGCAATAATCACCCTTCATGGGTGAGATGTCCTATATTTACTTGAAAGCCAAAAGTGTCTCAATATGTTATTGCATCAAGGAATCATGGTTCCTCCCCCAGCATTCATGACCCCCTGGGGTGCAGCTTTGCCTGCTAGAGTTGCGTTTCCCTGCGCGTCTTTCATCTTCGCCAGCTATGATTAACTGTCTTCCCAGGGCCGGAGGTGGGGGCAGAGACTGGAGTCGGAAAACCTTAGTTACCGGATCATGTTTGATTTTAGATGGAAATGAAGATACCGAGGCGGCGTTCTCCCCCAGTGCAGCCTACAGCTTCCCGGGGTAATCCACTCCAATAGAAGTCATTGTTGGGTTTAGCAAATGTTTATCCAAATTGATGCAGCAAACTTACATGCGAACGCAGATAAACAGCGACTCGGAGGGCAAAGGGTTTCAGAACCAGGTGAACCTGTTTAAATGTCACATTTTGTCAAAGGCTAATCCCCGTGTCGTTCCTCATTTCCACCCAAACCATAAAAGTATCTCATGTGTGCTGTAGATATAATTATAGATGGAACCTGCATATTTACACTATGCATCTGTGTCCCTACCCTTCCGTGCTGTATGTTTTAAGGACACGGGCAATGCGTAGTGGCTATTGGTTTGCCCACATTCCAATGCATAACATCGGCAAATCAGGAAAATAATTGGGTTTTCTTTGAGGAGAGAGAGAAGGGGGAAAAATCCTTCTTCCTGTGATGTTTTAAAAATTCAGAATTTCCTCGTTTATCTCCGTGATAGCTCTAACCACACAGTTGAAAGGTATATTTAGACTGCAGAGACTGTATTTTAGAATGTGGAATTTCAAGTCCTCTCACTTGGGGGACTTGAAAGAATTGTGCACATTTTGAATAGCCTTGTCTCCGAGTAAGAGGAAAAAGAACTTACCTTGGCATTATACTAGTGAGATTTTGTGTTTTTTGCAAGGCACTTTAGTGTGTCTGGGTGTGTGTGAAGGCATGCGTTGAAATACAGAGCCAGTTTGTTCACCTTCAATTAAATCCTCCCTCAAATACACACGGAAGGAAATGTACGTATTATATTTTATAAATAATAACGCTTGGGGGTCAGCTTCCTCACAGCTTCACATAGTTGGCCAGACCCTAGTAAACGTGTCTCTCTCACACACACACACCCAGTGAATGGGTAAGGCTTGGTGATTAAGGTCGTGCTGTTTGTTCATCTCTGCCCTGGCTAATGTGATTGAATTGGAACAATACCTTTGAACTCCTTGGCTCTGATCTGCATACTAATTGATCCCAAGTCCTTGACAATGACCTTAGCCGCCATCCACCCATTCCTGCAAAGGCTGCTCGGCCCTACTCAAAAGTTGCTATCAAAATCCAGCAACAACACAAAAAGTCCCTTTATAAAGAGCGTCTTTGAGCAGTGTGTTACTCCCTAGCTCCCCCTGCGAGATGCTTTCAGAAATAAAAAGTATTTGTCCAGGACTGGAAAACAGTTTTGTCTAGGAATGCTTAAGCTTCTATGGGGTAACCGCAAGAACAAAGGGGGAGAAATTCGGTTGTCAGAACTTACCCCCGTGGTGATAGGTAACATCTTCTCCTAAAATAAAAATCCGTGATGACAGATTCTTTGCAAGATGTTTCCCAAAATTGTCTTTGAGATACCAGAAGCCTGCACATACATCTCACTCTTCTAAAAATCAGTGGACAGGATCAGATCCTGCCTTTATTTAAAATTTGACTATTTTGTTCATTGTGAATTTTGGTGCATTCATTTTATTTTTTTAAACGTTGCATCAAATTATCATTTTTCTTAATTACTGGCTTTTTGGCACTCCAGTAAATTTTGCACCCAAGGTGCATGCCTCAATTCTGTCACCCAGATCCCAGCGCCCCCAGCATCTCTGCTGTAATCTTAAGAAAGTTCTGAGGAAAGAAATTCGAACAGTGGAGAAAGTATATTTTTCCCAAATTTACACATATTTACCTATAAACTTAAGTGGGCACAAAAGCAAGTGAAAGTATAATAATTCATGGGGATTCGCATATCTCTTTAAGGTAAAAAGGGGCTGACATATGCACACACACAGTCACACATGCAAAGAAATTAAAGACAAAGCACCACATCGTCGGTGACTTTTAAAATTGTACTGTGCAGTAATGAATTAACCAGTAGCTAGAAGGTTTCCATTAATAAACCAAAGTTATATTCTTTGTGTGGCCTTGAAAACAACAACAAAAAAAGTCTCTTCTGGAGAGAAAATTTATCAAACGAGTTTATTAAAAGCAATGGTAATATCAGTCCTAAAGCAAACACTTGAACAAAATAAAAACACGAAAACCTTTTCTCGGATATGAAATCATCGATTATATTGGACTGCAGCGTTTTCTTGAAATCTGCCTGAGGGATAAATTGGAGGGGGCCACCCCATTTGGCTGTGAATAGAATATATGGTATTACTAGAATAATTCATCAACTAAAAACAGGGACCCCTTGTTCACCTACGCCAGCTTTACCTGGGCCCACCTTGCTTACAGCAAAAGAACACAGGTGCAAAACAAAAAGCCCACCAATTTTCTCTGATACCACACCACCCCCTAACATCCAACACTCCTCTTCCCATGACATAGAGGTCAAACACTGGTCCTTGTCAGCCCAGGGCAGCCATGAGTCACCAAACCACGTCCACCGGCGCACACAGCTTCCACGCTTTTTCATTTTAGTAAGTAGACACTTTTCTAAGAACACGTTGTTCTAAAAAAGAAAGAAAAAAACTGTCTGTAATTTGTCATGAATTTCAATTACCAAAAAACTTTTGATTTTTTTCTCTTTTTAAAAAAAAAAAAAAAAAAGATTGGCATACCTCCAGGTTTTAAGAATGTAGTTAACGCAGAGAATGACAGAAAGATAAAGATGTGTGTGTATGTGTGTGTGTGTTTGTGTGTGTAGGAGAAGCTCCGAACATACGCTGTTCATATAGGCCTAGCTGGGTTTGAAGACCTGAATAAAGGTTCGTGGCAACATGGGTGAGAAGGAGCATTTTGTATTTATGTGGAGCGGATTGTTCTGACAGGTTCCACAGCATTTCCCAGAGCCGACATGTCACAAACGTGACTTGTGGCATCCCAGGGCTGCACACACACACCAGGAAGCCGGTTTACACTCACCAACTCACGGCACATAAAGGGTTTTGGAGAGGAAATAAAGACTCATTTTGCAATTGGAAACTACAAGGGTTTTTTTTTTTCTTCTTCTTCTTCTTTCAGATACACAGAATACTTACCAAACGGGAGCAGAACTTTTTTTTTTTTTTTGAAATGTGCAACTGTGTGAAACTTGTCTGGTTTCAGATTTACACAGAAATTTGGAACCATCTTGTTTTCATCCAAACAAATTCAAACTGAAGAACCTCTTAACTAAGCTGGGAGCATATTTGCACTAAGAAAACTGATGTTCCTAATTCATTAACCTACAAGCATTTGGTACCAGTGGAGCTTACTAAATGTGCACAGCCCAGTGACTTGCTTTTTTGTTCTGTTTTCTTGAGGGCTGACTCTTTATTCCCACTGTCCTAGGTATGAAGTGGAAGATAAAAAAACAAAATCAGCCTGTTATCTGTTCTTTGGTCTTAAGGACCTATTTCAGCTTTCTGAGGCGCTTGGTATACAAAGGTGAAGCTGAATGCATGTTTACCATATAAGCAAATATGTAAAATTAGAACCCTTTAAGTTGTAACATGAGACAGTATATAATTAAAATGCCAAACTGAGCAGTCCAGATCATTCCAGCAGGAGTTCAGAGGTCAGAGGAAGCCAAATAGTGAGAAAAATCACTCCTTCTGGCACAGCACCAAATAATTGCAAATGAATTTTGCGTCACTGACTACCTCCATCCTCTGTACAATCCTGCATGCTGGCAACGAGCACAAAAGATACCATCCCTGTCCTCGTGAGGTTTCCAGTCCAGCCATTGGTGGGGCGGGAGATAATATACACCACGCCGCATGGGGATTACACACTATGGGAAAAAATAAATGACGAAAGGAAATGTGGAGTCCTGCGGAGTCTCAAGGCGGTGTGGTGTGTTAGTGTTGTGCACACGGAGGTTAAGAAAGCACTCATACGATAGGGGAGGTTTCAGTAAGGACAAAAAGAAGCAAGGGAAGAAGCCACATGTCCCTCTGGGGGAAAAGAGATCCAAGTAGAGGGAAAAGCAAGTTCAAAGCCTGGGGCAGAGCCTGCTCGGCGTGTTCAGGAAGAGCGGGGGGGGGACATGTGTTTGGAGCAGAATGATCAAATCAGAGGGAGGCGGAGGTGGAGGAGATCACGCAGGAGCTCGAAGGTCATGGCAAGGACTTCGGCTTTTACACCCCGTGAGATGCAAGCCAGCAGACAGCTTTGAGCTCGAGGCATTTGGGAAGGGTAAATGCCAAAACGCAGGCTCAACCACCAGTTTAAGAATTACACGTAAATGTGACCTGCACAGGTCGCATGGGAAGCTGTTTCATAGACTAGAGACTTTTTTTTTTCAGTTTACAAAAAGAAGATAAACAACTATGCAACAAAGAATTAAAAAAAAAGACTGGTGTGTTCTCCAGTTTTTCATTACACTCACATGCAATACATTCATGTATTTTCCCATCTACGATGATGATTTTTAAAAACTACATTAATGCAGTGGGAGAGAAGAAACAAGCAACAGATCCTTACTGTGCCCACTGTGGGCATCCCTTTATCCTCCTCCCCGTACCCCTGGAAATGGCAGGGCTCCTTGGAGGGCCTTGCAACAGGGCACATGTGGAATGAGAGGCTGACAGTCTCCAGATCTCCAGAGTCCTTACTGCTCCCTGGAACCCAGTCCATCAACAACCTAAAACCAAGTTGACCAACAGTCCCTGGCTCTGACTCATACCCTTCCACTGAACTGGATCGAACCTCAGTTTACTCATCTGTAAAATGGTAGTGTTAATGCACATTCTGCCTACCTCCAGAGCAATGGGGCACCCAGAGGAAATAATTAATATGAAATTGCTTTGGCAGATAGAAATGTAACAGTATATTTATGTAATTATGTATAATTATATTATTCGTTTTTTTAGAAACAGGCAGAAGTAAGAAAACTAAACATGAAAACTAAACAGCCTACATAATCTATGCTGATTATATGTGTACACACACACACATACATACATATATATACTCACATATACACAAATAATTACAATTCCAATTTTAAAACATATACATACAAAAACATTTTTAAAAAAGCTACTTATAGTTTCACCACCCAGAGAAAATCAGTTAACTTTTCATTGTATTTTCTTCCAGTTTTTATCTGTTTAGAATATAAATATAAATATCTACATAACTGTTGTTTTGTATTTATGTTATTATTAATATATATGTACCTAAAATATGACATGACTATGGCTATGGCATTTAATATTAGCCACAGCTGTACGTCATACTATAACCATAGCCTGTAACATAGCATAGCCAAGTTGTGTCCTGTTATAGGTACAGTGTATAATATAATGATAAATTATTTTATGTAGTTATAGAAATACATTTACATATATAAACAATGTAGATTTACATCATTCACTATATTATTATAAAATTAATACCAATTTTTTGTTTAAATAGATAAATCACATATATTGTTTAAAAGAAAAATCGGCAGTACAAAAGTGAAGTGCACCCTATCACTACCATTTTCCCTTCAAAAAAGCAATAGCATTTCCCATTAATGAGTGGTAACATACTGGGCACACTGCTCTGTACATTTTTTTTTTTGGAGACGGAGTCGCTCTCTGTTGCCCAGGCTGGAGTGCAGTGGCACAATCTCGGCTCACTGCAACCTCCGCCTCCTAGGCTCAAGTGATTCTCCTGCCTCAGCCTCCCGAGTAGCTGAGATTACAGACATGTGCCACCACGCCTGGCTAATTTTTAAGTTTTTAGTAGAAATGGAGTTTCGCCATGTTGTCCAGGCTGGTCTCCAACTCCTGACCTCAGGTGATCCACCCGCCTTGGCCTCCCAAAGTGCCAGGATTACAGGTATGAGCCACCATGTCCGGCCTGTGCTTTTCTTTTTTTAATTAAAGATGCATCTTAGAGATCATTTCATGTCAGCAGATAGATAGATCTGCTTTTTTCTTTTAGTGGCTGCATGGCATTGCATTGTAAGAATATTTGACATTTTATTTAATCTACAAATGTAAGTTAGATCATTTCCAGTTAATCACTATCCTAAACAAAGCCAAAAAAAATCACATTTTTGTGAATTTCTGTAAGCACCTCAAAAAACTAAAGTGCTAAGGTGGAACTGCCAGGTTAAAGAGTATGAATCATGTCAAGTTCGACACAAATCCCCAATTTGTTTTGCAAAGCGGATGCACTAACTGACCACTCACACACACCACATCTACGAGGTCCATTTTTCCTTTCCCCCATTGCCATTTGCATTTTCCTTATTACAAACATATTGAGAATCTATTTTAAATAGTAATTTGTTTCCTTTTTGCCAGTTGTCTACTAAAGTTCTTTCAGTATTTTTCCATCAGATTGTTTTGCAACATTAATGATTTGCAGGAGCTCTTTATATATGAAAGAAACTAGTCTGACGCATATCACATAGGTTGCAAGACAGGAATTACAAATGTATAGAAAGAAAACTCCATCAATCTACTTTTTGAACTTCTGGATTTTGCATCATGCTTAAAAAGTCTTTCCTGTTAATAATTCCAATATTGCTGCTGGAGAAATCACCCTGAAGAGTCACAAGGGCTGCATCAGGGAGGAGGACAATTTTGTTTTTTCAGACAGAGTCTCACTCTATCACCCAAGCTGGAGTGCAGTGGCACAATCTCCGCTCATTGCAACCTCCGCCTCCCGGGTTCAAGCTATTCTTATGTCTCAGCCTCCCAAGTAGCTGGGACTACAGGTGCACACCACCACACCCGGCTAATTTTTATATTTTTAGTAGAGACAGGGTTTCACATGTTGGCCAGTCTGGTCTCAAACTCCTGACCTCAGGTGATCTGCCTGCCTCAGCCTCCCAAAGTGCTGGGATTACTGACATGAGCCACTGTGCCTGGCCAAAGGACAGGGCAATTGGTAAAGAAACAAGGCACCTTCAGAGAAGGGAGAGAGGACCAGCGAGGCTGGCTAACAGGTTGAAGGATGACATGAGAGGAGGCTAGAATGGGAGACAGATCAGGGAGAGCAATCTGTGCGAAGAACGAGAAACCTACAAATAGTTTTATTTGGTCAAGGAAGGAACTTCATCTGATGTATACTCTGAAGACACCACTGCAGTATAAGGGATTCATGAGTGGCAAGAGAGGAAGCGAAGAAATCTGGAGCTCAGGTGACTGATGGCGGCATCTAGGCAGGTGGTGAGAAGTGGGTGGACTCATGCACCTGTAATAGGGACCAAAGGTGGGGAGCCTGCCACAAATGCAGGTGGATGGAGATTCCATTTAAGGTGGCAGGAAAAGCTGAGGTAATGGACGGTACAGACCACCTGCTCACTTTTGGACGGGACAATCTCTAGGGTCTGTGAGAAATGCTCACAGGGGAGGCAGGAAGGCAGGTGTCTCTATGAAGGTGTTGCTCAGAAGACAGCCACAGAGGGGCTCACCCCTGGAAAACGTGCTTCATTGTCCTCAGGCACAGGCTCCTCCTCTGCAAAATGAAAGAGATCACTTGCAAGGAGACAATGACATAAGCCACCCAGCCAAGGGCCTTGCACGGAGTGGGTGCCCCCAAGGTGACCGGATCTCCCCGATCTCACTCTGCCACATCAAATACGCAAATGCATGTGGGTTGCTCCGTGACCACAGAAACGTGCACCTTGTAAACTCCAGGCCCCTGCCGTGCCCTGAGGATTCAAGGGTAAGGGAGGCTCAAACCTTGCCCTCAGGGACCACTGGGTCCAATGGGGAAGGACAGTCAAACATGTGATGGGGTAATCAATGGGATACAATCAACCCGGAAAAGCTGGACATGCAAGCTGTAAGGCTCTCTGTGTAAAGGTTCCAGGAAAGTAGAAAAAGGCAGAACTGTGATCCACTATTGGGGCGGGGAGGATAAACACACAGATGACAGAAAAGAGGCAATGCTGTTTTTACCTTCATCAAAATTTAACCCACAAGGTCCTATTCCACAGTTTGCAAAGCATTTTCCCACCAGTGATTTCTTTCAATCATCTGAAGGGCCTACAGAAAAGAAAAATTAGAGGTCACTATCCTGCTTTTATAGGTAGAGAAACTGAGGCACAGACAGGTGTGATAATGTACATCACCCATTCAGACCTTGTTCCAGACACCATCCCGCCACCCAGGAAAGCAATGGATATATAGAAAAAACTTAGGAAGATCTCATAGGAGATGGAAAACCTGAACGAGGGCACTAGAAATGGCCATTCTGAAAACCAACAAGACAACAGAAAAGCAAGTTTTTCTACCAAATTGCAAAAGGGATTCAGACTCCACTGGCTTCTCTCAGCCAGGAGACATCCTCAGTTCCTGCCCATCACGGTAACTGTCAGGGCAGCAGCGGTCACACGGGCAGGACCCTCTATCACCAACGAGCACTTAAGGCTTCTCTTATGGCCTAATAAAGTCACTCAAAGAAGAAGAAGGTACAATTAAGCAATAATGACGCTGGCAGAAGTCTTTCCGAGATGCATAATGGCATGTTAAAGGCTCAAGTCTTGACCCTCTAGTTGGCTATTATGAGGCTGGCGAAGACAGATAAACAGATCATTACAGCTCCTATAAAGTTCAAAAGTTAATTTAAAACACTACTGTTCATCACGCTTTAGGCCTGCCTCTCCCACTCATAAAAACATAGCGCGGCTTGCATGAGTCTTAAAAGATATTTCTATCTTTTATTTTTTTTAACATTTTGAGAATTTAGGTTACCATTAGGAACAGTGAAACTAAAGAAGTTGAGGTTGGTTTTGTCTCCAAGAATCCCTGACCCATTGGCTCTGCAAGAAAGACCACTCCTCCACCCCCACCCCAAAGCCCCACCCACCTACCACTCATGCATCACCTTCCCCAACTTAGGCTCCTGTGGGGAAATCCCTCCTTAACGTAATTCCTGATTGAAGTAGTGATGGCTTCCTTCTCTGTATGAGTGCATGAGTGTGTGTTTATACGTGCTGTTTGGTTGTGTGCAATTGTGTGTTCACTTGTATGAGTGTGTTTTATATGTATTTATGTACTTGTATGAACGTGCTTATGTATGTTTGTGTGGGTTTGTGTGTCTTTGTGTGTGTGAACATTTGCAAAATTGTGTATTGAGGGGAAATAGATGTTGAAAAGAGGGGATCGAATGAAGAAGAAGAGAGGTGAGTACTGAGAAATTAAAAATCAGAGAATCTTCAAGGCTGGTCTGAGGCCTCTGCATCCCAGAAAGCAAATCAGAATGCCCAGGCACTTTTTTCCAGTAAATAATTATTGCGTGTCTGTTGCAGGCACTGGTGCTACAAAATGGGCTTATATTCTCTTTGGGAGAAGAGAGAAAACAAAAATGCAAAGATACAAAAGAACAAGGTCATCTGAGTTTTCAGTAGGTGTGAAGAGGGAAATGATGCAGCATGATTTGGTTGAGAGTAGTTGGATAGTTAGGATAAATTTAGATCTCCTGGTTAAGGGAGTAGTGGCATTGGAGGTGACACCCCAGTGACAAGAGAGACCCTGGCAAGTGGAGAGCAGAGGTCAGAGTCCCAGGCTGGGAGCAGCACGTGGCTTTAAAATGAGCACAAGCTTGGAATGTTTATCGAGTTTTATAACTCCTCTTGTTCCTTTCACTGTTACCTTCCACAGCCTTTAAAAATTCTTTGCTGCTGTTGTTTTTGCTAATAGTGAGCCTGATCTCTTTTGTACTACAGAGAATAAACAATTTCCATTACCAAACGTGTTCCGTGTGGTATAGGGGAGCCAATGACAATTCCAGAGCAGACCTAGGTCAGCATTGCAATCCAGGAAACTCACCTCTCATACCTTTCATGGAGCATAGCCCAGTACCAGGCCTGCTGTTAGGAGTCTTCAGAGACCTGTTAAATTATATTCCTGCCTTACATTGCAGAAGTTCTGGGTTCATTTCAGGCTCTTCTCTCCTGCTTGGCAGAAACTGAACCATCAGCAGTCAGACAGAGAGAGAGGAACTAAGACAAATTAAGAGAAAAGTAATCGCAGGATACAAATGAAGGCACCTTTGACTGACAGAATGGTGTACTCCCCTGAGCTAGTGCGTGGAGAGTCAACCCCGTGTCCCTCAGGAGGTGACATAGCGTTTGTGGAGGAGGCTGCCACCCCCACATCTCCCTGGCTGACATGCCTCGGCAGAGACACTCCGGAGCACACCCTGCCTCACACTTCGGGGCTCCTAGAAATACCTGGCACTGGAGCCAGCATCCCCTCAGGTGTGGGCAAACCGCAGCCAATCAGGAGATGGCATGATGCTGACTCTTCTGGATGCAAGGAAACTCTGGGGGCGGTGGTCCCAGGTTCTTCCCAGGGGCTCCCAGGCTAGACAAGGCTCTCCCGAGAAGGATGTGGAGTGAATAGAAACTTTAAGGGCCTCTCAGAAGAGAACGAGCTTGTTGACAACTTGAGAAACTCTGAAACTGTAGGCAAACATTGATGTTCCCAGGCATGGATCCTAGGAGAGAATCTAGAGTTTTCAACAGATTCTCTGAGGAGCCTGTGATCTTCAAAATACAAAGAACGTCTGTAGACATTGTTCTCTTAGCTAATGAAGACCCACTCTCCTCAACCTCCCCTCTTAGAGATTATTTTTCTTTCAAGACCAAGACCCCTTGTGTCTCTCCATGAAACCTTTCCTAATCATCCCATCCTTCTGTCTTTGCGTTGACCCAGCACAGAGTTCTCTGGTGTCCACCACTCTATATGGTAATTGATTATTTTCGAAGACCATCTTCCTCCTCAGAATGTGATCCCTCAAGGACCCCCACCATATTTTACTTGCACTTCCACCCCTAGGGAGTGGTGGGGTGGAAGTGCCCTACACTGCCCTATGCTTGCTACATGTTCAATAAGTGTTTCTGTGAATAAATGCATTCAATCCTGCTTCAATAAAGATACCATTTGGATGAACCACCCTGGACTTGCCTGTCCTCATCCAAAGACATCAGAATAAACACTCATATGTGGCCTCCTTGACTTTGAAGAATAGCCAATGCCCTCACTGTCTCTGGATGGGGCGTCTTTGTGGCACCTCCCTGGACTACCTCAGGGCTTTTTCAACACAAAGAATCCTTACGCAATTCCGGCAGAAGTTGTGGCACATATGCTCCTTAAAGGTCAAATTCCTACCTTCAATTGTAAATTAGAATTGGATTGTTAAGGAGGTGGAAGGAGGTGTCTTGTAAGTGAATTGCACTGGTGTTAACTGAATCCTGTCCTAGCAAAATGAACTTTCCCATCATGTTTGTTGCTTGAGACGACAGGTCTGGGGGCCATGGGTACTGTTTATCATCACCAATAAATATGCCTACCACCGTTGTCATTCCTTTGCTCTGCTAGATGACATTATTGGCTTAAATTCTTCACTGCTCCCTGCTTCCATGCCTGTCCCATGACCTCCTCAAGGGTAGAATGGACTTGACTTTGATCTTGGCCATCAGATTTACTTTGGCTGATATTGTACGGCCAAAAGTGACAGCATGCCAGTTCTGAGCCTAGGCCCAAGAAGCTTCCTATATTTCTGCTTGTTTCTTGGCTCTTCTGCTACTACCAAGAGAAGAACATGCATGGCCTGGAGGAAAGGAGTGGGGCTGTCCCAGCCAACCCAGACCTGTGATGAGAGGCAGTGCCACCCAGCTGATTCCTGAATGAGCCACAGATGCATGAGCAGTAAACGCTTCTTGTTGTAAACCATAAGATTTCATGGTCGCTTGTTACACAGCATTGTTGTTGCAACAACTAAACTGATACATCCCTGATTTCTTAGCCCATTTAGGCTGCTGCAACAAAATACTTAAGACTGGGTAATTTATAAATGGCATAAATTTATTGCTCATGGTTCTGGACCCTGGAAAGTCTAAGACCAAGGCATCGGAAGATTCAGTGTCTGGTGAGGGATTGCTCTCTGCTTCAGAGACTGTGCCTTCTTGCTGCAATCTCACATGGTAGAAGAGAGGGGAGTAAGCACTGTGTCCTTACATGAGAGATAGAGGTAAGGGGCTCTCTCCAGTCTCTTTTATAAGGGCACTAATTCCATTCATGAGAGTGGAGCCTTCATGACTTAATCATTTCCCAAATATTCCCACCTCTTAATACCATCATGCTGGGTATTAGGTTCCAATATATGAATTTGGAGGAAACACTGACACACTGACATGATTTGGGTCTATGTCCCCACCCACATCTCATCTCGAATTATAATCCCCATGTTTCAGGGGAGGGACCTGGTGGGAAGTGATTGGATCATGGGGGAGTTTCCCCCACGCTGTTCTCATGATAGTGTGTCCTCATGAGATCTGGTGGTTTTAAAGTGTTTGACAGTCCTCCCCCACCTCTCTCTCTCTCCTGCTGCCATGTAAGATGTGCCTTGCTTCCCCTTCATCTTCCACCATGACTGAAAGCTTCCTGAGGCCTCCCCAGCTACGTGGAATTGTGAGTCAATTAAACCTCTTTCCTTTATAAATTACCCAGTCTCAGGTTTTTCCTTATAATAGTGTGAAAACAGACTAATACAGACACCAACATTCAGACCATAGTATCTCAATTTCTTTTTCATTGCTATGCAACAAATGACCACAAATTTACCAGCTTAAAACAATACAAATTAATTAATTACTCACAGTTTCCCTCAGTGAGCAGTCCGCTACCAGCTTGATGGGTCCTTTTCTTGGTCTTGCCAAGCTAAACTCAAGGTGCCATTGTCAGCCAGAACTGTGATCTCATCTAAGGCTCAGATTTCTCTTTCAAGCTCATTGGTTGTTGACAGAATTCAGTTCCTTGTGGTTGTGGGGTTCTGCTCATGTCTTTGTCCTCTGCTGTCATCCATAGATCCATCACAAAATGGCAAGAAGATTCTTCCAGGGCAGCAGGAGAATCTCCGTTTTTAAAAGTTCACAGAATCATGTAAGGCATACCTAGGACCATCTCCCTTTTGACTAACCTTAAGTCAACTGATTGAGAATGTTAATTACGCCTATAAAATTCCTACATTTAGCAGTGTAACCTCCTCAGTGAAGCAGCATTCATTGTATTCACAGGCTCTGTCCCATTCAAGAGGAAGGAAGTTTACAGGGTGTGTATGTATGCCAGGAGGACGGGAATCTTGAGATACATCTTAGAATTCTGCCTTTCATAATCCTCAGTATCTAAAGATATGCAGAACCATGCTTTCACCTAGCCAACTGTTGTTTGTGAAAGTTTTATTTTAGTGGTCAAAGGGTACTTCCATCTTCAAATGTGAACAAAGTTTGTTGTTGGTTTTTTTTTTCCCTACATCTTCTCCCATGGGAGTTTGACCACATGAATTTCTAGGCTGTGGGAATACCCAGCCTGCCCCCAGAGACCAAACTCCAACCCCAATAGATCTTTGCAGGAGTTCAGGGAAATTCAACAGGCAGAGAGGGCATGGAACACCTGAGAAAAAGGTATCAGAAAAATGTGGATCCTGGAGCTCAGTAAGCCACATCCCACAAGGATTAGAATGCCCTGGGTTTGGTCATTCCCAGCCCCAATAGCTTTTCCACTACATTTGGTGACATCAAAGCTAGTGGAGGCAGAGTAGATCTGATTTTGGAGTCAGAGATAATCCCATCTCCTGGGTTTACAACATTCAAGTTACAACCAAACACATTAGACACACACACACACACACACACACACACACACACATGCACACAAAGGATGGGTTCCTAACATTTCTATAGTAAGCATTGATTTTTGTGTGTGTGCTCTGGAGTTGGGCATCCACGGTTTCATCTTGTCTCCACAACTCATTGACCTTGGGAAAGTCATCTAACTTCTCTGCACTTCAGTTTCCTTACCCATAAAATAACAAAAGTAATAGTAGAAATAATAACAATAATAATAACAACAAGAATGTCTGCTACATACATAGAGTTGTAATGATTAAATGAAATAATAGATGCGGTAAGACTGAGCAATCTTTGGCTTGTACAGAGATCTTGATCAATGGCAAAAGTGAGATTTCTGTCACTCACCCTTCCTTCCTTCCTTCCTTCCTTCCTTCCTTCCTTCCTTCCTTCCTTCCTTCCTTCCTTCTTCCCTCCCTTTCCCTTTCTTTCTTTCTTTCTTTCTTTCTTTCTTTCTTTCTTTCTTTCTTTCTTTCTTTCTTTCTTTCTTTCTCTCTCTTCCTCTCTCCCTTCCTTCCGTCCGTTCGTTCTTTCTTTCTTTCTTTCTTTCTTTCTTTCTTTCTTTCTTTCTTTCTTTCTTTCTCTCTTTCCTCTTTTGTTGATCACAGTGTCACACCATGCTAGACACATTGAGAAAATGTAAGTAAACTATGACACAATCCATACTCTCAGAGACATGAAGTTCAGTGGGGGAGACAGAATAAAAGAACTACTTCAATATAATGCATTGCATTTTATTTATTTCCCTAAAGAGAAAGAAGAAAAAACTTATAAGCTTAGAATAATTCTAGGAAGGTAAATGAGTAAGGATGAAAATTTGGAATGGAAGAGAAGACAAGACAAAGAGAAAGGAGTGAAGAGAACCCATTAATTCTATATTTGCATCTCACGAAACTCTGTTCTTGCTCCTGGCTTTCATTTTAAATGAAATCCTGCCATGAGGAATGTACCAGTGGCTTTGGGAGCACAAGAGATGGGTCACCTCTGAGCTGTGGAGGTCACTGAGGAGGGTGTCCCACAGAAAACAAGGGGGATGAGCTTCCACAGCTTAAGGGCTGTTTCTGGAACCTCTTTGTTTATCACCAGCAGTACATAAACTTGAAATTTTAATGCATGTTCAATTAAGATGCAAATGGCTCTGTCCAAGTGGTAAATGCAAAGGAAAGACCAGGGTGACAGCAGGGACATTATTCCTTCCCGCAGCATTTCAGTCTTCCCCAAATCACAGCGATATAAGTTCGGGGAGTGAGCTATCACCTTCCAATGTGAGTAATGAGGGACAATTCCCCATAGTTTTCCTTGTGGGCTGGATGGAAAATCCAATTAGTTATCTCTGAGGACAACAGTAAATATTATCAGGACATAAAATATTGCGGGCTTTTGGAAAGAAAATACAGTCATCTAAATATTGATGATTTTCAAGTGGGAATCCGAATTTTAGAGCAGCCGCTTACAGCGTTACTCACTTAGTCTTTTGGTTCAGAGATGCATGGTTGAGGGTCCAGTAGGTTCAGTTTTGTTCATCTGTTCCTGCATCCATTTATGAGATAAACAGGACCAGAAACCACCTCTCTACCAGGTCCTGTGTATGGGGCTGGAAATTCAAAGATAAATAAGACACAGCTGCCGTGATTAAAGACTGCACAGTCTACCGTGTGGATCAAACACGTACACTGGCAATTTTAATTTTAATTTTAACAGTGATCATTGTTAGGGTAGGTAAGCTGGGGTTCTGAGGAGGATCTGGCCTGGGCTGCCAATCTAGTAAAGTGTATCAGGGAAGGCTGCCTGGAGGAGATGCCATCTAAGACAAACATTGTGCTCACTTGTTTCTGCATCCCTGGCATTTGGCACAGACCTGCCGCCAGGCAGGTATGTTCAACATATGATCGTGTATAAGAAAAGGATTGCTTAGAGGATTTAAAATAACTCTTTGTAATGGCTGTAAACTCAAACACCTCCTTCAAGGGCCAAACTGTTATCTTAAATAAGAAAAAAAGAGAAAAAACAGGTGCAAGACACCAGGGAGGGCTGGGGACCGCAGCTGTGTGTAGACTGCCTGCTCCACATAACAGGACCAAGAGTTTCCATGTACAAATGCAGGCTCTGTGTTGCCACAGCCCTCAATGTATTCAGTAGAAGTTCAAACTCTAGGTTTGTCTTGTAACATCTCCACATCTGTATATGTCAGCACCTTATTCAAATATTTAAACATCCTATGAGGGCTCACCAATAGATACCTGTGGTGCATTTGTGGCTCATAGGCTGCCAAATTGTGATTTCTGAACTAATTGAGTCCTAGGACCTTAATGGAAGTTTGGTTTATGTCACTGAATTCGATATCCCAAATGAGTGAAGCACAGAGACTGGGGACACTGGGCGCACATAGGTTAATAAACACATCCCTGCTCATCCACATCTTTCCACACAGCTTCATTGAATAAAAAAATAAATGGGGCCACATGCGGTGGCTCACACCTGTGATCCCAGCTCTTTGGGAGTCTGAGGCAAGAGGATTGCTTGAGCCCAGGAGTTTGAAACCAGCCTGGGTGACATAGCAAGACCTCATCTCTACCAAAAATAGAATAAAAATTAACCGAGTATGGTGGTATGAACCTGTGGTCCCAGCTACTCAGGAGGCTGAGGTGAGAGGACCACTTTAGCCCCAGAAGTAGAGGCTACTGTGAGCTGAGACGGCACTACTGCAGTCCAGCCTGGGTGATAGAGTGAAACCCTGTCTCCAGAAAAAAAAAAAAAAAATTGATGAATGAATGGATGAGACAGATAGTAGAGCCAAGGAAGGGGTTTTAGGCAGAGGAAATCACATATGTGAAAATGACACAAAGGGACAAAACACGACTATTCAGGAAACTGTTATGATTACAAGTCCTACGTGGGAAAGGTGTTGGTGGCAAGTCAGAAAGGGAAAGGGACTGTGTTGTGAGCCTCAAATGCCAGGCCAGGGCCTATGATCTTTACTCTGCAATTGCTTAGCGAGAACTCAGGCAAAACTCTCAATGGTTATGTGACTGCATTTCCCCATCTGTGGAATGGGGACAACAGGACTTCCTATCTCCTAATAGTGGTTGTGAAATTCCCACGAGTGGATACACTGAGAACGGGACCTGACATACACCAGGTGCTCAGTACTGCTCAGCTGTCCTCGGGATGATGTCAGTGCACCTGCCCGCCTCTGTCTCAGAGCATGCTGGGAGCGGAGCCCATGCCACACCAACCCGTCCTCAGACTCAGAAAGTAGCCAGGCAGGTGACAACATGCCAGTGGCAGAGAATGTCTCCTAGTGGGAGATGCGGGGTTATTTGCGAAGGTCTCCTTCTTCTTTCTGTGTGATTAGTGAGCAGCTGATAGAACAGGAGGCTGTTCTGCGTGGTGGCGCTCTTGCTGGGACCATGAGCCGGAGGTGTAGGGAGAGGGGAGGCAGGATGATCCCTTTCCTGCTGGTGTCACACTGGGACATTTTGATGCGTAATTTGGGGATTTGAATTCATGGATCACAGGTGTCTGCGAATCCCAAGTGCTGAGCCATGGAGAGAGGAAACCTGGCCTTCTCAGTAAACACCTACAGAGAAGCACTGGAGAGTTAATGATGCAACAGTTCCAGGCTCTGCTCGCCTGCGGCGGGGGGCCCGGTAAACACACCGCATCCTCAGGCCAGTGCTAAAGGACAGTTGTGATGATCTCATTGTCCAGAGGAGGAGACGGAGGTTCTGAAAGTTCAATGACATGCCTGATGCTACCCAGCAAATAGGTGGTTGAGCCTGACTCGAAGGCACTTCTCATTGCCTTTCTCACTATGGCTGAGAGGAGCAGGGTCCTGGTGCCATCCCCAGCAGGTCTGCCCTACAAAGGGCTTAGGTGAGGAAGTGCTCCGATTTAGTTTAGAGCTGGATGGAGAAATACAGCTCTAGAGGAGACAGCAGAAGCAGCCCATTCCGACACAGAGGGGTGCATCATCGCAGGCAAAAAGTGCCTTCACCTCGTGAGACAGCTGCTCGTACTCCCTCCTCCCCATAAATAAATAAATAAATAAATAAACCAAGAACAAGGGGGGAAAAAGTTTCTGACTTTCCGTAACCTTTTCTTAGAGTTCAGGTTATTTCTTTAATGCATTTGTCTGCTTTAAAATTGTCTCCTTAGCCTCTCAAGGGAAACCAATATAATACACCATCACATTTCTCACCGGAGAAAAAAGAACACTTACTCTTAATAGGTGGCAATTTTGCCAGATGTTATTGACATGGTAAGTGCGAAATTTCCGTGATACTCAATGCAGAGTGCAGCAGATTAAAGAACAATGAGGCACAGTGCAAAATGAAGTTTCAAAAGCCGCAGTGTCAAAGTCAGGGAAGGTGTGAAAAAATTACATCTTCACAACACTATTAAGAGCAAGTTTACTAATTACTCTATCCGGCACAAATTTCAAAGTAAATTCCCCAAGAGTAGGGAAAGTTTTGCAAGTGTTATTTTTTTCCCCTGCTTGTCAGCATTTTATTTTTCTTGGCAGCAGAAAGAAAGAACAGAGGGTCTGGGCTGGGTCACGGATTCCTTCCCCTCTGGTGCAGAAGGACAGGAACTGGTGGGCCAACTTCAGAAAAGCAGAGGCGATGCGCCTTGACTGACCTCCTAGACCTCCTCTGGCTGATAGCAAAGCTTTGTCCAGTGCCAACCAAACAACAGACCAGACTTTATGCTGGAGGCAGAACAGGCAGTAAACCCACACAGCAAACCTGTGAAGCAGGGTTCCTTCCTACTCACCTCCTAAACCTGATTTGGAGAGGAGGAAACTGACGCTTAATGAGGAAAATTACGTAGCTCGTAAATCTCAGACCAGGGTCTTAAAAGCGGGTCCTGTCCCCCACATCTTATCCTCTGCTCATTTTTTTCTAATGCACCAGTGGATTTTAAATTGCTTTTAAAGCAGAGAAACTCCTTTTCCAAATTGAAACCTTAAACAAATATCCAAAATATGAAACCAATAAAAGCCAAGTTATTCCACTTGGGGACAGGGCACTAAGATTGCTGGGGGAGCCCAGGTTTCCCTTGCACTGTTCTTCTCTCTTCTGTGGGTGTGCTTTTGTGGACTCTACGGATGACCCACCTCTGCAAGTATGAGCATGTGTGAGTGTGGGTGCACACACGCACGGGCTCACACACATATACACACACATACCTGTGAGGGGAAAGGGCCCATAAGATTTAATCGAAGAGGTTATAATTCTCCCCCAAATTAAAAAAAAAAAAACAACTCCAGCACATACATTATATAAGTCAACCCTGCTGTGGAAGTTCCCTGCAAACAAGTTCCACCTATTTGTCAAATGCATTTAATTCATTTATATCCCGACCTTAACAAAAACCACAATGTGGTTCTTGGAACCATATAGCCAGTACCAACTATTTTTTTAATTAAACTTTTTCTTTGGACATCATTGGAGATTAGGATGCAGTTGTAAGGAGTAATACAGAGATCCAACGTGCCCTTCCCCAGTGCAGTGTCCTGCATAACTCTAACATCATAACACACCCAGGAAATACACATTCATACAACCTGCTGACCATATTCAGATTTCCTCCGTTTTACTCATTTGTGTATACGTGTGTGCAGCCAACTTTTTTTTTAAATGAAATGTTTCTCAAGCAAGCGAATACCAGTGTAAAACGACTCTCATCCCTAGGGAAAAACCAAGAAAAAAAGGTGGAATGACCCATTTTGTTCTGAACACAGCAGATCTAAAAGGAGCCTTGACCCAGAGTAAACTGACTCCAGACTCCAGCATGTCCAAAGCCAGAGCATGTCCGTGGGGGCAGCTTCAAGGCCCAGCCTGGGGGTGGCCACTGCTCAGATGGAGGCAGCCCAGAGAGCCCATGCCTTAATCACAGAGAACTCAGATCCCGGCCAGCTTCATAGAGGAGAATGTTGCCCTTGAGTGTTGCTGGGAGGCAAACAGTGAGGAAGCACTGACAGAGTTGGCAAGAGACGGAGTACCCTGCATTTATCAAGCTGTGGCTCTACAACTGTTTTTTTGTTTTTGTTTTTGTTTTTTTTCTGTGATTCCAGAGTCTTCTCTCAATCAGGTGGCAAGAACAGAAATGCAAGTTATTTTTGGTGCTGCTGCCTTCTGGGAAAATTCTTCAGGTGGCATCTCTGGACCAAAATCCCACCAGCTCAGTCTGGTCTTTTTCCCATAAGCCACTCTCAGCCTTTCCAACCCACAGACCCATGGACCTCCAACCACAGAATCTACTCACTGCTGATGGGACATTAGATCATCAGGTCCAACACCTTCATTTCACAGGTGGGGAAACTGAGGTCCAAGAACCAATGGGGAAGTAAACTGACACCAAGTGAACGATGCTCAAAGATGGGCAAGGTCTCTGTCTAGAGGCTCAGAGACCTGCATGTGGGGAACAGAAATTCAGATCTTTAGATAAAATTTTGTGTTTATATTTCAAAGGGGCTCTTGATCCAGCAGAGGTTTAAAAAAAAAGTAGTTATTGCATGTGATTTAACAATACCATATTTAGGGACCTGAAGACAGCTCCAACTTATTAGAAGCAAGTTCAATTCCATATGAAGCTTTCCCTCACCCCAAAAAATTCAGACACAGGCAGCAGCCAAATCCAAGTCAGGTCTCTCTCTGTCACCCAGGCTAGTATTCAGTGGTGCAGTCATGGCTCGCTGCAGCCTTGAACTCCTGAGCTCAAGCAATCCTCCTGCCTCAGCCTCCCGTGTAGCTAGGACTACAGGTATGAGCCATCATACTCAGTTAAGTTTTACATTTTTTGTATAATTTTGTATTTTTGGCAGGACAAGATCATTCTGTGTTACCCAGGCTGGTCTCAAACTCCTGGTCTCAAGCAATCCTCCTGCCTCAGCTTCTCAAAATGCTAGGATTACAGGTGTGAGCCACCAGACCCATATAATTTTATTTTATATCACTAGATGTAATCAGAACTCCCCTTGGTTTAATGGCAAAACACAAGTTTTCCAGTCTTGGCAGAAAAAAATTCTGCAATATTTTATCTTTGTTTGTAGTCTGACTTTGAGAGTGGTAGGAACCATTCACACTAGGAGGATCCCATTTGTAGTAATTCTCCAACTCTGAACATGCCAGCTGATGCTTTGTCCACAGAGACCATGGTGTTTAGCTGGAGATGTCTCCTTGCCTAACTCCAGCCTCTCTCCTTTAAAGTCTATGCATCATGTTGTGTATTCATCCACTTCTGTATTTCAACATCATAACTGGGCTTGATGCCACCAAAGCATTTTTCAGCCAGAAATAGCATTAATTCAAGTTCCAGACTCTGCTGAGATGCTGAGAGCTTGGCCTCTGCCCCAGAGATGGGGACCAAAAGGAGAGAAGTGATGGAAGTCCCAGCACCTCTCCTGGAAAATGAACAAGATCAAATTTGTTTGGAAAATGTTTGGACATCAGTTGTGAAACGTTCTCTCCTCTGAAATCAGATTTGTTCTCAAGGAATTCCAACTGCCATGAGCGGCCAAGAGTCAATGGCTCAGCTGCAGCCAGGAGATGGGCCAAGAATTGTAAGTTAAAGAAGCTGGACACTCTTTTTCCTTGTAAGACTCTCTGCCTGGCGTCCTTCAGAACATCTCAGCATTGCACATGAAAAACCAGCCTCAGAACAGGGTTTTGCTGTCCTAAGCTCTAAGCAGTTCCCATCAGGGTAAACTATTATAGTGCCACAGACTCTGCCTCAAGAGCACTTTCTGTTGTGTGTTCCAGGTGGCCAAAATCAACTCCTTTGGCCTAAAGCCTACACTTTGCCTTCAAGTCAACAAATTCAGCAAGCCTGTATTGTGTAACCACACTGTCCCTGATGTTCTTGTAGGTACCGGTACCATGACAGGCAGACAGGCACAATCCCACATTCACGGAATTTAGAGCAGAGCAGAGAAGCGATATGGAAAAATAACCACCCATGTGTATTTTGAATGAGTCTTCATTGAGTTTTTCCTCCATTTGTTGAGCCAACAAATATTTATAGAGCACCTCCTATATTCAGAGAATTTGGAAATTCTGGTGTTGAAAAGAAACCACAAGAAAATCCTGTTCCGGTGTAGACAGACTTGTTCACTAGAATTCCATCTTGTGGGAACTGGCTGGTGGTGTTGGAGTTAAGTTTGAGCCCACCTGAGTGACTAGATCCAGAGCCAGGTGAACACTAGGCCTAGTTGATCCTACCTCAGGTGAGTCCCTAAATCTCCCCAGGTGTCAGTTTCCTCTACTGGAATGCAGAGATTCACACCCCATCTCACCTAACTCTTGTGACGGTCACAAGACCCAGGCTAACCATAGGTTCCCTAAAGATATGATAAAGACAGAACAGCCTGACATGACATTGTGGATTTGTTACTCTTAGCAAACTTGGAGTTAGGGTGACCAACGCTTCCTGGTTTGCCTGGAACCTTCCTGGTTTTAACACTGAAAGTCCCGCATCTCGGGAGTCTGTCCTGTGTGAACAAGGACCCCTGGTCACCCTGCCGGGGTCAAGTGAGGTTGCCTTGTAAGTCTCGAAGGATCTCTCCTCTCTTGACCTCCAGTTCAGTGTCTTTCAGATGAGCTGTGCTGGAGAAGTCTGAGAGATGGAAGAACTTGTTAAAATGCTGGTTCGTACTCAGGATCCCACAGACGTGGGGCAAGTAGTCCAGGGCCATGTCCTGAGCATCACTGCTTCTGCTCCACCTCTCCATGTAGAATCTGCTCTTGAAGAAACGCCAGGGTGCATTCCTGGAGGGCCTTGTCTGCAGCAACTGTTTTCATATTTAATCCCTGCTGCAATAACCCTCTTCCAATACCATTTTTACAAAGGAAAATGGGAGAGCAATGCAGCGGCTTGTTTGAAGGAAACAAGAGGGAAGACAAAAGCTCTGGAGAGACAGAACTACAGCTGTTCTCTGCACTCACCTTTGAACCTGATTTTTGTTGTTTTGATACATTTTCCAAATAGCTAATGAATCCTTGGGCTGGTTTTGAGCCACAATGGAGAGAGGGATCAGGACAAAGGCGGTCGAAATTGTCCTCATGAGGACTCCATGGGCACAGACTGCAGCCTTGGGCTTCCTCTTGTGGGACTTCCCTCTCCCCTCCTTGTGGTTTTAGCTTTCTTCAAACTCTGGCTACTGCCTGCTCTGCCACCCCTTCAGGCCCAGTGGGTAGCAGCCCCCACAGTTGCTAGTCGCTGGCTGTGTTGCCATCTCTTACACTGTGAACTGTTCCTTCACTGTCTCCCCCAACACCTTTCTGGACGTGCTACTGTTTCTTCCCGAATTGGGAGGCTGTGCAGAAGCAGCGCTGTTGGAATAAGTGGAAAGAAAAGAAATAGCATAAATGTCATAGCTTGCAGGTAAACTGCTTTGAGGTCTTAAAGGTACGTGTCGGAAGAGTTTGCAACACCCTGGACCAAATGCATGTGACACATACTGCATGTCTTCATGTGCATTAAGCAGCTCAAACCACAAATCACCTCATGTAGAATATTAGACTAAAATACAACGTGCATGGTGGGTCTAAAATACTAAATGCATGGTGGTCTTTACAGAGGGGTCTCTTTCTTTCTTTCTCCTTTTCAATTGATTTTAAATTTTCAACTTTGAGTATCTACAGATTTTAGAGTACAAGAAAAACTGCAAAATTTGCATTAAAATATTCTTATAAGGAGGGTTTTCTTAAGGTCAGTGAAACTAAAAACAATACAATTTAGGAATGTCTGCAAAGGTTACCTAATTACGTAGGAGGAGAAATTATCCTAGAAGCAAGGTGTCTGGACTCAGTGAGGGTTTTCTCTACCCAACCATTATGCAGTTGCTTTTTTTATCCCATATCCCCACGTGGCTAAATCTTACGCCTAAAACCGTTTTTAAAGTTTCTCCTATCTTTTGGAATGCTTCGACTCAATGCATTGCCCATGTACTGTCTACCTTGCTACTTTTTATTCACCCAGCAAGTTCAACTTCAGCTTGCACTGCAGACTACTTAAAAGTTCTTTTGATAACTTAAATTTCCCGTCATGCCACAGTTCATTGTCTGACTGGTGCTGCTTAAAGTTTAACTTGGACAGCTTGAGTGGGGCTCTGCAGACTCCTGCTGGCACAGGAGTGGGCGGGACAGTCACAGGAGAAGGTGAGCTGAGGCTGAGCTTCGGGGAGCTTTCCGGGGTCAAGGAGACATTGGGAAACAGGAAGGGAAGCAAATCTGATGGCTGACATCTTCAGAGTCGTGTGGTGGAGGGGAACTGGGGAGAAGAAAGAGGCTAGGAATAGAAAGAGAGACTTGGAGATGAGTCAGAGAGTGAAAAGGGATGGCAGAGGGCGGACGACACCCACACAATGACAAATCCCCAGACTTTTCAGGTGAAAAATGTCAACCACCTGTTGACATACTCCCATTCCCCAAAATAAAAGCTGCCCAGGTAATTTGTAACATTAATGTAGAATTTTGCATTTCAAAAAGCCTAAATTTTGGAGGGAGCAAAAGGACCATTCTAGCTACAGCACTGCCAAATGCATGACCAGGGGTTGATTATTATCCAATGTTGCTGGGCTTAGTGTCCTAGCCTGTAAAATGGAGATAAAGCAAAAGATTACAACATCTTTCTTCAGCAGCACTGAGGGAATTGGAGCTTGCCCTCTGTACTCGGGAGCCCTGGGTTCAAATCCTGGTTCCCTCACTTACTGTATGAATTCAGTGAAGTGACCTTAATGCCTCCACCTTAGTTTCCTCACCTTTAAAAATGGGAATAGCAATAGTATCAATCTTATAGAGCTGTAGAGAAGCCTAAGTGAGTAATAAAAGCCCTGAAATGGTGCTTGGCAAGTGGGGAAAGCTACACAAGCATTTATTGTCATTATTGTTATTATTTTTAATGCTTGTGATGGTGAAAATGTACTGGAATTTCTCATATTTGGGTTGTGGGTAGCAAGAATCACGAAAAGTAAGCCCTTGCATTGCTGTGTGATTTGTATCCTAATTTATTGATGTCTTTGAAATAGGAATATGTTTCTAGAATTGTATGATCAAAAAAGGAAGCAACAAACTAGTTTACCTGTGGGCGTGTCATTGAATCTTGCCACCCTTCATCCACCTACAGATGTTAAACCTATAGCCAGGGATCAATATTGTGTCTACTCAGAACAACCATCAGGACTCTGCTCTGAAAATACGACTTTTTTTCTTTTTTCTTTTCTTTTCTTTTTCTTTTTTCTTTTTTCTTTTTTTTTTTTTTTTTTTTTGAGACAGAGTTTCGCTTTTGTTGCCCAGGCTGGAGTGCAATGCCGCGATCTTGGCTCACTGCAACCTCTGCCTTCCAGGTTCAAGCAATTCTCCCGCCTCAGCCTCCCAAGTAGCTTGGATTACAGGCATGCTTCACCACGCCTGGCTAGTTTTGTATTTTTAGTAGAGAAAGGGTTTCTCCCCGTTGGTCAGGCTGGTCTTGAACTCCTGACCTCAGGTGATCTACCTGCCTCAGCCTCCCAAAGTGCTGGGATTAAAGACGTGAACCACCGCGGCCAGCCTTATGAGTTTCTTATATTGGATACACGCTACTATTACTACTTCTAACACTACTGGTAATAATAATAATAATTAAAAACAGACACAGCTTTCTAAATATTTGGAAACCCATGTCTATACATTCATATTTGTATTCCTTCTAAAGTTTCCTTTCTGACTTTCCAGCATGTTCTGATGCCATCTTAAAACTTTTCTAAAGTGCCCTACTCGGAATCTCTTGCCTTTCACTGTCCTTCACCCTGGCCATCTCCTCTTACCCTGGCTAACTCGTACAAGGTCTCCAAGCCTTCCTTTTCTCCCCTTGGCCAGCCTCACTCCATCATATTGGAATCACCTCTTTCCTTATCTGCATCCTTACTAGTCTGTGAGCTCTCCTAAGGGAAGAGATTAGGTCTTATTCATCTTCCTCTCTCCTACTCGGCACAATACCTGTGAGTAGAGGGTAGACAATAGTTAAATGAATAATTGAGTGAAGAATTGATTTGTCAGGATCAAGGAAACTCTTGAGCCAGGAGATGAATCAAGCCATCAGTAACTTTAAGAGACAAACAGAGGTCAACAGCTAAGGGAGTTGAGAGAATGGAGGTGCCAAGCAACTGAAGATAGGTAGTCCAGGTTCTAGATCTAATGATTCTGGGATGCTGGCAGTGCTTTTCACCCTGTAGGTACGGTGAGATTTTCTTGAGCTGGGATCCTGAAAAGAGCCAGCCATTAATCACATATAAAAATAAGGTCTGCCCAAAACCATTACAAAGGCATTTGAAAACTCAAGACGTAAGGGGGGAAAAACATGCCTGAAATCCACCAAGAATCTGAGATTTTGTAGCTTGTCCAGGTTAGAAGTGACCCTCTGGTTCACTGTGAGTCTTGGATATGAAAATGATGCCACATATATACTTTACACAGCATATGTTCCCGAGGAATGTACAAGACTGTATATTTCGTGGAGTCAAGACCCCACTGCTATGCTAATTGTAGTATTTGTGCATAACTTTCCATGTCTGTCTTCATGCTTCCCAAATTGCCCATTTATAACTCTTAATGCAAATGCCATTTTTTAAATCAATTCTTTTCTCTGTTAATTTAAAGACTCCAACATATGTCAAGACAATACAGGCAATACCAACCAAACAGCAGTTGGCAAAAGCCAAGATTTATGCTCTGTTTATATCATATTGAGATACAACAATACCAGAAAGGAAAAAGAAAAGAGAATGAGCAAGAGACAAATCCACAAAGTTTTAATGAATCACTTTGTCATCAAACAATACATTGAGATATGGACCAGGCCAAAATTTCAAGCTTAGACTTGTACTTCTCCACTGAGTATACCCAGGGTACCATGTGGTATAGCAGAGAGACAATCTAGAATCCTTATATATAGTGTTATTCATTCATTGATCTCTTATAAAATTTGATTGAGCACTTTCTGAGTGTCAGATTCTGCTGGGTGCTTGAGATTCCTAGTAAATGACACCATTGTCCATTGGGAGAACAGCATCCAGTAGGGTGCTTAAGACCACTAGATTCTAGCTGTGTTGCCACTATGCTTGGAAAAGGTTGACAGAAGTAACCTATTCAGCACACTGCTTGGAGCCAAAGGAGCACTTTTCTTTTCTTTTTTTTTTTTTGAGGTGGAGTCTTGCTCTGTCACCCAGACTGGAGCGCAGTGGCACAACCTTGGCTCACTGCAACCTCTGCCTCCCGGATTCAAGCCATTCTCCTACCTCAGCCTCCCAGGTAGCTAGGACTACAGGCATGCACCACCATGCCTGGCTAATTTTTTTTTTTTTTTTTTTTTTTGTATTTTTAGTACAGATGGGGTTTCACCATGTTGGTCAGGCTGGCCTCAAACTCCTGACCTCAAGTTATCTGCTTGCCTTAGCCTCCCAAAGTGCTGGGATTACAAACATGAGCCACCGCACCCAACCTGGAGCACTTTCAGTAGTTACTACATTTGTTTAAGATAAAGTATGGATGCGAGGAACTAGACCCAAAATTACAATGACCTAAGCAATCAGAGCTGTATTTCTCTCACCTATATGGAGGCAGACAGGCCAAGACTGGGATGGTGCCCTATGGAGTCAGTCTCCTTCTGTGTTGCTATACTCTGTATATGCCTCCATTTCCAAAGTGGCTGGTCCTGTGCTAGTGGAAGAGAAAATTGGAGTTTTCCAGGAATTTTTTGGCCACTTTTGCTTTTATCTAGTAGGCCAGACCCTTAGCACATGGCTTTGCATAGCCACACAGGTCTGTGGGAAATATGCTCATTATTAAGGTTACCCTTGTGTTCGCCAGAATTCTGTAACTGTGGGAGAGGAGGCATGGATATTGGGGGTATTCACAGTCTACACAGGTCTGTTCCGTCCTTCATCACTGGATAACTGGACTCAGTTTATCCATCCTGAACCTTCCTTTTCTTATCCATAAAACAGCACGTCCAAGTAGATGGATTCAAGGGCACCTCTCACTCCCAAAAACTATGAAGTGAAAGAACACACACACGAAAATAAATGAATATCATCTTGGGATTCTTTAGCATATGCAAAATGAGCACCACTTTATCACTTGTTAAAAACACAGAGCACTCATCCATGCCAGTGAATATTAGTTCTTGGTCACTGGAATCAAAATTTCCCTGACCGCACAGTCTTCGCAGCATTTTGACTGAAGTTTTTCCTGATTCATTCATTTTCAGTACTGGCTTTATCACCTTAAGTGACAGAAGCATTTTGTGCCTTTCTGTGTCTTTCTTGAATTTCAAAACTATTCTCATCAAAAGTTGGCATTGCCTTTTTCCAGGGAAACCCAGCCGAACCAGAGAATAACATCATCAGCAGGTTTCAGAGGAAATTAAAGTCGGATCACTGCCTACCGCACCCCATCCAGCTGCAACGAGACATGCCTTATCAATGTTTGGTTTTTTAATGTTCAGACATGTTAAGTTAAGCCAGCTTATGCAGGGAAAGAATTTACTGATTAGTTCCTGATTTGCTCCATAATTGGCAATGGCAATGGCTTCCACTATGCTAGCTAAATAAAAAAATAATTTTACAGGTAATTTGTTGCAAGGCATTTGACAAAGATACGGGTCCCATCCCACAAGAATCATAGTTAAACTTGATGATGATTCCATCTAAAGTTTTTATTTATAGCTAATGCAAACGTTTAAAAAAATGTACAGACATTAATTATTAGCAGGTTTTTTTAAAGCCGAAAGTAAGAGTTGAATAAACGTACTTTAAGACACTTAAAGCAGAGGCATTCTTTATAAAATGACTAGCTAAAGAGTCCCTTGGGTTGCCTTTTAACGGCTTTCAAAGCTCTAATAGCACTTTTTCCACCAAAGACACACCCCTTGAATCCTCTGAGAGATACAATAGCATAATTGTTCTTTTAGGTTTCAAGGCCTTGACATATCTGTCAGGGAAAGAATAGTGAATAATAATACCAGAACTATTTTATGCAAATTCCACTTAGAGGTTTCAAGATTTCCCTGAGACGGATCTTGCCCTCTTGTTGACACTTGCATTGTCACATCAGCTTTACATAAGAAAAGTGGTGAGAGTTTGCCTTTTGTAAAATAATTCTCATTTAAAAAAAATCTTTAGATAAAGTTAAAAAACAAATACAAAAACAATGCGATGGAAACATCAATTTGGAGATGTATCAAAGTGAAAAACAGTATTCACTGGAATGCTTTTTGCCCCCTGCAGCTAATCACTTTGCCAATGAAATTCTTTTTTAACTTAAACCATGATGGCATAAAATGGATGTTTATGAAGATGCAATCTATGCAAACGCACCTGTTACATGACCCAGGACAACAGCCACATGGACGTATTTTCCAAAGACCCGAGTTCTTCATTTGCCTTCCTCCTGATGAAAGATGCTTACAGCAATCACATCTCTACAGCACATTGATTAATACAGTTAATCCAAAAAGCAACCCATTAGTCTTGGAAGCAGATCACAGGATCGAATAGCAAAAAGAAAATACATAATGTTAGTGCTAAAAGACACCTGTGAGCTCGTCAACGCCGACAGCCCTCCAGCAATTGAGAAAATTCTTATTAGGCTATCAAAATACAAATCACAAATAAGGTTCATTTCCTCAAAAACAAAGGACAAGAAAACTCCACTCATGTAGAAAGGAGTCCAAATGATTAGCAACTTGGCTGCCCATGAAGAGAGATCATCCCCAACTATACATTCATTCACCCATGCATTCATTGACTCATTTATGCTTCAAATCTTCACTGGTCACCCTCTATGGTGCTAGATCTAAAATCAGGTTCTGGAAATTCAAACATATATTAGACATATTCCCTGTCCTCCAGGACTCATAATTCAGTGAGACACATAAATAAATGAATATGTCTCCAAGCCAGGGAATGCCTGGAACGACCAGAAGCTGGAAGACATCAGGGAGGACTCTTCTCCTACAGCCTTTGAAGAGAGTGTGGTCCGGTGGGCACCCAGATAGTCTATTAGGTTGGTGTAAAAGTAATTATGGTTTTGCCATTACTTTTGCACCAACCTAATAGTTTAGGCTGATCTTAGTGATTCACTGTAGCTAATAGAAGACAACAGATGTGACCATGTGTGACTTCAAGAACAAACAAACATAACAGCAAACACATTGCTTCCACTTTGTTCTCTATAGAACGGTCATCCTTGAAGCCCAGAGTGGCCATGTGAGAAGCCTCAATATCCTTAGGCAGCCATGCCGTAAGGAAGCCCAGGCCACATGAAGAGGCTGTGTGTACATTATCTCATCAACTACCCCAGGTACCAGGCATGTGAATTAAGATGCTTCCAGATGATTTCAGACCTGGGCCTTTGAGTCACCACTGCTGCTTAAGTCTCCCCGGCTGAGGCATAGGAGATTGACCTAGCTGGTCTCCTTTTCCAAATTTTTAACCAACAGAATGTGTGAACGTCATAAAATGGTGGCTCTAAACTGCTAAGTTTAAAAGTCCAATGGACTGAAAGTGTCCCCCTCAAAATTTATATATTGAAATTCCAGCCCCCAAGGTGATGGTATTTGAAAGTGGAGCCTTTAGGAAGTGATTAGGTCAAGAGCACGGAGCCTCATGAATGAGATCAGTGCCCTGAATAAAGGGACCCTGGAGAGCTCTGTAGCCCTTTTCCCCACGTGTGAAACCAGCCCCTGGCTACCTCATGGGTCCCCCAACCATAGTGTGGCATAGAGGACGGCAGTCTGCACACTGTAGGAGAGCCCTCACCAGAACTGGCCCATGCTAGCACCTTGATCTTGAATTTCGAGCCTCCAGAACTATGAGAAATAAATATCTGTTTTTTATAGGCCACCAGTCCACAGTGTTTTGTCATAGCAGTGCAATCTGACTAATGTGAGGGGTGACATGTATACACCGATAGTAACTGGAACATCAGCAGCAGAGGTTGGGCAGAGGTGTGGCTCTGGCTCCCCTGGGTGAGTCAGCATAGAGTTGCTCACTGCCGCCTCTTGAAAAGGTCACCTCCTCCTACTCTATTCAGCTGAATCTCAAGGCCAAGGTGAGAGAAACACAGTCACATTCCACGAGTGCAAAATAAAGGGCATTGACTCAAAGCAAGCATTGCCCTGGAGGGCAGCTGAGTATGGTGCAGAGTGGTGATTTTGGTCTCAGAGAGACCTACAGATCTGTATCCAAGTCGCACCTACATATGTCTAGTTTCCCTGGCTGTATGACCTTGGGTATGCAGCTCAACTTCTCTGAACTGAAGTTTCCTCATCTATACAGTGAGGGGGTAATTACTGCCATGACACGATCTAATGCAAGTCTGGGGTCTGGTCTTGTACATAATTCTCTCTCAATAAATGGTGGCTATTCCCATTCTCAATATTTTTCAGCTTGGCCCATCATACATACACCCTAAACCTCTGATGTTGAACATTGCACAGTGCATGTCAGATTCTGTTTCATCCTCACCTGGATGGGAGAAAATCACTTTTGAGCCAGGAAGTGGAGAGACCTGCAAGCTCGTGTATCAATTTAGTATCTCCCCTGGGGGGACCAAGAGGCTTAATGTTTATAAAGTACTTTGAGATCCTGAAAGCAAAGACTTTATACAAATGTGAGGTAATCATGATAATTAAACCACTGTTATTGAATACGGTGAGGCCTTATTGTTCCCTCATCCTGCAGTGAGCAAACTCCTGGCGGACTCTGTAGCACATTGAAGAGATAATTTGCTAAATCATATACCACTGCCCTGAAAGCCTCACCCACCTACAGCCAGGGACAGGCTCATACCCAACAATACCGCTAATAGCAGACCCCCTCTTGGCACAGGAGTTTACAGTTTACAAAGCAGCTTCAGATAGCTTCTCCCACTCAGTATCTGTAGGACAAGGAAAGATGGAAATAGGGAAAATTATACCCGCTTGATAGATGGGGAATTTGGGGAACAGATTTGTCTAAGGTCCTACAGAGAGGAAGGTTAGAGAATCTCAAATCTGGAAAACACATTCCACATTTAGACCAATGCTCACATTTTGCAAATGAGAAAACTGAGATTCAAAGAGGTGAAATGACTTGCCCCGGGGCCACACGAGCCTGCAGGGCACCTTTGTGCAAACTGAAAACACACACACATACACACACCCCTGGGCTGACACACACAGTCCAGGTTTTGGCCCAAGGTTGTGTTTCAGCCCCACTTGCCTGGCCTGGGGCTCAATTTGTGATTCAGGAATACTGCTGTGTTTGAACATATAGGTTTTATTCTTATTTATATATGCAGTAGGCAGATCAGGAGATCATTGTTATTGAAAGGTAGCTTGCTATCCTCACAGACCCTAAGAGGAAGGGATGCACCACACTATGGTTGGGGGACCCATGAGGTAGCCAGGGGCTGGTCAGGAGGTGGAGGGAGGGGTGGGAGAGACAACAGAGGCAAGAATCTCTACTGTGGTGTTCTCTGGAAGAATGGCAAGGTAGGCTAAACAGGGTTAGGAGTGGCTTGTTTGAATAAAGTGGGCTGTGGGGCATGGAGGCTACCCGTAGTTGTTTAGTACCCAGCCGGATGATTAGGGCAGGGGAATAGTGACCAGGAGGGTAAGTGCTGAATAAAGGAGGTGGTTGGGAGTGTGAGCTCCGATTGGTTGGTTTGCACATGAAAGCCTGCTCCACGGGTAAGTGACTTGCTCTCTCTGGGACTTAACTAACCCTAGGAGGGGCAGTCTCTCCAGAGCCAAGTATCCAAGATAGAAAAAATATGAAAAACACAGAATAAAGAAACATTATTAGTATAGGCTGAAAAGGACTTTCACAGACCCGGGTAACCAACGCACCCACTTCAGATGACAAATCTGAGGTTTGATAAGTGAAATAACCAGGGCTTCACTATTCATTGATGGTAACCACAGTGATTCCAGAAACAATGCTGACCGCTCCCTGTGCTTACAGCCCTTCCTATTTTCATGGTTTGAACAACAGTCTCCAAGCACCTTAATTTAGGGACCATGGTCCTCACCCATTCCTAATCTCAAAGTTTACACTCTGGGAGTTCAGAGGAGTGGCTAAGACCTTTCTTTCACGGTTTGCCGTTTCATACTTTTGCTCACTCTCTGCCTAAAGTTCCTTTCTACACCTTCCTGTCAGGAGATCTTCTCTGTATCTTTTAAGACTCAGCTCAGAGCTTACTCGTTCTCAGAAGCTTTGGCTGAAGTCCCCTGGGGGTGGACTCAGTGTCTTGACCTTTAGCTCCCAGGCAACTGTGCTCGTCTTGCCCACAGCCTCACCAAGGCAGTGACATTTCTTTTGATGGGTTCCTGTCCTCCAGGAGACAGCCAGCTGCTTGAAAGCAGGGACCACAATCCACTCATCAGTCCATCCTCAGCACCCAGCATAATGGGTAGTCCATAGGAGCACTGAAGCATTCAACGAAAACACAACCTAGCAGTAAGGACTCCTATCCAGTGCTCCTCGCATTACACCACACTGCCATGGCTTCTCTGTTCCTATTCTCCATGAAGTCACTCCCCTGTTCCCCTAAGAGCAGAAGGGATTATACCTTGAGCAACACTTTTCATAAACCATCTACTTCAGACTTGTGCGATAGCTGTAATTGCCTTTGCTTGATTTTATTTTGTATTTTGTTCCTTTGTCAGAGTCAGCTGGATTTTCCAAGGGAGAAAAGATCTGCATTTCCTAACCATCAGCTCTAAATCGCGCTGCCTTAACCTCCTTTATACCTGCATGTGTACGACTAGAACTTGTTTGTCTGGGTGCATTTCTTTTCCTGCTGATTTAGAATCTACAAATAGATATCTTCTTCTAAAACATACCTTTCCTCAAAGCCAACTTACTGAATCAAACTCATTATCTTAAGACACCTCTATGGCCAAAGGTTATGCTTTTTGGAGTTATATTAATCTTTTTGTCTAAATAACACAGGCTTAATTGGTTTAGATCAGAGTTGTACTGTTTTGAGTAAAAGGGTGTGATTAATGTAAGCTAAAGATGGTTGGACGGGCACAGACTAATTCAGTAGCACACACAAGCCTATTATCATCAGAGCCGATAGGGCTTGGGGAAACCTGCCCCCGTGAGCAAGTTTCCTCTCAAGAGAAACAAGACCTTATTGGTCCCCCCAGACCAATCAGGGCACCAAAGACATTTTCCCCAGCTTCTCTGCACAATGGAGAGGCCCAGGGAGTGCGTGGCGGGATGGAAAGAAGCTTTTGCTGCACAGGAAGTCGGGTTCATTTGGGATCGCCATACAGGAGACAAAGTCATTGCCCCTTACTTTGTCTTATTTACTAATACTTTTAATGGCAAAAACCGCAATTACTTTTGTACCAACCTAATGGAACAATGTTTGATGACTCCCTGGCAAAGCTACAGGACTGCCTCTCTTCCTCTTGCCCTCCCCGACCCCAAATCCACTGGCCAGCGCTTTTTACCCTGCACTGAGCCCCTCAGTCTAACCTCTGTGGATTGCCTGTGTGAGGCCCCTGTACCCTGGTCCCAGATCTAGTTAAGGGGGCACAGCAAGAGATGTGAGAGCAAAAGCAGGGCAAGGACGGGAACTTCTTCCCTAGGACGCCGTGGGTTGGATATGCAGCCACAGTCTTCCCCACACAGCACTCTGTCTGGGTCTGGGAAACTGCTCCCTTCTCTTGCCCTTCAGACCAAGGTGTAGAAACAGCCTCTAGTTCTAGTTCCAGCTACTGCATCATACCTGATTAGTTCCTATTACTTATCACCCATCAGCTTTGTGCTAAAGGTTTCACATACATTAATTTATTTAATTCTCAAAAATCCTACCACATAGACACTGTTCTTGCTCCATTTTACAGGTGAGGGAACTGAGGCACAGAGAGGCTGAGTGAATCAGGGAGCTCCCCCAGGTCACCTGTCACCAGCTCTCGGGCTTTTACCCATATACATGGCAAGGGAGAAAGGGGAAGGAGTTCCAAAGTGAGAAAACAGAAGAAAGAGAACATAAGAGTCTGCCACTGGGAAAAATCAAGAAACACTGAAAAGTTCAGTGAGGCTGGGAACGAGAGTGGGAAGTGGGTCAGAAGAAGGAGTGGCTGGGATGAGGCTAGGGTAAAACTTTGAATCCCTCCTCTGCACTCTACATGTTTCAATCAACATGATTCATACTTGTTGAGGATGTCTTGTGGGGAGATGCAAGCAAATGAGATAATAACCATCCTCCCAGGGTAAGGGTGGAGACACACCTGCAATCCAATTCGGCTGGTGTCATAGGACAAAATGAACAAAGGACTACAGGACTGCAGAGGCAGAAGGTTCTAATTCTATTTGGCAGGTCTAGAACTATGATGAGGCAGATGAGACATTCACCTTGGGTACAGAATTTGAGGGGGCATTGAAAAACTGTAACCAAGATTAATATTTGAATGCACTAAAAAAAAAATCAAAGTTAATGCAAAAAATCCACAGTGAACAAAAGATCAAAATTTTAAATAAAGACAGACTCGGCCTCACTTGTTTTTCCTTTTGCCTTGGGCTCCATTATAGCTGAGCTTTTCTGATCCCATATTTATTTAAAATTTTGATCTTTTGTGCGTCATGGATTTTTGTGCATGATAGATTTTTTTGCATTAACTTTGAATTTTTTAAAGAACATTCAAATATTATTTACCTTGATGACTCAGTTGTTCAGTATTGTCTTCAATTTTGCACCCAGGATGAGTGGCTTGTTTTCCTCATGCTAGTCCCAGCCTGCTATCTGGGGCACTTAACCTTGGACTTAACTGCTGCGGATCTCAGGTGGTCACAGGTCACAGGTCACAGGTATAAAGTAGATTTGGTTTGCAGTATGGAACGATCACTCTGCAGAGTGGAGAACTGTCCAGGGAAGGTCAGCAGGAAGAGGGAAAAGACAAGATGTGCCTGCAATATTCCTGCAGGTTCAGAGTTCTAAGAGAGTCAAGCAATTGCCCAGGTCCCTGGACATGGACGAAAAGCTTTTTCTTGTGCATGATCACGGGCTGTTTCTTCACTTCTTGGCCTATTTCCTCTACCAAATTGTGAGCAGATGCATGTTAAATTAGGATTAATGGAGCTCCTTTGTGATGCATTGAATTTGAACTGTGCACAGTAATAGTTTCATAACACATCATTCAACCTTTCTAAGAGGTTAAAAATTATATACTTAAAGCTTTAGCATATTTGTCTACAGTCTGAATGATTCCAAATGAGAATGATCAGTCCACTTCATTAAGGGAAGACTGGTTGAAAAAACACAACACACAAAACAGAACAGCAATGAGTGTCTCGTGCCAGTTCAGAGCCCAGTGGCATTTTTAATATAAACATCCAGGGTTTTTTAAAAAATACATAGAATTAGCATGGCCTTCCCTCACTTATTGTAGCCGTGGTTTTTGTACTATATATTCGGGTTGGATTCTTTGCACATTACTTAGTTCCTGAAAAATCTTTAGAGAGGTCTGGACTGCATAGTTATAAAAATTATTGTAATGCATTTTCCGTGCATATTAAATTAGCTCCCCAGACTGATAAAAGGTTGAAAAGCTATTATTCTTTATTCTTCAGTTTACTACAACCCTAAAGTAATAGCATTCTATTAAAGTTTATTGATTGCTCCCACTGTTAACTAGCAAGTTGGTATATAAAAGTAAAACAGAGAAATCTGCCGTTTCTTCCTTGTTGCTTTTTGCAACACGTGCGTCTTAAGATTTCAAAGGATGCATGTTGACTGTACTCTGATGAATCACTGCAGGTTGGGGAGGTTTTGGCTTGTTTATTTTTAACTGTTTCTTGTTTTTCTATTTCTGAGACTTTGGCATTTTTTGAGAAAGATTTTAGTCTTTTTTTTTTTTTTTTTTTTTAAGAAAAACCATGAAGTCTGTCTGGGAAAGCATAATGGATTAAAACACCTAATGGTTGTATGATTCATCCAGTAACACTTGACCCACTTACTATGTGCCAGGCACTGTTCTAGGAATAAAAGATTTAAGAGTGAAGAAAACAAACAGGGCCCACTCCTGTGACACTCATGTCCAGTGATGGCGAGACAGGTGATAAGTCAGCAAGGAAATGCAGACTTACTCGATCAGATGGCAATAATAATAATAATAATAATAATGCTATAAAGAAAGCAAAACAGGATAAGGAAATAGAGTGATGGGTCTTATTTTGGATTATGAGGTCAAGAAAGCCCATTCTGGTGGGTAGCATTTCAAATCCCAAAGTGGTAAGGGAGCCAGCCATGCAGATATCCATGCAAAGGAAATTCAAGGGGCTTAGCAAGAATGTCACCTTAGCCCAACCATAGCCAACAGGTGCACAGGTGGTTTTTGCACCCCCTACAATAGAGCATCCATTACACCAGACCCAGGGAATAGACTGATAATAAACCAATGAAACACAGCCTTCGCCTTCCAGATCCCACAGTCTAGTGAGGGGATCGTCATGTGAAGAGAGTATCAGGTAGCCTGAAAGCCTTAGAGGGATAAACCATCACGCACACATTCATCACAGCTATTTTCTGGTACCCTATGGTAAGCACTGTGCTAGGGTTAGACGAGAGGCATTGTAGGAATTCAGAGAAGAGATTTTTTTCTGTTTGCTGGAGCTGACAAAGGAAAAGTAGAAATAAGGGAAGTGCCAAGCACAGAGACCTTCCTGTGGGTATAAGCCACTGTGGTGGGTGGATAAGGACAGCCAGAGGCAGTTCAGCAGGGCGGCATGAGGAAAATCCAGTGGGGGACAGGGTTGAGTTGATGGACAAACATCAGCTTTTTTTCCTGGTGGGTGATGGCAATTGGAAAGATTTCAGATGAGGAAGCAACTTTGTCAGATATTAATATTTACTAATTTAGAAAGGTAGATCTGGCAGCCAAGTGGCAAATGGCTAGAGGAGAGGGTTTTAGAAGCAGAGATGGCAAAGTTCTGACTCAGTATCCTCACCTGTAACAAAAGAGCAATGGTTGAGAGAATCTCTGAGTTTCCAACCAGCTCTAAAATTTAGGAACTCTAATATATTAGTAAGTAACTTAAAAGTGCTCTTTCTCTCTCTTTGGTACAGATTTTAGAATTTTCCCAAACTAGTTCATGCTTTGATCCAATGAGTGGCTATAAGTCCTGCATATTGACTGTGGAATACAAAATGCCTCTATTTTTTTTTTTTTTAACAAAATGATGCTTTCCCCTCAGCTTGCTTCAATTGGACGTGCATGTGTGTCTATCTTTGTTCCCAAGGTTTTGTTGTTGTTGTTTGAGATGGAGTCTCACTCTTTCACTCAGGCTAGAGTGTAGTGGTATGATCTCAGCTCATTACAACCTCCACCTCCTGGATTTAAGCAATTCTCCTGCCTCAGCCTCCTGAGTAGCTGGAACTACAGGCGCGCAGCACGACACCCGGCTAATTTTTGTATTTTCAGTAGAGATCGAGTTTCACCATGTTGGCCAGGCTTGTCTCGAACTCCTGACCTCAGGTGATCTGCCCACCTCAGTCTCCCAAAGTGCTGGGATTACAGGTGTGAGCCACCGCATCTGGCCTGTTCCCAAAGTTAATGTTTATTTTTTTCTCTCCCTTTTCCCTCTCTCTGCAAATGAAAATGAGTTTTGTATTTATTGTATTCATCCAAGTTACACTTCTCCTATCCAAAGTAATGATCCCAGTCTTGAAATATTTGGGCCCAAGGCGAGCAGAGGTGAAGCAGATGTGGGAAGCATGCACTTCATTATTATGCTCATGTCAAATTCTAAAAAGCGAAAACTGGGTAACATAAAATGTGACACGAAGGGGAGACACAGGTCGGGGCTTCCAGGACACAGGCTGAAGATCATTTGTGGAGAGCAGGAGTGCATCTTGCTCATCAGAGAGTGCCCTGAAATCTTCTATGGTGCCTGCAGTGAAGTCTGTACAGAGTTTGTTCCAAATCTCCAAGTCAATTAATGTGCAACCTGTGGCACTTTAACTTTACTAGGAAGAAGGACCAGATGCTGAATCTTCCCGCCTCAACTCTCTGTGATACAGCAGAATAAAACCGGATGAGGTGTCGCGGCAGAGGCATGTTTTCCAAAATGTGAGCTCTTTTTTCCACTGTGGAGAGTTGTCATCAAGAAGCCACTGCCCAGCCAGGGAATCCACTGCCCAGGCTCCTTTGCATCTAGGTGTGTCCATGTGGTCAGTTGCTTTCAATGACATGTAAGTAGTGGTTAAGAAGCCTGTGCACCTTCTCCAGGGTCTCCTCCTAACCACCAACTGGGCAGAGGACAGCAGGGTCTCCAGGTGGAAGGAGCCTGAATCCCTGAATTACCAAGTGGAGGCAGGCCAGACAAAAACACTCACAACAATCTGATGTGTAAGCACAAAATAAACTTCTATTGTGCTGGCCACTGAAAGGTTGTGGTTTGTTAGGGCGATTAGCATCATCCCAAATGATATAGGAGTCAACTAAAGACACTTGCAATTGGGTATTGGTGTTGGTGCCTGAGGGACATCGCTTGACCTCCTGGGACTCAATTGACTTGTCATATGTGAGTATTCTTGATGGGTGATGAAGTCTCCATATGATAACTCTGTGAATGTCAAGGTGTCATGGAGACGTGGAAGACAGAGCCAAGTTGAGCAGCTTCACCTTTAATTTATAAACTTCGGATAATACTCTCTCTCCAGTTGTAATGAAGATTAAATTAGATAATACATAGTAATACATAGAGATGACTTAGCACAGTGCCCGGCAGATTACTGTTGTTGTTATTGTTATTATTGTTTTAGTATCATTCTGCAGTACTGAGTAGTGGCTACTATGACTGCTATGATTTCTACAAATCAGAGGAGAAGGCAGAGACAGGCAAATTAACTAAGTTTGCAGAGTTGGTAAGAGAAAGAACCTCAATTCCAGATCCACCTCTAAGTTTTTCCCCTCCATGTGGTCCTGCTGGGCTCTGCCCTGCACCTGCCCAGGCCCTATAGCTCTGAGTTGATTAGACTCCAGGCAAGAGTGAAACACATCCAAATGAAAGACGTTTGAGTTAATTGGCTTTTCCTCCAAGACAGATTTCTTTTTGACAGGCAGCAGGACATGAAGCAAGAACAACTTGTTCCGCATCCTGTTGTATAAATAGGGATGGGACAAATGGTTTGGCTAAAATAAGCACAGGCTGAAACTTTACCAAAGCTGGAACCAAATCCAGAAGGATTTTTTTTTTCATTTCTTTATCTTGCTCTCTCTTGATTATTATTTTTGAAGAAAAAAATAGTCCATTCCAATTTTGTTCTCTCTGGTCACTCGTTTTGTCCAAAATAAAAGGTCAAAACATATAGCAAACTTGAATGAAGAGGGGAAATGAAAACACCCACCAAAATTTTTAAAACAAAGAAAGAAAAATCAAGAAAGAAGATGCATTTTGGTTCTGGCTTGCAGAAAGTCTCTTGGAATGGTGATTCTCAGCTCCCTAGTGCGGAGCTTACAGCTCATGACGAAGTTGAAGAAACTCAGCCAGATGAATGGAGGGTCAAACATCTCTGATAAATCTGATAAATGTTGCTTCTTGGCAGTTTAATGATAGCTCTTCCTTTCTCAGGGGAAAATGTCCATTTAGTGACTCAAATGGACATTTTTATTTGCTTGACAGCCCTTGGATGCCCAAGGGCTCAGAGCTCGAAACTATAGAGCCAAGTTCATTCTCCCACTCTGAACCTTCTTTTTCAGAGACACAAAGCAAGCTTTCCATCTTCTCAAAGCTTTAACTGGGAAGGTAACAAAAACAAGAAATGAGTACCTCATCATTAAGTGTCCAAGTGCAAAATGGGCAGCTGCTTGGCAGGATGATTGGAAAAAGGAAACAAACCCAGCTGAAACATTAGACTAGATCGGTCATTCCCAGCCACAAGTTTCTACACCAGTGGTAGATCCTTTTTGAGCTGGGGAAGCACATGTAGAAAAGGTGCACATGAAAGCCCCATGACAGGTGTTCCTTGAGGTCTCTTAACTCTAAGAATCCATGATTCTCATACCTGGTAATAGCATCATGCTCCAGAGAACTAGTGCTTATTGAAATGATAATGACTGGGGAACCCCATGGAAAATGGTCACACAGCAGTGTTACTAGAAGTCAGATGCAAAGATGATGAGATTTATCCAGAAAAAGACAGTTATACTTCTCCTTAGTAGTATTTGAAACCACATCTTGCCTTACCACATGTTAAAACATATTCTAAAATGACACTTACTGAAAAGATGTGGTAAGAACAGAAAGACTTGACATCCCAATCACTGGGACAAAGTGAGGAGCCCAGATAGCTGGTGAGGGTGCTGAAGATTCTATCCTGTCTCAGTATATTGCTAGGACCAAGCAGGGGCCTGGCATATATTCACAATTAACAAATATTTATTGAGTGAATCAGAAATGAGAAAGTAAAAGGGAATGCTTATTTAGTAAAATCATTTTAAATACTTGCTTATTGATTTCAGAGAAAAATCTATTTAGATTCAAATTGTATTCTATAATACAGAATAGATTCTAATAGATAGATTTAAATATAAAAAAAATTTAGACCAAGCACAGTGACTCACACTTGTAATCCCAGTGGTTTGGGAGGCCAAGGCGGGAGGATCACTTGAGCCCAGGAGTTTCAGGCTGCAGTGAGCTATAATCATGCCACTGCACTCCAGCCTGGATGACAGAGCAAAGCCCCATCTCTTAAAAAAATTATCTTAAACTAAATATTGGCTAAAAATTAAATGATCAGAATTCTGGAGGATTGCAAACATTCTGAGCTTTGACGTGCTGGAAGAACTCACAACAGAAAAGACTACTATTTTCCTGTATATAATAAATAATCTGTATACATAAATCACCGCGTGTAACTGGTTAGAAATAAATGATTCCAATAAATAACTGGGTAAGAGTGAAGGGCAGACTTCCAAAAAAATTAAATACAAATACAAATAATAAATAAGCAGGAAAAAGTATCTTTTCATTGTAGTAATAAAAGAAATGCAAGTTAAAGTAAGTTTAAACTCCAACACTGAGGAAACTGATTAATAATGTACAATAATCTCCAAATGAAGTATTATCCAGCTCCTAAAAGTAAATCAAGAGTATGCAAAAACATGAGGAAAAGTTAATGATAAAAATTTAAGTAAAAATTCAAAAGAAACAGTGTGATACAATCACAATTACATGAAATATTAGAAAAACGATGTGAAAGTGAAAATAATTTTGTTGAAGGGGCTGGCTTGGATATTAAGAATGGAGTTTCTTGTTGTTATATTTTTCAGAATTGTCATTAGTAGTGTTGCAGTCCTAACACACACACACACACACACACACACACACACACACAAAAGAAAAAAAAAAGAAAAAAGAGGAAATTGTCACATATCAATGTGGATCTCTGCAAAGTAGGAAAAAAATAGGTCATTCCATGTTGCCAAGGAGCACTGTGTATAGACATTGCCTATCAGCCCAACCCCATGAAATTTAGATATAAAGTGCTCAATTGATAATGAACATCATGGCAGAGGATAATTTAATTTTGATAACCAGCACCCCTTCTTATAGAAGGCAAACATTCTAGACCTACCTGGGTTTGAAGTTGAGCTCAGCCATTTCAGGGCTGCGTGACCATGGGTGAGTCACTTAACCTCTCTGTTTCCATTTCTTTTTCTCTAAAACAAGGATCATAATGTCCACCTAACCCAGAAAATGGCTAGGAGGATCTGAGATAATATTCAATTAACATCATTTGGCTTCAACTCATCACTGATTTTTATCTCTTTGCCTGCTGGATAAAGATGTGGCATTAATCAGACCTCATTGGAAAGCAAGAAAAATGGGTGGAAACTGGAGACAGATGATCATTTTGATTTTTCTTTTCTTTCCTTTTTCTTTCTTCCTTTTTTTTGAGACAGAGTTTTATTTTTGTTGCCCAGGCTGGAGTGCAATGGCACAATCTTGGCTCATCACAACCTCTGCCTCCCGGGTTCAAGCTATTCTCCAGCCTCAGCTTCTCAAGTAGCTGGGATTACAGGCATGTGCCACCATGCCCGGGTAATTTTGTATTTTTAGTAGAGATGGGGTTTCTCCATGTTGGTCAGGCTGGTGTCGAACTCCCAACCTCCGGTGATCCACCCACCTCAGCCTCTCAAAGTGCTGGGATTACAAGCGTGAGTCACAGCGCTCAGCCCAACTCATGATTTTTCAAATTTTGTTCTCCAGACCCAAGAAGGTTTTCATCAAGTAATTGCTGTTGTGTGACGCTGCCTTAACCTCCTGAGACGTCCGGGCCATTCCACCTGGTCCTGCTCAGAAGAAGAGAGGCCCTTTGGCTCTCTCTCATCCGAGTGCCCTTCACCAACCTGGAACTGCCAACAATCAGCAAATCAGCCTCCCTTCTCCCAGCTAAACACCACTGTGTTAATTGGGCTCATTTTCTAACCCAAATGCAAGTGGCGTACATAATGCAACTTCAGGAGCTTGACATTTGAAATTCATGCTGAGAAAGCAGAGAGAGAGCGCTCCAGGCAACGAGAGGAGAGGAAAACCAACCTTGGACCGTCTGGAGAAAATCAGAGCTTCCTGGGGTTAGAGGCATGCACTGAACCGTGGAGTTCAGAGCTGAATATGACCCCAGCCACCTACCGAGCTCTGCCTGCTGGAGAACTGACTTAGTGCCACATCCCCGGAGGCCCAGTCCAGTGCTCAGTATTCATCTGTTGAACAAGTCAGTGAATAAAGAGGCTGAGAATCAGAGAAGACAAGCAACTTCCCCACGGCTGCACAGACAGTCAGAGGCCCACAAGGAGGATAGCGCAGCTGCTGTTCCCCCGTGCTATGATAATCTTCCTCTTCGTCATGTGGAATCCTGGCCTGCACCCTGTAAACAAGGAGGCTAGTGTCCACCAAGCCAGCTTTCTTGGGAGTCGGGGGCCACCGGGCTGTTTGGTCCTCCCTGGCCCAGCCAAGGAGGCCAGTAGTACCTCAGCCAGGCGAGGCAGGAACCCAGACGGGGTGGTCACATTTCTCTCAGGTTCTGTTTGCTGAACTTTTCTCCTGATTCCACTATGAGCTGTCCCTGCTGCTTGCATTTTGACAAATCATGAAGAAGCCATTGCTGGCGCTAAGTGAGGGCCTCTTGTGCTCCTCTAGCCCGACCCACAGAGTAACATGGCGTGAAACATGAGGCAATGGTGCCCATTCCACAGACGAGGAAACTGACTCCCAGAGAGTCAAAGTGCCACCCCTAGGCTCACAGGCAGGCCAGCCACAACCCCAGACCTGGAACACACATTTGCTGACCCCAGACCCGGAACTGTCCCAGCTTCTTCTTGTCTTTCAAGTGCAACATCAAACCAAAGCTGATGAGCTGAATCTGAAATAATGAAACAAATGAATCTTCTCAGACCAAAAGATGTGAACTAGCTCTAATCGGCTGTCAGTTCTGGTGGGTTGGTCCCGTGCGGAGAAAGCGTCTGAAGCCTGCGTGGAGGGTTCTGATTGGGTGTGGGGAAAGCTTCTGAAGTCTGTGTGGAGGGTTCTGATTGGGTGTCGAGAAAGCTTCTGAAGTCTGTGTGGAGGGCTCTGATTGGGTGTGGAGAAAGCTTCTGAGGTCTGTGTGGAGGGCTCTGATTGGATGCAGGGAAAGCTTCTGAAGTCTGCGTGGAGGGTTCTGATTGGGTGTTGAGAAAGCTTCTGAAGCCTTTGTGGAGGGTCCTGCTGCCTAATCAGGTCTTCCTGCTCTGGAAGATGAATTCTGAGAGACGGTGGGCAGACAGCCGGTCCGCAAACGCTGACAGGATATTCCTGGGCCTTAGACACTTAAGGCTCCCTGAGCCCCTTCCTCCATCAGAAAAAAATATAGAAAAATATATGTTAGGACTATATTTGTATTATATTACTAGTTGTATTATTCATTAGTATTATAATATGATTTTTCCTTTTTATTTTTAAAAAACTAAAGCATTTTAGTGGTTCCCAAAAAATATTGTAGGCACTGGACACTGTACCTGCTGAGCCTAAGTGTAGAAGTTGGCCCCACTGTGTGCAGACAACACGGGGATTCGGAAATGAACAGTGGGAATGTCTGCGCGGGGAGAGCTATCCGGCCAGAGAGAAGACATGCTCAGAAATAACTGAGTAACAGCCCGGAGTGCTATCCCACAGGCACGCAGGGATCCTGAAAGCTCTGAGGGAGTTCCAGGAGTGAGGGGCCTGCAGGAAGACTTCCTGGAGGAGGAGGGCACTGTAGCCCTGAGGCTGGGGGAGGGGACATTTCAGCCCTAGGCTGGCCTGCATCCCCCTTCAGGGAGCAGCAGCCCCAGAGGCACAAGAAGGCAAAGGCAAGGCAGGAGAGCTTCCTCCACAGGAACAAGAAGACTCAACTCACCATGGGGACGAAGAATGCACCTGCTTTTCTTTCCAACTCTCCTGTCCTTTTGGAAGACTTAGAAAAAATGAACCAATGAAAGAAGAAAGAAAGAAAAAAGAAAGAAAAGAAGGGGAAAACAGAGAGGAGAAAGAGAGAGAAAGAGAAAGGAAAAAAGAGGGAGAGGAAGAGAGAGAGGAGGAGAGAGGAGCACCTCGTGCTGGCACCGTTATCATTCATGTTGATGTCAACATCTCTACAAAGACAGGTAGCAGGAAAATATCGCCAGGGAGCCATTGAGGGCACGCAGCGGGGCCCTGAGTAATTACTGTGGCCTAGTTATTTCTCTGGGAAGGGGAAAAAAAGTCCAGCACCCGATCTGGTTTTTTTTTTTTTTTTTCTTCTTCTTAATAAGTGAAGTTGAACCTAAAGCACTGCAATTTTAATCAAATCTTTCGCATCTGCGTGTAGTGTCTCTGAGAAGTTGAAGATTTAAGTGTATGTTGTAGGGTTGGTGGAATTGTCCCAGCGGGGGAGGGAAGGGGGTAGAGTGGTGGTAATTACGCTACACTTAAAGGTATTTCGGTTGCCAGGGAAGGCATTTTTTAAAAATTTCCTCTTTTTCTCATTGAGAGTTTGGATGATGTCATGGACAGGAGAGAGGAAAAGGGAATGCAGAAGCCAAAAGGGTGAGCAAGAGGGGAAAGATGAAATTGCAATTTTCAGTTGGGATGAAGCTTGGAACCATTTGGAAAATGGGAGCGTGGTGCTCTGAAGGACATAAGCTAAGCCTAGGAATGGACTAACATCTTTCTAACACAAACACACACACACACACACACACACACACACACCCCAAGCCCGCACAGCCCACAGTCACATCCAAACATGCATATTAACAACATTCTGCACAGCCTCTCCACCCCCACTCACCCTGCACGCAGACACAGGAAACACACACACTTTATGCACAAGCACACACAAGACTAAGCTCGCACCCCTAGTACACAGCATCACACACAACCCTGAAAGCACCCCAGCCCACTGGCATGCATTTCTACACATGAGAGCATTTGTCTGCCTGTGCGTAACCACACAAAAGTGATTGCAATCGAATAGGCACAATTAACATAACCAGCATAATATAGAGACATGCCGCTCACACACACACACAGCCTGCACAGGTAAGCATGCAGGTAACTCACACCAACAGCACAGCCTTCAAGCACAAGGCAGAATTACCCAGATAAACCAGGCATCACACGATGGAAGGCTGGAGGGCACCAGGGCTTGGCTGAAAGGTAGGTGTGGGTGGGAAGTGGGGATGAGACGATGATCTGTGTACACTTTGGCTTTTTAAAGTGAAATTTGCGTTTAAGAACAGATGTAGATGTACAGAAAAATTGCAAAGATAGTGAGGAAAGTTCCTGGGTACCCCATATCCCATCTGTAACATTATAAAATTAGCGCGGTACATTTATCACAATTAATGAACCAATATTGACTCTGATTTTTAGAATTATGTGGAGAATCCTTTAACCCCAATCCCCGCCCCCCCCACACACACAATGATTTTAACATTTAATAATTCAAACAAACTGGTATTTGGAGATCTCTTCAGAAACTTCTGTCCTGAAGTGCAGGGCAGCGGATGTTGTCCCTGGCAAGAATGAGCCACAGAAACATTTAGTTGCGGAAGTCCCCCGTCAGTTCAAATCTCCAATAATTCTTACCAAAGTAGAATTTCTAGAGGAACTGACACGTCCGTGGATTTGGCCCTGAAATGTCTGCACATGCCATCACCTTTTTGTTGCAGTAGCATCCCTTTCCAAATCAAAACCCTCACAGGAAGGCAGTCCTCATTTGCATCAGGGAATCCCAAGGATGAAAAGGGGCAGTTTATTTTATGATGAGGCACCAGTGCTTAATTTGAAGAATAAATTCGGAAGAAAGCAATTCCATCAGAAAAAGCAAAAAACATATAAAAGGCCTAGCACAAACATCCTTAGCACTAACATTTTTCTCAAGTTTTCTCCCCATCCTACTCAGCCCCACCCATCATCTCTACATATCTCAATCCTGTTGCAGGTGCAACTAGGGCCAGCTTCCTGGGCAGTAAAGAATTTACTAAGACAGTCATAGGTAAAGAAAGGCAGATTTTTTAGAGAAAGTAGGAAAATATGTTGCAAGGTTGCAACAGGCAGCCCAGCAGAGAAGGGGTTGTCTGCAAAGAGACAAGGGCTGGAGGGAAGTTTTAAGGGGTCGTGCTGGAGGGGGCTACCTGCAGAACAAGGCCATTGTGCCTGCAGAAGGAGATCTTTGTTTTTTATTAGCCATTTCTCACAATTGTTCATTGTTCTCCCTGACCTGGGGCCCTCCCCAACTTGGGGCTCTTTCCTCATTGTTGCTTACTTATCTTAATTGGATCCACAAATCCTATCCAACTTTCGAAGCCCAGTATATTGTCACCTCCTCCAGGAAGCCTCCCTGGGGGTCATCTGTTGCCTCCCCTCCTCTCAGAACACTTGATTCCACAAGGTGTTTAACACTTGCCACCTTACGTCAGAATTTGCTGTGCTAACAGTCTTATCTCCTGGCTCCATCTCCTAGGGCTGGTATAACAAACTGAGTGGCTCAAACAATATGCAGTTTTTTCCCCCATGGTCCTGGAGGCTAGAAGTTTGAGATCCAGGTGTCCACAGGGTTGGCTCCTTCTGAGGCTGCGAGGGAGGATCTGTGCCAGGCCCCTCTCCCGGCTTCTGGTGGTCGCTGGCAATTTTGGGTGTTTCTTGGCCTGTAGACGCATCACCCGGAGCTCTGCCTTCATCTGCACGTGGCTTCTTGCAATGTACATGTGTCTGTGTGTGTTTTTATAAGGACACAAGTCATATGTAATTAGGGCCCTAATGATGTCATCTTAACCTGATCATCTGCAAAGACTATTTCCAAATAATTTATATTTTCCATTACTGGGGTCAGGACTTCAACATTTTTGAGGAGCACACAATTCAATCCATAACATCCACTCTGCTGGGCTTAAGTTCCAAAATATGTAGAACCCATTTTTACGTTTATTTTGTAGCCTACAACGTCTACATGTGTGCTCAGTATAGAGTAAGAGCTGAGTAAAGTTGTACTCAATTAGCTAACCATTCAGCCAGTCAGTACAGAAACATGATTATAAACCACTGAAAAAGCAACAGTGTTTCCAGTGATTTGAACCAGGAGATGCTGGTGTTCTGAGAAGCAGACTGAAAACAAAATACTCTTCAAAAGAGAGAAGGCTCTCTCAGATGTGGTCCCGTTGAAGGCCAGTTTTCAGACCAAAAAATATCTTCCCATGCATGACACCAGTTGACCTGTTGACCTAGTCTCTGGTTCCCTTGCTAGTAAAAACCCACCCCTGAGAAACTGTAGTAACAAAAACTGACAGTGCTCAGAGATGTACAGCACATGAGCTGAGGCCTGCTGGGCCAGGAAATGAGAAAAACAAGATTATAACCCCACCTTCTTTCATAGGCACTTACGACATCCCAGCACAGAGAGGCTGCTGAATTTACCCACATCCCTCAGCTAGTGCGTGGTGATACAAACTTCATCATGTTTCTGCCTTCAGAGCCTATACACTTGACCATTACACTTGGCTTCAAAGAATAATTAAAAGCTAAAGCTGGATTTTGATGAAGGAAAAAAGAAGAAGAAGAAGAAGCTGGAAGACACAGAGAAGGAAGAGTATTCCTGGGGAAGAGAAGAGGGCCAGCAAAGATGCACTGACTGGAAAGTAAGAGGGATGCCCAGGGTCTTGGCAGAGCAAAGGGCCCTGGAACATAGCAATGACCACGTCTGTCCACCTGCCTGTTCAAAATAAAAGTTCAAATGCTGGAGGCAAGGTTCTTGTGCTGTCCAGAGCTGCGCTGCCTAGGAACACTCAAGGTGAGTCTACCCTTCTTTATAGTCTACAGGACCTGAGCAACACCTTGGGCCTGAGCTTAGACAGGCTGAGTCCAACAGGGAGGTCTGAAGGACATTGTCCCTAACTCATCTGGGATGTTGGGTCAAAGCCAAAATGATCTCACATTCCAACAAGAAGAAATTGTTTAAAAATGAAAAATGGGATAAATAAAAAATAAAATTAAAAGTCCTCCCACAGAGCAGCCAATCTGGAGAAAAGGGACCATCCATGACTCTTCCAGCAAACTGGTGTGAACTTTCTCGCCATTAACAGTGCACGCAGCTGGCCCCATTGTCTGCCTCTTTACAAAATTCAATATTTCCCCTTCTGTTATGCTTGGCACAATGACAAGAAAGGAAGAAATAAAAGTTCCCCTCTTTAATGAAGCTGTTGAGGATCCTTTTTTATATATATCAGAATTGACATGACCATTACCATTTTGATTCCGGTTCTGACACAAGAGTCACATAGCAACATGATCCTCTCCATAGCAACCTCCCCACTCTTCACACAAAGACAATCTTGACAGTTTAACATTCAATAAAAAGTACTTTTAATTAAAAGATGACTAAGACTGGCAGCACAAAAAATATATTGAACACATATTTTCAACTGTTGTTAACATTCATTTATAAAGGAAACTACCAACCCAAGCTTGTCTTTTGAAAAGAATGGTCATACGCCTTGAATGAGGCATTAAAAGATTCCTTGAGTTCACCAAGAGATATTAAATTCCATCCAGCAAACCTTTAATTAAGTGCCTGCTAAAGGCTAGGTCTTATCCTAGGTCCTGAGGGCAAATATTTGAACGAAGTTTCAATGGTGTACTGTGTTGAAATTGCAACAACACCAACAGCATCCTCACAATTACTACCATCTACAGAGGGTTTCCTATGCACTGGACACTGTGTCCTGTGCAACCTTTGCATTTAAGTTTTTATAAGGCTCACAACAACTGTTAGCAACCTCATTTTTTCACATGGGGAAACCAAGACTCAGAGATGATAAATAACTTGCCCAAGATCACACATGTGCGCTATGGCTGAGTCAAGACCCAAGCCCAATGATTGTAACTCCTGCTGTGCAGTCGTTGTGCCTTGTGCTTCTGAAGGAGGTGGAAGCAACCAGAAAGCAAGGGTGAACCACACCCAGGGCATCCAGGAGGCATCCCGGAGGCAGGTATATGTGTGTGCGTGAGTGTGCAGGTATGTGATATGAGGACTTCAATGAGATAGAAAACCGTGATGATTCAGAGCGCAGACTCTGCCTTACTCTGCTACTTACTGTTTGTGCATTTTTCAGCAAATTTCCTGTACTGTAAAATGTGCATAGTAATAGTAACTCTCTATTGCAAGAATGAAACAAGCTAACACATCTAAAGAATTTAGAATAGTGCCTGGCCCATAGTAATCACTATTCATATTAATATTATTATCACTATTATTATCTTGGCTATTACCTTCTAGGGGTGGAAGAGAGGCATTAATAATATTTTGCCTTGGTGGGGCACAGTGGTTCATGCCTGTAAACCCAGTATTTTGGGAGGACGAGGCAGGAGGATCACTTAAGCCCAAGAGTTCTAGACCAGCCTTGGCAACATAGCAAGATTCTGTCTCTTCAAAATATATTTAAAAAATTATCTGAGTGCAGTGGCTCGTGTCTCTAGTCCTAGCTACTCAAGAGGCTAAGGCAGAAGAATTGCTTCAGCCCAAGAATTTGAGACTGTGGTGAGCTGTGACCACACCACTGCACTCCATCTTGGATGATTGAGTAAGGCACTGTCTTCAATAATAATAATAATAATGATGATACTTTGCCCAAATTAGGATTGTCTTGGCTATATGGGAACTTCTTTGACTCCATATGAAATTTAAAATGGTTTTTCCAAATTATGTGAAGAATGTCAATGGTAGTTTGATGGGAATAGCATTGAATCTATAATTTACTTTGGGCAATGTGGCCATTTTTACAATATTGATTCAGAATAAAAAAATCAATGTGCAAAAATCACAAGCTTTCCTTTATACCAACAAAAGGCAAGCAGAGAGCCAAATCATGAATGAACTCCCATTCACAAATGCTACAAAGAGAATAAAATACTTGGGAATACAGCTAACAAAGGATGTGAAGGACCTCTTCAAGGATAACTATAAACCACTGCTCAAGGAAATGAGAGGACACAAACAAATGGAAAGACATTCCATCCTCATAGATAGGAAGAATCACAAACCCTTTGATAAAGGAGAAAACTGAGGGTCTCAGGAGTCCTCTTGCACGTCCTGCCGTACACCTAGGAACAAGAGAGTTGAGACTTCAGTTGCCTCAGCTCTTTCATCTCCCCTTCCCACCACTGCCTCCCTTGACATGGAGAGAGCCTGGGTAATCCCTAAAGCTGCAAAGAAAGAAGGCCAGGGCTCTGACCTAGAACTGGCATGGTGGGAGAGAAGCAGCACTGGGCCTGTTTTCAGAGGGCTGGAGTCCATGCCTGGCTCTGGCCCTCATTATGGGAAGGAAAGTAACATTCATGGAGCCCCCACTGAGCTGGGCACCCAGCATAAGTTATCTCAAAATCATTAAAACATGCCGGTGACCCAGTTTTCATTATGCTCATCGGGGAGACAAAGGAGCCTGAGGGTCAGAGAGGTGACCGCCATTTCCGAAGGTGCTAGCAAACCTGGGGCACAGCAGCAGTTTCAAAGCAGGCTCCCTGATGCCACGCCAGGGCTTTCCCTGCTGGCCTCAGCTACTTGATTGGAGGAAGTCTATGAGCTTGTCTGGCCCCTGCTATTCCCCCAGGCTCTGGAGTCCATTTCAAAACCCCTAAAGTCACTTGGCCTTTAGCTTTCCTCCAAAGGGCAGTGTCCCCAGAGTCATATCAGCCCTGCGGTGCCTGTCCCAATTAGAAATAACAGCCTCCAGGCCAGGTTTGAGCCTGTGCCTTCAGGGTGGGAGGCAGGCCTCATAGCCACCCTTCCAATCCAAAGCAGCTGTCCCCTCTCAGGGCTGTGTCACAGCTTAATTGACTATGGTTTGAGAGCATCGCCTTTATTACCTCTAACAGCCCCATAGCCACTGATTGCCCGCACTGATGGCTAATTTAATTTCTGTCAATACAGCACTGAGTGGCTTTAAAAGAACCATTATCCACAAGGGCGGTGCTTCAGGGGGATGTTAGTGGGATCGCCAAACAGAGCAGGCTTTCATTTTTAGGTTGAGCATGCTTAATGCTGCAGGACCTCAGAAGTGATGGGTCCAGTCTCTCAATGTGCAGCTGGGACAGCTGAAGCCTGGAGAGGTCCAGGGCTTTGTCTCCAAGGTCTCACAAGAGGGGATGACCTCTCCTACTGTGATGGGCGGCTCTGTGACAGTCTGATATCCTTCCCCATTTTTCTTTCACTTTGTATCCAGAAGGACCCGCATCACCCACTTCTGCCCTTGTGGTCCAGACAGAAGGAGTGGCTTGTACCTCCCTGAGTTCACTGTGGACTTTTCCCTCTGAATATTTGCGCCTCCCTCTCCTCCTGCTAGGAAAGTCCTTTCCAGCCCTGTCAACCTGAACAATGGATCTTGATCCTTCAAGAACACAGTTTATCTGCTCTGGGAAGCTGTTCATTTATTTTATTCATTCTATCAACCAATCGTTTTTTATTTGTTGAAATCTTGTCATCTGTCAGACACTGTGACAAGTGCTGGAAATTAAATAGTGAGCAAAACCAGACACAGTTCCTTTCCTCATGGAGCTTAAAATCCACAAGGAAAGATAGATGCTAACCAAAATAATAGCACACAACTGTAAAAAGACTTCTGAAGCAGAAAGAGTTACCTAGGTGTACCTACAGAGCCCGCATCACGGGGACTGATCTGGCTGGGAGAGTCAGAAACTCCTGCTTCCCTTCTTGCATGACTACCTGTACCCACGGCATTTATCACTTTGCATTATAATAATTCCGCCCATAGGCAAGCCCCTTGAGTATCTTAGCAACTAATCCAGAACTTGGGATTCAAAATATGGTTATGAAATGAATAGTACCTTTCTTTCCTTTCTTTATTACAACATTGTCCAAATTAACAGGAATAATACTCAATACCTGAAGTAATTGAGACTTGTATAATATAACGACCAGAAAATCATTTTTCAAATAGCAATATCCTCCACTGAAAACTGTCAAGGCTAGTAATTGATTCATCATCCATATATCCACTCATCCTTTCATTCATCCATTCTCCCATCCATTCATTTCTTCACCTATCCTTCTGCCTACCGATTTATTTAGATACCCAACTATCCATCCATCTATCTATGTATCTATCTATCCATTCACCCATTCTCCCGTCTATTCTCTCACGCATTCATTTATCAAGTTATCCATCCATCCATCTATCTGTTCACTCATCCACCCACCCATCCATCTGAGTAGTAAGCGTTGTTGATCCTCTGCTATATACCAGGCATGTAATAGATGCTAGGGAATGTAAAGAGAAATCATAAATGGCTTGTCCCTGGCTAACTCTTTCTTGTCCTCAAGTCTGTCTGCCTTAGATCCCTCGCTGAGGAGTCTTCCCTTATTCCCAAGGCAAGGTTAGATCTCATCTATCCCCATTTCTATTCCTCTAACCATCACTACAAGGGCCCCATTTCCCACACTCGGTTAATCATATTTAGCACAGTGTTATGTTTGCTAAAATATGTTCATCCTTCTATAAAGCTGTAAGCTTCTGCATCTTGTTGTCATTATTTCGTCATAGTAAGGGCTCTATCAGTATTCTGTAATCCTTGAATGAATAACCAAAGGATAAGCATGAATACATTGCATGGCCTTTACCTCAAGGGAGTGAGATTAATAGGCAGAAGCAACACCTGTACAGGTAATGACAGGGTGATGAAGCCATGTTAGAAGTGTATACAGACTTTGAGACTTGGAATCTGTACAAGAGAGAAAAATCCTGGTTCACACTGATAAGTAGTTGCAAATGGTAACAAGTTGTTTGGGGTTTCAGTAACTCACCTAATATACTTAAGATCCGGTTTTTCTTCTTAGAAAACACCAGCACAATTATTTATGATACTTTTTAATTAAATGGACTTCTTAAAAGAAGCGAGGCATTTTTGTTTCAAATTTGAGTCACTAAAGATATTTAACACCCCAAGTTTTGATAGTTGCTAAAACACTGTGTATATGATATTGTCATGATGGCCTCTTGGTATCCCAAGGCTGACCTTTCAGTGAGTCATGCTTTGCACGCTCGTGTCTCAGCCTCACCCCAGTCAGTGCAGGTGAGGAGGAAGGAGCAGCCCACGAGAGATTCAGATAGCAGAATTCTGAAGGATTTTGTGGCCGAATGAACATCAGGCAAGAAAGGCCTTCCAGGGAAACCAACAAAATGTTTTATAAAGTTTGATGACGCACACCTCTTCTCTAAAAATTTCATTTCTTGGCAAATACAGTTTCAAGACTAGATATGAAAGCCAACTTATGTAAAAATTCTCTCTTATAAGGTGGAGATTGAGGCAATGAGGTGAGTGAAACAAAAAGAATTGGTTTCAGGAATGAAGTTCGGTTGGTTCAAGACTATGTGAGTTTGGGATGCCCATGAGACCGTCTGATAATTTGCTGGAGTCAGTCATAAATGAAAGGTGGGTCTGGAGCTCATGTGAGAAGCGAGAGGTAGAGGCAGGGATTTGGCAGTCTCTGGCTTGAAGGTGAAAGCTGAGGTCATGGAAGTGGATAAGGTCAACAAAGGAAAGTTTGTTGTGAAACAAAATAGTCAAGGACAGAGTAGCAGGGGCGTGCCTCTGACATGCAACTATTCACTAATTGTCCACCAACCAACCATTCCTCATCTACTCTGTCTTCCCTGTTCACAGAACTCCAATGTTTGGTTCAGTGAGTAGAACGGTCTGTTAGTTTCCCAGTCTACTATAGCACAAAGTTGGTGGCTTAAAATAACAGGAATTTATTCTCACAGTTCTAGAGGCCTTAAGTCCAAAATCAAGGCATTGACTGGGCTACACTCCTTCCACAGGCTCTGGGTGAAGGTTCTTCCTTGCACCTCCTGGCTTCAGGGGCCTCCTGGAAATCCTTGGCTTGCTGCTATGTTGCTGCAATCTCTGCCACCATCTTCACATGGTCTCCAACCTGATGTCTCTTCTCTGTGTCTATTTGTGTCTCAAACATCCTTTTCTTTTTTCTTATAAAAACACCAGTCGGCCAGGGGTGGTGGCTCATGCCTGTAATCCCAGCACTTTGGGAGGCTGAGGCAGGAAGATCACGAGGTCAGGAGATAAAGACCACTCTGGCTAACACAGTGACACCCAGTCTCTACTAAAAATACAAAAAAAAAAAAAGTAGCCAGGTGTGGTGGTGGGCATCTGTAGTCCCAGCTACTCGGGAGGCTGAGGCAGGAGAACGGCATAAACCCAGGAGGCAGAGGTTGCAGTGAGCCGAGATCGCGCCACTGCACTCCAACCTGGGTGACAGAGTGAGACTCTGTCTATAAATAAATAAATAAATAAATAATCAGTCATTAGATTTAAAGTGTGTCTAAATTCGGGATAATTCATCTTGAGGTCCATAACTTAGTTACATCTACAAAGATCCTATCTCCTTTTAAGATCACATTGATACCTACCCCACAGGTAGAAGGTTAAGATGTGGACATAGCTCTTGAGGGGACAAAATTCAACCTATTACACATAGTGGCACTTTGATTTCTAAAAAGATGAGCCCTTCTTCCAGCCCCAGGGAATGCATCTTGATTGATTCTTATCATGGCAATCCCATTTCCATTTGCTGGACAACCACTTTCTAGCCTCTCTTACATGTGGAGGTGAGCAGATTGACCTGTGACACAGTTCTATCCAACAAGACACAAGAGAAGTTCTGCTGGGGCTTCTGGGAAAACCATAGAAAGGTATGGTTTTTGCACCTGTACTTCCTTCCTGCTTTGGATGCTGCTGTGAGGACATGAGGTTTAAGGTGGCAGCCATTTTATAGTCAAGAGGTAGATAGCATAAGAATAGAAGCCAGCCCACTAAGGAGTACAAAATGGCATCACTGAACTGCAAAGCAATGCCAGCCTCTGCTCACCTTCAGACATCTTCCTCCTCTTTGTTTAAGTCATTGAGAGTTGGACATTCTGTTACTGAATGCATTCTTAGCTGATATGAAACACTGACTTAAGGGGCAGACAGAGAATAAGGAGCCAGTAAAATAAGCAAAGAGGCTGCCCCAGGAAAAAGGAGGAGAAGGTGATGTTCCAGAAGCCAGGGAAAGAGAGCATATGAAGGAGGAGGATGTCAAATGCTCCTTTGGAAGGTAAATTAAGATGATGAGTGAAAGAGGTGAGTGAGTATATGTTGATTATTGAGATGGCAAGGTGAGCTAGTGGTGCCTTAGGCATGGCTAATTGGAGTTGCCAGCGAGAACCCTTCAATCAGCAATTCAGGGAAGCTGCATGTGTTGGAGAGAATGGGCTTACCCCAGTGAAGCAAGTTCCTAGAGAAAGATGAAGGGTCTGTATCAGCAGCACAAGGACAAGACTTCGGCGTGGTAGGTAGGAATAAACCCCTTACTCAGAGACAAGGGAGAGAACATAAGGAGAGATGCAGAGTGAAAACGATGCCTGACCAAGGAGAAAATTGGAGGAGGTAATAGATGAGAGGTAAAAGCATTGTTGGGGTAGAAGAGTCTGATAAGTGATTAAGGAATATGGTCTAGCTCAGCTGAGCTGCTACCTATGAAAATAAGGATACCATGAAAGGAAACCAAGTTTGATTGCTGCTTGAGGAGATAAGGCAGTTCTCCATGCTCTTTGTTTTCCAACAAACAGGTGGCAAGTGGAATCTTCTGCCCTCTTCCTACCAACTTCTTTTCTGCAATTGGCAGTATTCATATCTTCTGCATAGAGAAAGAGAAATTACCTAGAAGCTGATCTCTGTTATGACATATATCCTTATAGAAGAGGAAGGGAGGAAAACTCACCAGTGATAGAGAGACCAGAGAAATACTCTCTCTTTCCTTGTAAGTGAAGATGGATGACATAACAGAGTATCAGCCATGGTCTTATGTCTGTGCATGCAAACCTGCCATTCAGCAAGGCAGAAACTTCTTTGGATAACTGTTATGGAAAATAAAACTGCTAGTAATGTGACTTCTGCCGTCATTGCAGTAATATATGGGTGAATGTTTGCAAGGAAGGAAATATCACCTGAAAAAATCTCCTGGTTGGTTATGTATTAGTAGTGTCTCTGGCTTAGGTGAACAATGAGTGCCTTTTATTTATGTCTGTGTACACATGTGCATATATGTTTAATATTTTAGAGGGGGACTTGCCATTTTGAGATAGTAATCCAGTTTTTCATTTCAGAGTGAGGTAACCAGAGAAGCCACAGTGACCTGCAGTTTTATGACAACTTTCTACCTATTTCTCCTTCACCTAGAAGAGGCCCCACATCTAACAAATCAACCTGCAGGTAGGGGGTGGACACCAGTATGGCAGGAAGAAAATCTACAGCCAGTTCAGTCACCAGAAAAGTAATTTTCCATGTCATGCATCAGCCCTTCTTCATCCTTCATTGGGAAATATCTTGCAAAGGAAAGATGAGACAAGTGACCTTAACAGAGGAAGTATTAAAATGTGGCTGAGGAGGAAGGAAGGAGAAAAACGACAGTTCACGCAGATCTATGTCTCAGTTTGTTTTTGATGTCTTCAGACAACATCTCCTTTAGGTCCCTAAAAAGCCATTCAAACTGCAGGCCACCTTTCATGCCCACTGTGAGGTTTCTTGTGGCTTCTTGAACTGAATTTTGTCTAACGCAATAAATTCCCCTGTCCACCCTGAAAGTAGAATTCCTGCCACACGTTCAGCCAGTTTGAGCCTTGTTCATCCAATGTAAATTCCTAAATACTTGAAAAGTTTCTTAGAATCTTCCTGCTTGAACCTTGATGAGAAAACGAGTGGGAAGCAGAGCAAGCCTGTTTGTCTCTTGTGAATTCTGGACCAGGCACAGTACTGGCAGTTGGAGAGATGGAGTGGTGAACAGCAATAGAGCAGCCAGGAAAACCCGGGGGGTCAGAATGACAGATTCACAAGAGGTGAGGCAAGTGGGGCCCCAGGCGAGGGTCCAGCACTAAGGTATATGTTCCAAGGGAACTCTGATGGAAGGAGGGACTTGGGAGCAGTGCGTCCAGTCAAGCTATTTGGAGAATAACTTGATTAATTACAGAGATGGGGGAATGGGACAACAATGATTTTTGGCAAGAACACGCGTATACTTCCATTATGTAATTTTACAGAGATTTCACTTACATTTGTTGAACAATAAGACAGTCCAGTTCTAAAACTATCAGAATCATATCAGATCAAGTATTGACTCTCAGAAAATGATGCCATGATCTTTATTATATATAATAGTTATTAAAATTGTTATATATAATTTAACTGGCTCCAGAAATAATTTCAATCAGTTTATTTTAAAAGCCACAGATAGAAGAGGACCAGAAATAAAGTTGGTAATACAGAGAACAAAGAATTGAACTAAAAATCTAGAACAAGTGTATTAGTCTGTTCTCACTCTAGTTATTTTTTTTTATGGAATCTCATTCTGTCACTCAGGCTGGAATGCAGTGGGGTGATCTCAGCTCACTGCAACCTCTGCCTCCCAGGTTCAAGCAATTCTTCTGCCTCAGCCTCCTGAGTAGCTGGGACTACAGGCTCACACCAACATGTCTGGCTAATTTTTGTATTTTTAATAGAGATGGGGTTTTACCATATTGGCCAGATTGGTCTTGAACTCCTGATCTCATGATCTACCCTCCTCAGCTTCCCAAACTGTTGAGATTACAGGCATAAGCCACTACGCCCAGCCTATTCTCACTCTGGCAATAAAAACATACTCAAGACTGGGTAATTTATAAAGGAAAGAGGTTTAATTGATTCACAGTTCCACATGGCTGGGGAGGTCTCTCAATCATGGCAGAAGGTGAAAGAGAAGCAAAGTCACGTCTTCCATGGTGGCAGGCAAGAGTGTGTGCAGGGGAACTACTATTTATGAAACTATCAGATCTCACAAGACTTATTCACTATCGTGAAAACAGCATGGGAAAGACTCACTTCTATGATTCAATTACCTCCTACTGGGCCCCTCCCATGACCTGTGGGAATTACAGGAGCTACAATTCAAGATAAGATTTAAGTGGGGACACAGCCAAGCCATATCAACAAGTATGATTATGGTGGTGATGTTCTCATTTTAATTAAGTGGGAATTTCCTAGCAATTGAAGCAAAAAGAGAAGCAGAATAAATCACAAAGTCTCATGATCTGACAAAAGTTTCAGCAAAGCATTTAACAGGACAGGAATTTTTTTTTCCTGGCACTAAACTCTTAGAAGAATTTATTGTAGGAACTTTTATGCACTAGGCAAGTCAATGAATACTATCTTCAACAGAAGTTTTACCAAAAAATGCAGAAATACATCTTCTCATCTTTGTTTTATATGATCCTGTAGTAAAAGCCTTGTTGAAAATGTGGCAAGAAAACATAGCTCTTTAAAGGCATTTCTGTGAGGACACGAACTCAGATGACAGTGGCTCCAGGTTGGCAGTACCACAGGGTGTACACCTTTAACTATCCACCAGACTGAACTGCAGTTGCTGGAATATTCACCCCTCTTTTCCCAACATGTCAAGGTCTGGAGGGTAGCATTTGTTTTTTGTTTTTCTTTTTACTTATATTCATATCCCAGTGTCCAGCACTGTGCCTGGTCCACAGTAAGCATTTGATATCAGCTGTTGCACAGAGGATTTAAGTGAATGTATTGATAGTGCTTAGCTTGGTGTGTCTCTCAAGCAGGCGCTGAGCAAATGAGGCCTCACACCAAGGTTCTCACCTGCCAGCTTGTGTCAGCACCACCTAGTGACTTTCTTACATAAAAAACATGATCAGGTTGGGGTTCTGAGTAGAAGAATATCACCTTCTACACAACCTTCCTTTTGCAAAGCCACGTGGCTCCTGCTGCCTAGATTCCCAGCATCCCCAGTGTCCTGCCTAGGACTTCCTCCCTAGATACCTAGATCTGCAGCATCTTTCCAGAAAAGTGGTTATTCAGCCTTTGTATCATTCCTGTGACCTCTCCCACAGGCTTCCAGCACATGGCTCTTTTGCTGCATTTGCCGGGGTCAAATTCTGCAGCTGCTGACAGGTTGTCTGACCAGAAAGTGTCTGAAGGGCTAGTGCTCATGCCAGACAGGAAGCAAGTGGCTTTCTGTGGCTCTATTGTACATGAGACTTTCCAGGATTGCTAGTGAATTACTGAGCCTCTCTATAGGGGATGCCAGGTAGGGTGTGTTGGACTCAGCTCATACGGTCCTCCAGAGCAGGCTGTGCACATCTCTTTTACCGACTCTGCCTTCAGTGACTTCACCTGGTAGTTTGAGATCAGCCATAGTGAAAGTATTTACACCACAGAAATTGGCAAACTCTGTACTTCAGGTTTGGTGGATTTTTCTTCCTCCACAAAGAGCCAGTTGTTAAACATTTACCAGCACACCACTGATAGGCAAAGAAGCAGAGAAGAAAGAGTAATGGGGAAATGGTCTCTGAGACTTCCCCATCCAGTTCACCTTAGATAAGCCCAGATTATTCTTTTCACTCAAAAGTTTCCCCTGCCCTCCCAGTGACTAACAAAGGGGCCAGCAAACATTTTCTTAAAGGGCAGGGTGGCAAATATTTTAGGCTTTGCTGGAAACAGTCTGTGTTACAACTGCTCAGTGCTGCTGTTGTATTGTGACAACAGCCATAGACAATATATAAATTAATGGGCATGTCTGTGTTTCAATAAAACTTTATTTATAAAACCAGGTGGCAGGCCAGATGTGTGCCCCAAGCTATAGTCTGCAGACACCTGATCAAATACATGAATCCAAACACCAGCATTGCAATCCAGGACCACTGGTATTAATTCCTACGCTTGCCAGTGTCATTTTTTTTTACATCTCCTCTACCTTCCCGAGGAGCAGAGTGGGTTCTTCCTAAACTCACCTCTCTAATTTGATAACTGTGTGCTTTTCACCTCTCAGGTCTTTCCACAAGAATATCTGCTCCTGAGACCCCCACCCTGTTCTTAGGTTCATCTTAAAACCTGCTGACCTGCATTGCCCTTGCATTTACCATACTTCATTATCTCCAAATATACAGACTCTCCCTCATTTCATTGAACTCTGCCCCCCAACCAGAAGCACAATAGATGTATTTTTTTTTCTGTTTTGTGGTTATATAAAGGGCCTCCTTGACCTCAGGGCTGCTGTTGCGCTGTTGACGTCATCTCCACATCCTCTGGGCTCAGCCCAACACAGTCCGGCACACTGGTAGGTGCTTAGGAGTAACTAGAAACACAAATTAAGATTATTTTATTATTTATTATTTTATTATTGTCCATAAGTTTTCCTAAATGTGATATCACAGTGAGCTGTGCCACAAAACTATCCTTGACATCATTTCCCTGAACTGTCTGTGCAGCCCCTAGACGTGACATCTGCCTGCTTTGAGCTTCATTTATTTTTAGCCACTAAAAAGAAGAGTTATGATCCTTGATCTTTCTGGTCTCTATAATCTAGAAAATATTTTTCTGGATCAATTCATGACATTACCTCTATACCTTGACTTCTTCATTAGTGCAAGCCCAGGGACAATAAATAGGAAACTGCCTCTCTCATGCTGGCCCCTCATGTTATGCTCCATAGATATTCTTAAGGGGCCAACATGTGGTCTTAAATGCACTTTATTACTGATAAATACTTGCACTATTGTCATGTTTCTGTAATATATGAATCCGAGCAATCTCTTAAATTGAAGATCAAACTGAGTTTGACCGATAATTGTATAAATGTCACTAACATTTTTATTTTCTTTGAGGTTTTAGTTGATTGTTCTTTCAAGAAGCTGAAATGATTTAATGTCAAGTCCACATGGCTTTTCAAAAGGAAGAAAGAAGATTATATTCTTCCACTCACAACCCCAAGCTGATTCACATGTTAAATTTCCAGTCTGATATCAACTGTAAACTATATAGGTTCTGCTGGCTGTGGTATTTTTCTTAATGCTCATAAATCCAGAGGTTATAAATCCCTCAAATTCCCATTTCTAAATGAAATGTCCATGTTATGGTCATTTTTCAGATAGTGTTTTAACCTCCATAGAACAGCAATGCCTAGAATTGAAGTCATAACAATTTTTTAAGTCAAAGATTCTTTAGAAACTCAAATGAAATCGTAACGTGTAGTTAATTTCTGGAGTTACATAAATATATATAATAAACAAAGTAAAAGTGGTATTTGTTGAAATAGATTGGGTGTTGGGCTTATTTTGATATACTCCCTTTAGTAAATCCAGGCAGTATAAGAGATGATAGGACCCTCCTAATAATATCACATTAGGTCAAGAAATGCCCAATTCCATTTGAAATCTGAATTCCATCAGCAGAGCCCTGGGCTCATCCCCAAAGAAGGGGAAGTTGGTTTGAAGAGTAAATCAGCTCCCATTCAAAGGCTATCTGCTTGATCCTCAAGGAATCAAGGATGCCGCCATCTTTCTTTTTTGCCCATCCTACGCCCTCGTGAAAAGGCAGTGCCAAGCCCTACCTCTCCCAAAGTGGAAAGAGCATTGGATTTGGAATGAATAAGTCCATGTTCTGATCAGAGTCCACAAACACCAAATTCAGAGACTTGAAGCAAATTCTCTGGGCCCCAGTTTGCTTGTCTATTAAAAGAAAATTTCTTTTATTTTCTCTTATTGAAGAGCCTTTCCCTCCCAGGTCAGTTGTGGGAATCAAAGTGGATGATGATCTTTCTTGCCTGGTTTACCTTTTCTAAGTCTTTAGTCTGAGCTTCCTCTGAGAAATCTTCCATGACCTCCCCTGCCAGCCCTAGTACCAGGTTGGATCCCTTCCCTTCCTCTGGACTCCAAAGCCACCTTTGAGTTCTGCTGCCCAGAATGTGGCTATCCTGTTGTCATTGCTCATTTATTGGCATGAATATTCCTTTAGATTACAATCCCCTTAAGGGCAGGGATGTATCTCACTGCATTATACCTTCAGTGGATAGCAGACTGCACTTTTGAAAAATATTTTCCAAGGACACTTTCTCTCTTTTCTGCCAGACCCAGCTCCATGATCTTAAGTGGTGGCAAAAGTGTGAATGAAATAGGTTTAATACTCCCAGAAACACAATTTATTTTGCAATTGAGTTTCTAAGAGGTAACCATTCTGCTTCCTGCAGGCTCCAAGGAGCCAAGGTCCTTGTTTCTTGTGTATTCATGGATCATTGCCTAAGAGCAGAATTTACTGGCTAAAGCACCATCAGGGATGCAGAGCTGGAGCAGAGGTATAGGAACATGGCGTATAAGGCAAGGACGCGAGCTGCGAGAGGAGCATGAATGTGAAGTGCGAACACCTGAGCTCTAGCCCTGGTGCTTCTAGAATCACTGCCCCTCTCCAGGTGTCACATTTTTCCTCTCCATAATGGTCACATGCTACATCAGTTTTCTTCAAGTCTAATTTTGCCTTGTTTTGCATTGTTATTGGCCAAAAGTCATTGTTCAAAATGTAGCCTAATACAGCAGAGTCACTGCTTAAAGCAGGAATATAGAGCCCAAAGCTATGTCCTTGCCACACACTCTCTCACACCTCCCCTGTTGTCCCTGAGAAAGGTTAGTGGACTTTCTAAGGTTCTTTGGGACACAGCTTGAGGACAGCAATGCCAGGTGATTGGTGGCTCTGGCGGCCCTGACAGCCTCCCAGCTGTGGTTTTTATGACCTGTGGCTTGGATGAGTAACTCCTCCCTTGCCCTGGATGAAGAAAGCTATGGGACACAAGACTCGCAGCACTGAAATGGGAAAGTTCCAGGAAAACTGAGCCGAACTGGTTACCCTGCCTGTGTCCTACCCAAACCATTTCTCCACACTTTGGAGAAGGGCAAGGCCCTGCATTATGCACTGCCAGGAAGGTAAGCTGGGACATAGTGCCGTCAGGACCCATCATAAATGGGTCCTGCCAGAACTGTCAGAACAACAATTTGAGAGGTTGATTGAATGTTCTTTTTCTTGTTCTCTTTGTTCTTTTGTCTTTGCTCTCCTTGTTCTCTTTGTCCTTTTTACCATCCTTCAGTGACTTCCATTGCCTCAGAAGAAGGATCACATGGCAGAAAAGCAGACAGAACACTAGCATGTTTCAAAAGCCAACACTGTGGACTCGCAAACACCTGAGTTTTGGAGTTTAAAAAATCTAACATACAAAGAACTCAGTCTACATAATATATTTTACAAGCAACAGGTTTTTTTAAAAGATAAAGAGCTGTGTTCATTTCCTACTGTGCCTGCAATAAATTACCACAAACTTAGTGGCTTAAAACAGTGCAAATGTAGTATCTTCCAATTTGGGAGGTCAGAAGTCTCATGTGGATTGCACTGTGCTGCAATCAAGATATCAGGAGGGCTGTGCTCCCTCTGGAGGCCAAATGGGAATCCCCACTTCCTGGTCTTTTTCAGCTTCTAGAGACCACTTTCATTCCTTGGCTCGTGGCCCCTCCCTTCGTGTCCAAAGTTAGCAGTGTAGCATCTTCAAATCTCTCTCTGACTCTGACCATCGCCCTATCTCCTTTGCACCCTCTGCTTCCATTGCGATGTCACTTTCTTCTCTCTGAAACTCCTCCCTCTCTTTTCTAAAGGCCATTGTGGTTACATTGGGCTTACCTAGGTAATCCAGGATATTTCCACTCATCTGAAGATCTTTAATCACATCTGTAAAGTGTCATTGCCTTGTAAGATAACATATTCACAGGTTCTGAGTATTAGGGTGTGGACCTCTTTTTGTGGGAAGAGGAGGTCAATATTTTGTCTACCATGAAAGTCAAGCATCTTAGCCAACCTCAAATATTCTCCAAACTGGAGAGGGGGAGAGACAGCAGGTGACAGGGAAGTAGAGGTCCGAGGGGACCTAGAATAATAGGACTCAGGGAGGTGATGTAGACAGAGTTGGCATTTAGACCCTACCCAGCCCCAACTCGAAATGCCATCTGTTCCTATACTAGAGAGTTTCATGGGAGTCATGACCAGGTCCACAGATGGTCCAGTCTTTAAGAGTACTATGCCTGATGCCAGTGTCCAGAAGACTTATTGATCACCCTTGCTACCAATGTCCAGCAAGAGCCTCCTCCCATCAACTACAGTCAATATGGTGCCCATCAACCATTCAGTATGGGTAAGCCCATCTGGGCTCCATGGCTAAATCAGGACCCCTATATAACTAACCCTATATGGAAAACTTCCAGACTGAAAGACTGAGGTTGATTAAAAGCTCCTCCAAGAAAGTGGGTGGCATACTAGACACAAAAGGAAGAAGAAAGAAGTTAAAAAGGAGAGAACAATATAAGAAAGAAGGAAAGAAGTCCTACTACCTCATGCCTCTATTTTGTCTTGGACTGAATTAAACCAGCTCAGAATCTCCCGCAGATAATGGTGAAATGCTCTTTTATCACAGCATCATTGGGTTTGTTAAATCTGAGTCTTTATAACCTCAAAAATATTAGGTTTCGTCTTCTTTTCTTATTCCCCTGCTTACCCTACCCCTTAAAACTCAGTCCTCATAATGTGCTTATGTCAGATACCACAGTGCTAGGATGAAAAAGTAGGGAACTGTGTGTGTTAGGGGCACTGAAAGGCAAAGTAGATCAGAGAAATGCCTTAAAATTTTACAAACTATGACTCCTGGCCACTGAATTTTATTTTATCTTTTAACAAACAGATGACAATCAGTAGAGAACACCAATGGGAATGCGTCTCATGCTCAACACACCTTGGAGAAGAAGCTCTTGGTAAGTTCAAGGTGCTATTCTCCTGTCTTATTTTCACTGAAATAAAAATCTCAAATGAAAAGCATCTGTCCTTTTCCTTGTATATGTCAAAATGTAATTGGCAATGGTTGGGGTTTGTTGCCTTTATTGCTTTTAATAGCTATATAGCCACTGATTGCCCAAGCTGATGGTTAATTTAATTTCTGTCAATACAATATTGGGGCTGTCTGCATATTCAGACCATGATTAACTGCTGCAGAGTCCATAACACTGGTGTTATTATTACTGCATTTAACTACCTCTCGGGAGAAGACAAATTAAATTATGTTGAAAATGCTGTTGATTATCATTACGAACTTATTTGTAGAGCACAATTACTGATCTGTTGTAAAATAAATCAAATTTTTTATCATCTTGGTATAAATTAACTTTACTGTAGGAGAATGGAGAGTAGAGGCTAAAAGAATGTGGGCCACCTTGTATAAGTCAACAGAGCACTGAATTAAAATAATAATCACACGTGAACATAATATTATATTTTAATAATGAGCTACTTCATGACCATGAGTGCCTCATAGATTATGGGATTTCAACAATAAAGCAGCAAGCACCATGTGTGTCGTGTGCTGTTGACTCAAATGCAAAGTGAGGCCTGGGGATGAATTATTCCTGGGCTGTGACTCCAATTCAATCTGAAATCACCACTCGAGTAAATTAAGGAAGGCGGCTTTAAGAACACAATTACATTAATAGCTTACATGTGATCATCATTTAGCTTTTGCCATTCCTTTACAATTTACTAGGTGCTATTATACCATAATGCAAGTTAGGCCAAATCTATGGCCTAGGATCAATAAGCCACAGCCTGTCACCTTTGCATCTGCCAGGAGAGCCAAAGACACCAGGCCTGTGGGCTGAGGTCTCCTAGACTCACCGTCACATAATTAACTAACAAGAAAACTTAGTCTCAAGTTACCCGTTAAGTGCCAACAAAGGTAATAATATTGCATGCTCCTTTCTCTATTATTTTGAGCAATTTACACACCTTTAAATAACTAACTGGATCAAATGGTTGAATAATTTGAATAAGAAATATATACCACAGAGCTCTTCTATTTAAATACACATGGCTGTGTGGCACAGCACAGTGATACACTGAGAGTTTAGCAGAATACAGTTCAAGTCCACACCCTGCCATAGACAGCATGATGCTGGGCAAGATGACCAATCCTGCTGGGCCTCAGTTTCCTCATTTGTAAAATGGGAATGTTTTGGCTTGTGGTTTATCTGAGTGTGTTAATTTTCTGTGCTGTGTAACAAATTAGCACAGACGAAGTAGCTTAAAACAATAACCATTTATTAGCTCACAATTCTGCAGGTCAGGAGCCTAGGTGGGCTCCATTGGGTTCTCCTCTTAGAGACTCAAAAGACTGACACCAAGGTGTCAGCCTTGGCCAGGCTTTTATCAAAGATTCTAGGGAAAAATATGCTTTCTTTTTTTTTTTTTAATTTTTTTATTTTTTTAAATTTATTTATTATTATTATACTTTAAGTTGTAGGGTACATGTGCATAACGTGCAGGTTTGTTACATATGTATACTTGTGCCTTGTTGGTGTGCTGCACCCATCAACTGGTCATTTACATCAGGTATAACTCCCAATGCAATCCCTCCCCCCTCCCCCCTCCCCCCTCCCCATGATAGGCCCCGGCGTGTGATGTTCCCTTTCCTGAGTCCAAGTGATCTCATTGTTCAGTTCCCACCTATGAGTGAGAACATGCGGTGTTTGGTTTTCTGTTCTTGTGATAGTTTGCTAAGAATGATGGTTTCCAGCTGCATCCACAAACTCATCCAAACTCATCCTTTTTTATGGCTGCATAGTATTCCATGGTGTATATGTGCCACATTTTCTTAATCCAATCTGTCACTGATGGACATTTGGGTTGATTCCAAGTCTTTGCTATTGTGAATAGTGCCGCAATAAACATACGTGTGCACGTGTCTTTATAGCAGCATAATTTATAATCCTTTGGGTATATACCCTGTAATGGGATGGCTGGGTCATATGGTACATCTAGTTCTAGATCCTTGAGGAATCGCCATACTGTTTTCCATAATGGTTGAACTAGTTTACAATCCCACCAACAGTGTAAAAGTGTTCCTATTTCTCCACATCCTCTCCAGCACCTGTTGTTTCCTGACTTTTTAATGATCGCCATTCTAACTGGTGTGAGATGGTATCTCATTGTGGTTTTGATTTGCATTTCTCTGATGGCCAGTGATGATGAGCATTTTTTCATGTGTCTGTTGGCTGTATGAATGTCTTCTTTTGAGAAATGTCTGTTCATATCCTTTGCCCACTTTTTGATGGGGTTGTTTGTTTTTTTCTTGTAAATTTGTTTGAGTTCTTTGTAGGTTCTGGATATTAGCCCTTTGTCAGATGAGTAGATTGCAAAAATTTTCTCCCATTCTGTAGGTTGCCTGTTGACTCTGATGGTAGTTTCTTTTGCTGTGCAGAAGCTCTTTAGTTTAATTAGATCCCATTTGTCAATTTTGGCTTTTGCTGCTGTTGCTTTTGGTGTTTTAGACATGCCTATGCCTATGTCCTGAATGGTACTACCTAGGTTTTCCTCTAGGATTTTTATGGTATTAGGTCTAACATTTAAGTCTCTAATCCATCTTGAATTAATTTTCGTATAAGGAGTAAGGAAAGGATACAGTTTCAGCTTTCTACTTACGGCTAGCCAATTTTCCCAGCACCATTTATTAAATAGGGAATCCTTTCCCCATTTCTTGTTTCTCTCAGGTTTGTCAAAGATCAGATGGCTGTAGATGTGTGGTATTATTTCTGAGGACTCTGTTCTGTTCCATTGGTCTATATCTCTGTTTTGGTACCAGTACCATGCTGTTTTGGTTACTGTAGCCTTGTAGTATAGTTTGAAGTCAGGTAGCGTGATGCCTCCAGCTTTGTTCTTTTGACTTAGGATTGTCTTGGAGATGCGGGCTCTTTTTTGGTTCCATATGAACTTTAAAGCAGTTTTTTCCAATTCTGTGAAGAAACTCGTTGGTAGCTTGATGGGGATGGCATTGAATCTATAAATTACCTTGGGCAGTACGGCCATTTTCACGATATTGATTCTTCCTATCCATGAGCATGGTATGTTCTTCCATTTGTTTGTGTCCTCTTTGATTTCACTGAGCAGTGGTTTGTAGTTCTCCTTGAAGAGGTCCTTTACATCCCTTGTAAGTTGGATTCCTAGGTATTTTATTCTCTTTGAAGCAATTGTGAATGGAAGTTCATTCCTGATTTGGCTCTCTGTTTGTCTGTTACTGGTGTATAAGAATGCTTGTGATTTTTGCACATTAATTTTGTATCCTGAGACTTTGCTGAAGTTGCTTATCAGCTTAAGGAGATTTTGGGCTGAGACAATGGGGTTTTCTAAATATACAATCATGTTATCTGCAAACAGGGACAATTTGACTTCTTCTTTTCCTAACTGAATACCCTTGATTTCTTTCTCTTGCCTGATTGCCCTAGCCAGAACTTCCAACACTATGTTGAATAGGAGTGGTGAGAGAGGGCATCCCTGTCTTGTGCCAGTTTTCAAAGGGAATTTTTCCAGTTTTTGCCCATTCAGTATAATATTGGCTGTGGGTTTGTCATAGATAGCTCTTATTATTTTGAGGTACGTTCCATCAATACCGAATTTATTGAGCGTTTTTAGCATGAAGGGCTGTTGAATTTTGTCAAAAGCCTTTTCTGCATCTATTGAGATAATCATGTGCTTCTTGTCTTTGGTTCTGTTTATATGCTGGATTATGTTTATTGATTTGCGAATGTTGAACCAGCCTTGCATCCCAGGGATGAAGCCCACTTGATCATGGTGGACAAGCTTTTTGATGTGTTGCTGAATCTGGTTTGCCAGTACTTTATTGAGGATTTTTGCATCGATGTTCATCAGGGATATTGGTCTAAAATTCTCTTTTTTTGTTGTGTCTCTGCCAGGCTTTGGTATCAGGATGATGTTGGCCTCATAAAACGAGTTAGGGAGGATTCCCTCTTTTTCTATTGATTGGAATAGTTTCAGAAGGAATGGTACCAACTCCTCCTTGTACCTCTGGTAGAATTCAGCTGTGAATCCATCTGGTCCTGGACTTTTTTTGGTTGGTAGGCTATTAATTATTGCCTCAATTTCAGAGCCTGCTATTGGTCTATTCAGGGATTCAACTTCTTCCTGGTTTAGTCTTGGAAGAGTGTAAGTGTCCAGGAAATTATCCATTTCTTCTAGATTTTCCAGTTTATTTGCGTAGAGGTGTTTATAGTATTCTCTGATGGTAGTTTGTATTTCTGTGGGATCGGTGGTGATATCCCCTTTATCATTTTTAATTGCGTCAATTTGATTCTTCTCTCTTTTCTTCTTTATTAGTCTTGCTAGTGGTCTGTCAATTTTGTTGATCTTTTCAAAACACCAACTCCTGGATTCATTGATTTTTTGGAGGGTTTTTTGTGTTTCTATCTCCTTCAGTTCTGCTCTGATCTTAGTTATTTCTTGCCTTCTGCTAGCTTTCGAATGTGTTTGCTCTTGCTTCTCTAGTTCTTTTAATTGTGATGTTAGAGTGTCAATTTTAGATCTTTCCTGCTTTCTCTTGTGGGCATTTAGTGCTATAAATTTCCCTCTACACACTGCTTTAAATGTGTCCCAGAGATTCTGGTATGTTGTATCTTTGTTCTCATTGGTTTCAAAGAACATCTTTATTTCTGCCTTCATTTCGTTATGTACCCAGTAGTCATTCAGGAGCAGGTTGTTCAGTTTCCATGTAGTTGAGCGGTTTTGATTGAGTTTCTTAGTCCTGAGTTCTAGTTTGATTGCACTGTGGTCTGAGAGACAGTTTGTTATAATGTCTGTTCTTGTACATTTGCTGAAGAGTGCTTTACTTCCAATTACGTGGTCAATTTTGGAGTAAGTACGATGTGGTGCTGAGAAGAATGTATATTCTGTTGATTTGGGGTGGAGAGTTCTATAGATGTCTATTAGGTCTGCTTGCTGCAGAGATGAGTTCAATTCCTGGATATCCTTGTTGACTTTCTGTCTTGTTGATCTGTCTAATGTTGACAGTGGAGTGTTGAAGTCTCCCATTATTATTGTATGGGAGTCTAAGTCTCTTTGTAAGTCTCTAAGGACTTGCTTGATGAATCTGGGTGCTCCTGTATTGGGTGCTTATATATTTAGGATAGTTAGCTCTTCCTGTTGAATTGATCCCTTTACCATTATGTAATGGCCTTCTTTGTCTCTTTTGATCTTTGATGGTTTAAAGTCTGTTTTATCAGAGACTAGTATTGCAACCCCCGCTTTTTTTTGTTCTCCATTTGCTTGGTAAATCTTCCTCCATCCCTTTATTTTGAGCCTATGTATGTCTCTGCGTGTGAGATGGGTCTCCTGAATACAGCAGACTGATGGGTCTTGACTCTTTATCCAGTTTGCCAGTCTGTGTCTTTTAATTGGAGCATTTAGTCCATTTACATTTAAGGTTAAGATTGTTATGTGTGAACTTGATCCTGCCATTATGATATTAACTGGTTATTTTGCTCGTTAGTTGATGCAGTTTCTTCCTTGCCTTGATGGTCTTTACATTTTGGCATGTTTTTGCAATGGCTGGTACCGGTTGTTCCTTTCCATGTTTAGTGCTTCCTTCAGGGTCTCTTGTAAGGCAGGCCTAGTGGTGACAAAATCTCTAAGCATTTGCTTATCTGTAAAGGATTTTATTTCTCCTTCACTTATGAAACTTAGTTTGGCTGGATATGAAATTCTGGGTTTAAAATTCTTTTCTTTAAGAATGTTGAATATTGGCCCCCACTCTCTTCTGGCTTGGAGAGTTTCTGCCGAGAGATCTGCTGTTAGTCTGATGGGCTTCCCTTTGTGGGTAACCCAACCTTTCTCTGTGGCTGCCCTTAAGATTTTTTCCTTCATTTCAACTTTGGTGAATCTGGCAATTATGTGTCTTGGAGTTGCTCTTCTCGAGGAGTATCTTTGTGGCATTCTCTGTATTTCCTGGATTTGAATGTTGGCCTGCCCTACTAGGTTGGGGAAGTTCTCCTGGATGATATCCTGAAGAGTGTTTTCCAACTTGGTTCCATTTTCCCCCTCACTTTCAGGCACCCCAATCAGACGTAGATTTGGTCTTTTTACATAATCCCATACTTCTTGCAGGCTTTGTTCATTTCTTTTTCTTCTTTTTTCTTTTGGTTTCTCTTCTCAGTTCATTTCATTCATTTGATCCTCAATCGCTGATACTCTTTCTTCCAGTTGATCAAGTCGGTTACTGAAGCTTGTGCATTTGTCACGTATTTCTCGTGTCATGGTTTTCATCTCTTTCATTTCGTTTATGACCTTCTCTGCATTAATTACTCTAGCCATCAATTCTTCCACTTTTTTTTTCAAGATTTTTAGTTTCTTTGCGCTGGGTACGTAATTCCTCCTTTAGCTCTGAGAAATTTGATGGACTGAAGCCTTCTTCTCTCATCTCGTCAAAGTCATTCTCCGTCCAGCTTTGATCCGTTGCTGGCGATGAGCTGCGCTCCTTTGCCGGGGGAAATGCGCTCTTATTTTTTGAATTTCCAGCTTTTCTGCCCTGCTTTTTCCCCATCTTTGTGGTTTTATCTGCCTCTGGTCTTTGATGATGGTGATGTACTGATGGGGTTTTGGTGTAGGTGTCCTTCCTGTTTGATAGTTTTCCTTCTAACAGTCAGGACCCTCAGCTGTAGGTCTGTTGGAGATTGCTTGAGGTCCACTCCAGACCCTGTTTGCCTGGGTATCAGCAGCAGAGGCTGCAGAAGATAGAATATTTCTGAACAGCGAGTGTACCTGTCAGATTCTTGCTTTGGAAGCTTCCTCTCAGGGGTGTACTCCACCCTGTGAGGTGTGGGGTGTCAGACTGCCCCTAGTGGGGGATGTCTCCCAGTTAGGCTGCTCAGGGGTCAGGGACCCACTTGAGCAGGGAGTCTGTCCCTTCTCAGATCTCAGCCTCCGTGTTGGGAGATCCACTGCTCTCTTCAAAGCTGTCAGACAGAGTCGTTTGCGTCTGCAGAGTTTTCTGCTGCGTTTGTTATTGTTTACTGTGCCCTGTCCCCAGAGGTGGAGTCTACAGAGACAGGCAGGTTTCCTTGAGCTGCTGAGAGCTCCACCCAGTTCGAGCTTCCCAGCGGCTTTGTTTACCTACTTAAGCCTCAGCAATGGCGGGCGCCCCTCCCCCAGCCTCGCTGCTGCCTTGCCGGTAGATCACAGACTGCTGTGCTAGCAATGAGGGAGGCTCCGTGGGTGTGGGACCCTCCCGGCCAGGTGTGGGATATGATCTCCTGGTGTGCCTGTTTGCTTAAAGCGCAGTATTGGGGTGGGAGTTACCCGATTTTCCAGGTGTTGTGTGTCTCAGTTCCCCTGGCTAGGAAAAGGGATTCCCTTCCCCCTTGCGCTTCCCAGGTGAGGCAATGCCTCGCCCTGCTTCAGCTCTCGCTGGTCGGGCTGCAGCAGCTGACCAGCACCGATCGTCCGGCACTCCCCAGTGAGATGAACCCAGTACCTCAGTTGAAAATGCAGAAATCACCGGTCTTCTGTGTCGCTCGCGCCGGGAGTTGGAGACTGGAGCTGTTCCTATTCGGCCATCTTGGGTAATCAACTCGGAAAAATATGCTTTCAAGCTCTGTCAGAATTTAGTTCCTTGCAGTTGCAGGATTGAAGTCCCCGCTCCCTTACTGACTGTCAGACTGGAACAGCTCTCAGCAACTAGAGGTTGGTTTCAGTGGCTCACCTGTGGACTTCTGCCACATCTCAGAGCCAGCAACCAAGGGTGGGATCCTTCTTGCTTGGAATCACTCTGACTTCCCCTTCTACCACCAGCTGGAGAAAACTCAGAGCTTTAATGAACACTTATGAAAACAAAATCAATGTACAAAGATCAACAGCATTTCTATACACCAATAACATTCCAGCTGACAGCCAAATCAAGAACACAATCCCATTAACAGTGGCCACACAAAAATTAAATACCTAGGAATACGTCTAATCAAGGAGGTGAAAGATCTCTACAAGGAGCAGCTACTATTTGCAGAACAGTGATTATTCCAGACAGTTCAGTGGACAATGTGATAAAGTAGGTTTTACACAAACAATAATCTATGACACAGATTCTAAGTATTCCCGTTGTTCACAGGTAAACACTGAGCCCCACAGTAGACAGGTCACCTATCCTAGGGGTTGCACTGCCTGTGTCAAGGCTAACGTTCAAACTTCAATTTCTTGAACCACTAGCTGAGTTACTGCTCATTCCCCATGACACATTTACATCAAAATCCTTCATGAGGTCTTCCACCTGAGGCACAGAGTCTAATTCCCTCCAACTATGTCTTGGGAATCCTGTTCGGATTTCTGTTCTTTCCTTAGGTAGATGTGCCCACCGCTTATTTTTCTCTTACATCAACTAAGTTGTACATGAATCCTTTCATTAATTATCAAGCACTCCATGAATATTCAGCCACTTTTTGCAAAGGCTTTTATCCTCACAAGATTGGGCCAACAGCCCAGATGCTGCCTATATGATGGTGGAGAACCAGGGCCATTGAAGTCCTCCTCACCAGGATGAGGTCTTGCCTTCAGGTGACGGTCCTCCATGTAACTCAAGGAGTCATCTGGATCTCTGCACTCCCATTCCCGGTCTTTGAGGTAGAAAGTACTGTAACACCTTTCAGTGCCAATTCCAGCAATATCAAAACTAACCAAAGTTCACAAAAAGCAAATGTTAAATAAACCACACACTGGATAGTAATGTCAAGTAGAGAAGACTGGAGTATCTTTTAATGGAGTTCTATCAAGATTTTCCAAGCACCTACTCTGTATATGACACTCTTATTATCTTGTCCTTAACCCAAGCTGAGATGTAGCCAAACCATTTGCTGGAGCTGAAACTTGGCATGCATTTCCACCCTCCACGCATTTGCCCATGGTGTTCCCACCACCTAAAGCACCACTTCCAGTATTCTTATCAGGTGAATTCCTGCTCATTCTTAGAGCTCCTCTCCTGGCCCTCCCCACAGAGTGAGAGTTTCCTCCTCTGTGCTTCTGTGGTGGGCTCTCAGACCTGTAGGATAACTCCTGCCATACAGTGTTGTCATTGTTGGCTTTCTCATACTGAGTTTCCTAAAGGCAGGCACCACATCTCCTTGTCTTAATAGAGAATCTGGCTCACAGAAGCATTCAGTAAGTGTGTGCAGAAGGAAATGGAAGGAGATTGGGTACCTGGGAAGTGGTCCATGCACCATAGGTTGACAACTGGCAGTATTGCTATGCTGCTGATAAAGACCAGAACCTAACCATGTTCAGTCATTCATTCCTCCCTGCCTTCCTTCATTCAACTGTGTTTACTGGGCACAGTCTTTGAACCAAATATGGTAGAGTGCATGGAGAATGAGTGCACGGAGAACTCATTCTACCATGGAGAATGGTAGAGTGCATGGAGAACCAAATATGGTAGAGTGCATGATACAGTGAGGAATGGAACTGGACCCAGGCCTTCACTTCACAGTCCAGTGGGGAAGATGGACAACAAATAAATGAAATAATCACACAAATGACTATAAACTCACCACTGGAACAAGGGCTACGAAGGAAGGGAGCAGAAGTTATGCAATGGTGATGTGGGAATTTGACACATTAAGGAGATATAGGTCGCTTTTCCTGAGGAAATGGCAGTGGAGCTCAGAGTTTAGGCAGGTGTGAGCATAAATTAGTGTGGGTGCTCTGGAGGAAGAGTTCAAGGTTAACATAGATGGGTAAGATTCAGGAAGCAAAATGAGAAAGGCTCAAGAGGAGGTTGGTCGGTGTGAGTGGATGGGCAACTTGTAGGATATGGAAGGCTTTTCTGGAGAGCTGATGAAGAGTTTTTAGCAGATAAAGTGACTCCTGCTGCAACACAGCAATTGAAATGAGTAGTAGAGGAGGCAAGGGAGCAGCTGGGAGGCAATGCAATGATCCAGGGTGAGAAATAGTTTCTTGGACTAGGGAGTTGGTGATACAAATGAAGAGATACAATATTTTGAGAAAACGTTAAGAGGTGATGGTGCAAAACTAATCAATGGTGAGAAAAATTAGAATCGGTAAACTGAGGGCTGAGGTAATCAAGAAGGGGAGCAGGAAAGTTTCTAGGGCCATGAAAACATTAAGAGGTGATGGTGCAAAACTAATCAATGGTGAGAAAAATTAGAATCAGTAAACTGGGGGCTGAGGTAATCAAAAAGGGGAGCAGGGAACTTTCTAGAGACATAGAAACATTTGATATTTTGATCTGGGTGGTGTTTACGCAGTGTGTACAAGAGCAGAAATTCTTCATCCTTTACACTCATAATTTCTGCATGTTATTGCATTTGTTAAACCGAATTGAAAACCCAAGAAAGGATATGGTAGTCCAACTTTGAGGGGCAGGAGAGACAGGGTCATTTGGAGATTCTGGTTTGCATAACTTACCTGGCAGGAAAGGAGCAAGTTTGGAGCAAAATACTTCTCCCAGATCCTCCATACAGGTGTCCAACAGCCCTGGTGACCAACAACCCAGCAGCTGCATCACCTCCCTGGACTGCTTCTGAGGGGAGAGATGGACATCAAATTACACAGTTCTTTCATTCTTGAGCCTTCTCTTTCCACATTCTTCTCCCTCGTCTTTCCTCCACTGACTCATTTCACCAAAACAACTGTTTTCAGTGAGGTTTGATTAGTTGCTGGCTCTAGTTTCACCCTCTCTTTTCTATACTCTCATCTTCATTTAAATATCACCTCCTTGGAGAGGTCCCCTGACCCCTAGCTGATATAGTTCCTCCCTTTTCATCTCAGCCCATTTGTTTTCTTTGTAATTTGAAATTAATCTCTGTCACTGACTGTCAAGATTGTGTGGGCTGTATAATTCATAGGCTCATTCATTCATTCCTCCATTAATTTATTCCTCCACTCTTAAACACTTATTTGGAATCCAGATGTCATCTAGGATAAACCAACTTTCTTGCAATCTAGGCAATATCTATGCACCCTGTTCTGAGTCCTTGATGTCTTCCTTCTCAAGAATTTCTGTAAATTCCTAGAGGGATTACATTTTAAAGCTCTGACTTTCTGCCACTTCCATATTCCTGTTCCTTTCCCTGACACACTGCAGATACCCTTCCGGATCTGAATGCATATCCCCTTAATTCCCCATCCCCAAGCCACTCAACTGGTCAGAGTTTATAGTTGTTAATTATCATTCACATCACCTCTTAATGTTTTCTCAAACTTACTCAAACTTGAGCAAGTTAAGAACTTATTAGAAGAGGAGAGAGAGGCTCATGGAATTAACAAGAAACCAGAAGAACCAGGCTCAGGCAAGAGCTTTAGAAGGAGGACATAGCCAATGACCTTTCACCATAATTATCTTCTTGGAATACCTGAGCCACTGCACCCTCACTTCTATGCCACTGGGCTCACAGTTGCTATATTAGCCCGTTTTCACACAGCTGATAAAGACATACTTGAGACTGGGAAGAAAAATAGCTTTAACTAGACTTACAGTTCCACATGGCTGGGAAGGCCTCACAATCATGGTGGAAGGCAAGGAGGAGCAAGTCACGTCTTACGTGGATGGCAGCAGGCAAAGAGAGAGCTTGTGCAGGGAATCTCTGACTTATAAAGCCATCCGATCTTATGTGACTTATTCACTGTCATGCGAACAGCATGGGAAAGACCTGCCCCTGTGATTCAACTACCTCCTACCAGGTCCTTCCCACAACTTGTGGGAATTCAAGATGAGATTTGGGTGGGAACAAAGCTAAATCACATCGATTGCTAAGGATAAATGAGCTCACCTTACCTTTGAGCATGAATTTCTGCTTAGCTCCCATGAGCCAAGCGAAAGGAGAAGGGATATATTTTCCACTCTAGCTGTAAAAAGGGAGACACGGCTCTGACTCCGCTCTTCCTTCCTTGTGATTCCCCTAAACCAAAACAATGTTTCTACCCTGAGCACCCAAAATGACAAATGTTCTCGACAATGACCCAAAATACATCAAAACTTCTCTGGGAGAGGGATCATGGGGAAAGGAGCTATGGCATGTGCAGTACTAATGTTCGTTGGTGATTTGTCATTCAGGTCACCGGAAGGAGTCTTTTCAATAGCCAATCCGCCTCTTGAAGCCCCTAGTCTCTATGTTGCTGGCTCAAGTTTCACCCTCCCTTCTCTACATTCTCATCTCCATTTAAATATCACCTACTTGGAGAGGTCCCTTGACCCCTAGCTACTATAGCTGCTCCCTTTCCATCTCAGCCCAGCATTTGTTTACTTTGTAATTTGAAATTAATTTATTTGTGCATTTATATCTTGCAGGTCTGTATCTTCCACAAGAACATAGAGCTATAGGTCCTAGCCTGAAGGCTGACTCACGCATGCATTCAAAAAATGTTTTGGGCATGCCTAGCAGGTGCCTGGGAGTGAGAGTCAAGGCATTAAGACTTGTCAGAAGGCTCTGAAAATAGGTCAGGTAAGAGACGAGGACTTAAATCAAGGCAGTAGGGATGCAGGAGAATGAGAAGGGTCAATGTGAGTCAGTGTGGGTTGATGTGGAGTCTAAAATAAATGTAGGGTATGCACAGAGGAGTCGAGAACAGTCCAACTGCCATAGTAGGAGCAGGTAAATACTCCTTAACTAAATGAATGGGTGAACAGTGGCAGGGTCATCTTAGGGCAGTGATGGGTCACAGTGACCATCTCAGAAGGAGTGGGAAGCCCTGGAGAAGAGTCCATGACTGTCTCTGACTTTTTCACATTTCAGGATTTTTATTTCTCCCTTACTTTGGTTTTGTGATCTTGGCTTGACCACTGTGGAACACCCTGAGGCCACAAAGAATGGTCTGAGACCATAACCTTGGCTGAACTACTAGGAAACATCCTGAGACCATGAAGAACCATCTGAGGCCATGACCTTGGGTTGACCACTGAGGAACATCTTGAGACCATGGAGCTGAAGGCCCCCAACCTGAATGGTTCTTGAAGGACACATCTACCTCCAAGAAAAAATTATAACCACCACACAAAGCTGTCCCACTGCCCAGCACATTTTGCATAACACAGACCTTGGACAGTTTTGCCACATGGGGGGCACAAGTCACAGACAGCCTACCTCCCAGCCCTGCTGCAGTGACACCTGAACAATTGCATTATTATTTTCCGGGATGTGTTCTCAGTGGCCTTGCAAGGGCTGGAGCCAGATTAACTTAGCTGTCTGTCACAAATTGGAACTGACGTGTCATTCATGTGAGAGCTGTACGTGATAAAGAAATATTTCATTTGGATAAAACAAGTGCAATCTGCAATATAATTTTTTTGTCAAAGGAGACTCCTCAGTCTTCACTCGAGCTGTAAATGGTGCTGGTGGGTTCTGGGAGTTGGGAGGGAGAAGTGCTATATTACATAAACTACTGGCTGTTTTGAAAACACATAGTGCTTGATTCATAGAACTCAGGTACAGAAAGGAACCAAAAGAATCAACTTACTCTTGCTTTTTCTTGGAAGTCTGGGATTGTCACACAGCTCCTCATGTCACTGTAGGAGCTGATACAAGAGTGTTGGCATCTGCACTCTGGCCTATTAGTGTACCCACATCCCAGCCTTTCTTCTTGGTTCCAGGAAAATCTCTCACTCAGAGAGAATGGAAGATGCTCCCTTCTATACTTGGTTCTACATGCCCTGTTCACCTCCTTACTCCAGTGCACCTTGGGATCCCAGGAGAGAACTTTCTTCTCCTGCAACATCTCCCCAGTGCACAAAGACAGGGCTAGATGCATCCTCTGGCCCACTTCCTCCCTACACACATGCCCTGCATGCCTGGCCTCCTTTCTCACAGCATTTCTGACACCACGGCAATGACCAGCTCACCCACCTGTCTGGACAGCTACACTGGGAACTGTGCCACTTCCTTAGCTGATGGATACACCTTTCCACTGAGACACTGATTGAATCCATACGTGGAGAGCCTACTCCTTGGAATTTAGGAATTAACTCCCAGATATCTCTATCCCTCAGCAAACTGTGCTCTGTGAGAATAACTATTAAAGGAAGAATTACTTTTATCCACCACGCAGAGACCTCACAATTCATTCACAAGATCTCTAGCCCTAACTGTAAAACCATGAGGTGTCAACCCTGGACCCCCTCCCACCTCTTCCAGGGTCTCCTCTGAACCTGCGGGAGAACATCCTTCTGTCCTGGTCCCAGGTCCAAGTCAGCCATTAAGAAGGCAGGACAGCAAAACTGCTCCCCATGAGCAGCTGCAGAAACAGAGGTGGCCTGGAGGTCAAGGTAGGTCCAGGTTGATTTCTTGAGAAGTCACTTACTTCAGTGCAGCCAAATGAGGACATTAGTAGGAGCTTTGCTGAGACTCTTGAGGTTTTTAACAGTCTCTGGACAAGTCCTGCATAAGCCTCATCTTCAGCAGTTCTGTGAGATGTCCAAGATGGCACTGCTGCCCTCACACCCCCAGTCCTCCTCATGGTTTTGTGACCTTCTCATTTCTCACATAAAAACACCTCATATAGATTTTTTTAGACATAGACAAGCTAATTCCCAATTTATGTAGAAAGGCACAGGCCCAAGAATACCTAAAACAACCTTGAAGAAGAAGAATGAAGTGGGAGGAATCACTCCACTCCATATTCAACCTAACCATGTAGCTGGAGTGATCCAGACAGTGTGATATAGTCTGAGGAATGGCTACATTGACCAATGGAACAGACTAGAGACCCAGAAATCAGCCCATACAAATATGCCCAGTGGTTTTTGTCAAAGGTGCAAACGCAATTCAGTGGAGGGCGGAATCTTGACAGACAGTGCTGCAGCAATTTGATGGCCAGAGGCAGAAGAAAACTTCACAGCTTATACAAAGATCAACTCAAAATGTGTTATGGACATAAATGTAAACATGAGAAACTGTAAAGCTTTTAGGGAAAAAAAAGAAAGAGAATATCTTCAGGACCCAGGACTAGGCAAAGAGTTCTTAGATTTAATGCAAAAGTGTAATATATAAAAGGAAAAATTGATAAATTATACCTCATCAAAATTATAAACTTTTGCTTCATGAAAGACCCCATGAAGAAGATGAAAAGAAAAGCTATAGACTGGGAAAAAATATTTGCAAACCACATATCCAATAAAAAACTAGACATATCTAGACATTTTTAATTTTTAATTTTCAAAATTCAACAGTAAAAAAGAAAAAAAATCCAACTAGAAAACAGATAAAAGACATGAACAGACATATCACCCAAGAGCATGTTTTATATTGAACATCAAAAGATGTCCAACATTATTAGTCATTAGGGAAATGCAAATCAAAGCCACAGTGAGCTATCACTACACACCTACAAGAATGACTAAAATAAAAAATAGTGACAACATCAAATGCTTGCAAGGATGTGGAGAAACAGAATCATTCATGTATTGCTGATGAGAATGTAAAATGGAACAAACTTTCTGGGCAATAGTTTGGCAGATTCTTATAAACCAAATATGCAATTACTGTACATTTATACGCTTGGGCATTTATCCCACAAAAGTAAAAACTTTTTTTTTTTTTTTTTTTTTTTTTTTTTTTTTTTTTTTTTTGAGACAGAGTCTCACTCTGTTGCCCAGGCTGGAGTGGCGTGATCCTGGCTCACTGCAAGCTCCGCCTCCCAGGTTCACACCATTCTCCTGCCTCAGCCTCCCAAGTAGCTGGGGCTACAGGTGCCTGCCACCATGCCTGGCTAATTTTATTTTTTTGTATTTTTAGTAGAGACGGGGTGTCACTGTGTTAGCCAGGATGGTCTTGATCTCCTGACCTCGTGATCTACCTGCCTTAGCCTCCCAAAGTGCTGGGATTACAGGCGTGAGCTACCGCACCCAGTCGAAAACATATGTTGACACAAAAATGGACACAAACATATTTACAGCAATTTTATTCCTAATAGCCAAAAATGTACTCCATTGCCCTTCAATAAGTGAATGTTTAAATAAACTGTGATACATCAATATCATCATGGAATACTATTAAACAATAAAATGGAACAAACTATTGATACATGCAACAGCTTGGATGACTCTCCAAGGAATTACGCTAAGTGAAAAAAGCCCATTTTCAAAGGTTACATACAGTAGAAATTCATTTACACAATGTTCTTGAAATAAACAAATTATAGAAATGGGGAAGAGATTAGTAGTTACCAAGTGTTAGGGACAGCAGAAATGGCAGCGGGTCGTGGGAATGGATGTAGCTACAAAATGGCAATACAGAGTTTTTGTGATGATGGATTGTTCTAGGTCTTGACTGTCGTGGTAGATGCACACACCCACATGTGTTGCCAAAATAGAACAAAGCATACACATATGTACACAAAAATGAGTACAAATGAAATGGGAAATCTGAATACGATCTGTAGGTCACATGAAAGCCAAAAACCCAGTTGGTGATATTGTACCATAGTTTGCAAGATGTTACCGTGTCAGGAAACTGGCTAAAGTGTACGTGAAGTTTCTCTATGTAATTAGATATGTGGTTTGCAAATATTTTTTCCCAGTCTATAGCTCTTCTTTTCATCCTCTTAATGGAGTCTTTCATGAAACAAAATTTTATAATTTTGAAGAGTAATAATTTATCAATTTTTCCTTTTATATATTACATTTTATAATTAAATCAAATAACTCTTTGCCTAGCTGTGTCAGGAAACTGGCTAAAGGATACATTGAGTTTCTGTATATAATATATACATAATATATGTTATACATAATATATAGTTTATATTACATAATTTATATACTACATAAATATATATAACATACATAATATATATTTTTATTTATTTATTTATTTATTTTTGAGACAGAGTTTCACTCTTGTTGCCCAGTCTGGAGTGGAATGGCATGATCTCAGATCATTGCAACCTCCGCCTCCTGGGTTCAAGCAATTCTCCAGGCTCAGTCTCCCGAGTAACTGAGATTACAGGTGCCCGCCACTATGCCCGGCTAATTTTTTATATTTTCAGTAGAAACAGAGTTTCATCATGTTGATCAGGCTGGTCTTGAGCTCCTGACCTCAGGTGATCCACCCGCCTTGGCCTCCCAAAGTGCTGGGATTACAGGCATGAGCCACCATGCCCGGCCATGATATATATTTATATATTATATATAATTGTATGTAATGTGCTGTATATGTGACATATAATTATCTATAATATGCTATGTGTGTAATATATATTATATATAACAATATATGTATATGTTATATATTGTATTTATATATTGTATCGTATATAATACAGAAAGACTCCATGTGTGTATGTGTATTCGCATCTATATTTGTGAATCTGCAATTATCTCAACATAAGAATTTAACTACTAAAAAAGCCAAACACTTCATACATGGAATTTATGAATGACTGCTCTTTTCTTTACTAAATTCTAAGTGCTGGAAACTGTTCCCTACTCCAATCCCTCACAAAAAAAGAAACTTTAATAGACACAGTTAAAACAGAAGGGTTTCTGTTGAAATGAACATATGCCAATAGAAAGGCACTGAATTCTTTGTTCCCTCCTAAGAGTCTTCTAGATCCATACCATCAGTGGAAATGAATGAAAGATAGCAGTTGGTTTCTTCTCTTGGGCTGATGTGCTATTTATTGCTGCTGGATATTAAACATACACACACAGAGAGAAAGAGGAAAATGAAAAAGAGGTCTTTCTCTATGAAAAGCAACAAAAAGTATTAGTCAATATCTGCTTGATGCAAAACCCCAACATTTTGCTTCTCATTTCTCTGTGCAAAACCTACTGAGATGCACAATAGATTTGAGCAAAGTATAGATTAAATGCAGACTTTGAACTGTGTGTAGAAACTTAAATTGGATTTCTTTATGATTTAAGACATGTTAGGTCATTCATAATTCATCACAAGCACATCTTCAGTTAATGTAGTAAAACCAGCCCCTCCCAGCCTTTTCTATAATGTGCCAGAAAGATGTGTTTCATGTTTGCTAAGTGGAGGAGGAGCGGCATTAAAGAGGAACTGTGTATGGGTTTGTGTATGTGCATTTACACACACATGCCTATGTGGACAGATAAGCAAATAAGCACAGGGCCATGACCTCCAAACCCTCTCCAAATCAGGATGAGCTGAAATGAATCAGGATCAAGGGAATGCACAATCTCAGATTAACCTCAGTAAATATTCAAATCTAGAGATGCATGCAATACTTTGCCTTCTTAGGACAAGGAATGGGGTGTTTTTGGGTGGTTCATGGCTCTTAGCCTGGAAGTAACAAGGCTTTCTCTGCAGACAGGAAATCCGAATGTCAGAAAAGGAAATGGGTTTACCCTGATACACCTTGACATGAACAGACATATCACCACAAAGGACTCTCAAAGGACCCAGTCCACATTTCCTAACGTTTTTTAATTTTTAATTTTCTAATTTTTTGAGACAGAGTCTCGCTCTGTCACTCAGGCTGGAGTGCAGTGGTACAATCTCAGCTGAGACCTCCACCTCCCAGGTTCAAGCGATTCTCTTGCCTCAGTCTCCTGAGAAGCTGCTATTACAGGCACATACCACCACACTCAGCTCATTTTTGTATTGTTAGTATGGACAGGGTTTCACCATGTTGGCCAGGCTGATCTTGAACTCCTGACCTCAAGTGATCTGCCTGCCTTAGCCTCCCAGAATGTTGGGATTACAAATGTGAGCCACCGTGGCTGGCCCCTGTCCACATTTCTAAGATAGAACCCACTACCTGTGTTTTAGTTGTTGGTTACATGTCTCTCTTCTTCAGGGAGCCTGTGACTCCTCAAAAGCCCAGGCCATGTCTGATAACATCTCCGCATTCCTGAAGCTGAGCGTAGGGTTAGCTCAGAATCGTGGCTGTACAAATGAGTTCACTGATGCTGCTTGGTTTCTAGTCTGCTGAATTTTATTTTTATATAAATAACACCTCATTTTCTGATTACAACTAATAACAGCTTGTACTGTTTATCTTTTGTCCCTCCAGATCCACTCTACTTTTTCTGCCCTGTCAGGTGTCCAAGAAAGCTGATCATATTGATTATGTTACCTAGGTTTCCATGTCCCCTGGATTCCGATCGGGTTCTCTTATCATCGTCGGAAGATCAGATTGCAGAAGGAAAGGGAAGTAGGTGACTCCCCTCTTCCCTGACAGCCTTGGCTTGGCAGTCACTGTGCTTCACTACCACATGCCATGGAGATCACTCCCCTGCTAGGCTCCAGGAACATGTTCAGACTCAAAGGTACCAGCAGCTTCCCACTATTGCTAGTCACAAAATGTGTCATTGTCTCTTGCTATTTTCTTGCTGGTTATTTGGGCTGTTTTGCCCAACATTCGGATTCTTTCTGCTTGATACTAGGAAGGAGTGTGCTTCCTGATTTCTTCATCATCCGGCAGGACCATATGAATATGCTTGGAGCATCTTTGCCAATGCAGGAATACATGTATATTGTGCTCCTACCAGAGCTCTCTTTCTCTTTTTTCAACGACCAGCAACATTCCAGAGAGAGGGTGTTCCATTAGTCAATACCACAGAGAGAAGGCAAAAAAAAAAAAAGAATGTGAAGAAGAACATAGACTATTTACTAAACATGTACAATGAGCAAGAACTCAACTGAGATTTGGGTGCTTTTTGTTTTGTTTTGGTTTTGGTTTTTTGAGAGGGAGTCTCACTCTGTCGCCCAGGCTGGAGTGCAGTGGCACGATCTCGGCTCACTGCAACCTCCACCCCCAGGGTTCAAGCATTTCTTCTGCCTCAGCCTCCCGAGTAGCTGGGATTACAGGCGTGTGCCACCATGCCCTGCTAATTTTTGTATTTTTAGTGGAGACGGGGGTCTCACGATGTTGGCCAGGCTGATTTCAAACTCCTAACCTCAGGCGATCTCCCCTCCTCGGGCTCCCAAAGTGCTGGGATTACAGGCATAAGCCACCACACCCGGCCCGAGATTTGGATGTTTTGTTGTTGTTGTTTCTGTCGTATTATTTCACCTCTCAGGACGAATACAGCAGCCTTAACCCTGAGCCCTATCAACAGCCGCTTCACTGAACGCTCTTCAGTTAATCTTTGAGAATGACAAGTATTTTCTGCTGAGACTTTAAATAATAATAGCCCACTTTGGAAAATGTGCAAAGTATAGAAAAATATAGATAAGCAAATAAAATAATCAAAACCCCCACTACTGAGAGATAACAGCTATAAATATTTTGGCATGTTTTCTTCCAGTTTATTTTCTTTGTGTGTGTATGTATGGGTGGAAGGGCAACGTGTTTATATTTTTATGTATTTGTATGTTATTGAGATTTGAAATCAAATTATAATTCATGCTGTTACCACTTCTTACAATAAGGTGAAAAATTTTTAAAGTGGTGATAATACGTTTAGCCAACACAGCTTTGACCTTGTTTAATTGAATTGACAGGTGCCCCAGAGACAAATAGCCAAGCAGGGCCAAGGCACACAGTGATCTGATGGCCATTTTACTGAAGCCTGTTTTTTGCCAGGCTCTTACAGTGGGGAAAAGAATGGAGGAAGCTTTGCCAAAGGAAAATAAAATGTCCGACCCCGGGGGAGCCAGCCACAATGGCTGCACTGGTAGAAAACAAGCCATACAATGTCAACAAACAGAAAAAGAATGGGGCCTGTCATCAAGTTGGAATTTGGGGAAGGTCTGGTTTCCAGGCATTTTATGGTAGCAGCAAAGAAGCAAAGATAATTCATGTGCATTGTCGGATGAGCTCCTCTCAACACAGCCGGTTTAAAATGGCACAATGGGAGCATGTTGTGTAGGCCAGCGTTCCCATTAAGCCCTGTGCAGCCGGCCTAGCTGAGAGCAGGAAAAGGCACTTGCACCCATGCGAATGTTTGTGTCCCTCCAGAACTCATATGTTGAAATGGCCTCCAAGTTGATGATATTGGGAGGTGGCATTGTTGGGAGGTGAATAGGTCATCAGGGCTCTGCCCCTATGGATGGTATTAGTGCCCTTCTAAAAGGGGACCCAGAGAGACCCTTGATCCCTCCACCCTGTAAGAACACAGCAAGAAGTCACCTCCTAAGAACCAGGGAAGCAGCCCAGACACCAAATCTGCCAATGCCTGAATCTTGGACTTTCCTGCCTCCAGAACTGTGAGAAATAAATTATTGTATTTTATAAGCCACCTAGCCCAAACTAAGATCCCTGTGGATGGGTATAAACAAGACCCAAACTGAGTCCTATTTAGCCTGACCTGGGTAGTGCTTGTAAGGGTGAAAAGACTTACCAAGTTCACAAAATCATCTGCAGTAGGGAGTGGGGAAGTAAAATTCAAACTCCTTTCTCTCTGATCCCAAAGCCCTCAATTTCTTCACGGGGTCACCGTACTCAGGGGGAAAGGGAGTTGCAGAGGAAAAGGTTCTGCTTTTTCTAAACAGATTTTTGTTTGTTGGCACAGTCTGGCTGGACACTCCCTGATCCTTTCTCTGTTTTCTGGTACAAGAAGACTACAATTCCCAGCTTCCCTTGCACTTATATTGTGGCCATGTGACTAGTTCCAGCTAATAGACAGTTGCCCCAGGAGATGTATGCAAGGCTATGTCTGGGTTTTAGAATCTCCCACTGGAGCTTAAGCTTACTCTCTCTCTTCCTTCTATACATAGGGCCATGCACTGGAGAAGATCTAGATCCCTAAGTCACCGGTTAGGAAGACAACCAAGAAAGCCACATAGAACTGTGAAATGAATGGGGAATTGTGTGTGTGTGCACATACTAAACCATTTCTATTGAATTAAACCACAATTTGGGCTTGTCTGATACAGCATCTATCACGCATTATCCTGATTAATATGGCCTGGTACCTAAGACATACACACACTGAAAAAGTGTTATTTGCTGTTACAATATGTTCTACTATAACCGTGAGTCAGGAGAGGCCATATTCACTTAAGAAAGACTGTAGGGACACATATATATATTGTGCTCCCACTACAATCTGAGCTTTGTAGGATATTATGTAGTCATACATTCATTCATTTAAAAATTATTCTGGAGTGCCCTAGTATATCAGATATACTAAAAATGAGATTTGCTTATTCATTAGATACTCATTGAGTCTCTACGAGGACAAGGCACCAGCACCGTGTTTTGTGATGGTGATAAAGATTACTAAACTTACGCTATGTCTGTGTTCTTGAGGTGCTAAGAGACATATACAGGTTGAGCATTCCAAATCTAAAAATCCAGAATCCAAAATACTCCAAAATCAAGCTTTTTGAGCACTGACATGATGTTCAACAGAAATGCTCACTGGAACATTCCGGATTTCAGATTTTGGGATTTGGGATGCTCCACTAATAAATATAATGCATCTAAAATCTGAAAAAATCTGAAATTTGAAAAACTTCTGATTCCAAGCATTTTGGATAAGCGATACTCAATCTGTATTTGTTCACCTAAGAAATATTTATGCTTACCAGGTGCAGACACCATTCTAAACAACAGAAACCCAGTCAAATCTACAATTATTAACTGAGACAGGGCTCTGAAATCATGGTTCCAAGAGAGCAGGTAACTAAGGAACCTGACCTAGACTTGGGTGGGGAATAGGGAGGCATGGAGGGCTTCCCTCTGGAAACGACATTTAAGCTGAGATATGGCAAATAGATAAGGTTCAACCGGGCCAAGTGAGGAAGAAGGAAGGCATTCTGGGCAGAAGGAGCCATGTGTGTGAAAGCTGGTGGCAGAAAGGAGCATATCAGGCTGCAAAGGCCAAGGATGCCCTGTAGGGCCGGAGTGCACAGCACGGATTGAGGTGGTGGAGGGGCTCTTTATTGAAGAGAAAGGCATCCTGGGCAAAGCACAAAAGATGAAGCACAATTCAGAAGATCCTTGAAAACACATAACCAAACAAGTATCAATATCTGTAATGCCAAAACAAAAGAAAACAAATCTTCAAATTAACATGGAAAAGCAATTAAGCTAACTTTTTTAAAGGGACAGCTGTCATGAACAGGCATATCCCACGAGAAGACACATGAATGGTAAATAATGTCCAAATTACCAATCTCTGTGGTAATAAGGGAACTATAAGTTGACATTTCAATAAAAGATAAAAAATGACATCTACCAGAGAGAAAATTTTTTAAAGATGATGGTGCCAATCTGTGGTGAGAGTGGGATATGGTTTGGCTGTGTCCCCACCCAAATCTCATCTTGAATTCCCATGTGTTGTGGGAGGGACGCAGTGGGAGGTAATTGAATCATGGGGGAAGGTCTTTCCTATGTTGTTCTTGTGACAGAGAATAAGTCTATGGCCAGGTGTGGTGGCTCATGCCAACTGGCTAATCCCAGCATTGTGGGAGGCCGAGGTGGGTGGATCACCAGGTCAAGAGATGAAGACCACCTTGGCTAACATGGTGAAACCCTGTCTCTACTAAAAATACAAAACTTAGCTGGGAGTGGTGGTGCACACCTGTAGTCCCAGCTACTCGGGAGGCTGAGGCAGGAGAGTTGCTTGAATCTGGGAGGCGGAGGTTGCAGTAGGCCGAGATTGTGTCATAGCACTCCAGCCTGGAGACAGAGCAAGACACCATCTCAAAAAAAAAAAAAAAAAAAAAAAAAAAAGAAAAAGAAAAAGAAAAGAAAAAGAGAATAAGTCTCACAAGATCAGATAATTATATAAGGGAGAATTTCCCTGCACAAGCACTCTTATCTGCTGCCATGTGAGACGTGCCTTTCACCTTCCACCATGATTGTGAGGCAGCCCCAGGCAGGTGGGTCTGTAAGTTCATTAAGCCTTTGTTTCTTCCCAGTCTGATATGTCTTTATCAGCCACATAAAAACAGAGTGCTAGTTGTTAAAACCCATTTCCTCTTCTTCCTAGCCATAGAGTGAAATGACATTTGTCAACTACTGTTGTAGGTAGTGATGTCCACCTGCATAAGTTCCAACCAGCATGCAAGTGAAGCAATGGGTACGACTTTCAGGCTTGGTGGGTGAAGACTTCCTTGTCTCCTACACGCACCTAGGGATGGTGGCTCCCGGGGTGGCACAGGAGTCCAGGGAGGGCTGCTGGGAGCAAGATGAAGACAGCAGGGCTAACAGGTAGAGAGCTAGGTCCATGTGTGTTGGAGAGACATAATAGTGGTCATGATTTTGAGTCTTTACCTGGATCAAGTGGAGCCAGCCAAGAAGCTTCCGTGTCAGTATCCCATGTCAGTATTCCATGGGCTGGGAAGTTTTCCCTGGACACCAGCATCAATGTGACGTGCAGGTGATCCCCAGGGCTGTGAACTCTTCACAGAATGGGCATAGGCATGAAAAGAGAACAAAAATAAGGCAGTCCCTGCCCTCGTGGAGCTTGTCTTTTATTTTTGTTTTTTGAAACTGTTAAGGAATTTAACTTATTCCCATCTTTCAATTTTAGAGCTGGGGAAACTGAGACTCAGGGAAGGTAGGAGGCTTGTCCAGGACCATTCAATTAGAAGGCAGCAAAGATAATTACCAGTCTGCTTGACCCTACACCACACCATCCAGCCTCACAGGAAGTTTCTAAATAACAGAATACTTTGGCTGAGCAAATGAGGCCAGCACGACTGCCTGTACTCTGGGAACATTCAGGAGGCATCTGGAATTCTATTTCGGAGCACCATCCTAGAATGCCCTTCTGTCATCCATTGCCACCTTCACTACGCCGGAGACGCTGACATTTATATTTTTAAACCCTTTTTGTCAAAATTAATGCTATCGTTCTCAGGTGCAGGATCCTACCCCATGGAGCACCTGCAGAAACAGGAATAAATTGTAAACAAAAAAATCCCGGTATTACATAAGACATTAAAATGGGAACAAGAGCTTAAATTTAAACCAGTTTAATTTCATCCCTAATAGCAAATGTTAAACAATGGAGAAACCCTTTCTCTATTCAAAGTCTTCCAAGAGCAAGGAAATTGTCCCCAAATAAAACAATAACCTAATACCATATTAATAATAACCTTGCATCCGTATAACCTTCTTCACTTTTGCAAAGCTCTTTTACATTTGCTGTTTCATAGGGAGGTGACTTCAGGCACACTTGTAGTTATTAAACAAAACCAAGAATTTATTATTATTATTATTATAAGCTTATATTTGAGCAGCCACCAATCTATCTTCCTCATTGCAGTCAGTTAAACTTTTTCAAAAACAGTTCTATTAAGATCACTTCTGGGTCACAAGAAATGTTGGGATCTTTCTCATTGGCACCAGAAGGAAGATCCCAATACGGCCTAGACGACTTTGCAGTCTGCCTCTAATCTTTTCTCAGCCTCATTTGTCTTCACTTTCCGAGAGGCAGTGTAACCAAGAGATTAGAAACCCTGATATGGCTCAAGAACACAGCTGGGTTCCCCTCCTGTCCAGGGCCCTTTGCAGCCCGTCCAGTGAAGACCGGACCTTCCCTTGACACCACTTTTACACCAGACATTCACCCCAGCAGCCTTTTCAGGACAGAGTCAAATGAAACGCAACACTTTAGGAAACAGCGTTGTCTTTCCTTGGCCTGCCATTGGTGGACCCGGCCGAGAGTAAAATCAGAGGGTGGAGATCACTTATTAATCTCCCCCGCAGTGCTGTGCCAGAAGCCCCACTGCAGACAGAATCTATCATGAGATCAGCCTAATGGCCCAGCAGTCTTAGAACATAGCAGCCACCATTGTACACAAGAGGAAATGGGAGTTGAGGAAGGGCAAGGACCTGCTCAAGGTCCCATGACCAATGCACATGGGCAGTAAGGCCTCAGCCCACATTCTCTCCAGCGTTCAATGCTACTGCTCCACAGATGTCTGCTTTCGGGCACACTTTTTTAAGATAGCATGTATGTGTATACACACACACATACACTCACACACGTAGGCCACTGCTACATGTAACATACATGCACACATTCTCTGGGGTGAAATTTGATCCAGGGATGCTGTTGAAGAGTTTTGAAATTCCTTAGGTATCAATCACAGGATAAAGTTTGGAGAAATTCCTTTTGGAGGACAGGGCATGTCTGAATCAACAGAAGTAGGAAGGCAATGGGATTTGAAGGTGAGCAAGAATGATCCTCCTGACCTCAAGAGCTCCCACCTGGAGGGCTCTCTGTGCCTGAGGGCATTTCTTGTGGAAAGTAACACTCTTTCCAGGAGTAATCTGAGAAAAGGGACACTGATGACAGCCTCATCGACAGGATAGGAGATGGGAAGGTCAGTGAAATTGGGCCCGAGGGCACATGACACAACTCACATATGGAGGACATTGGACACAAACACTGGCTCCAACCTCCATGCTCCTCCCTCAAGAGAACGTGTCCCCTCCTACTCTCCAGGGACAGAATTGGACAAAGGTGTCATGAGAAGCTGGTCATAAGGGTGGCCATGAAGGGAGCGGGGTGAGGTGTCAAGGGGCAAACTAGGAAAGATGGTGGAGCCACTTCTCTTTTGGAGCTGCAGAGCCTCCTCGGCCAACAGGAACAGCACCTACCACATGGAGTCTGGAGGGTTCTTATGAGATCACACAGGAAAGAGGATCTGGCCTAGTGTGTGGCACAAGGGAGGTGCTCAGTGAGCTCAACTGCTTTCCTCCTGTGCCTCCTGGAGCTTCAAAGTCCCTACTAAATGCGTGGGAAGCTCCCCAAGGGCAAGAATCAAGCCATATAACCTCACAGAGCTCAACACACTCTTAGCATCAGAGTAAAACCATGGCATCACCTATCATGTTAACAATACTCATACCCTTCGCCCACTTTTTGATGGGGTTGTTTGACTTTTCTTGTAAATTTGTTTAAGTTCTTTGTAGATTCTGGATATTAGCCCTTTGTCAGATGGGTAGGTTGTAAAAATTTTCTCCCATTCTGTAGGTTACCTGTTCACTCTGATGGTAGTTTATTTCGCTGTGCAGAAGCTCTTTAGTTTAATTAGATCCCATTTGTCAATTTTGGCTTTTGTTGCCATTGCTTTTTGCAAATCAAAACCACCATGAGATATCATCTCACACCAATTAGAATGGCGATCATTAAAAAGTCAGGAAACAACAGGTGCTGGAGAGGATGTGGAGAAATAGGAACACTTTTACACTGTTGGTGAGACTGTAAACTAGTTCAACCATTGTGGAAGACAGTGTGGCAATTCCTCAAGGATCTAGAACTAGAAATACCGTTTGACCCAGCCATCCCATTAGTGGGTATATACCCAAAGGATTATAAATCATGCTGCTATAAAGACACATGCACACGTATGTTTATTGTGTCACTATTTACAATAGCAAAGACTTGGAACCAACCCAAATGTCCATCAATGATAGACTGGATTAAGAAAATGTGGCACATATACACCTTGGAATACTATGCACCCATAAAAAAGGATGAGTTCATGTCCTTTGTAGGGAAGTGGATGAAGCTGGAAACCATCCTTCTGAGCAAACTATCGCAAGGACAGAAAACCAAACACCGCATGTTCTCACTCATAGGTGGGAATTGAACAATGAGAACACTTGGACACAGGATGGGGAACATCACACACCAGGGCCTGTCATGGGGTGGGGGAATGGGGGAGGGATAGCATTAGGAGATATACCTAATGTAAATGATAAGCAAATGGATGCAGTACACCAACATGGCACACATATACATATGTAACAAACCTGCACGTTGTGCACATGTACCCTAGAACTTAAAGTATAATAATAATAATAAAATCAATACTCAAACGTCTATGTTGCCTCCAAGTTTTCAAAGTGCTTTTATCAGTTCATGCGGTGTTATGAAGCAGATGCTATTCTTCATATTTTACTGATGAAAAGAAGAGAAGCAGAAGGGTGAAAAGAGACTTGCTTAGGGCACCACCATTGGTAACTGACAGAGTCAGAAATTAAAATCCACTATTTAAAAAAAAAAACTTGATTTATTTTGGAATAATTTTAGATATATTGGAAAGTTGCAAAAATAGTACAGAGCGTTTCTTCACCCAGTTTCCCCTACTGTTAACATCTTGTATTACATGGTACATTTGTCAAAACGTAGAAACCACTATTGCTGCACTGCTATTAACTAAATCTCACATTTTACTTGGACTTGGCCAATTTTTCCCCAAATGTCCTTTTTCTGTTCCAGGATCCATGCAGGGTACCACATTACACTTATTCGTCACGTCTTCTTCATCTCCTCTGGTCTGTGATAGTTTCCAGTCTTCCCTTGTTTTCTCATGACTTTGACGATTTTGAGAAGTACTGGTCGAGTGCTTTGTAGAATGCTCCTCAATTTTGAACAGGCAAGACTTTAGAATAACTAGGCAGGTTCTCATTTTACTAACCCACAATTGCCCCTACTTAATGGAAAATTCCATGAAACCAAAACTCCATGCACAATAATTCTGGAATCACTCATCAACTCTTAGCCATCAAGGGAACACAAGAGCATCCTGTGATCACCACATCCGTCCTCTAACACCAGCAGGACCATTTCAGTGGACTGGCCAGCTCTGCCCAGTGGCACTTTCTTCAGTGATGGTCTATGTCTGCACTGCTGATATGGAGCCACTAGCCATATCCATCTAGGAGCACTTGCAGTGTGGCTAGCGGGGTTGAGAAAAAGAATTTCTAGTTATGTTTAATGTTAGTTAATTTTTATTTAAATAGTGACGTGCGGCTAATGGCCACTCCAGGCTTAAGCGTAGGGCTGGACAAACCCAAAGTTAAGTTAGTCCTTGAGGATAAAGATTGAGAAGTGTGCATTACCTTATTCAGACTGCTTGGCAAAGAAGAATTCATGGTTATGAACATAAACCACAGAGATGGGTGGGGATGGGACTTTAGAGGCCAGTGTTTCCCACACTGGGCTCTTTGGGGACCTAGGAATTCCCAGGGATTTATAATGGGACGAATGGAGGAAGGCATCTCAGATAAGAAAGAAATCTGTGTGTGGGGTTATACGTGTGCTTCCCACCCTCTTCGCAGTCCATTCCTCTCAGCCCCTTCACCCATAACAGCTCTGCTTATTCCTATGAAACAGGGCAAGCTACTAGGAAAATAAACAAACAAAAAACACTACCTGGCATGTTCATTTTATTTACATATGTATTTAGCTGATTGTAGACTTGACAACAAAGACTAAAGCACATCCCCCTGCCCCTCCCCTGCCCACGTTCACCCCAGGAACAAAAAGCCAGAAGTGGTTGTGTTTTTCTCTCACCTGCATCTCAGAGGGGTGGAAGTGGCCTTTGTGTTTCAGGCCACTGAGGCCAGCTAAGTGTTTGAGATGATTTGGATTTGTGTCCCCACCCAAATCTCATGCCAAATTGCAATCCCCAGTGTTGGAGCTAGGGCCCGTCTAGTCTTGCCACGTTCCTCTGCCTGCTTTTATTCTGGCTGTGCTGGCAGCTGATTAGATTGTGCCCACCCCAATTGAGGGTGGTTTGCCTTTCCCAGTCCACTGACTCAAATGTTAATCTACTTTGGCAACACCCTCACAGACACACCCAGGATCAATACGTTGGATCCTTCAACCCAATCAAGTTGACACTCAATATTAACCATCACAGCTACCTTGAAAGCCGTTTATGGGAAATGTGAAGCCATGCACCTCTTGGACATTCACATTGGACTGTTGTGTGAACAAGAAATAAACTCTGTGTTAAACCACTGATATTCTGAAGTTCATTTGTTACAGCAGCAGGCATTACTTGACTAATCGTCCTGCCCTAATTCCAGTTACTGAACTTCTAAGTGATATTTTATTTCTCTATGAAACAGAGTTAAGGATGTGTATACCATAGGGCCACAGTCAGATTAGAATATATATACAATAGAACCATGATCAGATTAGATTATGCATTCCATAGGATCATGATTGGATTAGAGTATGTGTCTCATAGGGTCATGGCCACATTAGAAGACGTTACTATGCAGTGCTCCTACATATATTATTATAGGAGACACTCAAAATTGATAGTCACTACTGCATTTACTTTTTTGCGACAAGTACAGTCAACTTGGTTTCAGTTCACTTTTGGTTTGAAGCAACCTCAAAGTCAGCTTTATTTATCTAATGAAACATATAAACACAATTTTTATTACATTCAGGGTCTGTTACATCCAAAGCAATGACTGGGTTGGTTTTCTGTTCCCATTCTGCACTGAGATCCAACGTGCTAGCAGATGGCAATCCACTCCCTTCTGGCTCTACACTTAGAATCAGAGAAGGACTTTTTTTTTTTTTGGGAAGGTCTCACTGTATTGCCCAGGCTGGAGTGGAGTGGCATGATCATGACTCGCTGCAACCTTGCCATCCCAGGCTCAAGCAATCCTCCAATCTCAGTCTCCCAAGTATCTGAGAATACAGGTGTGAGCCACCACTCTCTACCTTAGGGAATGATTTTTTAAGCCTATAAGAATGCTTCTGTGACACCCATTGTAACCATAGTCTGGCATCACCATGGGCAAAATGTCTGTTCTCAAAGGTGATATAGTTGGCACCTACAAAATTGTGTCCATGATTCTTCCAGAGAGAGTCTTGTTCCCAAGCCAAAAGCTCATGATTAGACAAGAGTAGTGTCAACCACGTCTATAGCATGATGGAATTCACTTATGAATAAAGAAGTAGGAATGTCAAGAATGCATCCCTCCATCCATTCATGTATTGAATTAACATTTGAACAGCTGCTGTTTGATCCCTCTCAGATTAGTTCGATAAATAAAAAGTGTTTTTTAACTTTTATTTATAAGTATACACTTACAGGAAGTTGCAAAAACAATACAGAGAAGCCCTGTGTACCCATCTCCTGCTTCCCCCAGTGGTAACTTCCCACTTAATTGTCATATATATCAAACAAGGAAATCGATATTGGTACAATCTGCAGGTCTTATTGGGATTTCACCGGTGTGTGTGTGTGTGTTTGTGTGTATGTGCGCACACGTGTGTGTGTTTCTATGCAATTTTGTTACATCTATAGATTTGTGCAGCCATCAACACAGTGCTTTTGATTTCTATTTCTTTCTAAAATGTATACATATTCATTACAGAAAATGTTGGAAAGTCGAAGTAAAATAGCAATAATAACTATAGTGCTATCCCTGAATAAAAACTTAGTTTATCATCTGGGTGCATTTCTGTTCACAGTTCTTTGTTTGCATATTTTTGTACTTTCTTAAGTTTGTAATTTTTAGCTAATTCTTCAGCACCTACTATGTGACAGTGATCACAATCGTTCACATTATTGTCTTTTTGCTTCACTTAAATCTCTGAACAGATTTGCAAGTCAGATGCGTTGACTGTAATACAAGTATGTCATTATCCCTATTTTATACAAGAAAAGATTGAGGCTTCAGGAGAATGAATGACTTGCCCAAAGCCACAATGTAAATGAGTGAGACACTTGGTCTGACTTTGTAACCCATGCGTCTCCACTCTATTGCCTGTATGTTTTCTGCTATTTAACTGGCTTCTTCAAATACTCTGCAGTTGAGGAAATACTCTGCACAGGCATGATTTTATCAGCACATCACCTCAAAGCCTTGTAGGTACAGCAAGACTAGCATTCATACACCCATTTTAGAGAAAGAGAAACAGAGGTCCTGTAAGGTTATTGAGTGACGTCACATACCTTTTAAGAAGAAAAATGAAACTGAACCCAGATCTTCTGCATCTTAGCTCAATGTTTACTGCTATACTAAGGACAGCAACAAGGAAACCTTCAGAGTTCACACCCCCCAGTTCCCACACCCATGTCCATGGCTACATGGCCAGGGCTCTTGCTCTTGCCAGTCCTGGATGTGGCTCAGAACCCTTCTTAGCCCAGAGTACCAGACAGCACTCTCAATCCTTCACTTTGGTATTCTAGCTGCAATCCACCCCTGCGCAGCACCAACCTTGATCCTGCACCTACTGTGCAGTCCTAGGTATGGTCAGGGTGTTTGGTCTGGGCTCCACTTAAATGTGCCTTTGTGCATTCCCACATGGAAGGGAAAGAGCCCTTTATTCTAATTGTTATTTGTATGATTAAAAAACCTATAAAGGCACCTATAATATCTGAGTGGATCCTTAGCAATATCGAAGAGCAGAATTTCAATAAGGGCGTTGCATTAAATCTGAGCTGGCAAGAGCTTATAATAAAAGTACAGTAATGAGCAAGCTTTATGATAAAATTAATGTAATTAATTAGTGTTTGCAAAGGACTTCAAGATCACAGGGTGAAAGGTGCCAGCCAGAGGAAAAGTCATCTTAGAAATTACCACTATTATCATTCTTAAGACACGGCATATATTATACACTATGTGAGCATTTCCAAGCGTATATTCACGTCCCAGCTATAACTACATTAATTTATAGTAATTTGCAAATCAGGTCTCTGATCAGCTGTGGGAACCCTTTCTGGAGCTCTAAGTGGATGAGGTTATGACTCAAGTGGTATTTTAAACTCTGTCCTGTGATAACCTGTTAGAGAGAGCAGCCCTATACCCCAAGTTTGAGATTCAAATTGTAGCTGACACGCATGAGCCATAAGGTGCAGTTTTGTACTCCGTGGCAAGTCTTTTGGGGTTTGGTTGGGTTTTATGAAAAGCAGGTCTGTGAACACTTCTTTAGTTCTTACTTTTCCAACTTTCCAGGATTCATGCATTACTGTTTCTCTCTGATCCAATAATATTTCCTGAGGTTGGGACCACTTCTTTGCTGTCACTCTGTTCCCCAGAATGCATGGAACTGAGTCTGGCATGCATTAAATCTCCGAGGATTTTGGCTGATGGGGAATGCTCAGCTCAAAGTTTCCATGTCCAACACAAGCCTTTTATTTCTAATCATCCCAAATCTGGATTATCCTATTTGAAACCAGAATACTATATTTCTTAACTGGACCACACAATTTCTGTTGAACTTTAGAGCCGTGTTATAAACAATTGAAGCTAATTTTTTTATAGTAAAATGTCATACCAATGGGGAATTTGGAAAATAAAGAGAAAATAGGACATTTTTAGTTGTTGCTTTCCCTAAGCATTTTTGCCTTCTAGGCCACCACAGATGTCATCTTATCAGTTACCAACGTTCTTGTTCAAAGCTCCTGACAAGTTGTGTTTTTGCCCAGTTCAACATCAGAAAGTGAGAAGGTAATGAACTAAATCAGTTTCTGATCCACAAACATGCACAGGAGACCATACAAAAGGGGTATCGTGGAACAAGACCCTCCTTCAGCCATACAAAAGATATGGAAGGGAGTTTCACAAGCACTCAACCTAGTGACAGATCTCCTGGCTTTAATTTCTGACACCGTCTCATTTCACCAGTGTGATCCTGAGCAAGTCACTTTCTCTTTTCATCGATGTGCTTCTCCACATGTCAAAAGGAGGATGGGAGAAGGAAGTGAGTAGATATTGTACCAGATCAGGTATGGCCAATATTGGCTGACATGATGGTAACCCTCCCCTCAACACACACACACACACACACACACACCTCTCCAGGGTGTACTGTGGCAGACATTCCCAATCCATCACTGAGCCCTTTCCCACTGAGCCCAAACATAGCCTCAGAATCCTCAAGACAGCCCCCAGGTTGCTTCTACTTCCTAACCTGATTTGCCAATTGAGAAAGAACCATGGTTCCCTTCGGCTCCAAAGATGCAAATTTGGCTGCAGTTTTGCAAAATGCTGTTTCCAATAGCATTGCAAGAAAACATCAATGTCTAAGTAAATACATTTATTTTTTCCCATGAAAGCTTTTCTGGCTGCTACATTGTATGAAACTTTATAGAAATTATAATAACCTTTAAAAACCAACTAAAATACAAACATCATTATTAGAATGTTCAATTAGAAATGCAAACACACTCTGCTAAACAATCTCCAAATGTAATTGTTTAATAACAAACCATAAATTAAAAAGAAAAGTACAAAACAAAATGCCCAGGGAACAAACTGTGCTCTTGAGTTGTCAGTAAAAGCCAAGAGCTTGTTTGGGTGCCATGAACATGCTCTCAAATGGTTTGCTCACTGCAATTAAGTCTTGTATTACACGTGGACTGTTTCTGCACTGAGCAAAACTCTGAATATTTTCTCAGCTGTTGACATTCACATATTGGTATGGTTTGGCTCTGCATCCCCACCCAAATCTCATGTTAAATTGTAATCTCCACGTGTCAGAGGAGGGGCCTGGTGGGAGGTGATTGGGTCACGGGGGCGGAATTCCCCCTTGCTGTTCTTGTGAGTAAGTTCTCACGAGGTCTGATGGTTTAAAGGTGTGTGGCACTCCACCCTTCACCTTCTCTCTCATGCTCCAACATGTGAAGACATGCTTGCTTCCCCTTCATCTTATGGCTTGATTGTAAGTTTCCTAAGGCTTCCCAATCATGCTTCCTGTCAAGCCTGTGGAACTGTGAGTCAATTAAACCTCTTTTCTTCATAAATTGCCCAGTCTCAGGTAGTTCTTTATGGCAGTGTGAGAACGGACTAATACACATATCATTTTGGAAAACTCCAAGAAATCTCAAAATAGTAGCTCTAGTAAATATATTAATATGCTTTTAAAATCTCACTTTTCCATAGTGTTTGCTCTATAGAGTTTTTGCATACACACACCAATCCTCACATCTTTACAACAATCTCATGAGGTCTGTGTTATTATTCTCCCCATGTACAGATGGGGAGATTGGGTCTGAGTGAAAGTAAGTCTCAAGCCCAAGGTGGGCCATTATTGATCATTTCTCTCTGTTACCCTCAGCATAAAATGCCAGATTTGTTCTCCATGAAAGTGATCAACGAGAGATTTGTAAAAATAACTTTTTGAATTGTGCTATTCTGCTTTTCTGTGCCATTGAAATTGGAGGGAGACCCAAAATGCAGAAAAATAGAGAAGTCCTCCAAACGCCCATAGTTCATGCATGCATTTTGCCAACATGCAAGTTGCACCCTGCTCAGGGTTAGCATTGGGCAAAGTGGGGAGGCGGAGGCAGAAACACAGCTGCCCTCAAGGAGTTCACTGTCTAACAGAAGAGATAGAGAAGACAACTAAGTGGCCTGCACCCCACTACAGGGCAAAAGTTGGTCAATAAGATGGGTCTTATCCTAGCTTGGAAGCAAGACCTGGGTTTTGGACCATGGAGTTCTGGCAGGTAAAAGTAATATTCCCCCTCAATGGTAATATTAGACCATAATCAATACTGTTTACTGTCACCATCTCCAACTGCAGTGGCTATAAAGTAAATTATAGCTGCACTTGGCATAAACACTATATCCATAGCTATATCTATATCTATCTATTCAGTGAGGATTAACTTAGAAGTATAAGATACTTTTAGTAGTATTAGTATCATCATCATCATGATCATAATCATTTAAATTTATATAAGGGAAGCAGTGATTATTCTCATTCTCTATTGTTCCACCACAAAACTTAATGACTTAAAACTAACCATTTCATTTACCTCACCGTTTTGTGGGTCAGGAATTCAGACAGAGCTTGGCTGATGACTTTTTTGCTCTATGGGCTGTTAACTGGGTCACTTGGTGATATTTAGTGGGAGGCTTCTCTGGTCTGGGGGGTTCAATATAGCTATACTCACATGCTTGGCACTTCGATAGGGACAGCTGGAAGACTGAGCTTGACTGGACCTTCTCCACGCAGTCTTAGAGCCTCTCTGTGTGTCTTTCCAGCAGAATAATCAGACTTCCTACATGGAAGTTCAGGGCTCCAAGAATCCCAGATGGATGCTTTCAGTCCCATAAAGGGTAGGTCTGAAACTGGCATAGCATCATGTCTGCCATATTGTAATGGTCAAAGCATTCACAGTCCATCCCAGATCTAAGGCAAGGGGAAAAAGATCCCTCCTCTGGATGGAAGAATTGTCAAACAATTTACACCCATCTTTAGTCCATCTCAGTTTACCATCTGGTCACAGATTGTTTACATACCTCACACACACAAAAATACATTCTCCCCTTCCCAAGTTCCCTGAAGTCTCATCACAATTTTGCAATGCCTTAGAGCCTGACATTTTATTGTCTGTATTAAGTACAGGTGTGCATGATGCTGCTTGGGTGCATTTCCCCAAATATAGTTCTTTTCAGTCTGATGATCTGTGGACTAAAGGGAAAAGCTATCTGCCCTCCACACATCCAATCTATTGTGTGGAGACAAAAATAGAATAATTGCAAATGGTATGCTTGCTCTAACAGGGGAAAGCAGGAGTGCCTTGAAATTCCTGGTCTACAGTAATTCCAAAACCCATCCTGGCACATGTTGCCAGTTCCTTGAGTAGGGGACAGTAATGCTCCTTGTAAATAATTCTTCATGGCTCTTGGCTTTCCCTTCTGGGTCATTCTTTATTTTCCATAGGAAATGGTTCCCATTTGCAATCAAGTAGCTTTATTAGCCTGCTTCTGCCCTGTGTGAGTAGAAGATGAGGTAACCTAAGACTGCTTTTCATTTTATGGTGTCTCTGTTGCTGTTTGCCCACACTGGCAGTGCTTCCACCAATACAATTGTCATAAAACTTGGTGGGTTTCCTATGATCCCATTGAGGTTTTGTGTTAGTCTGTTTTGCCTTTGCTATAAAGGAATTCTCAAGGCTGTGTAATTTATAAGGAAAAGAGATTTATCTGACTCACAGTTCTGCAGGCTATACAAGCATGGCACCAGCATCGGCTTGGCTTCTGGTGAGACCTCAGGAAGCTTTTAGGCATGGTAGAAGGGAAGGGGAGCAGGCATGGCAAGGGAGGAAGAAAGAGAAAAGAAGTCGCAGACTTCTTTTTTTTTTTTTTTTTTTTTTGAGACGGAGTCTCGCTCTGTTGCCCAGGCTGGAGTGCAGTGGCGCTATCTCGGCTCACTGCAAGCTCCGCCTCCCGGGTTTACGCCATTCTCCTGCCTCAGCCTCCTGAGTAGCTGGGACTACAGGCGCCCGCCAGCAGACTTCTTTTAACAACCAGATCTCATGTGAATTCATTACTGTGGGGAGGGTGCCAAGCCATTTATGAAGGATCTGCTCCCGTGACCCAAACACCTCTTCCTAGATCCCACCTCCAAGACTGGGGATAACATTTCACCATGAGATTTGGAGGGGAAAAACATCCAAAGCATATCAGGTTTTCACCATTAGATTAAAATCATACTCACCTTTCTTTCCCAGAGAGACACTAAGAGGGACTCTACCTTCATAGAAGCCTTTTTGTCCAGCTGAAAGAGTCTACTAGGCTATGCTTTTAGAAATCTTACCAGGTACATTCTTAAATTGTACTGACTTTAAAAAAAAAAAAAAAAATCTGGAAAGGATTGATGTATCTTAGAGCCATATCTTTAATATCTTTACCCTGAAGCCATATGTTACAGAAAGACCCCTGGATTTGGACTTTGCCCTGAGCCCACCTCTTACATTGAGGACTTTTTGCTGACTAGAAAGATTGTCCTAGCTGTAGATATTTCCTCTAATTCTGCTCAAAAATGGAACAATTTTTCTTTAGTTCATCCCTCTCTTCTTGTGCCTTATCCTAGGCCAGTAGAAGAAGCCAGTTGGTGCTTTTAGCTTTCTGCCTGGAGATGCCTTTAGCCAGATGCACAGCATCCTTCAGTGTCTTTCCCATGATCCACATTTCCACCAATAATAGTTTTGCTCATCTGTCTGCCAATACTTAACTTGGGGGCTCTTTCCTCCAGCCTCCAGTAATGCTTTCCTCATCTCCCAGGAAGCTCTCACCAAGTTTCCTCAAGGCACTTGCAGTCCAGGCTGAAAGAGCAGAATTAGAGTCTACCTCTTGAAAGAAGAACTAACAAAGAATTTATGTCCATCTTGTTAAAGTGGACTAAATATGGCCCAAGAAGGACTCCATACTTCCACAATTGAGTCCTTGTGGACGAACTGCAACCTAGCTTAATAGGTAGACAAGATTGAAAACCTAACTTCGGAGTATGCACCTGTAACAATAGCTAAGTCTTGGTCATTCCCAGTGGTCATACTTCAACCATTCATACACTGCTGAGTGTTCAGACTGTGTTCCAATAAGGCAAACACTGAGTTGTAACCAATCCAGCCATTGCGTACCTCACTTCGGATTTCTACACATCATTTCCCTTTTTATTTTTTTATTTTTTATTTTTTGCCTATAAATCTTCTTCCACCACGTGGCTGCGCTGGAATCTCTGAAACTGCTGAGATTCTGGGGGCTGCCCGAATTGCGAATCATTCATTGCCCAACTAAACTCAAATTTAATTCGGTTGAAGATTTTCTTTTACCAACCTTTCACACAGCACAAGGGTTAGATCCTGATGTCTGGCTGCCTGAGTTCAAATCCTGTTTCTTCGACTTACTAGTTGGTGTAATCTTTGCCAACTTATTTGTGCTTCTATTTCACCTTCTGTAAAGGGGGTATAATCATAGTTCTTATTTTACAAGTTGCTGTGAAAACTGAATAAGTGGCATTTCCACCTTTGAACCTTCAATTTAGTTAAACAAATACTCTTTGAGTGTGGATACATGCCGGGCACTACGTGGGGTGGTGAGACAATGGAATGCCGAAGAAATGGCTCATTCTTCAAGATAGCCTTGGTCTAATGGAGAGATCTTTGATTAGGAAATAAACATTTGTTTGATTTTACAGCAGGTAAAGCTGAGTCTCAGAATGTCAGTGAATTTCTCAAAAACACGAAGTTGATTCGCAGGTAGGGACAATGGTGGTGCCAAGGCTTATAGCCCACACCACCTCCACAGCCCCACACTACCTCTCAGGCTAGGAGGGCCTCAGTCTCACTTCCACTTCCTCCTCTGAGTCACTGGCAACTATTTCAGGAAGTATTGCAAGGTTAAATAAAGACATATATTTAAAGAGTTTTTGTATATTTTATTCATAAAATGTATGAATAATATACATATATTTAATTCAATGCATATTATAATTGATCCACACGTATACATTTAGGATTCGTAATTATTTAAATCACATCTTGAGATGACCATTTACTGCATTTAAAAATTTTGCAGGTTACCCAAAATAGATGTCATTTTGACATAAACTTCCCGATTTCTAAATCTTGCTTCCATAATGCTCAAGGCGAAAAATTTCATCTAAATATTATTGAATTCCAGCACGACATTAGCATGCAGAGATATTTACAATAACAGAGCCATTACAACTCAATCAAAAGCTGATTTCAGCCAGAATTATGCAGAATTAAATCTTGCAGGATTCAAATTATTAAAAATCAGAGACTCAATAAAGTGTGGTCTGGAAGTCCCATTTATCAAGGGAGTCGAAGTGCCTCTACAGTTATAGTGACTTTTTCATATATATTCTGCAAGAATTTGCATGCATTTTAAAAGATCAGAGTTTAATTCTTATGGAATTCAAGTAACTATGCTATATTTATAAGGCAGTGGAAGCCAGCTCGGAAACTGTTCTCTGTTTCCTTTCTATATCTCACATTTTAAATGCATTGGTTTTTATATCTGGTTCCCACTGAGTAGAAAGATCTGCAATGAGGCCACAAGAATACAGAGAATACCTTACTCCAATAAAGGCCAAATCAGGGTGCCATAGAGGTAGTTACAGGAAATCCAAAACCATTTATAAAGCTTGTCATGCAACCAACACATCAGAAAACTCCCTTTTCCTGTGTTTCATCAAACCAAGACAATTTATTTACTTACTTGTTATATTCCCTCTTTCAGAACATTTCATCAAAATAGACAAAGAGTAAATTTCTAAGAAAATAGGAAGAGAGACAGAAAGATACAGGAGAGGGGAGGAGAAGGGAGGGGAGGGGAGGGGACGGGAGGGGTACATTACCATGAACCTTGATGTCCAGGAATCCAGTTCTCTTGACAAACAGCATTTATTTAACATCGTTCTGTGCCAAAGACAGAGATGAATAAGGCAAGTTTTGTGCCTGCCAGCCCCTCACAACCTAGTTGGGGTGACTGAAACATGAATACATATTGGCAGTCTGAAATCAACGGTGACTAGACAGATACAAATGAACATTCGTATCAGTCAAGAATACAATCAACTGAAAATTATTAAAAATGAAGTGTGCCAACAGGCCACCCAGGCATAGGACAGTGACTTGGTACTACCCTAAAGAATCCAGCTGTCTTTCTACCCTCTACTAAGCCATTCTTCGTGTGTGAGTTTCCATTCTCATGCATTTTGCCTCTTGGTTGCAAGAAGGCTGCCTCACCTACAGATACTCCACCTGCATTCTAGGCAGAAAGAAAGGGGAATGAAAAAGGTGAAATGAGGGACACCTTGCCAGAAACTCTGTCTGCACTGACAAGAACTCTTGTCACATGATCACCCTTAACTGCAAAAGGGTATGAAGAACTAAATTTTCAATAAAGATGAACAAAAAATGGATACTAGATAGACAACCATCAATATCTTCCACTGGTCTGTAGAAGCAAGAGAGAAAGGGTCTATTAAGCTGAAATGTAAAGAAGATAATATCAAGGAAGGTTTCTGAGAATAGATATTATTGGAGAAGAAGCCATTTCCAGCAGATAAAGAGAAAGGGTTTCAAGAGAGCAGTGGCCGACTAGCATGTTACTTTAAAGGCATGCGGACCGCTGGTGTGTTGAGTTCTTGTCATGCGCCAGGCACTGTGCATGCCTCACTACGTTTACTGACTACAGCAGTCCCATGGCCTCTATATTTTACTGATGAAGAAACTAAGGTCTAAAACAGTTATGTGATTTGTCCAAGGTCTCATGACTAATGCACAAGTTCTTTAAAGGTGGCCTAACTTCCTAGTCATCCTGGCTAGAATGTGGGAGATAAATTAAAGGGAGATAAACCTGTGCAGGGAGGCAAGATGTGGCTCTTCCCCTGCTGGGTGTTTCATTCCGTACTTAAGAAAAAGTCATGAATGCCTGGGCAGCACCGGGGACCATGCTGGGTGTGGTGGTACAAAAACAAATGAAATGCAATCCTGGCCTTAGTGTGGAGACAAACACATTGAAACGTAATTCACAAATAAGGTAACGGGTGATGAAGGGCCTGGGGAGTTCCCCAGAGCAGCCCTTGCCCAAGGACAGTCATTCGCCTAGGGCTTGCTGCCACGCCCATTCCAGGCACCCACGTCCTGACCCTATGTGACAGTGGGTCCACTGAGTCTTGCTCCTCTTCTCATCTTTAAAGGATGATCTGGGCCAAGCTTTCATGAAAGTGGCAGAGGGAATCAGTGAAACATCCTCAGAAAACTGACCGCAAAGCCTTCAGCAGAACTCCCTATTCAACAATTACAATCCCTTGCTCTCTAGGTTCTAGTCTTTGCTCACCACTCTTCCCAGATGATATTAATGAAACCCTTTCTCTGCTGGGCCTGGGAGCACCTTCCTCTCGGCAATTTTGGTTTTCTAAAGAAACCTTTGATTAAGGCTTTACCCCTGTGCCAGGTAACGCGCCCAACCCTTTACGCACGCAAAGTCACTCAAGCGCACCCTGTGCGTGTTATTTTGCACAGGGGTGTAGGGCCATACTTTTAGGTAATTCTCAGTCATTCTGACCACAGTTCCTTTAAGTTCAGATTTCTGCTGCTGAGTGTGCACATGGTATTTCTCTAACCCTGAATCTCTTGGTCCCCGTTTCCACTTTTCTAGTAATCCTGAAGATGCTGCCATCAGGGAAACAGGCCTCTTTGCTCCTGGTCTCTAGAAAGCCCCAGAGCCTCTGCCACTCTGCAGAGGCTGCTGCTATGTCTGACTTGGCAGATTCTTGGAAGAGAAGCTGCCACTTGCAAACCCACTAGAGAGAAAGCACTGGAAGAACAGGCCCTGCCTGCCTTCTCCATGCTTCTTCCTCGGCACCTGGGACAGTGCCGGGTGCTGTTCTACCTTGGACCTGAATAAAAGAGCTTTCCAGTGGGGCAGAAGCTATGGACTCAAAGATGCTTCTTATGGATCTGTCAGACAGCTCTCCTGGACGGTGTCACAGCTTCACTGCTTAAGGCAACTGCAGGCGGGGCTGTAAGGGGTCAGGGGAATGGAGGGGTCGACATGCCACCAGCATCCAGCCTAAAGGTATGCACACTGGGACCTCAGAAAATGCTGCCAATGATGAGACAAAACTATGGCTGATTGCTTATTTCTCTAGAACCTTCAGAATATATGGCAGTTCCAGCTTATGTGTGTGAGGTCATTGGGAATACAATACCTGAACATGTTTCCTCCTTCCCTTTGACCAACCAGAAAGCTTGATACCTGTTTTGAGATCGTTTTCTACCAACTTTAGAGAAATACGTGTTGAAAAACATGCAATTTGTGGTAGCATTATTGCTCTGCCGATATCCTCTCTTCTTCCCCCAGCCCCCACCGTGACGCTTCTCCAACCCATTGATTCGGGGCTTGGCCATATGATTTGCTTTGGCTAATGGAATTTTAGAAGACATGCCTCAAATAGAGGCCTCTAGGATGTGGGTTAGTTTGGCATTTGAACTCATGCCAAGTGCCAGGAGAACACGTCCTCCACCACTGGTCCAAGGAAAATGACAGACATGTGACACAGTTTTGGACACACCTGAAGCTCAAAGCCAGGCCCAGTCAACCCAAAGCCTGATAACAAGGTAACAAGATCCCTCTTCCCATGCCAGCTGATCTACAAACCAAGGAACAAAATAAATAAATGCTCGATGAGTGTCACCCACTGAGTTATGAGGTGACTTGCTCTGCAGCTTTATTGTGGCAACACCTAATCCAGAAACTGTTATCTCTGCCTTTCTTACTGCACACTCCCATAGTTAGAGCTTTTTGAAGAATCACTGTTTCATTGTTTGTTTGTTCATTCATTCACTTACTAATTTAATAAATGCTCATTGAATGTTTATGGCACCCGGCACTGTCCCAGGTGCTGAGGATGAAGCATGAAGAAGGCAGGCAGGGCCTGTTCTTCCAGTGCTTTCTCTCTAGTGAGTTTGCAAGTGGCATTAGGTTCTCTTCCAAGTGCTGCTGACACCTGTCCTCATGAATGTCTTCACTTTCTCATCTCAAATGATTCATCAGAGGAGAAAAACAAGCTTTTATCTCATGTGGGTATGAGGAAGGGAGCAGTTCCTCCAGAAAGTCGTGAGAGACTCAGCAAGTCACAATTAAGAAGCGTTGGAAGCTCATTCATTTTGCAAAATAAAAAATCAGTACTGAACTCTGTTGACTTCTCTAAACCTCAGAGAATGAGCCATGGTTACATTCTAGATTCAAAACAATTTCAAGCTCTTTTGTATGAACAGATGACTCATCTAACACCAGAAAGGAAAGGCTAGGTTTACTTCACAGAATAAAGCATGCAATCTACATTAAGGGCCAGGATTTCATTTGCTGTTGTTTCAAATATAGTGATTAAACATTACTTATAACTTATTCAAGTAGTTCTGTCTACTGCATCAGAACCCACACTATAGCTGTTCCAGGCCTTGGGCTTCAGGGCTGCCCACGTTACCCACGTAATGAATGATCTGAACTCTCCAAGATGCAGACCAGGTGCTCAGAGCATGCATGTTGAATAATGAAAGAAAGAACGGTTGACAGTTTCTGAACCCCCTCAGCTGGAAGACAGCAAGCCAGATATCCTCACAACAGATGGGCTTGGGCCAGCAACTCAAAACATATTTGTCAGAATACTTACTCTGCAAGGTGATAAAACAGAATTCTTGAGAAACTCTGAGCTAAGGGAAGTAAAATAGGATTCTCTGCTACAGGACTTATCAGAGGCTTTACTAGACTAACATGCACTGGAGTCTCCCAAAGGGGATCTCTGTGATGTGGTGCCTTAATTCACCTGGCCTGGGAAGCTTATTGCTCATGAAACCTAAACTGGGCACCGCTGACTCAGAGCATCCATCCACACCAGCCTGTGTGCTTCTCAGACATCCCAGCATCCCCAGGTCTTCAAGAGTTTAGGCAACACCAGAACCCCTTAACCAGCACGTCTATTAAGTCCAACTACAATTAAAGGCAATTTGCAATAAAATCTAAAAACAAAGACTTTCTCTGAAAACAAAACAAAACCAAAAAAACCTTCTGGATTGCCAAATGTCCTTCAATAACCTCCCCCATGGAACATACATTCTCTAAGCATGCCCCTAAATACACGTATAAGGACTCTGGTTATTTGAAAATAATGTTAAGATATATTTGTGCTTGCAATTCTGAGGTATATTTTTCCCTCCCTTTTTATATGGCAGATTTGGTTAAGCTATATCTATTCTTGTTTTTTAGTGGGTGTGAGCTTTCTATTTTCAAAAACAACAGCTTAGTAAGAGCCAAGAACTGTTAATTTTGCACTGGCTTGCCTTATGCAGGTGTGACATTCCAAAGTTGATGGCTCTTAAACACAGCCCTTCAGGTGACTTCTGTCACATCGAAAGCAGATTAAATTATGAGCTGTATGGTTCCAGTATATTTTGTTGTATTATAATTCTTTGAAAACTGGTAATTCATGCATGGCATATATGAGAACTCTCTATTAACCAGAGTATTTGATTAATGAGCCTGGTGTGTGCTTTCATCATGCTGAGTTACTGACTTTACTCCACCTGGGTGAATGCAATACCAAAACCCATTCAGATTCCTTGTTGTGTTTTAAAGGATTGTAACAGCACTGTACAACAGCAAGAACAAATGCCATGGGATCTGGTGACAGAAAACCTGGGCTTCAGCCCAAGTTCTGCGACTGTATTTCCAGGATAATACCTAGTATCTAATAAATGTTCAATCAACTATTATTGGATGGAAGAGTAGATATATTGATAAATTCATAAATGAAAAAAATTAGAAATGGAAGAAAGAAGACTTTCTGAGTGCCCCTGTTTGTCTTCAATGCCCCTGTTCTCTATTTTCTTAGGATCCTGTGCAGACCTTAATAGCATTTGTGATATTATACTGTAAATGTCTTTATTTTTGGCTTCCTCATTGATTGGAGCTCCTTGAGGGAAGGGGCTTTGTCTTAGTCCTCTTTCTTTTTCTACGATTTAGTGGCTTCCAGCCCTTCAGTTAGCATCCAGTAAGTGGTAAGTATTTCTGTTTTCACAATGAACATGCATTGTTTTAATACAACAAAAAAGAAGTAAAGTTTACATTAACAGTGATAAGAGAGAGTCCTGATGTTGGGATCTGGGATGAGACGATTGGGCAGAGGAGAGTATCAGAACAAGAGGTCACGGAGATGGCAATCAAGACCACGTGGTAGAAAGAATGGTGTTTCAGTGGTCACAACCAGGGCCAAGGCAAGGGGGAAAGGCCTCAATGCCTACTCTTGACATTTTGACATCTTAGCTCTCCCGACTGCCCTGAGGAAGTAGGAGAAGAATTCACATGTGAATTTGTGCCTAGCACAGTGACAGGAATGTGATCGACACTCTATCAATATTTGTTTTATGAAAGAAGGTCTTGGTCCTTTTATAGAAAGAGACATAGGATTGACAGCAAAGTGAGCTATTATAGGAACAAAAGGTATGGTCTTGGAAAGAACCTCAAGTAGGAAGCAAAGCACTTCAGTGTCAGAATTCATGTGTGACTTTGGGCAAGTCCCTTGCTCACCCTGCACCTTAGCTTCCACACCTGTAATGAGCGGGTGAAACTAGATGACCTGGAAGATTTCTTTCAAATTATGTTTTGTGATTCTATGCTTCCAGCTATTTCAACGTTGGGATCATGATAAACAATATACAGACTGTTTACTTCATAATTTTATTCCTCCAGATCTTTCCCAAGGAAATAATTTGACATTCAGACAACGATACCTATGTACAAAGGTGATCATTGTTGATAATAGTGATGCAATGGAAATACCCTGTATGTCCAACCACAAGGAATGGCCAGGAGAAGTATGGCACAGATTTGTGGTAGACTATGAAGATGATCTTAAGATTTAGGTTAAAAAAGAGAGAGAGATGCAACATGTAGTATTGAAGAATTCATATAGCTTAGTCCTCAGAAGTGTGGATTCCAGAGCCCAGTCCCTGCATGTGGCATGTGATTTTCGACTCTGTTGTTTATTTGCTATTGTGAACTCGAGCAAATTACTCTCCCTCTCTTCACCTAAGTTTTCTCATCTGAAAGTAGAGGAGATAATAGAATCTATCTCCTAGAGTTATTGTGAGAACTGTGTGAAGTAATTTTCATAAAGCATATAGAATAGTATCTGACAGATAGTAATTTATAACTGCTAGCTATTATTATATAAAATATGATTGCAATAGTAACTACTTGGGAAGGAATATTTACTATCTGATTCACAGGTTATGTATACTGGAAGAAAAAAAGTAATATGTTAACAGTGATGTATAGATGGTGGGATATCATAAGATGATTTTAATTTGTTTTCTTTATATTATTATATATTTTTCTAAAATTTCTGCAATAAACATGTAAAAATCATAGCCAGGAACAAAATAGAAACCAGTGTGATTTTCTTTTAAGTCACTCCAGGTGTATGTAGGCAATGGTGTGGTGCTTGGACTTCAATAAGCCTGGAATAGGATCCCACTTTGCCACTTAGAAGCTATGTGGCTTTGGCCATATCGTAAGTCTCTCTAAGTCTCAGTTTTCTCAATTAGATACTGGGGACAGTGGGATAGTATGAGGTAACATATAAGCATATTCCAAGTGCTCAATATGTTTTCTTTCATCATAGAGAAATTATTTGGTTCTCACATTCTTAAATACTATGGGTGATAAAATGAGTTTTAAGACAGGGCTTCTGTCCCTGAAGATCTCGATATGTCAGGGAGGGCCCAAGAATAAGAAACCTAGGCAATGAGAGAAGAGTAAAGTCATAGACCATATTCCAGTATTGTGAGAATTCAGAGATGTAGATCACAGCAATTCTAGAGTCACCTGGGAGGACTTCATGAAAAAGAAAGGACTTGAAACAGGCTTTAAAGAATTTGGATATGTAAGAAATACTAATTAAGATTGTGTTCAGTGGCCAGGCCCAGTGGCTCATGCGTGTAATCCCAGCACTTTGGGAGACTGAGGTGGGCAGATCATGAGGTCAAAATATAGAGACCATGCTGGCCAACATGGTGAAAACCCATCTCTACTAAAAATACAAAAATCAGCTGGGCATGGTGGTGTGCACCTGTAGTCCCAGCTACTCAGGAGGCTGAGGCAGGAGAATCACTTGAACCTGGGAGGTGGAGGTTGCAGTGAGCTGAGATCGCACCACTGCACTCCAGCCTGGTGACAGAGTGAGACTCCTCCGTCTCAAAAACAAAACAAAACAAAAAAGGTTGTGTTCAGCTACCAGAAACAAATTCTCTGCCATAGTGACTTAAACATGTAAAGGTGTGTTCTTTCATATACAAGAATTCCAGCTGTAAGCCAACCACTAGATCATTGGTTCCTAGCTGTTTCTACTACCATCTTGATATAACATCACCCTGTGGTCCACATGGATTCTGGAACTCCAGCCATCATAGAAGAGTTCCAGGTCCGCAGAGAAGAAAATCAGGAGAGCTCATTCCCTCCGAGCTTGAGCCAGTGGCCTTTACATGGCTTTTCTCTGTGTCTCCTCAAATATCATTGGCCATATCTATTGCAAGAAAGGCTGTAACACGTTGCTTTGTACTCTGGAGGGCAACGTGCCCTGGTAAAAATTGGCAGCCTGTTACTAAGAAAGGAGAGGTGAAAAGTGGCCTCTGCCACTTGGGAGAAATGCCAGTTCAGGAGAACAACGGAGGTAAAAGCTCTGACACAGGAGGGAGACAACATGTGGAGGACAACTAGGTATCACGCATGTGCCCTGAGGGTCTGTTGGGAAGTTCCAGGAGATACTGCTGGGCTCAGACTCTGCCCATAACATGTGCTGTCATCAATGTTGTCAATCCTGCATACCATAGGCTCTTCTTTCTACATATTTTCTCTATCCCCTCTCAGCCCTTCTAGGGAGAGTCACCTCTCCCATTTTAAAGATAAGAAAATTGAGGTTCAGAGAGGCTTTGACTTGCTGTACAAGCTCAACGTGGTCTCTGCTGGCTTCGTGTGCTAATAGTGCCTGTCCCCAATGTGCTGCTCCCCCCTGCCTTTCACTCCAAATCCGAGGCTGTGTCTCCATCACTGTAAGTTCCTTCCACATCTCCAATGACAGTCTATCAATCTCCAGCAATTCTGTCACCCAGTTAACAGGCTCAAACATGACTGATCGGACAAGGAGAGCTTTGTAAAGAGGAAAAATAATAATATTTTGGATTTGTATGTGAGAAAGAACCTATTTGATAGAGGGGCACAGGTATTAGCAATACATTCATATTCAAACACTGACACCTTTATTCAGCCTTTTATATTCGGAGCATTTGCAGGGCCTGAACTACTGGCAGACACTTCAAATTACTTAACCAGACATAAAATTGAAAGAGGGAAAAAAATGAATTGAGGCCACGAGTCCCACAGGCATCCTGGGTCTTTCTGTGGATGCAAATGGACTTATGATTGAGTTATCACAGCAAATTCAAGCCAACTCATTGGTACTTCCCAGTGCTGGAAGTTTCTAATGCACTTTCCCAAGGATGAAATTGTTCCTTTTCCCCATCCTGCATGCATGTTTTTAAGAAAACAAGCACTTGGAAGATAATTTTGTGGAAAAATATAAAATAGGCATAATATTCAGTTGCTTTTTCTTAAAGAAAGATGAACGATGCAAGGGAGGGATAAATTGCATTTGCTATGAAAATTTGAATTTCAAGAAGTATATTATGTCCTCCAGTGTTCTCAACGAAAAGAAAATTATTTCTTTCTTGGGGAACACACTCTTATGGCATTTTAACTTTTATGACATTTCTGATTTGGGATGATGAGCTTTCTGCACAGAAATGATTCAAACTTCCATTTTTTGTGGTGTGCATGTCCTTGTAAATTGCTCTACCAGCGAAGGAGGAGGAAACAGCTTCCTAAAGTGGAGATTGTTTTTCTGCTGAGAAAAAGTTTCTTTACCCATTTCTGAATGGTGGTTGCTGATAGAGACACGTATCAGGGAAACAAATTGCACTTAATCACTAATCACCTGAACATAAGCTAAAAGTGGTATCAATCTTTCCTATGGACAAAAATAATTTCCCTCCATAAATAACGAACACAGACACATTTTACTAGGTGCAATTAAATACAATTGTGAGGATATATTGAGATATGATTCAGACTTCACCCTGTCGTGACAAGCCCCAAGACACTGGCATGCCCAAATACATCTTTTAAACATTAGGAGGAAATTCTGAGCTATTGTCTTTCCTGAGCAAGAAAGAATGCTATCCAAGGGAAACTTGAAGCAATGATGTTTATTTAGAATTAGAATCGATTTTCATTTTACATAACACCTTTCATTTTCAAGGCTCCCGAAGTACTTTACAAAGCAATAAGCTAGACAGCAATATTGCTATAGACAAGTGTAACCGTCATTATGCTTTCTGTAATAGCTCACAGGCTTGGAAATTAGAAATCAAGGGAGAGAGATGGAGAGAGAGATAAAGAGGAAGCGAGGGGCGAGAAGAGGGGCTGAGGAGAAGTCAAGAGACTAAGGTGGGAGACCTGGAGGATCCCACAGAGGCAGGAAAAGAGACAAAGACAGCATAGAATAGGGGCCATGCGTCTCACTGGTGCTCTGCTTTGAAATGGTTCCCAGGATGTTTTCTTTCCATCTCTGAGGACAGGCAGTGACACCTCAGCCCCTCACCCAAAGGACAGGGACAGGATGACATCCCACCGAGGCTCCCTCAGCAGCTTCACATCGCAGAGAGTGCTGGTTTTGCTAGCAGGCAGCCTAGGACCCACATTCCAGCCCCACTGACTGACTGGGTGGCCCTGAGTGACTTGCTCAACCTCTCTGAGCCTTAGTTTGCACACACCTGTAAATGGAGTTCAGGAGACCTACACCAAGGAGTGAGAAAAATGAGAACGAAAGGCAGGAGAGGTACTCAGTCAAAGTTAATTAGGTTTTCTCTCCTTGTTTCCTTCCCTCACATTAAGAACATGGGATAAGCAAGTCCTATTGGATTTCCAGGACACAGAGGAATTTAATAATTCCTGCATAATGCTTCACAGTCTGCAAAGCCCATGAGCTCATCTGATGAAATGAAGCCAACTCGGTCACAATAAAGCACTTGTGATCTGTTTTCAGACTCTTGACAACCTTGAGAGTTCAGTGTTATCAGCCCCATTTCATGGAAAAATATATTGAGGTTCAGGGAAGTTGAGGTCTGCAGAGACTCACCCCGGAGCCTCTGAATTTAAGCCCAGAGTTCTTTCCAGCAGCCAGACTGCCTCCTTCTGGTGGGAGGAGGTCAACAGGCTTCACCACATCTTTGTGCTGCTCCCACCAAATGGCTAAACAGTACAGGTATCAGACAATCCTTTGGAAAACTGATTTTGTTCCCTCTTTCACTGCCACTAAAACACAGTTGACGTAAGCAAAGAACATGTTTTGATTTTACAATTCAGTGTTAGCATAAAGGGGCACAAACTTCATTATCATGGTGCCCGGCAATGGAGAGACGCCTCAGTCTATGCCGGTGATGCATTTTGCACTGGTTCTGTCACTTACTCGCACGAACACGTTTCCTGAGGGCTTCCTGTGTGGCTGGCACGGTGCTAGGTGTTAGGGCCCAGAGAAGAATTCAGTGGTATGGGAAGGTTCTGGCGCTGTCTGGAGAAGGGGCTCCCACCCATCGTTAGAGAGGAGGATCGGAGTGAAGAAAGGCTCCTCGGTGGCAGGAAAACCGGGAGAAGGAGGCTGTGGAATACTCTAGAAGAAAAGATGAGACTCAGGCAATGGGGATGGGGAGAGAGGGGAGAACTCAGAGAATATTTAGGAGATGGAAGAGACAGGCTTTGTACTGCTTGAATGTGAAGACTAAGGGAGAGAACGAAGAGAATCCATCCCTCCTCTTCAAAAGGCTCAAGATCAGCTAAGAAAATAATAATCATAAAAAAAAGACAGAAATGCCAGTTCCAGCACAACCTCCTCATTTCCGAAATTTGGTGGGACTCGGGTCTACTTTTGGCAGGTGGAACCTGGGCCAGTCTTCCTCTCTCTTAGGGGGAAGAAATTGCATTGTATGATATATTACTTATTTTAATCAAATACCATTTTTTTCTAATTGTCACCGCGCCGGCAGCCTCACGGGGGCTGGTCTGACTTGTGTACATCCATGACAGGGAAGCGGTAGCGGCAGCTGCTTTGTGCCAGCCCGCCCGTGTTCCCTACCTCTCCCGCCTTGTCATTCACATCTCCCCTAATTACAGAACATCTGCTTGCGGTGGCCATTAACACTCCGCTACCAGCTTGTCTAGTTTAATACCAATGACTCCTGACCTCCCCCAAGGAAGGCGCTTTCTGTCAAAATTTCCCCCCAAAGAAGCCAATTCTCCACGCAAAATTTACACTTTTTATTTTTTTTTTTTAATGCTACCTTACTAAAGACTTTTGAAAGGAAATGGGTTTGATGAGGTGCCATTTGGAGGGGGTGGGGAGAGTCGTTGCAACTGGAAACCCTTTCCCTGCCTTATTTTGTTTTGTTTTGAGTCTTTAAAAATTAAAGATGAAAACCATCTCCAGGGCGGGGAACACAAGTCGGAGCGTCCCCGTTCTCCCCCTTGCCCCTGCCCCGAGTCCTGCAGCCAGGGGGCGGTAGAGACACCCACCCCAGCTCTGCTACCCGGACTGACATCTGCCTACCTAAATACAGACCATCATGGAAGATTCCAACGGCCTTTATTATTATTATTATTTTAAGTATAGGTTCCCATGGTGGTGCTCCTGTTCCCTGGCACACCCAGAATCCTAAAACTTGGGAAAAGAGATTCCCTTCTTCTGGGGGTGCTCTGGAAGCAGCATATTTCTCTCTGTGAACATCAGATGGTATTTGAAATACTCCACAGCTTTCCTGGCTTTCCCAATGACAAACATGCTCAAAAAGTAAAATAGAAATGAGAGGAGGAAATACAGAAACAATATTTCGTTCAAAGCATAATGGATCACACAGCAAACAGTCCCCAACTCAGGGCTGACCCCCACCAGACTGCCCTTCCTGACTTTCATCTTATGTGGAGCCTCCCATCACAGGGTACATTGTAGCCCAGCGTGGTAACAGCAACTCTACGGCCGGAAGAGACATGCAGAATTATTCTAATAAAAAGGGGGAATGGGAGAGCAGTACATTTCAAAATCAACCCAAACATGATTTGCGAATTAATGTATTTTTAAAATTGTTTTGCACGTTAGAATGGCTTCTGCTTCCTGTTTTGATAAATGGCAATTCCTCTTTCTTGTAGGGGAAAAAAAAAAAGAGTCTGGGATGGCTTCTACAAATACCTGGCTCAGGAAAGTGATGCGGGAGCCCACAGTATTTTATAATGCCGTTGGACTTTGCTTCCAAAGTGGAAAAGCATTTCCTTAAAGGAAGACCCTGTGCAGAGCAGGTAGTTTAAATAGGATGCAAGCTCGACCAGCTCAAGGAGAAAATGGGGCAACCGAAGAGCTGATTTTAATTTTATTTTTCTCTAAAAGAGTCAAAAGTGATCACTGACCCCAGCACAAGTAAATTCCAACAAGAGCAAAGTAAATAATTAAAAGAGAATAATCTAGAGCGTTGCTATTTTGTCCCGCTACATCTGAAAAGCATTCACGGTACTTTGCTGCGGGGAATTTGCTCAGGCTTTGCCCTGGTGCCGACGATCGCTTCTCTGGAAACTGAAACAGCCGAGGAGGAATAAAAAAGAGAGAAAGGTGAAGGGATAAACGGGTTTTAAAAAAATACTGCGAAGGAATACCTGTAAATACATTTTTTAAATGTGCATTTCCAGAATACAACATCATCTTAATTGTCGACCTCACCAAAACACCTATTGGAGAAAACGTTTTAACAAGGGGGAGAAATGATCTTGTAATCTCAACAATAAAAGCGTTTCCATCCTTTGTATATGCTGACTTACAAAAAGTGCTTTCAAACAACAAAAGATGGAGCAGTAATTACATAAATCTCTTCATTCTTGATGAAGACACAATGGAGTATGAGCAAATCAATAGTGTTGCTGCTGTAATTCTTGCTTTTATTATGAGCCGAACACAAACTTGTTAAAATTGAATTCTGCTCCTTGTGTATAAAAAAATTAGAATTTGCACAAATTCAGAGGAAAAGAACACATGTTCTGTAAATGTTTAATTTTTTTTCTATGCTACTTAGGAGATTTATGATGGCGTAGGATCAGATTTAGAAATGAATGTGACACCAATAATATAACGCTGCCGCCTATGTCCCAAAAAATGAGATATGCCACCTTTAGACACCACATTTTAGCTGCTGCATTGAAGCTATTCATTCAGAATGCCCAGAAATTACCTCCTCAATTTTTAATCCCACTATTAAATAAACTAAATGTACCCTAAAGTCAAATATCTCCAACTTATTGCCAATAAATTGACCGTAATGATTTTCTCCCACAACTTACATTTCTAATATTTCCCATTCAGGAATAAGTAATATTGTTGATTTTCCAAAGAAAAGGTGAAAATTATTGCATTTAAAAATAATTAATAGATGGGCCTGCATACCTTTGAATTAAATTAAAGGAAAAATATTTCTTTTTTGTAGAGATGATTGCATTCATATCCTGTTTGGTGTGAAAAGTAGATTCCAAAAAGCTTTTAACTAATTTGTTCAATTTGTTTCAAAGCCAACATGAATAGGCTTGGTGCAAATTCAGATTCATTAAAACTTAATTAATATGCATCATTATGCAAATGAGGTTGCAGTTAATGAGTTCTTAAAAGAAGCTTTCTTTAATTAGTTCAGTTTTAATGGCATCATCATTTATCTGACTTGTTTTTAAAGCCACATGACATGCAAAAAGTGACCATCCTCTACAATGTGCTGCCTAATTGCGTTTCATCCTAATTGTTTAATGTTAAAAACTTTGAAAAAGTTAAAATGTTTTGATATTTAGTTCCATTAAATGGCTTTCACAAACTTTTCCATTCTGGTGAATGAGATGTTTCTTCCATTCCTCAGTTTTTTTTTTCTAGTGTTGCTCTTAATTATTATTCTTCTTATTATTTTTGACATATAACCATTTTGATCACCTATTTTGATCATGTGAATATTGTGTCCATGCATGTCTATTTATACATTGATGAGCCCATCCTTACAGGTATACACGTGAAACTGTGAATATAATTGCTCAACAAGCACACTTTATTGTTATGTGCATACATTAGTGTGGATTATTATACTTATGTACTTGAAAAATTAAAACGAGCCTTTCTTGAGGCCATCTGCTGACTTCAGGAAGCTTAGTAACATGTTTTAACACAAGATTTTTAAACGTAGTAATTCACAAGAATTACAGCCACTGCTACTATCACCAGCGTCTACATCAGAGATGCCTGCCTGGGAGATAAGAATGCTTAATAATTATTGAGGAATATGGAAATCAGAAAGAAAGGGGAAAAAAAAGGCAGGCTTAGTACAGAAAAAAACGCTAACCCAGAAAATCACTTTGGAAGCTTCGGAAATACAATGGGTTTTTAAAACATTTTCAGGTTTATGAAATATTGTGCTACACAATTACAATTGTGTTTTGACATGTGGTGCCGAATGTAATTCTTTGGGGGGAGAAAAGGAAGTTCTTTTACACAGAGTCCTAGAGAGGAATGCAGTGTGCCGTGTTACACGTTTTTACACCACTGTCAGGAGTTTTATAACTGAGAGAAACTACTTGCGTTTGGAGCTCAAAAATAAATATATGTGCTTTGCATTGGTTTAAGCGAAGTTTTATGTTTTGTTTCCACAGAGATTGAGCTGTGCACACACCACCCTAATTAACAACAACAACGAAAAATGCCGTACAAGCCTTGCATTTATCAAGGCTCAGGCCAACACTGCAAACATTGTGCATTTCACATAGGAAAAAGGAAAAGAAATATTCCAACCTCTTTTTAACACTTAGTCTTTTGAGTACCACCAAGAATATCCTGATTAAATAATGGGGAAAAATAAATTGCACGGAGGAGGCAGTTGAGAAACCATTATTTGGGGGATCTTTATAATGAGGGTGCAGTCTTTGGCTGGGAAGATGGCCTCCTTTCTCCTAAGTCGGCTGGTTACAACAATATAATTGCTATTACACCGCCATATGGTGATGGAGATCATATTAATAGAATTACATGAATAACTATTGGGGGAGGTTCTGTTCGCAAATACGGCATCACGTAAAAGTGTGGAACGAAGCCATGCTATGATGGGATGTTTCTGAACAAGAGGGATACGACAGACTTTGTTATTCACAGCCAAGGTAAGGAAGTAACCCAGGTGGTCACCTTATCTTAATAAAAACAAAAAGTGGTGCAATCTAATGTGTCGAAACTGAAACCAACAAAAGGCATTTTTTTTTTTAGCTTATCAAATGAAACGTTGTCATTCTTAAGGGTGGGGAAACTTGTCTTGTTTATATCTGTGTCATCAGCACTGAACAGGGTGCCCTGAATATACAGAAGCTCTCTCAATGTTTACTGAATAGATGAATGAATTCATTAGATCAGGTCAGAATTTACTAATAAATCATTCCTCTAGTATGCTACAACAAAAATGTGCATTTACAAAAACAATCATATGGAAAAGGTGTAAAAATATTCATGGCCCCTAATCCCACCCCAACACTTATAAAGTGAAATAGTTCTGTCCCTATACAGAATAAAATCAAGCGTCTCTTTGGCACAGTGCTTTAGAGTTTATAAAGCAATTTTCTGTGCTAATCTGTTTGTAATTTTCATAACATCCTTTCCAAAGGATTAAAAAAAAAAAAAAAAAAAAAGGAAGGGTAAATATCCCATCCCAGAGAGAGGATGTTATTTGCTCAAGGTCACAGGGATAGAAAGGCTGGGTGCCATGCAGGACTTGGGACCCCATTGCCCTGAACTTGAAGAGGCAGATTAATTGACAGACGTTTGGAAAGAACATGGAGACCCCCAAAGCCCCCATACAGAAAGGACATGGGGACAACCTCCTTGTCTCTGCTCCCAGCTAGGAGTTTTAATAGAAAGGATAAATTATCAGAATCTGCAGTGCCAAGAAGCGTTTGAGTTTAGGGCTTTCAGGGATAATATTCAAAATGATGATACTAGTGGCCATCAATCATAATTATTTTAAAATTCAATAAACATTTAGTGAGTCCTTTCTTTGTGTCGGGGCATCGTGCCAGGTGCTGAAGAAGCCTGAGTTTATTTAATCCTCTCAGTGCTGCTATTCGAGGGAGGCTTCTTCACATTTTGAAGCAACTGGAATTTGGAGAATGTAAATGATGCGCTCAGTCCAAGGACCAGGCAGTGCGATCCAGAAAGCCCACTTGGGTTTGCAAAGGCTGTGCTCTTTTCAGTGTAATCTGGACAAGGACTTCAAGTGCATTAATTAAAAATTGATTAAGAGTGGACGACAAATCCAAATAGGTGGGATTTATTAAGTGTGATAACAGTTCAGCATGAAGAAAGGTATCTGTGAATTAGAGTGTTTAGAGAAGGCTTTGTAGATGAAGGCAAAAATTAGGCTGGGAAAAATGATAATGGTTATGACAACAAACACAGCAAGAACTAGCACGTGTTGGGTGCTTACTATGTGTAGGTAAGTTTTGTGCCTTTTACAAGTGGTGGCTGTTTTAATCCTCACAACCATTCAGAGGGGAGACACTCCTGTTGTCTTATCCTATAGGTCACAAAAAACAAGCCCCAGAATAGTGAAGCAGCTAACCCAAGACTGTTTGTTAGGGACAGGGCAGAGGACTCTCCTTTTAAAGCTGGGAGAGTTGTGGTTTTCTTGAGCCTCTGCTGTCAAGGGTGAAGCATTTCTACATTTTTATAATTGAGTGAAGTTTGCTTCGTTGTTTGCTAAAAACAGTCATCTGAGAAGAAAGTCATTTTTTTCCCCTCCTTTCCAAATTCCCAAACACAAAATTGTGATCACCCTCCTTTGGGTGAAAACGTGACTGCTGTTCCATATCCCAAAGCTGAGAATAATACTGAGCTGTCCGTATGGACTAAACCCTCGTAGCAGATTTCAAGACATGGTATTAATGGAAGAACTTTTGAAGAGTCTACAGTGGGCATCCACGGAAAACCAAACTGGAACTTGGAATATATAAAGTCTAAGATGCTTTGTGAAGTCTCTGTGGGGAGCAGACAAAAAAGAGGAAAAAGATATCAAAACCCTCCATCAGCTGCATGCCTTCCTCTCCCTCTAGAAGCTTCTTCATCTGCCCCCATTCCACCCTGCATCTGTGTGAACCCGTTAGAGCATCCTGGCCTCCTGCTTGCTTTTTTCTCTCCTTCTCCTTCTCCTTCCCCTTCTCCTTTGTTTTTTTAAACCAGCCGCGCTGAGAGTCATTCCCGTGTGGTTGGAGACGCACTGACTGCGTAACAAGAAGACTGCTCTCTGAATTCCCTCATTGAACTAGCTGCCAGATCCTGTGGATGCCATTTCCTCATACCACGTGCACTACCAGGACCCCCTACTCTCCCTACTATTGCTAAGCTTCAGGCCTCTGTCCCTTTGTCAGGCCCTCTTGACTCATATTTTCAATTTGACTGCATTCTCAATGCTGTCAGCTTTAGGATCTTTTAAATCTGCCTTTGTCACTACCTCTCTCACAAACATTCAATGGCTCCCTATTGCTTTTCAAATAAAATAGAATGTTCTCTGACATTCTGGACCCTCCATGTTTTAGTTCCAAGCCATGGATTCAATTTTATTTCTCTCTTCTTCTTTTCAGTTATCCCAAAACAAATCAAGTAACTCTTCATCCTACTTCCATGTTAACAATGCTTAGCTATCTAATAATCATAAAAATAATATATTTTACATACATGACAGATAATTTGTAAAGTAGAGAATAAAATAAAGAAAAAATCAAAATATCCTGCAATCTAAGCACCCAGATATAATCTCCCTAATATAATAAATATGTTGGTTTATTTTTTCTGTATACAAATATAATAGATACAAGAAATATATATGACAAACCTGAAATCTTATGTAAAAATAATTCTGTTTTTTTTTTCCACTAAGCAATACAGTATAAGCCTTTTGTCACATCCTTACGTATTCTTAAAAATACTAAGCTGAAGGAGTTATTTTGAGCAAAGTACTTAGAACAGTGCCTGGCATATAACAGGTACTCAATAAATGTTAGAACATTAGCCCTCATCATTATTATTAACTATCATCACCCTCTGAAAACTTGATGTCTAATAGCTATTATATTTGATGATAAAGATATTCAGTAATTAATTGGAAATATCCCTTGCTGTTGGATATTTAAGCTGTTCATACCATAAACAATCTTGCAATGAATATCCACATTTACATGTATGTGTGTATGGCTGCATATGTATGTATCTGTGTTTTTGCATATGTGTGTAATCTGTGTGTGCATATGTGTGTGTATATATGTGTGTGTGTGTGTGTCTGATGGCTAGTTGACATCTTGGGAGTTTTTCTATTGCCAATACATTTTCTCTTTATTGCCTCCTTAAACTATTTTGAGTTTATTTTCTGTCAGTTGCAACTGAAAGAGTCCCAACCTCATACATTTGTGCAAAGCTTCAAATCTCAAAGGTGATGGAGATAGTCTCTTATTGTAAATGACAGACCTGATTTTGAGGTCTTAAGTATGTCAGGGCCCCAGAATCTTGGCTCAGAGTTAGGGTCCCAAGTTATGAGGCTAGTTGGGGGAGGGAGTAAAGCTATAGGCTGTATGCAGGAAAGGAGTCAGGGGTATAGCGTTTGTGGGAAGAATAGTCCAGAAACATGAGGATGTGGGTAGAAAATGAAAGGGCTTTTCCAGTGGTCAGAGAATATGAGGATGTGGTTTTAGAAGGTGCAGCCCAGCAGTATAGGAAGCCTTCAACTAAGCCCATGGGTAAGTAGAGAGTGGATCAGGAGGCTGAGAGAACTTAGAATCCACCAGGAATTTCTAACTTGGGTGTGTCTCATTGATGCCCTTGTCTGCAGTGACATCTTTTAACCAATTTGATATGCATAAATCAGCAGTTTAAATTCAATTATTATCCCCTTGCTTAACACTGAAGTTGAGATTCCTTGATATATACACATTGTCTCTCTGTGTGTCTTCACTGCAGACAGAACTAGCTACATTACATGCAGGGCTCAAACCAAATGAAAGTGTGGACACCCCTTATTCAAAAATCATTAAGAATTTCAAGATGGTCACAGCAAAGTGTTAAACCCAGCCCAGAACCTTTCTAAGCACAGAGTCCTGCATGGCCGTTAGGTCACATGCCTGGAAAAAGTGGCCCTGGCTGCATATTGTATTTACATGTTTCTGATTATTGTTACAGAATATTAGTGGTCTTTTTTTCTTCTTGATTTCTCCAAGCTCTTTATATATAAAGTAAATTGATATTTTGTCACACATTGCAAAAGTCACTTTTCCCATTAGTATGTGATTTGCAAGGCATCTCCTTCTTGCATGGGGTGGTGCATAAAAACTGTATATTGCTTTTTTTTCTCAGAGAGACAGGGTCTCACTCTGTGACCCCCAGGCTGGAGTGCAATAGCTCCATCATAGTTCGCTGCAGCCTCAGATTCCTGGGTTCAAGCAATCCTCCCACCTCGGCCTCCCAACGTACTGGGATTACAGGCATGAGCCACCACACCCAACTTATATTGCTTTGATTCTAGTACAGAGTCAAGATCGGCACCATGTGTGAACTTCTCGGTCACCACACCTTGAATCCTGATGTTTCCTCTGCCCACGCTGTCCTTTCCTCCCACTCTGTTCTGTAGAATTTCACCTTCCTTCAAGGACTAACTCTAACCTCATGCCACCCAGGAAGCTTCTGTGATACCATGACCTGAAAGTCACCCCCATCCCAACTCCAGAGGATCCTCTTCCAGATTTCTCTCTTAAGACACTGCCTGCTTTCAACTGTACGTTTTCTTACAAGGGCATGTGGTTCAGCTCCCTCACAGTCTGAGTTCTTTGTTATCAGGGACCCCATATTATTCATCATTAATCCTGTCCCTTGCTCTTATTGATAGTAATTAACATTTATTGAGCACCCACTATGAGCCTGACATGTCTCAAAAGATGTGTCTGTCTGGGGTACTACATGCTGGCAGTACCTTTAGTCCCAGCTACTCAGGAGCCTGAGGCAAGAGTATTGCCTAAGCCCCAGAGTTCAGGGCTGTAGTGCCCTATTATAATGCCTGTGAATAGCCACTGTACTTTAGCCTAGGCAATACAGCAAGATCCCATCTCTTAAAAAAAAATGATATGTCGGCATGATAATGGTTATTTCCAAATGCTTCCAGGACAGCAGGCAAACCTGGGTGCCCATCAAAGTTAGGGCTTTATCTATTAGGACCTACACTGGAGATATATTTTATCCCAGCTTATTCTAAGACTTGAGTGTCAAAGTGCTCACTAAATATTAACTCTAATTATCATTGTCATCATCATCATCATCATTACTTTTGATATTTATTGAGTATTTAGCATGAGGCAAGTAAGCACAGGCTTATTTAGTCCAATGAACAGACATATGAAGTGGGGGCTTTTATTAGCCCCCTTGCGCAGACGAGACACTGAGGCTCCAGGATCTGGAGCCTCAAAGTGACAACACTGGAATATAAACTCAACCATCTGATTCCAGCGTCTCAAAAACAACCTTATTGTGACTTCCTCATCTCTGGCAAGAAGGAACGTTGCCAATCGCTTGGTGTGAAGGTGTTGGATTTTATTCTGAAGAACAATGGTGGTACAGTGAAGCACTTCTTTCCTGTTTGTTTTGCTCCCTTGATCTCACTTAGACTCTTCATGAGATCAGGGATGCTGCCATGCAGACTGCTTGCCAAAAGAAAGGAGTACAGAAGGAATCACAGTGCTGCTTCCTGAAACATAAAGTTCAGACAGGAAGACTTCAAGGACATTTATTCCCAGACCACAGCCATCACTGTAAAAATACATGGCATTTATTTAAACAACTAGATCACATTTATTGAGCTTTCTGTGTGGTAGGCACAAAGTGTTTTAAGTAGATGAATCTCCAGGACATTAGATAAATCAAGTGATTCACCCAAAGTGAGAGAGCTGGTGAATGAGGAAGCCAGGACGGGGACTCTCCATTGTCTGACTCCACCTGAGGCTTTGCAGGACTATCTTTTGAGCCATGCCTGCATGCCAGGCACTGGACAAGGCAAAGGGAATACACAGTGGTTAAAGCAGAAGGGTCTGGCTCTCCAGGAACTCAGAGCCTGGAGGAGGAAAAAGTCACAACAGAGAGTTACCATTTAGCCAGTCAGAGGCAATGGCAGAGTTCAGGCCTCTGGGCAGCCTGAAGCACAAAGAAGGGATCCAAAGGAGAGGAGTGGGGTGAAGGAGAGGGTGGGTCAGGAAAAACTTTCGGAGCTTTTCTTTCTGCATACCACATTGTTTTGTTCAAACCCAAATATGACAACCATTCTCCAAGGTGGAGAAGCCTTGTGCAAAATTACTTATTCTATCTCTGGAATTGGGAACTTCACCATTCATCTACCATCAAACCCTACATTAATCCGTCCATTAATCAGTCAACCCACCTACTCATGTATCCACCCATCCATCTATCCACCCAACTATCCATCCATCTATGCATCCATCCATCCATTCCTCTACTCATCCATCCATCTATCCATCCACACATCTATCCATCTATCCATTCATCCACACATCCATCCATCTATTTGTTCGTTCATCCATCCATTCATCCACACTTTCATCCATCCATCTGTCCATCCACACATCCATCCATCCACCCATCCATATACCTGTCCATCCACCTATCCAACATCCATCTATCCATTTATACATCCATCCATTCATCCATTCATCCATCCATCCACCCATCCATCCATCCACCTGCACATTCATCCACCCACCAATCCATCCACCCATCTATCCATCCACACATCCATCCATCCATCCATCCATCTATTTTTATTCAATCATTCATCTCATTGCTCATTCATTTCTTCATTGATTTGTAAAACATGTATTAAGTTTCCGCTGTAGCATAAATTGATTTAGACACCAGGGAAAATGTATAACTAAAATTAACATTTAAACAAAATGAATTCCAGAAATAAAAATTTCCTGTCTGCTCGGGATATATATGTTACAACTCTCATTTTGCACTACTTGATCCAGCAAATTAAGACTAACGTGATTTTTAAACACCGTAGCTAAATTAAGTGGGGAAGTGTTGGCCCAGAGAATTCTTTCAGGAAATGACCTCTAAAATTTCATGTACTTCCAAGCCCCTAAATTCTCTCTCTCTAATCCACATGGTAGATCCTGGATATAATCTGGATACATATGGAGCTTTAAGCCTTGCAGAGCCCTTTATGGAATGACCAACATACTAAAATGTTATTTACTTATTTATTATAAATTACTGTCATTTGAGAATGAAATAGACTGGAAAGATTCACCAAGTTATGAATCTTTAACTTGAAGGACTACAATTTTTTTGGATAATATATCATGCAGTAAATAAAAGTATTTTTAAAGATAGTCTCCTACTCTTGCATCCATTTTAATGTACACCAGGATTAAACTGGCTTTTTCTAACTGAATGAGGAAATAAAAAGTTCAAATATCTCTTTTACTCTCTCTCAACAAAAAAAAAAAAATGAGAAAAAAGGAACAAAATGCTGTATCACCCTCTTTTAATTGATATCTCATCTTTCACTTAAATTACATGTCAGTACAAACTGTCAATTTTAAGGAGAATATTGATATTTTATTCCCATCACTTTTTTTCCTGTGGAAGGAATAAAACATTAAAACGATGATTATACATGAATCACATCTTATACATTGGAGGTACGGTATAATTAGAAAAATAATTTTTACCATTTGTATTACAGTCTTACCAAACAGATCCATTCTTACACTGCAAGCTGTGTTTAACTCAAATAATTCAATGAGATGATTTGTGAAATAGATGCAGAAAGAAATTACTTCCATGAAACTCATTTCTTGCAGTACCTGGATGATGGTAAAAGTCTCTAAAGCATCACTGTCTCAGTCTCCATTGCATGCTTGCCATGACAGGAAATGAAAGTGTTCACTCAGAAGTTTGGATGAGATGCCCTCAAGCCATTGAAACCCAAGCAAGGGCTAAGAATGAATGGAAAAAAAGAGACCTCCAGTAGCCCTAATGAGCACCACCTCCATTTCTGTAGCCACATAGGAGGAAAAGAAAGTGTGGACGAGAAGCAGCCCTGAATCTTTACCCTCATGGTGATGGGTCTTCCTCCTACTCATTAATCCGTTCTCATTCCTGCAATGTGTAATAGGCACCAGTGATGTGCCAAGCACTCTGCTGGGAAATAAATGGGATCCAACCCCTCATCCTTAGCAACCTCAAAGTCATGGAGGAAGGAAAGCATGAATGATGCTGTATTGGTTTGCTAGAGTTACTGTAACTAAGTGTCAGCGACAGGATGCCTCACAATTCTAGACGCCAGAAGTTTGAGATCAAGGTGTCTACAGGGTTGGTTCCCTCTGGGGCTGTGAGGGAGGATCTGTGCCATGCCTCTCTCCTAGCTTCTGGTGGTAGCTGGCAATCTTTGGAGTTCCTTGATTTGTAGAAGCATCACCCCAATCTCTGCTTCCATCTTTACACGGCATTCTCCTGTGTGCGTGTCTCTGTATCCAAATATCTCCTTTTCATGAGGACATCAGTCATATTGGAGTAGGGTCCACTTGGATGACCTCATTTTAACCTGATTATCTTTGCAAAGACCCTAAATCCAAATAAAGTCACACACCGAGCTACACAGGGTTCAGACTTCAACATATAAATTTGGGAGGAGAGGGGAAACCTGTCAACTCATAACAGGTGATAATTATAATGAGGTTCTTGTGAAACAGTCCTCTGCAAAGTGAGACTATTTCCATCAAAATCACCACCTATTTTGCTTTTAATTTGACAAAAAATAGTTTTTAAGTGTATCTGTATGTATAAACACTCAAGGATTGCAAAGATAATTCTGGAAAAAGGGGAAAGGGCAATGAGGAAGAATTTTCACTCATTTTTTATGATATGATTTCAGTAATTAAAACTGAGATATTGAACCAGGAGTGGAAGTCAAGTGGGTAGAGCAGCATTGGGGATTCAGAAATAGATCCAATGACATACACCGGATTTCTGCCTGTGAGGAAAGCAGTTCTACTCCAAGCAAGCAGAAAACGGACCCCTCTGGATGGCAGTAGGATAGCTGCCCCAGGAGCCATGCAGAGGGCCCGCCACACTCCTTACACCAAAAGACGTTCCAGATGGGAAAAGTTAATGGAAAAAATGGAACATAAAAAGGTAACTTTTTTTCTTTTCTCTTTTCCCCCATAACTTTTGAGTTGAAAAGCCTCTTTCAATCATGTTATTTTTTACAATGATCACCGAAAAGACTAATAAATTTATCTACTTAAAAAATTAAAGAAAACGCATATCACAAACAAAGGTAATATTCCTAACATGCAAACAGCTCTTAAAAGTCAATAAGAAAAGAAAAATAAACACTTCCCAGTAGGAAACTGGTCAAAGAAACAGAACAAAGAAACTCACAAAATAAAGAAAACCAATTAGCCTTTAAGAGAATATTTAAATAATCACACTAATAATCAAATAAATTCAAATAAAAACAATAGAAATTTTCCTTCCCAGCTTTCAGACTGACCAAGTTTAAAAGAACGAGGGAAACTTGTTTTTTAGTGAGGATTTGGAAGCAGAGGAGTGTGCCTCACTAGAACCTTCCTGGAGGACCAAATACATCAAAATAGAAGACGTCCCTATCCTCTAACCAAGAAAATTGGCTTCTAGAAATGCATCCTCTGGAAAGGAATACAAAATTTGAAAAAAAAAAAAACTTCACACCAAAGAATATTAATTACACTGCTGTTGATCACAGGGAAAAACTGGAAATAGTCCAGTGGTAGTAGATGGCCTGTTAAGTCAATGACTGTAGTGCTTACAGTTAAATCTTGGGCAGCCATTTGCGTGCGCACACACACACACACACACACAGATTTGAAAAGATGTTCATGACATTTTATGAGTGAATAGGGAAGCCACAGAATACTTGTTTAGTTGTTTATTTAACACGTATTTTCTGGGCAACAGTTCACATGTCTGCCCTTGTGCATGGTGTTAAGGACACAATGAATGTGGAGGAGCTTATTATGGTTTCGTGGCCAATCGAATCCTCATACAAATATATAAACTTACATAAGTGTTACAAAGAACAAGTTGATGTGAACACATACTTTCAAAAACTGGGAGTTTGTTGGCCGGGCATGGTGGCTCACTCCTGTTATCCCAGCACTTTGGGAGGCTGAGGCAAGTGGATTACTTGAGGTCAGGAGTTCCAGATCAACCTGGCCAACATGGTGAAATCCCATCTCTACTTAAAATACAAAAATTAGCCAGGCATGGTGGCAAGTGCCTATAATCCCAGCTATTCAGGAGGCCGAGGCAGGAGAATCGCTTGAACCCAGGAGGCGGAGGTTGCAGTAAGCCTAGATGGCGCCACTTCACTCCAGCCTGGGTGAAAGAGCAAAACTCCGTCCAAAAAATAAATAAATAAATAAATAAATAAATAAATAAATAAATAAATGTTGGGAGCTTTATGTTGTCAAGTCCAGGAAGGCTTTCAGGAAGAGGTGGCATTTGAGCTAATTAATGTCTGGTGCAAGAGTCAAGGTTACTGGTTGAAAGGAATGAGTGAGAGAGTGGTCCTGGCAAATCAGAGGGATTACAGGTGCCAAGGACCTATGAAATGGGGGAGCAGGCTGTCTTTGAGAAACCGCGAGAGAAGAAATGCAACTGGAGCAGCAAAAAGTGGTGACTGGGTCTTGGGTCATGGGGTGGAGGTAGGTGGCAGGACGAGCTGCTGAGGGGGTGGGCTGGAGGCAGCATGTCAGGGTTATGCGAAAAACTGGCATGACCAGACTTAAGAAATTAGAAGAGACTTCCAACCTGCGGCATGCAGCACGGACCCAAGGATGAAAGAAGTGGGTAGGGAAGTCTATTAGGAGCCCACTGCATGGTCAGATGCGGGAGCGAAGGGCTTGGTCCAAGACAGGAATGTAGGCTGCTGCTGTTGATAGTGGTGGAGACAAAGAAAAGAGGATGTGTTCAGGAAATATTTAGCCAAACCAACAGGACTTATGGGAAAGGCGGGAGAAGGGCATAGTCAAGCTGACTCCTGGCTTCTGGCTTGCATAACTGGCTGGAAGAGCACAGATGCTACAACCACGCTTGTGGAGAGCTGTGTATGTTACCTGTATCTTACGTGATTCCTCGCCAAGCTACCGGAAGTGGTTTATCCACTGGTGAGATTTGGAATGGGTTTCAATTCCTTGGCTTTTCCATATTGTTTACATCTTCACAGTGAGTTTTTATTTTTACAGAAACAAAAAGCTATGTTTTTTTATTTAACAAAATTTGGAAGAGATTAAAAAATCAAATGAAACAGTGCAAAGGAAAATCGACAAGTTAGCTTCAGAAAAGAAGAGGATGAGAACGGGGAGATCCAGACGGAACTGGCTCCAGAGGAGCAGAGAGAAACAACCAAACCGAGTGCCCCGGCCACTCACGCTGCTTCCTGTGCCCACAGGTTCTCACCACTTTTCTACCCAGAACGCCCCGCCTAGACATTCTATTAATTTCCATATGTGATCAGTCAGATTGCCTTGAGTCATCCCAGCAATGTATTTAGACCCGAGTTTTGCATTTATGATTGCCTGATTTATATTATAGTCATGCAAATATTTCCCTCCATCCCACACCTCTCCTCTATCCCACCACAGGGTCCCTGACCATGGTGGAGTATACAGAAAGGTTTTAGAATCAGAACAATCCTATTTTGAATTTAGCCTTCTTTGGGGGTGATTTTGGACCAGCTCCTGCCTCAACCTCTCTGGGCTTCAGTCTCCCCATTACATAAAGGGCATCATAGATCTATATATAACCTGCCTCAAGGAGGGTTATTTCAAGAATCAAATGAGAGTTAACATGCAAAACACTCAGTATAGCAACTGGCATAGCATGGTTTGTTTATTGTGTGTCTATTTTTGCTTTTCATTCTGAATCCCCAGTATCCAGCACAATGCCCTGCATAATGAAGGTAAGCAACAAATGTTTGTTGAATTTAGTTGACTAAAGATTGGATTCAATTGCAAAACCTTTGAAAAAAAATGAAATCCATACTTTTTTTTCATTCAGATTTTATACCTCCTGTCAAAAGAGAGGCTTATTGCATTTACTCAATCAATGCATAATACACTTCTACTGTGCATCCTACAAGGGGCTGGAGACACAGATGAACAAGTTCTCTGCCCCATTTCCTTGAGGTTCATGATCTGGTGGGGAAGGCAAACATCCAGGTAAATAAATGACCTCATGCATTAGAAGTTCCCTGGAGGTTTGAACAGGGCAAGTGGGGCATAAACAGAACGTGGGTCAAGTCTCTCTGAAACCTAAGAGGCTTCCCTGACCTGCACTTCCTTATGTGCCTTTAAGACCTCATCTCCCACCACGCTACCCTTGAGGCATGATGCTCTCCAACCCAGCAACCTCCAGGCCACTCCCCAAAAACAACAAGCAGGGACCCACCCCAGAGCTTTTGCCTCTGCTCTCCTGTGCCCGCAATGCTCGGTGCCTGGAGGCCTTGCCTGTGCAATGGCTAATTATATGCATCAATTCATCTGAGTCACCAGGTGACCAGACATTTCCTCAGATATTATCCTGAATGTACTTGTGAGGGTATTTCAGGATGAGATTCTTAGGGACACACATTTTGCATCAGTAGAGTGAGTACAGCAGATTGTCCTCCCTCATGTAGGTGGGCCTGGTCCAATCTGTTGAAGGCATGAATAGAATAAAAAGTGTGAGTAAGAGGAAACTCCTCCTGCCTGAGTGCTTGAGATGAGACACTGGTCTTTTCCAGACTTTGGACTCAGATGGAAACATCCACTCTTAGGTCTCCAGCCTGCTAGCTTTTTTTTTTTTTTTTTAATACTTTAAGTTCTAGGGTACAAGTGCACAACGTGCAGGTTTGTTACATATGTATACTTGTGCCATGTCGGTGTGCTGCACCCATCAACTCATCAGCACCCATCAACTCATCATTTACATCAGGTATAACTCCCAATGCCATCCCTGCCCTCTCCCCCATCCCCACAATAGGCCCCAGTGTGTGATGTTCCCCTTCCTGTGTCCAAGTGATCTCGTTGTCCAATTCCCACCTATGAGTGAGAACATGTGGTGTTTGGCTTTCTGTTCTTGCGACAGTTTGCTGAGAATGGTGGTTTCCAGCTGCATCCATGTCCCTACAAAGGACACGAACTCATCGTTTTTTATGGCTGCATAGTATTCCATGGTGTATATGTGCCACATTTTCTTAATCCAGTCTGTCACTGATGGACATTTGGGTTGATTCCAAGTCTTTGCTATTGTGAATAGTGCTGCAATAAGTATGCGTGTGCATGTGTCTTTATAGCAGCATGATTTATAAAGCCTGCCAGCTTTTGGGCTGCAACTAAAACATCCACTCTCCCGGGCCTCCAGCTCGCTGTCTACAGATCTCGAGACTTGTCAGCCTTCACAGTCACTTGAGCCAACTCCTTATTCGCTCTCTCTCTCTCTCTCTCTCTCTCTCTCCATCCTATTGGTTCTGTTCCTCTGGAGAACCCAGCCTAACTTACCCCCTCCCTGCATTCAGGCCTCTGTGAGATCTTCCCATGCCCATGGAAAATAGCAGGTCCCTCCACACTCTGTATCTTGCCCTGCCCTTTCCCTTCATACATGACAAATTCCAGCATCACATAACACATGTGTTTATATGTTATGGTCTGTTGTCCTTACTGGAATATCAGCTTCCTGAAAGCAGGGTCTTGGTCGGTTTGGTTCATTAATGCATCTCCTGTGCCTGTAGCAATGCCAGACATACTGTAGACATTGACAAATATTTGGGAAATGAATGAATGACTGGATGAATGGTAGCATGGGAGCTGGGACCTGAGACTTCTGTTATCAATGTAGTTCTAACGGCTGTCACTTTCTTTCTGGTCCTGTATGTCAGGAAGAAAACAGAGTTTGCAGAGCAAAACACATTTCTCAGCAATGAAATGGGTTGTGGCATTTGGGGCTATTTCTTTTTTCTTTCTTTGGGAAGCAGTAAGGGGAACGCTGTTTATCTTGTTCTGGAGCACTGTAAGGGGTAGACTGTAAACAGGAAAGAGGACATAAAGCTGATGAGTGCGAACCCTCCCTTCCCTACTGAGGCTTTGCTTGGGCCTACTTAGCATTTCAATCTATATAAAGTCAATGGGCCATACAACCCTCCTTTATATACACTCACCAATTAACATTATTCTTTAATAGGAATAAGTTTAGTTTTTTTTTTTTTACAAGTTTGATTCCAAGGAACATGCTTAATCACAAAAACCTGATTCTAATGAGTGTAATGGGATGCAAGGCAGTTAGCAAAGTTACACTCAGCACTTATATGTCCCTTTTCTAGAAACCTTACAGATGCCTGCAAAAGAAGCCTCCTTTGATGACATGTAAGGCCTTCCACAATCTAACCCTGAACAATCTTGGCCACCTTGCCTCCTCCTCCATCTCTCTAGGCTCTCTGAATTCCAGTCACACTGAAATTCTCCAGACTTTCGCCACACTCAATGTCATGCCTCTGTGATTTGGCTGGCACTGTTCTTGAGAGAATCATGTCCCTTCCCCTCTCTCAGACTAGCGGCATACTTCTGCTTTTTTTTTTTTTTTTTTTTTTTTTTTTTTTTTTTTTTTTTTGAGACTGAGTCTTGCTCTGTCACCCAGGCTGGAGTGCAGTGGCATAATATCAGCTCACTGCAACCTCGGCCTCCTGGGTTCAAGCAATTCTTCTGCCTCAGTCTCCTGAGTAGCTGGGACTACAGATGTGCACCACCACGCCCTGCTTATTTTGTATTTTTAGTAGAGACGGAGTTTCACCATATTGGCCTGGCTGCTCTCGAACTCCTGACCTCGTGATCCACCCCCCTCAGCCTCCCAAACAGGCGTGAGCCACCATACCCAAACGACATTCTTCTTAATCCTTCAGTGTGCACACTCCCGCACAGTCAGGTCCATCATTCGGTCCTCCAACCGCTCCCAGCAGGATTTTATGCCCTATTAGACCACCTCTTCTGTGTTTTGCAAGATCATTGTCTATTTCCAGATCTGCATCTCTATCTGTGGTGGACATGGAACACTGGGCTGCAACATTGGCACTAGACTGGTGTACACAGGAACCCCTTTCACTCAACAAGAGCAGCCAGCTCCCCTTGGACATCCCTATTTCTCCCCATCTTCAGTGGAAGTGTTTTAGGTGGGGCTTCCTGAGGCCTAAGCCAGTCAGGGCTCACCAGATCCCTGGTTCCAGCCATTGGCTGGAGCATGGACGTGTGACCCAGGCCTGTTCAATAAGAGAGAGTTTTGAGACGATGTTAGAAGCTACCAGAGGAGAAGCCTGGTGTCTTGAAACTGAGAGCGAAGAGGTGGGACATGCTAGAGCCACGTTGCCACCATTAGGGCAAAGCAGAGCGAGCACAGAGATAGCAGAACCTGGAGACCGGGCAAGAAACGAAGCCCTGACTGAAACCCTCAGTGCCTGCGTTCAGCCACGCCTCAAGTCAGGTCTATCCTTCACCTTCTCAGTTACTTAAGCCACAGGATTCAGTGTTCTGTCACTTGCAACAGAAATTGTTCATCAGAGAAGCCTGACAGCCTCACAAACCCACACCTCCACACCACCTTACCCTGCCGTGAGATTGGAAGCTTCCAACAGGCAAACCGTATGCAGTTGACCATTGCACGTTCTAGCCATTGAGGACAATGCTGTCCTGTAAATAGTAAGTGCTCGCTTAATGCTTGTTGAGTATACTTCATGGAATGGAAAAATTACTTTTTAATAACACAGCTGTGCTCACCGGACTAAATTGCCCAAGTTTTTATTTGACATAATTGTGAAATAACACCTTCAACAAATGTACTGTATAAAAAGTTCTGGTGGGGACATTTGTCTTCATTTAAGTGTTTCTTAAATATTACTTGTCCTGCTTACGGGAGAAAAATATTCAAATACATTAGTGTTTTTGTGTTGAATATGAGATGAAACTCCTAAAGACTAATTTTCCAGATTACTTATTTTATATTTAGTGCCATTAATTCTACATGTGTGAAAAACATATAATTATACCCACACTATTAGTACTGAATAAAATTGTGTATTATTCAAGTGTAGTAGTAGATAAATTGGCACTAGACTCGTGTACACAAATGAGGCTTTTGAACTTTAGTGTGATTTCAATTATCTCACTTTAGCTCAGCAAAATGCCTAGACTCTGCACTTGCTAAATATTTCTCCACCTCTACCCTTATTCTAGGAAAGCCCCCCCCATTATAAATTTCTGTGGACACAGGACTCCCTGCAGCTCATGAAAGTTGTGGGCTCTTTCCAGTAGAGGAATGACAAGAGAAGAGAGGTTCCCAATTACTGTTTCAAAGAAACAGAACTTTGAGAGGCTCCTTGAAAAAAGAATCATACAGCCACGTGGATTTTGGTCATGCTACATCTACACTCCTTCTTGAAACCTATGAGGCACATTAGAATGTTAAAGGCTCTGAGAAGTCTGCAGTGAGGAAATCCAAAGAACATTGTTCTGACCAACATTCTCCATAGTTTCTTGACTACAAAGCCCTAGTAATATCTGTCAACAGTCTTTAGGAGATGCTGTCCTAACAACTTAATATTAGCTGGATATTGGTCTTAGCAGCCCAGAGTACAGGTTAGGGTTACAGAGTTATCTCCATTTTCTCTGGTCTGATTTCTCAGATAAACGAGAGCGTGTATATACATATGTATGTGTGAACACGTGTGTGTGTGTGTATTTTCACTCCTAAAGGTCCTCTCCATCCTGGGTGCACTTTCATTTTCCCTTGGATGCAAAGCTTATTTATTTCACTGTTTTCCAGAAAACAAACCAGAAAACAAACCACCAAATAGCAAACACCTTTGAAGGTGGTGACATGACCACAGGTGTGAGTGTGACAGGGGAGCACTTGCCAAAGGCCAACACTCACTACCACTGTCCCTACTCACAGCCCTCTAAGCACAGTGGATAGTAGGGAGGATGCCAGGGGCACATAGAGTGGAAGTTCCAAGGAGGAAGCTTGCCCATACCCAGGGGTAGCCAAAAGAGCTTTCCAGAGTGTGACTTTCATTCAACTTGAGTCTCAGTGGAAATGGAGGATATAGTTATTCCTTTAGGAAAAGGTTCGAAGAAGAGCACTGGAAGGAAAGAAAATGACCCAGGTGAATAAGTCCTCACATGCTTTGATATCCTCCAAAGAGAAACCCCACTAACGTCTGTGCAGAGGCAGCCTTGGGTCAGCACTTGGGACATTGCGTCCAGCTCCAAGTTTCTGCTGACTCACGTTTTGCTTGCCCACTGGCCCCTTCCCCTGTCCCTTTGTCCAGCCCGCCAACCTGTCACTCCCTCTTGTCCAGCAGTTTGCCCTTGAGAAAATCCCCCAAAGTGCCCTTTGGATGGAACTTCTAAGACAAGCAAGGATGTCAACACTTCCATTTCATTCCCTCTTACCATTCCCCAACCATCCCCCTGCCTGGCTGTATATTTAGTACTCAGCGAAAAAGAACAATTTAGTGATGTTCTGGAATGAAAAAGAAGAAAGAAAGGAGGAAAGAAAAACAGGCAGAATTAACCCCAAACCAAGAATTTGAAGCCACAAGGCACCAAGAGGTCAAAATGGGGCATTAAGTTTCTAAACTTTGCATGGACCTGGTCAGAAGCTGAAACAATGAAACTAGATTTTCCAGAACATCATCAATTGGAATTGATTCTACAAATATAATAGGGCAGGGGTGGCTTATCCGAACAAGCATGGAAAATAAAATACAACAGTGTTCCTTCATCTTTCTTTTACAGATAAATTTAGATACATAAAAGCTCAACTGAGATAAAAAAGTTTATGAAAATCATTCAAAAGCTTTTCATGCATTCACTTACTCACGAAATATTTATACCATGCCAAATATTTGTTCCAAGCACCGTAACTCCTTGTAATGTTCTTATTCATCTTTGTGTCTCTCTGGGTCTGGGTTGGGGACTATAGAAGGAGGCAGGTCACATGGTAGTCACCGTAATAACCATCCTGAATGCCACAGTTACTTTCACTCTCTATTACTGGCTTTTCTCTTGAAACAGTACCATAGAAAAATGAGATATTTCACTTTATTAACTTAAATCTCAAAATCTAGGGCCACGATAATGGATCTAGGGGCCCCAAATATTCTTTCTGAGCCTCCTTATTTCCTTCAGTGGATTTCTTACTCTTATTCATACCTGCCACCCTAACAGCCCCAGAGCCCATTGTCTACTCTGTAACACTCTAGACAAACATGGATCCAACACTTCCAGAAAGTTCTATCAGAACAACTGAAACAATTTCAAATTTTAATGATATTTTGCTCACCTCTAAAGGATAGCAGCAGGAAAATAAATATAGGTGATCCCAACACATAAATGCAGCCCAGCAGGCCGAGTGCCACTCTCTCTGCCCCACTCCCTTCAGCCTTCCTGTGCCTGCCTGCCTGCCTGCTCCTCACTCCATCAGAGGGAAAACTGCATTCTGGAACCAGTTCATAATTACCCTGCCTGAGTTTCTTGCTTCCTGGTTCCATGCCTGGTTTTGTGGTTTTGGAGCCACCATGCCAGAAATCCACCATCAGAGTTGGTCTCCTATTTCTCTTGATGGACATGTTAGTTTCCTATGGCTGATATAACATATTACTACAAACTTGGTGGCCTAAACAACACAAATGTATTATCTTACATCTCTGTAGGTCAGAAGTCCATTTTAAGTACAAGACTTAAAATCAGCGTGTCCCCTGAGTTGTGTTCCTTCTGGCAGCTCTAGGAGAGAATGTGGTCCTTGTCTTTTCCAGCTTCTAAAGGTTACCTGCATTCTTTGGCTAAAGGTTGCATCATTCCCACCTCTGCTTCCATCATCAGGGCTTCTTCTTTAGCTCTCCTGCCTCCCTCGGATAAGGACCCTTGTGATGACATCCGGTCCACCAGGATAATCCAGGATCATCTCTCCATCATCTCAAGGTCCTCGCTTAGTCACATCTACACATTCCCTTTTGCCACGTAAGGTCACATATTCACAGGTTTGGGGAATTAGGATGGAGATATGTTGGGGCAGGTGGATATTATTCTTCTGACCACAATGGGCAAGGCCAAAAGGAGATGCCATTTCTACTAGAAGGCTTTCCCCTTCTTTCCTGCTGTCAGTGACACAAACAGCTTGTGTATTTCCTTGAGTGCTCTTCTCTCAGCTTCTCAGTGCATCACAGAACTTTCTGTACTTCCTGGACCCCTTGCACTTGGGTGAAGCCACATAACTAGTTCTGGCCAACGAGTTGTAAGCAAAAGAATATGTGGTTTTTTTCTTGGGTAGATCATTGAGTTGCCAGTGGAGACCCTCCAGAGTTCCCTTCTTCAAGACTCTTACCTGGTTCCAGGTGAGCAGAGCCCCTGCCTTGGTGGATATGCAACAGGAGTTGGACTGCCTGATAAAATACAGAATGCCCAGTTCAACTAGAATTCAGGTAAACATGCAATTTCAAATATTGCATGAGACATACTTCCACTAAAACAAAATTATTTTTTCTCTGAAATTCAAATGTAACTGAGCACCCTATTTTCATTTGCTAAATCTGGCAATCCTAAGTGTGAATGTGATATGAACCTTTATTAAGGCACAAAGATTTGGGGGTTATTTATTACCACAATGGAATGTCACCTTCCTGGCTGCTATAGACCACTTGCTTAGATGATTATCAGAATCGCAGTGACTAACAGCAAGTTACTCCTTCCATGAACAAGGAGTGTCCTAGGCTGGTAATAAGTCCAAGAATGTATCTTTATCCTCAGCACCCATAGCAGCCTTAGTAGGCAGCAAGTTAGGCAAGTCTGGATGTCTACATAGCACTTACCTACATTTATGTCCAGCTGCTAAGGTCAAATAGCAATGTTCTTTCATTACTTAGCAGGAAAAGAAAAAGCTATGGGGAGTAGGACATTCTTAATGTTAAGTACTTCGCTCATGATTTTTACCTAAATCTTTGGTGCCCACTACTGCTTGGCAATGCAAGAATCACTTAGAAGATGAAGTGTGGTTTAGCACAACATGATATATATTGTCATTTTATGTTTAATATATCAGTATTTCATGGTGTGTGCAAAGAAGCCCTGGAATAGTGTTTTAAATTAGAAAGTGCTTTTATATCTACTGTGCGATGAGCCTTCTCCTTGATACTGATGATGGCCACACTTGCTGTAAAATGCTTTTCAAAGCCACCAGAATTGCTTCTGACAATCAACCAGCTTAGGTGGATCAGCAGAAACTGTGGCAAAACCAAAGGCACCAAAGTCATTGATTTGCAAGTGAACGTTAAAGACAGGTGACAGTTGGAGGTCTAAGTGCAGTGTTCTTAAACATACAACGACACTGATGCTGCCCATGCACGTTTCCAAGATCTACTCCATCAAGCCACGTGCAGCAATTTTCATGCCTGATAAGCATACCGGTGACTACAGTGTGAGAACATCTCATGTAATGTGTGGTAGAAATTGTTTAAGATGTACTGACTGCCCAGACAGCAGGCACAGAGGAGCAAACACCACCCTGCAGAACGTAGCTGCATTACGCAGTGCTGCCAGTTGTGTTTCGTCTTGAAGCTGTCAATAGAAAAACCTGGTTTGTAGAGGCTCCCACAGTTCCTCCCTCCCCAACCTTCCTCAGTCAAGGACAGACTGCATCAGGCTAGAACGCAGTAGCTCGGTTGACATCTTCCAGAGGATGTAGCAAAGCAAATGAGATGCTTTTAAAATAACTTGATCCAGGATCTAACATGCGGACAAAGTTGCAGACTTGCCAACTTCCTCCATTCTTTTTGAAAACTTGCATCAGATTTGGATATCCAGACATTATATGGAAATGTGGATCTTTAGAAAGGAGATCACACCAGTGACTTTAAATCTTCCACCTCTTCACTTCCCATGCTGGCCTCAGAAACCCTAAAACACAATCTCCACCCACAAAGCTGAGGACTATTATTGCCTGACTGATCTGCCCCCAAGGAGCCTACAATCCACCCTAAAGGAAGAGATGAATACACAAGAAGGGATGGCAGAACAGACACCACTCAAAGAGCATCACTGAGTGGTGGGTTGCATGTGGGAGGATGAACCCTGCAGGCAGTTAGCAATCAGAGGAATCGATGAGACCGACACAGGCAGATGAGGCTTTAGGAAGGAGGAAAGGCCTTATTTGGACCTTGGATGAGGCCAATGACTAGCAGAGGCAGAGAAGAGAAGAGAGGGTGAACCAGGTGACAATTCGCAAAGCCACCAGGTGGTGAGAGTGAGTCCCCAAAGCAGTAGTGCGATATCCACTGTCACAAAGCCAAGGAGAATGGAACCTTAGAGTTGAAGGAACTGAGCCATTCATGTTAACCAAACACTTGTGAAAATAGCAGCAGGTCTTACATGTAGAGCCCATACTGTGTGCCAGGTACCCTGCTAAATGCCCTGCAGTTTCTAACCTAATCCTTCGAGGCAACTCTGCACAAAGGGTCCTGTCGTTCTCACTGCAGTCATTGTTTCCACGGCATCTCCACTGTGGGATTTCCATGCCCTGCTGACCCAGGTCCAGGCGTCCCTCCTCCTACGTGCAGCAGCTCATTCTTTTGGGAGACACCTCTTTCTCCAGTTAAGGCAACCACCCATCTTTATTTGCTCATGGAGCAGGATGGGAGAGCAAGTACACTCTGGATTCCGTCAGACCTGATTTTTATTCCAGCTCTCCCAGCTCTGCAGCTTTGGGGAAATGCTTTTATTTATGTCTCTAAGTGTCAGTTTCCCCATTCTTGAAATCGTCTTGCTGCTACTTAAGTGATAGGTGTTAGGACAGTTTAATGAGCTGATGCATGCAGAGGTTGGAGCAAGTATGCAGCCAAATACAAATTAGTAATTAATATTTCACTCTTGCAGCACTCTATGCAGCTAAACACAATAAATTCAATCCTACTTCCAGTGACATCTCTTCAAGACAGATAAAATGACAATAGCTTTCCAGTGACCTCCCTGTCCATGAATACTGTCAAGAAAGCCCATGAAGCCTGGGCAACATAATGAGACCTCGTCTCTAAAAATATACATATTTTTAATTAGCCAGTCATGGTGGTGCACACCTGTAGTCCCAGCTACTCGGGAGGCTAAGGAGGAAGGATTGCTTGAACTTGGGAGGTTGAGGTTGCTGTGAACTGTGATTGTACCTCTGTACTCCAGCCTGGTTGACAGAGTGAGACCCCATTTCAAAGAAAGAGAGAGAGAGAAAGAAAGAGAGAGAGGGAGAGGAAAGAATGAAGGGAGGGAGGGAGGAAGGGAGGGAGGGAGGAAGAAAGGAAGGAAGGAAGGAAGGAAGGAAGGAAGGAAGGAAGGAAGGAAGGAAGGAAGGAAGGAAGGAAGGAAGAAAGAAAGAAAGAAAGAAAGAAAGAAAGAAAGAAAGAAAGAAAGAAAGAAAGAAAGAAAGAAAAGAAAGAAAGAAAGAAAAAGAAAGAGAGGAAGGAAGGAAGGAAGGAAGGAAGGAAGGAAGGAAGGAAGGAAGGAAGGAAGGAAGGAAGGGAGAGAAGGAAAGAGAGAGGGAGGGAGGGAGGTAAATCTCATGACTTATTGCTAGTATCCCTGAACTGGCTCATCATGACCACCTCTTTCCTTTCCATGTGCCGTAAACCATCTGTTAAATGATTCCTCCCAGAATTTCGCCAGACACTTAAATCATGTGTTGTCTTCTTTCAGAAGTCAGAACATTTGCCCACCTCCGGCTTTCCACGGTATGTTCTCCATGGTATTTTCAACGTCAGTGTCAATCACAGCTGTAATTTCCATTAGTTCCTGGGAAGCAAGAGACACGAACCAGAGTATTTTAATCCAGTTATAGTCAGCACTGGATTCCAGGAGGATCCCCATGTGAAGATCCATAATGGTTAGTCAGAGCATTGCTACTCAAAGCGTGGTCAAGAGCCCGCTGTCTTACCATCCCTGGGACCTTCAGAGAAATGCAAACCTTCCTGGCCCGCACCTCCTTCCCCTTCCTACCCCATCCTCTGCCATAGACCTGCTGTTTCAGAATCTGTGTTTTGAAAAGATCCCCAGGTAATTGGCGTGCACATTGTAGATTGAGACGCACTGAACTAGAGCAGTAGTTCTTAGACTTGGCTGCATTTTAGAATTAACTAGGGAATTTTCAAAAACTTCCCATGCCTGGCCCCTATCCTTAGAGAATCAGATTTAACTCGTTTGGATTAGTTCCCAGGTGTGGGTATTTTTTAAAAGTTCACACAGTGATTCGAATGTGCAGCCAGAGCATCGATCCCCCTCCTCCCAAACCAGAGCTGTTCCATTCAGATACGCTGGCCCTGCATACCACGACCACACTAGGCCTTGCAGCTGGAGGTCACATGGCCGCAGCTGTGGAGAGAGAAGTGCCCCAGAAAATAAGGACCTAGAGTGGCTTGATGAATATATTCTCATAAACAAGCATAAGTTTATACAGTCTCATTAAAGTACAGTCACATGCTGTGTTTATAACGATAGAGCTGCCAAAAAATGGGCGTCAGTAAAACAAATCGTATTGTCACAATGGTTATTATTATTGTAACAAAACTTTAACATTTCTTACCCCTCTGCCAATGCAATCACAATGCATAATGCATTTGAGATTACTTCCAGCTGTCTCCTACTCTATGAATGGGGACATTTCTGTGCACACAGCATTCAGACGCTGTGTATATTTGCATGATAAGCAGCCATCTTCCCATTCATGAATAGAGGCCTAAAACTGGGGATGGCTGTTTGGTGGCCACCATGGATGGCCTCACACTTGGAAAGGGCCCCTCTTCCTTAGCCTGATAGGTCCATCATGATGGGTGATAAGTAAGGGATGAGCTAAGGCAGAGAAGATCTCAAATCTGAACAACTCATGTCAAATCCTTGTCATGCCACCCAGGTCCTGGTAAATGTGATAAGTTGTATGTCCTTATATGTAATAGACATAGGTATGCCCGTCCTGACTCTGTGAAATCACTGTTGTGAGGTTCAAATCAAATAGTGCTTTGAATGAGTTACATAACAGCAGAAAACTCTACCCATATAAAGAATTGTTACTAAGTGCTGTGTTAGTAGTGATGGTAGTGACAGTAGCAGTATTCCTACTACAAAAAGAGGGAGAAGAATCTCTCTATCTCTGAAACTCTTATATTTCCTGTTTTCTTTATAAAGAGAGGACGGTAGGATGGATGGATGGATGGATGGATGGATGGATGGATGGATGGATGGATGAGTAGATGGATAGATGGGTAGGGTGGGTAAGTGAATGGATTGCTGGGTAAATGATAGGATGGATGGATTGCTAGGTGGTTAGGTGAGTGGATGAATGGTTGGGTGGGTGGGTGGGTTGGGTGGGATAGATGGTTGGGTGGATGGGTGGGTTGGGTGGGATAGATGGATGGGTGATTGGATGATGGTTTAGAAATAAATGGCAGGAGGGAGAGGGGGAGAAGGAAGGAGACAATTCAGCCTTGACATGCAGCCCACCTCCCACCCTTACTACTTGCCCTCTCATAGCTCTAAGTTGATGATTTAAATGCCTTCCTGATCAAGTATAATAATTTAGGTCTGACCTATAAGGCCTTTGTTGTCTGTCCAAAGCTGTCCTTTTCACCCTCATTACTTTCTACTACCCATGCTTTCCCATCACCCCATAGCCTGTGTTTTTCCACCTCCATTCCTTGGCTCTTACTGTTCTTGAGGCTGTTTGCCACATTCACCCTAGGTGCAGAGTCCAACTCATGTGACTGTGATTTGGAAGCCTTCCCTGGTTCAGTCAATCCAAAGGAGTTCCTCTCTTTTCTTCCATCATGGCACCTTCCTGTTTTTATCTTACATAATGTTTACCTTTCCACATGAATGTGAGGAGAGGGAAAGAAGTGTCATTTATTAAGCATGAACCTTGGCACCCTCATATGATCCTGACGGCAACCTTGTACAGGGCACATTATTTGTCCTGGGTTTACCAAAGCAGTAACATGAAGTCAAAGAGGTCAGCCAACTTGTCTGAGGCGTATCAGTCGTGGAATTATAATTTGAACCCAGGTCTTCTGAATCCATATGTCTACCATTCTCTCCACTACAGTCTCTTTAGGAGTGGCCTAAGACCCTGGAGGACACTCCATTTTTGCTGATTTATCTGTAACATCGAAATAATTCTAGGAAGGGGCTACAAATCGTAAGAAGAGTAACTGGTCAATAAATGTTATTTATTAGTTTTCACATTACTTTTATTCACATTGAATGCCTACCTGCACAATGCCCTTCACAGGATAAGCCCCCAGTAGAAGCTAAGCATTGTAATTTTTAAAATTAAAGTTGAAGCCCTGTGACCTAGTTCTATTGGGACCACTAGCTGGTCAGTTAATTAGAAACCCCCTTTGATATGGTTTGGCTGTGTCCCCACCCTAATCTCATCTTGAATTGTAGCTCCCAAAATTCCAACATGTAGGAGGGATCGAGTGGGAGATAATTGAATCATGGGGGCGATTTCCCCCATACTGTTCTCGTGGTAGTAAGTCTCACGAGGTCTGATTGTTTTATAAAGAGTTTCCCTTCCACTTGGTTTTCATTGTGTCTTTCCTGCTGCCATGTAAGACGTGCCTTTCGCCTTTCACCATGATTGTGAGGCCTCCTCAGCCACATGGAACTGTGAGTCCATTAAACCTCTTTCGCTTTGTAAATCACCCAGTCTCAGGTATGTCTTTATCGGCACCATGGAAACAGACTAATACACACTTAAAATAGAAAATCTTATATACCATAAGACTTTTCTTTTTAATTTAAAATATATAATGTATTTTAACTTATCAAACTTTTGCTTTTGGGCCCAGGCGTTTGCTTTGAGGGACTGGGGGCTGTGATCTAGTTTTCACAAGCCACCTCTATAATGCAATCTCTGTGATTTCCACTTTGGGTTTCTTTCAAGTGTAGCTAAAACGTGAAGATAATGTCAAGTAACCAATACTCAGAATCCTTCTGAATCATTCTCATTTCCCCCCCAAGCCTTTAGAATTATCTGATCCACACCTAATTTGACAGCCATTTAAATAGTAACTTTCCTTTATAACATCTTTTGAAAGTCTTCATCTTAAGTTCCATGAAAACAGCAAATTTCCTTTCACATTGTTTCATTGACTTATATGAAATATGTAACATTTAATTAAATTAGCTCATTATAAGAAGAACACTTGGAACAAGGAGGACTGGGTGAACCACGTGACTCCTGGTGAGCGCATCACCTGGTAGGACATGTGTGGGCAGCCCTGGCCAGAGGCGGCCAACGTGCCCTGGGCAGCCGCGGGAGTGTTTCCATGAGAGCACAGAAGGGGCATTTCACCTACAGGTTGAGTGGAGTGGAAACAGGCAAGAGAGCATCCCCTATAACTAATTGGTGTGCAGTGAAAATCGCACTGACTGCCGACTTCTTTAATTCACTAACAAACTCCCAGTGTAGACAGCAGGGAGTAGAAAGAGATCTGCTTGGATATGATCTGGGTCTATATCTCTACCCCATTACTTATCAACCATGCAACCTTGAGTAAGCCACCTTTCCCCATGCTTAAAATGATGTCACAGATCTTGCCATGCTTCTGCTGGGAATTGAGTGGGATATCACTGAGAAGACTCTGAGCACATAGTAGGTACACCAAAACGAGCAGATGCTGCAATGTTAATCCTTGGGGTTTCTGGTATGTCGATAACATTAAGTGGGTTGAAATAGCTGTCTTAGCTCCCTCCCTCCTGCACTAAGAATCCTCTGAGTACCCTTTTTAAAATTAGCATTTACAAACCCCTCAGATCCTCAAAAAACAGAGACTTACCACTTACCCTGTTTGCACTTGCAAATTGTTTTCCTTTGAATTTGAAAAAAAGACACATGTGCACATATACTATTAGGATCTGCTACTATATACAAATGGAAGGTCAAACTCCACGGCACCCTCTCTGGTTTCAGGCAACACACTCCTATTTTAATTGCAAATCCATAAGCCTCTTTTGTGAATTGCATTTGGTTTTTAAAGGAAGAGGAGTGCATAAGTCACAAGATCATTTACAGAAGCCACATCACAGAGATATTTTCTAATGCACATAACTGGATAATATGGTAATCAAACTAAATCAGTGGCAAAATGCTTTGAAATCTTAAATAAGATCTAAATCACAATGGTTCTAATATGTATAGTTTATAGAATTTCTTAGCCTAAGTCACACTGAAATGTATTCTCTTTGTTTTTCATTTTGGCAGAAACAGGAGTGACTTGGGAGTTAATCTTTGAAAAGATGTTCAATTGTAGCAAGTTGTAATAAAATATGCATAATATGTACTTAATAAAAAGTAATGCCTCTACTATAAATTGCTTCATTGAGATATAGAAACATATTCTAAACCATAAAATGCATACAGGAAATGGAATGAAACAGAAGTTACCTTTATTGGCAGTTTTTATTTCTGAAATGATCTAAAATTGAAGATAATGATTACTCATGAAAAAAAAAAAAAAACTTCATCAAATGCAGTATCAACATTGTTGGTGGCATTTTCTGACTCATGGGTGGATTTGCGGTCCTGGAGAGGTGCCTAGACATTGTAATTCACAAGAATTATAATTAACAAAGAAAAATTACTCATTTATTTACATTCCCATTTGAACACTAGATAAATTATTTGCTAAAAGCCCCTTAATGATCCCAAAGTACATAATTATCTAGTACATCGGTCCCACTTTCAGAGAATAGAAACTATAGCGAAATTACTTTTTCCCCCAAAAACTGTTCCCTCACAACTCCTGCTAGACATTTCTTTTATAGTTTTTAAAAGTTATATTGGTTTTGATTTTTTAAAATATCAAAATATTTTATGCAAAATATTTCATTTTTTTAAAAAAAAATTCCCTCTTGCTCTTGGGAGGGTGTATGCGCAATTGATAAAGATGTGCTGCAGATTGCAATAAATTCTGAAATTAACACTGAATATATTTTCATATTATGTTTACATATGGGTAGGTTTTTTTTAGACTCCCTATCTTTTTTAGATTTATGAGATTCTCTACAATAAGATTTTGTGTGAGTATATTTAAATTTCATATGTGTATATATTTATACACACACAGAGCAAGATTACATACTTGCTTTAATTTCTCCCAATCTTAAAAACTCATAAAATATTTAAGCTGTTTCAGAACCAGAATAGAAATGCCTCAAACTGTTGTTTAAAATTACATCCAACCTTCACCTCCTCATGCTAATGAACGGGGCAGCATAACTGAGGAGTATCAATCAAAGGTAATCAATGCACAGCAGCTCAATGGTTAACCTTGTTCTTTGCCCACTCCCTCCTCCCCCTCCCCCTCCTTTGACCTTAACTACAGCTGCTTAGAAAATGACTCATTGGTCTCTCTCCTCATTGCCTGTCATCTGACTGATGAAACCTCCAGTCGTGAATAAAATGATCAAAGGGTGAGTAGAATGAATAATCTGTAAACTGTGGCAAACAGCTAAGGGTCAGTTGATTTAAGGGTTTCTGTGGCTTCATTCATTCATTCAACAAATATGTATTGAGAACTTAGTATGTGTGATGCATTGGCTAGTGGATGGGCTACAATGAGGAATAAGTTGAACATTTCCCCTGTTTTTAAGGAGTCTGCAGTGTAGGAGAGGGGCAGGCACTGAAACACATAACTGTAGAATTATTATTAATAGTATATTAATAACATACTATTACTATTAATAGTAAGAGTGTTACTATTCATATTATTATTAGTAACAGCCCTGAAGAGCAGCGTATAGAAAGTATATACCCGTGGGTCCTACCCTAGTTTGTGGAGAGAGTTGGAGTGGTCAGGGGACTATCCCCCAAAGCGAGTGACCCTACGCTGAATAGAAGAGGTAGTGGGTAGGAGTAGGAGAGTTCAGCCAAGAGAAAGAAAGAACATGTGTGAAGGTCCTAGGGAAAGAAGAGGCTTGGGGCATCAAGGAAAAGACGGGAAGCTGCTATGGCTGGGGCGCAGATAGCCAAGGAGCTAGGCTATCAAGAGAAGTTGAAGAGATGAGAGGATACTATAAAGCCAAGTTCGAATTTGGACTTGATCTTGGTTGCCACTGTAGGGCTGAAGTGGAGTGACTGCGACTGTGTGGACATGACCACACCTGCGTGTTTCAAAGCTTCTCTACCTGCTGCATGAAGAACAAATGGGAACGTTGACTTTAAGGCTATTGGAAAGTTCCAGATGACAGATGATGGTGGTTTGAACTGGAGCTGGAGCTAAATAGAAACAGTTGGGAAGAACCCATCCCTGTAGAAAGACCTCTTGGGTATACGTCTACTGCACTGGTGATAACCAAGGAAAGGCTTACAGAGCAAGGTGCAGGTACAACGTTCATGCTGCATTTTTTACAGCACCTCTGTTATGGGCTGAAACGCCCTAACTCCCAATACCTCCAAATCGGACTGCATCTGGAGACAGGTTCTTTGAAGAAATAATTGAGTTAACATAAGGTTAACATAAGGACCCTAATCCAATCTTCCTTATAACAAGAGGAAACTTAAACACAGAGAGACACCAGGGGCATGCAGGCACAAAGGGAAAACCATGTCAAGAGCCACCAAGAAGACAGCCATCTACAAACCAGGGAGAGAGGTCTCAGATGAAACCTCCCGCCCCTGACACCTTGATGTTGACCTTCCAGCCTCCAGAACTGTGATCAAATAAATGTCTCTTGTTTAAGCCACACAGTCTGCTGTATCATGTTATGACAGCCTGAGCAAGCAACAAATACAACATCCAAACAGAACCCCACTGAGATTCAGAGTATAGAATAAATAGCCACGATGAGCCCTTTTTCACGTAGTTCACACATGGAATAATGAAACACATGATCATTGTGGCTATGGCATTCAGAGAATAAATAGATGGGATTTCTTTAGTGTGTGATGAAAAAATTATATATGTGTCCTGGTCAGTAAATTAGGGAGAAACTTTTCTAGCACTGTCGTGGATAAAATGCTAATTAAAAGGAACCACAGGAAGGCATGGCAAGGCTCCAAGTCTTGAAGAAGAGTCAAAGGTTATGTAGGAAACCTTCTAGCATGGAAGTGGGCTTACGGGGCTAAAAAAGTAGAGTGATACCATCTGCCAGCACTCTCTGTGGTAGACATGGTAAAGAAGTAAATTGATACGAGGAAGAATAAACAACGTGTCATTACATATTTATCTATCTGTTCAGCCCTTTATCCTTCCATCAATTCATTTTCTTCTTCATCATGGCATTTCATATTAAGTTGGAGACATCAGTACACTTCATTCCTAAACAATGCAATACGCTTATCATTGACTAAAGGTCAATACTGTCATGCACCGCTTGAGGACAGAAATATGTTCTAATAAATGCATTGTTAGGGGATTTCCTCTTTGTGTGAACATCATAGATTGTACTTACACAAACCCAGATGGCACAGTCTACTGCACACCTAGGTTGTATGATACAACCCATCATTGCTCTTAGGCTGCAAGCTTGTACAGCCATGTTACTGTACTGAATACTGTAGGCAATTGTAACACAATAGGCAGCACTCATGCCTGTAATCCCAGCACTTTGGGAGGCTGAGGCGGGCAGATCGCCTGAGGTCAGGAGTTCAAGACCAGCCTGGCCAACATAGTGAAACCCTGTCTCTACTGAAAGAAGAAGAAAAAAAAAAGCCAGGGGGCGTGGTGGCACATACCTGTAGTCTCACTTACTAGGAAAACTGAGGCAGGAGAATCACTTGAACCCAGGAGATGGAGGTTGCAGTGAGCCAAGATTGTGCACGCCAGCATGGGCGACAGAGTGAGACTCTCTCTCAAAAAAGAAAACATAGTAAAAGTACGGTATAAAAAATATGGTGTAAAAGATTAAAAATGGTAATGGTCCACCTGTCTAGGGCACTTACCATGAATGGAGCTTGCAGGACTGGGCATTGTTCTGGGTGAGTCTGTGAGTGAGTGGAGAGTGAATGAGAAGGCCCAAGACATTACCATGCACTACTGTAGATCATAAACACTGAACACTTAGGCTATTCTGAATTCATATACAAATATTGTTTGTCAATCATAAACTAATCTTAGCTTACTGTAACTTTATATACAATTGTTTTTTAACTTTTTGACTTTTTTGTAATAACACTTAGCTTCCAACCCAAACATGTCTTACAGCTGTACAAAAATACTTTCTTCCTTTTATATCCTTTTTCTATAGGCATTTTTCTATTATTGTTTTTTTAACTTTTAATTTTTCTTTTGTTAAAAATGAGGACAAGCACGCACCATACCCTACGTGTACACAGAGTCAGGATTATCAACATCACTATCTTCCACCTCCACATCTTGTCTCCCTGGAAGGTCTTCAGGGGCAATAACACATGGAGACGTTGTCTCCCGCCATAAAAATGCCTTCTTCTGGGCCAGGCATGGTGGCTCATGCCTGTAATCCTAGCACTTTGGAAGGCCGAGGCAGGTGGATCACCTGAGGTCAGGAGTTTGAGACCAGCCTGGCCAACATAGTGAAACCTCATCTCTACTAAAAATCCAAAAATTAGCCAGGCATGGTGGCTACATATGTGCCTGTAGTCCCGGGTGCTCCAGAGGCTGAGGCAGGAGAATTGCTTGAACCTGGGAGGCGGAGGTTGCAATGAGCCGAGATTGCACCACTGCACTCCAGCCTGGCGACGAGTGAGATTCCTTCTCAAAAAAAAAAAAAAAAAACTGTATGCCTCCTGAAGGACCTGCCTGAGGCTGTTTTACAGTTAACTTATTTTTTTAATAAGTAAGAGTAAACTCTAAAATAATGATAGAAAGTATACATAGTGAATACATACACCATAACATAGTTGCTTATTATTATTCTTTTATACAACTGGCAGCAATGTAGGTTTGCTTACAAGAACATCACCGCAAACGTGAGTAACGCATTACTGTGGCTATAACATCACTAGGTGATAGGAATTTTTCAGCTCTATTATAATCTTATGGGGCCACCGTAGTATATGAAGTCTATTGTTGACCAAAACATCATTGTGTGGTGCATGACTATATTTCCTTTTGGTTCTTTTAATAGGTGAAATCTACATAAAATGTAATGAACAAACTTTTAGAAAGTTTTAAATAACTTTATTAAAGTATAATTAATATACACGTTAAGTGCTGATATACAGTGTACACACTCATGAGACTATTTACCACAATCAAGACAATGAACAAATCCCTCACCCCCAAAGGATTCCTCATGTCCATTTGTAACTCTTCCCCCCCCCACAAGGAACCACGGATGTGCTTTTTGTCAGTAGAGAGTAGTTTTTATTTTCTAGAGTATTACATACATGAAATCATGTGGTATATATTCTTATTTTATATGGTTTTTGTTTTACTCAGCATAATTATTTTGAAATTCATCCAAATGGTTGATCAATAGCTTATTTATTTTATTGCTGGATAATATTCTATTGTACCTATAAGGCACAGTTTTTTACCTGTTGATAGACGTTTGGGTTATTTCCAGTTTGGGGTTATTATATGTAAAGCTGCTGTGAACATTCATGTATCAGTCTTCATACGAGCATGTGCTACCCTCCTTTCTCTTGGGAAATACCCAGGAGTGGAATGCCTGAATCATACAGTAGGTGAATGTTTAGCTTTTTGAGAAACTGCCAACTGTTTTCCTAAGTGGTTGTACCACACAATATTCCCACCATAAGCGTATGAGAGTTCTGGTTGTTCTATATCCTTGAAACCCTTTAATTACTATCCATCTTTTAAATTTAGCTATTTGAGTAGGTGTGTTGTGATATCTCACTGAGGTTTTAGTCTATATTTCCTTAATAACTAATGGTGGCCAGTATATTTCTACGTATTTATTTACCATTTGTTTATCTTCTTTGGGGAAGCATCTGTTCCAATCTGTTGTTAATTTTTTCATTGGGTTGTTTGCCTTCTTATTGTTGACTTTTGAAAGTTATTTGTATATTCTGACTGCAAATCCTTTGTAAGATGATTTGAACGTGGTTTCTCCCAGACTGTCGCTTGTCTTTTCATGTTTTTAGTGGTGTTTTTTAAAGGAGCATAGGTTTGGGTTTTGATTAATCTACCAATTTGTTCTTACACGCATCACACCGTACCTTTGTTCATCTATAAAGAAAAATTTGCCTAATCGAAGGTCACAAATGTTTTCTTCTAGAAATTTTGTAAAGTTTATGTTTTATGTTTAGCTATGTAATACAATTTGAGCTAATCTTTGTTATGGTACAAGGTACGAATTGAAGATTAAAGTTTTGTGTGTGTGTGTATATATGGATAGCCAATTGTTCTAACATCAAACTTTCTGGGCTCTGTGCTATGTTCTACAGATCTATCATAACTCCTTTATAGCTTTATAAAGTAGGTAGCTTTATACTAAGTCTTGAGATTAGATGGTGTTATCCAATCACCTTTAATCTTCTTTTCGAATGTTGTTTTAGCTATTTTATGTAACTTCTATTTTCATATGAATTTTGGAATCAGATTATCAATTTCCAGAAATAAGCCTGTTAGAATTTTGATTTTGATAAATCTGTACATCAGTTTGAGAGTAAGTGTATCTTAATGAGTTTTCCAAATGAGATTTTTAGACCATTTGCATTTAGACCATCAATGTGATTATTTGATATGGTTGGATTTTAACTGATAGTATTGTTATTTATTTTTCATTTACCTTTCTTTGTTACCTTTTCCTCTCTTTCTGCCTTCTTTTGAATTAATTTAACTTTGCTATTCTTCACTACAAAGACAAGACCTCTTCTGTGTATTCTACTCAACATTCGATAAATTGTGAGTTTTTAGTTTTTTTGGTCTGGATAGTAGAAGCCGCTATTATTTTAAGTCCTGTACAAGTAACAAACACTCTCATCTCTAATCCAATCAATTGGTGGGTTTCCTGCCTTCTAGGAATTGCATCACACATATGTACTAATAATTATTCAGCTAAATACTTGGGAGAAACTTTCTGCTGATCATTATAGTTTTCCTACTGTGTCTTTCTTCTCTCTAGTACTCTGTTCCAAAAATTGTAGTCATTTTAGTCTCCCTAGACCCTCAACTTTATCTCCTCAGCTGAAGGTTTTGCCAAACTTGGCCTGGGCACCTGTTCCCTGCACTGTAGCCAGGAAACTCTCCTATGCAATAAAATGAGGGAGTCACAGGGCTCCTTTCATGGTTTCCAGCCTTGCATTGTCCTTCGTTCCTCATGTCTAGTGTCTGATAACCTGTTGCTTTCATTTATTTATTTGTCCAGGCAGGTCTTGAACTCCTGGGCTCAAACCGTCCTCCAGCCTCTGCCTCCCTAAAAGCTGGGGTTAGAGACATTAGCTACCATGCCCAGCCAACCTGCTGCTTTTATATATTTCATCCATTTATTGCTTGTTTCAAGTGGGGGGTAAATCTGGTCCTTGTTATTTTTGCTGAACGTGATCATTTGAAAATATACAGGTCTTGAGTATATCATTTGTAAGATGTTGACAAATGTCTTTACCTGTGAAACTCAAACTTCTGTGAAGCTATAGAATATCACCATCTCCCCAGAGTTCCCTTGTGCCCATTCTAGTTGAACCCTCCCCTAATTCCTCAGAGAAGTCACTGTCCATCATAGATTAGTATTTCCTGTTCTACAAATTCACATAAATGAACAATACAGTGAAAAATAATACTTATTTCACTCATCATAACTTTTTTTAGATTCATCCATGGTTTTGTTTCAAAAGCTTATTTTTGTAAATTACTGAGTAATTTTCTATTGCATAAATCTACCGCAGTGTCTTCATTCATTTTTTTGTGGATGGCCACCTGGGGTGTTTCTGGTTGGAAACTATCGTGAATAAAGCTTCTATGAACAGCTTTTCTTATGCAGGTTTTTGTGGGTGTCTGTGGACATATGTTTTCATTCCTTTTGAGTAAATACCTAAGAGTAGAATGGTTGGGTCATAAAGAAAGCATATATTTAGTTTTGTAAGAAACTATCAGATTTTTTCTCAAAAAGAATGGTTATACCATTTTGCCTTTTCACCAAAAATACAAGAGAACTGCAGCTGGTCCTCATCCTTTGACATTTGGTAGTTATTAGTCTTTTTAATTGAAGCATTCTAGTCAGTGTGTCATAATATCTCATCGTGGTCTTAATTGCATTTTCCTAATGACTAATGATGTGGAGAGCTTTTTCATGTTCTTATTCGCCATTCATAGAACTTCCTTTGTGAAGTGTCTTTTCAAATCTTTTGCCCATATTGTGGTCACTTTTAATTTTCAAAGTTCTCCGAAAATACTGAGATGAAAAACAGTATGCCGAATTAAATAATGTTCTCGACACATGCATAAAAGTTTGCTCAAGAAATTGCTTTTGCATCCACAGAGATGGAGCAAGAAAAAAAAGTTCTATCTACTGTACTTGCAAATGCATTTCTTGTCATCCTGCAGATGGCCGTAGGATATATTTTTTTAAACACTTTATTCTGGATATTTTCAAACTCACACAAAAGTAGAAAGAATAGTAAAATGAATGTCTATGCAACTGTCTTCCAGCTTTTACAATTACCAACATTTTGTTGATCTTGTTTCATTTAGCATTCCTCATCTTTGTTTTTGCTGGAGTATTTTAAAACAAATCCCAGACATCATCTAATTTTACCCATCAATATGCCACCTTTCCAAAAAATAAAACTTAAGATGTTCATCTGGGATCTTTATTTGGTTATAGGTATAGGCCCAAGAACTCTTAATAAACAAAGGTCCGATCCAAACTGCCTGGATTAGAATATGGAACCATATCATTTGAAACAAACTTTTAAGCTCTTGATTTGGGCCACAAGACCCATGTCTTAGTAATGCTGTCCCAGAAAACCAACAAGTGCCCTTGGACTCTCTAAATAGGAAAGACAGTAATATATACATATTCTTAAAAAAACTCAAATGAAGATTAAGGCTCACTTACTTTTCTTTCAGAATTATAGCATGTGTTGTTCCTTATACCCCCATACATAATCAAAAGTTATTTTAGGGCTTTGTGGGCTTAGATCTTAGGAGAGAAGGAACATTCAACTGTGAGTATTATATAAAAATTGCATCTCATAAGATATCCAAAAGTAGAAAATATGATCAAATAAAATGTCTTCTTTTTTATTCTGTAGCAGAATGTCTCAAGCTCAACACTATTGACATTTGGTCCTGATTATTCTTTGTCATGGGGGCTGTAATGTGCTTTGTAGGATGTTTAGTGGCATCCCTGGCTATAGTCCAGTTTCCCAAAAGTGACAACCAAATATCTCCAAATACTGCCAAATGTCCTTGGGAAGGGCAGGGGAAGGACAAAGTCGCCCTTGGTTGAGAAGCCCTCTTGTATAAGTATGACTTTTTGTGCAGCATAGGGTCCCTCATTGAAATGACTGTAAGTCTCTCAAAGCCTCTGTTTCCTTGCCTATAAAACAGGATAAATAAAAAAGAAGAAGACCGAATGTGTGAGGGCATATTCTATAAACTATTCAGTGCTAAAGAGAATGAATTAGTTATGATAAAGGTACGGCTCTGCCTTGGACAGAGCAGGAGAGAAACTTAGGGAAGTGGTAAGAAGTCCTATGCCCTCAAAATGCTTATGGTGAAGAGGAATAATCAGGGCTGAGTTTGTACCATGCACCCAGCACTGAGCCAGGAACTATAAGGACTCAAATGTATTAGCTGAGCTTTCTGTCTTCCAGGAACCATATAAAACAATAGGTGACCAGGTATAGGAAGCAGCTACCACGTAGCGAGGGTTCATCACATCTAATGAGAATGAGAATGAAGAAGCACTAAGTTAAGTGGCAGAAATGGTCCATGGCCCTGAAAATGAAGATGAGCTAGTGCTGCTTGGTGTGAGGCGAACTGGCAGGAGGTAGGACAGTGTTACAGTGTGAATGTCAAAGCCAAATGAGATTCGCATGTAAATCCTACGTGATATGGTTTGGCTGTGTCCCCAGCAAAATCTCATCTTGAATTGTAGCTCCCATAATTCCCATATGTTGTAGGAGGGACCCAGAGGCAATCATGGGGTCAGTTTCCCCCATACTGTTCGCAGGGTAATGAGGAAGTCTAATGAGATCTGATGGTTTTATTTATAAGGAGTTTCCCCTTTAGCTTGCCTCTCATTCTCTCTTGCCTGCCGCCATGTAAGACATGCTTTTCACCTTCCACCATGATTGTGAGGCCTCCCCAGCCACGTAGAACTGTAAGTCCGTTAAACCTCTTTTTCTTTGTAAATTACCCAGTGTCAAGTATGTCTTGATTAGCAGCATGAGAATGAACTAATATAACACATCTGCCACTTATTACCTGTATGTCTTTTGGTGAGTCACTAAGCCTCTCTAAGCTTCAATACCGTCATCTATCAGATTGGTAATTATTCCCACTTATGGAATTTTATGGAATTATTATATAGGACATAGTACAAATATATGGCATCTTAGTGCTTAGAGCTTTGAACATAAGTGCTCCAAAATATTCCTCTTCATATTTGTTAAAACAATTATAATTTCAATCAATTACATGTGTTTAAATAATAAAGATTTGCAGTGATTGGCAGCTAGTCAGTGTTAACTTGGAAATTTAATGGAGATATAAAGAGAAAGAGAGAGAAAGAAAGAGAGAGAGAGACAAGCCAGTTACTTCATCCATCCTGAAGGGGAGAGGAAATCTTACAGGGATTGCCAAGGTTAGAAGCCAGTAGCAATATAACAGTATAACACAGAGCAGTAAGACATGGTTGAAGCAGAAATTGGCAGCAGTTATAGCAGAGTGTGTAACACATTAGGATTTTGGAGCAATAGGAATTCAAAATGGTCAACACAGAGCTTACCTTTGGTACAGGTTTTAAAGGTTTGTAGAAAACTAGGAAAGCACCAAAAATGAAATGAAGGCCGCTCCCTCACCATGGCCTCCCCTCGTCTCTCTCATGTGGACTGTCTGTTCCATTCGGTGCCTTTATGGGGTCCCCTGCAAGCCAAGCTTTGAATTTTTCTGCATTAGTCTCAGTTTAGCCCTTGGAACCTGTGGTTCTTAGTACATTACCAAGGAAACTCGTCATCTGAAGTGGGGGCCACCTCTATAGGCTATAAATACAATGCAATTAGCCTCTTAAGTGCCTTATTATGAAATATATCAAGGACACCTACATGGACTCACAGATTAGAGGATGGAAAATCTGTAGAGAGAAGGCCTTTATTTAAGGTTGACTTTTTATAGCATGCAGGGGTAGGGTGGGGTGGGGAGAACAAACGCATAAATAATAAAACACATCTCAGTCAGCACATTTGGGCATCACTTTTATTTTCTTATTTTCCATTCTCCAAATCCTTGCTTCACTGAATAGCCTACACAGAGTACCAAGCCTGGTAGTGGTTATTCCAAACATACGAGCAGAGGTCTTCCATAATGAATAACTCAGGGAAATAAATTGTTAAAGAGAGGGTAAATGTTACAGTTTTTGGAGAAAGTAATCTGGTGATAGTTTTTAAATTAAAAAATATACATAATTTTTGATCCAGCCATTCTACCTTTGGAAACCCATACTACAGAAATGAAGAAAGAAATATAGAAGGACATCTGTGCATAAAAAATATATGGATAATTAAGAAGTGCTTATTGTAACAAACCTCACCCCCAAATCCTATAAACTATAGAATACCCATATAAATAAATGGATAGATGTATTAACGGGTGTGCATAACGTGGATTATCATGACACTCTCTTTAAATGAATTAGAACGGTATGCATTAGAGTTATGTGCATTGGCTTGAAGAGTTATTGTGAAAACAGCAAGTTGCAGAAGATTGTTATATGATGTTTCATCTTTGTAAAAGAAAAAACGAAAAATGCAAGATAAGAAAGGAGGGTGGACACTAAAGAAGAAAGGGAAGGAGACACAGAAGGAGGAAGGGAGGCAGATGCCTGGTGTTCTTATCCAAATCCACCGCCCCACTCCTCTTAGTCCTCCCCAGCAGAGCCTCTGTACATTTGGAATATTGTATCAGTCAGGAATCCCTCAGGAAAACAGACCTAGATAGTTGAAGCAGAACCACTGTGTGACAGTGAATTCATTGTAAGGATGATAGACAAAGCCAAGAAATCAAATAGAGGAAGTAAAGTAACCAGAGGTTAGCCAAAAAGGAAACCAACTCTCCTCTCCTCCCCAGGACTACAGAGGCACAAGGAAGAGGCGGAGAATTTAGGCTCAGAAGTGAAAGTCACATTAGGCACTAGAACTATGGAGAAAGAAAGAAAACAATAAATATTGCTTGAGTTTATTATGTCGTAGGCGATTAATAACAGTAACAATGATAAGAATAAAATGTGTTACATTGCTGTTAAATGGGTATTTTTAATTGTGTTTTTAATAGTTCCTAATTATTGAGCACCTACTCTGTGCCAAACACTATGTTAGCTTTAGACAAGCCTCATTTAATTGAATTGTCACAAAATGGACTAAAATTAGAATTGTCGTTTTCTCATCTTATAGATTAGGAAACAGACTCAGAGAGGAAAAATATTTGTCTGTGATCACACACCTGACAGGTAAAAGATCTAGAGTTTGAAACAAATTCTACCCATGGCTACATCCTGTAGCATTCCACCATAACCCATACTAATGTAACTCGTACAAGCCTGGAGTTGGAGTAATTAAGCTGGGTCTTGTCCTGACACTTGATGTAGCACTTTTTTTTATTATTATTATATTTTGTGTTCTAGGGTACATGTGCACAATGTGCAGGTTTGTTACATAGGTATGCATGTGCCATGTTGGTGTGCTGCACCTATTAACTCATCATTTACATTAGGTATATCTCCTAATGATATCCATTCCCCCTCCCCCGACCCCACAACAAGCCCCAGTGTGTGATGTTCCCCTTCCCATGTCCAAGTGATCTCATTGTTCACTTCCCACCTATGAGTGAGAACAGGCAGTGTTTGGTTTTCTGTTCTTGCGATAGTTTGCTGAGAATGATGGTTTCCAGCTGCATCCATGTCCCTACAAAGGACACAAACTCATCCTTTTTTATGGCTGCATAGTATTCCATGGTGTATATGTGCTACATTTTCTTAATCCAGTCTGTCACTGATGGACATTTGGGTTGGTTCCAAGACTTTGCTGTTGTGAATAATGCCACGATAAACATATGTGTGCATGTGTCTTTATAGCAGCATGATTTATAATCCTTTGGGTATACACTCAGTAATGGAATGGCTGGGTCAAATGGTAGTACTTTTAAAACATGCCACGAATTCTTTGTCACTGCTCCCCTATGGTGGGGTCTGTGTCTCCAACACTTGAGTTTGAATGGGTTTGTATCTGCTTCCCCCAATAGAGATCAGAATAGTGGAAATGATACTATGTGACTTCAGAGGCTGGACCTCAAAAAAACCATTTCACTTCTGCTTTGTTCACTGGAATACTCACTTTTTAAACACTGAGCTGCTATGTAGTAAGTCTGACTGCTTCAAGACCACCATGCTGTGAGGAAGCCCAAGCTACATTGGGAGGCCAGTGAATGGAGGTGCTCAGACCAACAATCCCAGCTGAGCCCAAGCTTCAAGTCACTCCAGCCCTGGCCCCAGACTTGTAAGTGAAGAAACCTGCAGAGGATTCCACCTCCCTGCTGTTTGACTGTTTCCAGCTGAAGCCTCAACATTGTGGAGCAGAGAGATCTCTTCTTAACCAAGTCCTGACCAAATTGCGAACTCGCGTGCACCATGAGTGTTGGGTTTGGCATGCAGCAATGGATAACCAGAATACTTAGTGGCTTTGGGCAAGTCCTGAAATGTCCAGACCTTCAATAACTGTTTTATTGAGTGAATGAATGATATATACAAATCTCAGTCCTGCCTATCTGTAATGCATGTATGTAAAAACAAATTGCCTGACATTGTCTAAATGCAAAGATATCTTGAGAAAACTGCTTGAGATAAATAATTCATTGTGATTCATAACATTTTCAAGGCAGAAAGAGCTGGAAAGGAGCCACCAAACCTTTCTTTGGGAGTTCAATCAATGGTGAGATGAGAATGTCCCTCAGAAACTCACTGATGTTGTCTAATTTGGATTCCTGAGTTGAGGTGAGCACCTGGAACTGAATGCCCTCTACAGAGTACAGGAGATGCTGAGTTTCCCGGCCAAGTCTATCCCCTGTTGTAGACAGTAATTTGGTGTCTGGCAAAGAGAGGGCACCTTGTATAACAAATGCACAAATAAATTTCACCACATAATTAGAATCATAACTGAAAGCTAATAAGCTGGCATCTGCTTTGCAAGTCAATGCTCTGTGCATTGGACTGGCATAGGTCAGCTTGGCAGGGCCTACTATGTCCACTAAATTCCATGAGCAGAAGAGAATAAAACCAGGACAAGACCTGCAAGAAGTGCTATTACCCAGCTGCTTACTGACAATGGTTGCATTTTACTGTGGTTTTCTGTGCTGATAAAAATAGTTAACTGCTTATTGAGTTGTCAAATCTGTTGCTCTTCTCTTTTGAAGAAAACGAAGGCCCAGAGAAAACCTGCCCAAACCCATTTTCTATTAAGTGGTGGGGCCAACATGGGAGCCCACCTATCTCTGTGGTCCCTTCACCAGCAGCCCCGCCCCTCTGCTTTCTGCCTGAGGGATGGCTCTGGCTTTTCCCCTGCAAAGACTGGCAGAACCCAGGCTGGTGAACAGGTGTCATCATCCTCAGGCAGTCCTGACCACTGGAGGGAGACGGTCTTCACAAAGATTATGAAAAGGATTCTATCATCAAGTAGTAGTGGTTTCTGTGGGTATTATTTGGAGACTGGGGGCAAAACTGCCACTTCATTGGCCACCTCCTCCAAATCCCTCATTCTGGACCTGGCTACTAGAAAGGGGTGGCTTTAAAGCAATACAACTGGAGGAAGCCAGATTGCAGTAGAGTGAGGAGTAAATGGAGAAACAAAACATTGAAAACTCGAGAGGGTTGGCTACGAAAGGGAAAAAAAAATGGTGTCATAGTTGGGGTGAGCATGGAGTCAAGGAAGTGGTTTTAGTGGTCAAGTTTTTGATAGTGGAAACCTGGGTATCCTGAAAAAAACAGGAAACACCAGCTCTTAGAGGTGCTTCTGTGGCTTAGGGTTCATCTCAAACTACTCAGCACCGGGAAAGAGAGGGTCATTTTCATGGCAGGAAACGTATTGATAGTAATCTTGGATTAAATCCAGTTCCAGTGTTTTTTTGTGGCATATATGAGCAACCTAGGAACCACTGGAATTCTATGTCAAACATCTTTAAGCTTAGAGGTTTTAAAATATGTTGAGTCTGCCCCTACTTAACCTGTAAATGACTTTCTTGTTTTTTCTTATAAAGCAATTCTTAGGAGCACATTATATGTATTTGTGTCTTTCAAAAATATCTTTAGATCCACTTAGGCTCAAATGGAAAAAGCAAATGGAGGATGGGGCTCATTTTTATTATAAACAGACTGTTTCTCATTTCCATCATGTCCAGGTAATACATCCATACGGAAGGCCACCCCAAGTGGCATTGTCCTCAGATTACACTATGATTACCTCCAAGCTAGACAGTCTCATTTTAGTGGCAGTGTTACTCCCGGGGAAATGGCAGACAGGAAAGTTTGTCATGCTCACTGCTTTCTGCAGGCAAAAGTCCCAGAAGGATCCAGAACTCCCTCGGTGTGCTAGACCCGGATCTGAAGGCAGTTATGGCTGCAGAGAGACCACAAAAGACCTCACTTCTAGACCTGTTTTGGCCACCTATAGCTATTTTCTTCCGCTCTCATTTTACCTCTCTAATCTTCATTTTACCATCTGGAAAATGGGGGAAAAATTAGTAACATTTCCTTCCTAACCAGAGAGCCTTGAAGATTAAATAAGACAGCAAATTCGAAGCAGCCAACCGGTGCCTAGGACGTAGAAAATACAAAACTAATAATGCTGGTGACACTAGGTCACGTCTGTTGATCATATATTCTACCCCAGACACAAGTATCTTTTAAGGATTCTGTCACGAAATCCATTCAGTGAATGAATGAACAAAGCCACCCCGGAAACTGCGCTCCAGCGTTTCTGTCCAGCTAGTCACAGAGAGCGGACTTTACAGAAGGCGAAATCACAGGGTCACTTGGTCACAAAGCACTAAGTTAGAACCTGGGGAAGGGGGGAAGGGTGCAGACACCTTCATTAAAGCAACTTCCTCAGCACCACCTTCTCTACTACCAGCTTATTCTCCACGGTTTCCTGCTCCGTGCTCCAATTCCCATATCCTTATTTAATAGTCTCTATAATGGGCATCATCATTATTTATGAGATTACTGAACAATTTTTTTGAGATCATCAAATGAAATAATGGCTACTAGGGTATGTTATAAACATATTTAGGAGGCAAGAGTGAAAATCTAAAATAAATAGGAACTAATATTGGAGAGGTCAAGTGCAGTGGCTCATGCCTGTAATCCCAGCACTTTGAGAGGGCAGACAGGAGGATCGACTGAGCCCAGGAATTCAAGACCAGCCATCTCTACAAAAAAGTTTAAAATTAGCTGGGCATGGTGATGCATGCCTGTGGTCCCAGTTACTCTGGAGATTGAGCTGGGAGGATCACTTGAGTCTACAAGGTTGAGGCTGCAGTGAACCATGATTGTACCACTGCACTTCAACATGGGTGACAGAGCAAGACCCTGTCTCAAAAAAAAAAAAAAAGTGGAGATAGGGTAATAGATCATTGGCCCTGGCTTTTTAATAGTTTTCTGTGTTTTCCAAATTTGCGATAAAGGGTATATATTACTTTTATAATGAAAATCAAAGGCTGATTTAAAAGTGCTTGATACATAATAAAATCCTACAAAAATATAAAAGTCAACGTTTACACAGAAAAGTAACTGTGGCATTGAACTTATATCCTTACAAATTTTAAACTACCTGTTTTACTCGGGACCACCATGAACAGTTGGTCAGGTTGTGTACTACAAAAAGATGCCTGATTGAGGAGGCTGAAATCCTCCAAAGACTCTGCTTATAAACATTGCACCCCAGCTTGTGATCAAGTCTGCCTAAAAGAGCACCTTGCTCTAATTTGCATAAAGCCTCCATCATTTTTTCAGCTGCCCTTTGGCTCCTCTTCTATTTTAGGGCTGTCCCTGTGCTATTTTCCACTTGGGGGCACACTGCATAGTACTAGATGTGTAGAGTAGGGTATATTGCCATGAAATGTCAGAAAAAGGACCAAAGAAACACTGCTAGAAGAGATTCATGAGCACAGACTTCATTTTTCCATCTCAGGAGCACTGAAGCCCAGTGGAGAAGCAGGTAAGTCAATCTCAAGTGAATGCCTAGTGTGAGTGAAGTCACAGCAGTGGCATTGTGGCTGGGAATGGCATGCCTGGGGAGCTGCCTGCAGACTGGCATAGCAGGAGAGAAGCAATGAGGGGGCTGTGAGGCAGGAGGCTGGAATGGTGAGCTGGAGCCAAGCTGAGGGTTTCAAGTGGGAGTAACAAGGCCAGGCCCAGGCCCAGTGGGTGCAGTGACATAAATGAAATCTTTGGAGAGCAGAGAGCCTCACCAAACAAAAGGAAAGAAATCAAGAGAGGTGTGACCAGCTTTCCAACAGGAGGGAATTTACCAACAGGAGGTTGACCAGCTGTCTGTCATCTTGTCTGAGGGCAGACAGAGTAAATGGAAATGTTTCAATCACTGTTTATGTTCACGGAATTTAGATACTGTTAATAACAAAGGAATAAAAACTATAAGAAATGCCTAAAGAATGCCACAGAAGACCACCCCCATTTGACAAGTGATATTATCTATATATTATCCCATGAGGGTTTAGGTGAGGAAATGACTGCCTTGAAGAAAGTACAAGAATTACGTGAGTCTCATTTGAAAATGAGAGATTATTAAACTGATGCTGTCTTACCTTGGCTCTGGACAGAGAACAGAGGTGACGACTACATTGTTTTCAGAAGTCCTATCCCCTTCTGCCACAGCCTCTGTCTCTGAAGCCACTATCCACCTTGTTTTACATTCACAGTAGGCACACAGATTTTTCTAGATAGAACTCCATTTTGGGGGGTGGGGAGAGTCAACACAAAAGGTTCAACATAAATATATACCCTATGACCTTTCCCCTCTAATATGGATCACAGAAAACCATATCAGTGACATCTACTCTCTGGGTATATGAGTTGGGATTCAGGTGCACAAAGGGCACTGGCTATATTCCCTGCAAAGGGAGTGTAGGGATGTGGTGTGGGTAGCAGAGTCAAAGGAACAGACTCAGCTGGGAAAAGAACCAAGGCAGGTCTAATGATCCAGAGAGCGGGAGATGCACGACCTTGTCATTTGGGTGAATCTACACCAGCCACCTTTGTCTCTGCCTGGCTCACTGAGATAAAGCTTCAAACTCCCAACAGAGAGAGAATCTGATCGGCTCAGATCAGGTCACATATTCACACATGGGGCAAGGGGCAAGTAACAGTCCAACAAGACAGACTACAGCAGGTGAGGCTGTTTTCTGTTCTTCCAAAAGGAAATAGGGGTGCTGTTGCTGAGAGTAGAGGAGAGCAACTAACTGCCACAATACAGACTAAAAACTGCCTCGATCGCACATGTTCCAAGTGAGGCTTTTGAGCCCATGTCTCGAAGGCTGTCAGTTTCCACGAAATTGTGTTACCGTAGAGAGAAAGCTCAGGTGTTTGCTTCATGATGCAATGAAGAATTTTACTTGTTAATTTCTTCTACAAGTGTTTACAGAGAACCTACTCCATTCCTAGCATGAAAACCCAAGTTCAGAAAAGATACCAGAAACACGTTCCCCAAAGACTCTGTGTTAAAACAGTGAAAAGCAGGAAAGACCCTGGCTGTAAAACGGGGAACCAGAAAACCTTTTCTGAGATTGCGACCGTGGGGAGAGAGAGGGACCACTGAAGCTGGACCCCATTCCCCAAGATATCGCTGTCAAAGTAATCCGGGGCACTTGTTATCCTGAGGGGAAGAAATTAAGCCCTAATTCCATCTCTCAGTTTTGGGACTCTGTGCATCTCTACCTTAATATTGCAAAATCTATATTTGGATGTTAAAAAAAACTAGGTTGGATGGGGAAAATAGGCAAGATATAAAATAGTTACTAATTTTAACACATTTTTTATAATGAAGGCGCTGCTTTGAAAATCTTCTGTTTCCACATATGTGGATGATTTAACTTGACTTATTAACTTCAGTAGAACTGAAAGATGTTTTTACTTCTGACAACTCCTATGTTCCGAGCATTACACAGCTCGGCCCACAGCTGTTACGGCATGACCACAGAAGGAGCCGCCGTGAATGGATTTATTTCTAAAATTCCTGAAGGTGTGCAAGGTGATTTACAGATGCCTCTCCCTAGAACTTCTCATGAGGGCCAGGTTGCCCGTCAAGACACCCCACCCCCTGCAGCAGAACAAGGCTCTGCTTCAACGCATCGTCTCTGACATGGAAATGTAAAAGCATGACACACCCTGGCCACTCCGGATTGCATGTCAAGAATTTCTGGAAGCATCAATAGAGCCCCCTGAAATCCAGCAGGTTCTACCATTGCCTAAGGGGCTACAACCAAATTACATGGGTGCTCAGTTAGCAAGAAGTACAAAAACATAAAATAATTAATTCCCAAAATGAACTTTTGATCATCATTTGGATTTCTGTTCTCCAAATCTCCATAGGAAAGGGTAATCAAAGAAAATCATGCAGTCCCATGTCTTGTCACGAGTTCTCTAAAACCACCTCAAGCATTTTCCTGATAAGAATATCAGGAAATATGGGTTTGACACCCATATTCCTCTGCAGCCAGATCTTGCCAGGCTGAGATATTCTGCTAGAGCCTGCAAGTTCTGTCAGAAATCCTTGACCCTGAGGAAACCTGCCTGACTCCAAAGTCAAGGAGCACCCTTGATGCCTGCCACGCTACCCCCACTCTGGCTCTCCAGCAAAGTGCCCCCACGTCAACACAAAGCACCCCCTTGGAAATTTCCCTGCTTGCAATGAGGTGGATGGGGCCAAGCATTTCCATGGCCCAACCAAACCCTGGGATGGCTGCAGCAGGTTTCCAGCAGAGCACCCTCCACAGAATCCTAGAACTTGGGAAGAGAGGACATCCCAGACCCTCCTGGAGGTTCACTATCCTTCTGCAAAGCAGAGGGCTCCCCAAGGACAGCAACTCTGTGTCCAGGATGAGGCCACAGAGTCGCCTCTCGGATACCAGGGAAAGAATGAACAAACTAGCGAATGAATGCAAAAGTAAGTAAATGAACAGATAAATGAATGATGGATGAGGCAGCCGGTTTTCTCTCCAGACAAAGTCTCTGACTGTAGCGTGGAAATAGATTTCTCTGGAGCTTCTTTCTGATACTTTATTCTAACCCCCGAGACTGTTATCCATGTCACAACTATTCACATGTGAAGCGGCCCTGCTTTCTGCGGTTGGGAGTTAAGAAGGGAAGGAGGGAATTTTACCCTCAGAAATCAAAGTGATCTTCCAGTTGTCACAGGAGAATTTAGAATCTAAAGATCAAACACTGGAACTCAAAGAAGTTTGTAGAATTGCACAAACTCAGCTACTTCCCTCTAGTTAATATTTTTGTTATCTCTAGCTCCTCGAGATGATTATCTATAAAAACCCATGAAAAGGAAAGGGATCTGTGGGTTTATTGCCACTGTAGCAAGCAAGAAAGAACAGACAATGAAAAAGTTTGGGGACATCTAACAACATTCTTTCAATGAGTCTTCGAAGATCTCATGTAGAATGGGGATTGAGGGGTCTCAGACTCAAATACTTGCCAGGGCAGGGTGGGTAAGCTTCCAAGAGCAGTGGAAATTATCACAGGAGCAGGCATGTCTCATCCACACAGGGCAGGCTATTGCCTGGCTCCGGGGACTTAGCAGGCTAGACATCCAGGCAATTAGGGGAAATCGACAATTTTAAAAAAGATATCAATGAATTCAAGTTGTAAAGACTCAATGAGTGAGTCTTGAGATTGGGAAGCCAAGAGAAAGCTTGTGGGTTCAAACTGAATCTCAGATTCAACAGCTTTAGAGGAGACACTGCATGGCCCCAGGGAACCAGCTGGGAGCAAGAGATGTTGCCAATAGGGAGGCACATTGGGATTTAGTGTCATGAAGCTCTTTCAACCCATCCAGCTGCCCCCCTCAGAAGGCCTCCGATCCCTGGAGGAGTCCAAACGGAAGATGGGCAACCAATTGATTGGGAGCTTGCAGGTGGACTTATAAATAAACTGTAAAATCTCTTCTGATATGAGCGAAATTCTTCCTGAGTTCTTATGTGTGAGACACTATTCTAAGAGCACATAACTATAACATTTTAATTCTATAATTAACTGTAGTGAAATTTATCACCATTTTCCAAAGAAACTTCTCACTTGCTCTAAAGGGAGTCAAGGGTAAGATTTACCAATGTTTTCAGACAACTGAAAGACCAGGGGACTCCACCCAAGAGAGAAGGAGGAAGAGGCATGGGAGTGACAGTGCAGTTGGGTGACACTTGGCCCTTTGAGTTCAGGAGTAATTCTAAGAGTCATTATATGTTCAGCAAGGGTGTAAAGCAAGGGTGAGTTAGGCTCAGATGTTCATTCAGGGAGATCTCTTTGACTAGAGATGTGATAAGGAGACTATGCTGCAGTGAGACCAGAGAACTGAGAAAGCAGGTGTTTTATGTCTCTCAATGGAGCTGTGCCTATACTCAATAAGCAGAATTAAATTTGGCACAATACAGTAGAAAATAGCTAGTTTGACTCCATGTATTTCCACTCTGAGACCATTCCCACGTCACCTCTCTTCTTCATGGAGCAGCTCCCCACTGCTCTACCCTCTTGTAACCTCGTTCTGAATGTCCACTCTTCACCCAGCAGCTAGAGAGATGTTGAAAATGCACATCAGGTCATGGTTCCCTCTGCTCAAAACCTTCCAAGGGCTTCCTGTTGCCAAGACCTCACCAAGGTCTCCAGAGACCTTTCCCTGCCTCCAGTGACCCCGTGTGTTCCTCCAACACTCCGCACTGATTTCTGCCTCGAGTTCTTGAGTTCAGGGCCCCCTCTGCACCTAATAATCTGCCTGGCTGTCCTCTTTCATTTTCCTGAGAGCTCTCCTCCAATCTGTTTTCCAGAGAAGCCGGCCCTGACCGACCCTACCTAAAACCGTGCACCCCCAATGCCTCTCCTCCTTCACAGCACTTCTCACATCTAGCATTATATCCAGCTCTTTATGACACGTTCTCCTTAACTGTGAGAACATACACCCCTTAAGAGCCAGGACTTTATCTACCAAACATTCCAACTACTGGGAAAAGTGCAGGTCAGACTAGGTGCTCAGTGAATAATTTATTAAGCAAATGATTTCAACTGGACTTATACTTGCCTTTAGGTCATATTAACGTAATTATTTAATTATCTTATGAAATAAGAGCAGAAGAGCCTTAAACTTAAGAAGCAGACGTGTTAGGCACCTTCCAAGCTTTATTACCATTTTTGAACTATGATTTTTTCTATTCTTTTTCAGTTAAGAAATCTGCATACCAAAGACGGTCTAATGTATACACACAATTTAATGAAATGCTAATAAAATAACTAGGCACCACTTTCCAAATAAAATATAACAGACACCCTCAGTATCTCAACCCAACAACTTATCCTCTGTTTTTCCCAAAGAGGTATACACTACTCTAAATTTTGTGTGTTGTTCCCTGTTTTTTTTTTTTCCAATAGTTTTGCCAGCTTGATTTATATCCCCAAACAGTAGACTGTTTATTTTGCCTTTTTAAAAGCTTTACTTAAATGAAACCAGTTCCTTCTTCTAATTGAGTTTCTGAGGTTCACTCATGTTGAACTGGAGTGATGGGGTTCATTTCCCCATACTGCTATGCAATATTTCATTGTACGAATATACCTCAATTACTTATCTATTCTATAATGTTGGACAATCTTACTCATACCTACTAATATGCATGAGAGCCTCTCTTCCTAAATATTACCATTGTCTACGGTGAAATGATATGAAATATGTCAGGAGGCATTGCTTTGCAGCTACACAATTCACTGTAGGGGTTATTTACATTTGAATTAATTAAAATTGAATGAAATTTAAAATTCAGTTCCTCGGTAACACTCGCCACATTTCAAGTTCTCAGCAGCCATATGCGTAGCGTATTGGTGGCTACCGTATTGGACCGCACAGAAAGAGATTTTCCTTCATCACAGAAGTGCCATGGACAGAGCAGGTTGAGAGCATAATAAGTTGAAATGGAATTGCTGGGCTATGAGGTATGCAAATATTCGACTTTGCTAGGAACACCAAGCTGTTTCCCAAATTTCTCATACCAGTGTACCAGCAGGACTGAAGCCCCTGTTGCTCCACGAGAGATATTTGTAATTTTAATATGTCCAAGTATATCAATGTTATCCTCTAAGTTTGTCTCATGTTTTTCATCTTTTGCCTTATGTTTTATGTCTTGTTTCAGAAAGCCTTCCCAAAGGTCATGAAGATATTCTCCTTCTGGGCATTTTATTGTTTTGCCACGTATGTCTTAAATCCTCTTCGAATTGAATTTGCTGTGCAGAGCGAGGTAGAGAGTTATATTTTTCCAGAGAGATGCCCGTTTGTCCCAAATTACCAAATGTAAAATTTTTTGCATTGTTTGTCAAGGCCTGCCCTATGATAAAGCTGGTTTCCATATATGTGTGGGTAAACGTCGGGGCTCTTTAGTCTATTCCACTGGCCTATTTGTCCATCCCTGCATCAACACCTTGTTTTTTATAACTTAGTGTTTCTGTCTGTAAGATCAAATTTCCCCACCTTGTTTTCTTCGTCAGCAGCATGTTTGGTCCTTTCTATTTCCATGTAATTTTTTAGAATCGATTTGTTTTTATGTTAAAAAAGAAATCCTCTTGGCATTTAGATGGGGAAACTCATTGAATCTATACCTCAGCCTGGAAAGTCACATCTTTATAATATTTTGCCTTCCTCACTGCTATGGTCTGAACATTTGTGTCCCTCCAGAATTCATACGTTAAAATCCTAGCCCCCAGGTGATAGAATTCTGAGGCGAGGCCTTTGACAGGTAATTGGATCATGAAGGTAGACCCCTCACAGTGGGATTAGTGTTCTTATGAAAGATGTCCCAGAGAGACGCTTTGCCCTTCCACCCTGTGAGGACACAGCAAGAATGCACAGTTTACGAACCAGGAAGCAAGCCCTTTACCAAACACGAGATCTTCAGACAGTTTGGATTAGAACTTCCCAGCCTCCTGAATTGCAAGCAATAAACTTCTGTCATTTATAAATTACCCAGTTTATGATATGTTCTCATAGCAGCACAAATGGACTAAACACTCTCCAGGAATATATCTGCACTTAGGTTAATTTTGATTTCAATAAAACTTTATAATTTTCTCCATTAAAAAAAACTTGCCTATATTTTATCAAACTGATTTCATGAAATTTTATAAATTGCTTTCTATAAACAGATTTTTCTTTTCTTACATTTCCTAGGAGCTTTTGCTAGTTTAAGGAAATGCAACTGACTTTTGTATGTTGGGTTTGAGTCTATAAGTCTTATTAACTTATAATTAATTCTCATAATTTATTTGTGGATTCTTTGGGGTTGTCTATGCAGACTATCACGCCATCTTCAAGTAATAACAATGTTATTTCCTCCGTGACAATTTTTATACTTTCATTTCTTTTCCTTTTTTATGAATGACACTTGCAGTGCAATGTTGCCACCATGGTCATCCTCACCTCTTTGTTCCAAACTTAATATTTAACCATTAACTTTGATATTTGCAGCAGGATTTTTTAGACATTCTTTACCATATTAAGAAAGTTTCCTAGGATTCAAACTTGATTATAAGATTTTTTGTATTTTATGAATAGATGTGTAATTTTATTCAACATATTACTGCATCGATTTAGGTTGTCGCAAGTTTTTTTATTTTATTTGATGAATAAAATAAATCTCATGGATGGATTTTTCCCGTGGAATACCAGTCCTACTTTGTTGGCATAAACTCAACTTGTCATGATATATTAAATGTTTTACAGGTTATTTGGGTCTATTTTGCTAATATTTTGTTCAGCGTTTTTGTATCTATCTCCATGAGATTGAGACTCAACTGTAGTTTTTCTTTTTGTCATTGTTCCTTATGCAGTTCGGTATTAAGGAGAGAACAGTTTTATAAAATTAGTTGGGGACTGTTCCTTCATTTTCATTTTTCACAGAAGTTTGTGCAAGAGGGAATTATTGCCTTCTTAAATATTTGGTAGAACTTCCTCTTCAAATTATCTAGTTCTCCTGCTTTCTCTGTGAAAAGATTTTTTAACCACTGATTCAATTTCGTTAGTGGTCTTAGAACCATTTCATCTTAAGTCAGTTATGATAAGTTATATTTTTCCTTGTATTTTATTTATTTAATTGAGGACTTCCAAATTTATCGGAATGCATGTTTTATTCATAATATCCTCATCAATTTGATCTCTGCATCATCTTTTTATTTCTAAAATCATTTATTTGTGTCTTCATTCTCTATTTTTCTTAATTCACTTTGAAAGAGTTTTGTCTATTTTATTAATGTTCTCAGAGAATCGATCGTTGGCTTCGTTGCTTCTCTCTTATTGTATGTTTACGTTTCTTTCCTATTTCATTAGTTTATTCTCTTACTTGTTTTCTTCGTGCTAGTTTCCTTGGGTTTTATCTGTTGTTCTTTCTCTATTTTCTTAATTAATTTCTCATTAATGTTGTCTTTTTCTTTTCTAATCGAACTAGATTTCTATTTACTTCTTCAGCTTCCTTCTGCATACCATGATACACATATTTTTCATCAAACAGTTCTAAGTAGCTTTCCATTTTCTTTTTGTTTATTTTCTGTCCCACAAATTGTTTAGAGGTCTAATTTTTACATTCCAAATATATTCCTTTTTCTAGTTAGGTTTTTGTTACTGATTTCTAAATGAATTGCAATGTGATCAGCGACGGGGACCTGGAGCAGCCCTTTGAAATTTGTCAAGGTTGCTTTCAGGCAGCACAGTGGCTCACAACCTGAGCTACACATTAGAACCACGTGGTAGTTCTCCTGGTGCCCAGGCCATACCCGCTTCCAATTAAATCAGAACACCTGACATTATAATTTTTTTTTTTTTTTTTTTTTTTTCTAGAAATAAGTCTCGCTCTATCGCCCAGGCTGGAGTGCAGTGGCGTGATCTCGGCTCACTGCAAGCTCCGCCTCCCGGGTTCACGCCATTCTCCTGCCTCAGCCTCCTGAGTAGCTGGGACTACAGGCGCCGCCACCTCACCCGGCTAGTTTTCTATATTTTTAGTAGAGACGGGGTTTCACCGCGTTAGCCAGGATGGTCTCGATCTCCTGACTTCGTGTTCCGCCCACCTCAGCCTCCCAAGGTGCTGGGATTACAGGCATGAGTCACCGTGCCCAGCTGACTTTACACACTTTTAAAATGTTCGAAGTGATTCCAACATGCAGCCAAATTCGAGAATCAGGAGTATGCACATGATTGATTTTCAAAACTGTTCACGCATACTTCAGAATAATAGTGCATTCTTCAATCTGGGTACAAAGCGGTACCAAGCTGTAGGAGTTCCATTAGATCTTACTTATCAATTGCGTACATCTTCTGTTTTCTTCTTCAGTCAATGATTGAGAGGAGCATCTGTGAATTTGTCAATTTCTTCCTGTAGTACTATCAAGTTTTTCTTTATATTTTAAGCCTTTGCCACTAGATACATGCTATATTTTATATCTAAAAATAGCATATCTAAAATCATGCATTATCCTTGAAGAAGTTTTCCTTGTATGAAGTAACAATCTCTCTGTCTCTCTCTCTCTCTCTCTCTCTCTCTCTCTCTCTTAAGATATGGCACCTCTCCATGTTGCCCAGAATGATGGAGTGCACTGGCTATTTGCAGATTTCTCAGATGTGACAATAACACACTACAGGCTTGAATGCCTGGGCTCAGGTAATCCTTCTGCCTCAGCCTCTCATGTAGCTGGGACTACACGTGGGCACCCCCATGCCCAGACCTGAAGTTACTGTCTTCTAACTTCAGTAAGTCTATTTTCTCTGATACTAATATAACATATCAGATCTTTCTGGGAGGAAGAGATAATATTATTCTTTTATTCTTCATCTTCTGTTCTCTTATGTCAATTTTAAACATATGACTGTCTAATTCTTATCAAACCTCTACTAAGCCTGAATGTCAGTTTAGTATCCAATTCTACATGTATACTAAAATAAAACTAATTTGCCTTTAAAAGTACATTCTAGAAGTCAGACTCTTACCTAATATGAGCTAAACTATTCCAGTCAAAATGACGATGTGATATTCAATGTGAAACTTCCAAAACACATGGTCTCAATAAGCCATGTCCCCCCACCCCTCGTTAAAAGACAAGGAAATCATCATCACTTTATGAAATAATACAAGTTTGGTTCTTCATCTCAAATTTATAAAGCCATTAAGGTCCTTATTCAACTGCAAAGTCACTAAACCTTGCAAAACAGCCACATTTGGGTAGGCATTTAAAAATTAATGTAAATATAATTCTCAGTGATTGGAGGGGCAAAGCGTGATATTGACTCTTTCCTGGAGGCAGCTTCTCTACACAGGGATTAACAGCCTTACAGGGGTCCTGGTCCTCATTTGTCCATCTCCTTGAGCCTGGAGGAAACTCTGCTGGTTTTGCGTGGGCTTTAGATCAGCTGCTGGGAAAGTCAGTGCTAGAATTATCTTCAAGGATACAATTAGTGTGCTAGCAGGCAAGACTGTGTTTAAGAAGTCAGAGTTCAGACAATTCCAAACTTTAAAACGTTTTTACATGCCGTCATTCAAATGCTTCATTTTTTTTAACGATTAATAAATTGTTTTCAAGGCACCTGTTGCCAATACCTAATTTTCATTGAGCAGTTTTCTAGAGAACGTGGCCAAGTGTCAGTGTATAGTTCCTGCTTGATGTTGCGTATAATTTTTAGGATATTCTGAATGGCATGTGCTAATTATTTAGCACAATAGCTAATTTTATGGCGCTCAAAGACTGTAACAGAAGGGCTGTAATTATTTATAATAGGAATGTCTCGTTTTTTGTTAAAACCAAAGTGTGGGAGGCAAAAAAGAAAATAAAGGATAATTTTACACTATCCTCGGAAGAATGAAATAGTTAATATTTTCAGGACTTTGTTACTAGTAACACTGGAAGACTAACCATATGTCCTAGACTTCCAAGGAAAACATTGTAGCTTAGCAAAATTTACAGCAGTTTCTAAAATACGTGTTTAGATTTTATTTCCCAAAGCAGATGAAAATCCTTTTTAAATTGTGTCTTGTGCCACGGTTTCCAGCATAAAATAGATCTTCTTAAGAAAGGGGGAGAAAAAGTTTTTTAGGTTTTCATTAGCTAGAGGGTCTTATTCAAGGTTCATGGAAATAGTGGTAAAGCAACCTTGTTCCAAAGGTTGCCTGTTGTGGTGGTGTGCAAGTTATGAAGTGTTTAGTTCACAGAAGTAGGATTCTGTTCATTTCTCAAAATAGCCCTGTCAGAAAGGTGGAGAGAGAAACAGGTCCAATGCCCTTGGATAACAGTACCAAGAGATTTGAAATAGTTACACTTTTTGACCAAGGAGCTCCACTTTTAGGAACCTACATCCCCCAAATAATCAGAGAAGTGGTCTGGGATTCATAGATCAAACAAAAACCTCCACTTTTTTATAATCATGAAAATGGGGAACCATTTAAATATTGAGTGATGGCTTCTTAAATTATGATACACCCAACCCAAGGCTATCACCTTGTCTTAAAATTATATTTTAGTGACTATGTATGGACCATGGGAACCACTCATGACTTCATAAAGAGTAAATGCAAAGACCAGGAGAAAAAGCCAATTTCACATTTGTAATAATTATATTTTAGATGAACACAGCAGAAGAAAAGGAAACACTTAGAAGGAATACAATCAGAACGTTTAATTATCTTGGTGGTGAGTTTACAGATAGTTTTAATTTTTTTCCTTATGCTCTCCTGTATTTTTTGCTGGTATTCTATAATAAACTTTACCAGTTTCCAATAAGAAGAAGAAAGATATGATTTTAAAATTAAGCCTTGAAGAGTCATCTTGTGGTCAAAGGCAGAACACTGAGCTAGACTCCCCAGATCTCCCCCAAAGGCTTGTTTTCTCCAGGATGACAAGAATCTGTGGACTCTTCCCACTGAGGTGCGCCCTAACGCAGGGACCTTTTCTGTTCCTTGTCATTTTCATTCTCCTAACTCCTTGTTCACCTCCCACCACTCGCTCCTAATGTCGGCTCTTCATTTCTGGACTCTGACACTCCCTTCTTCACTCCCCTTTTTTCCCTGGGCTCAAGTCCAGTTCTGAACCCAATGCTGCCCTGCTGGGGAACCCAGAGTCAGGTATCTGCAACTCTCTGTTAGGACACGGGGTATGGTTGGCAGGAGGCATATGGAGGGCATAGGCTGCCCATCACGGAGCTCTTCCATGCCTTTCCTCCCCAGCCACTCATGTCCAGACACCTTCATCCACAGTCTCCAAGGTCCACGTTTTTAGGTCTGACCTCAGGCCACTCCTCACAGTGAAGATCAAGACAACGGAAGTGAGCTAATTTGCTATAGGACTTCGAGATTGACCCATATAAAAAAAAATAGAGAGAGAGAAACGAATGGCAGCCACAGAGAGGACAGATGGAGTTCTGGTGTTTGCGACATGAGATTTGCTGACGGGCAGGTGCCCATCAAGTGCTGCTCCTGGGAACTGGAAATAAGAGTGAGGCCTCACAAGAAGGCAGCAGAAGGCAGAGGCTGGTCAATAGTGCTTGGGTTGAAGATAGAGGACATGCTCTCTCACCTCCTCGCTGTGGCCCTGAATAAGCCACCAGCTTCTCTGGACCTCAGACTCATTATATGTAAAGCAGGGATAATATCTTCCCAGTCTGCCCTATGTTGTACTCAAATAACATCTATTGAGCACCTGCTGTGTACCTAGAGATTTCTCTAGGTGCACCGCATAGGACAGCAGTGGGCTGAACAAGCAGTGGCCCTGTGCTCACAAAGCTGACACTGTCGAGGAGAAGAGTGACAATGAGCACACAGATGGACACACAGAGCACACAGAGCTATGTCCCAGGGAGTGACAGGTGCTACGAATTAAAGCACAGCCAGGGAGAGACAATGGGGTGGGTGCTCCTCAGGGCATCAGGGAAGACCTCTCTGCAAAGGTGATGCTGAGCAAAGGGTCAAATTAAGCCGGAGATGAGCAGAGGGGTTTTTTGCAGAGACTCTACCAAGGCTAAGAGCAAAGGCTTGGGGATGAAGGAACGTGCCTGTGCCTTTGAAAAGCAGGGAGGAAGGGGCCAGGTGTAGTGGTTCACGCCTGTAATCCCAGCACTCTGGGAGGCTGAGGCAGGCTGATCACGAGGTCAGGAGTTCGAGACCAGCCTGGCCAACATGGTGAAACCCCATCTCTACCAAAAAACTACAAAAATTAGCCAGGCATGGTGGTGCACGCCTGTAATCCCAGCTACTGGGGAGGCTGAGACAGGAGAATCACTTAAACCTGGGAGCTAGAGGTTGCAGTGAGCCTAGATCGTACCATTGCACTCTAGCCTGGGTGATAGAGTAAGACTTCGTCTCAAAAAAAAGAAAAAGAAAAAGAAAAGGAAAAGCAGGGAGGAGGTCTGTGCAGCCGGACAGAGGGAGTGAGGGGAAAACAGGAAGGTGCAAGACCAGAAACGGTGGCAGCTTGGACTTGTTGGGGAGAATGCAGGAAGCGGTGGTGGGAAATGAAATAAGACGGGATAGATCTTGAAGGTAGAACAAAAAGGATGTGCTAATGAATTGGATCTGGCATGCAAGAGATAGCAAAGCATCGAGATATGTTGGGGTACAATTAAACAGTGTATGAGAAAGCAATTTACGAATTGTGAAGCACCAAAAAGGAGTATGAGCACCAAGCAAAGGGCCTCATACACAGTAAACGCTCAGGGAAGTTTCACCGAATGATCAGTAGTGTCCCCCGAGTCGCTAGGCTTGAGAGCTGATGTTTCAAACCCGTGCAGGAGTTTTCTGAACAACTTGTGATACTGTTGTCTCAACCATAATGGTGCCCATATTTTATAGAAAGAATATGGAGGTCTGGAAGTTGAAAGTTAACCCACGTAGCAGAGCCAGGATTTAACCCTTTTTGCCCAAAGAAGGGTGGATAATGTGTTCAGCTTAAGGTGGGGCAACAGAAAACGGGGGCGGTTTCTTTTCATATTAAAAACTAAGTCATTTGTAAAGAAAGACTTTTTTCTCCCTTCTCTATAACCTCATTCCTTCCTTTTATTTAGTACAGAAAAATAACACTGCAGCTCGTACAAAAATCCCTGCCTCTAACCACTGGCATCTAGATTTCATTTTCTCTATCTACCCGCAAATCACAATCCATTTGCCTGCAAAAATTACTCTGAAAACTTCAATTTTCTCCCTTGTTTATTCCTCTCCATGTGCTAAGTTTGCATTACTTGTTGTTAATATAAATGGTTAAACCATTCAGTTGACTTCTATGATCAATTGGTATTTATTGTGAAAAAGCCTTCAGTTATTATGTTATTTAAAAAGCATGTGGTAATGTGCTTCTGAAAAACAGTCCTACAGAATAGTTTATTAGTATATTAATTATATGACTTTTGAACCCCAAAACAAATGTAATGATAACGTGAAATATGTCAGCCTGGTTTGCCAAATGCAGAAGCCTGTGATGTTTCCCTGTCTCATGTGCCAATAATATAAATAAGTTTGTTTTGTTAGGCAGGCATCTAAACTAGCAAATTCACTTCCAAATAGCCTTAATATTTATTGTAATGCCAAAGTAATGTCAACATTATTTACAGATTATGAAAAATAATTTAAGGCTTGAGCAAACTTGCTGTTGGACTATAACAAGTTTCCTAATCACAGAAATATTTATTGTGATGCAGTGGCACACATACTACTGTTTCTGATAATAAGCAAATACGATTAAGTTTTAACTGTTTTAACTCTTGTCAAAATATTTTTCAGTAGGACTGGAATCTTCTGATGTACTATAACACTATTGATTATATTGTGTAGTTGGTATAACCTCACCTTTTGTATCCAAAATTTTACGGTAAATTGTTAGCTTTCCGGAAGAGCAAATAAATCATTATACTAAATATAGGCTGTCAGTTCAGTACTTCACACAACCTTAAAAAATCAGCCGTCTTTTCTGTGCTTTTTGTAGAACTACTACTTTATTTAGCAACATATTAAAATAAAGACTTTTTGATTGGCTCAGTAGGAAACAAAGGAAGAGAAGCCTAGAGAGAAAACGTATTAAAACATTTAAAAACCAATTTTTCAAGTACACGATACTTTATGTTAAAATTTTCAATGACCTCTGTTTAAATATTTTGGCCTTTGGAATGGTAGTTCAAGTATGGGGAAGACGTTCCCTAAACACACCCAACATGGCCTATAAAAGAACACCAGAGGGCTTATTTCCAAGGCGGTTTGAATGACTATCTTCCCAACACTAAAGCAATCTGCCGGTGTCAGCCACATGTAAGAATATTTTGTTTCCAACGAGGTGTTTTACGATGACTTGCTCAAGTCCACAGCTCTAGTATCTTTTCTTCCTTCCTTTGACTTTACCATAATTATTTTCATGTTTGTTTGTCTTGCTTTTTCAAACCTCCAGAGTCACATTCCTGAGCATATAGTTTTCATTTGGTTCAATTCTTAAGACAGTCCAACCTGTTCAATTTTAAAGATGTCTTAATTAGTCTAATCCTGATTGGGCTCCTTCCAAAGCTCCTGTTGGCAGAGTCCGATTTCAATTAACATTCCACTTTCATACTGCAAATGCCCTTGTTCAGACTTTAAAAAAAATGTGCTATTTTGGATGCCATCTCTCTTCAGCATTATTCTGCCTCAGAAATCATACCGCTCCCAAAATATTTCGAGACACCAGGCACACAGGAGAGCTCTGGCAATTACTCGTCTCTGAAGTTTTCAAGAAATATAATTCTGGCCGGGCTCAGTGGCTCACACCTGTAATCCCAGCACTTTGGGAGGCTGAGCTAGGCAGATCACCTGAGATCAGGAGTTCGAGACCAGCCTGGCCAACGTGGTGAAACCCAGTCTCTTCTAAAAATACACACACACACACACACACACACACACACACACACACACACATAGCAGGTCATCATGGCGGGCGGCTGTAATCCCAGCTACTTGGGAGGCTGAGGCATGAGAATGGCTTGAACCCGGGAGGCAGAGGTTGCAGTGAGCCAAGATCACGCCATTGCACTCCAGCCTGGGCAACAAGAGTGAAACTCTGTCTCAAAATAAATAAGAAAAGAAAAAGAAATATGATCCTGGTGATCAGCATCACACTGGCCATGATTGTGAGCTTTAAGAGGACAAGGTGCACACATTCTTCCAAAACCAGGCTTTAGTTGACGTCAGAGAGTTTAAACCAAGGATGTGGTGACACAAATCTGGCCTAGATTACTGAACAGCTGGAGGATCGGGATTGGGGACCTTCAAATACACGAATACTTCCCGTTCCCCGTTAATCCTGTGAGGTGGGGGTTATTTGTTTCCATTTTATGGATAAAAATGTCTAGAATTTAGAGTGCTTGACTGACTTGTCCAAAGCTTCAGAGCTAATCGGGAGCATGTGGGAGGAGACGTTCTTCCACTTGACCATGCCAATGCGACAACGTTAAAGAAAAATCAAAAAGGTAAAACAGAAATACAGCAGAGCTATGTTCACTCACCAATAGCTGAAGGATGAGATACTGAATGTAAGCAAAGACTCTGGAGAACTTTGACTGTTGGAGTCAATGCCAAAGCTGTTTTCCAGGAGGCCATTGTCCATCTCTGTTTTTGAGTCAGGTGGCCTGAGTTGGAGTTCTAGCTCCATGACCCTGGACAAAGGTACCTAACCTCTCAAGATGTCAGTTAATTCCTTAGTAACATGGGGATGCTAATAACATTTTTCTCACAGAGTTGCTCTTAGGATCCAGTGAGATAAAGGACTATCTAGAGTACTTTACAAAGGTACCTAACCTCTCTAGATGTCAGTTAATTCCTTAGTAACATGGGGATGCTAATTGCATTTTTCTCACAGAGTTGCTCTCAGGATTCAGTGAGATAAAGGATTATCTAGAGTACTTTACACAGGTTTGACACTTAGTGAACAGCATGGACTCTTGAACAGTTGTAGACCACTGTTTCCTAACCGTAACACTAAGGACACTCTGGACTGGATCACTCCTTGCATGGGGCGGGGATCTTTCCTATGCATTGTGGGATGTTTAGACACACCCTTGGCCTTTAGCAACTTGTCAGTAGCACCTTCTCCAGTCATGACAATCAAATGTCTCCAGGCATTCCCAAATATATTCTGAGTGACAAAGCATATACCACCAAGATGCCCCCAAGCTGCCCTGTCCAGTTTGGTAGCCAAAAGCTACATGTGGCTATTGAGCACTTGAAATGTGGTAATGCCACACATTGAAATAATAGTCTGGATACGTTGGGTTAAGTAAAATATATCATTAAAATGAATGTACTGTTTCTTTCTTTTTTTTTTCTCTTAACTTTGGCTACTAGAAATCTATAAGCTACACATGTGGTTTCATTAGACTTCTGTTGGACAGTACTGTGCTACAGACTTCTATCTCATTTCTAGGATGATCACTCCAGATGGCTATCTCAACCCAGGACCCTCATTTCTACTTGGCTCTCAGACATCTGTAGTGATCTGACAGCTGATGGTCAGAACAAGCAGCCCAGCCACAAGCCTCATCATCTCTCTTCCATCCCAACCCAGCAAATACAACCATCTCCATCCTCCAATGTGACTTAAATGAAAAGAAAAAGAAAAGAAAAGAAAAGAAAAGAAAAAGAAATATGATCCCAGTGATCAGCATCACACTGGCCATGACTGTGAGCTTTAAGAGGACAAGGTGCACACATTCTTCCAAAAGCAGGCATCAGATTGGACATCTGATGTCATCCCCTACTCATCTCTTCTATCCCTTACCCCCAGCCAAAACCCAACATCGTATTTCCCAGTCCATTTCAGTGTTTCTAAATGTGAAAAACACAAAATCAAAGCATTGCTTACAGGAGAGAAACTGGAAACAGCTTAAATGCCAGTAACGGGGGACTGAGGAGTAAATTATATTCCATCTCCATGATATAACAGCCTGCAGCTATTAGAATCCCAGGTAAGAATATTTAATAGCATAAAAAATGTTTCAGACACACATAGAGAAAGAAATAGTTTAGGACACAGCACAAAAAGCATGATTTTACTTTTGTAACAAAAGTATATCTCGTGATGCTCTCATAGATGTATGCAAGAAAAAGACTAAATATATTAATGGCACTTTGTTGATGGCTGGTGAGAATCCAGGTGAATGTTCGTTTAATTTTATAGTTTTGTTCCCAAGTTTTCTAAAAGGAGCTCATGTTGCTTCTATAATCAAATTTTTAAAAAGTGGCATATGTTACTGTCTTCACTGAAGTAAAGCGCGATCCCTGTCCCACTCATGGTATCGTTGTGTCAAAAGCACAATGGTTATGAAACCTGTTTGTAAATGTGAGGGCTGATCATGGCCACCTAGATGTTGGCATCTCATGGTCTACAATGACTTTGTTGCCAAGCAGACATTTGGCAATGTCAGAAAACACTTGGTTGTCACAACTAAAGATGCTACTGGCATCTAGAAGGTGAAAGCCAGGGACGTGACTAAACATCCTACAATGCATAGGGAACTCCCCTAAGCAAAAACCGACCCAGCCCAGAGTATCCATAGTGCTAAGGTTGAGAAGCAGTGGTCCAAAGCTAACATCTCTTCAAGGGGCCATGTTGGAGACCTGGGGACATCATTGGAGATGTCTGATGGCCAAGTACAAATGAGGGGCCAGGGTTGAGATAGCCATCTGGAGTGATCTTCTTAGAAGTAAGATCAAAGCCTGTAGCACACACAGGGAATCAAAAAAGACTCCTGAGTGACAGGTCCCAATCAAATTCTCTAAGTGCCCCTGGCTGCATCTACCTGATGCCAACCATGCAAATTAAAATAGAAATTTGATTAGTTATCTGATTATTAACTAACGTGAGGTAAGACAATTTGCTGGAAATAACGTGGTCACCCAAAGGCAAGATAGTGAGGGGGAGCTAAACAAAAATAACCTTCTCGCGTCAAGAGGTGGTGTCTAGGTTGCCTACAAGGCTGGGAGGGCAGAGCCATCTGCCGAGTGCCGCCCTGCTGGACCTGTTGTGTTGAGAGTCTACAGTTTTGAGCACGGTTTGTCTGGCGCCCTTCACAAGCACTACATTCACTTGAGTTCATTTGAAATTCATCATTGCCAAAGAGATACAAGACACTGGAGGTTTAGTTTCCAGGATTTTAAATGTCAGGCATCCAAAATGCGCTGTGGAGACACAGCATCTGGAAGGCGATGTTTTTAAAATTTATCTACAAACAGGAACAGCTCCCTGAGCTAGGCTTTTTCAGAGAAAATAAAGCATCCCTCACAACACACACACATCACCAGAAACTTGGTGGAACACCCTCTTTAAAAAATAGAACTGCTCACATTAAAAAATGTGGCATTCGATGTTGAACCATGCTATGGTCTGAATGTATGGGTTGCCCCCAAAATTCATATGTTGAAACTTAATCCCCAATGCAATAGTACAGTGTTCCTCAGTATCTGTGGAGGATAAGTTCCAGGACCCCCAGGGATACAAAAATCCACAGATGCTCAAGTTCCTGATATAAAATGGCATGGTATTTGCATATAACACATCCTCCTGTATACTTTAAATCATCTGTAGGTTTACCTAATATAATGTAAATGCTACGTAAATAGTTATATACTGTATTGTTTAGGAAATAATGACAAGAAAATAATCTGTCCATGTTCAGGACAGATGTCATTTTTAAAAAACTTTCAATCTGAGTTTGGTTGAATCCACCAGTGACACCCCTATGGTTACAAAGTGTCCACTGCATTAAGAGATATGGCCTTCTAGAGGTAATTAGGTCGTGAGGGCCTTGCCCTTGGAAAAGAGTCCCGAGGGAGTGTGTGAGCCCCTTACCCCTCCCACCATGGGAAGACACATGGAGAAGGCACCATTTTTGAAGCAGAGAGTGGGCCCTCACCAGACATGGAATCTACCTGTACCTTGATCTTGGACTTCCCAGCCTCCAGAATTCTGAGCAATAAATATCTGTGGTTTATAAATTACCCAGTCTAAGGTATTTTGTTTTATCAGCCAGAACAGATTAAGACAGGCTAGTCCCACTAAACTTTGAGACAAGCCAATGTGGAACATAAGTGCTTACTGAAAAAGGAATTCTCTTTCCATGCTCAAGGAAAAATTAAATGTTGGGCTTCAGTCACACTGGCCTCCCTGCTTTTCATCAGACACACCAGACACCCTCCTAACTCAGAGACTGTTCTGGCTGTTCCTTCTAGCATGTTCCTCCCCCTAGATATTCACTTGGCTCTTGCCCATAGTGCTTTATGGCTTTGCTCCCTTCTCAATAAACTTTAACCTTACTCTTTTATGCCACAGTCTGTCCCTTCCTCGCACTCCTCCCCGTAGCTCAGCATTCTCCACCCCCTTATCTTTCCCTGAAATTCCTTTTTCTAATGCATGACACAATTCTATTGCTATTATATTTGTTGTTCATTGTCTCTCCCTCCTTGAAAAATGTAAGGTTTATGAAGGCAGGGCTTGTCTTATCCACTGGTGGATTATGAACAGTACCTAGAACAGTGCCAAGAAATTTACTGAACACCTTCTCTGTGTTCAACATGACATTCACAACTGTAAGAAGGAGATGGTGTAAGTGCCTGCCTTTGTGTTTTAGGAAATTAAAACCTGAATGGGTAAGCTGGGCGTGGTGATTCCTGCCTGTAATTCCAGCACTTTGGGAGGCCGAGACAGGCAGATCACTTGAGGTCAGGAGTTCGAGACCAGCCGGCCAACATGGCAAACCCCATCTCTACTAAAAATACAAAAAATTAGCTGGTGGCGTGTGCTGTAATCTCAGCTACTCGGGAGGCTGAGGCAGGAGAATTGCTTGAACCTGAGAGGCAGAGGTGGTAGTGAGCCGAGATCACACCACTGTACTCCAGCCTGGGCAACAGAGCAAAATTCTGTCTCAACAAAACAGAAAAACCTGAATGGGCAAATAAAACTGTCCAGGGTGCAAGCGTGCCACAGCGATGCTTAGGCCAGCTTGAGGTGGCTTCTGCTGCTTGCAACCAACAGGCATTTAACCAATAGGACCCAACTATCAGCACCACTGGAATCTAGGAAGGGAAAAACACATATCTGTAGACTGAACCCAAGTCTTCCTGGAGGAATTATGTATTCTCAGGTCATGAAGCAACCTTGGAAAACAGCAGACTCCAGCTGAATGCCAGAAACCCCTCCTTGACTTCCCCACTTGATCAGCTCACACGGCCTCCAGTGCCCCTCTCCCCTTGAGATGTCTGGTGCCCAGAATGGAAACACAGAATTTGCGGTGGAGTCTGACCATCACTAGCCTGGGGCTACAGGATGTACCTTCATTAATGCAGCTCCAATGGCAACCTCATGCCCTGCCCACCAGCACTGAGAACATCTGCCCGGAATGCTCAGAACCCCTGAAAGGATTTGTGAAACAGAGCAGACAGGTGAGACCACTTTCTTTGCAGAAAATACAGCAGAGCCAAGGTTGGGCGTCAGGTTCCAGAAAGCCACAAAGCCGTCTGGCAGCAGCAGTAGGAGGAGGTCAGAAGGTAAGGAGAATTGTAGGATTGTGAGATGACAGGCTTGGGGTCTCACTGCCCCAGAGCAACCTTCCTGGTCTTAGGCCAGTGGTTTCAGCCTTCTGAGCATGAATTCCTCATTCATAACATGGTAATAATAGTGGCAACCTCATAGCCTCTGTAAGGTTTAGACGAGATATTACATGCAGAGCAGCAAGCAGAGTAAGCACCTCATATGATTAGCTGCTACTATGATGATCATGGTAGGAGGTCCCGAAGGGATAAAGGCCAAGTTTTAGGAAAAATCACCAGACAAGTATAAAAGAATTGATGAAGAGATGCCAGATGTAAAGTCACTGGGGCAATCGAGCTGTGATCAATGAGGGTGGCCATGGACAGGGGAGGGTGTGAAGCCAAAAGGAGAGAAAGGGGTGAGAGAGAAGATGTGGAAGAGGAAGGAGAGGACAGAGTTGAAGAAATAGTAACTCCAAGATTGTTACCTCTTGTCTGTTCCAAAAGCCTATTAGTGTACCATGTCATTGTCACTGCAGTTGTTTGCCTTAAAAGGGTGAGCTGCATAAAAGAAGGATGCTGCCTTGCTTGTGGTCAGATTCCTCAGTGCACCAAAGGCTACCTGGAAACTAGCAGATGCTCAATAAATGTCATTGAATGAATTTCTGAATGGTTTTGAATGTATGTATGTGTGTGTGTGTGTACATATGTATGTGTATGTATGCATGCATGAATGTGCATGTGCAGGTATATAGTTATAAACAACATAGAACTATAAATTATGTATAGTTGATTCGTGTATTAGTCAAGGTTCTCTAAAGGGACAGAACTAATAGGATAGATGTGTATATGAAGGAGTGTTTATGAAGGAAAACTGACACACGATTACAAGGTGAAGTCCCACAATAGGCCATCTGCAAGCTGAGGGGCAAGGAAGCCAATCAGAGTCCCAGAACCTCAAAAGCAGGGAAGCCGACAGTGCAGCCTTCAGTCTATGGCTGAAGGCCCAAGAGCCTCTGGCAAACCACTGGTGTAAGTCCAAGAATCCAAACGCTGAAGAATTTGTAGTCTGATGTTCAAGGGCAGGAGGCATCCAGCATGGGAGAAAGATGAAGACCAGCAGACTCAGCAAGTCAGCTCCTTCCACCTTCTTCTGCCTGCTTTATTCTAACTGTGCTGGCAACTGATTAGATGGTGCCCACCCAGACTGAGGGTGGGTCTGCCTCTCCCAGTCCACAGACTCAAATGTTAATCCCCTTTGGCAACACCATCACAGACGCATCTGGGAACAAGACTTTGCATCCTTCAATCCAATCAGGTGGACACTCGATATTAACCATCACAACTAGTATATATAAAACTTTCAAAACTAGTGTGTGTGTATATATACGCCAAGAAGCTTTCTTCTTCAGTGATAGTACATGTTTCTGAGCTTCCTACTGGCCAAGATGATGAAAGAAACTCACTGTATTACTAATTTTCATTGCCCCCCCAACAGGTTTGCAAGTTAACCTGGAAGAACAAATGTATATCCAGGGGCATGTTAATTTAGCTTCTCCTCTGAGAGACATTTGGGGAAAAGGATGAATAATGTTATCAACAACAGTTTCAAAACATGCAAAAATGGTCGGTAAATTGATTCCTTTTGTGTATCAATCTTCTACAAAAGTCATGGGTACAAAACGAAATGAAAGCTCAGCATAGGCATGCTTCCCCACCCCCATCATGGTATTTTTTAAAATCATGAACTGGATGCGTTTTCTTCTCTGCCACTAACTGGGATTTGGAGCTCCTGGTCTCAGGTCATTGCTCCACCTTGAATGCCAACTGGGGGAATCCCACACTCAGCCCCTCCCATTCAATTTGCCTGGAGTCAACTTTTAATTGCTGGAGTGAGCAGCATTTCACATTGTACAAACAGGTAAGTTAGCAGACACCAATGGGTCCAGGATAAAATGTGTCCGGAGTTAAATTTAACAAATATCTGATAAAATCTGTCACAGACTTTCCATTGCTTTGTAGAGTCTGTCGTTGCATCCTTTCAATTTGGTATCAGTCAATAAATTGCCGATCTCTGATGAGGTAGCAGCAGGGTGCTCAGTGAGTGCTGGGGGTTAGAGGTGGGGAACAGAGCCGTCTTCAGCTTGCAAACAGTCTAGACCAGGGTGGGGCTAGAGGGGCAGAACATAGGGAATAAGGGTCACAGCAGAGGGGCTGACAAAGCACCGTGGTGCTTCTGGGAGCTGCAAAGATGCGGTCCAACTGAGAGCTGCCCACATTGCTACGATGCTGTGAATATAAGGGTCATCCCACCTGCAAGCTCACGCAACAGAGACAGTGTTTCCAGAGGACAGAATACCACTTTGTGCAGTATAATTAAAAGAAACGACAAGAAAGACTCCCCGCTCCTTGAAAATCAGAAACCCAGACAGCATAAATAATGACAAGGAGTGTCTTTCAGTCACCAATGACAAGTAGAAAAGTTGTACTCTCAACAAAGGAGGTGCACAATGGCGAGCTCTTCGCTGAATAGGGACCACGTCTGTCTAACTCCGTGCAGCACGCCAGACTGCCAAGTACCTGTGGGTGCTTAATAAATGCCTTTGAAGGCTGATGAATGCCATCATTATTACATCTGCCATTATAGTTTTTAGTGAATGAACCTTCCTTATCAATCTTTATAACCACAATTTCAATAGTATGAATTCAGTCACCTCCCATACCAAGTGCTTTCTGAAATTTTAGTTCTCAAACCTTGTCAAGAAACAATGCATTTGATTTTTGCAATGTCACATGTCAGTATCAAAGCAAATTTAACTTCCATGCTATCTTCTCGAATGGTTGTGCTATAATGTGGCTCATAAAGAATATAAAAGAATTGTTTTCCAGCTTGCAGTCTATAGTAATACTTGAATTTTTCACGAGTTATTGAAGACTCCTTTCAAAATGCTATTTGACATTAGCAATATATGATTTTGAAAACAAAGAGCCATTGTTTCTAGAAGTGGTTGCTAAAAAAGTAAATACTTGGATATTGCTTGTGAACTGCAACAATTTCCATTCTTTTCTTTTTTTAAACACTTACGACTTAAATCAAGGTGGGCACAAAATCTAAAAGCCTACAGATGTCTTTTTGTAAATATAAAAGAGTGACTTGCTCAATTCTACTGGTCATTTATAACCCAGGTTACTTCTGTAGCCTTGAATTGAATTTAGCCTAAAGTTGAATGTAGGGCCCTTCTCTGTCCAGCCTGAATAATCTCTTTCTCCTCTGATACTATAAGATCTATTATTCCTAACACTCATTTGACAAAATTTGAAAATTCTTCCCCCCGCTTCCCTCACTCTTTTCTTCCTCCTCTTCCCTCCCTCCCTCCCTTCTTTCCCGAAACAAGGAGGCTACCGACTGTGTAAGCAGACATCAGGCTAAAAGTTCAGCCATACGAATGGGAATAAGCCAGCCCTGCTGGTAAAGCATACACAGTCTCATAGGGGAGACGGATCATCGCGACACAGTGAAATTCCACAGGAAGACGCCCATCAAAGCAGGCTGAGCAGAGTCCCGGGGAACAGGCAGTGGTGTCACGAGTTTGTGGAGGAGCTAGGGGAGAAGGCGCACTTGAAGGAGGCCTTTGAGGATGCTAAACTATTTGACAGGTGGATGAAGTGGAGGAAAGGCATCCTAGGCAGAAAGGAAATTCTGGTTAACAGCCTGGAGAGAAAACAGTGCTACAGTGCACACAGAAATGATCAAGAGGCCCAGCTGGGCTCCCGTGAGAAATGGGGCCAAAGGGGAGATTTGGTCAGACGATGAAGCGCTTTGCATCCCATCCTGAAAGTCTGGACTTGACTTGGTGCGTACCATACGCTGTGTGGTGCATAGCAGGTGCTTTGCTTGGTACAGACCCATATACTAGAGAGTTTATAATAGGTGCTTTGCTTGGTACACACTTATTACTGGATGGCTCATAGTAGGGGCTTTGCTTGGTACCTACTCATATACTGGATGGCTCATTGTGTGGGCTTTGCTTGTACACACTCACCCACTGTGTAGCTCATAGCAGATGCTCACCATTCAAGACATTGGGGAGTCATCAAATAAAGTTAAACCTCACAGGGGCACAAATGGGGTAGATCCAGGCATTATAGCACTTGAAGCTTAAAGTCATTTAGGGGAGCACTTTAGGAAAATGAATTTTAAAGCATATGACCTGTGAACAGATGGAAAGGGTCCCATGCAAGTGAGTGGCCTTAGGGCTTAGACTTCACTGGTTTCATTAGCCTCTGGGCATGGTTAATTCCACTCTGCAATAAGAAAAGCCAGTTGGGCATGAATAGGGTGGGTTAGGAAGGAGACCAGATCACCATCTTGTAGCATAGGTATTTCTCTTCTTGTATCATCATCTAAAGTGGCTTACATATTTGTTTATCACCCTGACTATGTCGTAAATGTTGTGAAAGTGTTTATCTCCCTTTTACACCCTCTGCAAAAATCTAGCACAATGCTTTGCATTAATAATTGGTTAATTGTGATATTTGACATTGGATATCTCCATTAACAAACTCTGCCTGTCTCATTCTTGCTAAGAACATTAACCGAGCACCAATTATGTGCCAAACATTGGGAAGAGCACCCATTATGTGTCAAGGAAATGGAAATACGAAGGGCTTTCTCCCTTTCACCCTGCACTTCAGAAGCTCATAGCTCACAAGAAAGAAACGATGTTGTAATCATACTGAATATTTACTGAGTCCTTGCTGCAAACTAAAGTGGCTTGGATAACCTATCTCAGGTAAGTCTAACAATTCTACAGTCAGACAATACTATTACCCCCACTATAGAAATGAGGTCACACATACAGCTGGTAAGTGAGGGGGTATTATCAAAGCATGAGCCCAGAAAGTCTGACTGCAGAGTCCACATTCATAACCCCACATGATAGACCACCAGTATTTAACAGTAACATAAAAATATGGTTGCAGTGGAGGCAATAAGTTCTAGGACAGAAATAGGTACAAGGGGCACATCTGAGGAAGGGGCCAACTCCTGTGTGGTCAGGAAGGTTGCAAAGAGAAAGGTGTGACCTGAGTCTTAATCAACCAGACTTCATCAAACAGGTGAACAGGAGGAAAGAGCATTCCACATAGAGGCACATTCAAAAACATGCTGGAAACCACGGCCTGTAGTTTCAAGCTATGGCAAAACCACCTTGACACGCCTTCGCTTGTATCTGTAAAGGAGAACAAACACAGCGCAGTGTAGTACCTTCCTTTTCGGAGCAAATCCTCAAAGCTGTAATTGATGGCTCCAACTGCTGTAATAAGAAAGGGAACAGGATGGAAGCTTCCTTTGAGTATAATTCTTCAGGAGCCCAAATGAGGCTAACAAAAGAGAAATTAAACACAATGCTGTGTCATGGCACTTTGACATAAGTGTCGACTTAGAATTTCAAATAAAATTAGAAGATTCTTCTAATAATTATATAGGATGGCAAATAAGGTCCAGGGGCAAGCGCATGTGGCAAGAAGTGACTAATCGTATTTTGCAAAAAGGCAACCGGAGCTGACCCTTCTCAGGATAATATTGCAGGGAAGTCAGAGAGGAGGAAAGGTTACCAGCGGTTAATGTTAAATAGTAATCCATCCACCACGCACCCCCCATCGCTCCTCCATATTCATAGGAAACCACCATCCATCCATATTCATTACCGTCCAAAGAGTTTAAAAGTAGCAAATGCAAGCTTGGAAGATTTCAATTCTAATAAAAGTGCTTCCGGTGACAAGCGCCATAGGCTTCCCCCACCAACCTCGAAATTAAACTAAACTAATAAAGGAAAATGGTAGGTGGTGAGGCTGGGATAAGCCCTGTCTTCTTCTTCTTCGTTGTCTTCTTCTTTTTTTTTTTCTTTTTTTTTTTTTTAGATGGGGTTTCGCTCTTGTTGCCCAGGCTGGAGTGCAATGGTGTGATCTCAGCTCACTGCAACGTCTGTCTCCCAGGTTTAAGCGATTCTCCGGCCTCAGCCTCCCTAGTAGCTGGGATTACAGGCATGCGCCACCACACCTGGCTACAGATTGTGTATTTTTAGTAGAGATGAGATTTCATCATGTTGGTCAGGCTGGTTTCGAACTCCTGACCTCAGGTGATCTGCCCACCTCAGCCTCCCAAAGTGCTGGGATTACAGGCGTGAGCCATCATGCCCAGCCAAGCCCAGTCTTCTTAAAGCACCAAAGGGCGCCTTCCTTTATCAGGCATTTTCTAGGTGCCAGACATGTACCCAAGAGGCTCTAGGTGCAGGCCTGGGTGTCTTTGGAAACTCTTGGGGAACTGAGATTGGGACAAGTGCTTCCCACTCCACTAAAGGGTTCAGTAAAGTTTCTTAGGCCTCGGACTACCTTGTAGAAAGGAAATTCTGCGGTCAGGTGTGGTGGCTCACACCTACACTTTGAGAGGCCGAGGCAGGTAGAGCATTCGAAGTCAGAAGTTCAAGACCAGCCTGGCCAACATGGTGAAACCATGTCTCTACTAAAAATACAAAAATTAGCTGGGCGTGGTGGTGCATGCCTGTAATCCCAGCCACTTGGGAGGCTGAGGCAGGACGATCACTTGAACTTGGGAAGGGGAGGCTGCAGTGAGCCAAGATTGTGCCACTGTACTCCAGCCTGGGTGACAGAGCAAGACTCTGTCTCAAAAAAAAAAAAAAAAAAAAAAAAAAAAGGAAATTCTGCAAAGAATAGAACAAAGTTAAACTCTTCCACGAACAGAGTTGACTGGTGCCTCTGCCAGGCACCAGCAGGTTTCAGTTTTTCATTTTTCATCTGATTTAGGCTAATCAATGAGATTCTTCATCCTCCCCCATTTACTGCACACTAAATCTTCATAATAGCAGTCCCTGTAGATATCACCTAAATTAGGAGACTTAGAGTTTGTCAAGGTGTTTACAAATACGTGACCATCTTGCATCCTTGAAACGACCTGCAGCCAAGTATATGTATTTTGTGTATTGTGTATGTAAAAGGTATATATTATTATTTTTGGAGTCTTTTTCAATTTCATAGGAAAAGGAAATTAAGGCACAAAAAGTTAAGGAATTGGCCTAAAAAGTCACACTGCAGCTAGAGAATATCAGTTCAGGATTTTTGACCCCAGGGAAAGAGTGAGCTTCTAATTGCAGCAGGCAGAGGTTAGGGTTTGGGGGAGATCCTACGGACGGGCCAGAGGTAAAGTCTGAACTAAAGACCCTTAAAGCTCTTGCCACCCTAAGTTTTATAAGGATCTCAAGGGCCGTTATTCTGCTTGACTATGCCTCCTGGTCTTGCAGGCAGGTGGCAGGCACTGCTGAATAGTGGGAAGGGCAGGATCCTGGAGGCCCTGCACAGTTCTGCAATTCCATACAGAGAATACAGCCTTATGATGCCCCGGGGTTTTAGGGATATACATATATATGCGCGCGCCCGCACACACACACACACACACACACACACACACACACACGCACGCACACAGAGCCATAGCTAGGCGTGGTGGAAGAGTGCACTGGGGACTCAGGACAATGACTTTTCTCCCCAAGAGGCGTTTGCCAGGGCGAAGCAGGCAAGAGCTCGCCCCTGTCCCCACGCCTGGATCCAGACGAACGAGGGAGACCTTAATTCACTTTACCCCGAAATGAACCCCACCCCCAGCGCAGAGTGGGTGGAAAGGTAGGAAGTTGAGACAGCCGATGACTGCTCCTGGAGATAAGCAGAGGTAGTGGCACTGGCAGATCTTGATCTGGCTACCGGCTCCCTGGTCGTCTCCTCCGCGGTCAGGCGCATCCTGTGGCGCCCAGACCGCCGCGTCCCCAACCGCGAGCGCTCGCCTGCGCCGGGCCGGGCGCCCGAGATTCGGGAGAGATTAGGGGCCCGCAAAGCAGAAGAGCAGATTCAGAAAGGAAAAAAAAAAGCGAGAAGTGCGAGAAAAATATACTGAATTCAGCTAAACACACGGCAGATGAAAAAATACCTTGCTCAGAAGCCAAAACCGAGCTCCCGAGCCGTGAGACACTGGTGCGCCCCCGCCAGGCATGCAGGCCGGGTGTTAGGGGGCAACCTCGAGGCCCGCTGGTGGCTTCGACCCCAGGGCGGACCTGCGCCCACCCTCAGCCCCTGCAACTGCGGGTCAGGAGAAAGGAGCCTGCCATGGGGAAGAAAGCCGAATCTTCTCCAATTAGGCTTCTCCTTAAAGAGAAAAAGTAGGTGGTTGGGCAACCTAATCCAATCTGGGACTCTGGACGTGTGCTTGGGCACTTCTGGCAGCTGGCCGGAGCGTGTGGGTTCGGAGCTCCCAGCGCTGGCCCCGCGCAGACCCTCGAAGCCACCAGTAAACCCGCAGGGCGCCTTGGCGCAGGCTCGCGTTGGCAGAGCTGGCCTGGGAAGCTAAACTCCCTCCTGTCCCGATGACCAGGCCTCTTCAGGGTCCTGGCTCAGGCTGCCAGTGTGGGACAGAGCTTCATGAAGGGACACAGAAACAGAGACAGGCTCTGGGCGGCGCCGCCGGGATGTGGCGTTTCTGTGCCCCGGGGAGGGCGCACCACCCCTGCCTATGCGGAGCGATCCGGACGCTGCAGGGGTGACGCGGCGCAGCGCCCTGGTTCCCTCTGCCTCTCCCGCTCTGACCTCCTTTGGTTTTTAAAATTATTACTGTTGTTACTGTTGTAGGTAAATTCTTCACAGCTACGAAGTGAGAGGAAAATTCCGAAGGCAGTCGTCACTGGACCCCTTCCCCCTCCCACTCCCCCCTCCCCCTACACCAGCCTTTCCTTTCCGACCCTCCTTCCCCGGGAGACCAGGAAAATGTTGACGCTTCCGGTCCCCTTTCCCCCTCCGCCACAGGGTTGCAAGGGCAAGGAGTGTTCTCCAGATAACCAGCAGCAGGTGTCTGGAGGGGAGGGGGCCTAATGCAGGTCCCCATCCCCTCCCCTTTCGGATGCCACCAAAGCCTCCATAGCTAGGGCGCGTCTTCCTGGATCTTCTTTCAGTTTCCCGGGCCCTGCAGACCAGGACAGAGACTTTCCAGCTGTCCTGGAGCATTTTTCTTTTTTTTTTTTTTAAGTGAGCTCAGTTGCTGCAGTGACATAAAAGCCCCCTTTGATTTACAAATAGATTCATACAACTGCAAGAACTTGGATTTGTTTTGAGGTTCTTGGTACTTTTCTTTAATGACAGAATGCCCAATAGGTAAATCAAATTAACAAAACCCTTCTAACACGAATAGTGCCATCAAATAAAATTGTGCAACTGACAGTAATTAAAAGAGTTAGAATAAGTAAATATGCATTGTGTATTTCAGGCAGATGACCACGTCCTGAGACACAATGTTCCATGTGACTAGCAGTGCCGTTCAGTCAGCACAGTGAGGGCATATCCCCATTTGGTGAGCCGGCCAAAAGTCTAAGTAGAGACCCTCCGTGAACAGGAAGCTTGGAGGGGCTGGCCTTCGTGACTCCCTCCACAGGCCCTGGGAAAAACATCAAAGGCCAGAATTCAACCCCCTCATTACAAAATGGTTAAACCAAGACTCTTGGGTTTTGACTAAGCCAGAGATTGACCCAGTGCTCCAGACAGTTACACAATCGTTTGCAGCACAAAAACACAATGTCCTACCTGTGAGAGATATTCTTCTTCTCAGTCCCATTCTACAGATGGAAAAAACTGAGGCCAAGAAAGAGTCAGTGACCACACCAAGCACTTCTCCTAGGAAATGGCAGAACTGGAACACTACAGATAACACAGCACCTCTTCTGCACCCACTGCAGATCTGAGAAATTCTCTCAATTCTTCCCATCCACTTGGGTTGGTTTTTCAGTTGGGTATCCTTCTGCCCAGACACCTGAATCCCAACCGTCATCCCTGTGGAATTTAAAAGTGGATTTTCTGAACCTTTGATTAGAATATATAGTTTTTAGTTTCGGGGTGGTTGGGTTTTTCGTGGTTTTTTTCATTTGTTTCTTTTGGTTTTGTTGTTTTTGCTGTCTCATCTCCCAAGAGAAAAACAGCTCCAGAACAGGAAGGACTCCCTCGAGAGGCACCTCGGAGGGATGGGGTTAAGCCAGCAGGTGTGCGGGTCTTGGCATTCAAGGCAAGCCACAGTTCTGGATCTAACGGGTTTTATTGTTTTAAGAGGTACAAGTTCACAGCTTCCTGCATGGAAGCCTCTTCATTTTCTTGGAGCCAAGCTTAAATGCCTTTAAAATCTTGGCCTGCCGTTATCCTGTAGCTGTTAATTAAGCTTTGAAAACTTTACATTATGTTTACAGTGCACTGTGCGAATTGCAAAATAAATTAGAACCCGAGGCAAAGAAATTGGAGTTTTCAATAAATGGAACAAAAACCGGAGAGAGTTGCTTCTTAGATAATGTGAGACTCACCATTTCTCACTCTGATATTTCTAAGAGGGAAAATGGACTTTAGAAAAAAAATAAACTTTTGCTTTAAAATGTAACACCTACGGATTCGTGGTTTTCCCTCTGCATGGCAGTCTTAGTTGAATAGTTCTGCAAAGACAAGGGAGTGGTGAAGAAATAAGGAGAGAGTAAGTGAATTGTGTGAGAAAGGCATTTCTTTGCAACTTAGGCAACCAAAAATACAAGACGGCATTAACCATTCACATAGTTAAAAGCAATGACAGAAAACAAAATTACAATATGGTTTAATCTGTGTCCTAAAGAAGACCCCAGGTAAATTTTATATTCGCTTTTGATTTTTTTTAAGCAATCTGTGCTAAATTCAAGAGACCAAAAATAGCTTTAAAAGAAGGGCATAAATAAAAACCCTACTCAAGGAAAAACAGCTGATGTTTTCCAAACCTCTAGCCCAGAAGATACTCTTCAGGTATATTCTTCAGAACATGAATACTCAATTTTCAAAACAAGGTGTGTATGCTTTCTTCCTTCCGTAAATTCCACATTTGGAAAAAAGTGAACTTAGGAGAGCTTGAAAAATGACCCTGAAAATTATTGTTGTAAAACTGAGCAAATACGTAAGCTTTAATGAACAGAAGAAGCAGGAGGCCCTGTGTTTGCATCAGATACATTAATTTTGTTTAGAAATTCTGCCAAACGGATCATTCACAGCGATTCAGTTCTTAAAGTTTTAAGAGAATGAAGAGCAATCTTCAATCTGACTTCTTGAAATATTTGATAATTTGTTTTAAAATTAGGGATTTGCTTTCTGCTTCTCCAAACAGATGCAAAACTGATACAAATTTTAATCATGCTGGCAGTCCAAGTATACTATTTATTCTTATAAAACTCTAAGTGAAGAAAAAATAGAAAGGAAAAGAAAGACAAAAGAAATTGAATAGGAAGTGTCTCCTAAAACATACCTGGTTTAAATTTGCATTCATACAGTAAGTTTCCTAGAATAATCTCTTAGGGATAGTTGCTAGCAATGTGACAGCTATCTAACTACCCCCAGAAAAATAGCCCTATTGCATTTTCTAATTTTAAAAAATCTAGTATTTAGAAACCTTTCTAAGAATTTTAAGCAATAGGATATAGATAATGAAGAACTATAGATGACACATAATAGTTCAGTGATTAGACGTTTTGAAGACCATTGCCCCATCTGCTCAACACCAAAAAAAAAAAAAAAATTAAATTAATGGAAATGAAGATGACAAAGGCCTGAGCCATATATGGGCTTTGTGAATAGAAGATAAAGAGATTATAATGCCTGCTCCTTCCTTCCTTCCTTCCTTCCTTCCTTCCTTCCTTCCTTCCTTCCTTCCTTCCTTCCTTCCTCCATTCCCTTCCCTCCCCTTCCTTCCTTCCTTCTTCCCTTCCCTCCCTCCCTCATTCTTTCCCTCTCTCCTTGCTTCCTTCTTTCCTTTTCTTCTTTTTTTCTCTTTCTTTTTCATATGTCTTTATTATTTTTATTTTTAACGATCCTCTTTATTTGAAGGATAGCATAGGAGAAGTTGCAAAAAGCCGAGTCTGTAGCCAAAAAACTTGAAGCCTCACTAGTTGTGTTTCTAATTGGGTGACCTTGGCTGGTCTATTTGCTGAGCCTGACTTCATTTCCTCATATAGATGTGGATATGGATATGGGCATGGAAAAAGATGAAGATACAGGAATAAAAATAGGTATGGATGCAGATCTAGGTATAGATATAGGTATAGGTATAAGTGTGAATATAGATATAGAAAAAGATATAGATATGGAAATCTGGACACAGCTATAGAAACAGAAAAGAGAGAAAGATAGATATGGAAAAGCTATAGACATGGAAATAGATACAAATATATTATAGATGAGGTGGGATTGGTGGTAATGATATTTACCTGGCCTACTTCACAGGCTCAATGGCAAACAGATGAAAGAATGCTTGCTATTGTTTTTTCGTAAATTGAAAGTGTGAAAAATATCAAGATCACCTCCACTTGAACAGTGCCTAGTGCTTTCTCAAAGAATTTAGCAATTTGAATGCTATGTGAGTAAGAGAGCTTGGGGAGAAAGTGTCATAATTGGAGTTTGCTCCTGCATTCATTCTTCTACAGTTATTCACCCCACAGCCACTTATTGAGTGCTCAGTAGCTAGAGAAGAGAGTTGGTTTTTCTCAGCCTGCTTTTAAGCATAATTTCTAATAATCAGAACAGTAAATAGCATTCATTAAGTACCTTCTCTAGGCCAGACACCGTAGATTGCAAGATGCCTCACACTCATTGAGCACCCATCGTATCCACACCAGAAAACTAGATAATGTTCTCTCCTTTTGGCTGATAAGGAAACTGAGCCACCAAGAGTGGTGAGGAGCAGGTACTGAGTTCCACAGCTGGTTAGAGGAAGATCTGGATGTGAAAGCGCGATCCCCATGGCTGTTAAGAAAACAATCATAGAACACAAAAACGTAGGTGCCTTAATTTGTCCGCAGGCAGGTATTTCTCCAGGCAGGGACATTTGTCCAGCCAGCAATTCCTAGACTGTGCAAAGCACTGATATTTCACTGGCAGAGGCAAGGAATCACAGAGGCCCTTCAGGACAAGGATATTCTAGCAATAGTGTTATTCCAGGTATGAGCACCTCTGAGCACAGTCAAAGGGGAAATAGCCATGCATGCCCACCTGGCCTTGAATCACTTGTGTGGAGCAGAGTCATTGCCTTAGTGCCTGCTCCACACCAGGCAGGTGGCATGGATTATTCGGCCCCACCCTTCCAGCTGAAAGGTGAAGAAATGGAGAGCCAGAGGCTTTTAGTTGGCCAGGATCATTTAGCAGACAGGCATAGAAGTCTTCAATGAGTTCTGAGAGTGGTGATGGTACATTTCACTGAGCACAAGCACAAATTGGAAGGGTGGAGGAGGGTTCAATTTTGCTAGGATTAGAATCACGAGTTGCCTAGCAGGACGAAATCCACACTCCCAAAGCTCCTTGATCTCTGATTTCACAAGCACCCTCATGTAGGCTTGGAAATGGAGCACATATACTCTGATTTCCTTGCTACAGAGTTAATGTATGCATATCTCTCTGTCCTGGGATACCAGCAGCACCCACATAAATCTGTCTGCTCTGCTAACAGTGCAGCGCTGGGTCTGTTTGTCTTCCGGACTTTATGTCTCCCAGTTCTTTCTGTCCCATGGTGACAGTACATCTTCTGCAGTTCTCCTGCGTACCCTGCAGCACCAAGCAGTGATTTCTGTCTAGCTTTTGCATTTGCACGATGGCTATAAAAATGTGCATGACCTGTTGACTTGGGTCTTTTGACCTTTGACACATGCACAGCCTTGAATATTTAGAAGGAATAAGAAACATTTCCAGTTCCCCATTAACAGGCAGAGGCTGAGTAAAAATGAAATGCCCAAGAACCCTGTTACTATCAGTATTGGTTAACCCATGCATGACTTTCTTCCCACCCCAAAGCTATTTGGACCTACCCATCCAGAATTTGAATGAATGTCCATGCTTGTTTTGAACTGCAAGCTAAAAAAGTACACCCAGGCCAGGCACGGTGTCTCTATAATCCCAGCACTTTGGGAGACCGAGGTGGATGGATCACTTGAGGTCAGGAGTTTGAGACCAGCCTGGCCAACATGGTGAAATCCATTTCTACTAAAAATACAAAAAAAAAAAAAAAAAAAAAAAATTAGCTGGGTGCAGTGGCACATGCCTGTAATCCAAGCTACTTGGGAGGCTGAGGCAGGAGAATCGCTTGAACCCAGGAGGCAGAGGTTGCAGTGAGCCAAGATTGTGCCACTGCACTTCAGCCTGGGTGACAGAGTGGGACTCCATCTCAAAAAAAAGAAAAAAAGAAAAAAGAAAGGAGAGGAGAGGAAAGGAGACCCAGCCCAGCCTCTAACTCTCTAAGGCTCTTTGAATAAGATATTTGCCCTCATATTCTCACCTTTGTAGTGGGATATTAAACCTGCCCTGCCAATATTCATAGTGATGGTGGTGACAAAGATGAAGATGGTGGCTAGCACCTATTGGGTGTTTATGTTTATTTTGTGCTATTTCAGTCTTTACATATTTACATGTAGTTCTCATCATTACCCTATGAGGTAGAACTTCAGCTTACAAAAGAGGAAACTGAATCACAGAGAAGTCAAGTCACAGAGCCTGCAAAGGGCAAAAGCCGTGGATTTCATTCTAGGTGGGTCTCTCTCTGAGCCTTTGTGGGTCAAATCAGAGAGTATATGCAGAAATGCCTTGACAGGCTGGAAAAATGCAAGCAAGCCCTGAGGGTTACAAAACATGTTTACTTTTTTGTTGTTAAAATGTGACACTTTGGTTTGGCCTGGGGAGCTGATTTTTGTCAGCTGCCAGTCTGGGTCTTGTGAATTAGAAATCTCCAAGTTCCTTTCACCTCTGAGGTTCTAAGCTTCTGTATAAGAAAATGCTGTTATTGGTCCCTCCAGTAACAGGGAAGGCAGAAAGAGGGTTGGAAAAAACTGAAATTATCTTTCAGACCATAAAGGACTTATTTGGGGCATTGATGCTAGAGTTTACTAACTATATTGGGAGCCCTAATGCTGCTTCCAAAAATGTCTTTCTGGTTCCCAGGAGTCAAATGCCAGTTCCTGAAACAGCACAGCTCCGCCTCGGCACTGACTGTGACACTGTAGCCACGGTGACCTTGGACGAGGACATGTCTCCTCTCTCCCCTTAGCCTCAGGCCCCTTATCTCTAAAGTGAGAATCTAAAATTACCCATCATGCCAGCCTCACCGGATTGGATTCAGGACCCAGTGAAGTAGCAGATGGGAGAGGACTCACCAAACCAGAGAGCATCCGAAACATTTGATAGATTCATATGTTCATTATTTGTTCTCGGCCTGTCTTTGGGCTCTCTTCACATTCCCATTGTCCTCTTTTCTCTGGTTCTCTATGAATTTCTTTTAGATACTAGATGCCAAAAATAAGGGTTTATGTTTGGACAGAGAATTTTTTTGTTTGTTTTAAGGACACCTTCCTCCTCTTGCTCTCTGTTGATGTTGGTCAGGTCATTCTTAAAATTGCGTCTTCCTATGTCTCCTCATTTCCTATTAACAGTACACCTGCCAACCACCCCACCACTGCTACCCTCTGTCTTTGCACCTTTCAGAACAGAGCTAGAATTAGAAAAGTTCCAAAAGACAAGAGTGCATACTTTCTTTCAGTGGCTAGTTTTGTATTCCTGATTACAATCCCACTGTGTTTCCGTGAAAAACAGCATTATCAGCCATCTGCACAGGGGGAAAAAAAAAACTGAGTAGTCTATCACTTTTAGGTTTTAGGGTAATAGCGGCTTTTACCTTCTTACTTTGATTCATTACCTTTGCAAAAGCGTAAATCTGTCATTTTGGCACTAACTTCTATCATATGCATATTAATAAGAATAATAATCACAACATCAGTGATTTGGGATTTTATAACTGAGTTATTTTCTTTAAGTGCCAGGGCAGAGTTGGCTAGAAAGTAGCACAAATATTGCAAAGAATTTTTCCTTAGAAATGGATTTCTGAACTTTACAAATATTATTTTTGGGTAAAAGGGAGCTTGCTTCAAAGAAGTTGGCTTTTCTAAACCCAAAATTGTTTCTCTTAATACTTCTGTTTCCCCCTTTTCTGGTAGCCTTTATGAACCCAAGAACTATCTGCTTAGAATGGAAGCAGTTCTTCTCCAGAACGTAATTAGCCAGACACTGACTACAGGTCACATTTTACAAAACAGGTCTGTTTCTTTTCATTTAACATGTTTACAAGGTACCTATAACGTGCCCTGCAATAAACTAAGATTTATGGAGGCAAAGCTCTTGCTTCTGGTATGTTATGGTGCAAAATCATTTCAAGAGTACTACTCTTAAAATTTGTTTAATAATATGTATGAGTCTTTTTCTCAGGGCAATAAAACAATGTTTCATTAATGATAGAGACAAATTAGTGTGTGTGATCCCAGTAATTTTCACTTTAAACATTAGGCCTTCTCTTACAGAACATTTTCACAGCAAGTTGATCACAATTTGACATGCATACAATTTAGTAAGATTGATTCATTATACAATTTTAAAAATTCTTGAATTGCAATTGTCAAATAATGATTGTTCAGCTAAGGAGTTCTGAGAGTAGCCTTGTAAATCTTCCCTACTGAATAAACTTGCAAAAATTTCAAAGCAAAACAAAGAAACCATTTGGCCCTAAAAGCAATGGTGATTGTAGGGAGTTAATGTAAACTCAGCATGAAGGAGTTACACTGAATACTGATCCTACTCATCATGAAAACCAAAAAATATGAATTAATTTGTCTTTCATACATAAAGGGGTGATGAAAGGATAGAGTCAGGGCAAAAGAAATTAATATTTGCTGAATGTCTGCTATGTACATTTGGGATGAAGCATTTTCATTATTTGTCAGCTATTTACCAAGCAAATAACCATTTCCGTGTTATACAGAGGAAAGGAATACTAACTCAGAGAGGTTAAGCTACTTGTTTAAGGTCACACAGCAATCAGCAGCTAAGTTGTTCATCAGACATGAATCACTCTGACCCCAAAGCTTGTAGTTATCCTCCCTTTTCCACCCCATGCTGCAGCTTATCCTAAGCCAACTTTATTTTACTTTTCTAATTATGATCACAGTAACATCAATGCATGATCGTAGTAGAAAACTGACCCCAAAAAAAGGCAATCCCACAATCCCACAATCCCAATAGCCACCCACAATCCCAATAGCCATCAATAGTCACTTGTCTTCACAGTCTTTCTTCGATGCACTGTTATCATCATAATCACAGTGCGTGGAAGAATGAGGGTGAATTTACTCACAAAGCCTCCAGATAACCATAATCATCTGTTGTCTATGATTTTAAATAAAGAATTGCACATGTTAAGTTTTAAATCTCCAGACTTAATGGAGCAGCAGAGTAGAAAGCCCATTTGAAATCCTAAAACAGGTGGGCTCTGAAGGGCTGCAGCAGCTCTGTCTTCACAGCCTGGGCCATGCGGTTCCTTCGGGTCTCTCTCCTGTTCATCCTATTCTATTTTTTTCGCGATGCACCACCTACACCCCTAACATTTCACTGACAATCCTCTGCCTTTTTTCCCCCAAACACAATGGAAAGTTAATTGAATGTTTTATGCCTTCGAACTATCAAAGAAATGAAAAGAACGTAGGTTTCAACTATATTTCAATAATAAGTGCATTAATTTTTACCTTTTAACTGACACTTGTACTAATTTCCTTAAATGCTCTCTCTGGTTCTTTTTTGATCTGTCTGGCTTTGTTGGGCTGATGATGAAGGCTTACTTCAAATGCAAAAAGATTAGGTCTCTTTTCCTTAATAGCACAATTACAGATTGTATGATGTCTCCATCATGAAAGAGAACAGGGACAGACTTACAAAGTCACACGAGTTTATTACAAAAGTGGCAGTAATAATTTTAATTAGTTTACTTTACAAAAGATATCAAAATTGCCCTAATTGTCTAATGGCATTTAGGAATTGTTGTAGGTAAAATGGGAGAAAAGCATTTAGAAGGGGTTCCCCCCACCTTTAATTTGATTTGGGTCATTGTTTTAGAAAAGTATTGTGATACATTATAAAACTTGAACCCCAATTTTATAGAACCCAGGTATATGAAAGTCTGCGGGAATGCAGAATAAGTTTCTCCACATAATATTCAAAATCAACTAGCAACAATAACTCTAAGTATTATTTGTAGCTTACTATTTAAAGCCCAGGAAAAACAAAGAATAAACTCCTTTAATTTTGTCAAACACGTACAATGTTTAAATTCAGCAGTGACTACAGTTCAAAAGACCAGATGTTCTTGTGTATTTATATAATGATTTTGTACAATAGTTTACCACTGGCAAAAAAAAAAAAAAAAAATCAAAGCATATTGTTGTATTTGGCATTTCTGTGCTTGACAAAAAAAATCTAGAGATTGCATATATTGAATTAATTCTAATTTTATTAAAGCCAAAGAGAGAGAGAAATAAATGGAGAGAGAGTCATATTAGTCTTACACTAAATTAAGTCGAAGAATAAGAAGCAACATTGATCTGAGTATAAAAAGCCTCAACTCTAATGCATTTAGGTTAACGGAGGAGAAGCTGAAGCAGTTTGACCCACTGTCAGTCTATTTTAAGAAGAACATTTGTTAAATTGTAATGAAAAATGTTGCACTTAAACTCTGGCAAAGAGACAGTTAGTACCTCCCCCCAACTCTACCATGACACAAAAAAAAAAAAGAAAAGAAAAAAGAAAAAAAAAGCCTCAATTTAAAAGTAAAAAAAAAAAGAAAAAAACTCTGAGGAATATACACTTTAAAAATATCAAAAACAATCTTCTGGAAGATGCTATATTGTAATAAAATTAGGAGCTTCCAAGAAAATTACCTAAAAGTAAGGAGTTCCTGGTTTATATTATATATGGATACCCAGGTAGGAAATTACACAGGTTCCCGTAATGAAGGGCTTTTCTGACAGTAAATTTATTAACTGAAAAAAAAAAAAAAATAGACCCTTTCAATAAAAGCTACTCACCTAAAGGGAATGATTTGGGAATATAATAATAGAATGAGTGTTCTATAATACAGTGCATTTAAAAGATTCTTACATTTATATCTTTCTAATTCTTTGTTCACATGGATGAGTGTGGAAAATTTTATTGAGAGGTGGAGATTGATATAAATGAATATTACATCTTGAAAGGAGAGTGAAAACTTCTTCTCATTTCATGTTATACAGACTAAGTAACCATTTTTTTCTCATAGACCCAGAAAAGAAACATTTGCTTTTACTTGAGAGATATTAATATAAGAAATGAAGGCTCAAAGCAGCTATTTAATTGAAATAATAGCAACCGAAAATTGCCCTTCTCTTGAGTCCATAGTGCCCATGTGAAGGAGCAGACAGGCGGGGCTGCTGGTCTGCTCATGGGAGAAAACTCCCCGTTGAGTTAGCATTTTCGGCCACGGTCTGGTAAGTTGGACATTCCCCTTGTCAGTTCTACGGAACGGTTTCGGAACGGGCTCTTTCTCTCTGCTGCTTTGGTTCTTAGGTGCTGATTTTAGTTTCCATCAATGCTGTGTGGCAATCACTGTCATCCTCCAACACTGCAGACGGTGATGACACCCCATCAAGACCAGGGTTACGTGATCCTCGGCCACTGCCGTGACCTACCTGCTGGGTACAAGGGAGGCTCAGTAAATAGCTGCCAATTAAATAACTGTATGCACTACAAGGAAAGAGGTGAGCTATGCATCATCCTATCTAGAAAATGTACTTCTCTAAAAATACTATGCATAACATTAAAAGAAATGCGCTTCCTGGGATAGGTGAAATGAAATTCCATTTGAAAACCCGTTTCAGCGTTTCAGTACAATGAAGAACAAACTGGCCTTCTTCCCTGGCCTCATGAAGTCTCGCATGGGTCCCCCAGAGACGGTGTAACCCTGCAAGCACTTCGTTGACCCTGGACACTCACTGGCTCACCCTTTCCTGAGTTAATAACTGCTCCAGCGACGTGCCTGTTCACACGAGCGCACTGTTCCGTTAGCAGTTTGCGCTTGCTGGGAAAAGATGGTGAGGCAACTTAGTCCTTGCCAAAATTTCAAATGTGTGACACCGCAAGAAAGACACCGTCAGGAGCAGTTGCTAATTTATTTTAAGTGCCCCCTGAGTTTTTAATTTATCTGGAAAAAATAAATAGATAAATCCGAGGCTCTCCCTGCCAACCCAGCCCAGCCCCGGGTCTGCCAGTGGCGGTGGAGGTTTGCGGGTGACAGCTACTGCCGCCAGGGAGAGGTGTCACAGTGCTCAGCCAATAACGCAGGGTGAGCGCTGACTATTCCTGGTTGCATCAGAATCGGATAGATCACATTTGTATAGCGCTGACCTTTCCTTTTCCTGAATTGGCTGCCGACACACATGCTAAATATTTTTTTTTTTTTTTTTTCTCCAGATAGTCTGCAATTCCAAACAGTGCTGCAGACTTCTCCAAGCCCGGAGTCAGTGTAAGTTTGGAATGCAATCAGTCTAGTTTAGAAATTCATTATCCAAAGTGAGGAGCCCAGCGAATATTATAGTTTCATAAATATGCAGATTTTGTTTATTTAAACATTTTTTTATTACACTTTGTGTTTTCCTAAATTGGGTCATCATTTTAATATAATTGGAATCCGATGTGTGTCCTGTTTTCCTTAAAAGCCATCTGGTTCATTTTCGACTTTCAGAAACCAGATTATTTGTGGTAATATCAGGCCTTGCTCATGGCTCCTTTTGAGTCAACGTGTGGCTTTGGGGTGTGGGACCAAGGAAGTCCAAGGATGCTTTGGGAAGGCTGGCTGCTCCCCACTTTCATGACAGGTTTCCAAGCTGGACAGCTAAGATGGGACTCAGGCCAGGAAAATCCATGGGGAACTAGAGAAGGCAGCATTCAACTGAAGAGAATAAATGAATACAGTCCACTTAATCGTGGATGAAGAGCAGCTGACCCACAATTAGACTGTGGTTAAGAACACAAAGTCCAGTTCTGACATCTTACTCTCTAACCAGATCGAATGCTCCCTGAGGGCAGGAAGCTTATACTCTGAATAGCTCCACTTTTCACAGGACTGAGCACCAGGTAGATGCTGAAGATATATTTGTTGATTGATGATGATTCCAGAAACACAAATCATAACAAAGTAGTGTGGTGTGTTCATTATCTATTGATGCATAACAAATTATTCCAAAACTGAGCAACTGGAAATGACACTTGTGTTATCTATAATACACTTGTATTTCTATAGGGTCAGAAATGCAGGCATGGCTTGGCTGGATCCCCCCACTCAGGGCCTCTGCAAATGCTGTGGGTCTCCCTCAGCCCCTTGCCCCCATGGCCTTTCTGTAGCTCTGTAGAGCAGCTCACGATATGGCACTCACTTCATGTGAATGAGCAAGCAGTGGTCAGGAGAAAGTGTGAGTGAGACAGACGAGATAGTCTTCTGCAATGCGCTCTCAGACATAATATCCCAGCACCTTCTCTGTATGATACTGATGAGATAAGAGTCACTACAGACATCCCACCCTCCACCGAAGGACATCACTCAGGAACAGCAGTCATTGGGAGACATGTCTGAAGCTCCTGGTCTAGCACCTGTGTGTATATTTCCATGCAGGAGGTCAGATTTTGATAATGAATTCATCGAAATAAGCCGAGCTTATATTGGTAACAAGAAATTAAACTGAAATGATTTTCTACATTGTATCCCCTTCAAAATACTTTTGGTATCATTCCCTTATTCAGAGATATGGTGGAAAACGAAGCCAACATTTCTTCCAAAGCCCACCAGCAAGAATTTTTTTAAAAATTACAAATATAATTTGTGCAGCATTCCTTTGACCAACAAATATTTATTAAACTCATCCCAGGAGAGGAGCAGAATCTTGTCTTAGTTAACTGCCACTGGCTCTGCTTTTAGGTTGACTAAGGTCAAACCCACTCTGATGCCAGCCAGTCACACGTCCCCAAGCAAGTTTCTCCCTCTCTTGCTCAGTTTGCTCACTTGTAAATGAAGATCACAATAGTACCTCCCTTAAAGGGCAGTTGTCAAAATGAGATGAGCAAATAGTGTGTTTTTCAAACCGTACATCACAACCCATTCATGAATCTAAAGTCAGTTTAATGCAAGTTTTGGCAAACTCTTTTCGTAAAGGGCCAAAGTATTTTAGACTTTGCCACCATGATGGTCTCTGTTGCAATTCTGCTTTTGCAATGCAAAAGCACCCATAGCTAATGCATAAACAAATGAGTATGGCATGGCTGTATTCCAATAAAACTTTATTAACAGAAACAGGTGGCAAACTGGATTTGGTCCAAGGGCCATAGTTTGATGACCCCTGGTTTGCTGGATTGCAATTAGCATTTTTAAAAAAATTAAATAGAATAAAAGATAGCAATGTGTACTGCACATAGGAAAGATGAGAATATTGTCTTGAAATTTTGGTTTCAGCATTAGTATAGCTATAGATATGCCTATGGAGATATATATATACACACACACACACATACACATTTATATACACATACAGATACATGCATATCATTTACCAGATTGAAATGTAAAATGTATTTGTTTTCAGTTTATCTTTTTTAAAAAAGGAACAAGAAAGCCACTAAGTTAATGCATGTAATGCACTTTATATGGCACCTGGCCCATAGCAAATGCTAAATAAATGCGAGCTACCATTAAAACTTCCTGCTAGATGCAATGCGGATCATACAGAAACGAGCTGCAGCCATGTCTACACCGAGACATACTCAGAAAGAAATCAATACCTCTAGGCAGACCAGCCCCCCAGGAGGCTAACTGTAAGGCGGTCCAGTGGAAGAGTGGGATGGGAACATTTGTAGCACTGAGATGACATAAATAGTGGTGACTGTCTATCACAGCTGGAGAGTGTCTTAGAGAAGGACCAGGTTTTCCTGACTGAGAAAGAGGTGGACCCCAAATTGGGTTTGAAAGATTGGAAGGATTGGGATGTTTAGACCTGGAAATGTGGTAAAATTAGTTGGCTGAAGTCAGTTTAATTCTCTGTGGGAATTGTGCTTATCAAAGCATTTACACATACATCAACAAATATTTACCGAGTGACACTTATGTGTCAGGCACTCTTCTAACACTAGAGATATAGTAGTAACTGCAACAAAATCCTGACACCCTGGAGTTTACATCCCAGTGGGAGCGACATAAGAAAAGAAGCATGCGTGCGTGTGTGTGTGTGTGTGTGTGTGTGTGTGTGTGTAAATAGAATAGGGTTAGAAAAGAGTGATGGGGCCATGGGGGGACATTTGAGAGAGATGTGTTTGAAGCAAAGGAGTTAACCTCTGAATTACCGGAGGGACAGGATTTCAGGTAGGGAACAGCCCATGCAAAGGCTCTGAGGCAGGTACATATTTGATGTGAATGGAAACAACAGGGTTCTGCCACCCAATCCTGGGTGAAAACTCAAAGGTGGGAGTTAGGGCCTTTGACTTCCAGAATCAAGCAGTCTACATTGGAACGATGGCTTGTAACCTCTCTCTGTTCTTAGTCAATGTCAAGGATTTACACCCATTGTCTGGACTGCTGGGTAGGCAGCCTGAAGAAAGGGAAGAAATGTAGACCAGATCAACAACCTTGCTTTTCCTTTGCTTCTACTCTAGGAACCATGATGACAGACGATTAAATAAATAAACATGGAAATACTGGCTATAGATTTTAGACCAATATATCCCTCCATGCAGAAGCAGATTGAGAGTATCTTAGAAGAATCTTTTCTGCATCCTTGTGGACATCTCAGAATTATGTGATTTTTCCTTTCTTTCTGCTTTTCGGGATGATTTACGGAAGCTTCTTTTTTCTTAAAATAAAATAACTGTGTGTCTTGATAATTAACACTTGTACCATAGGTGTTGTTCATGTTTTTTTCCTCATCCACCTCATTAATATCTGAATATGCTTTAACTTGAGTGATACATTTTGAGAATTTCAGGGAGAGCTGGAATTCTATTTGGAATCTCCCCTTCTTCTCATGTTGCTTTTCCCTAGTACCATGCTCAAACACACAGGTACATACATGTGCACTCAGGCCCATGTACTCAAGTATGTATACGCATGTCTGGTCATGAGGCCTCTCTTTGCACCCATCTTTGTCCCACTAAGTGATACACAGTGGAGAGTCACATAGTGTTAATGCCTAAAAGGAAACAAAGTATTTTGTCTGTCAATCAACCAACTATGACCCAGGGCCTACCATGTGCCAGGTAAAACCCCTACTTTTAGGAAATTCACAACCTGACAGGGCAGTCCAGGCTAGAAGGGATATTGGACAGTCTTCCTTGGGCTTCAGCAGTTTATATGTTTCTTGGGAAGTGTGTCAGCATGTAGGACTCTTGAGTAACATCACAAATCTGAAACTCCTGTTTATTGAGCATCTACTATGTTCAGTCAAGGTCTCAGATACTTCCTATTCATTATCTCAGTTAACCCTCCACAGCCCATGATGCCAGCACTCTGATCCCATTCTAGAGACGGGAAGACAAGGAGTCAAGGCTTGATTTTTTGACTACTTATTGTCCTTGGTTTATGCAGCATACAGATTAGGAGATGGGGTGCTGGATCCAGCCTGATTTTGAATTTTAACTCTTGAACTTTCTCTTTATGTGACCTCAACAAGTTGCTTAACTTAGTTTCTTCATCTGTAAAGTTGGTATAAAAGTACCTAACAAGGCAGAAACTACTAGTTACCTATGCAGTGTACACCCACTAATCATTCTCACTGAATGAACCCTGGTATTACTGAGAATAGCAATGTGCCCATCCAAATACTACTTTTCTCAGCCTCTCTTGCAGACAGGGATGGCCAAAGAGATTTAGATGGACATCATCCAAAGGAGCTTCTGGGAAAAACTTTTAAAGAGAGTCAACTAGTCTTGGAGGTTGACCCCCGTATCTCAGTCCTATTTCCCCTTTTGCTGCTTAGAATGTTGGCATGATGGCTAAGGGATGCAGTAGCCAATTTGCAACCACGAGGCAACCTTGAAGATGGAAGTAATGAGCTACGGATGGCAGAGTAGAAAGTTGGAATGAATGATTTGGGGTCACTGATTCAATGTAGAGTCACCACAGCAGCTGTGTGGAGTTCATGTCATATAAAAGTAAAATAACATCTAAATTATTTAAGCCACTGTTATTTTGGTTACTAACAGATGAGCAAAGTTCTTAGCTGATGAACCACTTTATGGATTTGTTGAGATAATATATTTAAAAATGCACTTTTTTGTACCTGTGCTACACACTGCATAAACCTGAGATACAATTTTTGTTATTGAGTACTTATATGTGTGTAGAGTCTACTTAAGAAGCACATCAAGAAATTATTTGTTTCACTTACTAATATTCCAACTTTACAAGTGAAACAAATAAGATCTGGAGACGTAAAGGGATTTGCCCAAGGACGCACGGCTAGAAAACTGATGCCAAACTGGTGCAAAAGAGGATGGGGAAGGGTAGACTTTGATACCAGTTTCTCATCCCCAGTGCAATGACTTTCTCATCATATAGTTTCACCTTCATTTCTCCCCAATCCAAAAAGAAAAACAACGTTGAGCTCAACTGTGGTGACAAACTCGCTACACTACAGAGCCATGACCTTCAGCCATGCCATCAACCATGCCCTTTTCCTCTTGCAGTGTTGTGAGAAGCCAAAAAGTTCAGACTTGTGCAGAGCTGAGAGGAAGGGGACTGTGAGGGTGGTGTACTTTGCTGCTATACAGTTATGGCTGTAGATTACAGTGTGGGGAATCAGAGCTCAAACTGAAGTGAAGAATTAATAGTTTAGTTCTCTGGCTTGTAAATTGGCATCTGTGGCATGCTGTGAGATCTGGAGTTGACACTGAGTGGCACAAATGAGAGGTGGAAGGCAAGTCCCTAGGCACAGACAAGAGACTGGTTAATTTCGGAAGGGCGAGGAATGGATAAAGGATGCAAGATGAAAACTGGGCACATGTGGGTTTTTCAAAAGGAGAACATTAACTTGCTGAAGTTAATTTCATCTTTGTAGGAAAAAGAAAACCGAAAACCCACAAACACCAGTCATATCACTAACTCCAAACTTACTAATTTAAAATTTAAACCAAAAAATACCTACAAACTAGTAATATTTGCGTAACACATTACATTTACAAAGTGTTTTATAAGACTTCATGCAGGCAGGGTAACAACATTATTCCCATTCTACAAATAAGAAAAATGACCATCAGAGACCTCAAATGATTTTCTCCAGGTCTGCCAGATAGTAAGGGATGTAGACCTAGGTCTCCTAACTCACTGCTTGGCCTTGACAGTAGAAAAGATTGTCCCAGAAACTGGCTTAAGACAATGATAACATCAAATAGGGAGAGATGTCTCCAAATAGCGCTGCAACCTCTGGTGATGGGATAAGGTGCAGAATAGTATGGAGGTATAAGATAGTGTAAGATCAGTCAAGTAAGGGAAGGCAATGGAGGGGAGGCAAGGTTTGCTTAAAGGGCTGATGGCTTATGTTTGGAACAAAATGTCCTGTGGCAACTGTAAGAAAGTGCAAGGAGGGTCAAAGTGTGACTTCACTGGCAATAAAACATATGGAGTAAGGCTTTCCTCTCTGTGCACAGAGTTGACCCACCATCATGGCATGACTCAGTCCCCTACAGCTGACTGTTCCAGTACAAATCACTCTTGTTCCCTGAAGTAACTACACAATGATACCCATTTTATTAGTTAATCATGGGTATCTTTCTCCATTGTGCAAGTTACTATTAGGCCAATTGCCATCCTATGAGGAAGGACATAGATTTGAGTCTGCCATGTTGGAGTTCCAACTCTGTTTCTTCCCCTTTGTGATCATGAGCTTCCACATTGTTTGGTCTGTAACATGGCGATTTTTAAAGTTCACCCAATGGAATCATTGTGGTCATTACATTAGAAAATAGAAGGTTCCCGACGCTGCACCTGACAGGGAGCCAGCACTTGGAAATCGGTTCCATTCTTTAAGCCTCCTTCACTAGATGCTTGTAAGGACAAAATTTAAAAATGGTGTTTTAAAAATATCAACTCCAACAAAAGGGTCTTACTGAATGGAACCCTTGCAGACTTTTTTTTTTTTTTTTTTTTTTTTTTGCCAATTCTCAGCACCTGGTAAGTCATTTGTGATTTAATTCACTCACTTATTCATTCTTCAAAACAAACACATTTTCCTTCAAAGATGTTGTTAGTCAAGTGCCTTAAAAGGTCTGTAAGATGTGATTTCATGATATTCCTCCTCAAACTCTAGCCCACTGAAAAACTCTGAGTGCCTTAAATAATTCTAAGTTTCTTAAATAAAGTTCACTGAAGTATTATTTATGGTGGTAGAATATTCAAAACTACCAAAATGGCAAAAAGATTAAATACGCTATTAAAATGTGCACAATAAAATACTAGATTCTCCATTGGAAACTTCATTTAGAGACAGTTTATAATCATACAGACAAATATATATGCAATAATGTATGAAAACAAGCGAATGTATATACACGTGTGTACATATTTATATGCATGTACATGCACACATATTTAATCACAAAATATAAATAGAACAAATAATTAAATATAAAATAATTAGGAAATTGTGTAAAAACATAAGATGAAATGCTGTGTGTGGTATACAAGAATACTCAACGCTTTACAAAACGGTACATGATATATTAAGTAGGAATAGTGGATTACAAAGCAGGATGTACAATATGGCCCAAATATTCTTTAAAACATTCTTATTTTTATATAAGCACAGAAGAAAATGAACATAGCCCTCCACACCTGAAGGAGTGACATGTGAATGGTGGGACTATAAGCGGTTTTTGTTTTCTTCATGCTTTACTGATTCTCAAATATTCTACTGTCAACATGCATTTTTTTGGAATTAGAAAAACACCCCTCCAGCAATAATGTGTAGTTCTTAACATTGCTCCTCAGATGTTTCTCATTCCCCTACTTCTGTCTAATTACGTCACAGGTTGGCACTTCCTGGCCCCTTGTGGTTGTGTAGAGTCACATGACCAGTTCTGGCCAAGGAAGTGGAAGTGCTACCCATCACTTCCTGATTGGATCATTTGGTGATCAGTGTTAGGCTCTAGAACTTTTCCCCTCCAGGACAGCAACCAAGTTGTATTGAAGTTGATTTGCTCTGTCAACTGTACACCCCTCAGTGGTCACCAGAGCTAGGCCCCTCTACAGACTTGTGCTAGACTCAGAGCACAAATGAGAAATAAAATCATGTTGATTTAAACTTTGCATATCTGGGGATTTTTTTGTTGTTGTTGCTGCTGCACCATAACCTAGTCCATCCTGACCAATACAAATACGGCTAGAAAAAGTTCCTGGAAGTATATTCACCAAAACTGTGAACATTCTTTTTCTTTAAGTAGTAAGACCAATTGATTCTTTTCTTCTTTCTACTTTTCTCAATTGTCTATAATGACTACGGCTTTCTTTTTAGTTGAAAAATAATCAAATCAACTCTATAAATAAAACAAGACATCACAGCAAGTCAATCTGATATGTTTGTTCTTTTCTTAGAAGATTCCATGGATTTCCATTGATTCCATCATATTCTTTCACTTCTTCCCTTAGGGTGGGTGGGCTGGCCTGAGCCAAGGTGGGGGTGGCGTACTTATGGAGCCTGACCTTTCATCCCTGATGGCAGTAGATTACGCAGAGCATAGGGTGGAGTTTAGAAAAACTGAAAACTGCAGGTAATTGGGTGAGGTTTGTGGTTTCAGTCAATGCTCAGAGCAAATGAATTGAGTAATCTCCTTCTCTGAATGTATTTTAAGGAACAAAACATTTTTTTGGGTAAGTTTGAGCACAACCATACATAGGAGCAAAGAGTATGAAGAGCAAAGGCATCTTTCAGTCCTTTCCTCAACTTTTCTCTTCTATCTCCAGTCCATAACACAGACTTTATGTTGCCATTTTGAATATGAAGTATGACTTTGGGGACCTTGCTTACCGTTACTCTTTCTTTCACTTAGTCATATCCTCAACATCTTTGACTCTGCCATGAACCCTTCCTGAGATGCTCCTAAGATGCTCATCTTGGTACCTGATGGTGTTTATGCCTGTGGTGATCCTGAGATACAGTGGAGACTGCAGGCAGGTGGGATTAGATGGCCCTCACTCAAATCCAGGCTCTGTCTATTATCATTGGGGGATGAGGAGCTCAGAAGCTCCCCACCTGCGGAATTAATGTCAGAAGGCTGCCACTTGTGGGGGTCCTCCAGATGGTCAGATTCTAGATGCAAATACCTAAGAGATCTCAGGACCTTGGAGAATGAGTAATAAACAGACAGAGAAACCGGTAAAGGCATTTCTGGTGGAGGAAGAAGCATGAACAAGAGTTTCAAGTGCTTAAAGAAATATAGGCAGAATAAGCCACATGAACAAATGTAAGAGGAAAGGCAGATTCCTGCACTCATGAGCTGCTTATTTTATTTTATTTTATTTTTTAGATAGAGTCTTGCTCTGTCTCCCAGGCTGGAGTACAGTGGCATGATCTAGGATCACTGCAACCTCTGCCTCCCAAGTTCAAGTGATTCTCCTTCCTCAGCCTCCAGTGTAGCTGGGACTACAGGTGCGTGCCACCACGCTTGACAAATTTTTGTATTTTGTAGTAGAGACAGGGTCTCACCATGTTGACCAGTCTGGTTGTCAACTCCTGACCTCTAGTGATCCACCTGCCTCAGCCTCCCAAAGTGCTGGGATTATAGGCATGAGCAGCCGTGCCAGGCCAAAGTCACTGATCTTAATAAAAATGATTCATTCAGTCTTTTGCATGTAAGAGAAAACAATTATCTACATCAGTCACTGGGTTATTTTCCATATCTACACAGTATTAATTACGTTTCTTATGCAACAAATATTTATTGAGCATCTTCTATGTATCAGAGAGTGTTGTAGTATTTGGGACACATTAGCAAACTACTCTCCTCTCCTCTCCCTTTTAATTTTATCTGAATTAAATTTATTCTATAAGGAAAATGTATATCACTGCCATAGAAAAAAAGCCACATCCTTGTCATTAGTAGAAGGCAATCACAAAAATAAATACAACGAAAAAGGGAGAGTCAGGCAGATTAAAATGGCAGACAGGAGGCAGGACTAGCTTGCAGCTCCCACTCAGACAAAGCAGTGTGTAGAGACTCACATCATGAACTTTTGCTCCAAGAGCTACCACAGGAACATACCAGGAAAGCTGAGATAATCCATAGACTCTTTGAAGGAGCTGGATCATCACTGCAGGCTCCCTGAGATGGCAAAAAAACGTGAGTCTGTTTGCTTTCTCAATGGGGAGACTTGTGATCTGGGACAAGTTCTCAGCCCTGGTCACTGGCTGCCTGGAAATAGACTCATACTGTTGGGGTAGCATGGTGGGAATAAGACCAGCCTTTAGGACTGCCGGCTGCATGGGAGCAGAGTGAGACTGGTGACTGCTGGCTTTCCCCTACTTCCCTGGTGATCTGTATGACTCAGCAGAGGCAGCCATAATCCCCCTGGGAATATAACTCCATTGGACTGGGAACCACACCTCCATCGCCCACAGCAGCTGCAGCAAGCCCCACCCAAGGAGAGGCTGAGCTCAGACAAGCTTATCGCTGCCCACACCTGGAGGTCTTTCTCTACCCACTCTAGTAGCCAAAAACAAAGGTCATAATCTCTTGGGAGTTTATGACCCTGCCTACTGTCTAAGAATCCTGAATACTTAACCAGGTGTCTCTAAGGTAAGTTTGCATCCTGCCTCTAGGACTGCAGCTGATGCACTCTTGAAAGAGCCATCTCCTGAGTGGAGGCCAACCAACACAAAACCAGCACACTAAACAAAAACACAACCAAGACTCTCACAGAGTCCACTTCACACCCCTGCTACCCCTGTTGGTATCCATGGCTGCAAGAACTGAAGATGGATCACAGCACAGAACTCTTTGCAGACACTCTTCAGTACCAGCCTGGAGTCCAGTAGCCCCATTGGGTGACTAGACGCAGAAGAATAGAAACAATCACCACAGTTCAGCTCTCAGGAAACCTCATTGCTAGAGAAAGGGGGAGAACAACACATCAAGGGAGCACCCCGTGGGACAAAATAATCTGAATAGCAGCCCTTGAATCCCAGATCTTCCCTCTGACATACTCTACGCAAATGAGAAGGAACCAGAAAAATAGTTCTGGTAATATGACAAAATGAGGTTCTTTAACATCCCCAAAAGATCATACCAGCTCACCAGCAACAGATCCAAACCAAGATGAAGTCTCTGAATTGCCAGAAAAAGAATTTGGAAGGTCTATTGTTCAGCTAATCAAGAGACACCAGAGAAAGGAGAAGTCCAACTTAAAGAAAACAAAAACATGATACAGGATATGAAAGGAAAATTCATCAGTGAAATAGAGAACATGAATAAAAATCACAACTTCTGGAAATCAAGGATACACTTAGAGAAATGCAAGATGCACTGGAAAGTCTCAGCAACAGATTTGAAAAAGCAGAAGAATGAACCTCAGAGCTTGAAGACAAAGCTTTCAAATTAACCCAATCTATCAAAGACAAAGAAAAAAGAATTGATAAAAATGAACGAAGCCTCCAAAAAGTTTGGGACTATGTTAAACATCCAAACCTAAGAATAATTGGTGTTCTCACGGAAGAAAACAAATCAGAAAGTTTGGAAAACATATTTGAGGGGGTAATCAAGGAAAACTTCCCCAGTCTAATTGGAGATCTAGACATCCAAATACAAGAAGCTCAAAGAACACCTGGGAAATTCATCACAAATAGATTATTGCCTAAGCACATAGTCATCAGGTTATGCAAAGTCAAGACAAAGGAAAGAATCTTAAGAACTGCGAGGCAAAAGCATCCAGTAACCTATAAAAGAAAACCTACCAGATTAACAGTAGATTTCTCAGCAGAAACGCTAAAAGCTGGAAGGGATTGGGGTCCTATTTTTAGCCTCCTTAAGCAAAACAATTATCAGCCAAGAATTTTGTATCCAGCAAAACAAAGCTTCATAAATGAAGGAAAGATACAGTCTTTTCCAGATAAATGCTGAGAGAATTCACCACTGCCAAACCTACAAGAACTGCTAAAATGACCTGTAAATGTTGAAATGAATTCTTGAAATACATCAAAATAGAATCTCTGAAAGCATACATCTCACAGGACCTGTATACCAATACACAATTAAAAAAAAAAAAAAAAAGGTATTCGGGCAACAAATTGCACAATGAATAGAATAGTTCTTCACATCTCAGTACTAACATTGAATGTAAATGGCCTAAATGCTCCACTTAAAAGACACAGAATGGCAGAATGGATAAGAATTCACCAACTAAGTTTCTGGTATTTCCAAGAGACTCACCTAACACATCAGGGCTCACCTAAACTTAACATAAAGGGGTGGAGAAAGATATTCCATGCAAATGGACACCAAAAGCAAGCTGGAGTAGCTATTCTTACATCAGACAAAACAAACTTTAAAGCAACAACACTTTAAAAAGACAAAGAGGGACATATATATTGATAAAAGGATTAGTCCAACAGGAAAATGTCACAACTCAAAATATATATGCACTTAACATGGGAGCTCCCAAATTTATAAGACAATTACTACCAGACCTAAGAAATGAGACAGATGGCAACACAGTAATAGTGGGGGACTTCAATACTCCACTGACAGCGCTAGACAGATCATTAACACAGAAAGTCAACCAAGAAACAATGGACTTCAACTATATCCTTCAACAAATGGACTTAACAGGTATTTACAGAACATCTACCCAACAACAGCAGAATATACATTCTATTCATCAGTACATGGAACATTCTTCAAGATAGACAATATGATAGACCACAAAACAAGTCTCAGTAAATTTAAGAAATTTGAAATTATATCAAGTACTCTCTCAGAACACAGTGGAATAAAATTGGAAATCAACTCAGAAAAGAACCCTCAAAATCATGGAAATTAAATAACCTGCTCCTGAATGATCATTAAGTCAACAATGATATCAAGATGAAAAATAAAATTTATTGAACTGAATGACAATAGTGACACAACCTATCAAAACCTCTGGGATACAGCAAAAGCAGTGCTAAGAGAAAAGTTCATAACATTAAATAGTTACATCAAAAAGTCTGAAGAACAAATAGACAATCTAAGATCATATTTCATGGAACTGGAGAAACAAGGACAATCCAAACCCAAACCCAGCAAAAGAAAAGAAATAACAAAGATCAGAGCAGAACTAAATGAAATTGAAACAAAAAAAATACAAAAGATAAATGAAACAAAAAGTTGAAAAGATAAGTAAAATTGATAGACAATTAGCAAGATTAACTGAGAGAAGATCCAAATAAGCTCATTTAGAAATGAAATAGGATATATTACAACTCTTACCACAGAAATGCAAAAGATTATTCAAGGCTACTATGAACAATGCACATAAACTAGAAAACCTAGAGGAGATAGATAAATTCCTGGAAATATACAATCCTCCTAGATTAAACGAGGGAGATATAGAATCTCTGAACAAACCAACAACAAGCAGAAAGACTGAAATGGCAATAAAAAATTGTCAACCAAAAAAAGGACAGGATCAGACAGATTCACAATTGAATTCTTTCAGACATTCAAAGAATTGGTACCAGTACTATTGACACTTCCAAAAGATACAGAAATAGATAATCCTCCCTAAATCATTATATGAAGCCAGTATCACCCTAATACCAAAACCAGGGGAGGACATAACAAAAAAGAAAATTGCAGACCAATATCTCTGATGAATGTAAATGCAAAAATCCTCAACGAAATACTTTGTGAACTGAATCCAACAGCATATCAAAAACATAATCCACTATGATCAAGTGGGTTTCATACCAGATATGCAAGGATGGTTTAACATAGGCAAGTCAGTAAATGTGATACACCACATAAACAGAATTTAAAACAAAAATCACATGATCATCTCAATAGTCACAGAAAAGGCATTTGACAAAATCCAGCATCACTTTATGATTAAAACTCTCAGCAAAATCAGCACAGAAGTGACATACTTTAAGGTGATAAAAGCCATCTAAGACAAACCCACAGCCAACATTATACTGAACAGGGAAAAGTTGAAAGGATTGCCACTGAGAACTGGAACAAGACAAGGATGCTCACTTTCACCACTTCTATTCAACATAGTACTGGAAGTCCTAGCCATAGCAAGCAGACAAGAGAAAGAAATAAAGAGCATCTGAAGTCAAACTGTTGCTGTTTGCTGACGATATGATTGTATACCTAGAAAATCCTAAAGACTCATTCAGAAAGCTCCTAGAATTCAATGAATTCGGGCCGGGCGCGGTGGCTCAAGCCTGTAATCCCAGCACTTTGGGAGGCCGAGACGGGCGGATCACGAGGTCAGGAGATCGAGACCATCCTGGCTAACACAGTGAAACCCCGTCTCTACTAAAAATACAAAAACTTAGCCGGGCGAGGTGGCAGGCGCCTGTAGTCCCAGCTACTCGGGAGGCTGAGGCAGGAGAATGGCGTGAACCTGGGAGGCGGAGCTTGCAGTGAGCTGATATCCGGCCACTGCACTCCAGCCTGGGTGACAGAGCGAGACTCCGTCTCAAAAAAAAAAAAAAAAAAAAAAAAGAATTAAATGAATTCAGCAAAGTTTCAGAATACAAAATTAATTAATGTACACAAATCGATAGCTTTGCTATATACCTACATCGACCAAGCTGAGAATCAAATCCAGAACTCAATCCCTTTCACAATAGCTGCAAAAAAAAAAAAAAGAAAAGAAAAGAAAAGAAAAAGAAAAAAACTTAGAAATATACCTAACCAAGGAAGTGAAAGACTTGTACAAGGAAAACTACAAAACACTGCTGAAAGAAATCATAGACAACACAAACAAATGGAAATACATCCCATGCTCATGGATGGGTAGAATCAATATTGTGAAGATGACCATACAACCAAAAGCAATCTACAACTTCAATGCAATTCCCATCAAAATACCACCATCATTCTTCACACAGGTAGAAAAAAATATACTAAAATTCATACGGAACCAAAAAGGAGCCTGCATAGCCAAAGTAAGACTAAGCAAAAAGAACAAATCTGGAGGCATCACATTACCTGACTTTAGACTATACTATAAGACTGTAGTCACCAAGGTAGCATGGTACTGGTATAAAAACAAATACATACACCAATGGAACCCAGAAATAAAGAACTCAGAATAGAGAACCCAGAAATAAAGCCAAATACTTGCAGCCAACTGATCTTTGACAAAGCAAGCAAAAACACAGAGTGAGGAAAAGACACCCTGTTCAACAAATGGTGCTGGGATAGTTGGCCAGCCACATGTAGAAGAATGAAACTGAATCCTCCTCTGTCACCTTATACAAGAATAAACTCAAGATGGATCAAAGACTTAAAATCTAAGACCTGAAACCACAAAAATTCTAGAAGATTACATTGGAAAAACCCTTCTAGACACTGGCTTAGGCAAAGAACCAACCCAAGAACCCAAAAATAAATGCAACAAAAACAAAGATCTATGGGACTTAATTAAACTAAAAAGCCGCTGCACAGCAAAAGAAATAATCAGCAAAGTTAACAGACAACCCACAGAGTGGGAGAAAATCTTCACAATCTATACATCTGACAAAGGACTAATATCCAGAACCTACAAAGAACTCAAACAAATCAGCAAGAAAAAAACAAACAATCTCATCAAAAAGTGGGCTAAGGACATAAATAGACAATTCTCAAAAGAAGATATACAAATGACCAGCAAGCATATGAAAAAGTGTTCAACATCGCTAATGATCAGGGAAATGCAAATCAAAAACGCAATGCGATACCACCTTACTCCTGCAAGAATGGCCATAATCAAAAAATAGAAAAATAATAGATGTTGGCATGGATGCAGTGGGCAGGGAACACTTCTGCGCTGCTGGTGGGAAAGTAAGCTAGTAAAATCACTATGGAAAAAACAGTGTGGAGATTCTTTTTTAATTTTTTTATTATTTTTTTTTTGAGATGGAGTCTTGCTGTCACCCAGGCTGGAGTGCAATGGTGGTATCTTGGCTCACTGCAGTCTCCACCTCCCAGATTCAAGTGATTCTCCTGCCTCAGCCTCCCAAGTAGCTGGGACTACAGGTGTGCTCCACCATGCCCGGCTAATTTTTGTATTTTTTGTAGAGACACGGTTTCACCATGTTGGCCAGGTTGGTTGGTCTCAATCTCCTGACCTTGTGATTCACCCACCTCAGCCTCCCAAAGTGTTGGGATTACAGGCGTGAGCCACTGCTCCTGGGTGGAGAGTATTTAAAGAACTAAAAGTAGAACTACTGTTTGAACCAGCAATCCCACTACTAGGTATCCTTTCAGAAGAAAAGAAAAAAAAGTAATTATAGGAAAAAGATACTTGCACATGTATATTTAGAACAGCACACTTTTTGCAAAAATGTGAAACCTGTCCAAATGCCCATCAGTCAATGAGTGGAATAAGAAAATATGGTATATATATGTACCATGGAACACTACTCAGCCATAAAAATGAAGAAAATAACAGCATTTGCAGCAACCTGGATGGAATTGGAGACTATTATTCTACATGAAGTAACTCAGGAATGGAAAACCAAACATCATATGTTCTCACTCATATGTGGGAGCTAAACTATGAGGGTGCAAAAGCATAAGAATAATACATTGGACTTTGGGGACTTGGGTAAAAGGGTTGGGGGTGACAAGGGATAAAAGACTACACATTAGGTGCAGGGTACACTGCTTGGTGATGGTTGCACCAAAATCTCAGAAATCACCACTAAAGAACTTATTCATGTAACCAAATACCACCTGTTCCCCAAAAACCTATTGAAATAAAAAAAATTAAAAATAGAAAAAGATACAATTAAAAAGATAAAATCATCTTATTCTCCTAAGGCATCACTCCCTCAAGCAGGCTCCAAGCTCAAGACCTCACCCTGTTTATTAAAAAGTGAAACTTAGCAAGTGCTAGAAAAGTGATAGAGACCTACTGGCACCATGTAGATCTTTTCTCTTCAATAAAATCAGAAAAGTGAGGAAAACATTGACAAAGAAATAGCACATCCCTATTCATGGTGTTCACATCCTGGTGCAACTGCAATGATCTCAGACAGATATATGCCACAGTTCAGGGAAAATCACAATAAAGAATCATAGTTCTTTGCACTGTTTCCATTTTATGCATGAAGGTTGAATATCCCATTGCACTAATTATGGAGACTAACTACCTCTATTGCCTGACTGGAGCACAGCCCTAAAAGGTAAGAGAAGCAAATATAATGATGTCCATTCAACAGATGAGAACAGTGAATCTGAACAAAGTTGTCCAATGCCACAAAGGTGGCAGGCAGCAGGATCAAGATTTGAACTCTGATCCCCCTGATCCCGGCTTACACTCTGGCCACAGACCCACAGGACCTTCTACCTTGTCATGATGGTCTTTTACTGGTTAATCATGTCATTGTGAGGCTGATTCTAGATAGGAAATTTCATATTTTCTCCAGATAAAATCAATTTGCTATAGAGGTACACAGTAGAGAGCACATCACTCTAGAAATGGAACACCTCTTACCTGAAAGAAAAGAAAAACAAGTCATTTTCCCTTTATTATCAACATTATGCATTCCCCAAACAATCTGCATTGTAATGTTTCTGTGCATTCATCAGGTACTCGTGTTTTTCCATTAGGTATTAAAGAGAAAGAGTGAGACCAGGAGAGGAATCAGAAAGGAAAGGGTTAAACATTTTATTATTCTTGCTGCATTTGTAGTAAATTGTGTAATAGTTTTCATGTCTTAATTACTTAAATTTTATATTGAGCTATAGTGATATTATCTCTCTTTTTGTCTCCACACAATTGTATTTTATAATAGCTTTTATTAGAACCTACATGAATGGAATTTAAAATGAACACATCATTTCTGTTACTTGTGCAGTATAGAATAGAGAGCACTTCTCTGATATTTGGCATGAAAAGTACTTTCCTTTGTATTTTATGACACATAGCAAGTTATATTAGGTGGGGACATATTTTGAACAGAATGGTAACTAAGGGAGACTACAGAACCTCTTTTTTTTCTGCATTTAGTAACTTCCTAGGTGAAGAAGGGTGTGGGGCATTCGGTGTTATCAAGAAAAACTCCCTTACAAAAGAGTCATCTAATATAGTAAAATGCACATGATTTATACATATATTTTTATCTTAGGTTTTCTTAAATTGGACGTGGTCTATGTATTATAGAGTTGCCAGAAAATTAGGTGTTAGATTACAATATTGCTGTTAATGTAGCAGCTACCTTTATTTTTTTAATCCAATAGTTAATATGTGTTGCAAATCGCATCAACCATGTCCCACTCTGGCTTCTTTTCAAAGGTCGTGATCTTTCCAACATGGAGTTTTCAAAATGAACCAATAACTTGAATTTTGAATTTTTTAAAATGCAGCACAGGCTTCAGGACAGAGCTGGAAATTGTTTTTTTCTTGTCTTTTTTTCATTCATCTCCCCCTGGTTTTTGTAAACTAAGTATAGAGGAAATCTGTAAATCAAAAAGTCTCCTGCATATAGAAGCTCAAATACAAAGGGCAGAAAATTCAACAAAGGATTTGGTGGGTACTTAAGAGTGATGGCAATGGAAATAAATGTGAAGAAATATTATAGATGCATATTTAATATTGTTGTGTTTATTGCTTCATTTGTAAAAGTCAACCAGCTAGAAACTGAATGAATAAACTCCTTACCAGATATAAGTTAGACGCAGTGGTAAGGTGCACCTTAACTCTTACCATTCCCAAGGCAAATTAATTTAGAAAACCACTGCTTCATTATAATGAATGTGGTTCTTCTGGCTGGAAGGAAAAAAAGCAAAAGTAATAGGCATCTCTTCTTCATCTATTCCTGCCTTTCCAGTTACTGCACTCCCCAAAATGCATCTTCTTCCAGGCTCAGCTCAAGTTACCTCCTCTGTGAAGCCCCTTGGACTTCCCTGGAAATAATTACTCTTTTCCTATTTTGGCTCTCAATGTGCTTTGAATCTCAAGCCAGCATGGCTCTAGATCCCTTGTCATTATAGACGGAACCATCCCTCCTCACCAAATGGGAGGCCTTTGCAGGGAGAGACTTCATCTTACCAAGTTTATGTTCACAGCACCTAGTCTACCTTCTCTATCATGCTGGAGGAATGGAACTGGCCCAAGGCAATGTCCCCTACTTGGTATTTAGGAGACTAGGTTTTGCAATCCCACACCAAAACACAATAGTCTCTGTCCTTAAGAAATGACAAATTACCTGCCCCAAAGTCTCTGCCTTTAAGAAATTTGAAATTCCACTGATTAGATAAGACATGAAACAATGAAAGAGGGATGTAAGATGCTAAAGTGCAAATTTAGGGTGTTAGACTAGACTTTTTATGATAATCAGAGGAGAAACTCAAAGTACTGAAGCCAGGATGGGGACGGAGATACCAAGATGAGAAAAGCAACCTCGTATATTACTCCACAGAGCCTGGCCCAGCATGGAACTCTGAAGAAAACTCTACTTTTTTCTTGTACAGAGTCACCATGTTTCCTATAAGACCATATTTTACAAGGAAGGAAAGATGGAAGGAAGGAAGGAAGGAAGGAAGGAAGGAAGGAAGGAAGGAAGGAAGGAAGGAAGGAAGGAAGGAAGGAAGGGAGGGAGGGAGGGAGGGAGGGAAAAGGAAGGAGGGGGAGAAGAAGGGAGAGGGGAGATGGGAGGAGGGAGGGAGGGAAAAAACAAAAGAAGGAAAGGAAGAAAGGATGACAGAGAGAGAGAGGGGAGAAAAAAGTACAAAACATCAGCTTCCTGTCTTCCTTACAAGTATCTTCCTATGATTTTCCAATTGCCAAGTCAAGTTCATTTCCAGATGTGGGTTCTTTTTCATTTGCAATTCAACATCCCTGCTTTACCCGAATCAGCTCTCTTTCCAAATTAGGGCAGCCCCAGGATGGCCAGAGCAGGTCCTCCTTCATCTGTTCTGCACAAAGCCACACTTCCTTTCCCATTCTCCAAAAATAAGTGCTCTGGAAGAGTTCATCTACTCTGAGGTTTGGTTTCCTTTCACTCACACCCCCGTGCCTTCCCTCTCCCCCAACCAGTCCACTTTTATTCCTCTCTTCTTTTTATTAACATGTCCACACTGTTACTAAACATAAAGGGCTTCTTGAGGAACTAATTTCAGCACATTTGTTTGGGTATTATATGGATGTTCAGAGTGGAGATCAAGAGGCACAAAAATAGATTTTGTTGATTTATGAGACCTCGCTGTTTTCAATTCCCCATCAGTATGGGCAGGCACGATGCAGTCAAGAAATGAAGCATCTGCTTCCCCCACGTTTCATTTGTGAACTTTAGCACCAGATGTAAATCATTCATAAAATCCCAAAGTGTTGGAAGGTACTCGTCTCTCGTTTTCATAAACATATACTCCACATACTGTACCTAGTGCTTTCTATCGTTTGTTACAAATGGTAGGAGCAGAATTTTAATGACTACCAGAAATAAATTCTCAGCAGTAGGAAGGAAAAAAGAAAAGGAAACCTAGTTCTGGTAGTTCTGGAAACCCTAACATCCATTCATTACTTACCAGAGTTCTTCTAGAAACAAAAAGGTGTCGCATTAGGTTATCACCATCCTGTATCTCCCCCTAAAAAGAACCTGAAGGAAGATGGGATATATTAGCTCAGTGCTGCTCTTTTAGATTCTTCTTAAGGTTGTCAGATCTGTGTTCATAGAGAATCTCTCAGAGATGGCTAGAAAAGACATTTGCATCTGGTAGGCAGCAGCCCTGTCTACCTTCCTTGGCCACAGCCTTTGTATCACCTTGACACCATTGAGATGTTGACTCACATGAACTGAACATCTGAAGAAAACACAGTTCCTGCTTTCAAGATGTTCAGAGTCTTGCAGGGTTAGAGGACAAACACATATGCCAACAATTACACTATGGGGTGGGACTGTGGACCTCTCGCTTTACCCATCCCCATCTTCTAGAAACAGGAGATAGATTCAGATGGGAGGGTGGGGTCAGTTGAGGAACTCTGCCATCTTCTGGCCAAGAAAAGGGCAGGTGGTCTACACAAGCTTAGACAATCTGGAGTGGAATGACACAAGAAAGAAAATGAACAAAACTTATGCATCCCGACAGTGGTGGTTCCTGTTACCAAGTCCCCTGGAGTTGGCCCAGTGCTCATCCTCTCAAACTCTAACTGTTCAGCCTTCCTTCTGACTTTCAAACTTCCAAATTAACTCTTTTCCGCAAGTCATCCAGAGTTGGGCTCTGTTGTCTGTCACAGAGGGACCTTTACGGGTAGAGGGTTCAAGAAGGGTACAGAGTAAGGAGTGATTCATTTGATTTGGAAAAAGGAAAGGAAGCTATCAGAGAAGGCTTCACGAAGGAGGTGACATTCAAAAGATTAAGAATTGGAGTGCACAAGATAAACTTCAAAATGCTTTTGCAAGATACCAAAGTTGTGAAGCTAAGGGCTCTGGCTCTAATGACTTGGAAGGACATAAATCCTCCAATTAAAATCTACCAAATATCTTCTTTGAGTGAAGAATCATTAAAAATATACATTATTTTCTTAAATCCTTTCACACAACTAGAGAGTTCCAAGTCTTAGGCTTTTTGGACTGTACCAACCATTTTCCTTTTCTCTCTTCAGAAGGAAAGCTCTCTTCGGTTCCTTCCAAAAAAGAGATGCTATAATTCCACAAATCTCTCATATAATAATATAATAATTATGAGGGAGGTGAGGGGAGGCTCCTGGGTAGCTCATGCTTGAAATTCTCTCTTAAAGAGACTAGAATAAATGAGAAGAATAAGTGGAGAATGTGGATAGAATTTGGCATCTCTACAATAACATTGCTTCATCGCTTTGTAGGTCAGCTGGAAAGAGAGGACCCAGGGGATCCTGCATTTAATAGGTCAATTGAAATTTTAATGAGAATATCTATTTTATCTCTCCCAGAATTTATCCAATTCATTCATTTATGCATCCATTTGCTCATTTATCAATCAACTCATTCATTCTTGATTGTACCCTTTAAAGATTCATTAACTTATAGGAGGGCTATGCCATATAATCATAATGAAATGCACACAGAATTTTCTTTCTGAAATTCCAGAGGGGTGGTTATTGTAAGTAGAAACTATGTTGGTCTGGGTGTCCTGAGATCTGGATTCTAGTCCCAGCATTGCAACTTACTATCTATGAGAACAAACCCTGTAGTTTTACGTTGCTCATAATTACACAGGAATAGTCATTGCTGTTCTATCTACATCAAGATTGTCAGAAAGACTGAATGAACCCATGGAACCACAAATCCTTTGTAACCCAAATTCTTGTTCAATGACATGATAGGATTCCTTTGGTTCTAGCCTCCTGCCATTAGGAGACGTATATGCTTAACAAAGTCATTTCCACGGCATTTCCTGCCTCTGGGACATGGGATGGTAGCAGTTAAGTACCCAATTTCAAATATTCTTTCCAGCTCAAAACATTTGTGACTCTCCAAAGTGACATCACTGTATATTTAAAGCGATATGATTGAATACTTCAGTTCTCCTTAAACTGTAAGTCTAGCTTAGAGTGTGTAGAACTCTCAAGCAGGCCTTCCTCCTATGGGAAAGCAGCTTAGTCTCAACTGGGTCATTAAGGCCTAGCCACACCGGTGTTCCCCTTGCCTGGTGCACATCTACACCATCTGGAACTTCTGGTGGGACACGTAGGACAGCCTGTAGACCTACCTGTGCTCCAGGGTCCTCCCACCTTGCTGATGCCATAGCAGAAAAAAGAGATGGTGGCCCTGGTTGAAGGCCCAGGATGCTCAGATGCAGAATTCTTACCCACCCCTAGAAGTGCTTCATTAATGCCCTTGCGCTATGTACTTTACCCTGTAGAACAGAACCCTGGATTTGACTTTCCTGAAGCTCTGATGTCTTGCTCGCCTTTGTCTTATTCTTTAACCTGAGATGGCTAAGACCATTCACATCCATGCTTTGCCTGTATATATTTATTTCTTTCTCTCTCTCTCTCTCTCTCTCTCTCTAAATATCAGAAACAGTAGCTAACCTCTTGAAGTGCTTACTCTGCACCTGCCACTGTATTAAAAGCTTTGCATGCCTTAACTCACCAGACTCTCATGAGAACTTTATGATGAAGGTCCAACTACTTTTACTCTATTTTATGCGTGAGGGAGAAGTGGGTCCCAGAGGAGTGAGATGACCTGCTCAAGACTACCTGGCTAGTTGGTGGTGGAGCTGGAAAGCAGGCCAGGCCTGCCTGATACCAGGGTCTTAATCATGGAGCCTGCTGCCATGTTTGAGATGATTTCTCCCTTGAATTCTTTTCCTCTCTGCTATTTCCATCTCTCTCTTTACACACTCACATGCACAGGGCAGATAAGAAAATAGGAGAGGTACCACCCAACCTGTCTTGCAAACCTGACCAAGTTCTTTTCCCTCTCTTGGGCTTAATTATCAATGTCACGTCTTTAAAACAAGGCTACTGTGTCCCCTTTAGACCTGAACTCTTAGTTCCTTATTCAGTTTTAGAAATTTTCTCCAACATCTTTATTGTAACTTGTATTTCTACTGTCATGATTTCCTCCTTGAAGTGATTTTTCTCTGTTCTCCATATTTATCATGTACTCTCTCATCATTGTTACCTTTTTCTTTGCATCTTCTGTCTGGGAGGATTCTCAGGCTTCTCTTCCACATGACTGATGAAAATTTCTTTAATGTCAATTTTGCTGTTTTTCATCCTAAAATCTGTGTAGATTTTATTATCCTGCGCCCTCTGTGTTTCCTTCCATTGTTTTCTTATTTAAGCTTTCTATTTGTGCCTCTCTGTCATCATGTCAGGCTGCTTTGGGTTTTTTCTTGAGATTTTTTGCTCTTTTTCCAGAGACCTTGTCTTCATTATGCCATTAAGGATTTTAAACACTTAAAAAATTTTAGAAAACAAGAAAGAAAGTTATTCTGGATGCCTTAAGGTGTGAAAGAGAAGCATCTATTCTGTCAGATGCAGAGTCTCTGGTAGAGATGTATGTGTGTATGTGTGTATGTGTGTGCATGTGTGTGCTATACATGTATCTGTGTACTATGCATGTGTAGGTGTGTACTGCATGTGTGTATATGTGTGTCTGTGTGTATTTATGTGTACTATATGTGTGTGTACTGCATGTATGCATGTGTGTGTATTCATGTGTATCATATACATGTATGTGGATTTACATGTATTTGTGCATATGTATGTGTACATGTGGATACTGTGTGTGTATTGCATGTGTGTACACTGTGTGTGTACATACAGTGTGTGTACTGTGTATTTGTTCGTACATGTACATGTGTACATGTGAGTAGCATGTGTGTACTGCATGTGTGTACATACAGTGTGTGTATTTGTGCATATGTGTGTATTTGTATATGTGGGTACTGTGTGTATATTGCATGTGTGTATGAGCGTTCTGTGTATCAATGTGTATGTGTGCATGTGTACATATGGGTACTGTATGTACTGCATGTGTGTATGTGTGTGTACTGTGTGTGTATGTGCCTATGCATACATGTGAGTACTATGTGTGTGTGTGTACTGTGTGTATGTGTGTGTACTGTGTGTGTGCATATGTGTGCATGTGTACATGTGAGTACTGCATGTGTGTATGCACAGAGTGGGTACTGTGTGTGTATTTGTGCATATATGTGTATGTGTACATGTGGGTACTGTGTGTGTACTGAATGTGTGTGTGTACTGTGTGTGTTTGTGTGGATGTGCACATGTGTACACATGGGTACTGTGTGTGTGTGCTGTGTGTGTATATGTGCATATGCATACAGGTGGGTACTCTGTGTGTGTACTGCGTGTGTGTGTGTACAGTGTGTGTATTTGTGCATATGTGTGTATGTGTACATGTGGGTACTGTGTGTACTGCATGTGTGTGTGTGTGTACTGTGTGTGTATTTGTGTGTATGTGTGCATGTGTACATGTGGGTACTGTGTGTGTGTACTGCATGTGTGTATGCACAGTGTGTGTACTGTGTGTATATTTGTGCATATATGTGCACGTGTACATGTGGCGTGTTTGTGTGTGTGTGTGTGTGTGTGTGTGTGTGTGTGTTGCAGAATGGGAGAAAAGAACCTTAATGATGTTCCACAGAAGAGGACACCCCCGGCTTCCATGTCCTGTCTAGGGGAGCCAGGTTCCGAGAAGGCTGCCTTCGCCTTCCTCACCACCCACTCCTGTCGCACCAACTTTCCGGGATGATCCCGCTCTCCGACGACTGGCTCTGCGGGAGGAAGGGTGCGGAAGCTCAGCAGCGGGCGACTTCACAGGAAGCTTGCCAGGCTGCCACGGAAGCCACAGAGCGGGAGCTTGGATGTCAGGGTTTGGGAACTAAAAATACGAAGTGAATCTGCAGTGGGCAGATGCAGAGGCTGTTGCTCCCGTGGACGGTGTGCTGTCCCCCACCAGAACCTGCCAGAGGAAAGGGGGTGCCCTGTGCCCATCATCCACGGAGGCGCCGAGACCGTGTGGGACACGCTTTTCCATGCTGGAGTCTTCACGGTGCTTCTTTCAGGAGTTGGAGGAAAAAAGGATGCGGATTGTCCCTTGAAACTTCACTGAGTGTCCTGTCCACTCAGTCAAGGTGACCCAAGCCCCCCCACATTGGAGGGTCCACGCGTGGTCCCAGGAAGGGCCTTTGCCGCCCGGCTCCAGGGATGACTCAGGGAGCACTTTTCCCGTTTTAGCTGCTGCCGTGTGTCATCTGATGTGACTAACGTTTCTCCTTGTGATGAGTCACCCAGCCAAGCACAGGAAGACGTGCCTTCAGAAATGCAGGGTTTGAAAGAAGATCCTCTAGGCGGCACGGGCAGGGTGGGGGGCGCTCTTCAGCCGCACTTCATTCCTTTTTCAAGGCCCCTCAACCAATCAATACCTCGGAGGTATTGGAGGATGGGCTAGTGGTTCCTGTGACCATGGCCCCCAGGCTATTTTCGGGAAGCTGGCAGGGGGAACACAGCAGAGTGTGTTCATGAAGGGAGCCTGATCTTATGTGTGGGTCCTTCTTCTTAATATTTATAACTTGCAAAGATGTTGATTTCACAAGTAGACCTCAGATTCAGCAAACCCAAACTACTACAGTGGGAAAGACATTGGCTTTTTGTAGATTTCAGAATGTTCAAGATTGAGGCCTTGGGAATCGGTTCATTCAAACTCTTGCTTTCTAGATGATGAAACCCTGATTCTCAAAACTGCTTAAGGTATCCCACCTCTGAGCTTCCACTGCAGTCCTTATCAGTGCACTAATTCCGTCCTACTGTCAATGAGGTAGTGTATTATTTCGTTCTCACACTGCTATGAAGGACTGCCTGAGACTGGGTAATTTATAAAGGAAAGAGGTTTAAATGACTCACAGTTCTGCATGGCTGGGGAGGCCTCAGGAGACTTACAATGGTCATGGAAGGGGAAGCAAACACGTCCTTCTCCACATGATGGCAGGAAGAAGTGCCGAGCAAAAGCGGGGAAAGCCCCTTATAGAACCATCAGATCTTGTGAGAAGTCACTCACTGTCATGAGAACAGTAGCATGGGGTGACCGCTCCCATGATTCAATTACCTCCCACCAGGTCCCTCCCATGACACGTGGGGATTATGGAAACTACAATTTAAGATGACATTTGGGTTGAGACACAGGCAAACCATATCAGGTAGGCAGAATAATGCCCCTCCAAAGATGTCCACATCCCAATCCCTCAAACCTGTGACTATGTTACCTTAGATGGCAAAGGGAACTTTGCAGATGTGGTTAAGTTAAGGATCTTGAGATGGGAACATGATTCCAGATTATCTGGATGGCTTGATGTAATTAAAATGGTCCTTATCAGGGGAGGCAGGGGTGTCAGACTGAAGGAACAAGAGGTGATAAAATAAACAGAGGTCACAGCGATGAGGGGCCATGAGCCAAGGAATATGGGCAGCTTCTAGAAGCTGGAAAAGACAAATAAGTGGATTCTCTCCTAGAACCTCTGGAGAGGAACACAGCCCCATTCTGGATTTCTGACCTGCAGAACAGTGAGATAAATTCACGTTATTTCAAGCCACTAGAAGGTGATGGTTTGTTATAACAGCAACAGGAAACTCATACAATCCACTTCTCTGAATTTCAGTTTCTTCCATGAGCCTGAGAGCAAAGTTGAACGCAAGAAGTGTGCTGCATTTGAATCTGTGACAGCAGGTCTTGCAGGTTTGGCTCATAGGAGATGTTCAGTTAACATGCATGAGCCCACATTACCCTTAAAGGGAAGATAGCTGTCCCTGCAGCCACATCCTGCTTCCTTCATCACAATTGTGTAGAATTGACCCTTAGCTTTTGGGAAAGGAGTCAGAGAACAGAGATTACACTCAACCCAGTCCTACCTCTGTGTCATAATTTTGGCTGCAAATCATTGAATACTTCCCAATATGCCAGGAACTGAGCAAAGTTATTTCTCTGACTTAATTTAATCCTCACAAAACCAACCACTATGTATGGTAGGTTTACTATGATTCCTGTTTTTCAGTATGAGAATGAGGCTTGGAGAGAAAAAGAGTAAGTAAAATGAAATAAAACCCTGCTGTTCCACCTGACTCTGAAGTCCTTGCTTCTAACCCCTGTGCTGTGCTCATCCTCTTTGAACTTCTGTTCCTAACCTGGTAATACAGAGATTAACACCCATCTGAAAGAGTGTGAGAGAACACATTTATTCATTCATTAGTTCAGGAAATTCTACTGGGTATCAGCCTGATTCAAGACACCTTGCTAGGCACTGGGGAATATAGTGGCAAGCAAAGTGAGTCCCTGTCCTGAGAAAGTGAGAAGAGAGACATCCTATGCAAGTAACAAGTGTATCATATAAAATAGCATCAGCTAAAGGCTATGAAGAACATTTTTAATTAAATAAGATAATGTTAGAGAAGTTAACATTGTGCCCAGCACATAGTAGGTGCTTGAAAAAATGTTTGCTGAGTTTCTGAATGGGCATAAGGGATACTGAATAGATTCCCTCACTCTGAAACATCTACTGTCCCCTGGTGCCAGGCCAGGTGGGCTGGGGATGGACATCCAATGGGACCCTTGTCCTTAGAAGCAGAGACTGAGCCAGAATGTTTGGTGTGATGGCAATACTGCACCAATGGCAATTAACTTATGCCTAACCCCACAAAGCCAGAGACAACACCGCTAATAACACTGCTTTCCTCTTCCCAGGGCTCTTCTCCCTGATTCAGCCTCTCATCCTCCAGTCTGTCTTGGCAGTGATTTTTCATCCCCAAACCAAGCCAAATCTTTTTTTTTTTTTTCATTATTCAAGGAAAAGCTACTGATATGGTTTGGCTGTGTTCCCACCCAAATCTCACCTTGAATTGAAATCCCCATGATCCCCACAAGTTGTGGGAGGGGCCCGGTGGGAGGTAATTGGATCATGAGGGTGGTTCCCCCATGCTGTTCTCATGACAGCGAGTGAGTTCCATGAGATCTGATGGTTTTATGTGTCTGGCATTTCCCCTGCTTGCCCTCACTCCGTCCTGTTGCCCTGTGAGGAAGGTACCTGCTTCTCCTTTACTTTCCGTCACGATTGTAAGTTTCCTGAGGCCTCCCCAGCAATGCAGAACTGTGAGTCAATTAAACCTCTTTCCTTTATAAATTACCCAGTCTTGGATATTTCCTTATACCAGTGTGAGAACAGACTAATACAACCATAAATTCACATGTCTACACAACCAGGCACTGTGAAGGAGGTCAGATGTAGAGAGCCTCAGAGAGGTGAGAACAGTGGCAAACTTATTTTTTTCCCCAAGAGAAGTCAGTAGATTTTTTTTTCCTACGTGTTCAGCCTTTTTAAATGTTGGCAATTTGAAGCATCAGCCACAACAATTTGCCCCACGCAGGGTAATACTTGGGGGCCCAAAGTGCCTCCCTGTACTTGCCCCAGGAGCACCCAACATGCGGTAGATGATAGTGATGATGGGAGTAACAACAGTAATAATCACTGCAGTGATACAGAGCGTATATACCTGCTGGCAGGGTTTTAAGCACGCCACAGTCTGTGAGTTGCAGGTGTGCCCTCTCATGGTTATAATTATCCCCATTTTCAAGATGAGGAGACAGAGCTTCAGAGGGTTCAGTCAGCTTCCTTAAAGCTTCACAGACAGGAGCAGCTGGTCTGGATTTGAATCCTGGTGGTTGGCTCCCTCACTCAAGTCTCTAAACTGGGCACCCCCCTGCCTCTCAGAGAGAGGCTAAGTAGAGGTGCACTGATGGCTGCGTGAAGGCTGAGAGCGCCAACTCCACTTGACACAGATGCTCAGGCCAGCCCTGACTGCTGGGTCAAGGTCAAGGATCTCCAGGGGCTGAAAGTCTCTGGTCCCTGACGTGTGCGACCCCCAGTCTACTTATCAGGCATGCCGGGGACTGTTCAAGCTCCTATCAACTTTGCTTAATGCCTCACCCATTAGTTTTATTCAGAGCCCTTTATGTGTTTGAAAATATTCCTCTTCATTATTCATATTGTGCCACAAGAATGATATATTTGAAGAAATCATCATGAATAAAGTGGCCAATTTAGCAGTGAGATTTACTAGGAAAATACGCAGTAAAAAATAGTCAGCCACCACAGTTTCTGGGAGAGAAAAAAAAAAGCTGTTTGGGCCTTCGTAGTTATGGAACAATGCTCATAGCTGCGGGATCCTATTCAATAATGTTTCCTATAGCAATTCTCAGACAAAGAAAGAAAAAATTATTTTTAATAATGATAAAAGGGGAAAGAAAGAGGCTTCAATTCTAATCAAACCTCTCGTTACAGAAGAAAGAAATTATCCTCTTTCCCTCTATCGTTCTAAAATAGATTGGGGGAGGGTAAACATGTGTGTACATTAAAAATAGAATTGCTAATAATCTTGCAAGTAAGTGTGCTGGGTTTGGGAGGCCAGATGGCAGGGCAGTAAGAGCTAGAGTCAGAAGCTCATCTCGACTCAACTCTCATTAGCTCTGCAGTCCAGGAGAAAGGTAGGTAGTTGGCATGACTGAGCCTCCACCTCATCATCCTTAAAATGGGGTTATTTTTGTACCTAGCAGAGATGATCAGTGTCTTTCAAAATTCATGTTCTCCCTTTCTTTGAGTTGCATTGGCACTGGGAAGGTGCTGGTAAACCAGCTCACTGAAAACAAACAAAACAAAAGCCTTGATGTGTAGCCTTTGCTAAATGCTATGGTGTAAATACTCTCACCATGGCTGGCGTTTAGCTTCCCGCTGGACAGAAATGCACAGAGTCAGCTCTTGATCCCTGGCAGGAGGCAGTGCCTATGCAGCACTAAAGGAGCTGCCCAACCCCAGTCCACATTTCCCAGCGTCCATCTGCCCAGGTTTTAAGGTGTGGTCATTGATTTTCCTCACCGATCTTTGTTGCTTCCAGTGCAAGCTTTTACAAAATGCAGTTGCCTCTTCCCTGCCCACTCTCACCTTTCTGATGGAGCCACACAAACGGAGAAGCCTGAGTCCCTGAATCACTGTATGGAGGCAGCTGTCCCTGGGCACAGATACTCACATGAAACTGTTAGGTAATTTGAAATATCCTTTTGGGGTCTTTTCTAGCATTACTCTAATGAATGAACCAGCATATGTGATGTTAATAAGAGTGCTTATCTCATAGGATTCTTTGAAAAGCACTTAGCTCAGTGCCAGGCACCCAGGGACACTAAATGTCCTCCCTATTACAGAAGCACGACAGAAATAGAATAATTAGACTTCTACATTATTAGGTAGGAGAAACCTTCTACTTTCCTCAAATACAGATAGACTCCTGTTAGGGGATGTCTATTTATTCATGAAGCGCACTTATTGAACATCTACTATTTGTAAACGTAGAGAAGTCACCTTTTCTTTCGATGAGGCACCTGAACTCCAGTGGGGAGAGAAACCATGTATGTCAGTGGCTATCTGTCTATGAGGCAGAACGGGATGAGTGCCCGGTAAAATCTATAGTGAGCACTGAGTAGCTTCCAGGCACAGGGTAAGCACGGGCACCTTACATAAATACTTACCCTAAGGGCAGATTTATTATTATCCCCATTTTACAGATAAAGAAACTGAGTCTCAGAAAAGTCGGAACTGGGATTTGAACCAGGGCAGCCTGACTCCAGATCCCACACTCCTACGCAGTGCATGGAACCACTCCTTGTAATAGTTCAAGGAAAGTGCAGGGGTTACCAACAGACAGGGGCTTTTGAGAAGGGCCCTGAAGGAGAGGTGAGCCAGGTTATGCGAAGCCAAGGGCAGAGTTAGTCCAGGCCACAGGAATTTGGAAAGAAAGTGGGTTCCTGAGTATAGCAGGCCCCACATGCCTGGTTAAAGAGTTTGGGCTTATCTCCAAAAATCAAAAAACTTGAAAATAAATTCAAAACCAGACAGGGCTTGGATTATTCGGCTTCTTCCCTGCAAACGACTACCTGGCTTTAACTCCAAGTCAGAGCTATTTCGCTGATTAGCTCAGACTCCATACACTAGCAGTTTCTCTCCAGGACTCAGATTTATTTAAGTTCACCATTAAAATGCAAGCTGGAATCTACTCTAACATCTCCATAGCAATGAATGTCCTAAAAACCAGCGCCAACTTTAATGATTAAATTATCTTTATTTTATTTTCGATTCTTATATCTCCACATTTCCCCACACTTTATTACACTTTCACTAATTCAATTGTACTTTGCCAAACCCCAGAGAGGAGACGTGCTCCCCAAAGAGATCTATTCCAGCTGTGAAATATACATAGTATGGACATCTCTTCAAACACTATCATTTTCACAATGGTTATGGGGCCTCCTATCGCTGTAGTTTTAAGTCACAATTTATAATCCTGAATTAGAAAGAAAAACCTCTTCAACCCAAGGCAGTTCTATGTTAAGGATCTTATTGCAAGGATTGGTAGAGGGCATCATTATAAGGGAAAGTGGTTTTTTTTGTTTTTTTTTTTTTTAATGTTCTTCAAGACATTTAACAGGAATTAGTGCTATTTTGATTGTGGTCATTGAAGGGGGAACAACTTTAGGGCATACAAATCATGGAGTGAGCCTAACGTTATCATTAACATAAAGAGTAGATTATAAAAGATAAAAGACACCAATGAGCCTGTATCAAGTATCAGTTAGCAATGACTTTTCCATTCCTCAGACAGTTTTCACCCATTCCCAACCTAGGTCAGGTCAGAAGCCTGCCTGCCATGGTGGAATCACAAGGAGGAGGCCACCCAGAGGAAGTTCAGAAACACGTGGAAAGTTTTTTTAAAATTGGTTTATTCACCTGCTCAAAACTTTCAGGTTGACCTGACCAGGCCATGTCCCATTCACTCCTTCTGCGAGCAGGGTAGATATTACCTCCTCCAGGAAGTCTTCCATGCACCCTAGCACAGGGACAAGCCTGTCTGCTCAGTGTTCCCAGCATTTATCCCTGCAGTGCACCCTGGCTGGGATGATTCTGGAGTACGTACTTCCTATGGTTGGTGGTAGCCATCTCCTGAACTGTCCAGCTTTCCTCTTCACCTCTGACCAGGGCCTCATCAGGGGTAAGTCTGACACCCAGCTCAGTAAACACTGTGCAGGTGAGGCTGGCTTCTGAGGTCTGTGGCTCCTGAGGGTCCTGGGTCCATCCAAGCTCTGGGGGAAAGGCCAGGTTGGGGAGGGGTGTTGGAAACCCTCCAGTCTCTCTTGCTGCTCAAATCCCCATTGCTAATTCTGTGTCCCTCTTCCCCCCAGGAGGCTTCATAGGAGTCCGCTGCCTTTCCCATTCATTGAGGCCCCGCTTCCCCAGAGACAGCATTTGCCAGGCTGAGGGGTGATCCTTTGTCAGCAGCACATTGAGTTGGATCTGGGTAGTGAGGCACTCACCACCACCTTGCCCCCAGGTGGGTAGGGAGAACTCAGAAGGAAGGAAGGCATCCATACAGAGGCAAGAGCAGCTCCTTCCCCTTCAAAAAGGCCTCTCCTCCCAGGCCTGGGGGTGGGTGGAGGCTGTGTTTTGTTACCGGAAGGAAAGGGGTAAGGACCTAGTCCTAAAATAAACAAAATTCCCTGGGAGAGAGAATCACACTTCACATAATCCAGTTCTCTCATTCAATTATTCATTCCACAATCATTTGCTAAAATTGTACTAAGTGTCCTCAGGAAAAGACAAGAGAATCTGGTGTAAACATAATGGATACCCCATCCTAACAAGTCAAGGGAAAGACAAATGATTAAAAACAGAGCTAACATTTGCACAGAGCTTGTTATATGCCAGGTAATGTACTAAACACTAAATGTGTTTACTTTGCATCCTCTTGTGCAGGGGATACTTTTGTTATCCCATTTTGCAGATGAAGAAACTAAGGTTCAGACATTCAGTACTTTACCCAAGTCATGTGACTACTAAGTGGCGGTACTGAGCTTCAAGTCTGCGAAGCCTGAACTCTTTTTTTTTTTTTTGAGACGGAGTCTCGCTCTGTCGCCCAGGCTGGAGTGCAGTGGCGCGATCTCGGCTCACTGCAAGCTCCGCCTCCCGGGTTCACGCCATTCTCCTGCCTCAGCCTCCCGAGTAGCTGGGACTACAGGCGCCCACAACCGCGCCCGGCTAATTTTTTGTATTTTTAGTAGAGACGGGGTTTCACCGTGGTCTCGATCTCCTGACCTTGTGATCCGCCCGCCTCGGCCTCCCAAAGTGCTGGGATTACAGGCGTGAGCCACCGCGCCCGGCCGAAGCCTGAACTCTTAACTTCTCCTCCAAGTAAAACCTGTTGCTCACCACAGTACAATGGGCTCATTGCGCCAGTGAAGTTTATGCAACTATTGATTCCACGGGTATACTAAAAGAGAATAATAAAGAGTAAATTATCATACGTGGGTGTGGGGAGATCAAGAATGATTCCTCAGAAAAAGAGGTCATTTCATTGGAGCTGTAAAGGATGAGGAGCAGTCGGCCTGGACAAGAAGTGGAGGAAAGGCATTTCATGTTTGGAACAGAGGAATTTTATATGACTGATGTGTGGGGGATGGAAGGAGCAGGGGAAATGGTGGAAGAGAAGAGGCTTAAGAACTAATTTGTGGTTAGACTGAGAAATCCCTTGTATAAAATGGTAAGAAACCAATTATTCTACCACACTCAATAGGAAATGGTGGCAATCAGTGCTTGCATTTTTACCTCAATCCCTCTCCTTTGCCATCGACCTCTCATGTAACTCTTAGCACTAAACAAAGAGCTCAGGAAAGCTGCGGTTATTTGGCAGGTCCATTTAGCAAACGTTCACCATGTGGGGGCAGAGAGGGCAGCAAAATGGTTTCAGATAGAAAGCCTCAATCTGCTCATTGGTGATAATCAGGAAACTCCGGAAGCTCAGATAATCTGTAACCTAGATCATGAATCCTGAAATAACACAAAGTGTTATTCCTCTGTGATGTTATTTTTAAAATGTACTCATCAGATGTATTTATATTCTGCATCTTTCAATTAAAAAAAAAGAATTTAAGGCAACTGAAAGAGCCAATGTAAAATATGATTAATAAAATGGGACTAGAAATAAGAAAACACAAAAGGGTCAGCACAGTTGCTGTGACTGAGTTTAGAACCAGGATCTGAGCTTCCTAGTGGCCAAAGCAATGAGGGAAATTCAGTGTTATCTAACTTGGATTGTCTGAAAGCAACAAACCACAACAGCTCCCCAGGGGAGACAGGCTTTCCTAGTTCTAAAGTCTGAATGGAATATCTCAAGTTCAATGTTTCACAGGAAACACAGAAATAGCTTCATATGGCTTTAGGAACCTTAAATAAAAGTTAAGAGACATGACATTTAAAGCAGTGTGTGGGAGGAAAGGGATGTGTCCACATATGGGAATTTCCTGGGATCCCAGCGTTTATTCTGCATTCATTCATTCATTTTTTTTATCCCTCCACTAACAGCTACTAATGACTCTTAAATGTTGGATTGTCTTCTAGGACCTAAAGTCAGGGAAACAGACACAGGAGGAAGAAGAAACTGAGAGGCGAATCATGGGCCAATGCTTGAGAAAAGCATTAACTGATGCCAGGCAGAAGCGAGTTTAAAGTCACCAAGGTGTGCAAGGGCTTAGCACACTCTGGGGATGGGGTTAGGATGAAAGTGGGCCCATTCTAATGTCCAGCTGTAGCAGCGGGCATCAGCAGACATTTGGTTTTTCTTACATAAAAATCTCTTCCGGACAGGTCTGGAAGGCTGGACTGCAGCCCTGGGAATGATCCCAGCCTGTTGTGGGACTTGGGTGAGCCTTTTAACCTCTCTGTGCTGACTTTCCTGCACTTACGTAAAAAAAAAAAAAAAAAAAAAAGAGAGACTCCAACCTTGGGATGCCCATCTCTGTCTTGTCCAGCAGAAAATTCTGACTCCATGTATGTGCCTTTGAGTCAAAGATAGGATTATTTGTGTCAATAATAAGTAAATAAATCTCTGATGTTTAAAAGGGACAAAGGTGTTGATCACAGAGGGCTTGGGAATCTATCAAGTCCTGCCCTTCTCTTCAAACCTCACAACCGTCTTTGTGGGGTATTTTCCTTCCCATATTAGATGTAAACACCCAGCAACTAAATCCTTAGAGAAAAATAGTTCAAGAACCAAAATATAAATTTTACATGATTACGGGGTGACTTAATATTGAATCTAACCCACATATAATTACATTGTTCAACACTGGGGTTATTTTCCCTGCTGCTATTATAACCATCTATCTTCCTAACAGGATAATTTGATCAGTTACCAGTTAGCATTTTTTCGGTTGTACATTTAGGGACTAAGTGACCTGAAGTGCAATCAGAGGAACACAACCGAGTTCCCTTGCTCTCGACTAACCAAGGGCTCTTCACCAGCCCAGCAAAGTTCCACTTTGGTTTTACAGTCGTGAAAGCATCGGTGCATTTCCAGACAGGGGAGCCACAAGTTTCAGCAAAATGGGGAAAATGCGATTGTGAGGATGAGATTGGACGATGTGCATGAAGCTCATGGCACACAGTAGGCATTCAATAAATGATGCTCCCTCCTTATCCTTGTTATGATTATTCTTCAGTGTCTCAGATGTGTCCTCTGGTGTCACTTCCTTGTGTTTTAATTTTTTTTTTTTTTTTTTTTTGAGATGGAGTCTCGCTCTGTCACCCAGGCTGGAGTGCAGTGACACAATCTCGGCTCACTGCAAGCTCCGCCTCCTGGGTTCACGCCATTCTCCTGCCTCAGCCTCCCAAGTAACTGGGACTACAGGCGCCCACCACCATGCCCGGCTAATTTTTTTGTATTTTTAGTAGAGACAGGGTTTCACTGTGTTAGCCAGGATGGTCTCGATCTCCTGACTTCGTGATCCACCCGCCTCGGCCTCCCAAAGTGCTGGGATTACAGGCGTGAGCCACCATGCCCGGCCTTTTTTTTTTTTTTTTTTTTTTAATGAAGATGAGAGACCTTCAAGGTCACACAGCCCCTGAGGAACTAAAGCCATACAAAAACAAAAGCCTCCAGTACCATTGCCCAGGCCTCTTCCAATCTGCCCTGCAGCTCCTGTTTGGGACACAGCCTGACGCTTTGCAGACTGACAGCGGAAGATGCTGACTTATTGGGTGTTCCTGCTGTCTACGATGGGCTCTGTGTGGCATCCAGGTCCGTGTCTCTGAGGCCTCGGTGTTCTTGACACTTGGAAGAGGTAACAAATGGGAAACTGCAATCCTGAAGATTACAGGATCCATCATAGTGTTCTGCAGACCCCAGCTGTGCTGTAGCCTCTACCACACAGTTAGCACGTGACTGTTCTCGGGGCGTCCTGCATATTGGTTGCATCTTCCTTACCAGGCTCTGCGGGGGAGACAAGGAGGTCACTGTTCCTGGCAGAGCAGGACACTGGGGGTGACCCTAACATTAGCTCATTCGGGGATCCAGCAGTCACAGAAGATGGCTAGAAAATGGGTCAATAGCCAACAGGCTCAAAATAAAATATACAAGATGGACATTAGAAGGAGCAGGGAACCCAGGGATGGCAAGATGGGAAGCGCACAGGCAGCAGGACCTGCAATATACAACGGCAAGTGTAAGTGGCCCTGGCTGGGCACTTGTCTCTGTCCTACAAAGCCAAGGCAAGTCTGTGAAGAACTGAGGTTCCAGGAAGGTTATGAGGACCAAAGGAAATGTCTTGGACAGTTTGGTAGGTAATGGGTTTTGTAATAGAGATGAATGTGGAGATATCAGAACTGAGGACAATAGTTGAATCCACATGGGATGCATTGGGAGGCAAGACTAAGGCCTGGGCTGGGGCTGCTCAAACCTTCTCTGCACTGAGAGAGGGTCTGTGCCCCGGGATGCAGGGAGAACCAGGAGGGAGGTGCTCAGAGACAGATAGAGCATCCTCGCACAATGCTGGTCACAAAGAGGTCCTCGGATGGATTCAGTGATCAACTGGCTGTTCAACCAATCAATGGACGTATTTATCTGAGTTCTCATTAAAGTTAGTGGAAACCTACTTTGCCTGCTTTTTGCAACAAAAGGAGTGGAGGCAGGCTATTGGAAGAAGGCAAGGGGTGGACAGATTTGATGGGAGGCTGAGGACCAGGCTTGCACAGGAGCAGAGGCAGCATTGGCAACCTGGCATGGCCCACTCCAACTGCCACCAAGGTCACAAAGCTGGCCTCTGGGAGTTCGTGTCCCATGGGCTGAGCCAAGGTCATGAGCCTGTCCCCTTGCTGTACCACCAAGCTGGTGGGAGAAGGACCTGGGCTCCTTGGTGTGGGAGGACAGGTGGCAGAGGGAAGGAGTCACCCAGGACTGGTCTCCTCCTGGATCCATGCAGAAGCCAGAATTTTTCCTAAAGGAAGAGAAGGGTGAGATGATGCCAAGTGGCTAAAAAATAAAGAATAGTCCTCTACTCTGCCCCCTCTGACACTCCTATGGCCCTTTTGATTTTGTGTACTTGGTGTCTACCCTAAATAAATAAGGCCTCATAGGAAAAAGACATGGGAGCACCATTGAGAATGTCTAGAATCTCATCCATAAGTTAACCCTGCAGTCTTTAGCAGTTGAACTTGACTGCCCCAGAAATCTGTACAAGACCGCTGCTTCTACACGCATTCAACTTTATGGCTCTGGCCTTGTAAGTGTGGGACCAGTGTCCCTTTTCCTTGCTTCTGCAATGAGATTTTTCCCTTTACTCAGTAATGTTTAAAGTATGTATATAATATTGCATAAAAGCCATTCTATATGTACAATTTGGAGTCTGAAACCTTTTGTGGACTATTACGTCAAAAATGTTTTACTGAGTCACTGAAACTGTCTTTAACACAGTCATTCATTCATTGATTCTTCCATTGGCATGCTCATTAGCCAGGTTAGTGGTCAGTCATTTGGCAAACACACTCTGAGCACCTGCTCTGGACCAGCCTCTGCTAGTTGCTGGGACACGGTGAAGGACAAGGGAGGATCCTCTGCTCTGGAGAAGCTGAAAGTCTAGGAAAAGATGGAGACATGCCAATTGTGAAATGGTAACACAGGGTGGCAGAAGCTCTGATGGGAAGTTCTAAGGTGCCCTGAAGGTGCACAAGAGGGTTTCTAACCCTTGGGCTTTCTGCAGGAAGGTAGGTTGAGGTGGGTTAGGATGAGAAAAGCCTTCCTAGAGGAAAGGGCATCTCAGCTGAGACCTAAAAACCAATGAGAGCTTGCCAGGTGAGTCATTTCTAATGACAGCAACGTCATCTCCTGGCGAGGGTTTGCAAGCAGAGGAGTGATGCGAGCACCATGGCCTTTTATAAAGATGATTCTGCTGCCAGTGGTGTCTGCTATAAGCAGGGGAGTCATCACAGTGGCCTTGTATACAAATGGAAATTAACTGGCCTGAGTGAGACTAAAAGCACATTTGATTAAAGCCAGTAAGGCTCCAGAATTCCTACATGGGAGGGGCTGGGGTGCCTGTCTACTTTGAAGAGAGGCCCAGGGATCTGGTTTTAAATCTGAAGTGCTGTAATCATCTCACAGTGTACTCTTACATCTTTTTCTGGGGTGACCTGGGAGCTACAGTATTGAAAGAGTTGGAAGAGGTAAAAAAAAAAAAAAAAAAAAAAAGCCCCCAAGTCATGCCTTCCAATTAAAATAGATTCTTCCATCATCATTAAAAAAAATTAAATAAATGAATACGGCCAGGCATGGTGGCTCACGCCTATAATCTCAGCACTTTGGGAGCCCGAGGGGGCGCATCACGAGGTCAAGAGATCGAGACTATACTGGCCAACATGGTGAAACCCCGTCTCTACTAAAAATACAAAAATTAGCTGGGCGTGGTGGTGGGCGCCTGTAGTCCCAGCTACTCGGGAGGCTGAGGCAGGAGAATCACTTGAACCCAGGAGGTGGAGGTTGCAGTGAACCAAGACCATGCCACTGCACTCCAGCCTGGCAACAGAGCAAGACTCCATCTCAATAATAATAATAATAAATAAAAATAAAAAATAAATGAATACAAGGGGTGAGTTAGCTCCTTTGCACCAGAACAGAGAACAGTTAGGACACGGCCAGTGAAGCAGAGCATGCCCTTCTGATAGGGCTACCAGGTCATACTCAGGAGGCCCAGCTAAATGTAAATTTCAGATACACACAAATAATCTTTTTAAGTATGTCCCAAATGTCACATTATTTGTTGTCGATCTGAAATTCGAATTTAACTGGGAGTCCTATAGCTTCCTTTGCTAAATCTGGCCACCCTACCTTCTGAGCCGTCTCCAGATGGAACATTTCTGCTCCCCAGGATGCCACTCTGCAACTAGAAGGCATGGCTTTCTGTCCATGGGGCGTCTCTCCTTCTCCAGCTCAGCCAGATCCAGCTATGGACATTTTCTGGCTAAGGCACTCCAGGGGAGTTATGCATGGAACTGCGCTTCCACGCAGCTCGAGTCCTTCTGGGGGCTTCATTTCTCCTTCACGGCACTGGAAAGCTGGGCGAGGGGACCTCCCATTGCTTTTGAGACTGTTTGGTTGACAGAGCCAAGAAGAAAAGAAACGGAAATAATCTGCAAAAGGAATTTCAGAAGAAATAAGATGTCAGCAGGGGAAGGTTTTCCATGGCAATCTAGAAGGACCCAGGAACCAACCCAGCACGTCCTACAGCCCTGCCACCACCACCGCCAACCTGGTGATGAGCTTAAGGAGAATTGCAAAGCACAAGACAAACCACTCACCCGCCTCCCTGCCTCCAGGGACCCCAGCTCCCATCATTACCATGGCCTGACGTGACTTTTCCTCCCTACTCCCACTCGTGACTCCTTGACCGGGCCCTCAGCAAGGAAAAACTGGATTCAGACAACCCGGAGCCTGGCTCCCCACTCCCCCACTGACTGCAGTGGGGGCAAGTTAATTGTCCTTCCCAGTGCAGGCAACAAACAGGCTTAAACAAGCTAATGCAGGCAAGCCCTAAGGGACAGCGGTGTGTGCCTTGTTCCTCCTGGCAGGGCCATGCCTAGCACGGTGTCCGGTTCATAGTAGATGCTCAATAAATCTTCCCTGTGTCTGAACCTGGAATGAGGAAATGCTGGGCTCCGTTGTCTGTGCTATTCTGATTATAAGGAGAAATAAATGGGCTTTTCTGAAACAGCAGACACCATTCACTACTAAATTCACTTTGAAGTACACGAGGAATAAAAAAAGGGGGGCCTCTGCATCCCATATCACCACTGAGGAAAGAGATAAGGTTTATACCCAGAACGAATTCAGGCTTATATTTATGTAGAGAAGTAATCAGGCCATCAAAGCAGAACAAGAAAGTGAAAGGCTTTTAAGACAAATGAATTTAAAAGCACACAATACCAGTCCCTGATTTGCTTTCCCAGGCAATGAAATATTTCAGAAGATTAAAAATGGTTATGTAACACCCAGAATCCACATTGTCAAAAAGATTTGTAACTCAATGTTTTCCTACCCAGGCACCAAATGAAAGAGTTTCATCTAGGGTTTGATCCTGGCAATTTTTTTTAAAGATATAAAATACATTGAAATATTTAAATTGCTTGTCAAATGTAAACTTGCCCATGTCCTGACACTTTAAAAATATATCGTGGCTTCAAACATTACTTCTCCTGATAGGATTTTTTAAGTTGTTTTATAATGCATTAATAGTGAAGATCAGAATCCGAAAGACTACTGTATTTGTAATAGTCACTTTTTTTTTTCCCTCATCCCCTATAATTTCCAGAATGTAATTCTGCCCCCAGCTGGTTAAAACATCTCTGACATCAGAGAGAAATGGGAAACTTCTAAATGTCTCCGTTCATCGGGGACCTTCATCAGGGGAGGACAAGGGCATTTGGCTTCCACAGCTAACAACCGCCTTCGGGAGTAAGATTCCCTCAACTCTGGGAGGCTGTGTTTGTTTGTCAGAGGCAGGCATGCGCTATTTCTCTTTATACAAGCAAGGAAACCTCAAAAGAGGGGAATGCATTTCAGAAGACCCGGGTTTGCTCTCTTCCTCCTCGGGAGCCTTACCATTAATGAGGTATCGATTGCCTGGCTATGATCATTGTGCCGTCACTGGAGATCAGTCCAGGATGGAAAGTTAATAAAGATGACTATCACAGCGCAGTCTGCGTCCGAAGGCACGCCAAGGCACTCGGATTTGTTTTCTTAATGTGGGTGTTTTCTCCGTTTCCATTAAGTTTTCTAAAATTTATTCCGGCTTGCTCACACTGCTGCAAGAGCTGCAGAACCAACATCTCTAGTACTGCAGAGAGCTCTGTCCTCAGTCGGATGGGCCATCCTTCTCCCCGACGTCAGCCAGGAGCAGCCAGGGTGGGGAGCCCAGGCCAGGGTTTGCATGTTTGTAAGCACTACATCTTTGACCCCCTACAATCCCCAGCAACTGTCAGCCACCTTTGTGGTGGAGGAGGGAATTTTAGAACTCACGAGGGCCTATACAGAGAACTCAGAAAATGACGCTGAAGTCGAAACTGCCAATCCCCCAGCTCAAGAGAGCAACTGGAGGCCTAAGAGAGGCCCAGGGATTTTAGTCAGTATGGCTGTTTTAAGATTTTAAGAACAGGATCAATGGAATGAGTGAAAGGATAGTGGCATTCCTTATCTGCCCGTCTTAAAATCACCTGGTGGTGACCCTTGGTGATCTAACAGGGCATAGTCGACAGAAAGTTGGCTCTGGAACAAGAAGGTCTGGGTTCAGATCCCACTTCTGTCAACTCCCGTCTTGTGACTTTTGAAGGCTGTTTGACGTCGCAGGACCTCCTTTCATTGTTTGTGAAATTTGCAAAGTCATGATCAAGATTTAAAAAACAGCAGTGCATCTGAAAGTGCTGGTACATTCCTGGGTGTGCCGGAAGCACTCAGTGAATAGAAATATTTCTTCTCTTCCCAGGGTTTAAGATGGGAGTGGCACACTTCTTCTGTAAAAAGCCACATCTAGTACATAGTTTAGGCTTTGCAGTTTGTCCTTCCTGGTGCAGGCAACAAACAGGCTTAAATGAGCTCATGCAGACTAAAAGGCAAAATCGAGGGTATGACATAAATACTTATACAATAAGAGGGAAAACATTTTTTCTCAAAATTTTTATTGATGTAATTAAAAATGGAATGGTTGGGTATAATTATTTTTTATCATACAGGTCTGCCCGTGAGAAAAATGAATTTTTGAGATAATATTTTATTTAACATCTGATAGCATTTCCTATCTTCAAATCAGCTGCAAATGTTCATGGTAAAAACTGTTCTCAGCTTGCAAGCCATGCACAAACAGGCTCAGGCCGGATGTGACTACAGGCTGTAATGTGCCAACCCTAGATTTCTGAATAGAAAGCCTTTCCTCCCACACATGCATCTCTGTTCATGTCCTCTGGCCCCTTTAGGTTCCTGAATCAAACTGTTTGCCTTCCCTTCTGCTGTGGTCTGAGTGTTTGTGTCCCCTAAATTCCTGCAGTGAAACCTAATCTCCAGTGTGAAGGTAGTAAGAGGTGGGCCTTTAAGGACGTCACGGGGTGGAGTTCTCACAAATGGGATCGGTGTCCTTGTAAAAGAAATTCGAGGAAACTTGTTCATCCCTTCCGCCATGTGAGGACACAGTGAGAAGGCACTGTCTGTAAACCAGAAAGTGGTCCCAGACGCTGACTTGCTGGCCCCTTAGTCTTGGACTTCCCAGCCTCCAGCACTGTGAGGAATAAATGCTCATTGTTTATAAATTGTCCGGTCTATAATATTTTTGTTCTAGCAGGCTGAACTAAGACACCTTCACTCACCATAAGACCATGCTTCTCTGTGACACCTCTTCTGAGAAGCGTTCCCTGATTCTGCCTTGTCCGTACAGAATAAATAGCACCATCTCTTTATTTATTTATTTATTTATTTATTTATTATACTTTAAGTTCTATGGTACATATACACAACCTGCAGGTTTGTTACATATGTATACATGTGCCATGTTGGTGTGCTGCACCCATTAACTTGTCATTTACATTAGGTATATCTCCTAATGCTACCCCTTCTCCCTCCCCCCACCCCATGACAGGCCAGGTGTGTGATGTTCCCCACCCTGTGTCCAGGTGTTCTCATTGTTCAATTCCCACCTATGAGTGGAACATGCAGTGTTTGGTTTTCTGTTCTTGCGATAGTTTGCTCTGAATGGTGGTTTCCAGCTTCATCCATGTCCCTACAAAGGACATGAACTCATCCTTTTTTACAGCTGCATAGTATTCCATGGTGTATATGTGCCACATTTTCTTAATCCAGTCTATCATTGATAGACATTTGGGTTGGTTCCAAGTCTTTGCTATTGTGAATAGTGCCACAGTAACATATGTGTGCATGTGTCTTTATAGCAGCACGATTTATAATCCTTTGGGCATATACCCAGTAATGGGATTGCTGGGTCAAATGGCATTTCTAGTTCTAGATCCTTGTGGAATCACCACACTCTCTTCCACAATGGTTGAACCAGTTTACAGTCCCACCAACAGTGTAAAAGTGTTCCTATTTCTCCACATCCTCTCCAGCACCTGTTGTTTCCTGACTTTTTAATGATCACCATTCTATCTGAATGCACCATCTCTTCCTAACACAGACTCCTTTGGCTGACTCTGCAGGGAGACAGACAGCCCCTTGAGGGTAGCCCTGAATTTTCTTATTTAGTGTATTCAGTAGGTATAGCGCCAGCACCTATAGAGCTAAGCACATGTCTTTGGGGAAGGAAATGATGTAGGGGTTAAATCTGGGCCACACTAGGGACAAAGATCTTGCCCCTTCCCAGTGATTGAGTAGCAGCCATGGGTGATCAATAACAATAATAAGTGCTAGCACAGACCCAGTGGTCGCCACTAACTGGGTAGTCATTGTATTATCTCACTTAATCCTCACCCATAGTATAAGGTAGATACTATTATCTCTCCATTTTACAGATGAGAAAAATCGAGGTCAAATTGCTTGGGTGAGGTCTATGGTTAGTGTGTGGTCAAGCCAGGAGTCAAACTTGTGGACACCTCACTCCTGAGCCCATTCAATTGCCCCAGCACCTGCCTGTGCAGGCAGCTCCTCACATGGCATCCTGTCCCATCTCTGCAGCCCAGTGAGCTTCCCTAAGATCACCATTTTACTACCGTTTTCCTTTTAATCCTCCAGTGTTATGAACTTGAAGCCAGACCCCCAAAAGTTTCATTTTACGTATTGAAGACATTTCCCCAGATGTCCCGATGCTGCTGCTTGTCCCTTTGCCTGTGGTCCAGGCAGAAGAGGTGAAGCCAGGTGGAGGAGTCATTGAATGGCAGTCTTAAAGGTGCCCTTGGCATTCAGGTGGGGAAACTGAGGCTCAGAAAGGTGAAGGGCCCCTTCCCAGGTGGCACAGCTCTATGATGATAGTAGCACAGCCTAGAATAGCAGCAATAACTATGGAAACAAAAAAGATGAGGTTACATTGAGTGCCAATGTGCCAGGCAGTATGCAGAAGAGCTTCCTTGGATGAGCTCCGGCAAATACCTCAGCAAGCCACAGCACTGGGCAGTATCATAATGTCCTGGAGAATGGCGTTAGGTCATGCATTGGTAAGTGAAGGATCTGAACCAGCTGGACCTCGCCCAGCCCCATCACTGTGTTCCTCAGGAAGGTGGGTGTGGTGCAGGGGCCACCTCGGACCAAAGGGCCATGCCAGAGTCCCCCCAGCAGGACTGGGTCTGCAGCATCAGGAGTGACCCAATGGTCTCCCCTGAAACTATGCCAAGGCTTTGTGGTTCTGGTATTTCCACCAAACTGAGTAAGTGCCACCAGGAGATATAAATTCTGTCTTGGCTGTGCGTCTTCCTGCTCCTATGACTTTGAGAAGGCCACTTCATCTCTCAGAGACTCAAGTTTCCTTCTCAGTGAAACAGCACTCTTGGTGACTTCTCAATGGCTCTTGAGTTGTTCTTCAGTCCAAGAGTTCTGTTGGCTGTTCAGCTTCATTTCCAACATGCTCCTGTGAATCACCAGCCAGTGCCCTGCTCTGCTGAAATCAACCAAGTCCCAATTTCTCTCACTTCCACACCTAACCCTGTGCCTCCTTCCATCACCTCCTGGGAGTCACCTGCTGGTATGGTTTGGCTGTGTCCCCACCCAAATCTCATCTTGAATTCCCATGTGTTGTGGGAGGGACCTGGTTGGGGGTAACTGAATCATGGGGGCAGGTCTTTCCCATGCTATACTCATGACAGTGAATAAGTCTGACAAGATCTGACGGTACAATAAGGGGGAGTTCCCCTGCACAAGCACTGTTTGTCTGCTGCCATCCATGTAAGATGTGACTTGCTCCTCCTTGCCTTCTGCCATGATTGTGAGGTTGCCCCAGGCACATGGAACTGTAAGTCCAATTAAACCTCTTTCTTTTGTAAATCTCCCAGTCTCGGGTATGTCTTTACCAGCAATGTGAAAACAGACTAATACATCTGCCCACCACCACATCTCCACTCACAGGCCCTGCTGGCACTGGAATGCAAGGATGGAATGGGAGCAGTCTCCATCCTCGAGGAGTTCACCATCTGCAGAGGAGATGCCATACCCATTCACATGGTTCTAATCTTGGGGGACAGTGACCAGTGCCATAGAGAGGAAGGCACACACTGCTATGGAAGTTTAGAGGTGGAGGTCTCTTTAAAGAGAAGAGGATAGGAGGATAGGCAGGCTTCCTGTAGGGGCAGCATCTTAACCTGGAGGGGGACAAGTAGAGCTGACTTGGAGATTTGGGTTTTGAGGGAAGGGTCAAGGAGCAAAATAAGAGCAAGCACAGTAGGCTGGAAAGAACTCATTTTACAGATCTGCAAATTGGCTCCACCAAAAGCTTTTCCATCTGCCTTCCCATTTGTCTCCTCTCCCAGAGGGGTTTTGACTTATGAGCACCTCCAAGTGGGGATGCTTTCCACCGAGTTCCAGAGCTCAGCCCAAACCTTCTGCTGTGCTCTCCCCCATCTTTACACTTTATTTCAGACACTTTTCATGGGGTCAGGGCTCTACAAAAAAAAAGGGCAACTTGCAAAAAACTATGCAAGTTGGGGCACTCCCTTCATCACACATAAGCCATGGGACTCTGGCCAAGTGGCCTCCCTGCCAAGCCCCCTTGTCCTGATCAGTAAAGTCGGTGTCTATTATCTGTCCTAGAGAGCCTCTTACCGGGTCACCAAGGACCAAGAGAGAAAAACAGACAAAAGAGCTTTTGGAAGTATAAATTATTAGAGCAAGCATGATCCCATATTAGTAGTAGTAATCATTATTACTAATATTAACTCATAATTAATTACTGCATTTTAGTAATTAATTATTATTATTAATGATTTATTGCTAATTACTTATTATTAATTGGCTGCTTACTCTGTGCCCTACCCCATCTGACACTGGGGGCAGGGGCAGAGAGCAGAAGGGATAAAATCCCTGGGAGGCCCTCCTGTGTGCCCAGCATGGTGACTTGCCCCACTCCACTCCATCCTTCATAACAGACCTTGTTTTTTTTGTTGTTGTTGTTTTGTTATTTTGTTTTGTTTTGTTTTTAAGGTGGAGTCTTGCTCTGTCACCAGGCTGGAGTGCAGTGGCACGATCTCGGCTCACTGCAACCTCCACCTCCCGGGTTCAAGTGATTCTCCTGCCTCAGCCTCTTAAGTAGCTGGGACTACAGGTGTCCGCCACCACATCTGGCTAATTTTTTTGTATTTTTAGTAGAGATGGGGATTCACCGTGTTAGCCAGGATAGTCTCAATCTTCTGATCTCATGATCCACCCACCTCAGCTTCCCAAAGTGCTGGGATTACAGGAGTGAGCCATTGCACCCGGACAACCTTGTTTTACAGAGAAGCTAAAGTCAATGAGGTGGCATGCACTGCCCAAGGTGGCACAGCCAGGAAGTAGCAGAAATGGGATTTGAAACTAGGTCCATCTTCTTACTAGCTGATGCTTCCTAGTGGGGCACAAGCTGCTTAGGATGTCTTTTCCAGGGCCCTTAAGGTGCTCACGGTGACATCGGAAAGTCAACATATGCCTCATTCATTCATTCCTATTATGGCTCCAAATCCTTGCTGTGCCCAGGCCTCTGCACAAGCTGTTCCCACACACTTCACCACTCTCTTCTCCTCTCCTCCCCATTGCAGGCAAACTCCCATTCTTAAAGCGAGGTCCAGGCTCTGCTGATACACACAGGTATTCTCTTAAAGGATCTCGTCACATCATTCTTTTGATGTGACATCTGTTTCCATCTCTCTCCTATTACACCATAAACTACATGAGGATAGAGGGCTTGTCTTTTCCATGACAATATTTAATGTATTTAGTCCAGTGTCAGTAAATTAGTAGAAATGAGGGAAAGAAAAGAAAGGGGGAGGGAGAAAGGAATAATAAGAGGAGAGGAGGAAAGGAGAGAGGGAGAGAGGGAAGGAAGGAAGGAAGGAAGGAAGGAAGGAAGGAAGGAAGGAAGGAAGGAAGGAAGGAAGGAAGGAAGGAAGGAAGGAAGGAAGACAGGTGGGCGGGAGGGAGGAACTGTCAGGTGACTCTGAGCTATTTGTGATTCATCTTTGTTTGCGACTTATCTGGAATCTTGAAGTGAACTTCGGAGACCGTTAACTTCTTACACAATGCTTTCTGTGATACTTTCTCTTTGTTCTAATTTTTTCCAAATCTCTCAAACTTTCAACGTCCCACACTTTGAGTTACATCGAAGCCCACTCCACTACAAAAACTTCAACTTGCAATCTTGTTGTCTCAAACATCCTAAGGTTGTATAATAACCAAATGTCTTTGTTCTCACGATGAGAGTATGCATCAAGAATCAAAGAAGCAAGAGGAAAAAGAACGTTCCAGGCTATTACTGTAACAATCCAATTACAATGCCTATCAAACTTAACTTCACAGGTTATAGCTCCTAATTGCCTGACAAAAATTGACACTTCAGTCGCAACAGCATAATATAATCAGAGTCCAAATTAAATTTGATCGTGGGCAGAAAACGATGCTATCATTTGAAGGCATGGAAACAGGAGATCAACTAGCATGATACCCGGGATCCGAAATGAAAATTATTCATTAATGGCAATGCGTTTCTGATAATGGAAATGACACAGTTCAGACGGCTTCGTAAAAACACTATTAATTAAAAAGATGATAGACCTAACAAGCCGTAGAAACCAGAGGACTTTTTTTGGGGTGTGCTTGTTAAGGTGAAGGATGACAATGTGTAAGAACAGAAGTTGATGCACTTTTGTTGGAAGTGTTTCGCTGACGCATGAGCCAAGTTTACTGGCCGTTGCTTTGTGAAGTGACATTCTCCAGGGTGCCATGTTCCAGGACTATAAAAAAAAAAAACAAAAAGAGACTTTGGCCGTAATACGGCTCTGCAGTAAGTGCAAATGGTGCTGGCTGTAAAACAGCAGGGCCCAATTCATAAAAGAAAAGGCTCAAGGGAGTTTGGGGTGCCGTAAAAGAAAAATATGCCTGGACGATGCTTGAAAGGGCGTGTGCACGTGTGTGTGAGAGTGTGTGTGTGTGTTTTGTTTTCCACCTTGCAAGGTCTGTGTGATTTGTCCCAGAGGGTGGCATTAGTGATAAGCTCCACCCTCCAGACCTCCCCGCCCTCTCCCCAACACACACACACTCATACACTTCACTCTCACAGATGGTCCTGATTTGAACAGTAACTTACCTGGCCAGCCTTTCCACAATCCCTAGTTTAGGGAATTGAAATATGCAAAAGGACAGGCAAATCTGAGAGCCTATCAGGGTTTGGGTACAGAAATTTAAAGTTCTTTTTTTTGTTGTTTAAAAAACATCACAACAAAATAATATCCTTTGAGAACGAGTTACGTGTTCATGTTTTGAGTTGTCTACTCATTCAAACAATATTTTTTGAGTGCCTTTGATACATTAAGCCTCATCCTATGATCAACGGGGAATTGCACTGAACCAGACAGACACTGTTCCCTTCCTCAGTCTAGTCAAAAAATGGGTGTTGGCCAAGTGCTTAGCCTTGAAAAAGAATTACAGAGAGTGAGACCAGAGACCAGAAGTGCTCACTGTGTAGAGATCAGGAGGGCTTCTCAGAAGAAGTGACATTGAAGGTGAGACCTGAAGTGGGAGACTGGTGAATGATGAGGGGATGAGAGTGAGGGAAGAGTCACAGCTTAGGAAATGACATATTGGCACCGCCAGTTATAATTGTGGGCACAGCAAAGCTATGAGGCTTCCCAAAATATTAACAAATACTACTACTGCATTCATCGAAGGAAACTGTTCAACTTAACTTGAGGCTTTAACTCGCCTTTAACTGGGCAAAGGGTCTTAGTTACAGGACTCTTGCATTAAAGGCATGAGATGCAGAAGACAAGAGAGGACAATGCTTTCCCCCACCCTATTAGATTCAGGCGCAGCTGTATGACTGGCTGTGTTGATCACACGTGGGCAGGGTGGCTGTAGGCCGCTTACAAACGGAAGTGTTGAGAGCCATCTCACAGCTCTGCTGAGTTCTCTTTTCCTTCCCTCCTAAGGACTGGTGAAGTCCCAGGCTGGGTCCCCTCCCTCAGCCTGAACCCCATGGTGAAAATGATGCAGCGCCCCCGCTACCAGGGAGGGGTGGCACAAGCAAGCAATGTGTCCTTATCCATCAGCCACTGTGGCTTTGGGGCTCCTGTGAGGGCAGCTCAGCCTAGCTTGTCTTCATCAGTGTAATAGCCAGGCGGGCGTGCAGGGGAGAAGGAGCCAGGGACGAAGGGGTGTCCCTAGCATCTTATCAGAACCCAGTGGGTTAAAGAAGCAGGGAAATTGGGGCCTGGAAGAGGAAGGATCTGAATGGATGCTGCTTCAGAGAAGGAGATTCCGGTTCCACCAAAAGAAAAACCTTCCCATGAGATTGGCGCGTGGTCCTTGGCAATGGTTCGTGAGGTCCCTTGAAACTCTGAGACTCAGTGATTTTCTGATTCCGTACAGGAAGCCAGGTGTCACCAATCTGGGGACCACTAGTGACTACGAAGAACAACCCATAGCCTCAGTTGTTCTATCCGATTTGTTTTAGTCTAGGCCAGCATCATTCAGTGCAAACTCTATTTTGAGCCTAACAAAGTGATCTAAAATGTCGTAAAATATGCAAACTGCAACCCCAGCGTTTCCACCTTCTGTTCTTCCCCTCTCCTCTCTCTCCTTTCATTCCTCTCTCAATCTTTAAAGAATAAGGAGGCTGGCGAAAGGTGCAAACCTTATGGGGGGAAGGACATTTGACTGCCACACAGAATTTTCACAATTCTGGACCCGGGGTAGCCCTGCAGCAGAACGGGGTTCTCTCAACTCAGAGCTCCACATGGCTGGCGGCTGAGTGTCTGCACCCTTGTTAACAATTCCTAGTGAGTGGGATGGAGGCCGGGATCAACCCCGGGCCTGGGCTCGTCCAAGCGCCCAACAGTGAGGCTCATGGCTTTGTCGACAGAGTCTGACCAGTGGGCAGGCCTGTGGCAGGAAGTTGATCGTCCGTGTTCTGTGAATGGCCTCCACTCCACAGCTGTGTGCGGCCTCCACTCCACAGCTGTGTGCAGCCTCCCTCCTGCTGAAACTCACTTGCAAAGTGAAACGGGTTGGCAGCCTCATGCCAGAGAGAGCTTCTGCAGGCAGCGAATCCCCTTGGTCCACGCTCCCCAAAACATTTTACAAAAACAGAAGCAGTACCGGAGATGGGGGTGGACCTCAGACCAGATCGTGCAACCTCATGAGATCCTCGTGGGAAACATTTTATCCCAGTTTCACAGATGAAGACACTGACTCGCGGATAAGTCATGGAATAGGCCCAAAGTCATCAGCTAATAAGAGGTGGAGCCAGTATTCAAAACCAGGCGTGTTCTTTGGAGCCCACACCCTCCCCATGAGGGATGAGAGGCCAGGCCACTGCTGCTGTCATCTCTCCCCTCTATCCTCCCTCTCTCTCAGACTCGTGCTCGCCCCTATTGCTCCACAAATCTGCCCGCTTCTCATCTCTGCTTCTCTCTGCAGACTGGCTTCCTCTGCTGGCCTCTCTGTGCCCACACCCCTGTGACCTCAGCGGACACCTGGCTCTGGCTGATTGTGGTCCAACCCTGGCCCAGACATATCCATGAACCTGCAAATGTCTCCCAACAGCCAACGGAGTCAGAATTTCCATGTCATAACCCCAAAATGCCCAGCAGACAGTATCTGGCTGGCCCAAGGGAATGAGGTTACCTGGTAACCGAGATAGCTGCACAGGCCCATTCCTGTGGCAGGCCTCTGGATGGGAGTGGATACTTCTAGAAGCCTAGGAATAAGGAGGTGGTTCCTTACAGCTCCATTATACATCCAAGCACTGCATCTGACAGCTCCGAGCCTCTAGGGCTCTTTGACTCATTTTCCTCCTCCAAAGCCACCATGCGCTCTTTCACTCATTCAGTAAATATTTGCTAAGCACTAAGGGCCAGGCTATGCTCATCGCTGGGAGTACAGTGGTAAATAAGGCAGGCACACTCCTTCCCTGCGTGGAGCTTCTGTTCCTAGTGGGCAGACAGACCTAAACCAATATATAAATGATGATGAGAGGTCACTTCAGTGGGACCTGGTCTCTGAATGAGATAAACAGGAGATGTGTGGGAGAGTAACTGAGGGTGTGGGGGAGGGAAACAAGGGAGTGGTCTCCTGCAGAAAGGACGTCCTACAGGAGTTAGCATCAGAACTGAGACCTGTGCTTGGGGACCTAGAGGCCACCAGGACAAAAGGGTAGAAAGGAAAGACCTGGCTGTGCTTGAGAAATGCAGAGGCCCGGGGTGGATGCCTGGGGAGAGAGGCCTTCCTACACCTGACACCCAAAGGAGTTTTCTCTCCAAGCCCAGGATTCTGCAGCTCAACATCCTGCTTGAATTCTTCAATGCATTTGTCACAATGTGCAATTATGTTCCAGTTTGTCTCTTTTTTAGTGTCTGTTTCCTCCATGAAGTTCTTCTAAGTGCCACGAAGCCAGGGATCTTCTCCATTTTCCCTCCATAGTACCCCCTCTGCCTAGAAAGACACACAGAATGGATGAGAAAATGAATGAGAGAGAGAAGCGCAAGCCATTGGAAAAGGATCTTGTCTAGGGATGGGTTGGAGCCCAGGCTGAAACAAACATTCCCCACAAAGGCTCAGGGGTGCTGGGCAGCAGCTGGGCCCACAGTGGTCTCTTTCCTTCCTCCCTTTGTTGTGCATTATCCAGAAATAAAGCGGTGTTGATATGGTGCTTTCAGATGGCAATGATCACGGGAAACGGCCTCTCGTTATCCTGCCTGCCTATTGTTTGTTCCAGGTAGAAGTACTCATCCAAGATCACACCCAGCACATGTTCACAAAGAAAAGGATGGCTCCCCTGGCTATGCCTGCAAGGGCAGACATTGGAAATAAACAACTGGCAAGTTCCAAAAAGAGTTTAATGGTCCCCCAGCAGCCTGTGGTCCTGCCATGCTGGAATCAAAGCATTTATTCTCCTCTTACATGCAGTGATATCTGGAAGGCTTTGACTTGTTTTCCATTGTATGAATTGCACTTGTTGGCCCTAGACACCAGGAAAATAGCAACACCTGTGTTAAAATGGCAAGGAGTTCTTGGCAGCAAAAGTCTCATCTTTGTGATTTAAAAAAAAAAAAAAAAAAAAAAAAAAATTTAAGGTTATATACCCAAATCATGTGCTCCAGAGAGTATAACATCAAGAGGCTCAGTGCAAGCTACCAAAACAACGGGGAGAAGAATAAGGAGATGACTAACTTCTCCCTATAACTAAAATAAAATTAAAAATGAATTAAAGAGTTAAATGGTCAAATGGAAAATAGAAAAGCATTAGTAAATATTTCTATAACTAGAGATGAGAAAAATCTTATTAACCATAGTAGTCACAGAACCTAGGAAGAAACCAAAAGAGAAAATACTGATATAATCTACACAGAAAAGATAAGATCCTGGCTGTAAAATATAAGAATAAGATTAAAGAATAAGCTTTAAACCAGGACAAAATATATTTGACATGGATATAAATAGTAACTTTAACATGAAGAGATCTTTTACAAATAAAGAAGATGATGCCCCCCAACCACAGAAAAATGAGCAAATAATACGAACAGGCAATTTACAAAAGGAGAAATCTAAACGACCAATGATCTTTTAGAAAAAAAAATCTACATAACAAGTAATCAAAGAAATAAAAATTAACAAAATAATCAGATACAACGTTTTAGCTATTTAAATTGGCAGTGAGGCAGTGATTTACCAAAAAAAAAAATTTTTTAAAGAGATGGTGGTCTCACTCTTTCACCCAGGCTGGGGTGCAGTGGCACAGTTATCATTCTCTACCCCCTGAAACTCCTGGGCTTAAGCAATCCTCCCACCTTAGCCTCCTGAGTAGCTGAGACCACAGGAGTGAGCCATCATGCCTGGCTAACATTTATTTATTTATTTATTTATTTATTTATTTATAACATTTATTTATTTATTTATTTATTTATTTATTTATTTATTTTGTAGAGACAGTCTTGCTTTGTTGCCTAGGCTGGTCTCAAACTTCTGGCCTCAAGCAATCCTCCCACCTCAGCCTCCCAAAGTGCTGAGATTACAGGTGTGAGCCACTACAACCAGCTGGCCATAATTTCTTTTAAGCAATAATACTCCATGTTGATATCATGAGGGGGATTAGAAAATTATATGTACTGCTTGGAGAGACTGTAATAGTCACACCATTTGAGGAGGCCAATTTTCACTTAAACCCTAATTTTTAAGCCCACACCTATGGTAGACAGACTAACAGCCTCTCAAAGATGCTCACATTCTAATCTCCAGAAGCTGTGAATATGTTAAATTATATTCAAAAGGCAATCAAAGCAGCAGATAAAATTAACTTTGCTAATCAGCTGACCTTAAAAGAAGAAGATTATCCTGGACTGACCAGGTGGGCCCAATATAATCCCAAGGGTTCTTAACAGTGGAAGGGGGAGACAGAAGGGTAGTATCAGAATGATGGGATGTGGGAAGGACTGGACCAGCCATGGCTGACTTTGAAGATGGAGGAAGAGGCTGTGAGCCTAAGAATTGCAGGCAGCCTCTAGAAGCTGAAAAAGGAAGAAAACAGAGTCTCCTCTAGAAACTACAAAAGGAACGCAGCCTGCCACACCTTGACTTTAGCCCAGTAAGATCTATTTTAGACATTGGACCTCCTGAATTGTAACATAATAAATTGATGTTGTTTTAAGTCACTAAATTTTCTATGGTGTGGCAGCCACAGAAAACTAATACAGTACCCTTCCCCCAACAACAAAAAAATAGGATCTCTAGTTATTTCTTCTATTAGAAGTACTCTAAAATGTAACCAAAGATATATATTCAAGGACGATATGTAATAGTGACATTTGGGATCAATTTCATTACGCATATATGCAATTACTGAAAAATTACATATACCCACAACACAGAATACTAGGCAGCCATTAAAATCATTATGATTTTAATCACAGCGATTTAAAAATCTTATTATGATGATTAAAAATAATAATTATTTTAATGGCTGCATAGTATTCCGTGTTGTGGGTATACGTAATTTCTTTTCATGGGAAGATTTCTGATATATCGGTTTAAAGGCAAGTTACAAGAAAATATGTACAGTAGCATACAATCTTTGAAAAACTACTCGTCTTTAACATATCTATGCCAAGATATTTGCCATGCTCATTGGGTGGTAGGACTATAAATAACTTTATTTTTCTTTTTGTGATTATATTTTTCAAGTATCCAGCATAACGTCTATATGACCCAAGCAATTTTGAAGAGAGTATTATAAAAGTGTATTCTAGCACATTTGTATGATGAAATAACATGCCACCATTAAAAAATATAATCAGCCGGGTACAGTGGCTCACACCTGTAATCCCAGCACTTTGGGAGGCCAAGGCAGACGGATCATGAGCTCAGGAGATCGAGACCATCCTGGCTAACACGGTGAAACCCCGTCTCTACTGAAAATACAAAAAAATTAGCCGGGTGTGGTGGCGGGCGCCTGTAGTGCCAGCTACTCAGGAGACTGAGGCAGGAGAATGGCCTGAACCCAGGAGGCGGAGCTTTCAGTGAGCCGAGATCGCGCCACTGCACTCCAGCCTGGGCGACAGAGCGAGACTCCATCTCAAAGAAAAATAAATAAATAAATAAATAAATAAATAATCAAATTGTAGAAGGCTATTTCATGGCACTGGAAACTATTAACGACATATTACTAATTGAGAATGTTTCCATGATGGTAAATATATGACGATCCATATTGAGCTTAAAAGAAAAATATGCATATACACAGAAAAAAGACTGACTGGAAATACACCAAAATATTACTGGTAATGGGACTATGAGAGGTTTTGATTGTCTGTATAGGTTTTCTGTAATTAGAAGCACATGGGTAATTTTTGTTGCTGCCGATGTTTTCAGAAAGCACTTGGCGCTGGTCTCCTGGACAGAGGTCCCGAGTGGCCACCTGGTAGTCACAGCTATAAGCTCAGGGGAGCCCTTCCTGCCTCCCTGGCGGACACATTCCGCCCTTGGGGATGGCATGCACCAGCCCTGCAGAGGCCAAGGACCTGGCACAGAGGACACAAATTCTGGTTGTGACAGAGTCTGCTTTTCACATAAGGTGCTTTCTCTGTGGGCCGTTTTTCCTAATGCTTTCGTTCCTCAAATGCCTGGCACCCCTCGACTGTGAGCTCACATGGATGAGCAGGGCACCCAAGAATATTCTGGAAGCCCCATTCCAGGGTAGCCTGACTGGACAAACTCCTCTCAGAAGCCCCAACATCAGCACCTTCTGGTCTCTTTGGGATCGATCAGCTGCCCCGGAGAAGAGTCCTCCCAACTCCCAGCGGGAGGGAGTCCTGGAGCCCCAGCAGGAGGACCAGGCTGGGGCTCTGGTGTTTCCTATGCAAAATTTCACTTCCTTCCTCTTTTCCATCCAGTGCCCCCTCTACCCCTCTATCTATGGATGCTCAGCTCTGGTTTTTCTCAGAGATGGCGTAAAGATCATCTACCCGCCTCTGAAGTCATTCTTAAGTCATCCTTGAACAGACAATTATTTCCAGTTGCATTATCATCATCCAGAGGCGGTGTCCCGGTTTCCTGGGGCCTTCAGAGTCTGCAGCGCAGATGGGCAGCTCTGGCTGTCCCCACTCTCACCCAAGGCTCCCTTAGTGTACGCAGCCTCGGGTTTGCAGGAAGCATCACCCTCCCTGCGTGCTTTCTACCTTACACAGGTTGTTGCTGTTCTCACCCCACATCTTACATGCCCTTGTTGGGTTATATGTGCCCACATCTCCATGGACTATTTTTGGGTGGATTTGAGGAAGGTGATAAGCCAAATGTGCACGTTCAATCCGTTCTTCTTAACCAGAAGTCCAAGTTCTGAATGGATATTGACTTTATTAAACTTCACATCAGTGACATGGGATGTGTAGGAATTATTACTATTATCTCCATTTACCACTGAGAAAAGTGGAATCACAGGAGAGTTATGTAATTTACTAATTCTCAGCTGGGGGATTCTGGGCTGAAATCATACAGAAAGGTTTTGTGCATTGCTTAGAAGTATGCAGAGAGGAGAACATGGGTGGAGAGAAGATGTCAGACCAGGGACCAGCTCATGCAAGGTATGTGAGCAGCATGGCTGAGCTGGGAACCACAGGAAGACTGCAGTGCTTAATTCTAGATTTTACAGAAGGGCTCACCATGCCTACTTCTGTGCACCATGGGGAATTTGACTTACAAGACACATGGGATGTTTCCACGTCCACTTTGCTTCTTCATCAAGGCCACCATCCTCACCCCTCCTGGTATTGGGGTTTGAGCTTGGGCAGTTGGCTTTATGAATGGGCTCTACGTCTCCAGCCCCAGCCTGAGTCCAGGCTGGGCTCCAGGAAATCTCTCTCAGCAGAGACCAATGGGGAAGTGACTGGTGGCTGAGCTGACAGAAGGTTACGCGTGTGGGACACTCCGTGGGAAGGAGATTCTGCAACCCCATCTCCCAGACAATCACATGGAAATCTGAAGCCCACGTAACCCCTGATCATCGGGCCATGCTTAGGGGAGATCAGATAAAGGGCCGCTTGCGGGTTCCCAGGATGCAGGACAGTGTCTTCCTAGTTGACTGGCAGGTCCAGCAGGCCAGGCTGAGCTGAGATGGGCCTCGTGCTCATTCCCATCTCCCAGAGCAGCAGAGGCCATCTGATGCCCAAGGGTGTAGGTGATAGTCTAGCACCAAGGGGATTTTACAGTCCCAGTGCAAACAGCAGGAGATACCAACATTACTCGGCAAGAGCTACCTTTCAGGCCAGCCTGGAGATCGGCCAAGTAACCAGGGACAACCAGGGACTCCACCCCAGGTTTGAACTTTTCCAGAGGTCTGGTTTTCAAGTCAGAGGTGGAAATCCATATGGGAGTATAGGCTGATCCCTCCTCCCATACTCAGCCCAATCCATCGTCACCTAGGCAGGTGGCTATAAGCATCTTTCCACCAGCTTCCTAGCACCTTCTGCTCTGTGCTGAGAAGAACTACAGAGGCAGAGGTTCTGGGGCAGGCCCAGTCCTGCTGGTAGTATCTAGCCAGAAGCTCGGTTCACAGTGTTGCTTATGTCAAGCAGCAATGGCAAATGTTGCACTCATAGGTGTCAACTGCGAAGCCAGGCTTCTCCTCACCTGAGCTTAAGGAATGTTCTGGAAAGTGATGTGGGTGGTCCTGAAAGTGAACCCCTACTCCAGTGTTTTCAGGAACCCCTACTCCAGTGTTACCAAGCTTAGAGGCCATGTTACTTTCCAACTCTCTCATCCAAGCACTTCATGGGGACTCCAATAAGCAGGACTAAAAGTTCTAAACCTCCAAAACCCCTGTCAAAGCTGCAGCATTGCAAGTCAGCTCTCATGCCCAGCAGCCAAGCCTGTCTGCCTTTTGCACACGGCATCCTTGATGCAGAGTGTGAACACCCACATGGGATATGGTCTCGATCTAGGGGCACATACCCTCACATGTTGTGCCTTTGGGGGAAAGGCAGGGCTGAAGATGCCCCCATTTTTTAAATTTACATTTCCATTCTTTAATCTTCAATTCAGATCTGCAGTTGAGAAATTCTAAATCAATTAGGATTGCCTTCTTTTCATTCCTAAAAACAGATTCTGTTTCAAAGATCAAATAGAGAACTTAAGGAAAGAAATATTTTGGATTTTCGGAGTACTCATCTTAACTTCCACAGGCTGTTTTTATAAAAGTACTTGATTAAAGGAACAGAAAAAAGAATAAAACAATGTAGGATCGTAGTGCATTAGAGAGTGCGCTACAGCATCAGCTTAGGATATTCTGCCAGTTTAAAAAGTATTCATGCTCCCCCTTTCTCTGCTTGGCAAACTCCTATTCATCCCTTCATACCCTAACTCAAATGCCCTATCATCTGTGGAAGATTTTCTGACCGCACTGTCCATTTTCATCTCTAGAAACAATTAATGCTTTTTGTGTGATGCAGCCACACAGCTCTCAGTATGTACTTTCTGTGTACTTTGTATTTTAATCAGCTATGTATAAAACCTCACATCTATAAACTGTCTTCCAAACTCACAAAAGCAGAGACTAAGCCTTATATAGTTCACAGTGGTTGTAAAAAAGTGTTGAAAATTCACATGCCACCCCTGCAAAGGCTTCCCAGAATCCCTGGGCAGCAGGAAAATCTACAGACAAGTGATTTAGACTTCTCCCCTCACCACCCATGGCCCACCATGGTAGTGCGCAGTGGATCTCACTCCTTCCCTTAGGTTGTGTAAAAGTCAAAAACGAATTAAAATCCTTCTCTGTAGTCCTCTCATAAGATGTATAAAGAAGGACATCTGCATTCTTTCCTTCTAGCAAATGAACTTTAAGAATCAGCTGTGGCCGGGTGAGGTGGCTTACGCCTGTAATCCCAGCACTTTGGGAGGTGGAGATGGGCAGATCACTTGAGTTCAGGAGTTCAAGACCAGCCTACCCAACATGGTGAAACCCCTTCTCTAATGAAAATACAATAATTAGCCGGATGTGTTGGCGCACACCCGTAATCCCAGCTACTCGGGAGGCTGAGGCAGGAGAATTGCTTGAACCCAGGAGGCAGAGGTTGAAGTCAGCTGAGATTGCACCACTGCACTCCAGCCTAGGTGACAGAGTGAGACTCCATCTCAAAAAAAAAAAGAATCAGTTGTGTCTTGTGCAGACCATTATGTGGCATATACCTCAACTGTGGTCAGGTCAATCCTGCACTGACCCCAGGCAGGGATCCCCAACCTCAGGGTCCTGGGAGAAGTGGGACTGCCGGCTCTGGAGCCAGAATGCTGGGGTCCAAATTCTAACTCTACTACTTCTAAGCTGTGGGACCTCAGGTAAGTAACTTGATGTCTTGAAGCCTCAATTTTCTTATCTGTGAAATGGGCACAATTAACATCAAGAAATTTAGAGAATTATTGTAAGAAATAACTGAGATCAAGTGTAAAGTGTTTAGAACACAGTTGCTGAATCATAATGACAGCTTAATAATGCTAGTTATTTTTTTCTGTTATGAAAAGTATCAGTATAAATCCTATTCCCTCTCTTCCCTGAGCACTTAGAGAAAAGAGAGGATCGCAAGAAGCGGGTGGAGTCTTTCCAGGCTCTCTGCTGTCCAGGCTCTCTGCTGTTCCTTTCTTATCACTGTGTCCTGTGGGCAGAGACTGTCAGCCAGTTGGCCCTGATTAAGGAGAAGGAGAGAGGAATGCCCCCCGCACCCCCTACACACACACACACCACCATCACCTGCGTTACTCACATGACTTCCCTCTCTCCCTTCCCTTTAGGGCTGGAAGGGGGCTGCAGTGTAGAGAAAGCATAGGTAAAAGACACAGTACTTTGGAATGGTGAGTCATGCATTCTTAAATACGTAAGGCCTGGGTGGAATGAAAAAGAATTTAGGACTAAGAGAAAGGAAGTCTCTCTCCAAGAAAGGTTCAGCTGGTGCATCCCACTCCTGACACCATGGTGGCCGTGACCCTACCTGGCTCCAGCCCCTGGCTTCCTCCAGGTTGGTTCTCCTCCATCTCTGAATGCCCAGGTCTAGAACACCATGGGAGAGTAATTGTTGAATATCTGAAAGTAACTAGACTTCAATAGGCTCATTTGGGGCCATGTTTAACCTAAAGGGAAGACTAGTAAGAGATTGGTAACAGATCACTGGCAATCGAAGTTTCAAATCAAATTTTAAAGTTTAGTTAGATGAAGGGATACAGACGTTGAATCATCTTTAAATAGAATAGGAGAGAGAAGTAATATAGAACAGGATTTTTAGATATTTTCCCATTTTAAAATGAGAAATCATTTGAGGGAATCATAATATTAATAAAACCAGCAATAATAAAAGAAATTAAGTTTTATTAAACGCCTGCTTTATTGTATAATAACTAACTGTTATTGAATGTTTATTAAAAAGTTAGTAACTAACTTTTATTGAATGAGACAATGTGTTGAGTGCCTCATTACATCTTTACAACAACCCTGTAAAGGAGATACTGGTGTCCCCATTTTACAGATGGCCAGGTTGAGGTTTAGAAAGACTAAGCAACTCAGTCTGGCGCGGTGGCTCACGCCTGTAATCCCAGCACTTTGGGAGGCTGAGGTGGGTGGATCACGAGGTCAGGAGATCGAGACCATCCTGGCTAATACGGTGAAACCCCATCTCTACCAAAAATACAAAAAACTAGCTGGGCGTGGTGGTGGGTGCCTGTAGTTCCAGCTACTCAGGAGGCTGAGGCAGGAGAATGGTGTGAACCCAGGAGGCAGAGCTTGCAGTGAGCCGAGATTGGGCCACTGCACTCCAGCCTGGGCAACAGAGCGAGACTCTGTCTCAAAAAAAAAAAAAAAAAAAAGACTAAGCAACTCATTCACAGAGCTCATGGGTGGCTCATGGAGGCAGTACAGTCTGACTGTGGATGCTATAGACAATAGGTACCTGAACTAATACAATTCTGCCAGTGGGTGTGGACTTCCTACTATGTTCTCAACTTCTCCTGTAGGAACACTGGAGTAGAAATGTGGTTCTCCCTTCTGAGAGTTTATAACCTAGTTCTGATGCCAGAACCCATGCATTAAATTATTCAGCAGCCAAATAAGAATTAAGTTTGAAATGCAAGACAAAAGAAGTGAAAAAGTAGGGCTACGGTTTTCTTATCTGCTACAGATATTGTATTGTCTTGACCTCTTCTATGTTGTCATCTAACCGTTTCAGCTCTAGAGCTACTGCCATGGTAACATGCAGTGTGGCCTTGGCCAAGCCCCATCACTGCTGAACCTCAGGCTTCTTAGCTATAATTCAATCTCCAAGCTTTCATTAAGGGTGTAGAGTTTACGGAGTCCTTTGCCATCACACACGGAGGCTTCAACAATGAGTGGGACCCCGTTAACCATGTTCTTGCCTTGAAGATGTTCCCAATTTATAGATTGAATTTATACATTGAACCAACATGAAGCACAGAATGTATAGGGAGTATGATTGCTGCTGTCACTGTTGTTTTTAGTGAAGAAGTGGTAACATTCTCAGAATTCCAATGGAAGACCCCTGAGAGATGCCTAGAGATGCCTGCAGTGCCAGTGGTCATGAGGATGATTGGGTCAATGTTTGGCAGGGGCATCTTTGTTTCGAAGATTTCACGGTGCTAAAGAAGTTAATGTGTAAATTAAAATCAATTATCTTCAGATAATTGCCTCTGCCTCCATCTTTCTCACTCTTATTCTCCTCTTTATTCCCTCGGCCTTGAAGGCCTACAGCTTGGAATGATGGCACATGAAGTTGAAAGTAAGGTGGCGTGCTCCTCAGATCACAATGAGAGGGGCTAAATCGTGTGCTCAGATCAATCAAGAGACGTGAGGTCCTTAGTCCCTGATTCTCATGCCACTGCTACTCTTTCTCAATGTCATTCCTTTGAGTTCTTTTTCCTAGAGGACCCCAAATCTCTCACGCTAAGGACTTCATGGGCACTTCCCAGCTGTGTGACCTTGAGTTAGTCACGTTCCCTCTCTGAGGCTTAGGTTTTTCATCTATAAAACTGGGCAATATTAACCTACCTCAATGGGGGCTGTTATGAGGATTGAATTAGAAAACAGCCCCTGTTACATGACTGGGAAGGAAAGCTATTGATACCATTGTGCTTTAGGCTACACTGGTTCTTAAAAAATTTGTAACCCAAATATAACCAGGCCAGAGGTCCAGTATCTGCATAGGGTAGCTTTTGAATAAACAATAGTTTGACAGTCAAAAGTAATTCTTAAAATCTTTTCTGAAATATCCTATAGACTATTGAAGGATGTGCAATTCACATTCTACAGCAAAACATTTTAAAAGCATCATTCCTTATTTACTCCCCTCTCAACTTTCAAGCTATCCCATAACTTCCCCATAAGACTTTCTCCTTCTCTCCTATTCCCACTTAAGGCACCATGCAGCCTATGGTCTCTTTGCTTTGCCTGTCACCTGACTTCCTGCTCTACCTTTCTTCCTTCTGGTAATCCATTCCCATTCCTGAATACAGTGCCTTACCTAGGCCATTAGGAGTCCTTCCAATTATGCAGTTCTTTCTACTCATTAGACTGCCCAACAGACAGAAGGTCTGAGACCATGCAGGAAGACTGTGAGTCCTGTTGAGAAGGTCAGGTGTGTGTACAGGCTGCAAATACTGCTACAACACTTAGATCCACTAAATTACACATAAATAATTTGAATTGCTTTTAGAGCAGTGCACAAAATAGAGGACACTCTTTATTGCCAGCAAAGGCTTCAAGCTTTGAATGCTTACTTGGATTCTTACCTGGAGAACTGTGTTTTTAGCCCACCTGGCATGAGGTTAGAAAAAGGCCAGCAAATCCCATGAAAGGCCTTCTGAGCTTTGAAGACTTCACTGGGAGAGAGGAAAGAGAAAAAACTCTTTTCTGCCAAAGTCAACTGGCTACTCCTTTCCCATGATCTTGCCCTGTTTGGTCTTCTGATGAAGGTGGCATCTTTCAAAAAGGACTATCATTCTACAGCCACAGGTGCCAAGACCTCAAGAGATAAGAGAATGTTTACTCAAAGGAGAAAACCACCTTCTGCTCATTGCTCTTCTTGCATTGAAAGCTCCATTCCCTGTTAGAGTGTCCTTGTTAGATGTTTTAAAGGCCTTTGTTTTGTCCTCAACTTCAGGGTGGATGGAAGAGAAATGTTGAAGAAAAGGTATGTAGGCCAAAGTCCAACCCGGCCTCCTGTGGACATTTGCTAGATAGAGTTATTGGTATCTGGAATGGGCTCAGGGTCCACCGAAACCTCTGAACCTTAACTCAAGAGCCAAGAGCATCACCTCATTTGGATCTGAGCAGAATCCCATCAGCAGTTCCCTCCGAGGAAGGCCCATCACTCAGCAAGCCGTTCCCAGGGTCTTCAGTCCCCATTAGTATTTAATGTTATTCCTATGGTAAGCGATGGCTGGGTTCAGCTCTTTTGGAATGGGTCTGGGTTTAGTTTGCCCGTGGAAAAGGATGCATTAGTGAGATTAAATGGGGCTTGTCATGCCAGCACATGTCACTGGAGCTGCTACAGACAATAACGACAGCAGGAAACGATCTTTCGCAAATGATGAATTCGTGTCTAGATTTGATTGTGCTTTTTTGTAAAGGTGTGTCGGGGGTCACAGCTTCACACAGTCCAGACGGGTTTCCTGACAGGCTGCCAGCTCTAGAGTCTTGCAGTAGATTGGGTGCTTGGTTAAATGCAAGCTAATGTTTGTGCCTTTCATGGAGATGCAAGCACCAGCAGCAAGACAAAAAGAAAGTAAAAATTAACAGCGGGAGGAAAATGGGGAAAACTACTTGTTGTATTCCAGGCACCGAATTATACTGCTCAATTAATTTTTCTGGCTCCCTCTAAATGGTGGGCTCCTCAAGAGTGAGAACCACAGCTTATCCAGTTCTATTCTCCCAATTTTATTATGGCACCTGGCACATAGTAAACACTCAGAGATTGATGAATGTATGAATGGCCAAACTCTGCTTGATTCCCATTTTAGAGGAACAAAATCCAGACAGATACATAGCTTTAAGTGAGAAAAAATCAATAAAACAGTCTAAGCACATTATAATACAATGGCATAAAGCAGTATCATGAAGTCATTAAAAATAATGGTGGATCCAGATGATTGGATGAATACAATGTGGAATAAGCATGCAATAGAATATTATTTAGCTTTAAAAAGGAGGGGAATTCTGACACATGCTACAACATGGATGAACCTTGAGGACATTATACTAAGTGAAATAAGCCAGTCAAAAAAGAGCATGTATTGGATGATTCCATTTGACTGGATGACTCCATTTGACGATGATATGAGTTATCTAGAGTAGTCGAATTCATAGGGACAGAAAGTAGAACTGTAGTTGCCAGAGGCTCAGGGAGAGAGGTATGGGGAGTTGTGTAATGGGTACAGAGTTTCAGTTTTGCAAAATGAAAAGAGTTCTGCAGAGGAACTGTAGTACTGGTAGCACACCAATGTGAATGTACTTAATGCCACTGAACCGTACTTATAAAAATGTACAGTTAAGATCGTAAATTGTATACTTTGTGCATTTTACTGCAAGTAAAACAAACGTAGGAAATTTTGTCCAAATGGAAAAATGCAATATGTTTTGTCCAAATGGAAGAATGCAAAATGGCATAGACATGCACATGAAAAGGAATAAGCAAAGAGAAAACCACTGCATGGTGGGTGGTGGCATCATCACCATTATATCATTTTTAAAATGTATTTAATATTTACACATTTCCTTTAAAAACTTGTTTTACTCAAAAAAGTAAAGATATCAAAAGAATACCTAGCAGGAGAAAGGAATAAAAGCACAAATAGATCTGAATGATACTGACAACATGGCTGTGGTCATGGGTTCCTGATGTAGAGGGATGCAGAGCTCGTTAAGTGCCAATGTCCCTTAGTCACTTCCCTTTGATGATGGTGGTGGTGGTGATGATGATGGTGATGGTGATGGTGGTGCTGATAATGATATCGGTGGTGGTGATAATGATGCTGGTGATGATGGTGGTGATGATCATGGTGGTGGTGGTGATGATGATATTGGTGGTGGTGGTAATGATGCTGGTGTTGATGGTGATGGTGATGATGATGATGATCATGGTGGTGGTGGTGGTGATGACGATGGTGATGGTGGTGGTGATGATGATGATGATCATGGTGGTGGTGGTGGTGATGATGATGGTGGTGGTGGTGGTGATGATGGTGGTGGTGGTGATGATGATGGTGGTGGTGGTGGTGATGATGATGGTGGTGGTGGTGGTGTGGTGATGATGATATTGGTGGTGGTGGTAATGATGCTGGTGATGATGGTGATGGTGGTAGTGATGACGATGGTGATGTGGTGGTGGTGATGATGATATTGGTGGTGGTGGTAATGATGCTGGTGATGGTGGTGATGGTGGTGATGATGATGATGGTGGTGGTAGTGGTGATAATGCTGGTGGTGGTAATGATGATGGTAGTGATGATGATGATGGTGGTGGTGATAATGATGATGGTGGTGCTAATGATGGTGGTGGTGGTGAGTGAGTGGTGGTGATGATGTTGGTCGTGGTGACGATGTTGGTAATGATGATGGTGGTGGTGATGGTGGTAGTGATGGAGGTGATGATGATGGTGGCGATGGTGGTGGTGATGATGGTGGTGATGGTGGTGGTGGTGATGGTGATATAGTTGAACTGTGGAAAACAGAATTAAATAAATTGGAAGGAATTCAATAACACATACTTGATGCTAAAACATGAAGGTAGATCAACGTTCTAGGCAGAGACTCAAAGACTGGGATTGCTGTTAATGCAAGAGTTTGGTGATGAATGTCAGGGATAGAGGTGCACATACATGTGCCTATGCTGAACTGGGAACCATGAAACCAGAGTTCCAACACACCCTGTGTATATCAATTATCTTCTTGAATCCTCACTCTCTCTGTGAAATAAAAAGTCTGCACTGAGGAATCTCCAAGCAACCTTTCAGCTCTGACAGTTTCCAAATGGACTGAACTTTACCAGCCCCTTAGAAGATAAAAAAAGACAGAAATACTCCAATGTTGAATGTCTAACAGGAGCTCCTGTTAAAAAAGCATTTCCATGAAGTTATTTTTAAAATAATTGAATACATATTGCAATGCTCACAATAAATATATGAATACAAACAAGAGAAATTCATGTAAATATATAATTATATTATGCACATTATATAAATGTCATATAAACTCTGAGAGGGTAGAAACCAACCATGACTACAGATAATCCTGAATAAATTACTTGTTATGCTTAGCTGTTTTGCATTATGAAAAATGACCTCTGTGGCTCCCTGTTTTTTGTTTATCTTTGTGTAGGTCTTACCCACCATAGAAACTCAATAGTGGCAAAACAAAAGGCATTTCAATTGAACATTTTATAAGATATCCAAGTGTCATATCTTTCTGATTCACACCAATGTGCCCAAGTAGCATGCCGCTGTGGCAGGAGTGTGCAAAGGGATGAATTGAGGAAGGAGAAGACCCTTGGAGGACCCTGAAGGCATAGCTGGGAGAGATGAGAGAACAGTACAAGATGGTGACTATTCACAACATGTAATTGAGTTTGGCGTCTTCTGTTGCCATTGAACAGGTCTGGTGACCACGGGCCTCTGGCACAGAGTAAGTTGGATAAGGTCAGTATCTTTACTGAGTTTATCCTTGAGCTCACTGAGGTTCCCTGACAAACAGGAAGTTGGAGCCATCAGACCCTGTGCGAGGATGTGGGGACAGATGCTAAGACCAGAAGGCTGGTCCCCTGAGAGAATTCAGAGAGAATTCTCCCAGCTCTTGAAAGATTCGCTAGATACTGAGAAAACTTGGGGAAGTGGGGAAGGCAAACCACGCAGGTGCCTCTCTAGATCTTGCAAGACCTCCTGGGTAAATAAATTGAATGGTAACGGTTGCAAGTTAAGGTGATGTGTTTGCATGCAGAGGTCACTCTCAAATTCTGAGTTTGCACATAGGATGTTTGCTCTATGAAGGTATCACAGAACATTTTCTGTTTATTCCACATCTCAACATAATGTTGTGGGAAAGTGATAGTTCTACTCTTCAGAGATGCCCACAAGAGTTGGGAAAAACTAAATGCCAGACAGAAGTGGGCAGCCCCTGCCTGTGGTTCTGCACCAAGTTTAAGGTTGAAAACTAGGGTGAACATTTATTTACCTGGTTTTCTGAACACACCATGCCAAACAATTGATCTTGGCATACTGGCATAACTGATTCTCTAGGAAGGGAAAGGTAAATCTCTGGAGAAGGCTGTTATGGACTGAATTTTTGTGTCCTCTAAAATTCATATGTTGAAGCCTTACCCTCCAATATGATAATATTTGGAGGTGTAGACGTTGAGATGTAATTAGGTTTATATAGGATCACAGGGGTGGGCCTGCCATGATGGATTTAGTGTTCTTATAAGAAGAGGGAGAACTCCACCATGTGAGAACACAGCAAGAAGGCGGGCATCTGCAATCCAGGAAGAGACCCCTCACCTCAAACTGAGGCCATTCAGCACGCAGAACTTTGTTATGACAGCCCAACAAATCAACACAATGATGACAATGACAATGACCACACGTGCTGGCAACTTAATCTCAAACTTCCCAGCCTCTAGAACTGTGAGAGAAAAGAAAATCTATTATTTAAGCCACAAGGTCTACCATAATTCATTAAAGCAGACTAAGACAGATGCAGTGATCATATTATTTACTTCTTATTAACTAAATAGTAATAACGATGATGATGGTTCTGGTTGACTCATGTTCCCCTAAAATTGTATGTTGGACTCTTAACACATATTACCTCAGAATATCACTGTATATGTAAATCGGGTCATTGCAAATTAAGATGAGGTCTTCAGGGTGGACCCAATCCAATATGATTGGTTTCCTTACGAAACGGAAAATGTGTGGGCCGGGCACGGTGGCTCATGCCTGTAATCCCAGCACTTTGGGAGGCCAAGGCCGAGGGATCCCCTGAGGTTGGGAGTTCAAGACCAGCCTGACCAACATGGAGAAACCCCATCTCTACTAAAAATACAAAATTATCCAGGCATGGTGGTGCACGTCTGTAATCCCAACTACTCTGGAGGCTGAGGCAGAAGAATCGCTTGAACCCAGGAGGCGGAGGTTGCAGTGAACCAAGATAGCGCCATTGCACTCCAGCCTGGGCAACAAAAGCAAAACTGCGTCTCAAAAAAAAGGGGGGGCGGGAATTTTGGACACAGATACGGGGAGAATTTCACATGAACATGAAAGTAGAGATCAGGGTGATGCTTCTACATACCAAGTGATACGGTTTGCCTGTGTCCCCACCCAAATCCCACCTTGAATGGTAACTCCCATAATTCCCATGTGTTGTGGAAAGGGATAAAATTGAGTCATGGGGACAGTTTCCCCCATGCTGTTCTTGTGGTAGTGAATAAGTCTCACAAGATCTGGTGGTTTTATAAGAGTTTTCCCCTTTCACTTTGCTCTCATTTGCTCTTGCCTGCTGCAATGTAAGACGTGCCTTTCATCTTAAACCATGATTGTGAGGCCTCCACAGCCACATGGAACTGTGAGTCCATGAAATCTCTTTTTCTTTATAAATTACCCAGTCTCGGGTATGTCGTTATTAGCAGCATAAGAGAGTAATACACCAAGGAATGCCAAAGCAACCACCAGAAGCCAGGAGTGAGGCCTGGAACAGATTCTCCCTCAGTGCTCTCAGTAAAAAAACAACGCTGCCTTGCCACCCCTTGATTTCAGATTTCTCGCCTCTGGAACTGTGAGGCAACAAATGTCTGTTGTTTAGGCCACCCAATGAGCAGGATTTCGTGATAGCAGCCCTGGCAAGCCAACACAAGGACGACGATGGCAATGACCACAACACTGCCTTACAAGTGAGTACACACTCACTTTACACAGAGGGCACAGCAGGGAGAGATGAGAGAACAAAACAAGATGGTGGCCATTCACAACATGTAACTGAGGTCAGGATTTTCTTCAGCTTCTTCATTAGAGATGTTTGGTGACCACGGTTCTCTGGCACAGAGTAAGCTGGATAAGGACAATCCTTGAGTTCACTGAGGTTCCCTGATAAACAGGAAGTGGAGCCATCAGACCCTGTGTGAGGATGCAGGGAAGGGTGCTGACTAAGACCAGAAGGCTGGTCTGCTGGGAGAATTCAGACCATGGTGATCATATCACTTGGTGTGTGATTGCCCCCCAGGCCATGGTGGTTGCACTTACAAAGCATAAAGTAGATGAGGGCAAGACCCCAGCTGGAGGCAGAGACCAGGCTTAGTGGTTATTCAGCCACCACTATCTGCATGGACTTGGGAAAGCAGCTTGGCCTTGGGCAAATGGTTTGACCTCTCTGGCTCCAGTGTCCTCATCTCTAGAAGAGGGGTGACATCACAACGCAAGGGCTTGCCACTTGCTGCGATTATGTAAGAAATCGTGTACAAAAGTGCTCGGCTCCTCATAAATACTTTACAACTACTTGCTGCTATGTTTTAATTCTAGAGTTTCCAGTTTACAAACCCTTTGCAGAGACACCATCTAATCTTCCCACCCATCTTGTCCCTAGCTCACTACTGGTATTATGATTCTCTTCTCTACAAAAACAGGGAAACAGCAGCTTCTAAGAGTCCTGGGTTGTTGGCTCCTAAATTGTTCACCCTGACCTAGCTTGGAGGCCCCCACTTTTCCCCAGCCACTTGAGGCTTGCTTAGCCTGGAGAAAATGTGTGTTCCACTTAAGCCGCTTAATGTGTAGATTTTATGCCCTAAACAAAGATAACACTAATGAATTCACAGTCAACCTTTTCAGCCCTGTGATAGAAAAAGATTTTCAGTCACTTTAGCCCAAGCTACATTTGCACCCAGGGTCACTCAAAGAAAAGGACAACACATTAATCTTTGTCCTCCTTGTGTTGAACAACCTCTCAAATAATCCATAGCACCGCATGAAGTGAAACTCAAAACCTTAAAACGCCATCTATCTGGTCCCCAATTAAAACATAATCTTTTTAAGCTGCCAATACCCACTGACCGGAATCAATAGAGGGGAAGATTATGAATGGCATTTCCTAGTGATCTGGTCGGACAGGGAATGGATTGCTGCTGTCATGTCCGGAGGGAGGGGAAAGTGGATGTCCAAGGTAACCGCAGATAACCTGGCTTCACCCTCTCGTGTAACTGATGTGGAAATCATATCTTCTGTGTACAGTCATAGAGGTGATCTTTTAAAAATTCCTGCCAAGCCACAGTTTAAGTTTCAGGGAAATGAATTAAGTACTGCTCCAAGCATTCCACGGATATCTTGTAAGAGCATCCTCTGTGCCAGGTGCTCTGCTAAATGTGGAGGGTGGTGAGATTGATGTGGAGTTTGTGATGTTCTGGGAGCCACCGGTCTTCCTCCCTTCCCCCTTTTAACACATGAGAAAAATGGGGCTTAAAGTTGGCATGGGATTTCACACAGGTGACAGAGTCTGCACCCGGCCTGGGCTCCTGATGCAGAGGCTCCTGCCCTTTCGATCTCACCACACTTCAGTTCAACTGGCTCTGAACTTCACACCCACTGGGGCCTTTCCACACAACAGACGTGAATGGTCCCTGAAAATCTAGCAGTGGCCACACCGCACAGTAGCTCAGGACTTCTCTCTGAAACATTTGCCACATCAGATGAGGATAAGACTTGAGGCCAAAGCTTCGTTCCCAGAAGTCACTGAAAATGCTCTGCTCTGGCCGGGCGCGGTGGCTCAAGCCTGTAATCCCAGCACTTTGGGAGGCCAAGATGGGCGGATCACAAGGTCAGGAGATCGAGACCATCCTGGCTAACATGGTGAAACCCCGTCTCTACTAAAAATACAAAAACTAGCCGGGCGAGGTGGCGGGCGCCTGTAGTCCCAGCTACTCGGGAGGCTGAGGCAGGAGAATGGCGTAAACCCGGGAAGCGGAGCTTGCAGTGAGCTGAGATCCAGCCACTGCACTCCAGCCTGGGCGACAGAGCGAGACTCCGTCACAAAAAAAAAAAAAAAAAAAAAAAAAAAAAAGAAAATGCTCTGCTCTGGTCACTTTGACTTACATTTCCATGTTCTGTTTCTAGGCCAGCATGGTGGATTGGCAGCTGTGTTCTAATTCCCCAGCCTCAAAAGTCATCATTCTCTATAAACACCGCTTCTTTTCCCATTTTGGACATCACCTGGATTTAAGAGGGTTTTGGGGAGAGATGCTGACAGTGGGCGTCTACTCTGTACCGGGCGCGACGACTTACCGCATATGAACCTGCGGTGGGAAGGTGGCTTGAGTGCAAATGCTCAGTGGGAAGGACACTGCTTTTTCCAGGTGACGGGCCCTCCTCCATCCCACTCCCTAAAATGTCTTTCTGGTAGGTGGAGTCTGGGCTTCAGGGATGGAAAAACAGGGAGTGGACTAAGGAAGGCCCAGAGAAGCTAAGGACGACAGGAAATGGCCTTGAGAGAGATCTTTATAGTGAATGAAGCACGAGGGGCTTTATAATGAACTATGGGAGAGTGTTGTATAATGAGAAAAAGATGAGTCAAGATGGAGAGGCAGAGGGCAAGAGAGAGAGAGGCCAAAGCAACCTGATGGGCTGGGAGAACCATGTTGGTCTCCCCGGTGCTGAGTTGGCTTAGCAAAGAGTGCTCCAAAGAGGCACGGGGTATGATGAAATTAGGGAGGAGAGAAAATGGAATGTGAGAGAGAAAATGGAATGGGGGAGCACAAATTGGGTCATTTTCAATGTCTTTCAAGACACTCAAGTTCAAGGTTAGAGTCATTTCATTACTCTAGTTGCTCAGGCTGCTCATTTCTTTGATTGTGATCCTTTCCATGTGGATTCAGAAATCACACAGGATCTATTTCAGAGGAGCATCATGCTGGGACCACGGACTAAGGACATCCTTCAAGACAGAGATTGGCAGTTGTCAGAGGAGGCGGGACTGTGCCCCAGAAAAGGGGAATTATTTTAATGAGGTACCAGCAGATGTCTACAGCACTGACTCACCCAGGGCCACACTAGCCATAGGTGGCCAGGCTAGAATCCAGCCCCAAGTTCCCCTGTCTCCAAGACCTCTGCTATTTGTCTTTGACCAGCTTCCTCCCCTGGTCTGGCCACCATGCCTCGTGCAGGGCTAATGGGGTAACATGACAGCATCCATGGTGATATGGTTTGGCTCTGTGTCCCCACCCAAATCTCATCTCCAGCTATAATCTGCACATGTGAAGGGAGGGACCTGGTAGAGGGGATGGATCATGGGGGCGGTTTCCCCCATGCTGTTCTTGTGATAGTGAGCGAGTTCTCATGAGATCTGATGGCTTTATAAAGGGTTCTTCCCACTTCACGTGCTCTCTCTCCTGCCACCAGATAATACGTGCCTGCTTCCCCTTCCACCATGACTGTAAGTCTCCGGAGGCATCCCAGCCATGCAGAATGGTGAGTCAATTAAGCCTCTTTCCTTTATGAATTACCCAGTCTTGGGTATTTCTTTAGAGCAGTGTGAGAACGGCCTAATACACACGGTCTAAAGATGGAGCCATGAGGACCCTTTGGAAGACAAGGCCTCATGCCCTTGGTGGCACCTCTGTGAGAGGTGAGCACCTTTATGACAGCTGAGCTCCGGGAAACTGGGAGAACCGTGCTGGGCCTGGACTGGGTAGACAGGGTGGGGGAGTGGTAAGAGCATCCTGATTTGGCAGAGCAGGGTTTATGAGAGTAGAGGGCTAATTGGAAAGACAGGCAAGGCTTAGACAGGTAGGGCCTTGAATGCCAACAGAAGGGCTTTGAGAAGGCACATTTCCATAGAGACTCTCTCTAAGGAGGAAATTCAGTCCAGTTGCTTAGAGATGTAGTCCCCCGTGCTTAGAAAGAGTTCAAGGGAGAATGTCAGGGACCCCACGTTTTTCCATTGTTCTGTTTCTTGTCCTGACCCTCCTGAAGCAGAAGTAGTCTGATCAAGGTCTATTTCTGACCTACATAACACCAGAAATCTTTAAAAGTCAGATTTGAGAACTTAATATAACAGTGACCTTCTGATGCTTTCAAAAACAGTGCATCTCTATAAACAACTCCCTAATTCATTAAGTGGGACAGTCATTGAAATGCTAAAATAGATCTGGATCTGAGAGACTCATAGCTGGGGTTTGGAGGGAGACTTGCTGTTCCTTGGATACCCTGGAATACTCGTTCTCTCTCTCTCTCTCTCTCTCTCTCTCCCCCCACCCACATCCCCTCTCCCCCTCTCTCCCCGTCTGCAAGAATTCCTTTTGAAATGTACACACACTCACACATACACAGGACGAGGGTCAATGGATCTATCAGTGACAATATACCCACCAGTGACATTTTAGCATCATAACATCATATTTTAAAACAAGCAAATTAGATTTAAAATTTTTGTATGGTTTTTGTTTCCATGGAATTTACATTTGGTTCACTGGCGACCAAAAGAATCAGAATAAAACTTCAATTGTTATTTCATAAAAAGACAGGAAATAATGTTTAATCTTTATGAAAAATATAAGAAATAGGTACACAAAACACATGAAATATTTACAGTTTAATGTCATCAGAAACCCAGATGTCCATCTGTGGATCATTTTATAAGGAATCTCTCCATCTATTGAAAATCAAGCTCAGTTTTACTCTAAAGCGTGAATGTGCCAAGGAGAATGTCAAATGGTGCAAGAGACCCCCAAGCTCTCTGTGTCACACTTGGCCCTGCCCCATCCCAGCATTTCATCCTCATGCCTCACTTATGACATTGGTGTAATTGCCCTATTTTGCCAGGTGGCTTGTCAAGGATGAGTGAATCAATTTGGGTGTTTTGGGCTCCAAGGAACAAAAATAGGCGTGTAGCTGGCTAACCAATGAGGAAGGCCAGACTTCAGTTCCCTCTTTCTCCTGATGGTCTCTTAGCTTTGCTCCTCTCAGCCAAGTCTTTTAACGTCCAACGAGGCAGATCACTAGATGGGAGCAGCATGAGTCCACGTTCACATCTGGAGCAAAAGAGAGGAACTAGCTTCCCGTGGCTCCCTTCTGAGAATGAGGAAGTTTATTTCCCAAAAGAACTGGGCAAGTACCTCTGGTTTCCTTGACCCAAGTTGACCCAAGCCTGCCCATTTCTTTTCTTTTCTTCTTTTCTTTCTTTCTCTCTTTCTTTCTCTCTCTCCCTCTCTCTTTCTCTCTTTCTCTGTCTCTCTTCCTTCCTTCTTTTCTTTTCTTTCTTTTCACAGTCTCACTCTGTCGCCCAGGCTGGAGTGCAGTGGCATGGTCTTGGCTCAATGCAACCTCCGCCTCCTGGGTTCAAACGATTCTCCTCTCTCAGCCTCCCAATCTATCCCAATCTGGGATTACAGGCATGTGCCACCATGCCCAGCTAATTTTTGTATTTTTAGTAGAGACAAGGTTTCGCCACGTTGACCAGGCTGGTCTTGAACTCCTGACCTCAAGTGATCCGCTCATCTCGGCCTCCCAAAGTGCTGGGATTAGAGGCGTGATCCACCACCCCCTGCCAAGCCTGCCCATTTCTGAACCACCCCAGGGCACCTGGGATTTCCTCCAGGGGCCGGGCCCAGTCAGCTGAGGCAGGGACTGGTGGCGTCCACCGCAGGTTCTCAGCTCGAAGGTGTCCGAGAGCCCTCAGTGTGGGTGAGTCGCCAGAAATTAATGGTAAAATATGTAACACAAGCAACCATTGCTATGCATGCTCTGAAATATCTGAAAACATTCAATTCTTTCATGAATAGGATTTTAAATACTGTTTCCCTGCCTCACAAACTGACCCAGATTAGACATAAAAGAAATTATTGGACCTTAAGGTAAAAACACTGCACACAACACACACCCACACACACACACACACACACACACTATCTCTCTCTTTAAAGCTCAGAAATAGATAAAATGAAAACCAGCATGTACATTATGGAATTTAAAAACGTAAGCTGGTAACCCGGAGACATTATTAATTTTGAAGTTATAACTAATGTGATTCATAAGAAATACTGAATGATGATGTCAAAGAACCTATAACTGTTAAAATGCTGAAACGTAAAATACACTACAATCAGACATTGTGATTATGAAGAAATTATTTTGCATAACAACACATTGATTAATGGTGACGCTTATTAGGAGCTCATTAAATGCCAAGTATACCCCGCATCATTTCACTTCATCTCCACATCACTTGGGAAGGAGGTGCTATCCCTGTTTATGAAGGAACTTAAAAACTGAGGCTTGGGGAAATTCCTTAATTTTGTAAGACACCCAGGTAAGGAGATGTCAGCTCCAGGCCTGGACCATCTAACCATCGTGCCATCGGGAAGGAGTTCTCCGAGGCTTCCCTAGGCTGGGTTTGTGGATTTCATTCAGTATTCCCTGGCTTAAAATCATTAATTGAGTGCCTTCTGTGTTCCAGTCAGGCGCTGTGTTAAGCATCACCAGGAACTGCTTCGAAACAAAGCACAAACCCCAAGAAACGCTTTGTTTTGGCATTTCATTTTTCCGAAGGGCCAGAAACTCAATACAGAGTTCATGATTTCACCTGTCAGAAAAAAAAAAGTCAATGCCAATGTCAAAAATTTCCATCTGTCTTTTATGTATCTATGGTTGGGACAATTTAACATGACTGAGGGTCTTGATTTTATCCACAAATACTTTTTTGAAACAAAAATCTTTCTCTAAAAGAAGGCAGTAGGCCCTACACTATGGGTATATTATAATTTACCATATTCAGCTATTATTGAAAATGTATTTGGCTTTCAAATTTTTATATTATAAATATTACTGAATTATATATATATATTTATCTATAACTTTTGACTATAATTCTCTAGGTAGAAAAGATACCTAGAAATTTAATTACAGTCAAAACATGGGAACATCTCCAGGGCTCTTAACGAGTGATCTGATGAATTATTGTCCCAAAGTGACAGATGAGCACGTCCATTTCAGCCCAAATAGATCCCCATGGAGCCTGAGACTGACTCAAGCCTTTGGAATGTGGTGAAATGGACCATCTCAAAGTACTATTCTAGGGTTTGGTTCTAGGCATGGCCTCTTTTGAGTGATGGTAATTACTGGTGTAAACGACACACTTTCTTGTTAGAGGGTCGTTTAGATGAATTTAAGTGGACACATGTCCACTTAAATGAATATAAGTTGCCAGGTCAACTGAGTTATTTGTCAGGAGTGAATCTGCAGGCCTTCCAGGTAACCCCTCATCGTCGGTGACTTGGGAATGGCCAAGCCTATGCTCAAGTCCAAAACTGACAGAGGCCTGAGTTTCTCAGGGGCAGTTTCCATTTTCCCTTCTAGCGGCCAGGATACAGAAAGTAGTAGACCATCACATTAAAAAAAAAATCTATATATATACACATCCTTGCATTCCTTCAACATGGTTACAAAAGTTCTTCCAAATGAATGACAACAATTATTCTGCAAGTCCCTTCCTGATTTTGATGGATAAGATTCTAAGCAATTCTGCAGCACCACGGCACCCCCCCCAACCCCCAAGTATAGCACTGGGCACTGAGCAGGTATGCAGTAATTATTTGATGGGCTCCATCCGTATTCGAGTCAGAATCATTTCCTAATGTCCAGCCTTTACTTGCAAAGATTCTCCTCCACTTTTACTTTGAAACAGAATTATTTGAGAGCTCCATCTTAACGTTCAATGTTTAAAGAAAAGCAATGTTTGCTAAAGAGCAGGGATCAGAAAACTACAGCCCACAGGCCAAATTCAGTCTACTATTGTTTCTGTATGGGCTGAGACCTAGGAATGACTTCTACATGTTTGAATGTTTGAGAAATAAAACAAAAGAATAATATTTCATGACACCTGAAAATTAGACGAAATTCTAATTTCAGTGTGTATCATTGAAATTTGTTTTTTGTTGTTGTTTGTTTGTTTGTTTGTTTTGAGACACAGTTTCACTCTTGTTGCCCAGGCTGCAGTGCAACGGCACAATCTCGGGGTTTCACCATGTTGGCCAGGCTGGTCTTGAACTCCTGACCTCAGGTGATCTGCCTGCCTTGGCCTTCCAAAGTGCTGGGATTACAGGTGTGAGCCAACTGCTCCTGGCCTGAAATTTGATTAGAACACTGTCATGCCTTTTTGTGACCATATTTTCTACAGCTGCTTTCATGCTACACTGGCAGAGTTTGGGGGAGCAGGGGTGCAGAGAACCTGTGACCCACAAAGCCTAAAGTATTTGGTATTTAGCCTTGTAGAGAAAAAGTTTGCTGACCCTGCCACAGAGGACTTGTCTTATTTAAAGTATCTAATAATCGAATAAAGAAAGCAGAATATAAATAAAAATAGTCTGTGCACCCCCCACAAATAAAGACATGTCATATATCATTAAGAAGCTATCAGATTTCTGGTTTTTTGATTTTTAATCTACATCTGACTTTTAAAAAATATACACACGCCAGAGATTGCAAGCAGAGTGGTTCAAAAAGGAGTAGTAAAATGCAAATTCAGTTTTCATCTTTTAACAAGCACAACGAAACAAAAAATAATAATAAGGCATATATTCTAAATATTGCCAAAACGATCCCAGAGAGCCATGGGGCTGAAATCAGTTGTGACACAGGCTTGCCTCCCTTGCCTGGTACTAATTCTGTAAGGGAAAAGGTGGGATTGACCTTCACAAGAGATTTAAATGGTCTTTAAAAAAAAAAAAATCCAGCAGGCCATCCCCCTCTAAACAGGAATGGGGCCCCTCCCACCTTCCTCCTATGGTAAAGGTTGCTCCTCAAAGTCAGTAAGTAACTTACGGTAATGGATTTCAAAGTCAAGAATCTAATGCAAATCTAAGTATTTGCTTATACACTCTCTGAATTCTCGACAGATTAAGTTTGGAAGTATTTTCATAGATCATATCTACATAATCTAATAGAGATGATTTCAGGAACACAGAAGACGTTTCCTGTGATGTGTTTGCCGGCGTGCCGCTTCTCGCCAATAACATTAATAAAGTATGTGTTTTTGTTTAAATTTTTTTATTTCATCCAATTTATAGAACAATGTTGAGAGGTTTTAAATAATACTCTGCTTCTGTTGAGGTCTTTATCTTGACAAAACTACTGGAGAGAAATGGACGATTCTGAGGATAAGGGATCTTTGTCTCTGTTAAGTTTATGTAACATAATTGACTTTGTTAAAGGACGTTTCGGAATCGTGTGATTTACATCTTGGGAGAGCTTAATACATCACCCACACGAGGTTCCACTTATTTAAATATTTCATTTTAAAAGGTGCAGCAGGCCCGTAACTTCATCAGCACCCACCCTTCCCAGCTGAAATGGATTCTCTAGCTCAATCATTACACCCGCGAATCGAACAAATGAAGTCTCTTCGCCGCTTCCCTTGACAAGGACCCCTGTGCTGTTGCATTACCTTTCTCCATCAAGTTACATGAGGCCCAGGCAGGATTTTCCTAAGCTAATGTCACTGGGGGGATCAGAAAAGATTAGACTCTTGAAACTTCAATTTTTCTTTTTTTTTTTTTGAGACGGAGTCTCGCTGTGTCTCCCAGGCTGGAGTGCAGTGGCGTGATCTCGGCTCACTGCAAGCTCCGCCTCCCAGGTTCACGCCATTCTCCCGCCTCAGCCTCCCAAGTAGCTGAGACTACAGGCGCCCGCCACCACGCCCGGCTAGTTTTTTGTATTTTTAGTAGAGACGGGGTTTCACCATGTTAGCCAGGATAGTCTCGATCTCCTGACCTCGTGATCCACCCGCCTCGGCCTCCCAAAGTGCTGGGATTACAGGCTTGAGCCACCGCGCCCGGCCGAAACTTCAATTTTTCTAGTGTAAGTCATTTTTTCAGGTGTAAAGCATGTCAATGCATGCAAGTCGATGGGGAGGTGAGGAGGACAGAGCAGCATGTGCTTAAATGCATGCTCTGAGTGCCCTGTCATTCACTCCCAGCTTCATCGTTCATCAGCTGTGTGGGCTTGGGTGTGTTGCTTGACCACTCTGAGATTCCCTTTTCTCTGCTGTACACTTACGCCAATAGTACTGAAGCCTTGCACCGTAAATGCATGCACCAGATGATGGGCACAGGCTCTGCCAAGACTAGTGTCATCAAGATAGCCAGCTCATGTCCTCAAGGAGCTCCAGAGAGTCCATTTCCTTCTCCAGAGCTCCCTCCTCATCAGAGCTTACATTACTGGGAGGGTCTAGACCATAGGCAAGTCAACAGACAACTGAAGCAGACACTGTCAGATTGGAAGAAGCATTGTGAAGAACATCAAATAGGATGACCCCCCAAAACGAGTAATGGGGCTGGGGAGATGCTTCTTTCAAGAGGGTCAGCGGAGAAGTCCTTGCTGAGCACAGACCTGAAGGAGTCTGGCCAGGCAGAGACCCAGGGATGAGCACTTCAGGCAGAGGGAAGAGCAGGTGCCACTGCCTCACGGCAGACCGAGCAGGTGTAACCAAGGCAGAAAGCTGTGCAGGTGGCACAGGGAACAGAGAGGGAAGGGAAAGCAAGAGTGGAGACGGGTTCAGGTGAGGCTGAGCTCTGCAGGTCTTGGAACAGAGCTTGGCTTTATTCCGAGGGCAGTAGAAAGCCACTCAAGAGTTTAAGGGTGGAAATGCCATAAATGAGTAAATGAATAAGTAGGAGTGAATGAATGAATGAATAAGGCCCATAAAAGAACTTTTTAAAGCATTACACACACACACACACACACACACACACACACACACACACAAAGGAGCTATGTGTTTATTGCCCTTGTATTCTGCAGAAGCCCAAATACAAGAGAAAGTTAGATCTGGGACTGCTGCAATAACCTGAAGTGACCTCAACTAAGGCTAATTTGGGATGCTTAGAGAAGTCACAGGGTATAGTCATCCCTTCTACGGGCATGAGCTTACAACTATAAGTGCTGAGCATCATTTTAACAACTATGCCAAAAGAACAGCTCAGATCACAAATACGCACTTACAGGAGAAAATGTGCAAATGGTCACAATGTTATGTGAGTGAGCACCTGTGCCTTGGGATACAGCCGCCAGAGGAACATAGATTTGAAGGGTGCTGTTCCTCAAACAACTCCGACAATCATGCTTACTGGTGTCAAAGTAGATTATGCAAGCTTCAAGTGACATGTAAATATGCACATATATATTATGTGTAACTAATATGCAAGGCCCCATGAAACGTAACAGAGCCAAAAAAACTTTTTAAAATTACTATTTTATGTTGTATGAGACCTTAAGTATATGTTAGTAAATTAATAAATTGATTATTCCAAGTTGATTTTTTAAGTAGTCAGCAACACTTTGTGGGAGATCTTTTCATTGAGAAGATAAGGGATGACATGACACTTGGGTTAATCTCATATTTATGTATGTGCAACTTACATTGAAACTCACCAATGTGGTCATTTCTAAGTCAGTGTGTGCTTGCTCAACTACTCCTTATATGAAAACGCTGGGAGAAATGTCAATGTGGCATCCAGAGTAGACAATGTATGCTGGGCAATCTCTTGCTTTTTTCTGTACCATCTCCTCTACTGCAGAGACTGGAAACGTGGATGCTGCATTTCTCAGCCTCTGTGACCAGCGGGCTTACACAGGTTCTTCCAATGAGAGGTGCTCATGCAAGATCTGGAAGATGGGAAAGAAGGAAGAGTCATTGTTACCTCTGAAGGGCCATAAGGAGCCAGAGCTTTTGCAGGCAGCTGGCATGAGGCTTTAGCACTGACGGGTCTCTGGGCAGCCCCCCATGAACTGCTGATTTCAGTGCTGCAGGAGCTGAGATTGCTGGCAACTGTCCCTGCAATTTCTGTAGCTCCTGAGCTCCTAAGCTGTTTGTAGCGGTGGCTTCCCTGACCTTGCAACCCCAGGTCTTCTAGTCATTTCAAAGCCTCTACTTGCTGTGTTATCTCTTCCTCCTTGAGATAATCAGGGTTACTTTAGTTTGCCTGATGGAAGTGTCACTGATACAGATTGTCAGTAGATCTCTCTGACTCAGGCTTCAGCTGCCCCGACCTTGGTTCTTGGCCACTGAAGCTCCTCAGCACCCCCTGCTCCCCTTTTATAAAATGCTAGAGCAGCATGAAATGCATCAGTGAACAGAATGCAGAGTTCCCCATCATTGTTGGTGTACCAACGAATACTGCAAGTTCACTAACCAACTATGTGACGTGGGGAATCTCCAGGAAGGGGGCCCTGTGGGTCTATGAGTCAGGCCCCACATTAAGACTCTGAAGCCAGAAACCTGAGCTCTAGAACAGGCTCAGCGCCTGGGGTAACCACTTCTAACCTCCTCCCCTGGATGTATATTTTACCCGACTCCTCAAAATTGACCTGTGTCTCCAAGCCCGAGGTAAGTGCAATTTTAGTGCCAAAGCAACGCCTCCATGGATGTAAGGAGGCTAGACCTGAAAGCAGAGCAAAAATGAACTCAGAGAAAGTGAGAGCTTTCTTCGCAGACAGCACTGACTCGGGGCAGGGTTCACCTTTTTAGAGGAGGGAACTGGAGCAGTCACTGTCCTTCCAGAAAATACCCTCCCCTGGTGTGTTAGTCTGTTTTCACACTGCTGATAAAGACATACCCAAGACTGGGCAATGTACAAAAAAAAGAGTTTTAATGAACTTACAGTGCCGCGTGGCTGGGGAGGCCTCACAATCATGGCAGAAGGTGAAAGGCACGTCTCACGTGGTAGCAGACAAGAGAAGAGAGTTTGTGCAGGGAGACTCCCATTCTTAAAACCATCAGATCTCGTGAGACTTATTCACCTAGGAAGTCTTTTCTTCCTCCTATTGCTGCCAAGCCAGGCGAGGTCTCCCTGTTCCTCCACCCCTCCCTGGCCTGTCATCTACTCAGTCTCATTATCTGTCTATATAGCAGTCAGCATTTCCCAAAGCCAGCATGTCTTCAAGGGAGCAAGAAATTATCAATTTATTTATATTTTTGTAACTCAACTGAATCTGTATTTGGGGTCTATATTGGTAAAAGCACAGCTTCAGTAGAGACTATAGAAGTATAGGTTCTTATGACATAGAGTTCCCACAGTATTTCCTTAAATAAGAGGGAGCTTTATTTCTCTCACGTATCACAGTCCAGAGCAGGAGGGAGCTCTGCACCTCTCCCTGGGGTGCCCAAGCTGGTGAGATGTCTCTGCCATCCTTGATGTGAGGCCCCCATCTCTGGCTGTAAGTTGGGTGGTTCAATTGTTGTCATCACATGGTCAAGTGCGATTCTTCCACTGTAGGTTTGAAATTGCAGACTTTGGAGGGTGGGAGACATACAGAGGGTGGGAGAAGAAACTTCATTTTTAAGTACAAGAAATGAAAGATGCACACACCACTGTTTTCATATCCCATTGTCCTTGAGACAATGGGCAGAATAGTGGTTCCCAAAGATGTCCTTGACTTAATCTTCAAAACCTTGAATAGGTAGCCTTACTTGGCAGAAGACATTTTGCAAAAACGTTTAAGGTTAAGAACCTTGAGATAAGGGGTGGTCTTAGATTTACCCAGGAGGGCTCAATGTGATTGTGTGAATCCTTAAACACGGAGAAGGTTTCCTGGCTATAGTCAGTCAAAAAGGCATGTCATGACAGAAAAAGGATCAGAGAGAGAGAGAGAGATGTGAGTTTTGAAGATGGAAGAAGGGGCCATGAGCCAGGGAATGCATGCCTCCTCAAGAAGCCAGAAGGATTAAGAGAATGAAGAGAATGGATCCAACTCCGGAACCACCAGAAGGAACACAGCCCTGCCAACACCTCAATCTTAGCCCAGTGAGATTGGTATCAGAATTCTGGTCTCTGGAACTGCAAGAAGGTAAAATTGTGTTGGTTTAGGTGGCTAAGTCTGTAGAAATTTGTTATAGCAACAATGATAAACTAATATGCCTTGTCACATTGCCCTACCTAGCTACAAAGGAAGCTAGGAAATGCAATCTCCGGCTTGGTAGGCATGTACCCTCCCTCAGGTGTAAGAGTTGACCTCCCATATCTCTCTGGGACCATAGGAAATGCAAAGTATTGGTGTCAGACCCTCTGCACTCACCCAACCCATATACACGAGCAAACCACTCTACATAAAGGAAGCCTACACAGCCTATGCAGGACAAAATCCCACCATCACTACAAGGCTGGGAGCAGAAACACTTCCCAGGATGCCAGCTGGAAAGTGAGGCACAGGCACCCTCTTGCCTGAGATTCCCATGTTGACCAAGGGTCTATTAGTTCTCACCCACCCCAGCCATTGTCTAATCAAAAGAGCAGTGTGCGACCCTTCTGAAAAAATGCCCCAATATCTAACTTTCTTATGCCCCTCTCCCCAGATCCCCAGCTCTCAGGATCTTTACCTGGGCTCTGAGTATAACTTCTTCCAGCCCATCTGTGCCTGGACTGAGGCTTTTGAATTTTGAAGCTAGGAAACTGATGACTTCATTTTTTAAACTCCCACGGACAGTGTCCCTTTGGGAGCCTGGGAGTCTGGTATCTGGTTGCTGGGGCTGCAAGGTCACCTTCATCTATCAGGGGGGGAAAAACACAGAATTTCTGAGTAGGAAACACATCCTGAGCTGACACCACCCCTTCACTCTGCCCCACACACTCACATCTCCTTGAGAGCAGACATGATTTTATAACATCCCTGTTGTCTGAGTTTCAGTGGGTGCTCAAAGGAAGTTTGCAGAACAAATGAGCATTGAAAAGATGGCCAGACAAGGATTACCAGCCTATTTGGAAGACGAGGAAACTGAGGCTAGACAGGTTACTTGATGAAGCAGATGCAGACCATCTTTGAGCCTGCACATCCTCCAGCCATTCAGCTTCAGGATGGGATTCAAGGCAGATGTCCAGCAGCCACTGTGGGCAGCTCTCTGTTGGGGACTGCCTCCAAGTTCACATGGCCACACATCCAGGAGGCATGGGCTGGAACTAAACCTCACCCCCTCCTTCAAGCAGCCTCGACAATGACCCACCCCTGGCTCCATCCCTTATCAGGTGGGATCATTCTAAGGCACATGGCTCACACTCCTGGCACCCCTGGGGATAGCTGTTGAGACCATGCGCCTTCTCTCCTGCCTCACTTCCTTACTACATCGCCTGTGCTCCTCAATCCCCCAAACCCTTGTCTCAAGTCTGACTCTAGAGAAACTCAAGGTAAGATGCATGCCTTGACGATAGGTACAGTGCTGGGAGGTGGCACTGTCAGAAGTCAACATGAAGGAGTCCACGGACTGACACAAATCATCACTCCTGGTAAATAAATGCTGCCCGGCGAGGGAGATTCTGAGATCAGTGCCTTCCAGCAATTTCTTCCCCACTGCAGGGAAAGACACCTCATTCCACTGTGGCCAAGCAGGCTCTTCTCTGTCCCCTGAGAATCAGCATCCACATCTGACATTTAATTTGGTCACTGGACTCCCACTCTGCACCTACCATGCACCAGAGGACACCAAGAAGGAGGAGAGCCGCTGGCTCCAAAGCTGCTCTGGCTCTAAGTAGGAGGAACAGCCAAGAATGCAGGTAGAACAACAGCAGCAACCGTCCTTCCTGGGCCAGCCAGTAAGATGAGGGCAAAGTAAAAGATGGCAGTCCCTAACAATTTCCAAGGGAGGTTTTGAGAATTAAATGAGAAATTGGATATTCTCACGCATCTGGCTTAGGGGCAGCAGTCCATTAATTTTAGCATTCAACATTATTATCTACACACTCATGTATTTATTCATCTATGTCATGATAATAATATATCACAACAAACCCACGAATCCATGATATTGCTTCCATTTTATGGATGGGGAAATTGAGGGCCAGAGAGATGCCACAACTTGCCTGAGGTCACACAGCTGCCATGTTGGGCTTTGAACGCCAAATCTCAGGCTAACATTTTCCCATCTCTCATTTTTGACACGACTCACTGAACTCCCTGGAACATTAACCTGAGATCACGTTTGCAATCCAGTCTCCATTTTTTGAGTTTCTCTAGGTTTACTTTATGGCAAGCTCATGGCTTAACTCTTAAGAGTGGGCTTCTTGGGGAGACAGAAGGGGAAATGAGGACCTGGTCACATCCTGCCTTAGTTCCTAATACACACCATTTGCCGCCCAGGCCTGGGGGTTTCCTTGACTCTGTGTAAGTGACGAATCAGCCAACGCAGCCAAAATATTGTTCCCACTAGCTCAGTGCCTCCCCATCCGTGAAATCCTAGGGTTTTGGAGACAACATCCTCCACCCAAATATATTTAACAAAGGCAGACAGTTAAGTGGTCAATGGGAATACCCACAAGCCCAGAGGAAATAAGACTCACCTCCCAAGTCAACAGGGTGTCATGGCTCTGCAACTGTCCTCTGCATCTACTAAGATGAGAAAAATCAGCAAAGTGGGACAACAACATACTCCGGATCCCCTGTGGTCCCCACTCTAGCTAAGTTAATTAGAGAAGTCTTGTCCTGGGATGCCTCCATTCTGATCTCCCTCACATGTCACCTCCCCCGGGAAGCCCTCCTGGTTTATCCCAACCCAGAACAATTCTTTCTGCTGTATGTGCCTCCTCCTAACATCTCTTGCCCACATCACCTGCTACTTACAGGTGCTTGTGTCATCTACCCAGAAAGCTCCCTGAGAACAGCCAGAGCTCATGCCTTTGGACATTACCACCCAGAAAATGGGGCATGGCAACCAGAAGGTACACCCAAAGACATTTGCTGATTAATTGAGTGATGAACTCCTATGCATCCTTCAACACTTAGGAAGCCTTAGTGTTTGCTTCATGTGCTCCAGGAAGCCTTAGAAGGATTAGGACAGACTCCTTCCCAGGTTTCAGCACAGGACCTGGCATGGAGTAGATTATGGTGTGGAATCTACATAGCTCTCATCTCAGTCCTTAGACTTGCCTTCTTCCCTTGAAGTATGTGGTGGACACAGGGTATTAAGTCTTTTGAAGACAGGGGCTGTGGTTGTGTGTCTTTCTCTGACACCCTAGCCTGTAGCCGGTGATCAGTAAATACTTGATTGCAGAATGACTTAATAAAGGCATGAGTCCCTTCTTTCTCTTCTTCAGCCCTCATTTACTCGTTCAACCAGACTTGATGGGTGCATTGTACTAACCTGGAGATAAAGGGGGCTACACAAATAATCTCTGCCCTCGAAGAGGGGAAACAGGGAGAGAGAAACTAATGGATAGTGAGCCTGTATTTTTTTTTTCATTTAATCCTCACAAGTGCTTCCTATGTTGGATAATCTCATTCTTTTTTTGTCGATGAGTAAAAAGGATTATCCAGACAGAGTCAGTTGTCCAAGGTTGTAACACTAATAAGTGATGGGGCATCTGTTTGAATCAAGGACTGTCTGACTCCAAAACCCATCTGGCTAGGCTTCCTTTTTGGAGGGAGAGTTAGAAAACCATTTTTAAAAGAAGACAAATAATAATAGGGGGAAAAGTGTGAAGCTACAAGACAGATAAACAAATTGCTGCAATTGACCAGGTCTGGTGTCAAAGGAATCAACTCCACTCCAGTCCACACCCCACAGACCTTCCTCTGGCATCCAGTCCCCACAAAGTATAGACAGGCAAACCTACCCAGGCATGAACCACACCACGGGCATCCCAGGAAGGTGGAATGGAGATGAACTCATGAGCCTCAGCTTCCCCGTTGAAAATTATTTTTAACTTTCATCATTATTATCTACACACTCATCTATTTATTCATCTATGTCATGGTAATAATATATCACAACAAACCCACAAATCCATGATACTGCTTCCATTTTATGCATGGGGAAACTGAGGGCCACAGAGATTGACAGCTTGCCCCAGGTCACACAGCTGCCATGTTGGGCTTTGAACTCCAAATCTCAGGCTAACGTTTTCCCATCTCTCATTTTTGACATAATTCACTGAACTCCCTGGAACATTGACCTGAGATCATGTTTGCAATCCACTTTCCATTTTTGGATTTCTCTAGGGTCACTGCTCCCCTCCCATCAGGACAGAACTTTCTAGACTCTTTAGGAAACTTCTTTTTCTCTTGGCATTTTCTCCCCTATCACAAGAGCAATTTTAATTTTTTCCTGTTTCCTCTTGTCTTTTCAATGTCCTGGTCCCTCCACATGGGAACTGCAGTCTCCTCCTACTCCTGATGAAGCTCTGCTCTTTCTTCAGGGGGCCACGTGAAGGTCTTCCCCAGCAGCAACTTTTTCGGCCCTTCCCCATCAGTTTCAGGGCCCTGATTCCCCCAGCCTCTCGCAAGCCCTGCTGTTACACTTGCCCCTTTCCCTGCCTCCCCCACCTTTCTGCTGGCTGCTGGAGGGGCTGCTGGAGGGCAGGGCTGTGTGCATTCATCAGACATCTCCTGCGCTTAGTGCCCACCAGGCACACCATGGGGTTGAAAGAAGAAGTATTTAAACCGGCTGTCATCATGGCTTAAAACTTTTATCATGGTTGATTTTTTACCCAACATTCTATCAATTTGTCTATTTTTCAACAAGGTAAATCATCCTCAACATTTTCAGTAGGTGTCTAATGGTCAGTCCAGTCTCCAGCCCACACACATTTACGGTGTGGCTGCCATGAGCAGGCACTGTGCAAGGCACAGGGAATCCAAAGAGAGATGCCATTTGCATCTTACCTGCCGGCTGTTAGGGCAACACACCAGCACTCAAAGATTCAAAGGATCATGAAATGGAAGTGGGTATCTACACAAACGCACCCATTTGATGGATGAGAAAACAGAGGCACGGGGGAATTTGTACCAGGTCTACCTGCAAAACCCTAGCAGAGCCCTGACTGGTCCCTACTCAGAATCCAGACCCCTATCCAGGCCTCTCGCCAGCACACTCCTCTCTCAACAAAGGAATGCACTTCTTTATTAGACTTCCACAGAGTCCTAAATCAAACCAAAGCATTCAAATTTTTAAAGTTTGATCAGCTGAGAAATAAGGATATTAAATATGATTAAATACGATTGCATTTGAGGGTACAGACTGTTCTTCCATTACCTGCTTTGATTAAAAAAAGCTATCTGGGCTGTGAGGTAGAAAAGTTAAATGCGACAAGAAGAGAAAAGTCTATCAGTTTGCTGTCATTCCTACTTTTTGTAAGAAAATAGTATTGTTTAAGATGTGTTCGTCGCCACATCAAGAACACATGAGTTAGCATCTGCAGTTAATATTTTTCTCTCCCCTTTAATTGCTAAAAATAAGAGCGATTAGGAAGAATAAAAAGTTATTCCTATGATTCTTCAGGGACCATAAGAAAGGCTACATTTTTTTTTTAATGGAACATAGACCAGAAGCTCGGATTCCTAAGCTGAAATTTAATTGGTGCAATATTGAAGTTTAAAGAGTAATAAAGTTTTTTGTCCTCAGGTTACAAGGGGAAAATTACCCATAACATTGTTTGGATTATAATATCTTAGCTGCTGCCCTGGCCTATCTTTTTCCTGAGATTATTATTATTATTACTTTTCTGATGGTTTTCCCCATTTCACCCCTTCCCCTCCAAGCTTTGCAAGTGGAGCTGAGCTTCCAGGGAACTTTTCAGGATGGCTGGGACATTATGCGACCAAAGCGGATTTGGACAAAGGAATGTTGTGAGGAAGTGCCAGTAGGGTCTTTTCAGCAATGTCAAATGTCATCTTCTTGAAAGATGAGATAAATGACCAAAAAAAAAAGGAAGGAGATAGAGAGAGAGAAAACCCTCGTGTAATAGCGCACTTATTTCCACCTTCTAATTGAAGAGTTGGCTGGAGCTCAAAACATGGCTCTGACCAACTTCAGCCCTTAAGATGCCTGCATCGCCACCAGAGGGAAAAGTAATCAATCATGAATTAGCCTTTTATTAGTGAAGGTTGAGAATGTTATTGAACGAAAGGGGGAAAAAACCCACAATGGATCATTCCTACAGTTTAAATAGTTTAAAGATGTATAAGCATCATCAGGAACTATAAAAACAGTTTATGTCAAAATCATTCAAAGATCTTCAGTTCTTAGAAACCTACACTACAACCAAAATTAGAAACCAGACGTTGTTTGGAAAACATGAGACCTGCACTCCGCGCCCCCAAGTGTTCGTGGACTTGGCATCAGCTAATTGCTCTACAGCAAGCGCCCGGGTGACTGTTTTCCCAGGGTTGTGACGGTGGAGACTTAAGTCTGGGACTTTTTCAGGACCCACTTCATCTGCAGAAGTATCAGGATGTAGGATTGCTGGATGTAGTATCAACACAGGATGATCAGTTACGTTTGAATTTGGGATCCACAACAAATCATCTTTCAGTATGTCCCATACAACTTTGGCAGGCTAAGGTGGGAGGATCACTTGAGCCCAGAAGTTTGAAACCAGACTAGGCAACATAGGGAGACTCCCATCTCTACTAAAAAATAAATTAAAACTTAGCTGGGCATGGTGTCATGTGTCTGTGGTCTCAGCTACTTGGGAGACTGGGGTGAGAGGCTCTCGTGATCCCAGGTGTTGGAGTGAGCCATGATGGCACCACTGCACTCCAGCCTGGGCAACAGAGTGAGAGCCTGTCACTATCAAAAAACAAAACAAACAAAACAAAAGCTTACAACATATGTCTACCTAAGCATTTTTTCTTGTTTATCTGAAATTCAAATTTTACTGGACATTCTGTATTTTATCTAGAGGCCCCAGGCCAGAGGCAAGCTGCACTTTAGCCTACCTTGTCTTTCCTGCATTTCCTCCTGGGGCCCTTCATAGTTGGGCCCCTGAAGACCCACAGAAGACTCAGGCTGTCTGGGGTCTCAGGCAGGAAGGAGCTGTTAATATAAGCAGGAGCAGCTGGGCATGGCGGCATGCAGCCCTAACTACTCAGAGGGCTGAGGCAGGAGGATCAGTCCTGCAGTCCTGGCTACTCAGGAGGCTGAGACAGGAGGACGGCTTGAACTCAGGAGTTCAAGTCCAGCCTGAGCAACACAGCAAAATCCCAGCTCTAAAAGAAAAAAACAAAATGAGCAGAAAGAATGAGAACAAGACCTATTTCCAAGGGTGCAACCTACAGTCCTGAGGCAGAACTTTCCAGAGAGCCCCTCCTCCATGTTTAGATGCAGAATAGGAGCAGAGAGTCCTTGGGATTCCCTGTTTGGAGTCCCAAGATACATGCTGCCTGCTGGGCTCAGGGCTGTGAGACTCTGTATTTTTCTCTCATTATTAGGCACCTGCCACCAGGTGAGGAGCGGTGCTCTCAAAAAGCCCAGGTGAGAGATTCTCAAAGTTAAAGGTGCATGAGCATCATCAGGAAAACTTGCCAATAACCCAGAGGCCCTGTCCCTGTCCCTTGTAATCTCTGATTCAGTAGGTCTCAGGTGCACCCTGTAATCTGGATTTCTAACAGCCACCACCCTCCCGCCTGTCCCGCACCCCCACACATCCGGGGATCCTGATCTAGGTAGATTCTCTGAGAAACACTGACCTGGGTTTGAGGCTCTCCCCAAAGTCAGATGGAGAAAAGCGTCCTTTGTAAAATACAGTATTAAAAACATTTTCTGCAAAGATAATATCATTCATGAATCTGGCATTTCACAATCTGATTACAGATAAATGTTATTTTAACAATATGATGTAAAAATCACAGTAAACAGTAATTTTTCTACAAATGGATCATTCTTACAGAAATCAATTTTCTTGTCTCAGCCTATATTTTTGTTTCTTAAACTTAATACAATTTTTTCCATGATGAGGACTAAAGTTGAATTATTTATAATAGTTTAAAGACAGGCATATATGTTACTTCTGTGCTTGTTAGATAAATGTAATTACAAAGTTTTAGAATAAAAAAATGAAAATTATAAGATGAAAATAATTGCAGAATTTTAGACTCATGATGTAAAAAGAAAGCCGTTGACTTACAAAAATGCAAGTTTGACTTTAAAGGGCATTTTCCAGATTAAGAATTAAGAAAATTCTCCTAATTATGTAAGTAAGAACTGGTATTCTTGTACATATATGATAATATAAAAATAATGCAACTATATTATTAAATTCATATGTAATATCATTAGACAAACCACTACTAGATACTAATAAAACAAGCTCTTCTCATCAATGAATGTATGTCAAAATACGAGGAGGAATTTTGCCCTTACTGTTTTGAAAGTTCCATATGACCTAGACATTCAGTGTCAGAACAACACAGTATTTTCCCACAGGCTTTACACAATGGCCTAGCTAGGAAAACTTTTGTTTATATTTTAAAGGTATATAGAAAGTTCTTGGACTATTTTGAATACAGCACTTAGATAACACTAGAAAACATCATCTAAAGAAAATAAATTAAAATTGGAAAGTGTGGTATTATGAGTTGGTCAAATTGCCGCATCCAAAAAGATATGTTGACGTTCTAACCCCTGCTACCCGTGACTCCAGCTTTATTCAGAAATAGGGTCTTTGCATACGTAACCAAGTTATGATGACTTCCTGAGGGTGGTCCCTAATCCAATATGACTGGTGTCCTTATGAGAAGAGGGGAATTTGGACACAAACTCACACTCAGAGGAGACACAGTGGGAAGACGGCCATGTGCAGATGAAGGCAGAGATCAGAGTGATGCTGCCAGGAGCCACCAGAAGGGGGAAGAGCCAAGAAAGGATCCTCCCCTAGGGCCTTTGGAGAGAGAAAGACCCTTCCAACACCTTGGTTTCAGACTTCTGGCCTCCAGATCTGTGGAAGAACACGTTTCTGTTGTTTTAAGCCACGCAGTTTGCGGTGCTGTGTAGGGCAGTCCTGGGAAACTCATGTATGTCGATTTTATTACAAGTCCACGGAAAAGGCTTCATTTTCTTTTTTCAAAACAATAAAGTGAAATGATTAAAAAAAAAAAATTTAAGTCCTCCAGGGACAGTGGCTCACGTCTATAATCCCAGAACTTTGGAAACCCGAGGTGGAAGAATTGCTGAAGGCCAGGAGTTGAAGACCAGCCTGAGAAACATAGCAAGACCCCTGCCTCAACAAAAAATTTAAAAATTAGCCCAGCATGGTATTGCATCCCCGTAGTCCCAGCTACTTGGGAGGCTGAGGCAGGAAAATCCCTTGAGCCCAGGAGTTTGAGGCTGCAGTAAGCTGTGATCACACCACTGCACTCTAACCTGGGTGACAGAGTGAGATTTTGTTTGTAAAAAATGAAAGACAGAAAAAGAGGAAAAGGGAGGGAAGGAAGGAAGGAAGGAAGGAAGGAAGGAAGGAAGGAAGGAAGGAAGGAAGGAAGGAAGGAAGGAGGGAGGGAGGGAGGAAGGGAGGGAAGAAAGAAGAAAGAACAGAAGGGAAGGAAGGAAGGAAGGAAGGAAGGAAGGAAGGAAGGAAGGAAGGAAGGAAGGAAGGAAGGAAGGAAAGAGGGGAGGGAGGGAGGGAGGGAGGGAAGGAAGAAAGAAGAAAGAACAGAAGGGAAGCAAGGAAGGAAGGAAGGGAAGGAGGGAGGGCTGGCGGGAGGGAGGGAGGGAGGGAAGGAGCGGGGAGAGAGAGAGTGAAAGAGAAGGAGAGAGGGAGGGAGGGAGGCAGAGAGAGAAGGGCAGAGAGAGAGAGGAATAGAGAGAGAGAAAGAGAGAAAGAAAGAAAAACTTGGAGTGAAATCCCTCCCAAATCTGTTAGAAAATAACAGCTTCTTGGGCAGCCCCAGTTTACTCTCACAAATGGACCTTGAGCTGCCCGATGGGTTGGTTCTTCCACGTCGGTCGGAATGCTGCGTTTACGGTCCTTGGCGTGTCTCTTTTTGTCTAACTACTCCTCAATCTGCCTCCCTTTGCCAAGGAACTACAGTTCTAATGTCCCCTTCAATCCTGGAGGGGCTAACAAGGGTGCATTTTGCTGCCCTCTGGAGCACTGTACCCAAACACACTCCCTGCTGTGAAGCAGGGTCACCCAGCACTGATAACCAGCTTGTTTGCATCCAGTGAGACAGAGCACCCCTACACAACGACCTACAGGAAGAAGGTTTATTCCCAGCAGACAGGCAGCAAGGGACAACAGATGTCTAGGATTCATTGGAAGCTGGTCCCACACAAGGCTCCAGTAAGCTGCCCAGGGCAGATGGAGTCTTATCTGCATGTGCCCCACTTGCAGCACAGCTGAGGGGCCCAGGAAAGCCATCTGCCCTGGTTTTACACCGTGGGGAATGTGACTCACTGGGCTCAACTGTTGAAGGACATACCATTCTTAGGGGGACTGGAACAGGGCCTGGCCATCTCCCCCTTACCTCAAGGTGTTGCATGCCCAGCACCTTCCACAGTTACCCCTTTTTTTTTGGAGACAAAGTCACACTCTGTCACCCAGGCTGGAGTGCAGTGGCGCGATCTCGGCTCTCAGCAACCTCTGTCTCTCAGGTTCAAGCGATTCTCCTGCCTCAGACTCCTGAGTAGCTGGGACTACAGGCGCCCACCACCACACCAGTAAATTTTTGTATTTTTAGTAGAGATGGGTTTTCGCTATGTTGGCCAGGCTGGTCTTGAACTTTCAAAGTGCTGGGATTACAGGCGTGAACCACTGTGCCTGCCTCCACAGTTATTCTTGACAACTACAAGCAAGAAATGGAGAAGTGGCTCAGTCCAAGGCCACCCAGAGAACAGCCCCGCACCTGCCTCTCTCCAAAGACCCTTGATCATGCTTTTCTCACTCTAAGCTTTCAACTCCTCTCTCTAACCCAGCTCCAGGCTAATTCCCTTCTTGCCCAGTATTTCTCAAAACAGCAAGACCTTTATTTTACGAACGTCTCGGCCTGCCTGTATAAAGCCACACTAACTACTGCTTATAGGACAGTTGTACAGAAAAGATGAGGCAGGCAAAGCAGCTGGCCCCGAGCCTGTGCATGGCAGGTGCTCAACAAAGGCAGTCGTAGGTGTCTTTATATCACACAGGTGGAAGGCCTGCTCAGCCTGAGCCTTAGAAACTGAAAGCCAGACAGAAGGGAATGGGATTCTCTTTATCTGGCAACACTAGGACACATATCAAAAAGGCAACATGCTTCTTCACTGCCTTTTATTTTTGAAGTCCCCATTTCAGATACTTTCAAAGTCACTCAGTCAGAAATTATTGCAAGCCTGACTTGTGTGGGCCAGTGCTCCAGGCTCCTGAGGGAGAGACATGGAAACCAGGCCCCTGCCCCAGGACACTAAGGATCTAATAGCCGATACACTTGACAAAACCTGCAGGAAACATGGGCCTTCAAGAATAGACTTATGAGAGGATTCGTTTGAACACTGTCAGGTAGGGTCAATCCTTTTAGGCTTCCTGGAGGAGGTGCTTGAGGTATGTCTCAGGGCCTCAGAGTTCATTGTCAGTGTGAGGACTGGGCTCTCCTGGATCCTCCCAAGCATTTGTGGAATCCAGTTCATGTGCATTCCATACAGAAAGCAAATTATTTGTGAGGTCCCTGGATGGGAGAGGGGGATTTTGATCACCAAGATTTGCCCTTAAATATCTCTTCACGTCCTACAGGGGCTAGCCTTTCCTAACTCCAACCTCCTGGCCCCAACTAGCCAGAGCCCTGAATTTATGCCCCCATGGCCCCCTTCCTTCTCCTCATGGAGCTCATCACAAATGTGATTGATCATCTGTGTGGTCTTTGCCTCAATGTCTGTTCTCCCCAAAGGGTTGTGATGACTGCAAGGTACAGATATTCCTGACTCCCATCTCTCTGTTCCAGCTGAGCCTGGTACAGTAACTCACACAGGATAGGTTCTTTCAAAAAAAAAGTTTGCTAAATTGATAAAATCCTCCAAGGTCTTTCTTCTTTTTTAACTTATATTTTAGGTTTGGAGGTACATGTGACAGTTTGTTATATAGGTAAATTCATGTCACAGGGCTTGTTGTACAGATTATTCCATCATCCAAGTATTAAGCCTGGTACCCAATAGTTATTTTTTTCTGCTCCTCTCCCTCCTCCCTCCCTCCACCCTCAAGTAGATTCCAGTGTCTGTTGTTCACTTTTTTGTGTTCATGAGTTCTCATCATTTAGCTCCCACGTATAAGTGAGAACACGCAGTATTTGGTTTTCTGTTCCCGTGTTAGGTTGCTAAGAATAATGGCCTCCAACTTCATCCGTGTTCCCACAAAAGACATGAACTTGTTCTTTCTACGGCTGCATACTATTCCATGGTGTATCTGTACCACATTTTCTTTATCCAGTCTGCCATTGATGAGCATTTAGGTTGATTCCATGTCTTTGCTATTGAGAATGGTGCTGAAATGAATGTTTGTGTGCAAAGTGTGGTCACTTAACCAGCAGCATGGATGTCATCTGGAGCTTGTGAGACGTGTGTCATCTCAGGTCCCACTTAGAGCTGCTGAATCAGAGCTGGGATTTTAACAAGCTTCCGGGTGATTCACGCACACTGACATCTGAGAAGCCCCAAGGCCCAAAGGAACATCTGAAACTTGGAGAGGGGTGGGGAAATAGCAGTGGAAAGGTAAGAGTTGGATGGAACTATAGACCTTTAGCAATCTGCCCAAATGCCCTCCACTGACTGTCCTTCCATCCCTCATCCCTCATTTCTTTGGATCTTAAGCACCTCCTCCAGGAAGCCCTCCCAAGTCCCACTGGATTGAGTTAGAGACCTCACTGGCACGCACCCTCCACACTACAGTTTTATTTTAAATTTCCACCCCGCCCCAACTCCTCCAGAGGCTTGGGAGCAGAGGGCAGAAATTCGTTTTGAAAACTTCGTGTCCCTAGTGGCTAAAAGAGTCACTGGAAACAGGTAGGTGCTCAGTAAATAATTACTGAGTGACCGATTGATCCTTAAGTTTCAGTCTTCTGACTCTACAGCCACGTCCTTTCCACCTCCCCAGCGCGCATCTCAAGCGGAGGACAGGCTGGGGTCCTAGCCGCCAGCACTTCATCTGTGCAGGGATGCTCAGATGAGGCACGTGCGTTTATTTAAAAGTGGATGTTCCCAAAGGGAGAGGTTGTATTTCTTGGTGTTGAGTGAAGTATGAAGGAAAGGAAAGGGTGCATGGCTACGTGGCGAGAAGCTATCAAGTTCAACTCTAAGACATCTGTTTACCCAGGAAGGGTAAACAGAGCTCTGAAAGAAAACACTGGAAATCACTCCAACGTGGGGTGGGCTTTCCTGCCAGGTGCCAGTCACTGAAGCAGCTGCTGACGAATCACCAGGCAGGGACTCCAGCACGCACCCACAGGGTCAGGGAGGGCACCTCCAAGGTTCTTTCCAATTGAGTTTCAACATCTAGGCCAAGTCTGCAAATTTTCTTGGAAATGGGCAAGGAGGTAAAAATCTGGGGTTTGCGGTTGACGCCGTCTTTGCTCCAACTACTCCCCTCTGCCACTGTGGCTGGGAGGCAGCCTTAGATAAGATGCAAACCAATGGGCGTGGCTGAGTCCCAGGGAAATGCTAATGACAAAAGCAGGTGGGTGCCCCACGGACCCTAGTTTGCTGACCCTTGATCTAAAATAAAACTGAGACAAAACTAAAGTAAGAGTAGACTGCCCACTTTGGATTCTCAAAGGCTAAGGGCAGACGCTGTGGTTGTCTCTCTGTGGAATTTACCCCATCTTGAACTGATCTTTTACCAGGGGACATTGAGCCCTCTGGGAACTCTTCCAAGCCTTAGAAACAGCTGATGAAAACAAAAGTATTTTAACTAAAGAAGATAAACCAAATATGCCCCCACTCCCAGTTGAGGATAAAAAGAGGTTGTGACACCCACCTCTTTGTATTGCAATCAGTTATTTCCGTCAGTGAGGACCAACATTTCTTGACCATGCACACACAGAAGGGGCACACACCAGACAGAGAGAGACAGAGAGAGAGAGAGAGAGAGGAAGATGGAGATTAGACATGATGCCTATCTAGTGGATATTTAAAATGTTACAATTAGTATTTCCCTCCAGTTAAAGAGGCTCTCCCATAAAATGTACAAATGGCGTTTGGACAATAAAACTGATGGGTTTATAGAGTCAAGTCATCGCCCTGTCCAGGATCCCATTAAGAAGCTCTGCTACTTTGATGCAGAGCTATGGCCTCCTGCCTCTATTATATTACCCTCTCTTGCCTCCATCCATAATCATGCTTCACATCCACATTAGAAGGCTGAAAATGCTTGGCTCGTAGGCATCCTGTATGACGAGAGCATTCATTTTATTTATTTAAAGCTTGGCTTGCCTAGATGGTCCCTAGAGATAAAGCATCTTATATTCCTGGGGGTCCAGGTACCGTTGGAAGAGCATTTATTCCAGTATCACTGCCTTTGAGCCAAGGCTAAATGCACTTTCTCAGACATAAGGAATCAGGAAATCTACAATGGGAGCGTAATGTTAATATCTCTGTTAAAATAATACCCAATAGCTCTTTCAAACGAGTATATCAAATGGGTGCTTCTCGAGCCATGAGTCAACTAGCTTCATTCATCAAGACCAGAGAGGGGATGGGTAGCAGGAGAAGGCTGCGTGCTTCCTTCCTGCGAAGCTCTCTTTGCAGCGATGAAACCAGATAATACCAGGCAGCTCGGTTTTCCCTTAGGTTCTGTTGCTTAAATAATTCATATGGTCATGCACAGAAAGCTCAAAACACAAATGAGAGCAATAAGAACTCACTTTGGGTGACTTGATCTGTAAGTTTCTTCAGCAAATACTCATTTCATATGAACTATGTGCTGAGAACTATTTAGGCTGTAGAAGCAGAGAAAAAGAATAAAAATAAAGCTTTTCTCTCCCAGTCCTCCTAGTGAAAATGGGGAAATAAACAAGTAATTCGAATATAGACCAAGCTGAAATAAAAATAGTACGATGGTAGAGGTGCATAGAAAAATGTTAAAGTTAGGAAGGGGTGTGAGTGCAGAATTGGCAGTTGCATAGAAGTGATATTTAAGCTGGTTTTTGAAGTTTAAATCAGAGTTTACAAGGCAGAGAATAGCACTTGTCCTGGGCAGTAATTCTCTTAATTTATTTCATGGATATATCTCCACTGACATTGTGATAGATGTTAACCAACTTCCGCGGAGGAATGAAGCCGCCTTGCAGGGCCACGCGGACCCGCTGGGAAAAGAGCAAGGATTAAATAGCCAATTACAAATGAATATTTACCTGATAGATTGGGATAGATTAGGAGGGGAAGTAAGAAGGATGAGTGAAAATTGCACACACTGAGAATGAAGAATGGTCTGTAATGGGAATGGGACAAAGGGCCAGCGGAAATGAATTTGGAAAGGCAGCCTAGAGGTCATAAAGGGCTCCACTGGCCAAGATAAGGAATTCAGGGCTTATCTTGTGAGCCAGAATTTACCAAAGTATGCTCCATGAAGCAATTCCATAAGGTACTAATAGGTTTTACAAAAATAAACTTGGGAGACGCTAGGATGAACCCTGCAGGACTTCTCAGAGCCTTTAATATTTTAGTGCACACAGGCATTCCCAAGAGGGATACAAAAGATATAATAGCTCCCCAATATTTTATCATAACATCTTCTTTTGTTATTTTAAGAGAGAGATCTCATGGGATTTGTGTTCTAAAGAATAGAAATTGGGAAATGCTACTAAAGCCGCACAGACCTGTAGAGTGTTTCTGGGAAGAGGAGTAATGTGTAGAGTTTTAGGACGGAAGCGTAACCCTGGCAGCAATAAAACACTGAAACAGGATGGGAGAAGGATAAAGTTTTGTGACCGATTTCACATGCAGAATCAGGAGCCAGTGATGATTCGTGGTTCTGACTTTGTCACTGAGAAGATGCTGCAGAAAACTGAGGTAAAGGGGAACCCAGGAGGAGGAACCCGTGAGACTGAGCCGTTTTGGCCAAGTTAATCCAAGAATGCCCCTTTCACCATATTACTCAGAAGACAAGTGACTGATAGGCTCCATCATTATTTTAAGCTCATTTTCTTCTGAAAAATCGAGGAGGGTGAAATTTTTAATGGAATGCTATGAAACGCATATTATTACCAGGACTTGAGTCTTTTAGTGAAATACATATTTATAAACCTTTGTGGAGCATAGATCATTTACCTAATAGAGCAAGACTGCTCTAAAGTCAACCATCCTAATCTATCAGGTAAATATCCATTTATAATTGGTTATTTAATCCTTGCTCTTTTCTCAGTAGGTCCGAATGGCTCTGCAAGGCTGTCTCATTCCTCCGCGGAAGTCTGTTATCATCTATCACAATGTCAATAGAGATATATACATTAAAGAAATTAGGAAAGTTACTGCCCAGGACAAGAGCTAACATTTAGACTGAGAGAAATGCAAAACATAATGAAACAGCTGCTGTGGGTGAGGAGGACAGAATTTTTCATTTTAATAACCAGTCATACTCCAGTGCAGAGAGGCAAAAATAGAAAGATGGCAGCGGTAAGCTGTATTTTGGCTAAAATTTTCTGATCATCCTGAACAAGTTCCTGGACAGAACCCCTACTCCCACAAAAGGAGAAAGGCATGGATTCTGTACCCCTAAATCCTTCACTTTGTACCACCACCTCCTTATACACACACACACACACACACACTTCATTTTATTCTATGTATTTCAGGAATCTCAAAATTAGGCCGTTCATTGAGCATCTATTTATCATGTGCTGGGTGCTTCTGCTTGTTAGATCTCATTTACCAAAGAAAAATCATAGTATTCTTTACACTATTGGGGAAATTGAAGTTTGGAGAACTGGAGGGACTGCCCTCAAGTCCCACAGCCAGTAGTGGCAGAGCTGGGATTTGAACCTAGGTACTGCTGCTTTCCCTACAGTTGCTTCTCCCCCTAGGACAGGATGGTCCAGGAAACACTCCAGGTACATTGGTCAGGAGGAGACCCTGGAGTCAGGAGCATTTTCTGAGCCAAAGGAGACTTGGGAGCAGAATGCTTGGCAGAGAGGGAGTCAGAGGTCTTTTGTGCCCCAACACAGGAAGGCACCCCACCGGTCTCAGTGGCCTAGAGAGACAACCCAGAGGAATTCAAAGATCCTGTGGAAGTTGATAATTATTCAGTTTCCTCCTGCTAATCTAACTGGTCCTGAATCTGAGACTTGAAAACTTTTGTGTTTGGTTGTTGCTGTTGTTTTACAGGACTCATTTTGTCAGTCACACTAACATGGCACCCACCCCAACTGAGAAGCACATCAGACAGCAGCTACTGCTAAAGTGTGGTGAGGGCCTGGAACTCAGGATTTATGCTCCCCAGTCCCCCACAATGGTGCCCCCCCCCCACCATCTTCTGTGCCCCTGGTGGCTCCTAGGACACTTCCATGGAATCCTGGTCTTGGAGACCATTGATAGCCATGGCTCAAAACCACCAAGTAGGGCTGGCCTGCAAGTGGCCCACGTGGCTCTCCACTTGGGCATAAAGGCCACCTGAGAATGGTGAGGAGAAGGGTTTCCAAATCTATATAAGCCCGGCTGATGTTCACTCCCTTCTGGTGTCAATGTTTTCAACATCAGAGTCCTCAGTTGTATGCTGTGTGCCAGGACTTACAGATAGTTGTAGAAAAGGATGCTTGGGATCAAAGACCAGCCACACAGAGCCAGAGGTTTCAAAGCAGGCTGAGAGTTTAGCTTCAAATGCTGTCAGTCAGACCCCTGGTAGGACGAACACTGTTTGCAACTCTGTGGGAAATTGACACAGGTGGTCGAAGGAAATGAAAGGGCGTTGACTGAACCTCCATGGATCTCGTTTCATCTCCACTGTAGAAATTGCTGTTCCCTTATTATAGATGGAGAAACTGAGGCACGGGGAGCCCAAGCCTATATCCGAGGTCACAGAACTACTGAGCAGGGAAACCTCTGAAGGACTGGGCCCTGTCTGTTTGCTAAATAGTCTTTCTGCCATCAAGTCCCACTGTATAGAGAAAATACGGTAATATCTTATTTCTCTGGGATCGTCAGAAAATGAACTGTTTCACCAAGTAGATTTTCCAGGTAACTGAAACATATACCTTTGAGCCCCAAAACGTTTTAAGATTTTAATTATTTTAATGGAAACATTTAGTCTGTTCTTAAAACAGCCTATTCAGTGTGATTAACCTTGTCTCGTTGGCTCAGGGCCATCAGTATGAACTGCGGCTGTGTGCTGGGGTGTAACCCAGTGACAGAGCAGCACCAGGAGGTTCTAGCAGCAGGTCGTCGGTCACCTGACCATTGCAGCAGTTTCCAGCTTTTTCCCCCCAGCCCTTCCCCAGTAACCCCTTCCCCCCGGCAGTCAGAGGGCACCTTCCAAATGCCAGCTGCCCATGCATTCCCTGCCTAAAACCTTCAGTGACTTTCCATCACCTGCTGGCTGTGGCATGGGCCACCAGGGATCTGGGTCCTCCCCACCCATCACTTCAGGGACCCCTTTCCACTGGGGCCTTTCCCAGTATGCTCTGGTAATGCTGAGCTGCGCGTGATCAGTTCCCCAAACAATGCGGGCTGTGGCCTGCCTCCTGGCCTTAGGAGAGGCTGTCCTCTCTGCCTAGGGTAGCCATTCTTAAAGTGTGCCCTGAGGACCTGAGATCACGTAACCTCTCAGGGGGCACCCAGGTCCTCCACTTTCCTGTTTGCTTTGTGTATAAGAACAGATCTTTTTCCTATATACATCAGCTGTACTTCAACCAAAGCAACATCTTACAAGAAATGTGGAGCTGGATACGAAGATCCAACTGCCTTCTGATAAGTCAGGCATTGAAGAAATGTGCAGAAATGTTAAATGAGGTCATTTTTTCACTAAGGATTTTTTTGTTTTGTTTTGGAAAAAGATTTTTGTAAAAAAAAAAAAAAAGAAAGAAATACATGTATATTTCAATTTACATTTGCAGTTAATGGATTTATTATTATTTTTAATGAATTTGTAAGCATTTTAATAATTTCTCAGTTTTTATTTCTGACATAGTAAATATTGATAACTATCACCCACATAAAAGCTCTTTAAGGTTCTCATTAATTTATAAGCATGTAAAGGGGTCCTAATGAGGTACGAGGTGGGATTCTAAATGTGGGGTTTCGACACTGGACCAAATTGAGGACTAGCTAAAACAGGGCCAGGACAGAAGCTGCTTTCGATAAGACATGCCTACCAGTGCACCATGTCAGTTACCACCGCCATGGCAACACTGGGGACTTCCTGTCCCTTTCCATGGCAATGACCTGAACACCCAAAAGTTATTACCCCTTTCCTAGAAATTTCTGCATAATCCACCCCTTCATCTACATGTGATTAAAAGTAGGCATAAATACGACTGCAAAACTGCCCTCAGCTGCTACTCTTTGCCTTTTGAGCCCCAGAGTAGGGCTTTAGAGCACATCTTTATGATCACTTTTTCAGCTCTGGAAAGACCTTTGTTTATGCTTGAGTTCATGGGAGTAATGTGGAGAACTGAGATTGTCAGGAGCCTGTCCTGTAGATACCAAGGGTGCAGCTGTGATGTAAGAAAAGAAGGGAGGCTGGGCGTGGTGGCTCACGCCTGTAATCCCAGCACTTTGGGAGGCTGAGGCGGGCAGATCACGAGGTCAGGAGATAGAGACCATCCTGGCTAACATGGTGAAACCCCGTCTCTACTAAAAATGCAAAAAATTAGCCGGGCGTGGCGGCGTGCGCCTGTAGTCCCAGCTACTTGGGAGGCTGAGGCAGGAGAATGGCATGAACCCAGGAGGCGGAGCTTGCAGTGAGCCGAGATCACGCCACTGCACTCCAGCCTGGGCGACTGAGCGAGACTCCGTCTCCAAAAAAAAAAGAAAAGAAAGGAAACCCTGGGTGCAAAGGGAAATTCTACCACCAGGTGCAAGCTATATGACTTGGGGCAAATTGAATCTCAGTTTCCTCATAGAAAAATAGAGATCATCATATTCTTCTCTTAGCATTTTCTAACAATTAACGAAATCCCACAAGGTGTTTATTGTAACCATGGTTACATAGCAAGCACTCTATACATGGAAGTTGCTATTACTGTTATTATTACTGTTATTTTGTGGATTTGCCAGTCCTATCAGTGACATTTATTCAGTATGATGAGATATGAAAGCTAGTTTGGAAGTGTCACATGGAGAAATGATGGCATATGTTTAAGGGATTTTATGGGCCATTCAAAGAATACGAAGCCCAACACCTAGTGCCCACTGCCAAGGTGTCTGTCTCTCCTTCTCCCCAGGCACCGATTTTGAAAACCTATCAGCCTTGTGGAACCAGGGTACATCGTGCAACACTCACTGTGTCCCCCTTTCCCTGCAAAACACCAAGAGCCCCACCCAGCTACCAGGAACTAATTCCGGAAGAAGCAGGGAAGTACATGTCCAGTGTATGCTAGGCTCCATTTTCATTGTGCATCATTCATTCATTCATTTAGCAAATATTTACTGAATGCCAACTCTCTGTGCTGGGAATTGCGCTAAGATCTGGGAATTCCACAGCTAACAAAATGACAGATTCCTGGCTTGTGGAGTTCACATATTAGTGGGGAAAACAGACAAAACCAAGTAAAAACACAAGTGGAAAAATATAAATTATAATAAATGTCAGGAAGAAACAATAATTTATCCACCACTACGATCCTATGAGATCATGCAATTATTATTCCTAGATCATGCAAATTATTATTTTCTAGATGACAAAACTGAGGCTCAGTGAGGTGTCACTGTGAACATGTGGTGATGACTCTAACCATCCACCTGCTCCCACGCTGAGGAGCGCCTCTGATGGGGACATGGTTAAGAAGCTGTAGATATTGCCACTAAATGGCTGTGTGACCTGAACAAACTCCCTAACCTCTATGATTCTTCATTTGCTCTATTTTTAAGAAGGAAAAGAGAAATGCACGAAAAACTCTTATCACAGTACTTGTCATTCAGGAAACACCCCAAAATAATAACAATTACAATTGCCATTAGAGTAGCTTCTATACGACTACTAAAGTGTTGATGGGTAGATATCTCAGAGGATTCTGTATCCAGGGATAAATAATCCACATGCCAATGAAACACCCCACTTAGTAAACTGTGCCCATCTCAATCAATGTCTTGGGTGAGCTACCCATGCCGCCTGCAATTTCATTTATTCTACAAGAAAAAAGGAAGGTGAAATCCAATCCAACCTCTCTCCAAGTGATTCCCAACTCAGAACAAATGAATTTTGAATGAATGAAGACCTAAGTCCACATTTATTTGGAAGATCAATAACAACATGCAGAATTGAAAGTGAGAGTATCCAGACTTCCCACAGAGGGCTCTAGATGGGCCACTTCTCAGGAACAGCTGTCTCAGTTTAGGAGGAGGGCTCCAGATGAGCCTGGCCTCCAAGCTGAGCCAATTCTGCAAAATGGCAGCTTCCCAGAGGGCTCTACTTCCATTTCAGATTAGGGGCATGCAATTATCTTGAAAGACCCTGGGTCTTTATTCCAGGTCGATCTACTGATGCCCAGATCCCAGCCCCCTGGAACAGGAAGCCCTGCAGAGCCAGTCCTGGTCCCCATTAGAGCCCTGTCCCCCTCCCTGCTTCCTTCTCGAGCTCCTCTTTTAGCTCCCAGCCTTATGACTGTGTCTTCCATTCTCCACTCTGCTCTTGGCCTTGGGTATGATGGCTTAACCCTGGGCAACCTCAGTCGGACAGTGTCTGGGTCCCCATTCTAGCTTTCATTGCTCTTTGACTGGCAATGCTGAGACCACCCCATTTAAGGAAGGACCTTGTTATTTGGACGCTTTAGGCTGAGCTGAAAGCAGCTCTCTAGCTGGCTATCCATCACCTGACATAACCCTGAGTCAATCATTTATTTCAGCAAATATTTCTTGGGCATCTACAACGTGGTAAGCATTAGACTCAATTCTGGGTGCACAGACATGAAAATAATAGTGCAGCACAGTGCTCAGAAGCCCAGGTTCTAAGACCAGATACCCTTGAGGTTAAATCCCAACCTCTCTGCTTCCCAGCTGCAACCAGCCCTGAGTGGGCTTCGTAATTTGTTCCAGCCTCAGCTTCCTCATCTGCGGGGGGGTTATTAAGAGTACCCATTGCACAGGGCTATTCCCAGCATCAAAAAAGACAGTGCACAATAAGCACTCGACTAGTACAAATTCTTATTAATATTAGGGCATGGTGCTGGTCCTCCAGGAGATTATTGGGGCAGATCAATAAGCAAATGGCTTTAGTTTGTCTTCATAAGGCAATTGAGAAGATAACAAGTAAAGACAGATGAGAGGTGAGAAGAGACAAGGGGTTTCTGCTTTCGTGGAAAACCTCCTGAGATTCAAAGAATACTGTGCTCCAGTCCAGCTGGCTCATGAGAGAGTGTTCCTATACCTACAGAACAAACACAGGCAAGGTGAAGACGGTGTGTCTGTCTCATGCTTGGACCAACTGGGGTCCTCAGGGCTTGGTCTGATGAGAGTTGCCAAGAAGGAGCAAGCCTGACAAAAATCTGGGGGGTGGAAAAGATGCTGGGCAGCAGAGTCAAGCTCCCCAGTGGCGTCTGTGGACTAAAGGACATTCCAACAAAAAGAATTGTTGCTGGCCTAAATGAAAAGCTTGTACATGGACCTTCAGAATATTCTAGAATGTGAGGCCAAGAACATTGTTTTGTCCATTGCAGTATTCCTCGAATCAAGAGCATAGCACAGCCCAAAGAAAGAGTGCAATGAGTATCAGTTGATGAATGAATGACATGGAGGTTGGTTGTGTAACAGGGGTCTCAGAACCTGCAAGTGATGGAAAGAATTGGTGGTTTTAGTCAACAGTAAACCCAATATGACTCAAGACTGGTTTGCAGCCTCTAGAAAAACATCTGCCTGAGGCTGAGCTATAAAAATACAATACCTAAGGTGGGAGCAGGGATAGTTCTACTTCCTCCAGAAAGCACAGGTCATCTGGAAGGACGGAGAAGTCTTGGGCACAAGCCTTGGGAAGGGACACAAAACAGCTGGAGTGAAATGATGTCATGGGGCTTGAAACTACGTCCGGTTAGAAATGGTGGAGGACTAAGGACATTCAGGGTGAAGAGAAGAAGACCCATGGGACATGTGAGCTGTGTCCACATGCTTCTCAATGGTTGTTGTAAGGGATGGGGAACAAACACATTCTGAGGGTCTTCCCAAGAATAGTGGTCTAATGGTGGCAGATTACAGTGAACGCGCTGAATCAGAAAAATCTTTTCAGCCAGGTGCAGTGGTGTGTGCCTGTAATTCCAGCTACTTGGGAGGCTAACATGAGAGGATTGCTTGAAGCCAGGAGTTTGAAACCAGCCTGGGCAACATAGCAAGGCTCTGTATCTAAAAAGAAACAAACAAAAAGATCTTTTCAATAGGCAGAGCTGTCCAAGGCCTCTATGCGTTCTGTGGTTAAAACTGAGTTCCCCATCACTGAAGGCACTCAAGCAGAGACCGGACATCCACCTGCCCTGAGCCAACAATGCTGTGTGCATCTTTCTGTCTGTTCTTCTGTCATTACACTTCCCCCAACTCTCTTCTTTTCCCTCTCCCTCTTCCACATTGAAGGATGCTTGTGATTACTTTGAGCCACCAGATAATCCAAAATAATCTCCCTAGTTTAAGGTCAGCTGATTAGCAACCTTATTTCCATCTGTACCATAATTACCTCTTTGTCATGTGAGAGAACACATTCCCAGGTTCCAGAGATTAGAGTGTGGACATTACTCTGCCAACCACAGCAAGTGCTCCATGCACAGTGCTCACATTGTTGTGATTCACAGCATGTGAACCAAAGGCCTCTAAGCCTTGTGTAGTTGCCAAGCCCCCTCCAATGTCTGCTCAGGGCAGGGCATGCAGTAACAGGTGACCGGGGCACAGTGCCTACCGGCCCAGCTTCGCCTGTCACTCCTAGGGTGTTTATTATGGTTAATGTAGGACTGAGAAGCATTTGCCTCCTGTCACTCTAGGACCCCTGTACAAGGCATGTGGAAGGACAGAGCACACACGTGCCCCAGAGAGCACCATCAGGAACTTGTAGCCACTGAAGACGCTGCATGTGAGAACAGAGCCTAGCAGAATCTGTGTAGATGCATGAGGGACTCGCTTTCAGGACAGATGTTCTCTGAGTACATGAAACTGCAGCCACAACCTCTTACCCTCTTATCCAAAAGGGCATGATTAGAAAAATGCAACATGTTCCTGAGGTTTCAAGTAGAACAGATTTGAAAGATCAGGGTAGGGTTCTGGCACATTCACCTGACCCAGGGACTGCACCTGTTGCCTTTGCATAAGCTCCCTCATCAGTCCTCAAGGAAACCTCATCAGGAAGACTTCTTATGGTCCCTGCCTTTCAGAGGATCAAAATGACCTGAGCAAATAAGTAATCAAAGCTGGAATCAAATTCAGGTCCCACGGTTTGGAAGTCTTTGTTTTTCACAACACGCTTCATTGCCCAGGGCGGAGAATGTCACATCTTTTGTGCTGCATCTTCAAGCCCATCCAGCAGGTGGAGATGAGGAGGGGTCCTGGGCTATTCAGATTTCTCAGTCCACAGCTAAGGATGTCTCCCACACCTCACTGATCCTAGGGAATTACCTCTCAATAGCACTACCACTTTAACTCCTGTTCAGTGCAGAAAATTTGAAAAATATAGAAAAAACAGGAAAAAATTAAAATTACCTAGAATTAGACATTATTATCATTTGGGGTATCCATATAGATATGTATTGCTTTTTGATAAAGTAAAATTTTTCTGCTCATAGGTTTTTTACGGCTTATTTTTCACTTTATAGACCATAGACACTTTCCTGTATCATTATCTCTTCTTCCATCATATCCATTTTATGGCTGTATATGGATATAGCACAATTTATTAAAACATCCTCTATTGTTGGACAATTAGATTTTTGTGGGGTTTTTTTTCATATTATGATTTTGCAATAAAATCCTGGTAGATAAAACTGCACATGTAATTGAGAGTTTCCACAAGACACATTTCTAGAAATAGAATGGAGCGGCCAAAGCGTATGAACATTGTTAAGGTCCTTGTTGCCGACTAACAAAAAGCCTACGGATGCTCCCCTTGACTGTGTATGAAAGTGTCCCTTCTCCCACAACCAGAGTAATGCTGAATTTTATCTTTTTAAAAAAATCTTTGCTTCTGTAGGCTTCGTGGTTTTAAGGGGTCCCATTGGGCATTGCATGGATTAAACAGAAGTGTATGTGCGATGGTCCTCTTCTCCTAGGATGTAACTCAAAAATCAGCAAACTTTCTGTAAGGACCTGTTAGTATATATTCTAGGCTTTGCAGGTCATACAATCTCTGTTGCAACTGCTCTGCCAATGAAGCACAAAACATATAAACGTTGACTATTGAACATATATGAGCAGCTATAGACAATAACTTATAAATGAGCATAGCTGTGTGCCAATAAAACTTTATTTATAGATACTGAATTGTGAACGTCATATGATTCCCACGTATCATCAAATATTATTCTTTTAAATTTTTTTTCAACCACTCAAAAATGCAAAAACAGTCTTGCATGGGTCATACAAAAACACATGGTGGGCACAGGCCATACTAAGCCCAAAAGGGCTTTCATTTGCCAGTCCTCTGGTTTAACTGAAGGCCACATGTGCACAGTTATGCCTTTAAATGTCTCTACAAGGAAGGTTTTTTTCCAAATGTGTAATAGCTTTCAACATTGGCTACATATTAGAGTTATCTAGAAAGTTAAAAAAAAAAAAAAAAAAAAAAAAAGCCAGTCCTGGACACCACCCCAGCTGAACTAAATCAGGCTCTCTTAAGGTGCATATGGACATGGCTAGTGTAACTCTCTCCACGTGACTCTAAGGCTCAACTACAACCATGCTTCAATTAGTCAGACAAACCCAGCTCAGTTCCACTAGGCCCCATGCCTGGGCCACCTTAACTTGCGATCTGAGAGGCTGCCAACAAGATAAACAATCTGATCATTAGTCAGGCGTGGTGGTGTGCACCTGTAGTCCCAGCTACCTAGGAGGCTTAGGCAGGAGGATTGCTTGACCCCAGAAGGTTGAGGCTACAGTGAGCCAAGATTTTACCACTGCACTCCAGCCTGGGTGACAGAGGGAGACTCTGTCTCAACCAAAAAAAAAAAAAAAAAAAAAAAAGTCTTCAGGCCACCGATATTGGCTCAAGCTCTGTGGTTAGGAAATCAGACCCAATCAGCTGCTCAAGCCTGCCAGGCTTTGGGGCATTCCCTGGTCTTCTGCATCTGCCCTGGAGATTCAGGCTTTGGCTTCTCTTGAGGCCAGATGTGGAGATGGTGAACAGCAGTTCCTGCCTTTTCTTCTGCCCAGCCTCAATCTGCGGCCAGCCGTGGGCATTGAGCGGATGTTCCATCCCCACCCGGCCTCTCTCCTTGGGTCCTTCCCACTCTTTGCTTTTCTTTGCAGATTTCAAGGTGATGACAAAAGAGACAACAGTCTTAGCATTTGTTAATACCCACTTGACCCACAAGAGAAAATTCGCCAGCATTCCGCAGCTTCTAATTTAAAAACCATTAGACCGCTCCGCTTGGCGGACCAGATCTAAATATTCTTAAAGGAACGGTTTAATTTAATGATTACCTTAACAAGCCCCCTTTTAAAATGATGATCCGCCAAATTCGAGGGATTTGTTTTGGAATCTGATCCAATAAGTGGCTTTGCACAAAGAGGAGCAGAACAGAATCTGATTTGGTTCAGAACGCAGTGAAAATCATGGAAATTACTTTGCATATTTAATCACTGTAGAAACATGAGTACAAACTACTTTCTAGAGATTACCTTAGGAGAAAGAAAAAAAAAGCTCCAGGCTTTGCAGCCAGCATGCCAAGTACTTTGATTTACAATGAATTATTTGGATTTTATAGAACACACTCAGTGTTCCAAAGACTTCAACCTCCTCAGCCCCTGGCAGGAAGACATATTTTCAACAGTGGAGCAAAAGCTGGACTTTGGAAACAGAGGCCGCAGTGAGGGGATTTGTTGTACAGGCCTGCAAGGTGGCCTCAACTTTTCTACTTTTTGCAACCAGAGTTTGAGAAAAAAATACGAGGACAAGTGACAAGAAAAACCCCCTGGTCAGGTGTTTGGACTGAAGGCACCTGGTTCATCTCAGGGAAGATGGTCACCCTTCCATCCACCCAGTAGCACAGAGCAAGCATGGAGCTCCACCAGCTCTGCCAATGGAAGCTTGCAGGCAGAAGCTTCATCAAGAGCTAGGGCTGTAGTCTGAGCCCAGTCCTACTGCTACGGGGCCTTGTGACCACATCTGAGTCAATTCACCTGCCCATATAGTTCGCTTCTTATTTATGCTTCACTTCCTCTAGGTTCTACTTAACTATCACTTCATCAGTGAGGCCTCCTCTGAGCACCCTATCTTTATTTAGGAAGGTAATATCTTTACTGAGCTGCAAAACCTTGGAAAATCAATACAGTCTTCTTTAATACAATAAAATCATATATTTGTGGGAGTCATGGATTACTTTAGTGATAATTTTCACTCCAAAAATATTTAAGCACCAAATGAAAACACTGTGTTTTTGCTGTTGTTGTTGTTGTTGTGTTTTTTGTTTGTTTTTGTTTTTTTGAGACAGAGTCTTGCTCTGTCACCCAGGTTGGAGTGCAGTGGCACAATCTCGGCTCACTGCAACCACTGCCTCTTGAGTTCAAGCGATTCTGCTGCCTCAGCCTCCAGAGTAGCTGGAACTACAGGCAGGTGCCTGGCTAATTTTTTTGTATTTTTAGAGAGATAGGGTTTCACTGTGTTAGCCAGGATGGTCTGGATCTCCTGACCTCGTGATCCGCCCACCTTGGATCCCCAAAGTGCTGGGATTACAGGTGTGAGCCACCGGGCCTGGCCCACTGTGGTTTTTTTAATGGTGGTTTATAGCAGATCAAGTTATTTTATACAAATGAGTAGCTTTTAAAACTCTACAATTTCTCATTTGGGAGTGAGTTCCTTCATGCAAGCTGTTGAAGTTTCCAGCACTGGGGCAGCTGTGTGTCCATAGAGGTGGCTTTGCTTTTTTCCAGGGTTGGCCCAAGCCCAGGTAGAGTTCCAATATGTGAAAAGCTTTAACATTTTACCTTAAAGAGATTCAACATCAATACCAATTTCCAAGTCCTTTTTTAAAAATGTTAAATTTCTCCATAAATACTGAAATCCTCAAAATTAGCCAGTCATTTCAAACAACACTACTATCAGATGATCCCTTTTATTTACAAGTACTGCATCTTTTTGTTTTGGTCAAAAGTCATATAGCCTTACCAAGCACCCCATCTTAGGAGAAACACCCCAGACAGTTTTCCCCCTTCCTGCTCTTTTTCTCCTGCGTTGCACACACAGAAGTATTACTTAGGAACTTGTTTACACTCCACCTTCCCCTATTAGAATGAAGCTGGTATTTAGAACTTAATCTGCTCTGTTCATGAGCTGTTTCTCCAAAATTTTGAGCAGGGCCTGGCTCAATAAATATTTGAATGAAAGAATTAATAATGTCCACCTTCTTGTTACTTGTGTAAAGGTGAACTGCAATCGAAGAAGTGTAAGTGTCTAATAAAGCAAAAAAAAAAAAAAGTGTGCATAGAAAGAAAAAAAAAGGTGGCATTGAATACGGATTTTGAAGTAGAAGGGACCTGTGTTAGATCCCAGCACTGCTATCCTCTCACTCTGACTCTTGATCCCGTCACAGATCTGCCTTTCTGAGCCTCAGTTTCACATTATAAAATGGGACCACACTTACTCCTTGGAGTCATTGTGGAGGTTTGAGATCATGCAAGAAAAAGGCCAAACCCAGTGCTTGGCATGTGCTATATGTGGTCAAGAACTAAGTGTCAGTATCGTGACTTCCCAGATATGAAGGTTGATTGTGTATGTCCACTTGGCTGGGCCACAGGGTGCCCAGATAGCTGGTTAGACATTATTTCTGGATGTGTCTGCTGCGGTGTTTCTGGAAGAGATTAGCATTTGACTGGGTGAACTCAGCAACACGGAAGACCCTCTCCAATATGAGTGGGCATCTTGCAACCTCTTGAGGACCTGAATAAAACAAAAAGGCAGAGGAAACTTGAATTCACTCTCTGCCCGATTGCTTGAACTGGGACATCAATCTTACCCTGCCCTCGATGCTCCTGGCTCTCAGGTCTTCAGACTCGACTGGAATCTACACCATCAGCTCTCTGGCTCTTAGGCTTTTGAACCACACACTGGATTTCCTGGGTCTTCAGTTTGCAGGTGGCAGATCATGGGACTTCTTGGCCTCCATAATCACATCAACCTGGTTCCGTTTTTCTTGAGAATTCTGACTAGCATAAAGCGTAAGGAAACAACCACAATGACGGTGTTTCAGGAGCACCTCTGCCTAGCCATCTGGGGACATTCACTATCACATTTTCTTGGGGTTTCCTTCCCAACCAACACCCCCCTTGTAGAGAAGTCTGAGCTGTATGCTGGAGGAATCAGAAAAATAGACAGATACTTTAAAAAGCTCTCCAGCCGGTCACAGTGGCTCAGGTATGTAATCCCAGAACTTTGGGAGGCCAAGGTGGGCAGATCTCTGGAGGCCAGGAGTTCAAGACCAGCCTGGCCAACATGGTGGAACCCCATCTCTACTAAAAATACAAAAATTAGCCAGGCATGGTGGCGGGCACCTGTAATCCCAGCTACTCAGGAGGCTGAAGCACGAGAGTCACTTGAACCCGGGAGGCAGAGGTTGCAGTGAGCTGGGATTGCACCACTGAACTCCAACTTGGGCGACAGAATGAGACTCTGTCTCAAAAAAACAAAAAAAAAGAAAAGAAAAAGTAGATAAAAAGCTCTCCAAGAAGTGCAATGTTTTTAGATTGGTCCCAAGTTCCGACAGCTGGCAGGCAGTTCCCATTGTAAAACACTGGTTTGCAAGCATCTGTCTGTCTATATGTGTGCACTTCTCCAAGGCGTAAACGTATGCAGTAACTACACACTTTGCAAGATGTATGTGAGCTGTGAGTGTGGGTGTGTGTATGTGTATGTTTGAGTTTCTGTATTTCTGAAAGGGATTGTAGAGACCAGATGTGCACACTGCATGCATGTGTAAATAAAGAGAGCAATGCATACACACAGCATTCCCATACCTGCTTTCAGGTCCTCCCTGTGTATTCCTTGAAGCGTCACAAGCTTCAGAGCTCAGCAGTCGAGAGGTTAATGAACAAGCTTTCTTTCCCATATGCACTGAACAGATAATTTTCTTTTACTCCTTACGATAAGTTGAAGCAGCATTTGAGTGACAGGACAATTTGTCAATCAACAAAAAATAGAAGGGGAACCTCCTCTGCATAATTTTACACACAGAATCCAACGTGATCTGGTACCGTACACCAAGCTGGGACAGCAAAGAGGATGAGTCCAGCAGGGCCTGTCAAATCCATGCCTATTTCCTCCTTCCAATTTGCTCTCTGAAGCTGCCGAGGATTTGTCAAAAGTCAGGAAAGTTCATTTGGCCTCGCTCAGTGAAATCCTTCAGTGACTCCACCTCACCCTTAGCCAGATGGCAAAGGTCCTTTCTCACCTGGTGCCCACCTCCATCACTCCTTCCGACTTGTGCTTCTGCCTAGTCCGAGTTACCTAGTGACTGTCCTCGGACACACCAGTCATCACGCCGGTCCTTCCTCCTCCAGGTCTTCCTCTGTGCCTGCCACCTGGAATTCATTCATTCATTCATAAATTCACTAAATTGCGGATGGGAAGCCCACTGTGAGTCAGGCATTGAGACAAACATGGGACGGAGAGTGGGGGAAAATAATACAGATGTTCCTGAGCTCAGAGGACACCCTCCTGCAGAGTAGTGGCGGCACCCCCTCCCCCCGCACTCACCTGGAAAACCCTCGCCTCTCAAGGTTTGGCTCAAGTGCCCACCTTCTACCTATGAAATGACCCCTGACCCTGCTTTCCACCCTCTGGTGGAACTGACCACTGCTTACTTTTCACCTCCACTGTTATCGGTGTAGAATTGTCATTGTCACACTTGTATCACTGTCTCACACATATTCATTATCTCCCTGCCTTTCCCCATGAGACTAAGCCCCTCATGCTCTCATTCACCTTCAGACCCCCAGCGCTTTGCACAGAGCACATGGCACACGATATGGTCTGAAAATATTTGCGGATGAAATGCACCAGACAACCCATGGATGGGAGAATGGAAAGATGGATGGATGGATGGAAGAATGAAGGTGTTCAAACGACCAGTAAGACAGAGCAGAGACAAGGCATTCAGATACCTTTCTGGCACATGTACTCAAGGCCCACCCAAATCTATAAATGGTAACATCATTATTATTAATAATTAAGTATCACTGTCATTGTGATCTGTTTTATCCTGGGAATTTATAAATATTATTTCAAACTTTCCTAACAACTTTACAAAGTAGTATTATCATTATCCCTGAAGATGCTGAAAATCAGAGAGGTTAAACAACTCTTCCAAAGTCACACAGCGGGTAGAAGGCAGTGCTGAGGTTAGAATTCTGGTTTGTCTGAATTCAAAGCCACTACTCTTTCCACACCATCCTCCCCCACCACTCCCACCACTCTACATCAACATCCGTTGGTATTTGGGCCTTGAGGGTCATCCCAGACCCTCACCCAGGGACCTTTGGCTGGCTTCCTTCTTAGCCAATGTGAGAGCTGCCTTTCCTGGAGAGTCCCCCTTCTCTAGCACTAGCCATTTCATTTTTTGGTAAAACCTGCATTATGGAAATAGATTGTCAATTACCCTGGGTGGCTGTGTAAAAGAATTACTGCAACAGTCATGGTGAAAAGAAAACTTTATTTTCACCACTTTCCAGTAAAAGCTAATTCAGAATAACTCCATTTAACAGTTATTTTATGCTGAAATACTGAATACCTCGGGGAGTCTTTTAGGGATTTTAAAGTCTCTTTATTTATAAATGATTCATGCTGCATTTTCAGAAAAACCTACAATTAGTGTGGGTAGCACAGAAGCTCCTTAGGGAAAGGTAAAAAAAAAAAAAGAAGAAGAAGAAAAGGAAAGAAAGAAAGAAAACGAAAATATACATGCATTCTCTGCACCCTTTTATCCATTATTGTTTTGCAGTGGACTATAAAAAGAGAACCGACGGAAAAAACCAAGGAGGTATTTTGTCTAACCTTTTAAATACATGCCCCATTTGACAGCATTTGTACAGCAGTTGTTGCCATGATCTGCTCAGCCCACAACATTCTTTTAATGCTCATTTCAACTTGGCACAGACTCTCCAGGCCAGCAGAAGCTTAAAGGAATCAGAGCTACTTCGGGAAGATCGCATCTTAACAGCATCTAACACGGGCCATCTGAGAGAGAACTGTGCTCTTGGGGGTCAGTTCAGTGCCCAGAGAGAAAGCAAGGGAAAGACTTCCAGTTCTCGATCTAAAGCCATCCGGGAGATACCTTAGGAAAAACAGCTCCCAGGTCCCTGGTCTTTCTGAGTGTCGTTTTCTTCACATGTCCAAGGAGGTGCACCATATCCACCTTATGGGGTTCTGCCGTTCCACATTCCTGTAATGTCTTATGCGGAGACTCCTGCTCTGTGCCATATGTGAGACAGGCCCTGGCTTCAGAAGCACACAGTCTGGTGGAAAAGATGGATGTAGAATAGCCGATGGTGGGGAAGAGGCTCCGAGAAGCTTAGTGAGCACAGAGGGACACGCGACCCAGACATGGAGTCAGGGAAGACTTCTTGGGGGAAGCAACGATTAAGCCAAAATGTGAGGGGTGAGCAGGCACAGAGGGAAGCAAGGGCATAGGGCTGGAGGTACCAGTATGTACAGCAATCTTGAGACCAGAGAGAGTGAGGAACATACAGGATCCTATAAGCAATTTAGCCCAGCTGGAGACATTCAGCCTCAGGGGCAGGAAGGTGATGCCACTGAGCTTTAGAGGATCCGCAAGATGATGATTTCAATGAGAGGGTTTTGTAAACTCTAAAGCCATAGGGCCCTGCACAGTGTAAGTTATTATCCAACGTTATTACCCTTTTGGACAGACTGGGGGCGGGGGGCAGATCTGACTCGGAGATAGAACTAGAATTTGCCGGTGTCATTGGCAAAGGATCTCAATATTTTTCCAGCTGTTCTTACCCAGTTCATTGATTAAAATGTGCCGGATGGATGGGGGGTACCCCATTCATGCATGCATCCGTTTGGATATCTGAGTGTGTGCATAACTCATATTTTAGTTTTACTGGAAGCAAATATAACAGAACTTAGAGTTGTTGAAAACCACAGAAAAAAGAAAAAGAAACAACTTCCCATCTGAGCAACCTACAGAATCCATGCCCAGCATCCCTCTTCCCTCATCTGGAAGCATCCCCTTCCCATGATTGTTTACACCTGTCTCTGCTGAGAGAGCAAGTACACGGCCAATGCTGTCTTATGCATTTTCTTGAATTATATTCAATGAAATGAGCATTTTTCTAGCCTCTATTATGTGCCACGTAGTGTGAAAGACCTAACAGGAAGATAGGCATGAAAGAGGCTAGTTCCCGCCTTTAAGAGCTGTGTTAGTGTAGGGACATGTCACACGAGGCTGAGACACCTGCATGGGGAGCTGTCCACAGCAGCAGGTACACAACAATTCAAGATTCTGGGGTCAGACCAAGCTGAGGCGTATTATCTAAGAGGTTGGTGGGCTCTGGTACTGGGATACAGTCAGCCATAGTCTGACACTTACCACCGCTATGACCTCAGGCTGGTCACTCGACATCTCTGTGCCTCAGTTTCTTCATCTGTAAAATAAGCATGACAATCCTACAATCCCCACTGAATTGTCCTGATGACCTTATTAATAGATGTAAGGTGCTTTGAAGAGTGCCTGGCACATAGTAAGTGCTCTGAAAAGGTACGTTAATCTTATCATCGTTATTATCATCACTAAGCAGACGCAAAAGGCCCTTACTCTTAATTACCACACTCTATACACTCCCCCATCCTGAATGAAAGGAGCAGATCTTAACCAGTCACTGGAGTGAACAGATAATGGGTAGGTTCAAGACAAATTCAAAAGAGACAGAGAGAGCTGAGGAGCTGTCTAAGGAGCTCACCAAGATTCCAAGGGCAAACATGACACGTGAAACAATTTCTTTACTATGTGATAAATTTGCAGACTTCTTTTGTGTATGTTGTGACATTGGAGCCTTAAACCACTCAGGAAGATGTGCATGAAAGGGTCATTATCTCTGCTTTGTAGATGAGCTAACCCAGAGAAGAAAATTATTGGCCTGGGGTCTTCCAGTTTGTAAGTGGCTGGGAAGACACTCAAATCCAGTGTCCTGAATCCAAGCAAGATGGTTTTGCTCTTCCATTCGGCTGCTCTCTCCCTGCTATCAACTGAATATGTACCCCCCACCCAGAATTTATCTATTGAAACCTAATGCCCAATGTGATAATATTGGGAGGTGGGGCCTTTGGGAGGTGATAAGGTCATGAGGATGGATCCCTCATGAATGGGATTAGTGCCCTTATCACATGGAGAAACGTTATCTCTACTGAAAATACAAAATTAGCTGGATGTGTTGGCACATGCCTGTAATCCCAGCTACTCAGGAGGCTGAGGCAGGAGAATCACTTGAAGCCCTGAGGTGGAGGTTGCAGTGAGCCAAGATCATGCCATTGCACTCCAGTCTGGGCAACAAGAACAAAACTCCATTTCAAAAAAAAAAAAAAAGGACCCACTAAGTGGGCTCGCCCTTCTACCATGTGAGGACATGGGGAGAGATTGGCCATCTAAGAACCTGAATTTAGGCCCTCACCAGGAACTGGATCTGCTGGCACCTTGATTTTTGGACTTCCAGCCTCAGAACTGTGAAAACTAAATTTCTGATGCTTATAAGCTTCCCAGTCTATGGTATTTTGTGACAGCAGCCCGAGTGGACTAGGACACTCCCTGTTGAGGTTGAGAATCCTGACAATGCTGTTTCTTTGGAGAAACTGAAACTACAGATGGGAGACCTGGAAGTGAACTTAGGTGACAGCAAGGAATGTGTGCAGCCTGGTGGGGGAGGGGCAGCCAACAAACGTGCTCTGGCCTCTCCACGGTGACCTGGCAATTGGTGCAAGAGGGTATCAATAATTCATGATCCTTGTCCCCTATACAAAACTAACTCAAAATGGATCATAGGTCTAAATGTAAAACTTAAAACTATAATGCTTCTAGAAAAAAAAACGGGAAAATTGTTGTGGACTTGGGTTAGGAAAAGATTTCTTAGTTACAAGACCAAAAGCATCATCCACAAAAGAAAAAAATGATACAGTGGATTTCATCAAAATCAAGAGCTTCTTTTCTTCAAAACACACAGTTAAGAGAATGAAAAGACAAACCACAGACTGGGGGAAATATGTGCAAAGCACATATCTGATAAAGGACTTGTATTCAAAATATATGAGGAACTCTCAAAACCCAACCATAAGAAAACCAACAACTCATCCTCAAAAAAAAAAAAAAAAAAAAAAAAAAAAAAAAAAAAAAGAGATGGACCAAAGACCTTAGCAGACGTCTCACCAAAGAAGATATACAGGTGTCAAACAAGCACATGAAAAGAGTCTACATATCTTATGTCAGCAAGGAAATGCAAATTAAAACAACAATGAGATACTACTGTACACCAATCAGAGTGGCCAAAATTCAAAACTCTAACAACATCGCATGCTGGCAAGGATGTGGAGCAACACAAACTCTCATTCAAGTTCTTGAGAATAGAAAATAGTACAGCCACTTTGGATGACAGTTTGGAAGTTTCTTACAAAGCTAAACATACTCTAGCAATATGATCCAGAAATCATGCTCTTTGGTATTTACCCAAAGGCGTTGAAAATTTATGTCCACAGAAAAACCTGTACACAGATGTTAGCACCTTTATTCTCAATTCCAAAACTTCGGAGCAACCAAAATGTCCTTCAGTAAATGACTGGGTCAATAAAATGTGGTACGCCAGGCATGGTGACTCACACCTGTAATCCCAGCATTTCAGGAGGCTAAAGAGGGGCAGATCACGAGGTCAGGAGATTGACACCATCCTGGCTAACATGGTGAAACCCCGTCTCTACTAAAAATAAATAGAAAAAAAATTAGCCGGGCATAGTGGCAGGTGCCTGTAGTCCCAGCTACTCAGGAGGCAGAGGCAGGAGAATGGTATGAACCCAGGAGGTGGAGCTTGCAGTGAGCCAAGATCAGGCCAATGCACTCCAGCCTGGGCAACAGAGTGAGACTCCATCTCAAAAAAAAATAAAATAAAATAAAATGTGGTACATTCAGAAAATGTAATATTATTCAATGTTAAAAAGAAATAACTTATCAAGTCATGAAAAGACGTGGAGGAATCTTAGATGCATATTACTAAGTGAAAGAAGCCAATATGAAAAGGCCATATACTGTACAATTACAACTATATGACACTCTGGAAAAGACAAAAATATGGAGTCAGGAAAAAGATCAGTGACTTCCAGGGGTACGCGGGGAGGGAAAGATGATCCAGCAGAGCACAGGGGATTTTCAAGCAGTGAAACTACACTGTACAATGCTCTAATGGTGGATGCATGTCATCATGCGTTTGTCTAAATCCATAGAATGCACAACTCCAAACATGACCCAATGTAAACTATGGACTTAGGGTGATAAGGACAGCCAGTGCAGATTCATCAATTATAACAAGTATACCACTGGTGGAGGATGTTGATAATAGGGGAGGCTATGCGTGTGTGGAGGCAGGGAGGATATGGGAAAGCTAGCTCTGCACCTTCCACTCAATTTTGCCGTGAACATAAAACTGTTCTTAAAAGTATAGTCCATTAAAAAAAATGGATATAGAATGCGATCAGACATTTCACCAAAAAAAAAAAAAAAAACCTGCACACACAAGAAAAGATACTCAATATCGTTGGTCACTAGGGAAATGCAAACCAAAACCAGAAAGAAATACCACTATGTTCCTGTCTGAATGGCTAAAACTAAGCAGGGAAATGATAATAGCAAGTGTTGGCAAGGATGTGGAGGAAGTCGAATTCTCCTATATTTCTGGCGGGCCTGCAAAATGGTACTCTGCAAAACAGTCATTCTGGAAAACAATTTGAGAGAAATCAGCTATCTAAACATCCTATAAAGTTAAAAGTACGTTTACCATATACCACTGAACGAGTCGATTCCTAAGTATTTACCCAAATAAAATGCAAATCTATGTTCACATAAAAACCTGGAGGAGAATGTTTGCAGCAGCTTTACTCATAACCACAAAAACTGGAAACAACCCAGATGTCTCTCGACTGGGGATTCAATAAACATGGTACATCCATGCATTGGAATACTATTCGATATGGTTTGGCTGTGTCCCCACCCAAATCTCATCTTGAATTGTAATCCCCACGATTCCCATAGTCCCCATGTGTCAAGGGAGAGACCAGCTGGAGGTGATTGGATCATGGGGGTGGTTTCCCCCATGCTGTTCTCCTGATATCGAGTGAGTTCTCGCGAGATCTGATGGTTTTGTAAGTGTTTGGTAGTTCGTCCTGCGATCATTCTCCTTCCTGCTGCTTTGTGAAGAAGGTGCCTTGCTTCTCCTTCGCTTTCCACTATGATAATAAGTTTTCTGAGGCCTCCCCAGCCATGCTGAACTATGAGTCAATTAAACCTCTTTCCTTTCTAAATTACTCAGTCTCGGGTAGTTCTTTTATAGCAGTGTGACACTGTTAATCAATAAAGAGAAAAAAAACTACTTATACATAACAACATAGATAAAATCTCAAAGTCATCATGCCAAGTGCAATAGGCCTGACTCAAAAGGCAAAATTCTGTATGAGTTCCTGTGTACTGAATTTTTGAAAAGGCAAAATTATAAGGGCATTAAATGTAGCAGAGGGTTTGGGGGCTGGCCAGGGAGGGGAGATTTGGCAATGAAGGGGCACAGGAATATTACTTTACATGATGGAATTGTTACGTATCTTAAGTGTGGGGGTGTTAGACACTGTAATCATTTGTCAAAACTCCCAGAACTATACATTAGAAAGAATGAATTCTACTTATGTAATTACACGTTACTGTTGAAAGGGGGAAAGATGAAATCATTATTCATTTTTTTAAAAATCCATAGGAAGACACAAAACCACTCCTTTAATAGAAGAGCTCTTCCTTCATAGAAGTGAACTGAGCGATTCTTTAAACTTCACAATCTTTTGTTTTTAATATTACAATTAATATTGTAGGAAAACAATAACTTGTAAAGGGACTCAAAAAATGCATTAATGTGCATTAAATTTTTATAAGGAAGACAGAGATCCAAATATTTCGCTGGCACCCACGATGTGCCTGCAGAGCAATAGGTGTTTTCTGTGCTAGGACTTCGTTAATTGCAGGAACGGAAGTGAGGCAGTCACTTGAGCAAACTTTCTGTTCCTTGCTTCCTAAGTTTTGTTCCCCAAAACTTCCTTCTCAGAGAGCGGCATCATGCTGATGCTTCCTCTCCTCCTTTCCCCCTTCCCCAAAAAAAGTTCTTAATTCAGTCAATCAAGTGGTCTATGTGACAGCAAACTCCAGGTTGACTGATTTTTTTACCTCCTAAACTGACAGAATCAAATGGTGATTTATTTATTTACTTACTAATAATTTATATCTTGTCTCCTTCCAAAAAGGATTTGAGTGCCTCGCTCGATGTCTTGGTATTACCTCCAAAAAGTGTAAGCATATCGGGGAAGAAAATAGACACTGGAGAAGTGGTCTTTGGTTTCATTGCAGATTCTACGGAGTCACACGGCAATGCTTAATGAGCCCATTACTGCAGAATATAAATAATAGAGAGTCTGACCTGGCTGCTATGTTAAAATGGGACATCGGATCTAAAACCACCTCCGTGAGGTTGTCTGCACAGGTGTGGGGAGATTATCTACTAGGTAATTGGGCCCAAAGACTTGACACATTGGAGAAATAGAAGCTTTCTTCCCTGAGCAAGTCCAATAAGCTAAGAAGGAGTTACCTACCAGCCATTAAAGGTGGTCTATGGACCAGCACTTACAGAAAGAGTTTCAACAACCAGGCAAAGTAGACATTAGGACTCTGCGAAAAACCAGAGAGGGCTCAGAGAGGGTATGTAACTTGCCAAGGGTCACAGAGCTGGTAAGAGGCCAAGCTAGGACCTTGAATCCAGGTCTTCCAGAATCCACAGCCTGTGCTTCTCCCCTTTTCCAAGTTGCCTCTTGGCTTTTGAGCCCAATCAACTTATCTGGCACTGGCTACCTGTAATGCTCTCATTTATTAATATAGTTTGACATCCTTTGCTCAGTTTTGGACACTGCTTCAAAAAATGTTTGCCATCCCTGCCATGGGTTACGATAATCTCAGCTACAAGCAACAGCAAGCTCAAATTCAAACTGGCTTCAACAATGAGATGATTGATTAGCCCCCAGCAGTGGAGGACCAGAGGCAGGGCAGGTTCCAGGCACCATATGTTAGAAGATCTGCTTTGCTGCTCCAAGGTTCCCCATGCTTGGCCCTTTTCCATGTGTGTGCTTCTTCCTCAGGAAGGAAGGAATCAGAATGCAGCAGTGGTAGGGATTTCTCCAAAGAAGCAATGGGCTCATCATCTCCTTAAGTGTGAGAGAGCCTCTCTTATAAGCCCCAGCTGTCATCACCTCCAGACGCATTGGCCAGGGATGGGCTACACACACATTGCCAGGTTACATCCCCATTCTTAAACCATCACTGGCAGGGTTGGGGGATGACCATGTTTGCTGTAGGAGAAACTTGGTAGATGTTTTCTAATCCATTACCCCTCCAAGAGAAAAGAGTCATTTTCAGAACCCAAGAAGACTGCCTTTCCCAGCCTCTCTTACAATTCAGATTGAGCCATGTAACCAGCTTCTATAAATAGAATGTGAAAAAGTGGTGCCACTTCCAGGCCTGTCCATAAAATGTCTTGTGTGGTCCTCTACACTCACTTTCATCAGCAGCTGAAGGCAGAAGACTCACAGCACAGTAGAGAGGTAGAGATTAAAAGATGCCTGAAAAGATGGCAGCACAGTAGAGAAGTAGAGATCTGAATTCCTGAATCACTTCACAAGAGGCCAAATGCTGGTCTAGACACATAAAGGTATTATGTCAAGCCACTCAAATTTTAGGGTTATTTGTTCCTGAAGCTTGCGCTAATTGCCCTAACTAATCCAGGTGGCTTCAACTAATTAGCTGGGTGGAATAGAAGTTTGGGAGTCAGCCATAAAAACCACTCTGTAACAAGTCATGTGCTTCACACATGGCAGAAAGGCCCCATGTTCAGGGTCTCCCATGGCCAGGGAGATGGAAGAAAGATATTAGTGAGCTGCTTTGAAAGTTCAGCAAGTTTAATAATTACAGGACAGCTTTAGAGACTAACTTTAGTCTCTGTGTGACCTTGGGAAAGTCACTCCCAAACTGGGGGCCTCAATTTCTCCAGAAGAACATGACATTTACTCTCTCCAGGCTCTGAGACCCAGTGGGTCAGGGCAGCTCAAGAGGTTGATCTGTACTTACCTTGGGTTTAGTGCTGTTGAAGCAACACATAGTGTGGCCTGGAAAAGGGTCATTTTCAGAGCTAAGGCCAGGGCACCCATTCTGGAGAATCTGCACCAAGAAGTTCCAGGCCACCCAGCAACCTTGGGACAGTCACATCTGTGCGTGTTGATCCCCAGGGCAGGCTCTTTTCTCACTGAAACCATTACTCCAGTGTATTTGATGTAATTCCTACAAAACATGATTTTTATAACTCTGATCAGGGAACCAATTAATGTAACTATTATTTATTGTGACTGTCTAGGCATAAAAACCCCACAAATCAAACTGATTCCCCAAATCCACTTGGATCCCTGCACTGCGAAGTCACATCCATTACACTGCTTTATAGTCGCATTTGTATTTTTTATTATTAATGCTATCAATACAATATTTATTCACCATGAAATAGCCTTCCACTTAGGAGGGAAATATGTGTACTTGTAAGTGCTCCTAATCATACCAAACTCTGCTCATGCTGGCTGGCGGATTGATGATGACTGGGACACACATTTTTTGAATAACGATAATGATCGCCAGTTATTGAAGTCCTACTAAGCACTAGGCTATGCCTTATATTCATTATCTCTTTGACCTTATCAATAATCATACCTTTCTCAACTTCATTTTACAGAAGGACACACTGAGGTTCAAGAAGGTGAGGTAACTTCCCAAATATCCCACAAATAGTCAGTAAGGAGTTGAGTCTTTCACCCAAGGACTCCCTGCTTTCACACAATTGCCCAAGTGCCTTCTAGGATTGACAGAGGGAAAGGGAAAAGCATTCAAGATTGAAACCAAAAAACACACAAACACATTACTCACTTTAATTGTGTCTCCTTCCTCATGTATTCTTCACCCAGAAATTACCATTGTCTCCATTTCAGTTTCATGTGAACTGATGCAGGAATCTGGATCACAAAGGCAGTGCGGCAAACTCACCTACACTTTGCACATTTTGGAGAACATCCCCCTCAGTGATCTCAGGCCGCATGTGATGACACCAGCACAGGTTACTAAAAAAGTGTCTTTCTCCCTTTCAGGGACCAATAAAGGCAGTGTGCGCCATGTTGCTCTGGAAGTTCCCAAGAATTAGTAATATTTGAACAGACAATTTCTTGATATCGTTCCACTTCACCACTCCCCACAACTTAGCCCTGCCCACCGCCAACCTCTCCAGTCATACCCACCTCCAGGCAGCATGAATAGTGTTGACAATGCTAGGTGACAGCAGGAAGCAAAACATACACCAATGAGGGCTGCCAGATAACATACAGGATGCCCAGTTAGGTTTGAATTTCAGATAAACAAGCATGTTTTTAGCACAACCATGTCCCCAATAACTACGATGGGAATTCACATTTAACCAAGTATCCTGTATTTTTATTCGCTCAATCTGGCAACTGTATCAACGTTAGAGAGAAAACTTCTATTTTCTCTGCTAAAGCTCCTTTTTTCTTTTGGCCCCTTTCCAGACCACTGCCAGGCATCAAAGGAAGGGAAGTGGCTAATGTGCTGAGTCAGACCCCAAGATGCCCCTGGTCTGAGCTTCACCAGCTGGTAGAGTTCCTCTGTCGTCATGGCCAGTGTGCGTGCACACGCTTCCCTCTGCTATTTCTACTTGTCAAGGGCTAAGCAGACCAAAGCTGGACGTGCTGCGTTTTTCTAACCTGTTCCAACTCTGCTCTCCTGCACCTGGGTGGGGAAAGCAGGCAGGCCATCCTCTGCTCACACAGCCATCTTAGACTTAGGAAGGGACACGAGAAGCAAAGGTTTGGAGCCTCCCCTGCAGAGTCCAGCTGCGCTATCAGAGGGCCCGGCACCGGCGATGTTGCAGGACCTGCCATTTGAGTTAGGCATCTGTGGAGAACGATCAATCCCTCCTCCAAAAACCTCCGCCTGGAGAAGAAGAGAGGAATGAACCAGGCCTGAGCTCCGCTGAGCCCTGCTGTCCAGTGACCTGCAAAGGGGCAGCACTCTGCCCAGAAACCACAACACACAGGAACAACCACTGCAGAACCTCAAACAGCCTGATACAGAGTAACATGCACAGGCTCTGAGTTTCTCTGGAGAGCGGGTTCTGTGGACAAAATCAATAATCAATGCTGACTGGGGCCAATAGTTAGTGGGACTGATATAACAAACCCATCAATAACTCTCCTCTATTCTCTTCCTGAAACCCAACCCTTGACCAGCACCAACCAGCTCTTTCCACACTAGTGAACTGGTTATTCCTACAGATGAGTCCATTGGCATAAGGTCACTGATTACCTTAAAGAGCAGGTGCCCTCGCCATTATTTTCAATCATGGAACAATGAACGGGCCACTTGAAATCTGACCCCAGACCTCAGACGGTCTTACAGGCATGGATCAACATATAGCAACATTCTACCTGTGGTCCCTGATAGCATCTGACCAAAACCTCCTGCTAGCCTTGCACAGGGTCAAATCTCGGTGCTGTTCATTTTCTCTTCTCTAAAAAAAAAGTGGCTTATCCACTATGTCAAACAGTACAGAGATTCCTCAAAAATTAAAAATAGAACTACTACCTGATCCAGCAATCCCACTTCTGGGTATGTATCGAAAAGATTTGAAATTAGGATCTCGAAGGGATCTCTGCACTCCCATGTTCACTGTGGCACTATTTACAGTAGCCAAAATATGGAAACCATCTGACTGTCCACTGATGGATAAATGGATAAAGAAAATGCAGGGCCAGTATGGCGGCTCATGCCTGTCATCCCAGCCCTTTAGGAGGCCGAGTTGGGAGGATCATTTGTGCCCAGGAATTGGAGACCAGTCTGGGCAACGTAGGGAGACCCTATCTTTACAAAAATAAAAATATTAGCCAGGCGTGGTGGCACATGCCTGTGGTCTCAGCTACTTGGGAGGCTGAGATGGGAGGATCGCTTGGACCCAGGAGGTTGAGGCTGTAGTGAGGCATGGTTGCACCACTGCAGCCCAGCCTGGGCTGCAGAGCGAGACCTTTTCTTATTTAAAAAAAAAAAAGTGATATATACACACAATGAAATAATATTCAGCCTCTAAAAAGAAGGAAATCCTGCCATATGTTACACCATAAATGAACCTTGAGGACGTGATGCTAAACAAAGGACAAACACTGCATGATTCCACTTATATGAGATATTTTAAAAATCAAACTCCTAGAAGCAAAGAATAGAATGTGATCTCCAGGGTCTGAGGGAGGGGAAAAGTGGCGTTGCTATCAATTAGTGCAAAGTTTCAGTTATGAAAAATGAGTGAGTTCTAGAGATCTGTTGTTCAGCCTTGCACTTGTAGATAACAATACTGCACTGGACCCTTAAAATTTGTTAAGAGGGTACATCTCAAGAACACATGGACACATAGAAGGGAACAACACACACTGGAAACTTTTGGAGGGTAGAGGGTGGAGGAGGGAGAGGATCAGGAAAAATAATTAATGGGTACAAGCTTAATACCTGGGTGATGAGATAATCCTTACAACAAACCCCCATGACACAAGTTTACCTGTGTAACAAACCTGCACATGTACCCTGAATTTAAAAATAGAAGCTAAAAAGAAAAAGATGGTGGATCTCATGTTAACCGTTCTTATCACAATAAAATAATTTTTTTAAAAAAGGAAAAGAAAAACTTCTCTGTGGTCGAGGCAGGAAAGGAGAAAAGTCAGCGTCATGCCTACGTCTGGAGGACCCCAACGTGCAGAAAAGCCAGAGTCAAAATGTGTAACTACCGTCCAGGAAGTGGGAGAAAAAGAATCAGACTAGGGGCCCCCGTCTCTACTAAGAAATACATAAAATAGCCGGGCGAGGTGGCAGCGCCTGTAGTCCCAGCTACTCGGGAGGCTGAGGCCGGAGAATGGCGTGAATCCGGGAGGCGGAGCTTGCAGTGAGCTGAGATCCGGCCACTGCACTCCAGCCTGGGCTACAGAGCGAGACTCCGTCTCAAAAAAAAAAAAAAAAAAAAAAAAAAAAATCAGACTAGGGAGTTATTTTTAGATGCATTTGTCCTCCCCACATAATGCAACTTTCAAATATGCTTCTATTTCTTCAAGTACGGCGAGTCCCCAGACGCCCCGTTCACACACTGTGTGCCGCCTGTATCGGAGAAATATCTGCTTCTCACAGATAACCAACCCTCCTAATTAATAACACAAAGTCACAGGAGGAGCTCGCTAACTGAAACCGCAGCGGGGAACAGATAAGAAAAATATACTGGAGATGTGGGGTTGAGGGTTGTTTTTCTTTCCCCCCTAATTCCCAAAGTCCTGCCAGTATTCTACTATGTCTTATGAATTCCAGAATAATGAAACATGACACAGTGTAACCCAACGTGAGGCGTCAACATGACATAAGCAAATGCAAAAGGATTCATGATCACCAAGCATGTCAGAAACACACCCGGAATTTTCTTCCTCTGCCCCTACTCCTGGGTGACAGGGTTTGGAGATTGGGATCTGTGGGATAACGGCGGCGCAAATGAGAAGAACTGCCCCGCCTTTGTGTGGGCAGCTTCCTTGTTAGTGGCCCTCAAGGTGCTTTGTAGAGTTCACGAAGCTAAGAACCAGGTAGCCACACTTGGAAAACAAGGGTCATTTCACCTGCCAGGGACCACACACGGACACAGTCCCGCCTCTTTACCAGCTGTTACCACCAAAGCCCCATCATCAGGCCAGCCTCCTGACCTAAAATTACAGCATGTGGAGCTTTTCCAAGGAAATTATTTATTTAAGATTGTAGGAAATTCCTTGAAAACACTGCTATTTTATTAGTTAATGGATATGTGTCTGGACTATTGGGGAATGGTAGAAAATCGCATTGGCATTTGCCATCCCTCTACAGTTGTCTAAGTATTTTGCTTAAAAATAGTCCCTTTGGGCCGGGCGTGGTGGCTCACGCCTGTAATCCCAACACTTTGGGAGGCCAAGGCAGCCAGATTGCCTGAGCCCAGGAGTTCAAGACCAGCCTGGCCAACATGGTGCAATCCCGTCTCTACTAAAAATACAAAAATTATCTGGGCATGGTGCCGTGTGCCTGTAATCCCAGCTACTTGGGAGGGAGGCTGAGGCATGAGAATCACTTAAACCCGAGAGGCAGAGGTTGCAGTGAGTCAAGATCGTGCCACTGCACTCCAACCTGGACGACAGAGCAAGACTCTATCTGAAAAAAAAAGAAGAAGAAGAAGAAGAAGAAGAAAGAAATAGTCCCTTTGGATCCTCACAAATTCCCTACCACGTGGGTTCAGACCCATCTTGTGGCTGGGAAAACTGAGGCCCAGAGGAGGATGTGGCTTGGCAAGATGGAACAGCATGTGACCAGCAGGGCCTGGACAGACAGGCGTCCTCTCGCTGGCTCAGGGCTCTCTTCGTGGCACCACGCTGCCTCTCCAACTCAGCTCTCACCCATATGGGTAGCTCAGACACCCTCCCTCCCGCATCAGGCTATCACAGCCCTCAGGAGCTGCAATTGAGCTTTTGAGATATCACAATATATGTCTTGCTTGGATTCAGGATGTTGTTGAAGCTCATCAGAAACAGCAATTTGGGGACCAAATAGAGAATTCCTTAAAAATGTCGTCCCTGTCAGAGAGAAACATTCCCACATTCCAACATGTCCCAAACTGCAATTTGCAACTCTCTATGTTTGAAGGCAACTCAAAGGCTTTCTTCTCAGGGTCCTGGATGGAAACAGCACTGGTCTGTCAGTCATCCTGATGTCATCAGAAGCCACTGGGTCACCCCGAAGGATCCAACATTGCTAACTTTTAGTTTTGTAGAGAAGCAATTTGGAAATGTTGGCAACAGAGGAAGTGCTTCCAAATCAATACATCCCTATTCGTTATCAGAGAAAGTTTTCCAAGACTCATAGCCTCAAACAACGCCTTTCTCCAGCATAACAGTGTATGCCTTTGTCTACAAAAGGTGCACCCTATTCAACCCTCATAACAGCATACAGCTTGTGTCAGAAAAAGAAAGAGAAAGAAGAAGAAGAAATGGAGGGAGAGAGGCAGAAAAGGAGGGAAGGAGGAAGGAGATGAAGGGTAGAGGAAGAGAGGAAGAGACAGAGAGAAAGGCAGAAAAGAGAGGAAGAAATAATGAGAGAGAAGAAAGGGAAATTGCTCCTAAAAGATGGCAATATTAGTATTATATAAAGCTTCATAGTTTATAGACTATTCACACGATCCTCTCACTTCATTTGGCCTCCCCAGCAGCCCTGAATGTTGCTTATATAATAATTTTGCTCACATTGTTCAAATTACAAAAGCGAGGCTCTGAGAGATGGAGGCCCAGCTAAGGGTTATCCAGCCGTGAACACCCCAAACTCTTGCTGTGGATGTGACCCCATGGTCATCCTAAAGGGTCCTTCCGTTTCCGTGACTTTTGGGATTCAATACCTTTTTGTTTGAGGATGACGTGTTCATTCTCTCAATGTATCATGAGATACAATATTTGCGTTTTAATGCTGCTGATCCAGAAGGAAAACGGCATGTTTGAAGCGATCCGTCTCAGAGGTTTCTGCAGAGCCACACCAGCCAGACAGGGAGCTGTGACCAGTCACAGACGGGCACCCTTGGCCCTGTGTCCTCGTTCTTCAAAATCCTTCCGCTCTGAGCTCCTGCCACTCTGGCTCTCTGAAAGCCCACGCAGGGGTGAGTTGTGTACCCTGGGGGTGGCTCCTCGTTCCCAGGCTCCAGGCTCTGACCTCAGGTGTCTCCTCTTCAGGCGTAACAGCCCTGGGTAGGGCTGGAGCTCCACTTCTGCCTTCTCCGCCACCACCCTGAGTGGCCTTTGCTTGTCTAAGGCCTGTGTCTTCTCCCTTCTGTGAGCTCACCTCGTGAGTCCTGAAATAAAGGTGGTTATGTTGAACAACTTTATGCCATAGGTACTATTAACCTGATTTGCAGATGAAATAAACAAAATTCAAACCACGCAGCCGAGTAGGCATTGACATGGAAGAATGTTTGAGGGGCCTTCAGTAACCCTTTTCACTATCTGACCTGCATTCAATTCCTGTGGCTGCTGTAACAAAGTATCACAAACCAGGTGACTGAAGACAACAGAAATTATTCTTTTATACTTCTAAAGGCTAAAAAGACCAAAATGAAGCTATTGGCAGGGCCACACTCCCTCCAAGGGCGCTAGGGCAGGATCCTTCCTTGCTTCTTCCAGTTCCTGGTGACTCCAGACATTCCTGGGCAGCTTCACGCCAGTCGCTGACCCCGTCTTCCCAAGCCTGTCTTCTCCCTGTGTGTCTCTGTGTCCTCTCTTCTTATAAGGACACCAGTCATTGGATTTAGGGCTCACCCTAAATCCAGGATTATTTTATCTGCAGGTTCTTAGCTAATTACATCTGCTATAACCCTATTTCCAAGTAAGGTCACATTCTGAGATTCTGGGTGGACGTGACTTGGGGTGGGGGGAACCCTGTTCAACCCATCATACAACTCCCAGTTTTATTCTTTGTAAAAGAGATTTTAAGCAGCTGAAAGAAGTAGTTTTAAAAACTGGGAAACTCTGACTATCACCCAGAAAAATCCCACAATGTAGGCAATTGTCTTTACAGCCCAAATGCATGGCAGGTACAAGCACTAGCCATTTGCCACCAATGCCCCTGGGAAACCAAGAGACACCCAGCCCTGTGGGGAGTCAAAACTCCAGCCCATTTCTATGCAAATAGCATTATAGAGCCATTCAGCATCTGATTCCTTGTAGATGAATCTGTGCTTGCCAAACGCCACCCGGAATTTTTCCACGGGAGAGACTCTGCAAGATATCAAACAAGATCTGACAATACATTCATCTTTAATCTGCGCAGTGCACCTTTACTTTGCAAGTCGTTTGCTTTGCATGGCATGATACGATTTCCGATAAATTCTCAAAATTTGCAGCCTCTGTCTAGACGGAGGAAAAAACCCAGCAGGCAGAGAGGAGAGGAAGGGACTGAAAGTAGCAGATTTGCTGAACTCCGTGGAAGTCCAAAGCATGCAAAAGTGAGCCCCAAAGGTGCTTCTCAGGAAAGGAGCCATGTCCATTTGCACCAGGGTCTCCTACCCCTGTTTCTAAGAGACATGCAATGAGGCTGAAATCGGGAAAGGCACACAGCTCTCTCATTCACTGCATCTGGAATTAATGCCTTGAAATATAAAACACACACACACATACACACATACAAAATCCCCACTGGTGCCCTCTCTCACAAATGAGCATTTTGTAAGGAAAGATATGACCCTTGCCGAAAACAGGATAGGGCATTCCTGGGTAGAGTTTAAATAAAACCTCTGCCTACTATTGCTTTTAGTTTCTTACAGGGATGATACAGGTTATAAATCCAATATTCAGCTCCCAAATAAGCTTCAGGAGGAAAAAACTCATATTGCCACATTAATGTCCAATTGACACAAACTTTGAAAAAGTGTATATATATAGAGAGAGAGAGAGATTCACATATGTATGTGCACATGCATTGTGTGTGTGTATGTGTGTGTGTGTGTACACAGATCTATACATACATATTTGGGGGTAATTCTAAATCCTCCACACCATACACCAATGTCACATTTTAATGTAATATCATGTCCAATGCATATTCATGAAATAGAATCTTGGCAGTGGCACAAGAAAAGTGGGATGAAGTGTGTTTGGCGGAGTGCGTCACGTTTCCAGGCCAGCGGATTTTTTGATTAAAGTCCCTTATCCGTTTTATCATGCATATCCACTCTCTGATTAAAGTGATCTGGAGCTGACACTCACAATGTCAGTATGCACGGAGACCCTTCACACAAAACATGGCTGGAATTTATATCCTTAAAAAAAAGACCCTGTACACCCAACGACAGGACGAAAACAGGGCAACGCTCATTTAAATATAAGTCTACGTCGGATGGCTCTGCGAGTTGCCTGTTCCCTAGTTCAAAGAGGTTTAACCCAGAATATCAATCAGTGTCCAACTTCAGATGCTAAATTTTATTTCTTTTTTTTTTTCTAAGTTAAGTATTTTTTCTGATTTGTTGGGCTTTTTATCAAATGTTTCCACTTGAGAAAAACATAACCTGGAACTCCCACAGCAGCGTATAAATAATGAATTTCCCCCAGCTGCCGGCCTCTCCAGCACCATGAACGACAGACAGCAGGTCACACTTTTCCTAAGGCCCCATGCAACAGCACTTTCCATCAGGTGCCCCCCGCCAAGAAGCTGGAAGGAGAGAGGAAAGGGGGCAACCAGACCAATGTCCATTTCATGGTGGCAGAGACCAAGCAAGCCTGAAGCCACAGACAGGATGGAACTGGGCACGAAATCCTCCACCTCCCACTGGAGCTCCATGTCCCCTTGAGTCACTTGGGCCAATGGCTGAAGGAAATGACGCAGCTTTTGAAAGCCAATTGATGTCAGAGAAAACAAGGAGAGGGCAGCTACGCATGTGGCAAACGATGCATCCAGAGAGTCTGGAGTGAGATGCTTTCGGAGAGCTGGTGAAGTGTGATCCAAAGTCCTGGGTCACATTGGAGTTGACCAACCAGGTGGCCATAGGCCAGTCATTCCATCCTTCCTCATCTCCAGATCTTCTGTCATGGAGATAATCACGTCAACCCATGGGCCTCTTGTACAGCTCCAACAAAATCACATCTGAGAAAAGAGTTCATACCCAGGACAGACGTTCTCAAGGCAGGTCATACGTGTGGGTATGACCCTCAGAGACAGTGAGATCTCCAAACAAGCACTGACATTCTGTCACACGTTTCTGTTTTCAATTCCCAGGCTCCCAGGAATCTATTCCTCTAGCCCTCTGAGCAGCTCCCATGAAGAGCCAGAAAGTTTTCCCCAGCAGCCAGCCCCCACCCCACTCCCACCCACACCCAAGCCGGGTGAGAAGCTCCTCCTCCGCCCATCTCCATGTGCTCCTGTGACACCCTGCCACCCGCTTCCAGAAGCCCCCTGCTCACCCTCAACAGGCAGGAGGTCAGTCGTGTGTTTATCAGGACCCCTGCTGGGTTGAAAACCTGGGACTGTGCATGTTCACTGCATTTTCCCAGTGTTCTATGCAGGGGTGGTGCACAGTAGGTGGTCCATGGGCTTGGTTAAGTGAATGGATGAATGAAGCCAGGCCTCATTGGTTGGGTACCCTTAGTGTGCCAGACCCCATACTGGTCCTTCCTTCTCTCTAACTTACCCCAGCCTAACACACGTTGGAGTTGGCCTCATTAAGTCTAGTTCACGGAGGAGTAAAAGGAAGCTCAGAGGAGGGCAGCCACCTACAAACCCAGCAGAAAGGGGCAGAGCCAGAACCACGAATGCACCTGGGGTGCCTGAGCTGTGGCTGATCAGTAGCCCCGAAAGGCATTTGAAGCGTCTAATTCATGGAACCTCCCTGAGATACCTACAGCAGTGGTATCCAGACCTGTGGGTGTCACTGAGCAGCAAATTTTAAAATTAAAGATAGATAGATGATAGATAGATAGATAGATAGATAGATAGATAGATAGATAGATAGACAGCCAGATAGATAGATAGATAGATAGATAGATAGATAGATAGATAGATAGATAGGTAGATAGATAGATAGATAGATAGATAGATAGATAGATAGATAGATAGATAGATAGATAGATAGATAGAATTGACATAGAGTTGTCAGCTTTTATTTGGCCAAAACTTAAAAACAAAACCAAGTACTATATAAAATGGAGTAAAATAGAGAAAGAACTTCTTCCTTCCATAAAATAGAGAACTTTTCACACCAAAATTCTAGAACAGGCACAAATATGTCTCAGCCTAAAGAATGGCTCTTTAAAAGGAAGACGTTGGGCCTGTTGATGTTCCTCATGTTGCAACTGACCTGCAGCTCCTCGTATTGCAGCTGACCTGAGGAAGCACCCCACAGCCAGCCCTGGCCCTGGACGGTCACTGGGGACAATGCTCCTGATCTTATTGGTCGTTTTCTTGTTCAGGGCTTGTGTATTGCACAGGCCCAGGCTGAAGGTTGAGTTTCTTCCTCTAAGATCAGAGCTGAGGTGGGGCAGCTGGATGGCCAGGACCACTCGTCTGCTGCCACGTATCTCTGCCTACTGTCTGTGTGGCCCCGGACAAGCTCTTTGCGTGCCTATGTGCCACTGAGGTTCCCTATCTGGAAAAACAGGATAAAGGATCCCCTGATCACGCTGCTGTGAGATCATGTGTGTGGAGCCCATGATCTGCCTCTGAGCATGCACTTTGCTTTCAAGAATAACCCACAGGCAGCCAGGTGTGGTGACTCACGCCTGTAATCCCAGCACTTTGGAAGGCAGAGGCAGGCGGATCACTTGAGGTCAAGAGTTCAAGACCAGCCTGGTCAACATGGTGAAACCCCATCTCTACCAAAAATATAAAAAAATTAGCTGGGTGTGGTGGCTCATGCCTGTAATCTCAGCTACTTGGGAGACTGAAGCAGGAGAATCACTTGAACCTGAGAGGCAGAGGTTGCAGCGAGCCGAGATCGTGCCACTGCACTCCAGCCTGGGCCACAGAGTGAGACTTCATCTCAGAGAAAAACAAAACAAAACAAAACAAAAAAGAACCTCTCACACACACACCCCGCAGAACTCACTGCTCCCCAGTCCCACCCGGGCAGACGTCCCCAGGCAGGGGGCAGCAGTCACACATTGAGTTCCAAAGCCAAGTCTGGTCTCCAGCAAATCTATCTATCTATCTATCTATCTATCTATCTATCTATCTATCTATCTATCAATCATCTATTTATTTTATTCATCTATCTATTTATCTGTCTATGTATCTATTAACCTTCTATCCATCTATCTATTTCTCTTATCTACTTACCTATCTATCTCTATCTTATCTGGGAAGCAAAATGACGCTCCCCAGAAATGCTTCACAGAGAATGAAAATCTTCTCTCAGGGATCTCACTTCTGACTTCCCGATGAGCAGAGCCAGTGCAGTCCTGCCCTATTCTTATTCCGGAAAAGTACACAAATAACCCCTTTTCTGTGCATAGGTTGTTGGGAGGAGATTCCTGCCCACATCACCAGCGCAAGCACTTGGTGGAGGTTCCTGCGAGGTCCGTGCATAAGAACCTGGCAAGGTCGGCTCTATTAACACTGATTTACAGATGACAAAGCTGGGTTTCTGAATGACACAGTGACTTGACAGAGAAAACAGTAGCTAGAAGAAGACAGGATTTATCCCCAAGCCTCTATGACACCAGTAACTCTACATTCAATAAATAATTGTCCCTTTCTCCCTTGCATGCCCATTTTCTACTACCATATATTAGTGCCTAGTGGATGGATGGGAAGGAGGAAGGGGGAAAGGAAGGAAGGAAGGAAGGAAGGAAGGAAGGAAGGAAGGAAGGAAGGAAGGAAGGAAGGAAGGAAGGAAGGAAGGAAGGAAAGAAAGAAGAAATTAGGGAGGGAGGGAGGGAGGTAGGGCATTCTTGTTTTCTTAAAATTAAAACTGGGAGAAATCAAATGTATGTCACTTGAGAGTCTGGATACACAGAGAAAGTCAGGAGAGGTGTCCTCTGAGCGGCCCTGCCCCTCAGCGTTTGTGTCCTAGCCATCCAAAGGCAGAGACAGAAAAGAAACAGGGGACAGGCGATGTTTAAGAGGATACTGGGATTCTTCTGTCTTTTGTCCTTTGCAGACTAACACTTAGTTTCAAGATTCAGAAACTGTTCTGATATTTTAGTCCTTTTCTAATTTGATCTCTTCTTCTTCCCCCACCCACTCAGAACCCCGCTGAGATCTGTCTTTTGTGTCCTCCAACTTTAACCTTGGATTAAACTCCATCCTTCTGAAATTAGCTCCATCCTTCTGAAATGGGGAGAGAGAGAAAAAAAGAGGAAGAAGAAAGAGGAGGAGGAGGAGGAGGAGGAGGAGGGAGGAATGATGAAGGGAAGGAAGGAAGGAAGGAAGGGAGGGAGGGAGGGAGGGAGGGAGGGAGGGAGGGAGGGCGGGCAGGCGGGCGGGAGGGAGGGAGGGAGGGAAGGAGGAAGGAGGGAGAAAGGAAAACAGGGAAGAACTTTCAGCCTCTTTGTAGGCCCCATGGTATTGAACAGGATGCCCCCCACTCTGGTCTGACCCCCACCATCCTGATTTGGCCCCTCCACCCTCTTCTGCACACAGAGCTCCCAGGTCCAAACACACTGTCTACCAACAACCCCTGGTAGACAGTGTGTTTACTTGTTTTGCATTTTTGCATTTTTCTCCTCTGGACCCTCAGAAATACCATCTGTTTCCCAATTCCTGTGCCTAACTCTGTTCCTTCTCTGCCTACTGAAGTCCCCACTGTTCATAGCCCAGTCGAGGCTTCAGCTGGAAGCGATGGCACCATCCTGGGACCTCCATGAACCTCTGTCATATACACCCATCCTTTAGATGTTCAGTAAATGCTCCTGGATGCTGCCCCAGATGGCGACAAGAGCAGACAAAGACATTAAGTTGAAAGATGGACTAACAGGTACCTTACCTGCCAGAGCCAGGAAATCGCAAGGGAAGGAAGAGGAACCTGACTCATGTTGAGTCATCCACGTATCAAGCATAATCCCTGCCATAGCCCCATTCTGCCTTGTCCTCATTTTACAGATGAAAAAACTGAAACCATGACTTGGGGAAGGTTAGAGACCAGCAAGCAGCTGAGCAAAGACCCAGCACAGTTGTGCCTGGCCCTGACACCACTTCTATTGGGACATCTCACCCCAGTTCAAGACGTTCCTCAGGTTGATCCCCTCTGAGATTCTCCTAGGATTCTCCAGATACATAGGATATTTGACAAACCTCTGTGCATGTTTAAGTTCATGTCTCAATAAGAAGCTATGGAAATTGCAAATTATATTAACAATCATGCAGTACCACACACTGCTATATTTTCCTAACATGATTTTGATGGGAAGAAATTTCCATAAATTATGTGACTTCGAGTTTTGAGAGCTATGAAGGAGCTTGGAGATTCCTTCACATCTAACTCCCTTATTTCATGTGTATGGAATTTATTTCTTCCTTCACTCACTCAGCAGGTATTTATTGAGTATCTGCCTGTGTCAGACATTATGCTAGATGCTGGGGATGCAGACATGAACAGGTCTTATTCCCCTGTCAAAGAATTCACAAAGTGACTGGGTCAATGAACAATGCACAAATAAGGAGAAATGTGTGGGGAGAGACAGTGATAAATCAGCATGGCCTGGAGACCACAGAGCCCTGTGATTGAAATCTTGTGACCTGGAAAGCTTTGTGGCCTTGGACAAATCCATTTTTATAAGCCCCAGTTTCCTTATGTGTAGAATGGGGAGAAGAGAACTCGCAAGGTTTTAGGAGGACTGCATGAGACAAACTACAAGCACTAGGACCCAGGAGGTTTCTCAGAGGAGGAGTTGCTGGAGCTCAGAGGGTGTGAAGTGACTGGGCTACTGGCAGAGACAAGAGGCTATGCATTGCAGGAACAGCTGGGTGTAAACACGGAGAGATGAGTGGGCTGGCCTGAGTATAGAGGGTAACAGAAAGGGGAGAGGATGGGAATTTTTTTAAATGATGACAACAATAAGAACTAGCAGATGATAGTTATCATTTCTTAAGCAAACTCTCTGCTAAATGATCTGTGCGCATGATATCTGTTGATCTCCCCAACCACTTTTAAGATAGGTGCTGTGATGATTCCCATGTTACAGACATGGAAACCAAGGCACGGAGAGATGAAGTAACTTCCCGAAACCTGCACGGCTAGGAAGTGGCACATCCAGAGTTTAAGCTCAGGCCTGCAGACCAGGGCTGGGGAGTGATGGATTCAAAAACCCTTTGGGCGGCCAAGTGCAGTGGCTTACACTGTAATCTCAGCACTTTGGGAAGTCAAGGCGGGTGGATCACCTAAGGTCAGGAGTTCGAGACCAGCCTGGCCAACATGGTGAAACTCCATGTCTACTAAAAATACAAAGAATTAGCCGGGCATGGTGGCAGTGCCTGTAGTCCCAGCTACACGGGAGGCTGAGGCAGGAGAATGGCGGGAACCCGGGAGGCGGAGGTTGCAGTGAACCGAGATCGCGCCACTGCACTCCAGCCTGGGCAACAAGAGCAATCAATACTCCATCATCTAAAAAAAAAAAAAAAAAAAACACTTTAGGAACCGTTATGCCTTTTGCAGATATGATGAGGAATTGTCACTATTTTCTGCTCTAACTTCTTCCTATTCCCAGTGACCTCAATCATGTCATCCAGCCAAAAGGGAGGCGGGGGAAAGGATTCACATTGCAAGCTAAGAGTGAGATTATCCACATGGAGTCTTGCTTTCACACCTTTTTCGACATTTGCACGGCTTAATTAAGGAGGTGACCAGCTGCCACAGCAGGTTTTTTGTTTGTTCTACAGCAGCAGGAGGTACAAGAGAGGTCCTTAAAAGGCCCAAAAGTGGTCACAAGGGCTCAGAGAGGGGCTCAAGCCAGCAGATTTGCTGCTGGAAGCCAGCTTCCCTTCAGTGGGCCACGCATCAGGCAACACCGAGCCCCCATACCCAGGCCCACGGCCAGCCTGGGGCAGCAGGAGAGAGCAGGATCTCAAGTTCAGCTCTGCTGGGCAAAAAGCTGTGAACTGCATCCATGAGTTTAAGGGTTTCTCCTGCATCACATGTCATCCGCCACACCACGTATTATCTCACTGAAACCACTCGACAGCACTGAGGGACAGATGCCACTCTTATTAGCCCCATTGAAAGATGGAGACACTGAGACTCCAGGGTTAAGTCATGATGCCAAGACCCCACACCTAGCAGGTGAGGGGCCAAAGCTCAGCAGGGATCTTGTTCCAAGCCTCTGTGCTTGACCTCCTCACTGCTCGGGCCTTGCCTCCCTTGCGGGTGTGCTCCTGGGAAGACTGTTTCACCCTCACCCTCTGTCCGTCATACCTGGGGGGATGAGGTCCACCTTGCTGGGTTGCTGAGGGATACCTAGAGATCTTCTCTATGAAGCACTTCTCATGCTGCCTTGACTGAGCTCAGGCCTCTGCAAATGGGAGCTGTTAACTGCTATAAAAGGGCTGTCCAGGTGTGTTAGTTTGCTAGGGCTACCATAACAAAGTACCCCAGGCTAGAGAACTTAAATAACAGAAATATATTTTTACACAGTTCTGGAGGCTGGAAGTCCATGACCAAGGTGTCGCCAGTGGAGGTTTCTCCTAAGGCCTCTCTTCTTGGCTCGTGGATGGCCGCCTTCTCCCTGTATCTTCACACGGCCTTCCTCTGTGTGTGTCTGCATCCACATTCCCTCTTTGAATAAGGACCACAGTCTTACTGGATTAGGGTCCATCCCAATGACCTCAATTAACCTTAATTACTTCTTTAAAAGATTTTATCTCCAAATACAGTCACATTCGGAGGTACTGAGGGTTAGGACTCCAACACAGGGATTTTGGAGAGGGGCACATTTCAGCCCATTAGACCAGGGAAGCCAGACAGGCTGTGTTTCAGCAGGTGAATCCTTCCTTTGCAATTCCTTAGTGTTGGTTCGGACTGCCCCACACCGTGCTTTTACCCAACAATCGCCTTGGAGAGGGAGCAGGGCTTCTGCCAGATGCCACAGTGACAAAGCTGAGTCACTTGCTGTCCCTGCCCTCCGGAAGCTGGCAGTGTCCCCAGTGACTCAGATGTGAGGTGTGACCTACCGTTCACACATCACTTTTCATGTTCTTTATACTATTTAATTCTCCCAACTCTTCTAGGGGAAAGGTTCTAGCACTGTCCTTGCTTTCAGCTGTAGAGACTGATGCTCAAAGACCAGGGGATTGGCTCCAGACCACAGTGACCATGCATTAAAGCTGAATCCCAGGGTTCTCAGCTCTAGTTCAGAGCAGTCTGGAATATTCTTTCTTCAGCCTATCTGGAATATTCTTTCTTCAGCCACAAATTTCAATATCTGGTCAACAAGAATTTATTGAGTTTCTACTTTGTGCTGGGAGTTTACATAAAAACAGAGGGTGTTGGGATAAAGGAAGGAACCAACAAATTACAAACTACAGAAATGAACAGATCAGTGTGATAGATTATAAGGGGGAGAATGACTTTAGATGATATGAACTTGGAAGGTCCCTCTGGGTAGGTGACATTTAAGCAAAGACCAAAAGAGGCAAAAGAGGCCATGCAAAGGCCCTGGGGTACCCTGGTTTGAGATGATACTGGAGAGTTAAGCAGGGGCCAACTCACACATGGCCTTGGAAAATATCATTCTAAATATAGTAGAAAAAAACCTTGGACTTGAACCAAGAGAATGTGAACTGTTCATCCGATGATGTTTGCTAGTCTCTCTGGTGTTCTCTCTCCATTATTGTAGGAAATGGGAGTAGAGTTAAAGATTTCTCTGGGATTGAAATTGTAGTCAAGACTTTGGCTTTCTGAATCCACAGGGCAATGACAGTCAAGTTCTTTGCAACTAAAGGGATTTGCAAGGGGTGGATGCATGGAACACAATGGGTTTCAGTGGAAGCTTTACTCAGGTCAAACCAAAGACACTATACTTTTCAAGTCGAGTTTATGGAGGGACCCATTGTTGCCTGGGTCTCCCATCAGCCTCTGGGGTACAGATCAGCTTGAGTACTAAAACAGGACAGCCAGTTCCCTGTGGCTGTGGTTGAGGCTGGATGGAGTAGACCTGTGGATGAGAAGCAGGAACAGAAACCTGGCTGCCCTCCCGACAAGCGTCTACGGGCGATGAATGAAGGAAAATGGGTGACCCGGTCCCATCTCATTGTGCCTGCTCCGGCAATATGAGGCACATCACGCCACTCTAAAACAGCAGGACTATTTTCTCCGTCCTAATTGACGAACAGCTGTGCTTTAATAGACTACAACGTGTAGCTTCACTGATCTCTCCTTAGGCCACCCTGTGAACTGAAGGCTCCCCAGGGAACCGGGGAAAACAAAATTTTGCCTTTCTGAGTAGGTGAAGGGGTAGTGTTAGTGGGGGTAAAATTTGTTGTTAATAAATTAATAAACAGATAAATGAAAAACTCAGCAAAAAGGATTTCGGAAAGTTGATTTTTTTCCCCTTTTACTGGCCATTTAACAATAGTCATCACCGTGAATTCTGGTTTCCCCTTAAGGAACAAGTGAGGACTAACACGATGAAATAGACAATGTTAAGACCTTACAGTGGCCTGGCCCTTTGTGGTGTCAATCTCCTTCCAGATTAAGGAGTTTAACCTTCATTACACAGACTTTGATTATTCCACAGTGTCTTAGTTTGTTTTCTCTTGCTACAACTGAATCTCTGAGACTGGGTAATCTATAAAGAAAACAAATTTATTTCTTACAGTTCTGGAGGCTGGGAAGTTCAAGGCTGATGGGGTCACATCTAGTGAGGACCTTCTTGTTGGTGGGGTCTCTCTGCAGAGTCCCAACGTGGTGCAGGGCATCACATGGCCAGGGGCCTCACAAGAGACAGCCAAACTGGCTTTTTCAGCAGTCCCACTCCGGTGATAACTAACCCACCCCCAGGATAACAAATTAACTCATGAATTTATTTATTTGTGAGGGCAGAGTCCTCATGATCCAACCACTTCTCAACATTGCTGTGCTAGAGACCGTGTTTCCAACAACACATGAACTTTTGAGGGACACAGTCAAGCCATTGCACACTGATGTTTGTGCCTATCTGCTCTGCACAGGAAATATGCTGGAGATTTTGGGAAGAGCAAAGTACACACAGTTTCTGCCCTCCAGAGGCTTAGAGTCTAGGGCAGCACTTGGCAGACTCTGGCCTGAGGCCTCATCCAGACTGCCACCTGCTTTTGTATAGCCCTCGATCTGAGAATGGTTTTACATTTTTAATTGGTTGAAAAAAATCAAAAGTACAATAGCATTTCATGACTCATTAAAATTATATGAAATTCAAATTTCAGGCCAGGCTCAGTGGCTCACGCCTGTAATCCCAGCAATTTGGGAGACTGAGGCGGGCGGGTCACCTGAGGTCAGGAGTTCAAGACCAGCCTGGTCAACATGGTGAAACTCCATCTCTACTAAAAATACAAAATTAGCCAGGCATGGTGGCATGCACCTATAATTCTAGATACTCGGAGGCTGAAGCAGGAGAATCACTTGAACTCAGGAGGCAGAGGTTGCAGTGAGCCGAGATCACGCCACTATACTCCAGCCTGGGTGACAGAGCAAGACTCCATCTCCAAAAAAAAAAAAAGAATTTCGAATTTCAGTGGCCACAAATATAAAGTCTTGTTGGAAGACAGCTGCACCCACTTGTGTATATATTGTCAATGGCTGCTTTCATGCTACAAGAGTACAGTGGAACAAGAGGGAGAGAGACCGTAATAAATGTACTCTCTAGCCCTATAAAGAAAAGGCTTGCCAACACTTGGTTAGGGGAAACGATGATTCAGAAAGGAAGCAGAAGGCAGCCTGCCTTTACTGAGTGTGGGACACCTTAGAACCATCAGGTCATTCAATTGTCACCACCAGAGAGTGTGGCTGGGATTACTTTCCCCACCTTATGAAGGAGGAGACCAAAGTTCAGGAAAATTAGCAACTTGCCCAAACTTCTAGCAGAGTATTGTTCACTTTACACCATAGTATTTAAGTTACAGGATAGCAAGAAGAGTGACATCACCTAAGGAATTTGCATCATCTTCCGACAAAAGGGTTGGTGTATTTTTGCTTGGTACATAGTATATTTGTATTATGTTAGGAGTAAGTCTGACATCATTAATGTTTTTATTCAGAGATTAAGAATGGCTGAAGAACATATGTATGGGCACCAAGTTCACAAGAGGTTAACTTGTGATGGTTAATTTTATATGCCAACGTGGCTGAGCCGTGGTACTCAGATATATTGTCAAATACTAGTCTAGATATTGCTGTGAAAGTATTTTTTAGATGCAATTGACATTTAAATCAGTAGACTTTGAATAAAGCAGATTCCCCTCCATAGTAGGGTGGGCCTCATCAAATTAGCTGAAGGCCTTAGAGAGAAAAATTTTCTGAGGAAGTGGGAATTCAGCCAACAGATGTTCTTTGAACTTGAATGGCAACGTCAATTTTTCCATGAGACTCCAGCCTACTGGCCAGCCCTGCAGATTGTGTACTCACCAGCTTCCATTATCACATGAGCCAGTTCCTTACATCTCAGTCTCTCAACTGTCTCCACACGGGTATAGAGATGCAGATGGAGAGATAAAGAGAGAGGGAGAGAGATATAGAGAGAGGGAGAGAGAGAGACAGAAAGAGATGCATTCTCTTTTTTTTTTTTTTTTTTTTTTTGCTGTGTCGGAGACTGAAGTTTTATTGTTATTCAAATCAGTCTCCTGGAAAACTCGGGGACTGAAATTTTTTTTTTTTAATTAATTTATTATTATTATACTTTAAGTTGTAGGGTACATGTGCATAACGTGCAGGTTTGTTACATATGTATACTTGTGCCATGTTGCTGTGCTGCACCCATCAACTCGTCATTTACATCAGGTATAACTCCCAATGCAATCCCTCCCCCCTCCCCCCTCCCCATGATAGGCCCCGGTGTGTGATGTTCCCCTTCCTGAGTCCGAGTGATCTCATTGTTCAGTTCCCACCTATGAGTGAGAACATGCGGTGTTTGGTTTTCTGTTCTTGTGATAGTTTGCTAAGAATGATGGATTCCAGCTGCATCCAAGTCCCTACAAAGGACTCAAACTCATCCTTTTTTATGGCGAGATGCATTCTATTGGTTGTGTTTCCCTGGAGGTCCATAACTGACACAGATTTTGGTAAGCAGCAGCTGGGAATTAGAGACAGGTCTATTAGCGGAACCACAGCCAGAACCACAGTTTCCTGACTCCAGTCCAGTGCTCTTCAGACTGAAGACTGGTTTTTAACCAGGTCTGGCAACTGCTGAGTCCTGCCATCTGTAAAGCATAGGGTCATAAAAGCAGCAACATCATGGTGATGTCATGAGGATTTAATGAGATGAGGCATGTATAGCACTTAGAGCACAGCCTGGTGCACAAAGAGTCCTCAGTAAGTATCAGCCAGTGTGCTCATTAATATCACTAACTCTGAACCTTGATCTCTCCCAGCGGACAAGGGCCAAGTCCTTGCTCACCCAGCAGCCACTGAGTATGCTCTTCTGGACAATATCTCATTTCCATCAAGTCCTGGATCTGAGCGGGCGATCAGTTGTCTGAGTCTGTCTGAACCTTGATCACACATCGCCTACTGACTGCTTGAAAACCTACTATTTATGTTTAAAGGTGCAAGAAACAGTTAAATGTTTCCTATTGTTGTATCAGTGAACCAGTTCAGAGATTGCCGACTCAATTCAATCAAAATTAGTGACAAGAGAGCAATTTTCCCATTCCGTTCAGCATGGCGAGCTTTTTGTTTTGCTTTGTTTTATTGGAGGTGATTCGCTGTATCTTTCCTAGAGGTAGAGCTGAGTAACTCCGGCAGCTTTGTGCCTCCTTTTGTCTAGATAAGTGTTATCCAGTAAAATGAACACAATGAGACTATGTTTACCTTAATGCTGTTTAAAAATCACATCGCCATAAGAGATCAATAGCTCTCCACAACAATTTACCGAAGACCCGTCTGGGGAAGAGAAATTCAAATTGCATTGATTTTTTTTTTTCCTTGAGTGTATGTGTGCATGTGACAGTAATAGTCCATGAGCAGGCGTGTTGACAATATGGCACATGAGCATTGAATCTAAAACACAAGGCGGAAGGAGCCAAAAGGAGGATTGCTAAAGTGTTGTGGCTGTTACCCATTGCCCTGGGAATTGGTAGAGATTCAGTAAAGACATGAGAGCGGGTGGATTTTTCCACACACTTCCCATTTTTCCAGAGCTCATAGCCTTGGAGAATGCATTTCTAGAAAAAAAACAGTGGGGATGACCCAAGGCCTCCTTCCTCTTCTGTACAGATAGAAGGTGAAGATCAATGGCCATGGGGCTCCTGGGGTTGTGTTTCCATGGGGGTCCATGAAAAAGGAGTTGCGTCTCTAAAGGCAGAGGCCACTTTTCACTCACCTTGGACCCTGGAACACAGCAGGTACTCAGAAAAGGTCTTTCGAATAACTAGACAGAGCCAAAACAGGAAGGGAGGCAGGGAGGGAAGGGAAGCAATGGACACGTCTGGTCGACCTGAGTTAGGTTCTGACCAACCCACACTAGCTCTTGACCTTGAACATGCTGTCTTTTCTCTCCAACCACATCAACACCAGGGTCGTGAGAAGTAAACTGAATTGTCACATATATACTTCCTGGTGTGCAGTAGGTGCCTAAGTAATGGCAAAACAGAGTTGAGACTAGATCTCGCTCTGTATGCCACAAACATCACATTGAGTCTAAATTCCTCTGAAGGAAAGGTTTCCTTGATCCATGAACAGCGCCCACGACATGCAGGGGGACCACCCTGCTCCACGGCTACAGCTGGTGGACAAGAAGCAGGGCTTGCATTTGCCTTCCTGGTAGCCCTGCAAGCCTGCTCCGACCACTTTGAAATATGCTTTGGAAGAAGCGGAATTAAAAAAAAAAAAAAAAAAAAAAGAGGAGGGGGAAAGGGGGAAGGAATGTAAGTGGAGAAATTATTGGAACTGGAGAGGGGTTTTAATGGCAACGTTGGCATCCTGCAATTTCACACATTAAAACATATTTTTAAAGAAACGACTACAGTGCTGATTGTATAAGGGCAAAGCTTTCCACTCTTCAGACTATTAATAAGAGCTTCCCATAGAGAAGACAAATACATGCTTGATGCATTTTTAATCCTTTGCCAATACATTTGACTAAAGCTGTTTGCTGTTTCAATGACAGGATTTAACTTGCCCTTCTGTATTCAACGTTGCTGATTATTAATGACATTTAGGAAACACAAGCTATAGAGTTACATTCTGGTCGAACTGCAGCTTCTCCTCCACGTTCTGTGGAAGGGAACACACATCTGAAGTGGGGGGAAGCACTCTTCCACAGGCACCCAGCACCATGGACCAGGGCAAAGGGAGCATCCCCAATCCTGTGCTGCCCCCTGCCACCTGCATGGGAGCTGGTTCAAGGTCAGGGCTGAGCACCGGCACCCGTGGTTCCAGCTCCTTAACCTTGACAGCCATTTCCAGGAGAATCTCCGACCTATCTGGCGATAGTACCTTGGCAATATTAAACCAAATTCACGGAAGATATTTAGATTTCTCAGGATCTCCCTCATTCAAATGCCAATAATGAAATCTTCCAGGAAGAAGAGGCGGCGAAGAACCTGAATAACTTTGAAACAAGGGATCAAGGGATCAAGAGAAAGCCCTTGGATCTTAATAGAATACAAGCAGAGAGAAAAATCCTTACCCGGACACAGCTGATTATTTTGTGCTTTTTTATTATTTTAAGAAATAAATTAATGCTCGGGTTAAAATGAAATTACATGTGCGGATACCCTGCAGGCCACTTCCTTTATTCAGCCGGGTTATGGTATGTTAATAAGAGCATTAACCAAGTGAACACAATGGAATGCCATCAAGAACGGCTGCAGAGGAAAAAGCCAGGGGCTGGGGTGGGGGTGGGGGTGCAGTTAGCTTTGGTTTTAAACTATTCCTGCTCTGAGGGGGAAACGGGGATCAACAGGCAAGTGACAAGGCAAGAGGAATCGAAAGAGAGAGTTGGATTTACAGACAGTGTCTGAAGAGGACCCCCCCTCTTTCCATCCACGAAGAGTCATTCGCACAAAAGCCTTTCAGCCTCCCAGTATTATATGCTCAGCCCTGACCCCCTATTGTAATGAAAAGCAGATCCCCCTATGAATCACAGAAAATCAATACTGCATTTTACTAAGTTTGCGTCAATTTTGCACCTTTCAGCCTCCGGATGGGAATTATTGCCGCAAAGATGAGAAATTCTCTTCTCCCCCGCTCTGCAGTTGTCTGAGTTTCAGGTTTGGAAAACCCTATCACTATTTAAAAAGAAAAAAAAAAAAGGACGATGAAGAAGGAAAAGAAAGAAGGGGTGTTGAGGGGCTTGCAGTTTGAGAGATTTTAATAGCTAATAATAGGAGAGACCATAAAAGCACAGATCCAATTTAAGCAAAAGAGTCCCTGTGTAAGCATTGCTTGTCAGTCTTGGGGTGTACTGTATAGGGGCCAGCTCCTGAGCATGGCAGCCCAGAAATATAAAGTCCAGATTTAATTCTGATACAGAGAAATACAATTTCAAAACCGGACGTCTTATCATCGGCATGTCCCACTGGAGAACTCATTTCCCTAGCAAAAGGCTGTCAATGCCATTATGTTGTACAAGGAAGCAATTTACCACTACAGCTAAACAGGGCTACCAGGGCTGTGGAAACTTAAGCATTTGAAGTTATCGCTAGGAAAAAAAAATAGCATTTCAAATGTCAGTGAAATGGGAAGGAATAATTGAAAAGTATCAATCAGAGAAGCAAAGGGGTTCCGAAGGCTGACGGCAGCCTGACTCTTGGGCTCCATTCCTTTCTCTTTCTTTCCTGCTCTTTCTCCTCCCCTGCTCACCTTACAGCCACCCCCTCCCCATTTTCTCTCCTTAACCCTACAGCCTCCCATTGCGAGTTCAAATTCAACTCAAGAGAAGAAAAGATAGCTGCTTGGTCCTTGTTCCATGTCAGACATGAAGGGCAACCTCGTGATCTCCTAGTCTCCAGTGGCCAGCCTTACATGGTGCAGATTTCCTCCCGGCCAGGGTCCCAAACCACAACTAAGCTCAAGATCGATGGGAGGTCCAACTCTCTAAGTCCTGAGGATCAACACGTTCTCACCAAGCACTGAAATGGTGGACCTGGGCCCAGTTCCTCTTTACAGCTATTGAGAACATTTTGATGAAACTTGGGGTATAGAGAGCGCTGAATGGCATTTTTACCCTGGTCCCACCACTGATTAGTTCTGATTCACCCTGACAAGGTAATTTCCCTCCCTGCACTTTAGTATCCTTGTCAACAAAATGAGGATAATGGCATCTACTTTGCAGGGTTGGTGTCGGGATAAGACACAGCCTTTATAAAGGAACTGGAATTCTGCCTGGCACGGGTGCAGCTGTCAACATGACTATCATCATTCCCCTGCAAGTCGAAGAACATTCTAATCTCTTGCCAGCTAAAAGGTCGTGTATGATCGGATCACCTCTGAGAGCTCAGTGTTTACCACTGTCTCCTGGCTCTCTTCTGTCCTTCTGGCACTGCAGGCTCATGCCAACCTGCAAGCCTTTGCATTTGCTGTTCTTTTTCTGGAATGCTCTCCCTATAGGTCTCTGCATAGCTGGCTGCTTCTCATTCAGTTCTCAGTTCAGCTTGCATCTCAGAGAGGCCTTCCCTGACCAACCTACTGGAGGTTATACCAGCAACCAGCAATTGCTCTCTTATCCCTGGGCTTTATTTTCTTCGTGATACTTATTTTTGAAATCACTGTCTGTCTTCTCCACTGGAATATAAGCCCCATGAGAACAAGGCCCTTGTCTGTCTCATTTTCTATTGACTACTTTCCTCTTGGATCAGGCACCTGGTATAAAGCAAGTATTACATAAATACCACCATTTGTTGATGAATGAATGAACAAGTGAAGGGGAGACCATCCCGCTTGAGTAGAAACTGAACTCATTCAACACAGCCTGGGAAATGACAGGCATTCCATACATGTGATCTGGCCCTCCCTTGCTGTGTGGCTGGTCCTGGACGTACCCATCTTTGTGGGCAAAGCCATGGGGATATGTAGCAGCTGGTCCTGCCTCTTCACAGCCCTCAGAGCTGAATTACAGACTCATGGTGGAAACTCCAGGTGGGCTTGGGTGAGGGTGGTATGCCCTGTGCTGGGGAGGCCCTTGCCTCCAGGCCTCACACTAGGCCCATAGTAGGTTTGTTCAGCCTGCAGTGAGCTCTGGGCCCTGAACCGGGCACTGGTTTCTGTTCCTCGTGCCCAGTCCCAGTCCAGGGCCCTAGGAAGCACTCTTGCTCTCTAGTCTAGCACCCAGGCCATCTGCCATGGGGCCCGGCCTACCCCTCCGTCCCCCACTCTCCACCCACACAGCTCCTCTCGCTTGCCCAAGTCCCGCCTTTGCTTGTGCCAGAAAAGCTCTTCCCCCACCTTGTTACCTGCCCAGTTCCTTCTTGTCCTTTCTGACCAGGTCCTGGGTTCTCCCCTGAAAAGCCTCTCCTGGGCGTCTGGGATGACTGTCACCTGCCTCACCTGTGTGCTCACTAGATTCTAACTTTTGCTCAGCACTTAGAATGAATTAGGTTTCCCGAGTTTGTCCCCACTGACCTGTCCTTGGGCTCAGGGATTTTGCCTGTCTGCGATGCATCTACCTGGCTTGGTGGCAGACTCGTGCTAAGAACCATTATAAAGAAGCCTCTGTCGAATGGTTTCTGCAAGCCAGGCCCCGCACTAAACACTGAGCACTTACCCCTCATTCCACTGTTGTCCCCACTTCACAGGGGAGGAGGCTAAGGCTTAGAACAGTTACACTTAGCCCTGCTCCGCACGGAGCCTGACACTCAATAAAACGCATTAAGATTGAACTATTGCTAACTACTATAATTTTCCAGCTCAAAAATACACACTGCTTCGTATTTTAAGATTTTTGAAATTCAGATGCATCTTACAATTGATGTAAATATTTAATGTAGGAATGTTTCTCTGTTCTAGAAAAGCTGTTGTTCTGTCTGATGGTGGCTGGCACTTTAGAAATGAGAAGACATAATGGAGTCACCCTAAGGATGTCTGAGCTCAAGGACCCCAAATCCTACCCCCGGTACAGAGCTGTTTTTGTTCTAGGGAAACCCCGTTACCAGGCAAACTTTTGGGGATCTCCTTCAGGGAAATGAGTTTCGTGGACTCTCGCAGGGTGACAAGTTTTTGCTCCCTTTCCCACAGTGTGTGTGTGTGTGTCTATGTGTGCTTGTGTGTAGATGTGTCTGTGTGTATTTATGTTTGGGTATCTATGTGTGTGTATGCGTATGTCTGTGTGTGTATGGATGTTGTCTCTGTGTGTATGTGTGTGTGCTTATGTGTCTTTGTGTGTATGTCTGTGTGTGTATGTATGTGTGTGTATGTGTATGTACATGTCTGTATGTGTATGTCTGTGTGTGTATGCATGTTGTCTGTGTATGTGTGCTTGTGTGTCTGTGTGTGTCTGCGTGTGTATATAGCCATGGACTGAATTGTGTGACCCCCAAAATTTATATATTGAAGCTCTAGGATGGGGCCTTTGCAAGGTTGTTAGGGTTAGCTGAGGTCATAAGGGTGGGGCCCCCACGATAGCATTAGTGCCTTTTCAAGAAGAGACAACAAAGAGCTTGGTCTCTGTCTCTCCACCATGAAAGGACACAGCAAGAAGGCAGCTGTCTGTAAACCAGGAAAAGAGGCCTCATCAGAACCCAACTGTGCTGGCAACCTGATCTCAGATTTTCAGCTTCCAGAAATATGAGAAGATAAATTTCTGTTGTTTAAGCCACACAATCTATGATGTTTTGTTATGACAGTCCAAGCAGACTAAGACAGATATAGATAGAGATATAAATACAGATACAGATAGAGAGATAGTGATAGATGCAGACACAGATATAGATATAAAGACATATCAATAGAGAGAGAGGGAGATTTATTTTAAGGAATTAGCTCACACGATCATGGAGGCTGGGAGGACTGAAATCTACAGGCTGGGTATTCAGGTAAGAGTTGGTGTTGCTGCCTTAAGTCTGAAAACTGCAGAGCAGGACAGTAGGTAGGAAACTCAGGTGAGATTTCTAGGGTACAGTCTTGAGACAGAATTGCTTATTTTTTGGGAGACCTCAGGTTTTGCTCTTAAGGCCTTTGTCTGAATAGACAAGATCCACCCACATAATAGAGGGTAATCTGCTTTACTGAGTCTACTGATTGAAATGGTAATCTCATCTTTAAAAAAACGCCATCACAGTAACATCTAAAGGGGTGTTTGACCAAACAACTCGTTACGATGGCCCAGCCATGTTGATACATAAAATTAACCAGCACATATGGTTAAGTTAAAGGATCCAACAGTAAATACTCAGGGAATCTCCATCAAATACTAAATTCTGGACACTGTAGGTCTGAAAACCCACTCGCCTGTGGCATTTCTTAATGCTGTGAGAGATATTGAAACACCTGATTTGTTTTCTGCCCCCTGGGATTTTCAGAATTCCACTGCACCCTCTAAGTCTTAGAAGGCATTGCCTCTCAGCTCAGGAATGAGTAAGTCATTGACTTCCTCTTCATCCAAGTCAGTTCTGTTCCCTCAGCTCTTCACTTCCCAGCAGGCTGAGACTCCTTGGTCAGCTCCAGGTGCCCCTCTTCTAACCTGCTTTCCACCATGGCCTCCAAGACCCAGGAAGAAGGGAGCTGCAGGAGCCCTCTCCCCTCTCTGAGGTGTAAGGTTATCCCAATCCTGTTTCATTTGTGCATCCCATCTTGTTTTACAGTTCGTTTTTTGCTTACTTTTCTTTGACTGGACACTCCTCAGCTATTCTTACTGACTTCCAGTGGGCCTCTTGAATCTTCTCATGTCCCTGTAGCAGAACCCTGGGTTGTAGCCCTGTTACATCTAAAATAATTTTCACAGGAGAAATGTTGTTGAGTGTGCTACATAGAGGTACGAAGTGATGAGCACGGCAACAACCATTCTGCTGTTTCTGTTGGTTTCTGTTGCTTTGCTCAAAGATCCCCAGTTAAATAGAATAATTATTCTAGAAATGGTTCTGCCAAGCAGACACCCCAGCTCCCAGTTTGTTGACTGACAAAGTGGAAAATCTCATATTTTGTAGCAAACTGCTTCATAAACCTGAAGGGAGTGTGTTCGTCCACAGTTCCATTCTGGAATGAGAAGTGCTGAATCCAGTTCCCTTGATTCACAGCCGATACCTGCCCAGGCTGAACTGGCTTGTCATATGGTTGTATGGCCTCTGTTTCAAAAGGTGTAGGCTGGGTGGGAAGGGGGTTGTAGTGGGGATCAAGGTCTTGGGTTCTGTGCAGCCTTGGGCAAGCCTTTTACCCAATCTTCATTTTGCCACTTCAAATTTAAAATGAGGATAACAACACTTACCTACTTGCCATAGATCACCCAGCTGTTATGAGGATCGAAGAATGCTTGTGAAGGTCATGTAGTGTGCCATACAAATATAAAATAAAAGGGGTAGCACAATATCTTCAATTGCTTCAGCAAAATAACAGCAACAGACACTTAAATTACACTCTCATGTGCTCTCTCTCTCTGAGCTTCACACACATTGACTCTTTTAATTCTTAGTCCTCTGTCAGGGGTCCCATTATCCCCATTTTAAAGGTGAATAAACTGAGTCCCAGGGAGTTTATGGAACATTCCCAAGGTCCCAGAAAGACTTAGTGAAGGTGCAGCTGAGACCCATGAAGTCGCCTCTGGGGTCTGTGTTCTTAGCCATTATCCTACGTTGCTTCTCCTACTATACCCTACTTTCCATAACACCTCACACAGGGTTACTATGCCACATAAAAATCAGCCAACATAAAAGATACCTAAGTCCTGAAAAGATATAAAGAAGTGTAGTTTTCGCCCTTGCCTAGCTTTCACCCTAGGTAACAGGCTTTTAGTAAATATTCGTTCTGTGAAAGAGTGATCTACTCAGAGAACATTTCTTCAATCTCTTTATTAGTGAAAATTGTGACATCTGAAAAGTATCAGACTGGAGTTGGAGTTTCTAATGAAGAACTCAGCAAGCCAGAGGCTTCCTGATAACATGCAAATCACAGAGAATATGTCTGCCTGGCCAACTCCTAGCTCTGTTTCATCCCATAGCAAAACCAAGGAGTCTCCTTTTTTCTTTACATTATCCCCATGTAAGACATTACAGAGTGGAGAAAAAAAAACCTCTACTTTGAAGAGCTAAGGACTTATGTTTTGGAAAATTGTTCTTGGACATCTCTTTAAATATTCTCTATCTTAATTGGTATTAGTGGTATATCTTGCTAAACCATCCAAAACCTCTCCATACTAAATTAATACATTTATTTAACTGAATTTTTTAAAAAAGAAAATTTTCATATGCTACTTTCTTCAAACAGAAACTCTGATGTCAGAATTAAACCTTTGCCCTAGGACCCAGGCTGGCGACTCTCGTTCTAACTTGACCTAACTGGATGGGGAATGAATTCAACTTTGGATGAAATGTGCCAGTCTTTTCTTGGATCTGACAAGAGATGCTTGCACCTCTTCTGAAACAACCCACATTAGTTGTACTTGGTAGGAAAAAGTTTTGAGTTTTCTTTATCACTTGCTCACACTAGCCTACCCATGCTTTGCCAATATCCCTTTTAATAAGTGTAGTGTCCACCATGAATCCCAGATGTGGAGCAAGCTACAGAGTGGAGAATTAAACAGATCCTTTCTCTTGTTCTGGCTGATATACAACTATTAATACCATTTTAGATATCGTTAATAGAACTAGATATTGGGACCACAAAGGTCAAATCAAAGACCTCCTTCCTGTGCATCAATTTGTCCCTAAACTCCCCAATAAAACATTTAGCCTGAATTTGGCTCTAAAGAAATCCTGAATATAAATGGCAAAAACCAGACCTAGCAACGAATGGGTAGATTTGACGGAATAAGAAGAAAGTGATAGCCGCATTAGCCCATCTGGAGAATGAAGAATTGGAGTGTGGTAGAGCAGGGGTCAGCACATTTTTCTGTAAAGTATTTTCAACTTCACAGGCCATACGTTCATGCTCACAACTGATCAACTCTGCCATTGTGACACAAAATAATAATAACAATAGCAAGATCAATAGCAATAATAATAATAATAACAAGATCAATAGCAATGATCACAATAACAGATGATAACAATAAACAAATGGCCATGGCTGTGCACCCATACAACATTTTTTATGGACACTGACATTTGAATCCCATATAATTTTCATAAGCCTTTTGATTTTTTTTTCCAACCATCTAAAAAATGTAAAAGAGCCATTCTTAGCTTGAGGCCATGCAAAAACAGGTAGCACGTCAGATTTGGCCCACAGACCCCCAGTGGGGCCTGCAAAAGCAATCTTAGAGAATAATTTGGATGACTTGAGTTCTAGTCCCAGTTCAGCCTCCAGCAAGCCCACTGCCATTCGAGCCCTCCCTCCTCCACCAGTGAAGTGAAGGGTTCTAACACATGCTCCCAAGGTCCTTTTAGCTCTCGGATGCCATGACCCTGTGATGGCTGCAGGCTGTCCTACTGAGGACTGTCCGGGTTACTTCCAAATCCCCTGCCACAGTTCCCGGATGCTTCCAAACACTTTGTTCTCATGTCACATTTTTCCCTCATAGGAAGGCTCTGTAATTTTTAAGAAGAAAAAAATAATTGATTACAAGACCATATCTTGAAGGACATTTATCTTGAAGGACATTTACCCAATGCTCTGAAGCATGCTCAAAAGGAGGTCATGGGAGCAGGGCGCCCCTTGGAAATGTTTAGACAAAATGAGAGATGGGATGCTTTTCTACATAGAAGATGCAAGGTCCACCAAAAGATGATAATAATAACAATAATAATACAGGACATTGATAAAGCACTAAAAAACACAGTGTCCCTCTTGCGGTTTCAAATAAAGAAAAGAAAACCCACGCTTTTCTTCAAAGTGAACTAAAAACAGCAGGATTAATATTGATGGTGCAATGGGAAAAGCAAACAGACAGGCAGGGACAGGACTGCATCCAGCCTCCAAAACACATGTAAAGTTGGAGCTAAAATGTCATATGCATATGTAATTTATATGCAAAAACTCTCCTATAACAGGGCCACTGGCTGCCAAGTCTCCTTTTGCTACTTCCCGATCCTCGCTGAAACTCTATAATTTCATATTATCAGTCACCTACCAAGGGCAAGTCTGTCTGAGGAGAACACAGAAACTTTCTTAAGGCCAGGATATTAAATTCTTCTCGCACATCGCTTTCCTGGTAGCTCAGCAGGTTTCAGCAGGAAGACCTATTTTTGCTCCTGTGCGGGCTCTGTCCCTGGCAATGAGTGACTGGAACAGACTGCAGACAACTCTGCCAAGAATCTGAAGCTCTGATGATGTGAGCCAACCTCAGACTAATAATTTTATATCTCAATATAAGCAAAAGAGTTCCATAAAAATAGACCGTTTTTAACAGGATGGTATTCTGTGCTGAGAGAGGGCTGAAGAACGCGGTGCCATGTGAACATCTTTCCACTATCTGCGGTACCTAACTTTAGCAACTTCCATATGTCTATTTGTCTGATCACTGAACTTGGGGAAAGAATGTTGAATGAGATGTGACTCTTCAAACTCCACGCCTGGGATTCTTCGGAGGTGAAATACCTATCAGTGTGTATATAACACTTCCTTCTTTCAAGTTTCCAGGAGATGGAAAACAAACAAACCCAAGGCTCAGGCTGTCATACTCCTCATCAAATGTATCCACGCACAAGGCCATGTGCGTGTTCCCGCTTGTAAATTAACGAGATATTGACATCACCGAGGGCAGGTGTGAGAATGGGCTGGTTACTCTAAGACATCTTTTTCTCAACGTTCAAAGCGGTGACCGGATTCTCAGATGGCCAAATCTCATGGCACACACTGATTCAGATGGTTTGTCCCTAGAGAATTTCCCCAGGATGAAAGTGGAAGAGGTCAGTCTCAACATGGAGCTTTCCAAGACTGGATGCCACAGAGGGAGGGGCAGAAACCAAAAAAAAAAAAAAAAAAAAAAGTGTGTTTTTTTATTTGCTTGGTGGGACAGGAAGCCCAAGCATAACATCCGGAGAGCAAACCAGCTGGGTTGAAGGGAGAAGAGAAGGCTTAAAGGAATGGTGTAAAGGCTGTTGTGCCCTTGTATATCAATCTGAGTTCTGCAGAGAGACAGAACTAATAGAATATGTATGTTAAGAGACTATTTTAAGGAGTTGACTTATGGGATTATGGGAGCTAGCATGTCCAGAATCCACAAGGCAGGCCAGCAGGCTGGAGATTCGGAAGTGGATGCTGCAGTTGAAGCAGAATTTCTGCCTCTTCTGGAAACTTCAGTTCTGCCTCCAAAGGCCGTTCAACTGATTGGATGAGGCCCACTCACATTATCCAGAATAATCCCTTTTCCTTAAAGTCACTGAATCTACATGCTAACCACATCTACGAAATACCTCCCCAGCAACACCTAGATTCATGTTTGGTTAAGTAGTTGGCTTAGCCATGTTGACACTTAAAACCCACCATCACACCTTGCATGCAGAAATTAAATTAGGCATGGCTGGGGAAAAGGATCTGCTCAGTGAGAAGGAAACGGGTGGTCCTGACCACACGACAGAGACGCAGGAGGCCGGCTATTCCGAGGATCGGTCTGGCAGATGTAGGCTGAGTTCCTACCGCGTGCCAAGCACTGTGCTCGACGTGGGGGAGTTAAACATGGAGCTTCCAGTGCAGGCGAAACAGACAAGGGGAACAACACTGAGGATCATTGGATAAGACAGTGACAATTCCTCACCTAAATATCTTCGTCAGTTTTTATGTATGTGTGTGTGCAGAGGGAAAAAGAGGTGTTCTTTTTGGTCTAGGTAAGGAATGGGAAGAAAAGAGCTGACATAGTAGAGGTGGGGAGTGATGGTCATTTTGGGGTTCTGTAAAAGTCTTGGGCACCCTGATCTTTCCAGGATCCTAAGTCCACACATCAAGAGCACCACTAGTAATACAGGCAAGTCAAAATCCACAAATATTTACCTGAAACACAAATGCACTGTGTGACAAATTTGCATGAGAAGTTAAATATAATCTTTTAAATATCTCATACAAATCTAGGAGACTCACGGGGACGAACAGAGAGAAAATCATCAAGAGTCCTTTATATTCATCTTTTCATTTTTCCTTCCTGGACTGAAGATTGTAACCCTCCCTAAGATTTCATTATTGCCTCAGAACTTGTGAAATACGATATTGGCATTATTTCTGACATTTCTTCAAAATAGGACCCTTCTCCCCAAAAGATACATTACATAATAAGACCAAGTTGATTGTGGGAAGTCCATGCAGTAGGGAGAAGATAGGATTTGGAAGCAGGAGATCTGGATGGGAGTTCCAGCACTTCCAGTGATGAATGATGTCCCCCTAGATGAGACATTCAGCCCAGGAGGTGGTCAGGGACAGTGGATCACAGAGGAAGCTCTGGGGCCAGCCTGCCTGGGCACCTCACAACTCTGCCGCTTGCTAGCTGTGTGACCTCAGGCAACTTGCTCAGACTCTCTGATCCTCAGTGTATCGATCAAATAAGGAAGAAAATAATCCCTCTGTGTTGAGCCATTGTGAGGACTGAAATGGCACAGATAAAGCGTGAATACAGCACCTGGCTTTGAGTCTGTGGTTGTTATTTTCTATATCTTTAAGGGGAAACAATTACAACAGCATCTGCTGTGCCTATTTCCCAGACTTATAGAAGAATCAAAGTCAGACGATGTGAGTGAGGGCTCAATAGAAGCAAGCCAGGCACTGTACTAATAGGTGCTGGCTCTCATTCCACGAACAGTGCTCTCTGAGTTGAGCTCCGGGACCAATGCAGACCACTTCATCTCATGTCCTGGTGACTGGGCTCTCCTGGTGGCCCCTCCATAAGCTATCTTCTCCCTTTTCCTGCTCCTTTTTCCTAGCTGCCCAGCAGTGACCCAGGCAGCTGTCCTGTCACCTCTAGTAATCCCGGTCACCGTCACTGAGTCAGGGTGGTGTCACTGACATCCACAAGACTCCACCTCCTCCTTGTCATCTTCTGTCTCATCTGCTGCTGCCTGCCCAGAAGCTGCCATTACACTTTTTCCCCTCCGGAAGTCCAAGGGAATAGTGGGCTAGAACGCTGGAGACCTGGTCTCAAGACTGTCTCCAACACCAATGTCATGTGTGACCTTGAAGAAAACACTTCCCCAACCAGGGCCACTGTTTCCTCATTTCTGCTGAAGGAAGCTTAGTCTTGGACAGTGGGGAATAGGAAGGTCCAGAGAGCAGGGCAAGGGCTTCAGAGAGCATGATGGTGGGGGTGTATGTCGAACCCACTCTCACACACAGGTGGAGCACACCTCTGAGCTCCAGGCCCCTGGGCATGATTGAGAAATGTTATGAATGAGAAAACAACAGAGTACCTTGTTCACCGTGTGCTCCTGTTTAGAGGCAGATAGACCTGAAGTCCCAGCTCCAGCACTAACTAGAAAACTCTGTTTCCTCATCTGTAAAATGGGGATAATAAAAGGGACCTATCTCATAGGATTCTATGTGTGAAGGTTAATGAATTATTACACGCTGAGTTTTTAGGATAGGGTCTGGTCTGTAAGAAACACTTATAAATGTTAGCTAACCTAACTCATAATATTAAAATTATGGCATATTATCTCATTTCATTTTATATCATTGAGTTTATTTTATTTTTCCAACAACCTTATGGGTAGGTTACTACTGTTTCACAGACAAATAAACTGAGGCACAGAGAGGTTAAAGGATTTCCCCAAGGCCATGCAGGCAATAAGGGATGAAACTAGGGACCTAACCCAGATAATCTAGCACCAGAGTTGATGCTCGTAACCTCCATACCGTATCCCCTTTTGGTTCTTTGCCAGAATTCTATGAATGTGTGGGAGACAAACAAAAGGATAAGAATTATCTATCTAGAGCAATGAATTCTGAGACTGTACCAATCCTAGCACTCTATAATTAATCTACAGGGTTGTTTTTCCCACCTTAGCCTGACTTCCTTCACTTCCCAGCATACTCCAAACCCTCTTTGCTTCCTAGATTGCATGCGTGCACTCAGAAAATATCACAGTTACATTAATAACTCCAGTAACACAAGATTAGGAACGTATATATGTTCCTGGGAAAAGTTCTATAAGGCATCCATGCCATCAGTGGATAGTAGCAGTGGTACCTGCCGTCTTGGAGTCTCTGCACCCTATGAATGAACAATCCCAATGACTCTGAGTGTCTTCAGAGAGAAGCCATTGCAAAATGGACCAGATTTACCTTCAGGGTTTTCCGAGTGAGCCAAGGGATTTCATGAGTGCCGCTCTTTTCCCATTTGAATTCTCTTATATGGAAATCACTTCCCCATTGCATACACAAACAAGGTAGGGTAGACCTAAGATGATTGCTCAAGTTTTGTTTTCTAGAGGCCCCTTAAAATGAAAAAGGAAATGGAAAGGAGAAAAAAAAAGTAACAATAATCATAGTAATAATAGTAACTTCTGATTCTACCATTTATTGAGCTCCTGCTCTCTTCTTGGATATTATTGTACAAATTAAGCCATGGAAGAGTAAATCAAGTAGCTGGATCTCCAAGGGCAGAGCGAGAGAAAGGGCTCCAGCTGAACATGCTCATTTCTACTCTCAAATCTACCAATCAAGTAACTCAATCTACCCACTTGAGAAGAGTAAGGGTGAGGCAGGTAACCAAGAGTATTCCTCTAACAAGTGTCTCTCCACTTTGAAGGAAATATCAAGAGTGGAGAACGGGTACTAACACTAATAACCTGTATAAACACTCATAACTCACTCCTGCTAACAATTTCCATCATGGAATCTTTCAAAGTACCTATCATAGACCTCCCTAAGAGTTTATCTTGTCCCATTTCATTCCTCCATCCTCTGCCTAAGCAGTGACGAAGAAAAGGGTATTAACCAATTTATTTACTGCTTGTAAATAATCACCAGTTACTTAGGAAAAAAGAAAAGTGGGTTTTAAGGTGGTTTACAACATTCAGGCACAGGTAACAGAGGGTATGACAAAACTTCCACTTCTAGTCATGATGGAATAACTAGTACTAGATTATTTCTACTGTTGAAAACTACTGTAAAACTGGGCAATATCTGAAGAAAATGTTTTCAGATATTGCACAAGAGTCATTATAGGATTATGATCCCTGAGAGAAAGTAAATGCGTGAAGTAAGTGCTACAATTGTTCTGGCTTTCTGCTTGAAGGTGTTCTATGCTCTGCAGGATAAAGAGGTGGAGCCCAAGAAAACATGGTGGAGTTACTGGACTGAGAAGGCAGAGATTAGAATTTGGGACTGTTGAGGAGCACTGGAATTTACACAGTGGGGTGCCAGAGAGGAAGGAGATGCACAGAAAGGGAAATTCAAAATCTCCATAGGGATTCTTTTAAGTCTCTGGCCATATACTGAGCTGTGCATGTGCATGAAAAGACTTCATTTTGGTCTAGCTGGTAACAGCTACTGGGAAGCTATAAGGTGAATAGAGATTTTGAAAATCATACCGTGCTAGTAGTTGGTGCCATTCCGAACAGACAAGGGACAAAGACCTCAATAGACTCTCCAGGTGTTCAGCTGAATCTCCAGAAAGGCCAAATCTTAGAATTAGAGTCATACTAGCCCTTAAGTAAAGTCTACAGTAGACCCACAATAACAAAGCTTTAAAACAAGCCTTAAAAGGATCAAACTGATCCACCAATAAATTAACTACCAGCCAAAACAAAACCCAACAATTTCTAAAGGAAGACAACAAAACCAAGACTCTCATCAATATAACAACCACAATATCCAACATATGATCAAAAGTTATTGAACATGAGAAGGAGCAGAAAAATATAACCAATAATCAAGTGGAAAAATGTCAATAAACATGGACATATATATAATGAAGATATTAGAACCAGCAGAAAATAATAAGAAACATAAACATCTTTAAGTATCTAAATGAGACACTAGATATAATGAGGAAAGAAATAGAAAATCTCTGTAGAAAAATATAGACTATTTTAAAAATGACCAAATGGAAAATTCTTGAACTGAAATATAAAATAAACCCGAATAGAAAAATTCACTGGATGTGTTGGAATATCAGCAAATTAAACACTGCAAAGAATCAGTATAATTAAATATAGGGCAATAGACACTATTCAAAATAATGCACAGAGAAAGGGGGTGGGAAAAAATATAAAGAGCCTAAGGGACCTGTGAAACAATATCAACTGATCTAATATATGTATAATCCCAAATATATGCAAAGAAGAGAGATTAAGATAGAAAAAATATTTTATAATATAATGGTCCAAATTTTCTAAATTTGATGAGATTAACTTATACTCCAAGAAATTTGGCAAAGCCCAAGCAAGATAAACCAAAAAACAACAACAACAAAAATAAATACAACAAAATAAAACAACAACAACAAAAAAAGAAACATGATGTTCAGAGACATCATGGTCAAATTGCTGAAAACAGAAGATAAAAATAAAATATTAAAAGCAGCTAGAGGCAATTTAAAAAAACTATTACTCACAGAAGAACAATGGTAAAAATGACTACTCTTCTCATTAGAAATAATGCAGATCAGAATACAATAAAACAACATCTTCAAAATGCTGGGGAAGGGGGGAGCTGTCTATTTATAATTCTATATCCAGCAAAAATATTCTTCAAAATAAAGACATTTTTAGATAAACACAAGCTGAGATAATCCATCACTAGCAGACTTACCCTCTCAGAAATGTTAAAGGAAATTCTTTATGTTAAAGAAAAAGTATACCAAATGGAGGCTTTAATATATATAAAGTAATGAAGAGCCTCAAAAATGGCAAATATATGGATACATTTAAAAGACAAGATTTTTGTTTCTTAATTCCTTAAAAGATAATTGATTATTTAAAACAACATTAATAACAAATTATGTAATTTATAACATATGGAAGTACAATGTATGATAACAGTAATACAAACTACAGAAAGGATAAATTGAGATTTAGTGTTATACAGTTCTTACTGTGTATGTAAAGTTGTGTCATATTAATTCGTGATAGATTGTGATAAGTTAAACATGCATATTGTAATCCCCAGAGCACCTCTTTAAGAGAAATAACACAGAGGATCCTTTCGTGGCCTTTTGGCTAAGATAAGTGTGAAAAATAACACAGAAATATAGCTAAAGAGCCAATGTACCAGATAAAATAAAATACTAAAAAATACTTATTTTTTAGAAAAAGTAAAAAAGAAAAGGAAAGAAGAAAAATTAAATAAGACAAGTGAAAAATGAATAACAAAATGGTAAAGTAGACTTAAACTCAACCACAACAATAATTGCATTAAATATAAATGGACTAAATATTTTAATTAAAAGGCAGAGATTTTTCAGACTGGACTAAAACATTAAGACCCAACTACATGCTTTTTAAAGGGATGTACTTTAAATAGAAAAAAGAACATGCCCTGAGCTGAGGAGATTTTGAGAGACTGTGGGAATGCAGGAAAACACCTCAACACAGCCACCCCAAGATAATCCAGACATTCATGGGTCCCAGAAGATCTAATTCAGGAAATGAAACCAGAACATGAAGCCCTAATGAACAGACATGGGAAACAAAAGCACAGCTTTCAAGGCTAGCCAATTTTTGAAAGATCCCAGCAAGTGTTGAGTATGGGAAAGACTTCACAGTGAGCTGAGCCCAGGCTCTGGGTAAAATCTTTTGGCAAGACTTTGACATGGTAATGTGACCTGGCTGGATTCATGATAGTTCCCAAATCCAGAAAGATACCTTCCAGAAAGATGAGGCAAAGTAACTGGGCAGATAGAGTGGGGATCTGAAGAGAGTCCCTGGCTCAGGATCATGAGCCATGGTGGAGTAAGCGGAGCTTTGGCTTGGATCCTTCCTGGCACTCAACATACACCCTAGTCTATCCAATTCTGGGTATGGCTGGAAACTCAAGTTTTTATTTATTCCGTTTCTACACTAATTCACAATGAATTTGGGGCAATGTATAAAAATATAGTCAACACTAAAGAAGAAAATATGTTCTTGAGGAAATCAGGCAGAGGGAGGAAAGGGAAGCAAAATCAAAAAGCCTGGAGTCTGCATACTGAACAGACTCACAGAATGTTTAGAAGTGAGCCAAAAAATTGCTTCTGAGACTCCACAGAAGCAAGACAAACAAAGAAACACAGCAAGCCCTTCTGGGTGGCAGGTTGGGGACACAGCTGGATGAGCTCATAGGTAAAACAAGATGAAGACTGTAGATGGGATTCATCTATTAATGCATCTGTAAGGAACTTCCCCCAGACAGGATCAGAGGAAAACACTGGAGGCTAATATTTTGCAAACTGCAGTCACTCCTTCAAAAAGTCATTATGGAGTACATTCTGGGTGCCAGGCACTGAGCTAAACACAAGAGGAATTATGTGAGTAAAACAAGTGATCCCTGCCCTTATGGACATTAGAGTCTGGCAGGGAGGCGTGTGTTTATTTGTTCTTGTTGGGCATCTAGATACTGTTGTAGATGCTGGGTTACAGCAGTAAACAAATGATCAGAAATGTAAATGTAACAAGTGTCACGACAGAACAATGTGGAAAATGCTGGGGACCATGACATCAAATCAGGGATCTAGCCAGGACTTGAGAGAGTCAGAGGCTGGAGAACAGGGAAGGCAAGGAGTAGCATTTGAACTGAGCTTTGACGAATATAGAGACAGGATTAACAGGCAGAAGATAAGGGACTATACCAGATGGGAACAAGCACACATCCATGAAGGACATGAGACAGGAAGCCGCATGGTGTGTCTGAGGAGCAGGTGGGGCTGGAGCACAGGCTGTAGAAAAAGAGTTAGGGGGCTAGAAACAAGGAAGGAACAGACCTGACAGGATGGCATTGCTCCTATGATGGATTTAGGACTCAATTGAAAGAGCCATAGGAAGCTGTTGAAGGATTTTAAGTTGGTGCATGATGGTATAATCAGATTTGTATTTCTGCAAGATCATTCTGGCCTATGTGGGGAATGACTTCGAGCAAAGTGGAGTGGACACAAGGAGAACAAACAACAGCTCTTTCAGGGATCCAGGAGAGAGACAGGACAGCCGGCAGCTTGAACCAGGGCGGATGGTCTGAAGATACAGACAAATGAATAGATGCAAGAGATTTTCAGGAAGCAAAATAACAGTCTTCAACTCTTCATTTGCAAACCTTTCCTAAGGAAGGCTCTGATCTCTTCACATTGAGCCAAGTGGTTTTCACATCACCAAAAAGATCCCTGGGATGGTGGAAACAGATGAGCGCAGTGGTTAATGGCACAGACTCTTGGTCAAGTTATGCAACTTTGCCCTGAGCCTCAGCCCTCTATTCTGTGACATGATCTCCCAGTGGGCTTCTGAAGACTGCACAAGCACATGTGATCGCCCTCCTGTTCTCTGGACACAATAAGCAAGTGTCCACCTCTGGCTCTTTGCACTTCCTGTTCCCTCTGCTCTTCCTCAGCCATCCACGTCTCACTCCCTCATCTCCTCAATTTCTCATCTCCTACCTGCCAGATGATGCTGTGTAAAAATGCAAACTCTGTTTGACCACTCCCCCAGCACACCCTCTCTCCCTTCCCTGATTTATTTTTTCTGCAGCACTCATCATTCTTATTTTGCATATCTTCCACTAAAATAAAAGCTCCATGAAAGCAGAAATTTTTATCTTTGTTCACTACTGTATCCACAGCATGTGGTGCATACTAGACACTCAGAACGTAGCTCTTGAATGAATGAATAGATCATGTTTGAAAATCATGCAGGCCATATTAATTGCCCAAGGAATAAAAGCGATCAGTCTGTTGACAACACCAATAATACTAATTTTAAAAATTATAATATAAATTCCTTCTTCTGATGCCTTCCACAATGCCAGTTTTCTGTTTGGAATGATTTCTTTCATCACAATGACTACTTGTTTTAGCAATTATGAAAACAAATCTTTCTCATTGGCCTCAGTGTTGTTCATTGAAATTGTGCCCTGACTTTTTCAATTAAAAAAAAGCACAAACCCACAGCATTCTAGGTTGACAAGGACCACAGGGCAGGGCTTAGACTTTATCCCTTAGGATGAAGCCCACAGAGGTTCCCTCTTTCTGCCCAACTTCCTCAGAGCTCATTTTACTGCCACTGGGTTGATCTGAGGGTCAGAGATGCTGAGGCTTGTGTCTGCTGCTCACCAATGCATTATCTATTTATATACGTTGCCATTATGTGTAAGGAGCTGAAATTGGAAAGAAGGTAAATAGGACATCTTGATTCTGAGTTACATTTTCCTGTAGTGCAATTGAAACACGATTCATTCTATTCTTACTGCATTGATCGGTAATTTTCATTTTCTAATTTCAAATAAAACCTCTTGCTGCAGTCAAAAGTGGTTGGCTCCTGGATGTAACTTCACAGCTCATTTTAGCTTCATCGCTTAAAGACGTTCTGTTACCATCAGTCTTAAGTGGTAATTCCACTTTTCCAATTAGACTGTGGGAACGAACCAGATAAATGGACTCTCATCCCCCAAGCCATAATCTCAGCCCAGCCATCAAGACTGGGACAATGAATACCCCAGGAGCTCTTTCCTGTCATTCCACTCCAGAGCCACAGCCCTCCCTGTGCACCCTTTCTAAATAAGCCACGCTTTGAGGGGCAGTTGTATTTTGAGACGTTGACTCCCAAGTGATTTGAACTTCTTTTGAATAGTTCTAACATCCAACACAGTAAAGGCCCAGATACCAAGTGGACAGGGCTCGTTTTTAGCATCATCCAAAAGGTAGCCCCTTCTATCATTCTTCCTTTCCTCATCAACGTGCACACACGTGTGCATGCGCACACATATACACGCGTGCACGTCATCTAAACCAGCTGCAGATGCAGAGGCACCTGTGTCGTAGCAGAAAGACCTAAGACTTCATATCAGTAGGCATGAGTTCAAGCCCTGGTTCCACTGTGGGGCCTTGAGCAAGTCATTGCCTCCTTTGGGATGTTAGTTTTCCGTATTCATGAAACAGACAGGCAATTTTGAAAAACTATGTAGCACACAGGGATATTGGGAAAGTGAAATGGCATTAGACACAGGAAAGCATTCTAGGGACTGCCAGTATGAGGTCAGAAGACGGCCTGATGGGGGTTGGAGTGGGTCCTGGAGAATCTGATAGGCTTGCTGGCATGGGCCGTTGCTTCATTCCATCTAGCAGGCAGCATTTCATTTCCCCAGCCCCACTGAGGCTTAGTTGCTTTGGCAACAAGAGGAAGAAAATAAGCCTCATCCTCAGGATCTTAGTAGTCTGCTGTGGAGACTCAGTGACGTCTTGCACATGAAAGAATGTTAAAAAGTAAATGCCATGTGAATATATATGATTATGGTTGTGATCAATATTGTTATTTAACTACATAATTCAAATATGCACTTCGTGCATCCTATGATGACCACATGACTAGCATTTGTGGATGGAGAAACAAAGTGGAGACCAAGATAGACATTCCTCTGAGAAGGGCAAGACAAAACCACAGTCAAACCTGGGGGCCAGACTGCAAGAGAAAGAAACTGGTTATCCCTTGCTCCTGGGCTTCAGGCTGATTTCTTTCCTCTGAAGTCCTTTGGTCATTTTATTCATGGACTAGACACCTCATGTGTCTCCACTGTACATAACCACCAGTGACTTTCTTTGAGGTCCCAAGTTACATTTCCTTCCCTCTGTGCTTCACGGATCTAGCATGCTAATCCCGTTTCTTGAATTTATGACTGCCCAAAGCCCCCTTCTCTTTGCCTCTTAATGGCAAGTATGAATTTTTCATACAACAGGGAGAGAAAAAAAAGAGAAGTCAGCTCAAGAATTGCTCTGGATAAGTTGTTTCTCCAGGTTTCTGCCCCCAGGGAGTCCCTGGCACATCCTGACATCTTCCAACATGATTCTATGGAAAAGAAGGGCCTTTGGGGTCAGATCCCTCTCTCCAGATGTGAATCCTGTCTCTGCCATTTACAGGCTGTGTGAACTTGGGCCGGTTATTTCACCTCTTGAGTACTGCCTTTCTCAACTCTAAAATGGGAACAACATCAGCTTCAAAATGTTCTAGCGGGGAGCCGACGAAATAGTGGATGTAAGGTGCCTTGCAGAGTAAAATCAATGTTAATCTCCTTCTTACTCTTCTTCCTTGAAGTGCGGGAGGATAATTTTAGCAAGGGAGAGATTGGAAGTGAAAACTATTACAAAAGGGACGAATGGCCTATAACGGAGAGATGCAAGTTGCTGAAAATAAACTTCAAGCCCTGCAGAAGACAGCATTTGGTAGCTCAGATTCAGCGGTAGAGGCCTGCATGCCTCTGGGTGGGTGAATGTTTATCAGACACCCCTGCAGTTCAATCTGCATCACTTACTTCTGCCAGATCTCATGCCCTCTCTTAGCCTCAGTTTACCTCACCCTGAAAATTGGGTAATTCCTTCCATTTCACATCTGTGCTGTGATGACCAATGAAGAAAAACAATGCTGTTAACAGTTGGATTTGCGAAGCCCTCAGGGTGGACAAAGTCCTGAAGAGTTAAAAAGTCTACAAGACACTTTTTTGATTTCTGTCTTTTCCTTTGAATTATCATACAAAACATTACCATTTAAAGAGCCAAAGTCTCTTTTACTGTGTTAATGCATGATTGTAAAACACTTTCAGAGGGTAAGACCATCATTTCTTACAGTTTCTCATTTATTTGAGAGGGTCTTTAAAGTTTGTTTTCTAAGAAAGCACAAAAGGTCTCTGTCACATTCAAGTTTAAGAGACATACAGGAGGCCGGCGCGGTGGCTCACGCCTGTAATCCCAGCACTTTGGGAGGCCGAGGTGGGCGGATCACAAGGTCAGCAGATCGAGACCATCCTGGCTAACACGGTGAAACCCCGTCTCTATTAAAAATACAAAAAAACTACCCGGGAGTGGTGGCAGGCACCTGTAATCCCAGCTACTCGGGAGCTGAGGCGGGAAAATCGCTTGAACCCGGGAGGCGGAGCTTGAAGTGAGTTGAGATCTCACCACTGCACTCCGGCCTGGGCAACAGAGTAAGGCTCTGTCTCAAAGGAAAAAAAAAAAAAAAGACACAGAGGAAAGATGCAGAGACTGGAGCCACGAGACGATCAATGCCAAAATGTTCCCTTCCCCAGGGCCCTATGACCCCAAGTCACGGCTCCCATGGGTGTGTCCTGGAGATCACCAGGGCCCCCGCCGCAGGCCAGTCTGCAGGGCACAGTCGGTCTCACTATTAAGCATCTCAGCTGGCCTCCCGTAACCAGGCACTGTAGAAAGAAAGTCCTTTTCAAGGAACTGTCTGCAGAGAGGACCCTTTAAAAAGGTAAGGGTCTGCGGCCACTGTGGGAAGAGAGAACTGGGTGAGGAGCCCGGCACAAGAAAGAACAACCCACCGCTCCTTTCGCGATGAAACACGTTCCATCACAGCTGAGATAGAAATGGCTTGTGTCTCCTTTTGTTTCGGGGAACAGCCCAGCTGGGGCGGGCCTAGGGGCAACCACAGCAAGCAGTCACACAAAGCCAGTAACATGCCCGCTGAGCCCTTTCCCATTAGGCCTGAGGCAGGCACCCGTGTTGCAGATAATAACTGGCCACTTTGGGACGTGTCGGACAGAGACAGGGGTCTGGGTCGAAAGACTCTGTGCAGAGACCACCAGCGGCCCTTCTCCCCGCCGGGGTGGGTGCCCTGGGCCGGTTCCGGGACTGCAGGAGAGATTCCGAATCCTCTGCGGTGCGGGAGAAGCCGGGGCCGCGAAGAACTTCGCGTCCCTTCCAGCCTCTGGAAATTGGCAAGAGCCGCGGACCCTAAACCCAGGCCCGAGAGGAGCTGGGCGCGCGGCTCTCGGCGCAGCTCTGGGCCTGCACCGTGGGATTCCGCTGTCGCAGCGATCAGGTCACGCGTGGGGACAGAGGAGGTCGAACAGATGCCTACCACGGCACCAGCTGCTGCGCTGCGCCCCGGGGACGTGGAGCGCCGAGAGCACTGCGAGAACGCAAGCAGGACGAGCTCTGCCGGCCAGGAGCTGGGGCGGGAGCCTGGGCGAGGGGCGGCACCTGCCCGGGGCCGGCACCTGCTGGGGGGCCCGCTCCGCCTTGCGGAACTGAAGGAGCGACTCGCGGCTGCCGCGAGGACCCCAGCGCAGACGCCAAGGAGCTGAAGTTGCGGACCCGGGGCGGCGGATCCCGCGGCTCGGGCTCCCTGGCCCTGGGGTGGCTGCTGCTCGGTGCTGCTGTGCAGGAGGCAGCCTGGAGGGGAGGAGAACCTGGATTGGCACATGCGGGGCTGCTGGGGTCACCCCAACCCCAATAGGGTGCCCAGAGGCGGGGAGCGCCACGCAGCTGGCTGGGTTGGGGCTTGTTGAAGCGTCCTGGAAGCAGCGTCTTTAAGGTGGACTCCAGGTCTACGCACGTAGGACCCTGGTCCTCAGAGCCCCACCTTCCAAGAGCCACAGCGCGCGCGCTCTGGGAGCAGCCACCACATCACACTCTCCGGCAGCCTTCGCACTCCCAGACCCATCGGACTGCTGGCCACAGCTCCCCCAGCTCGCTGCACTTCTGCGTGTGTGTGTGTGTGTGTGTGTGTGTGTGTGTGTGTGTGTGTGTGAGAGAGAGAGAGAGAGAGAGAGACAAAATCCACAGAATGTGAAATTTTCCACTTTAACCGTTTTGAAATGTACAATTCAATGGCTTTTAGCACATTGACAATGTTGTGTAATTATCACCACTATCCAGTTCCAGAACATTTCATCACCCCAAAAAGAAGTCCGATACCCGTTAGCAGCCATTCCTCACTCCCCCATCCTAGCCCCTGGCAACCACCAATCTGCTTTCTGTCTCCACAGATTTGCCTCTTCTGGGCATTTCCTATAAATGGGTTCACAAAATATGTGGCCTTTGTAACTGACTTCTCTCATCATGTTCTCACAAGACTCGGCCATGTTGTAGCATACGTCAGTGCCTCATTCATTTTTATGGTTAAATACTATTTTATTGTTTGCATATACCACATTTTATTTCATCAGTGGATGGATATTTGGGTTTTGCTCAACCTCTTGGCTGTCATGAATGGGGCTGCAATAAACATTTGTTTCAGGTACACGTTTTTGAGTACTTGATTCTAATTCTTTGGGTTATATAGCTAGAAATGAAATTGCTGTGTCATATGGTAACTCCATATATAACTTATTCAATAATCAACAAACTGTTTTCCACAATGGTTGTCAACTTCTTTTTGTTATTGGTATATAATGGTTGTATATATTTTGGGATACATGTGATATTTTGACACATGCATACAACGTGTAATGATCAAATCAGGCCAACTGCAACATCATCACCACAAATATTCACCTTTTACTTATGTTGGAAACATTCCGGGTTGTCTCCCACAGCTATTTTGAACTATAGAACAAATTATTGTTATAGAATGTTGCCTTACTGTGCTATCAAACACTAGAACTAATTCCTTCTATCTAACTTCGTGTTTGTACCCATTAACCAATCTCTCTTTATCCCCCTTCTCCCACTTTCCTTCCCAGCTTCTGGTTACCACCAATCAACTCTCTACTTGCATGAGATCCACTTTTTTAGTTCCTACATATGAGTGAGAACATGTATCATTTGTCTTTCTGTGCCTGGCTTATTTCACTTAACATAATGACTTCTTACCATGTTGATGCTGATGACAAGATTTCATTCTTTTTTATTGCTGAATAGTATTCCATTGTACATACATGCATGTGAGTGTGTGTGTGTAATGTATACATGTAATGAAAGTGACCCTAAGTTATTCATGGTCCTATATATATATATATATATATCATATCACTTTTTAAAATCCATATATCTACTGATGGACAGTTAGGTTGATTCTATGACTTGTCTATTGTGAATAGTGCTGGATTGAACTTATATTTTAAATAGCATTTACCATAGGATACAATCAAGCACATAGTGATTATTTGATCAATATTTATCTTGCCTCATCAGAATGTAAGCTCCATGAGGCAGTGACCACTGAAGTTCCATTTACTTCCATCTCTCTAGTTCCTAACACAGGGATGAGCCCCAAATGGTGCCCAATAAATACTCACGGAAGGAAGAGAGGAAATATCCATGGACGGCAGAAAGGAAGAGATGGAGAAAAAGAAAGAGAGGGAGGAAAAGAAGAGAGATGGAGGAAGAAAGAGAGAAAAAAATATTTGCAAAAATAGCCTTAACTATTCCCCTCCCTCTACCCACTGCACTCTGCAAGTGACTTCACAGCTTCTCTTACCAAGAGGTTGAGGCCATGACACCACCACTTGAGCCTGGGCAGGCCTTGACCAATAGAATGAGCTGGAGAGGCATGGTGCCCTTTCTAGGCTTCAGGAAGCCCGTGTGCTTCTGTAGTCTTTCAGAATGCTGGCCAGCTGCTGAACAAATGAGCCAGGGCTAGCCTAGTGGATGATAGAGACATTGCCCCAGTCAAACACCAGACACGAGTGAGGATATCCTAGACAGCCAGCCCCCGAGAGAACCAGAGAGGAGCCCCACCCATGAGATCAATTAAGACCGATCCAGGACAGCCTAACTGCCCAGCTGATCCACGGGCTCATGAACCCTAATAAACGCGTGTCGTTTTAAGTCACTGCATTTTGGGTTGGTCTGTTACCCAATAGATAAGGTATACAAAACTGTCTTTCAAAAATCTGTCCCTCTAACGAAATACTGGCATTTGCAACAACCTGGATGGAGTCAAAGACCATTATTCTAAGTGAAGTAACTCAGGAATGGAAAACCAAATATCTTATGTTCTCACTTGTAGGTGGGAGCTAAGCTATGAGGATGCAAAGGCATAAGAATGATATAATCGGCTTTGGGGGTTTGGTGAGGGGAGGATAAAAGACTACACGTTGGGTACAGTGTACACTGCTCAGGTGATGGATGCACCAAAATCTTAGAAATCACCACTAAAGAACTTACATAGAACTAAAAAACCACTTGCTCCCCCAAAAAAACTATTGAAATAAAAAATAGATTAAATGAATAAATAAATAAATCTGTCCCTTTGTTCTTATATCCCCTCACTGTTAAGGCCTCCTCCCAATCCTGTCTACACTGAATTCTTTTCATTTTCAACCTCTAATTCAGTCATCCTCCTTCTGGCAGCCTTCCTTGATTTCACCAGCCCATACTACACTTTTCTAAACTTCTATAGCCTCAGTGGCATGGTGTCCTGCTCAAAGTACATTCCAAAACTGTCTTGGTTTTTATGGTAAGCTGATGGGTGACCAACTAGTTTTAAACTCCAGGAGGATCAGGAATTAACTTCTTCCTCCTTTGAATAGCTTTGGAGTCTTATGAATTGGGGCTAAATCTGGCCTCCTTCCCCTTTGCCTTAAAGAAGTTGCACATCTGTAGTCGGGTGCTTGAAAGCGGAAGTTCTTGGTCTGAACCCTGGTTGTGATCCTTCGTATCTGAGTGACATCAGAGCAGTCATGCAATAACTTGCACCTCAGCTTCCCACCTGCAAAATGGGCACCGTAATTCTTCCAAGGAGATCCCACAGTTAAAGTGGGTTTGTGCATTAATACACAGTAAGAGTGAAGCTCTAAGCAGATGTGAGAATTTCTTCTCAGCCCTCATTATCTTCTTTGCCATCTCAACCTGACTTCTTAGTAAAATTGCCTTGTAAAAGAAGTGATGGGCTCCAGCATCTAACCCTGAATTCTCCAGTTATCCTCAATGCTAAAGCAACTACCATGGCTTTGGGAAAGCAGAAAGTGAACCAAGGACTACAGGGCTGGAGCCCCCCCAGCTTCTGCCCTATCAGCTGGCCAACTGACTGTTCAACATGCCTTTTGCCATCTGCCGCTTCTGTTATAGCAGAGGTGCTTCCCTTACCCTGAGATGCGGGTTCACTTAGTCTGGGGTGGGCCCCAGGCATGGATACTGTTAAAGCTCCCTTGGTGATTCTGATATGCAGCCAGCATTGAGAAGCACTGCTTCAAAGTAAGCATTGCTTTATTGGTGCATTCATTGGTTTGCTTGTCAAATATTTATTGAGCACATACTATAGGCCAAGCCAGATATAGGTACAGGAATCACTAGCACCCAAAAAAGTGATGAGTCCATGAAGGAAACTATTCATGGAAGGAAGGAGGGAAAGAGGGAAGGAGGGAGAGAGGGAAGAGGGAGGGACAAAGGAAGGAAAAAAGAAAAAGAAAAGAAGGAAACAGAAGAAAGAAGGAAGAAGGGAGAGGGGACTCATCCTGCAATTCCTCTATCACTCTGCCCCTGTCACACCTGTCCTCCTGTCCTCTCACCTCCCACTTCCCTTCAGGAGTCTCAGGAAGCAGGAGCTTGTGCCACTTCCACAGCACAAACACAACAGAGAGAACAGGGCTATTTCAAGCACAATGCTTAAGCACCCTGGGCAAAGGAAACCAGAATCTTGGTGCTGAAAGTGGGTCACCCCAAAAAGACACAATTACCTTTCTTACCCCAAATTGAACCCAAATACATTGCAAATGGAAGCCACTGGGATCAGAGAAGTTAAGTGCCTTGATGGCAAATGGTCATGTGACAATCTCCTGATGCCAAGTAGGTGTCCTTTCCAGGGTGCCCTGTGCCCTCCACCTCTTCTGTTACGATAACCGTGATTGCCACCAGTTCTGAGCACTTCCTCCCTGCTGGGCACTGTGCTAAGAGTGCCCTATGCTGTTTCATCCTTACCTAGAGGCAGGCCCTATTACTCCCCTCTAGGGCTGAGGAACTGCGGCTTAGAGAAAACTCATCTAGGAAGTGCAGAACCCGCATGAGAAGCTGGGTCATCCTGGGTGGAGCCAGGGGGAACGTGCTTTCCTTTACACCAAGTCGGTCAGAATGTTTATTGCATAATCATTTCTCATTTTAGAAAGGGTCTGTGTCTTCTTTATCATTGGATTCCTAGCTCTTTGCACCCTGTCTGGCCACGCACAGGCACTCATTAAGTTCTTAAACCGGCAGAACATAACTAGCACTTACCACTATTGATAAGTATATATTCATAAGGTGTTTGCTTAATGTCTATCTCTATCATCAGCCTTAAGCCCACAAGGGCAGCGACTGGCTGTGTTTTCTGCATCTTGTATCACCAGCATCCACCCGCTAGGCCCTCAGCAAGCAGCTTTTGAGTAGATGGATGCATGGCTCCGTGGAGATTTGGGGCACAAAGCCAGAACACCATCAGTACTTGGTGGGGATAGCTGCTTTCAGATCACCAGAGAAAAGGAAGCTACCCCAGGGGACAACCCAAGACCCTGAGAGGAACGAGGCCCCCTTAGGGAAGAAATAAGGACCAGAGGCAAAAGGGGCTTCCCTGGCTCCATTTTCAGATGGGGCCTTTTGGAAGCTCTGCCACAGCTTGTTAGCAACACTCACCTGGACCAGGCAGTTAACCAGGAACCAAGTTAGCTGGGAACCAGCCATGAGGTCCAATGTGCTCAACTACAACTCAAGATGTCGGCAGCCCATGTATGGAGCTCGTGGCCTGGGCTGCTCGTCCTGTTCCCCAGTAAGCAAAGGTCAAACACAGCACTCCCCGGCCCCGTGATCAGATGCCCAATGTTTCATGTTCTTTACGCTGTGTTCACCCAGTTTCAAGGTTGGACTCAAATCCCTCCAAGTGTTGTTGGAGGCAGAAACACTGAAAGACGGGCATGCTGTCATTGTGCTTTCCACCAAGGTCACAGTGCATGACCCTTCCCCCCTACACAAAAAGCTGTTGCCATGGGAACAACCCAGGGTGTTGCCAACTTGACAAGAGACATTCAAACCAGGAGGGACATTGACCTGACCCCCCCACCTCACATACTCCCCTAAAGTGCCAGGGGAGAAGGAGCAAAGAGAGTGTCCTTTCCTTTACCTGAAGCACTTGCTTATTCATACGCATTTAAATGAGGATGACAAAGACATAACTTCCATTACAATTTGCTACCAGAGGTGGAGAAAAAAAGCTGGAAAGGATGGGGGTGCCGTTCATTGCTTTCAGCCTCCTCAGCCCCAGGCCTAGGAGAGAACACAATTCTCTGTGTCATTAGCATTTGGTGGGCAAAGGGACAGCTCCCTCAAAATGGGGCCATCCCTAATGGATAAAGGAAAAATCAAATATTATTTCTCAGCAGATGTGCCTAGAACTTGTTTCTCATGTTACCAAGTTCAACATCGGGGAGGCTTTGCCCAGGAAACCTACGTGGCATAGTTCCAAGGTCCTTGAGCAAAGAATGATTTGTACATGGGTGGAAAAGAACTCAGAAGAAGCCTTTGTGACCCTTGAAAATTACAGGAAATTCCTATTGCTGTGTCCATCAATAAGGTCTGATGGGAACACAGTCCACGTGTTCATTCCTATATCATCCAGGACAGCTGTTGCCGTATAGTGGCAGAGATGGGTGGGAAAAGGGGAGAGCAGGTTGCCAGCCAAGCAGGGCCCAGCACTCCACTGGGCCCACCAGGCACAGTGCCTCAGGCCTCAGTTACTTTTAGGGGCTCACAAAAATGTTTTAATTCTAATTTATTTTAAAATCAGAAGAAAACATGAATATAATAATAAGAAATCCAACCTAGGCTATCTTTGTCTTTATCGTAAATAGACAAAATATTGTATAATATTGTAAACATTGTATAATATGTTGTAATACATTTTATATTTTCCTACAAAGAAAAGGACCCAAGAAGGTAAAAGTGCCAAGGACCCACAAAAGTCAAGATGTGGCCCTGCCGCAAAGCCTGGTGTTTACTCTCTGGCCCTTACAGAAGGAAGGACTAGTAGATCAAGTCCTGGCTGGGCACCAGGAAATCAAAGTGCTTGCCTATTACTGACATGCTGGCTGACCTTGAGGAATCCGCTGGTCTTCCCCGCATTGCTGGGATTCCCTCCCTGCTCCACCAGCTTCCTGGCAGTGTGACCCTGGACCAGAAACTTGATCTCTCTGAGTGTTCTGGAAAATGTGGATGATGACAGTCCCACTTTGTAGGGTTAGTGTAAACGGGGGTAAACTTACAACCCACAGCACTCAGCCCAGGGGACTTGGCACTTAAAAAGCAGTTCATTCTACAAGGCCAAGAAGCAGGCTGAGCCCCTGCTATCTGGAGGACAAGGTGCCAGACCTCACTTCCCTTTGGTAAGCCCGTCTTGCAAAGCCATCAGGCTTGGGGAGTCCTTCCACGTAAGGAGAGGCCCTGGAAGTCCCAAAATAGCTCTACAGGTTCAAGGGGACTCCGGCAGGTGAGGGGAGCCCTCCCAGGGGCCTCGCCTTGCACTGTCGTCCACCCTGTGGCACCTCTGCCTCGGACACCGGTGGGTCTTTCTGCATCTGGAAACTGCCGCCTGGTAATCTCTACATAACCTTTGCAACGTGCCTGCATATTTCACCCCTTCCAGGCGAGCACTCCCATTTTTTTTTTTTTGTCATTCCAATTTCATTTCCTGGGCTGTGTGGACTGCGGGCTCAGCAGTCGCTCCGGTCTGAAGTGACTCCTGGGACCTCCTCACTGTTCTATATGCAAATGGCCTTGCACCTGGGCAGCCGAGCGGGCTCGCAGACAGTTTAGTTATGCAAATCTGATTGATCGAGAGCATATTGCAGGAGCGCGCGCGCAGACCTGGGACACTGGCAGCTATATTTCACTGGCTAAATTCCCGAAGAAGGGGGAAAAAATTAAATGCCAGGCATTTTGATGCATATTCCCTTTCAACCCCTGTAGTGCAATAGTGTTTATTTCTGAATGTGTTCAACACTCGGGTTAGACGTTGCTAATGCAATTTTTGCGTGCAGGGTGTGTTATTGCTGAATTAACAGAAGGCTTGTTTTCGGTGTAAAAAGCCAGTTGCTGTGATGTCACAAGCACAATAGGTCTGTCAGTTGATTTGAAATAATTCCCCAGGCAAATGCAGTAACGGCAGTGTTAAAAAATAATTAGGTCCTTCGGCCTCTAAATGCTCACCCAAGTGGAGGGAGTAACGTTAAGTTCCTCCGACTTTATTCTCTTCTACAACAAAAGGTAAAATAAACCGCAGGGACGCTGATTACATATTGTCATCCTATGTTGAAGGCGTTTGTCTATTTCCCAAACACGGGGGTTTGAAAAGGGAAGATGGAGTAGCAGTAGCAGCTACCGCCTTGGAGGAAATAAATTTTTAAAAAAGAACCTCAAATCTACTTGAATCTGGTTAAAATAATAAATTCCACATCAGACACGTTGCATTCATGCGTGTTGAAGTCTGTAATTCCAGAGGCTTGGGAAGCCTGGCTCATCCCGCTATTCTGCATTGTCCTTATTGATTTATAATCACTGATAAATAAGGTCCACCTACATGGCAGACTATAGCTGGAGAAGGGAAACAGAAAGATATTTTTGCCAGCATCTTTCTCTACAACCCCACCACCCATGGATCAAAATTAAAAATAAATCAATGTTTTATGTGGGAGAAGGGACGGTGATGAGACTGGTAGAAAGACAGAAAGAGTAAACATTGTCTGGTGTCTCAATCATTAAAAACGGGGCTACAAAAAGCAGGTCTTGAAAAGTACAGAGCCTTAAGAGAGGAGACAGCAAGGCGTGCAACTTGATTCAGGAGTTACACTGATTGTGCAGAATGACATTAAAGTCAAAGTTAGCAAATACATGCAGTTATTCACTCATTCATTGATGTCAATTACATTACCCTTTGCATATGGCCTTGGACAGCATCAGTGTAGCTGTCTGCATGGAGCTACCTCAGGTGGACACATCCTACGCACATGAATATTTGCCCACAAAACACCTGTCTTTAGCTACAAAGGAAAGGGAAGGAGTGAGATTTAAAGGAGTACTTATGGACAGAATTTGCCACAAGTGACACAGCATGAATCCTTTGTTTGCCCCTAATTCCTTCTTTCTCACTGCCTTGCACACACACAGACACATATGCATACGTGTGCACACATGCACAATACACACTTGCATTGTACACACACATGGACACATGCATGGCCTCATACGTTCACATACACATCTGCATACACCATGCAAACATGCATACGTGCACATGTGCACACACATGCAAGCGCACACACACACTGTTGCAACTACATGTATGCACATGCATGAGTGCACACACACATGCACAGATATACGGTGCCCACACACATACTTTTTTTTTAAAAAAAGCAGCCATCCGACAGGCAAAGCCCAGCCGCAGGGTCAAAAATGAAGACCCTAGGAAAGGTCAAGTTTAATCTCTCCCCACGATGGCCCAGCACACCCCTCCCACCACTGACTAACAAAAGGGCCTCAGCACTTTGACTGACAGAATTCTTAATTGTATCCACTCATTCATGACAATTTGATTAAAATATTACGCCAAAGTCTCACCCCCTGTTTGCTTCGATCCTCCAAATCTAATTTTGAATTTTCAGAAAGGAGATTACCTCCACAAGCATGACTGGGATGCTATTAACTTCTACTTAATCTTTATTACTGATGTGAATTTAACATATGTACAGCTTCGCTCTGCTCCTGTTGTTTTCCTCTCGAAAGTAACGTCTAGGCAATATACAAGCAGCGGGCATTAATTTTCACTTTGATATTCTGTCAGAGTCCAGCTCCCACTTATCTGTGAAGAAGAAGAGGCGTCTCTCAGTCTAGGGCCCTGATTAGGACATGAAACCTCCACCTTCCACTCCTCCCTAAGGCATACCTGCAGGGAGCAGCTTTGGGACTCCAGGTTGTGCAAACACGGAGGTGTGAGGCTGGCTGTCCTCCCCTCTCTGCCTCAGTAGCAATCAGCAGATGCTAATCAGCCTCACCCTCGGAGGGGCTTGCACAGAAGAGACCAGCAGGTCTAGAACCCTCCAGGCTGCCACTGTCCTGCCCCGTGCCTCAGAATCACGTCTGAGACAGAGCCCATCACAAAATAAAGGCAAATCAACAAATCGGCAACCTAAGAATAAGAACCTGGACTTTGAGGCTTTGTGTTTTCGGGGATTTCTCTATTTTCCATGCTTGTAGGTTAATCCTTTTTCTTGATGTTTCTCTCATCACACATGACATGTGAGGGTAAGTAATCAAGGGATGTGTAAGCATAGGAAAGTCGGAATCGTGGCCTCCAAGGTACTGACAGCAGTTGCTTCACCCTGGGTGGGGAGCTGGAAGCAAAGGTCACAGCAGGTGCAGGGAGCTCCTTCTGTTGTGTTTCTCCCTATCTGTTATGGCTTGAACTGTGTCCCCCTCCCACAAAATTCATGCGTTGAACCCCCGGTACCTCAGAATGTGACCCTTTACAGATAGGGTCTTTCCAGGAGGAATTCAGTTAAGATGGGTCACTAGGGTGGGCCCTAATCCAATACGAGTGGTGTCCTTATAACAAGGGAACATTGGAGGCAGACACACACACTCAGGGAGCACTGCATGTGAAGATCCGAGTCTGCGGCCACAAGCCAAGGAGGGAGGTACAGGGGAGGGAGGCCTGGAACAGAGCCTTCCCTAGCGCCTTCAGAGGGAGCACGGCCCTGCAGACCCCTTAAACGTGGACTTCTAGCCTCCAGCACTGTGAGAATAAGTTCCTGTGTTTAAACCACTTTGCTTAAGCTTTGTAATGGCAGCCCTAGTACACGAATACACTCTCCATTCCTATACTTCTTGAATCAGGTATCATAGTATTGCTTTGGAAAGTTTTTAAAAATAAGTGTACATTTTTTGATTCCCATAAATTACAACCCTGTCTTACTGTGTAGAAACAAAGCCTCACCTTCCCCCCTTCCTTCTTATCTCCTCTAGGGATCCCGCTGACCAAACCCAAGCAAAACCAGACAGCAAGGGAAGCCCCTTGATGAAGTTCATGAGACATTTCACACAGGTTAGTTCCCGGGGCACTGAGCAGGGGGAGAAGGGTAGACAGGGGGTCTGCAGGAGCAACAGGAAGACGTAGGAGAATTTAAACTTGAGAGTGACCTGGACCATCTGTCCATTTAGAAAAGTCACTTTGACACTTAGTCAAGAGCAGATCATTCTGTTACAGGACACTGAGGAGATGGGCTGCAGCTCTAGGCCTATGATCTGATCAGAAAGAAGGTGAGGAGAGACCGTCTACCCCAACTTTAAAAGGAGCAATTTGCATTTGGCTAATGTGGGTTCTGTGTTCCTGTTAAATACAGGACCTTGCTTGTGATAAGCAAGAACAAGAGCACAGTCTGCCACAGCTTCCTCTACCGCCTGTGTGCTTTCCGTGTCGCTGCATCTACCTCAGGCCAACCGTTGTGCAAGGCACTATTTACCTTTGTTGGAACTTCCCAGCCCCCAAAAACCATTGGTGTTTGAATATTTGGGGAAAATGGAGTACACCTAGAATAATTAATTCAAGATGTTGTTCCCCAAATTGTACATAGCCCAGACTCCTTCCAAGAGCTCCTTCCCTACAAGGTGAGGGTGTCAGACATCTGAATTCCCAGAAACTGCACAGAGCCTAGAACAAAGGAGTCACTCTGGAAATGCTTGGTAGATAAATGGATGAATGAATTGTTGGGAGAGTTCATTCATTCATTCTTTCATCAAACACAGGTGGGCCGGATGTGGTGGCTCACACCTGTAATCCCAGTACCTTGGGAGGCCGAGGCAGGTGGATCACATGAGGCCAGGAGTTCAAGACCAGCCTGGCCAACATGGAAAAACCCCATCTCTCCTATAAAAGTAATAAATAAATAAAACACACTTGAGCCCCGACCATGTGTCAGGCTCTGGGTGCTTAGCCCACATAATCAGGGCCCAGGAGGGACTGGGAAACTTCTGGAAAGAGAAACCAAAGATGTTGTTCCCAATATCAATCTTAGCCCAGCTCCACATGTGAGGAGTGAATTCACCAAAACACTTTCAACCCTGCTAGAAACAACAACAACCAGAAACAACAGAAAAGCCAAGTTGTGTTTGTTTTTAAAAGTACTTCTTGTTTTGTATGCCAGCGCTTTGCAAGAGACACTGCTGGCAAGGGCCTTTGAATAGACTTTGAAAAAAAATCTGTTTACAACATTCACCTCAAAATTAAAATAATATAAAACTTTTCCTTATTTCCTGCTTCATGGTCTTTTTCCACTTAGCAAGCGTTTGGTTTATTTTGGTCCTGTTTTCAATGGGGCTGAAACTAGGAGCATTTGATTGGCTCACGGGGCCATCTCATGGATAAAGAAAATGTGGTATATTTACACAAGGGAATACTATTCATCCATTAAAAAGAAGGAAATCTTGGCATTTACACGGATGAAGTTGGAAAGCATTACGTTAAGTGAAATAAGCCAGGCACAGAAAGATAAATTCTGCATGATCCCACTCATATGTGTGAGCTAAACAAGTTGATCTCATAGAAGTAGAGAGTATAACAGTGGTTACCAGAGACTTGGGAGGGGAGAACATAGGGAGATGGGGAGAAGCTGCAAATTAGGGAGATAAATTCTGATGTTCTGATGGGCATTAAGGTGACTACAGTAACCCTGTAGAATAAAGTATTGCGTATTTCATAATAGCTACAAGAGAGGGTTTTGCATGTTCACAACACAAAGAAATGATAAATGTTTGAGGTGTTGGATATGTTACTTACCCTGATTTGATCATTGCATGTGGTATGCATGTATTGAAACACCACATTGTGCTCCATAAATATGTACAATTATTAGGTATGAATTTTTGTTAAAAACTTTTATTAAAAAATGAGCCAGCTGCTAGGAGTCAGCAAGACAGGGTTTGTCCTTTGGCTCTGGGCATGGAATAGAGCAGCTCAGGACTTCTGGGCAGCCCAGCCTGAGAGATCTAGTGGGATCATCTGCAGAACATGCCTTAACCCCAGGGAGACATCCAAATATCCAGAATATTTAGCAACTGGCAGACAGGACAAAGACCAAGCAGAATGAGCCCTGGCATTGTGCCAGAGCTGACCTCTAGTGCCCCTTCTCCTGGTCAGGTATTCACCCTTTCATTGCTAAGACAAGGGGAGTCTCCAGGGGGGTTCTGGGGCAGCCAAGGGAGCTATCACAGCATAGCTATCTTCCAAGCAGTAGAGAAGTACTTCAACATGTAACAATGCATAAGCTGTGCCAGGGCCTTCCAGGGGATGGAGGCTGCCTTCTCCCCAAGACATCACCAACGCTGAGATAGATAGGTGAGAACTCAGAATTGTCTATCACACACCCAGAGGTCCTTGTGGTCTTGGGCACGGGTATCAGTTTTCTAGGGCCACTGTTACAAATTCCCATAAACCTGGTGACTTCAAGCAACACAAGTTTATCCTCTTGTATACAGTTCTGGAGATCAGAATTTCAAAATTGATTTCCCTGGGCTAAAGTCCAGGTGTCATCAGGGCTGGTTTCTTCTGGAGGTTCCAGGGGGAATGTGTTTCCTTGCTTTTTCTAGCTTCTAGAGGCCTCCCGCATTCCTGGGCATGCATTCCTTCAACTTCTGCCATGACGTCACCTCTCCCCTGTGTGCCCAATGTCCCTCAGTTTCCCTCTATAAAAACTCTTATGATCACCTCGGATCCCTCTGGATATTCCAGGATCATCTCCCCATCTCAAGATCCTTAACCAAATCAGCCATATGCCATATTAGGTAACAATCGCAAGTTCCAAAAATTAGGACCTGGATATCTAGAGAGGATAGCGGGGGGCTATTATTCAGCCTCCCACAGCAATACAGTAAGAGTCTCTGGGTTCATGTTCCTGCCTCAGGGCCTTTGCACTCCCTCTGTCAATAAAGCTCTTCCACCAAATATCAGCCTACTTTACTCCCTCAGTTCATTAAGATCTCACTCAAATGCATCTCTTTGGAAAGGCATTCCTTGAGCACCTTGTCTAGAACTGCCCCCTTTTCCCAGTGAGGTATCGCTTCATCTCCTTACTCTTGTTGTGGTCCTCACAGCACTGATTGGTACCTCATGAATCAGGCAACACTGTTTCCTACCCATTTTCTTCACTAGAACATGAGCCCACGGGGCAGAGATTTGGCTGCCTTGTTGATGACTGTAGCCACAGTGATTAGAACAGTAATAGGCTCATAGTAGAAATTCAATAGATATTTGTTGAGTTAATCTGACATGAGGATAATTATAAAAAACAACCTTGTAGGCTTTCTGTAAGGATGAAAAGAGATGGTAAATATAAAGTTTTGTAAACAATAGAGTTCTGAATGACATAGCTCAGCAAACATTTTTTTGAGTGTCCATTATGTGCTTGATGCTGGGACATAGAATTAAAAAGAGAAAAGTCCCTAGCCCTAGTGGAGCCTAAAGTCAAGGGTAGAAAGAGAACAGAGACAGAGACTTAATAGCCACATGTCTCAGTATATTATTATAAAGTATAATGTAAGCAATGGGTGGATTACCTATTGATACACATAGAAACACCCCAAAAACTAAGCAGTTTACAGTAACAACAACCTTTTTGTTATATCTTATGGTTTTCTGGGTGAGCAATTTGAGCAGGGCTCAGCTGGGCAACTCTTCTGCTCTGTGTGGCATCAACTGGGATTACTGGGTAGTATATAGCAGGCAGCTGGGTGGAGTGGAACACCCAAAACAACTTTACTCACAGGCCTGGTGCCTTGGCAGGGATGGCTGGAAGGTTGAACCCAACTGGGTCCTTCTTCTTTTCATCTCAGGGTCTCTCTACATGATCCACTCAGGGCTTCAGAAGACCACAGGGGAAGCTTCTAGCCCTCTGGTAGTCCAGGCTCAGAACTGGCCCAGTGCCATTTCTACCATACTCTACTGGTGAAAGCAGTCACAGACTGGCCCAGATTCAGCAGAAGAAAAGTCTACTCCTTTTCACTACAGGAGGGGTGTCAGAGAACAGCAGCCACACTCAGCCCACCACAAACATCATAAAGGAAAAGTACCAGGTATACATGTAACCAAGGAGCTGGGTTTCCATCAGGGAGATGAGGTAGGTGTTTCTGGAGTCTATGTGTAGAAGCTGAGCAGGAGAATGAGGTGGGAGGGAGGGTGTTCCTGACAGAAGGAATGGTGTATGCAAAGAAGAAACTGTAGCAGAAAATAGCTTGGCCAGTGTGAGGAACTAGAAAATGCCTGGGGACAGGTGGGAAGGGGCAGGAGACATGGGCAGGAGCCAGGCCACAAGGGCCTGCTTGTAAGTTTCCAAACTCACTCTGTGTCTCAGTTGCTCCATCATTAAAAGGGCGGTAATAATTTTAACCAACCTCATAATGTTAGCCCATGTCAAGAACTTAGAATAGAGCCTGTCTTGTCGTGGGCATACTCAATAAGTGATTAGCTGTAAATTATTACCTGAATTCTTTTCAAAGATGCCACTGGCTGCAGCAATGTGAGAAAGGGACCAGAGAAGGTCCCGGTCTGCTGCTGCCATCCCTGACCTGTTGTTGTCTCCTACTTGCTTCCTGCTCTTTGAGCCTCTGCCCAGCTCCTTCAAACCGATGTTTTGGGGTTCCCTGTCTGCTTGCCTTATCACATGGAGTCCAGGCATAGAAGACCCTTACTTCTTTCCTCCACATGCATTATCTCCCCAGGAGCAATTTACATTGAGACTTAGGAAAGGTCAGTGCTTGTTCAAGTTCACCAAGCTATAAACCTGAAATGGGCCTGCCTGACCTCAGAGTCCTACTTCTCCACCCAGACGCAGTACCAGAGCCTGTCTGGGTGCATTGCCAGCGGCTGGTGGCTGAGCAAGTCCTACGGCACGTGAACTCAGCCCCAGCTTCCAGGACCTTTGCCCAAATTCAGGGCCTGTCCGGGCAGGTGGGGGAAATCAGGGATTCAGGACACCCACAGTACAAAAATTATGATCATCAGCTCTGGGGAAAGAAGAGGAGAATGATGAGGAACTTATGTGGCAGAAACTCAGGCCATGGCCCCAGGCCTGGAAGAATCTGCAGGCTCTAAAAGGTGCATAAAACAGTACCCAGCTTTTTAGCTGGGCACAGGCCTACCAGCACCAACACCCGCCAGCCTTAGGCAGCCCTTGCCTGTAAACCCAGCATCAAGCTCACTGTGGCCTTTTGCAAAGCAGAGTGAGTTATTGGATGTTCTCTTCCAACATGAGACATAAATGCTGGGTAGTATGTGCTTTGAGAACTCCCCTCTTTCTCCCTGTTTCTCAGTTAGGGTATAAATAGGCAATGGAGACACAGTAGAGGTTTTTGAGTTAATGGCAGCTGATAAAGCAAAACACTGAGGGTTTGGGGAGTATACCAGCTCGATAACCATCAGGAAGCGATTTACCCTTTCAGAGCCTCAGTGCCTTCATCAGAAAGATGAAGATAGAAAACCTCTTTCCCCATATGGTTGCCATGAGGATTAGCAATAACTGATAATGCTGACCCTGACTAAAAAATCAATTTCTTTTTTTTTGAGACAAAGTCTCACTCTGTTGCCCAGGCTGGAATACAGTAGTGCTGTCATGCTCACTGAAACCTCCACCTCCTGGGTTCAAGCGATTCTCCTGCCTCAACCTCCCAAGTGGCTGGGATTACAGGCACCCACCACCACACTCGGCTAATTTTGTATTTTAGTAGAGATGGGGTTTCACCATGTTGACCAGGCTAGTCTTGAACTCCTGAGCGCAAGACCTCCTGCCTCAGCCTCCCAAAGTGCTGGGATTACAGGGGTGAGCCACCACACCCAGTCAAGAAATCAATAATTTGTAACTGTTGCAAGTGTATTATTATCACTGCCCTGTGGGCGCCTAAAGAAATGAGAGGAACTTCATGTGTTTTCCTTCTATTCCATTAAGTATTTTTGGACGCACTCACCTGTATGACTTTTCTGAATGCGTCATTTGTTCTGACTCATTTGCATCAGGAGTTTCTTTTGCATGTTCTTCCTAGGACTCATCCATCACCACCTAGCGTGGTGCCTTGGTTCCAAAGACCCGGCAAGCACTCATGCACCACATCGCAGACCACCTGCATCTGCAGTTGACTTAATTAATTCTCCCTCAAAACCACCAGAAGTAGGCAGAAAAAGAGTTCTTAGCCCCATTTTGCAGATGAGAAAACTGAGAAACAAAAGGGGAAAAAAAAAAAACAAAAAAACAAGCATGGTTCAGGTCACATAGCTAGTAAATGGCCAGGATTTGAACATAGATCTTATCACCCTCAATTGAAGCACTGGATACGTTTGCATAAGATGTGCATTCTACATTTAGAGAAAAGTATACATCTTGGGTTGAGTAATTACATTTCAGCATAACACAAAATGTCAAATGAGATGGTAGAGAATTAAACCATCCTAAAATTATTCCAAAGGTGTAGCTACTTAAGAAAGACATCCTTTTTATCCTATAGCAATTCTTTAAGTTTTATTGAGATATAACTTATACACCATAAAATGTGCCTGTTTTAAGTATAAAATTGAACATTTTTAGTATATTTACAGAGTTGTGCAACCATCACCTCCATCTAATTATAGAACATTGACAGACAGCGCTGGTAGGATGTGTCAAGATCGGTTGAAAATGCTCTTTTAGAAGGGAGCTTAGCAATATGTATCGAAGCTTAATGCTACTCATGACAAAAATGAAAACTTCTCAACATAAAAAGTTCTGCTGAAGTTAAAACGTTATATGCACTAGGTTGTGCATTTTAGAATTTATCATCACTGAAAATTGAAAAGATTCTAAATTCTGCCAAATCCTGAAATATTTGCCTAGATGATACCACTTTCTCCTCACAGAATATTCTGTCATTAATAGTCATGGTTGTCATATAACCCAGGTCTATGTTAAGATTTCTAGGATGCAAGGTGGCAAATAAAGCATTTGATAAATGGAAAACAGTAAAAATTCAACATAACACACTAGAACATAACATCCAAAAATGAAAATATTTAGTAGAGGGTGTAGAATCTTGATTACAAATTTTGTCCTCAATTTTCATGCATTCATTTAGTATGTTGTTGTTCAAAGTCTACCAAGGATGGCTGTGGTCACCCAGGGTGCTGGCCTCCATGGGCCTTGCTCCAGACGCGGCCCCCTCCCTACCCTTCCTTGTCCCTGTACCTTCCCTTCCTATGTAACTTAGGGTTTCAATGACTATATCCGCATTCTATAGGAGAGAGCTATGAACAACAGCTGGCCAGAAAATTAAACGAATATAGTAAGTGTCCATTGAAAATGAAAAAAAAAAATTGGGTTCAATGCTACACAAAGAATGAGAACCAGATCCACACACACAAGCTCCCCACACACACATCTGGCACCCACTTACGGATGCTGTCAGTGTGTGAGCAGTAATGCTCAGCTTTCAATGTGAGGTATGTCGAATGGTTTGTGGTTATTTTAAGAAGTACCTTTTTTTTTTTTTTTTTTTTTTTGCCAGTTCGTAAATTCCTTCTATTGTCAATTAAGTGACAAGCCAACATAGATTTCAGGCCACTGGGGTCCTCCTGCATTGTCCCAGGCCTGGGCATAGTGAGAGGAGGCATGACCACCTTCTGTGCACAAAAGAGAAAACATGCAATGTCCCTCAGCACTAGCTCATCACTGGTCCCAGACAGGCCTGCCTAGGTAACAGCCATTGTGGATTCTGCCAAATGCAAGACTCGACTGTCATAGTCCACATCAGAGACAAAGACCAGGGGAAGCCCCAGTCATGTTCCTTCTGCAAGCAGCTGAAAAAGGATGCCAGCCGACCTGCCCAACAATGTTCTCAGGAACACGCAACCTCATCCAATACAATTCCCAAGGAGCTGCCTTCTACCCAGTTTTGGAGAAGGAAGATGACAACTCGGAAAAGAAATCTCCTATGCAAAGGAGGAGGGATGATTCCATGCTGAAAATGAAACACTGGCTGCACTCGAGTGTCCTGTGATTCATTTGATTTTTCGGAAAGTATATATTGAGACCTAAAATGTTCTCTCCAACCTCCTAATAGGTGTAAAGAAACATAAGAAAGTCTTTTTGGTTCATTCTTCTTTTCAGTGGTGCCCCAAATTGACACGCTCCCTCATTTGTCTTTCTGCATACGTTTCCCGAGGATCTGGGAGGTGTGCCACCTGTGCCAGGTATTAGGGACACAGAGGTGGGTAAGACAGCATCTATGGTGTAAACAGAGAGTGAGCAGGCTTTCATAGAACAGAAGAAGTCTTGGGAATGCCAAGATTATCCACTGATTACAGAGGAGATTGAAGAAGACTAGGGCTTGTCCTGGGGTCACTCAACTTCTCCCTCCACCTACCTGAGCATTTTAGCCAGACACCAATTATTTCAAACTCAAACTTGTCTGCCAAGATGAGTTGCAGACTCCCTTCAGGGAGGAGCTAGGGTTTCTTTTCTATCTCTACTAGTCCAAAGCACCCACTGGGGAGAAAATAGGTGCTCAATAAAAACAGCAGTGGTCCTGGCATGGCAGCTCACACCTGTAATCCCAGCACTTTAGGATTCTGAGTTAAGAGGATTGTTTGAGTCCAGAAGTTCCAGACTAGCCTGTGCAACACTGCAAGACCCTGTCTCTGCAAATAAAATAAAATAAAATAAAAAATTGAGCCTGGCGTGGTGACACACGCCTGTAATCCCAGCTACTCGGGAGGCTGAGCTGGAAGGATTCCTTAAGCCCAGGAGATGGAGGCTGCAATGATTTATGATTGCACCACTGCACTCCAGCCCGGCCAACAGAGAGAGACCCTGTCTCAAATAATTATGTAAATATTTGTAACGCTGCAGTGATTTACTGAGTAGTGGAATTTACACCAGCATCAAATGCTTTTCTTGGAGACCGACTCTTATTTGCTGAAAGGAGAGAGTGTATGCAGCAGCCTTGCTTTGAGACTTTGTTGCAAGCCCTGTCCATATTCAAAAGCAAAGTTGCCCAATGAGGAGAGCGTGGTTCTTTCATTTGGGGAATTATTCAGTTCTGCGTTCTCCCCCTGGTTGATCTTCATTCCCTTAGCTCATCCCTCACATCCCTTTAAATGAAATGTCACCTCACGCTTTTCTGCCCACTAATTTGTCATCTGGGATATTCCGGGCTGGGCACTTCTTGGTGAGCCCATGGTGGAAGATAAATACCCCTTTCAGCAACATTCTTGGGAATTTCATTGTGGGGGGCTTTGTCCTGATTCTGATGAAGGAGCACGCTGAGGAAATAGTTGAGGGCTGAACCCAGGAGCTGAAGAAACACCAGAAGTAAGATAAAATTTTTCCATTATTGCTCCAGTGGACAAAACCATACAAGAATTGCAATGGGTCCAATTAAGGTTCCAACAAGTGGAACTCTCTAATGTTTAGAAAAAAGGAATGAGCTACTTTGTGTAGGATAGAACTCCCCAAGAAGGAAAAAAGTCTGCAAGCAGAACCTAGATAGCTCTCTGTCTGAGGCTCTCACTCACTCCATAAGGAATTACTGTGCACTCCACATGCCTGACACTGTGGCAGGTACTCCCAATGCAGTAGAGACTCCTGTTTCAACGAAGCTTGTATGACAGTGAGTGAGGCAGCCAGCCTATCAATAAACGAGGAAGTGACCCAAGAGTGCTCACACTCAGATGTGTAAATACAGCCGCCTTGTTCAGAAACACTGGTTGGGCACTGCAGAGCTATGAGCCATACTCAGTGGTCCCATTCTCAGCTTGCCGGGTAGCAAAGGCACTGTGAATGCATTGAAAGCAAACTGCTTTAAAACTAAATGTAATCCAAATTCAACGAGTTCATCAGTTCTTTGAGGTGTAATTTGGCTAATTGTTCAGTGTTTCAGATTCCTGTCATCCTTCCCTTCACATCCAGAGATGCGGGCTGGTATTTTGGCAGGTGCATCTCCTGAAGCCATCATACCTGGTTCCATCTTTGAGTATTTTCTTGGATTTTGCTGCTGACATCTGAGGCTGGTGGACTGTGGTCTTTCTCAGCTGGGTCAGAACCTGGTGTCTCCACCAGCTGTCTTCTGCTGTCTCAGCCTCACATTGAGCTCTTTCTGGAACTGCACATACCCAGGAGAGCCTGCCACTGCCACTCTGCCCTGGGCCTTTGCACAATCACTTTGCCCCTGCCACTGCAGGCCTAGTGACCAACACACTTACTCCTTATATCTTCCTGCCATTATATGTTGGTGTGCTCAGAGTCTAGCCTCACCTATGCTGTTGTCGTTCTATTCAACGCACACTTCCTGATGGTCTCACCTGACTCCACCTGCCATCTATCAGATAATGCCTTCTAGACCAAAATCTGAACAAGAATCCTCTTCTGATCTCCAACTCAGGTGCCAAATGCCTCTGGTACTCATAGTCCTAGTAGACATCTCTGAAACCTCTCCCTGAAGTTGAAAGCTCCCCCTTCCCTCCAAGTCTGCTCACCTGTGCTCCCTGCCTTTGTGAATAGTGCCATTCACTCAGTTGCCTAAGGTCTCCATTTTAGGATGCCCCCTCTCCCACATCCCACACACCCCACAGTCACGAAGTTCTGTAAATTCTGCCATGTTTATTTATCTTGGATCTATCTCACCTTAGACATTTCTTTGTCCAAGAAGTGTTCTTTCCCTGGTGCACCAAGCGGGGCTGAATGTTCTGTGTCTATGGCATTTCTGTGCTCTTATGCAGGTGTACCCTTGACTCAACCATGAGCTGGGTGGGGGCAGGAGCAAATCTCACCAGCTCATCTCAGTGCTTGCTACCCACATTTGGGCAGGGAGGGTGCTCAAGTCAAAGCACACTTGTCAAATGACTGAAGACAATGAATGAGCGAACCTACGTCAGTAATTCACAGGTCAGTGGGCTTTCTACTAAACCTTGATTTAAAAAATCAGAATGTGTGAGTGCCAGTCATGGCCTGTTTGCATCAAAAATCCTCACCAACGATCTTTCTTCTACAGGAACACTTGGTTTTGTCTCCATGTAAAAAGTTACCCTGAAACAGGAGAGTACGCAGAGGGACAGAGGAGCTATATGGGAGCTCTTTGTACTTTCTGTTCAATTCACAAACCAAAAACTGCTCTATCAAACAAATTAAGTCTATGAAACTTTTTAACAGTTACTTTGAGGACAAGAGCAATTAACTGAATACTTCAACCATTCATCTCCTTCTGTATACACTTTCCTTTCAAGACATTTCTGTAATGAAGGAAAATCAGCCTGGTGGATTTGAATTCCTTCTCTCTTGGCCTCAGTTCTTCATGCAGAGATCAAACCAGGACTATCCCAAGGGTCAGTAATGCAAAACATTCCAGCCTTTCCATCTCGAAGACCTCAAACATGTTGGTACCACCCCCGAAAACAGCAGAAGTGTTTCCCACCCTTACCAAAACTGCTTTCAGACCATGAAGGTCTCTCCTCGCATGAAGCTGTTGCATGATTTCAGACTGAGTCCCTGGCCTTGGCTGTTCTTAAACATGAAACGTGGAATTCTTGAGTACTGGTTCCGAAGCGGCTCTGTGCCGTGGTTGGTCAGCCGCCCTCCAAGCACCTCCACGTGACCATCGTGGTGAGAGATGGTGGAGGCGGAAGTAAATCAGGCTGTATCCCTGCCCTCGCCTGAGTCAAACTAATAATTACATCGCTCTCTGCACAGGACAGCACAAAGCTCAAACCAGGAGAGAGAGATTAGCTCTGCTGGGTGGAGGAGGGGAAGAAACAGTGGCCCCTCATCCATTCAAGCACTGCAGCTTTGCAAAGTGTCTTGGCATGCTGGAACCACCTTCCAGCCTTATAACAAAGTTTGTTCATTTTCCTTGGAGAATCCCTGGTGCCATACATATCTTCTCTGTAAGACTCAGGGGAAGCTCTGAGAGTCCTCGCACCTCACTCAGACGGGTGGTTTGGAGGAGAGGAATCTTGGCTGTTGTTTCCCATCTGTAAAATGATGAGACTGATCTGGAGTTAACAGAAAGTTTAGACATCCCTTCACAACTTCACTTCCAAGCATCTCGCATTCAATAGCTATAAACCCCAAACCCCTGGATGAGTGCAAGAGAATGCTGGATATGGTGGATTGGTCCCAAACATTTTCCAGAGATTCTGAATCTAGAAAAACCCTTTTCTTCTATTTCTGGTTATTTCCCCCAAAATTTCTGACCCATCTGGCATTGACCCATGTAGGGAACTCTTTCTGTCAGCTGAAGCAGGCTTCACGCCATGAAAATGGGAATATTTCCCATGACTGCATCATACTGTGATTTTTCAGGGAAAAAAAAAAATGCTCCTGCATGCCTCTTCCCAGAACTGGATTACCCGATAGATAAACTGAGCAGGCAACTGAGCATCAGCTGAACAGGAGCACCCCCCACCCAAAAAAAATGAGAAAAAATTGTTTAGGAAGAACTTTATATGTGATATTTGCCTCCAAAATTATCAAAGTAAACCTCCGAGGATAAATCAGGACTTCCTGACATTTTTTCCCTTATTTTATGTATTTATTTTTTTGTTTTTAATTATATATGAAAGGGTGGAGAGGAGCCATCATCATCTTTTTGATGTTTAAGGCCTCTAACGTTTTTTTCTCAGATCCTACAACGATCATGCCTTAAACAGGAGGCAAAGAAGCATTTGAAAGATTCAGGGCATCTTGGGGGTGCAGAGGGAGGTATGCACTGAGCCCAGAGAAGGGAAGGGTGGCTGGAGGCACTGGCTGGTGGAAGGGCAGGCCTGGGGACAGCTCCGTAGCTAATCCGCAAGGCAGTGCATCCCAGTAGTTAAGCAGGTGGATGGTCGCTGGGTTCAAATCTTGGCTCCATCACTGGCTAGATGGGTGACCTCCAGCAAAGGACTTGGCCTCATCATACCTTACTCTCCCCATCTCATAGAATTGTTAGGAGGAGTAAATGCAGGCAAGGTGAAGGGAAAGCAACACATAGGCAGGAGGATGAGGGAGGAAGGAAGGGCCCCAAACAACTTCCAGATTCCTGCCTGGAATGGATGAATCTGGGATTCACCCTCAATCTCCCACTGGGATTGAGTGCACTTTGGGGCCACTCAAGCCCTGAGTGGGATTCTTCCACAGGGACATACTCCAGTCTTTGGAGAGCTACTTGGGATCCATGGTTGCCTTCAGCACTGTGGGGTCCATCGCGGGCACCCCGGTGAGTTGTCTTCCCCTCTGTACTAGCTAATATTCCCCATCCTGCCTTGCACACTGGAGGCTCTCGCATGGGAACACCCCCTGCCCACCAGCCAGTGGGAGGCACCGGCAGGCTGCAGGTGGCAGTAACTCTATTATCCTACCAGTCACTGCACTTGCCCCTTGAGGCTGGTAATGGGGGGTGAGCGCCAGCCCCTGATGAGGATAAGGGCCCCCAGCATGCAGCTCCGTCCCGTGCTGGTTCCCTTCACCTTTGTAAGTAGTCCCTCCATCGAACTCTCCTTTCTAACCCTCTGTGATGGCCATATCTTGTCCTGCATAACTCTCCTTCTCTGCCCCCGAAACCTCTTCCCTCTCCTCTCGTGGAGCTCCTTGCTATTCAACAGTAAGACCAGACCCCTGAGATCCCACCAGGGGCACTAAATCCAAAAGGAAAGCATGCATGAAGGAGCCGTGATAAACACCAAGGAGAAAGAAAAAACAGTCACATCCCAGATCCAGGAGACCCTGTGCCACAGCGCTGCAGGAGTTAGCACTCAGGGGCTATGGAAAGAGAAAGAACAGCTTCCCCAGGGGCTGCCCTGGAGCTGGGGTGCTGCTGTGGCCTCTGATCTCTCAGGGAGCCATGAAAGAGCTTAGTCTGGAAGAGTGTCCCTGAGGCTCACTGGGACTTTGAGGGCAGAAGGGCCTTAGGGTGGGTGAGCGGACAGGATTTAAAGAAAGTTGCCCCTTGACTTACAGCAAGAAGTGGAAGGTAATCTCTTGGGTCCAGATGTAGTGTGGAGCCCCTAAGTATAGTGACTCTCCATCAGAAGGGGACAACTATTTCCCTTGGGGCAGCTGCTGATAAAGACATACCCAAGACTGGAAGAAAAAGAGGTTTAATTGGACTTAGAGTTCCACATGGCTGGGGAGACCTCAGAATCATGGCAGGAGGTGAAAGGCACTTCTTACATGGTGGCGGCAAGAGAAAATGAGGAAGATCCAAAAGTGGAAACCCCTGATAAAACCATCAGATCTCATGAGACTTATTCACTATCACAAGAACAGTGTGGGGGAAACCACCCCATGATTCAAATTATCTCCCATGGGGTCCCTCCCACAACATGTGGGAATTATGGGAGTACAATTAAAGATGAGATTTGGGTGGGGACACAGAGCCAAACCATTATCAGATAAATTCCAGGGCAGTGCTTGTGAGTCCTGAGAGTGGTATCATGACGAAGAGAATTATATATGCTTGGAAAGGGCATCTGGGAGTAAGGAAGGGTGGCCATGCCCCAAAGGCGAGCTGCTTTCCCATACCCCTGGCCTGGCAGGTCATTAAGTAGTCTTGATCTCTCCCACCGCCCTGGCACTAACTGCTCCCCTTCTTTACTCCCCACACCCTTGTCCAGCCTTCTGGTCACCTCCCAGTAGCCGCTCTCTCTCCCTGGCAAGTCTCACCACCTACCCCAGCCCCTATAGTCTGAGCCAGGCCTTTTCTTCCCCTGGAGCACCTTCCTACCAGGCTACCCCAGAACGTGAACAAAAAGCCAGCCAGACTAGAACCAACCTGTTTGTAAATTCCACCACCAAAGGGCTAACGCAAAGCCTTAAAAGCCCAAAATTGCTAAGCTAACTCCAAAGAATGACTCGTTTGCTTCTGTATCCCTGGAAGGATCAGCCCATTATATTTAACGGACTTTGATGCTTCCTATTGTAGTACATAAAGGCTATTATTAAAATGAAAGATTGTTACAGTGAAGGATCTGATCCTTGCTACTTTGCTTTTTAAAGCTATCCAAAGCAATTGGTATCAGGACTCCTTGCAAGTTTTTCTGATTATCTGTTGACATTGTCTCATAAGGAGTTTCTTTAAAGATGTAATTGACTTCATTTATTCCATGGTCTGGGAAGATGTCTGAGGCCTTGGGCCTTAGCTGCAGGAGGGGGAGATTGAGGAGGCCCTGTGATTAGAGCACGTCCTTATAAGCATATTTATGAAATAAGAGCAATGGTTTGTGCCTGGCAGCTTGGATTCTAACACTGTGCCGTATCTACCTTATTTGCAGGATTAGAAGCCATTAATTCCTGGAATTGTTCTCTGGAGTGTAAGTGACAACAGCTGTAGCTATCTGCTCACTGTCTTTCCACATGGGCTCCCTTGTACAAGGGATGCATGAACACACACAGTCAAATGGGATGCTGCCGATTCCACGTGGGAGCTAAGACAGGCCTGCCACCAACAGACAGACAGACAGTCCCAGAGCAATCATCTGGACACTCGAGAAAATAGGCTTAGTCCTGATTCCCCTCTCTCTAACCCATTCTCAGGCAGGCACAGGCGGAGAGAGGGAGACTTTCCCATTTGCTCTGATCATGGAGAGGCACTTTGAAAGTATCACTCTGTCCTCACAAAGGGCTAAGTATCAGATTAGTCCAAATCTAACCTCTCTCAGCCTCAATTTCCCCACCTGAAATTAGGAACTTGATTAGTCATCTCAAGGGGACTTTCTGGCCCTTCAAATACAAAGCAAACTAACAAATAAAATCTCTTCTCGTCTATCATTACGGCTGGGCTCAGTTAAAACTCAGAGTGAAAAGCTGTCAGAGAATAATTATAAATTTCTATTAAAATAGCAATTGTAAATGATTATTGTGCTTCAATAACATTGACTAGGTTTTTGATTAGATAAATTTAAAGAATAGAATAAAAATGTTATCCCCAACAACCAGATAACCCATGTTGGGTATAAATACAGCAATGGATGCATGGATGGATGGATGAATGGGAACTACAGTGCACATATCTTAAATTATTCAAGTAGTCCAGGAAGGAATGAAATGAAATGCAAAAATCTCTCTCTCCATCCCTCCTGCAAACCTGACTCCTCATCTCCCCCTAAAGCTACACTTTGCTAACAGTTCCATGTGTATCTCACCAAGAAAACAAAATTTTTTACACTGATACCAGCATCTATACTAACATATGCTTACTCAAAAGGGAAACATAATATATTTGGCTTTCTGCAAAATTTTTCAAACATACAGAAAATAATATAACAGACATCCATGTATGTATCTTCCAGATTTAAGATATGTTTGCCTTATTTTATTTGCCTAAGATCCAAGAAGAAGAAAGAAAGGAAAAAACTGAAGAAAGGGAGGGATGGATGGGGGAGGGAGAGAGGGAAAGAAGGGAGGAAGGAAGGAAGGAAGGAAGGAAGGAAGGAAGGAAGGAAGGAAGGAAGGAAGGAAGGAAGGAAGGAAAGGAGGGAGGGAGGGAGGGGTGAACAACAGAAATACAAGTAAAACCCCCAAGTTCCATATCTTGTCCCCTCCCCAGAAGTAGCCACCATCTTGAAATTTGGTATGTATGATTCTAATGTACATTTTTGTAATTGTACTACATGGATTTATAGTCAAGAACAATATATTGTGATTTTGTGTATGTGAATTTCATATTGTGTAAACAGAATGATATCAACTATATCTTCTCTCAGTAAACATTCTTATTCATTCATGTTGATGTAAATAGATCTAAGGCATTGTCTTAATCTACTGTAACAAAAATACCATACACTGGGTGGCTTAAACAACAATCATTTATTTCTCACAGTTCTAGAGGCCAGGAAGTTTAAGATCAAATTGTCAGGTGATTAAAGTGTTTGGTGATTCAGTGTCTGGTGAAGGCCTACTTCCTGGTTCATAAACAGCATTTTCGGGCTGTGTCCTCACATGGTGAAAGGGACAAAAGGGCTCTCTGGGGTCTCTTCTATAAGAGCACTAATCCCATTCATGAAGGCTCTACCCTCATGATCTTACCACTTCTCAAAGGCCTCACCTCCTAATATCACCACCTTGGGGGTTAGGATTTCAACATATGAATTGGGTGAAATACAAGCATTCATCCATAACAGATACTCATTTCAATTGCTTCATAATGTTCTGTTGTGTGACTAAACCACGGTTAGTTCATCCATTCTCCACTGATGGACAGTTAGGATGTTTCCTGTTTTGAATTTTGTTTTTGTTTTTGCAATTAAAAACATAGTGGGTCATGAGTAGTGGCTCACAACTGTAATCCCAGCACTTTGGGAGGCCGAGGTGGGTGGATCACCTGAGGTCAGGAGTTTGAGACCAACCTGGCCAACAGGGTGAAACCTCGTCTCTACTAAAAATACAAAAATTAGCTGGGTGTGGTGGCGGGCACCTATAATCCCAGCTACTCAGGAGGCTGAGGCAGGAGAATCCCTTGAACCTGAGAGGTGGAGGTGGCAGTGAGCTGAGATCACACCATTGCACTCCAGTCTGGACAACAAGAGCAAAACTCCATCTCAAAAATAAATAAATAAATAAATAAATAAATAAATAAATAAAATATAACAATAAGTGTTAGAGCTCTTCTCTTATCATCTGTATCTATCTCATTTTTTAATCACTTAGAAAGAATTGTATTGAATGAATATATCATAACTTATTTAACTTGTCTACTATTAATGATCAGCATATTAGTCCATTTTCATGCTGCTGATAAAAACATACCCAAGACTGGGCAATTTACAAAAGAATGAGGTTTACCGGACTTACAGTTCCACGTGGCTGGGGAGGCCTCACAATCATGGAGGAAGGTGAAAGGCATGTCTCATATGGCGGCAGACAAGAGAAGAGGGCTCGTGCAGGCAAACTCTCATTTTTAAAGCCATCAGATCTCATGAGATTCATTCACTATTACGAGACAGCACAGGAAAGACCTGCCCCCACAATTCAATCACCTCCCACTGGGTTACTCCCATGACATGTGGGAATTGTGGGAGTTACAATTCAAGATGAGAACTAGGTGGGGACACAGTCAAACCATATCCATCAGTTAGGTTGCTTTAAGGATTGTGTTCTTATAAACTACGCCCAAAGGAATATTCTTTTATCAGTTTTTGGCATTCTTTTAGGGAACATTTCTAACTATAGAATAACTGTGTCAATGAGCCCATACAATTAAAACCTTGATAGATCTAACAAAATTATCCCCTTAAAAGTCCACAGCAAATCATATACCCCACCAACAATGTTTGAAGAACACTCTTTAATTTTGTCAGCCCGATAAATAAAAATGCTATCCCAAATGACCTCCACATCATATCCAATTTATCTTTTTAATTCCTCATTCATAAACTAGAGAAGAGTCGTGATAGTATACTGTTTCTTCAGACAACTGTGGGCAAATTGTTTTGCACATCTCGTATTTCGGACTGCTCCAGGTCAAGCAAGAATCCAGACTGGGAGTAAGATTTCTCAGGCCACCCAAAGTACATCTCTCAGAAAGCTGGGCCCCTCAGATGGTTGACCCCTATTGTCACCATGGTTTGTGAATGTATGGACGAGAGATTGATGAACAAATAGATGGGTAGATGAATGGATGGAAAGATGGATGGCTAGGTGGATGAATGGATGGGTGGGTGGGTGGATGGATGGATGGATGGATGGATGGATGGATGGATGGAAGGGAGATAGATGTGGTAGATTAATAAATAGGTTGATGAATGGACAGATGGATGAATGGATGGATAGGTAGGTAGATTAATAAATAGGTGGATGGATGGATGGATGGACAGATGGATGAATGGATGGATGGATGATAAATTAATGAATAAGGATTGAGGAAATACGGTTTCCATGGGCTAATGAGGCAAGAAGTATAGCCTTAAGAGGTTATCCTACATCATGTTCAAGCCTATCCAACAGAGAGTCTAGCACCTCCACTAAGGAGTTAACTCCTCAATATTCTTAACATTAAAAACTTTGCAGATTTGTTTTTGATCTCTATAAAGTACCATACAGGCTGGCCATGGTGGCTCATGCTTGTAATCCCAGAACTTTCGGAGGCCAAGGTGGATGGATCACCTGAGGTCAGGAGTTTGAGACCAGCCTGGCCAACATGGTGTAACTCCGTCTCTACTAAAAATAACAAAATTAGCCAGGTGTGGTGGTGTGCACCTGTAGTCCCAGATACTCAGGAGGCTGAGGCAGGAGAATTGCTTGAACCCAGGAAGCAGAGGTTGCAATGAGCCGAGATTGTGCCACTGCACTCCAGCCTGGGTGACAGAGTGAGACTTTGTCTCAAAAAAAAAAAGTACCGTCCAGTCTCCAAAAGTCTTGAAGCAGCAAGAATTATGCAGAGAGTAATGAGCTGCATAATGGTTCCCTGGGATCTGGGAAGGTGAGACCAAACCATGCCCTTCTGGGGCAAGTTGTAGCTGCAAGTTAGACATAGGGTGGAGCCCTACAACAGCAGCAATATGGCAGGGGTAAAAAAGAGAATTTTGCCAACTGCATCTTTCAATTCTGAACCAACAATATGAAATGTTATTTTGTCAGCTAAAGGTATTTGTAGACAAAAACAGCTCATCCTCATGATTCCTTCTCAACTGGACTTTTGATGGGCCGACCTTCTCAGGTAGACACCATTCTAGAAGTGGCTTCGTGGGGCAACCACATGAAACACCAGCATTCTCACCTTTTCACAAGAGAACACACATGAGCAAAATTAAGCCAGAGAAGCCTCGCCATGGAAGTGTCAGGGTTCCACCACTACATCTGCTTGAGAGATCTGGCCACAAGTAAATTTCCAGATGATAGATCATTGGAAGATGTCTAAAAGCATTAAAACATTTTCTACACTTTTGTTATTCAGACCTAGACCTGTTACTGTTGAGAATGTAAGAATCTCAACTTGAATTAGCTTAAAGGAAAAGGAAAGAGTTGATTCCAGAATGGAAGTACCCAGGCCTGATTGGATCCAAATGATGGTAGCAGCCACTCCAGACAGCCTGCTGCTGCCGCTATCACACCAGCTTCAGCAGGGAGGTGCAGCGGGGGCTGCACATTCCATGAAGCTGGTAGGAGCCAGGGACAAGCGAGAGCCCCGCCCCTTTCAAGTTGGGGTGGAAGCTCCCTGGGTGGCATTGCAGCTGCCCAAACAGTGGCTGCAGACCAAGGTCTCCCACTCCAAGGAACGGGGAGGAGCTCCCGTGCAAGGAGCAGCACTATAGACTCAGGCATCCCTGAACTCCTGGGGGCCCAGGAAGGCCCCTCTGCCCTCGCAGGATTGGAAGTGCCTGTTCCCACTGCCTGGCTTATCCCTGCTCTGGTACCCCTTCTGATCTTGGAGCAAAGTTGGGGCCCAGCCCCAGAATGGCAGCAGGAGGCAGACAGATTCCTGGGTGGAAGGAAGCGGGTCCCCAGTGAGGCCCCTCCTTCAGGCCAGGGAGGGCCTAAATGCTGGGGGCTGGGGTGCCAGTCCCACAGACAAGAGTGGGAACTTTTAGTGCCTTTTCCAGGCCTACCCATGGCCACTCATGGACCTCCCCTCTGAGGCTCATAAAAGCCCAAGGCTCAGTCAGAGCTGAGCAGATAATTGGACAACTAGCTGCAGAGAGGAGCTATCACTCTAGGGCCTCCTCTATGCTGAGAGTTTTAGAGACCTGCAGAGATGTCAGGACTACCAGCTGCAGAGAAGAGCAACCCATTTCAGGGCCTCCTTTCTGCTGACAGCTGGGAAGATGATGGGATAACTTGCCTGCAAAGAGGAGCAACCCACTCCAGGGCCTCCTCTCTGCTGAGAGCTGCAAAGATGAGAGGATGACCTGCCTGTGGAGAGGAGCTTCCCACTACGGGGTCTCATCTCTGCTAGGAGCTTAACTCTAGTTGAGACACCCTGGCTGTGAAAAGGAGCTACCCACTGTGGGTCTCCTGTGAGCTGTTCCATTGCTCAATAAAGCTCCTCTTCATCTTGCTCACCCTCCACCTGTCTGCATACATCATTCTTCCTAGTCACAAGACAAGAACTCAGGACCCATCAAATGGCAGAGCTAAAAGAGATGTAACAACAACAGGGCTGAAACATGGCCCTTGCTTGCCATGTTGTGAGTGAAGAGAAGTAGAGAAGAGCTGTGGCCCTTTGGGGAGCCCAGACCTGGGAGCTCCCCAAGCCAGGACTGTGACCTCCTCTTTGGGACCCTGTGGTTCCTGGATTCTCCAAACTTCCTGGCATCACTGCATTCCCCAGTGCCAGCTGGGGAAGCTGTTTGTGGTGTGCCTGGTCCAGCTGCAGTCTTGCAGAGAGCTGGCACCCATGCCAGCACCTGGAGCTGCTCGCCCCATGGCAGCCAGCCAGCATGTCTGACTGCACAGTGGTCAGATCCCATGCTTGCTCACACACACCCCTCATTGCTCTGTGCCTGACTCCAGTCTTCCTTGGAGGCATGGGATCCAGGCTGGTAGCATGAGCTGAGTGCAGTCTGCCAGGCTGAGTGGGCAGAACGAGCACAGCGGGCCCAAGCAAAGCTCAGGGAAAAGTACCACTGGCCACAGGTTTCCAGTCAGAAAAGTGACACCCCAAAGATCCCATAACACAAAGTCTCAGAAAATGTCCTAGGGTCTTTCATGCTTGTATGTGATTCTTCTTGGCTTTTCTTCCCATGCCAGTCTTATTCCTTCTTTCTGGACAGATAGCCCATGTCAGTTCCCAGCCAACAGCATTAAAGATGACACTCCACAGGAAAAAAGTAATATTGTCTCTTCAGGTCCAGCGGGGGGTTGTGGGGGAAAGGCCTATGAAGGGTTCTAGTTTCCCATGTATACTTTTAAACCAGTCACTCCACGTAGGTTGAACAAGATACCTTGCTTAGGTCTAAAAGGATCAAGTTCTATAGTTCGAACCTGGGATAGTCAGGCCCAGAAAGTCCACACCGAGTTGGAATGTAATTCCTCAAAAAGTCAAAAGAAAGAAAATGGAAAATGTGCTGGGCTGAGCAAACAAACAAACAAAAAACAACTCACAGCTACCAGTAGCCATTATACCAGCAATGACCAAGGGGAATTGGGGAAACAAGATGACCATCAGAGAGCAGGGGAGAACCTCATCACCAACAGCATTCAGAAATGCAGGGCCATGGTGGTGACTCTGAGTTAGTTTTTTCTGTTCTTTAATTCTCTGCAATGAATGCATCCCTGATTACTGCACCAGGCGAACCACCCTCACCCACCCAACCACCGTGATGGGCCGTGCCATCCACTGTTGTCTAGTGGCCCATCTACTCTACCACTGATCATTCCCTGAAGGTACAGAGACCAGGAAGACATGGTTTCTGTCCTCAGGGAGTTCACATTTCTTTTCAGAGAGATGCAGGTAAGACCAGCAAACAGCAGCACATGCACAGCTGTAACAGAGGCTTTGTAAAAAGCATTGCAATTTTGGTGAAGAGAGAACTTGGTTTTGCTAGAGAGGAAGGGACATGGTCCACTGAAGGAAAGAAGGCATACGAGCTGGACCCACGGTTGAAATGGACATTTTCCAGGTAGAGACAGAAGAGCTGGAAAGTTCAGACAGAAAAAAAGGGGGGCGCTTAAGCAAATGTTCAAAGACATAGACAACATAGATGTTTATGGAGTTTGGGAAAGAGCAAGGTGCCTCTTACTCTAAAGTATAGGAAGCCACTGGGGAGAGGCTCAGAGAGATGTTGGAAATGAACACCCACAAGACCTTTCCAAGGAAGGACCATCGTGATGCCATGAGGACAACCAGAAACCATGAGTCCCTTGTAGAGGGGCCTCAGAGGTCCTGGAGGCAACACAGAAGTCAGGCTTTGATAGACCTGCGAGTCCTGGAGGACTGGGAGGAGTTGAGCTGGAAACTGACTGCCCCAAAGCTCCTACTGCTGGCAGATCAGAGACCTCGTCCTCCTGCTGACTCAAGCAGAGCAGTCCAGGGCCAAGCAGGGCCAGTTGCACAGGTTACAGGATTGAAGCCCTACAAGGCCTGTGACTCGGCCTCTGGCTCCCACACCCACCTCCTCTCTTGCCACCTTCCCCTTTATGCACTGGTTTTATTTCTGTTCTTTGAAAACTCCAAGCCTGTTCCTGCTGCAAGGCTCATACGCCTTGTAATTCCATGGCCTGGACGTTCTTTCCCCAGGTCTGTGAATGGCTGGATTCCTTGCGTCATTCAGATCTCAGCCCAGCTGTCATTTTTTCAGGCTTTCTCTGACAACTTTACACTAAGGGTTTCCTCCATCCACAGTCACTTTCACGTGATCCTGATTTATTTTATTACCTGAAATCATGAGTAAATCATTGATTCACTTTACAACATTTACTAAGCACCTAAGTGCCAGGCACTATTCTGGTGCTGCGGCTATGACAATAATCCTGACAGAGTCACTACCTTCACAGAACTTTTGTTCCACTGGTGAACAGAAATAAATATAAACAACATAATATCTAGTAGTGTTAAGTGCTATGAAGGAATAATTCAGTGTCAGGAGATTAGTACAGATGAAGGCTGCTATTTTATTTAGGTAAATTGAGAAAACATCTCCAAGAAGGTGACTTCTCAGCAGAGACATGGATGAGCCGAGGATGTGAGCCGGGTAAGTACCCGGGGAAGAGCATTCCAGGCAGAAGGCACATCAGTACAAAGGCTCTGAGGCAGGGGGATGCCTGGTGAGTTCAAAGAACAGCATGGAGGCAGCCCTGATGGATTCCACTAGGGTCACAACCTTGACCCCACTGGACTGCAAGTTCCATGAGCGTGCAGCCTCATCAGTCTCACTGTCCCCAGATTTCAGACCCAATACAGTGCCTGGTCCATGGTCAATGCCACATGAATATCTGTGAAATGGATCAACTCATTACTACAGCATCCCTTCCCTGGCCCTGCAAACTCCTACTAGTTGAACGTTGACATTACAATCTGAACATGCAAGTTACTTTTTAACCTGTCAGACCAAATCCTTCTTTTCTTTTCTTGTGGCAGATACAACTGACATTCAAGATGCCGATATCTTCACAGGAGTCAAACAGCCAAGAGAGGGCCTCGGTTGCTCACTGACCAGATTAGATTCTTTGTGTGAAGAGGGTGTATGGGTGCACACACCATTCCCCAAAGAGATAAATGCAAAATCAAGTTTTAAAGGCAGCTTTGATGCCACCAACCTCCTACTTGATAGTCCTCAGAAACTCACATCCATTTGCTCAGCACAGGAAGAATAATCACTGGCTATTGCTTCTTGGATCCCCTATTTCCTTAAAGATGATCACCCCCACCAGAAGCTTCCCACCCAGGATGGGAAGGGTGGATTATCTGGAGGTTTTTTACTATTAGATTGCATAAATGTCATCCCCACTGTTGGCACCTAAATATCATTGGGTTCTTAGTCAACATGGTAAGACACAGCCTGTGCTAAAGAAACCTTGCAACATGAGCAGCATCGTAATTGTAGCACTTAACTGGATATTTTAAAAGGGGGAGTAAGATAAAAAAAAGAAAAAAAGGCAACACAACAGCATTTTTCTAACCAATCAAAACCAAATTATACCTGAGCAACATAATTGGAGTTTAATGAGTAGTTTTATGTTGTGATAATCAAATCACCATATTGATGGGGTTTATCAGCAGAAATACAATGTTAATTACTAAGGAATGATAAAAAATTAATGCAACTCCAAATGCAACATCCCACACTACATACGGAAAGGCCGTGTGGACAGTCAGGAAGCTGGTCATTTTTCCTTTTAATGAGCCCAATAGCTTCCAGGCATGGGAGCTCTGGCTGGGCAATGTTTATTTGCCATTTTCAATTAAACATGGTTCAAGGGCTGGATGTCATCCGTGTGTGCTAATGGGAAGCATTCAAAAGTGAACCAACTCCATCCCCGGGCTGTCATGGGAGGAAAGAAAGCTGTACGTTTTGAAGGCATCACGTAATCCCTTCTTTTTGGTATTCATGGTGTTAGAGAACCTGTCAGGTGAAAGCAAGAATAAGCCCAGACTCAAAAATAAATAAAATAAACTCAGATTTTAAAAGTCAACTACATTCACACTCTCCTATCCAAAAGAGATCTTAGAGCATATCGGAACAGCAGAGAATGACTCAGTTGGAGGTCTGGCATCACTGAGAGCTTTGCGAATTAATATGTTAATGTTAGTGTTTCACAGGACTCACTAAGAGAGTGACCATGTGTCCCTCACCTGACCCCGGTGGGAGCAGCCTAACACACCCTCCTGGTAACCCGACATGAAAACTAGCTGCAACAGGAAGGAACCTCACAAACTGAACCTTCTATCCTAGTCCCTGCCGAGTCGTACCAAAGTAATGTCTGTTTCTCTTCCAAGGTTTAGAAAAGACCAAGGGAATGTTATCATCAGCAATGAGAAGAAAAGTTGGCTGGCTTAATCAGTTAATTAAGGGAAGCTAGTTAAAACTTCTCAGACTTTTTTTTCCCCTAAACACGTAGAAATATTCTCTGATTTTCTGCAAGACACTTTATGGCATCAAGAGCAATATGTGGTCTTGATGTCCAGGTCTACTCAGAGTCGGGCTCTCTCATCCTCACTAGGAACTATTAATAACTTGGGCATGACCTGCCCTCTCTTTCTGAATGTGGGAATTTGGAACCAGAAAGGACATCAGAGGGCACCAGGTGTGACCTTCCATTCCACTGGCCAGGAGCGGTTGTAATAAGTAACTATGCATGTGCTCAGGGCTTTGCATTTGCAAAGGAGGTTCACATATGCCGTTTCATTTAAACTTCATAACTTTAAGTGGGTGGTGTTGTCCCCATTTTACTGCTGAGGAAACTGAGGCTCAAAATGTCAGATGTCTCACCTGAGGTTATGCAGCCGAGGAGGAGCCGAGTCAGAACTTCAACCAAGTTGCCATCTCCAGTGAAGAGCAAGTTCCCGTCGATGTTGTTCTGGGACCTAGGGTGGTGTCTCTTGGCTTACAGAATAAAGCCCCACACTCATCCCCACAGTTGAGACCCTTCGTCACGTGGCTGGCCAGCCCTCCATCCCACTGTCCAGCCTGATGGACTCCTGTATCAATCCACAAGTTTCCTGGCAGACATCCAATATCCCCTTGGCTCTCCCTCTCCCATGGCTCTGCTTCCACTGGCCTTTCCTTGGGAAGCCTTTTCCCAGTGTCTTGCTACCAAGCCCACCTGTTCTTCCTGGACCAAGTCATGCCACCTCCTCCAGAATGCCTGCCCAGATTCCCCTGGCCAGGAATCAGATCTCATCCCTCCGTATTCTCAAAGCTGCCCAATTGCAATTCATTTATGTATAATTAGTTATTCAATGACCATTTCTCCTCTTGACTGCACATGCCAGGGAGCCAAGGACTTAGCACAATGTGTGACACACAGTAGGCATTCAAAAATGATGTGTAGAATGAGTAAATAGATGATTGAATGAGCAAACGGATGAATGAATCAAGTATTGAACATCTTTTATGTTCAGGAACCTGCGCCAAGCACGTTACACACATGGTACATACTTTAGAGGACTGCAGTCAGGATGAAACGAGAGAAAGCAAATAAAATGCAGGGCCCAAAGTCTGACACATTATAGATGCCTAAGAAATCTTAGCTGTCATGGTTACCATCATCATTTTTTATTATCATGTCATCATATTGTCTCAATTAAATACTTAAAATTTTTTTACCTCCGATTTTATCTATGTATTACAAATGAGGAAATTGAAGCTCAGAGAAGTTAGGCAGCTTATCTAATGTCACATAGCTGGTAAGTGGTGGAGCTGAGATTCAGGTAGAAATTCAAACACAGGTTTGTCTGACAGTAGCAAAGCTGTCTCCTTGGCCATCACACTATTCCACTGTCAAATTTGCAGGGAGCCTGGAATTGCATTGTTAAGGTGGCTCTGAAGTGCAGAACCATGCCTACCTCCATCTCCCCATCAGCTCCAGACAAAGTACTGTACTACACAAGTCAAGCTTATGTTGGTACAATATTCTTTGGGACAGAAAGAAAATGTCTACAGGGCAAGTTTAGGACAGAGATGGCTTCTGTAGCCATAGAGTGTTTTGTCCTTTGTCCTTGCCCATTTGTCCTCAATCAGCTGAGCACACGGGTGCCATAATCACTCTGGACACCAACCCAGACAAAGCTGCTTTGTAGATGATGGCATCAGAAAAATTTAAAGAACCAAAAGTGATAGTTGGAATGCATCCGGTGATTCTCTGATTTTATACAGGAGGAAACTGGGAGCTGGGCGTGGTGGCTCACATCTGTAATCCCAGCACTTTGGGAGGCAAAGAAGGGAGAATCACTTGAGTCCAGGAGATCAAGGAAATTGGAGACCCAAGAACAGTCAGCAAATTAGAGGGGCCAGACCAGAGCTCAATCCTCTGCCTTCTAGTCATTCTGCTTTTTTCTACTACACAAGTAAGATATTTTTCTCAAATACGTGGCTCCACGTTTTCTGTCCACTAAAATGTAAGGTCTTTAAAGGCAGAGACAAGAACATAGTCTGGTCCAAAGTCAATATTTGCTCACCATCTGTCCTTCCCAGACCCTGCCCATTGGAGCCCACCCAAACACATGAGGGTCTCTGACATGGTAAAGGGAACCTCAGCAGAGATGTGGCTGTGGCCCAGATTTCAGTATCACTCAACCACTGAGAGGGGCAAGAGTCATTGCAATGATCTTGTCCAGTGTTTCTCAGTCTCACCTTAACTAGGGACCCTCTTTTCTCAGCAAAAGCTCAACAAGAAGTCTAATTTGAAAGCAGGAGTCAGAGCATTCAGATTCTGTCCACCTCTATCCCCAGTAAGGGCCTCCACAGGTACAGTTGGAAATCCTATCATCTGGTCTACCCAACCTGTGTATGCCAATCACCATGACAGTAACACCTGTGTCAAAAGTTTATTTCTCACTTATCTCATGTTCCAATGCAGTGGGGTCTCTGCTCCATACAGTCACTTGGGGACCAGGACCCTTTCATTGCATGGCTCTAACATCTCCTAGGACTTCAGCATCCTCCACCAAATCCCCTACATCTCTCCAGCACAGAGAGAGTGAGTTGGGAGCTGCACAAGAGGTTTATCCCACTTCCACAGACACTGCACAAGTCACAGAACAATTCTACAGCCTCACCTAAGTACAAAGGAGACTGGGAATTATAATCCGACTATTCAGGAAGGAAAGATGGGATTTGGTGAAAGCACGGCATTCTCTGCCACTTCATCACTTTATACATGAGCACTCTGAGGTCCAGAGAGGGAAGGTGGCTGTTCCCTGGTCACACAGCTTGCTAACACCCAAATCTATTGACTTCCCAGCCAGGGCTCATCCATGCAGTGCGGTCTGCACCCACAGGAGGTAACATAGTAAAACAAGAAACAAAACAAACAACAACGATAAAATTTAAACCTTTGCACATAGGCAAACCTGGATTTGAATCTTCACTCTACAACCTATCAGCTGAGCCAGGTTGGATAAGTCTCTGGCTCTCTCTGAATCTTAGTTTCCTAATCTACAGCGTGGAGGTAGCAATACTGACTTTAATAGATCATTAGCAGAATTCCATGCACACAGAAACCCCAGTCCAGGGAAAGAGGTAGTGGGGAGAGAGACTGGAACCCAAAAGCTTTAGTTTTGCCCCACTCTTGCACCCCCTGGGCCTTTCTGATCCCCCTTTCGCTGCTCTAATATTTCTTCATAGCATTTATTACCTTCTAACAAAGTATATAATTTAGAAACTTATCTTTATTGTTTATGTCTGTATCACTCTCTAGAATGTAAAATATATGAAGGTATTTTGTTTTGTGAATGTATCCCAAGATCCTAAAACAGAGCCTGGTACAAAGGAACCATGCAGCAAGCACTTGATGAATGAGCGAATTATTCAATCAATTATTCCATCAGAGGATGGCACCTAATTGTCATCATGTTCATTCATCAGTCTTGCTACTGCCCTCCTAGGGCATCTATCCTCTGAAGTTCTCTCCCCTCTACCCATTTTTCACAAGGAATATGCTACTGAACAGACCGTGGATTGTTCATTCCTCACTTAGTCACACCTGTTGGGAGGTGCTTTGGAATCATAACCCATGGCATCAGAGTTCTTGGCAGAAGAGCCACCAGAAATAGAAAAATGTAAAATTACTCTGGTTCTCCATTCCTTTTACAAAATACCTTCGAATCTCTTACCTCATGGAGTCTGCATTCTAGGGAGAGAGACAGACATAAACAATAAATATAAGTTTGTAAATTATATACTTTGTTAGAAGATAATAAATGCTATGAAGCAATATTATATCCTTTCCTCCCACTGGCCAAATCTATCTGGAATCCAGAGAAACAGAGATTTCAGAAAATATTTTCTGAAATGCAGAAGGCAGAGAATAGCAGGGAATGGATCCAAGAGCAAACTGGCACAAAATGTTGTTATTTTTTTAATCACCAGCATTGGAACATACCTGGCACATAGTAGGTGGCCACTAAGTGGTTCATTAGATGGTAGAAATAATGAATTCTATATGTTTTGTGTCCTGCACACTTTCTGAGGTTGAAATCTTACATGATCTATTTATAACTGACTCCAGTGATCCCCACCTTCTGGTCTTAACACACTTGTGTCATCCCGGCAGTTGAGTGTGAATAGAACCTGTGACTTTCTTCAAACCAATAAAATATGGCAAAAGTGATGGGAAGTCACTCCTATGATTATGTTAAACTAGTTAAGACTCATATTACAGATGGCCTTTGCTGGCTTGAGGAAGTGAGCAACCATGTTGAGGAAGTTTGCATGACAAGGGGCTGTAGGAAGCTTTTGGCAGTTGTAGGCAGCCTCTTGGAGCTGAGGGAGACCTCCAGCTGTCAGGCAGAAAAAGCCACTGCCCCAAGACTCCCACAGATGCAGGGAGATAAATTCTGCTGAGAACTTGAATGAGCTCAGAAGCCAGTTGCTCCCCAGTTGAGCCTTCATATGAGAATGCAGTCAAGTCAATGCCTTGCCTGTAGCCTTGTAAGACCTGAGCAGAGGATTCAGCTCAGTTAAGCCATTCCTGGACTACTGACTCCTAGAAACTATAGAATAATAAGTGTGTGTTGGCTTAAGTTGCTCAGTTTGTGACAACTTGCTACATAGCAATAGAAAATTAATATGAACACTAACTTATTGGGGTGGGGAAGGGGAGGGCAATAAATATTGAAGATCTCGTTATGCAATTATCAAATTCCATTTTCTTTCTCCCCAGCAGGTAACTAAGCTACAGTCTTCAGCTTTCCTTGCCAGAGATGTGGCCAGGTACCTGAGATCAAGCCAAAGGAATGTACGCAAAAAGCTACAGCTGCCATTCCAAGGCCTGTGGTGCCAAGTAACCCTCTACTTGCTCTTTCCCCATCCTCTGGCTGAATGGAGAGGCGTCTGGCACCTCGAGGGGGCAGAGCTGAAGTGGAAGCCAGATTCCTGACTCGCTGCTTGAGAGGCTGCCTAACACTCACTTTTTAGGAATTTACCCGAGTCAGAAATAAATACTCGTTTTGTTAGGCCACTAAGGTTTTTAAGTTATCATTTGCAGCTACTAACTATTGTAAATAGGAAGATAAGTAATCTGTTTTGAGCCCTCACTATGTACTAAGCACTTGGCTAAACACTTTACATAGGTTATCTTCTGCAACTATCTGGTCAAGCCTGTAATGTAGCTTTTGTTCTTCCATCTTCCAGTTTAGAAAACTGAGACTCTGGAAGGTTAAATAACCAACCTCTCACGTGGCTAATAAGTAACAGAGGCCAAATTAAAAACAGACTCTGACTCCAAAGACAATGGAATCTGTAAAAAAGATATGACCTGCAGAAGACAGGAACGAGGTATTTTGGGACATGAAAGTAAAAACAATTCACTCCGAGCAAGAAGATGGGCACATGCTCCAGGAGGAGGAGGCCTGTGAGATGGTCTTTGAAGATGGGCAGTATTGAAACAGATCAAAGTGAGCAATGCATCTCCAGCACAGAAAACAACCTGGGCACATGGGCAGAGGTAGAAAAGTACAGGACCCAGATGGAAGAGAGGGAGGAGCCATGTGTCCAGGGTGCAGGTGCAATAGGAGATAAGGGGGTGGCAAGGCTAGAAAAGGAGTTTGGGTTTAAATTATGGAGGATCTTGGATTGCCAAAAATACAATAAAAAATAAATAAAGGCATTTGTACTTACAATATTAAATGTTTTTGAATAGAAGAGTTATATAATCATAGCTGTACATCAGAAGCCTAATTTAGCATAATCTTATGTAAGCATAAATACTGTCTTCTAATTTTTGTATTGGTGAAAATAACACATAGTTTTCTTCCTCACAGTCAGAGAGATTTACCAGAAGTGATTTCAGTAAGCGCTAATGAAACCCCCTTCCTAAGCACACAGAAGTAGTTTCATTAGATGACAGTCACACTTGCCATGTTTTGTTGGCAGCAGCGCCATATCTCCAAGTGTATATGTGTGTACATGCATCTATGTGTGTAACACAGATAGAAATATGCACACAGCCTGTGCAGAAGGGATGCTTTGTCCAGACCAACACTGCCACTGGCACACACACAGGACAGACGGTGATGCCAAAGCCTCCTGAAATGCTGTGTGTCTCTTTCACATTTCACAAGAGGGGCAGTCATCTCCTTTGCAATTCAAGTCCCTGTCATGTCTTCAGACACGTGATAGATTTCCTTTTCATAAACAAAGGAGCTGCTATCCCATCCATGACCACAAACAGTACCCCGTGATTTCAGGGCCTGAGAAGGAGCATCTGAAGGGCTACTGCTTGCTGACTTCCATTCAGTTCCACAGATACATGCGGGCCATGGGCAGGTTATTTGGCCATAAAGAGATGACTCCTGAACCATCTCCCTCCTAAGGGAGCTTCTAGTTAGGAGGATGAACCAGACATACCTGCAGATGGTTAGTAGAGGGTAGCCGTGACTGTGCTGGTCCCTACTGTGGGGTGCTGCAGAGATATATCAGAAATTGATTGGCCCAACATTTGGATGGACATTTTCAAGGCCACTGCAAATTCCCATGACTCAGTCTTCAGGTGCTCCTCCTTCCCAGCTCCTCTACTCCTCTACTCCTTCTCAGCCTGTGAGCAGAAAGAAGGAATTTGAGCTGAGCTCATGAAGGCTGCCCAGCACAGCAAATGAAATGCAAACTTTGGACCTCAATATCTGGGTTCAAATCCTGGTTTGACTGTTCCAAAGATCCCTAGACTTTGAGTAAGTGACTTACTTTCTTTAAATACTAGAGAATATTGGGGGAATTAAAAGAGAGACTGATAATTGATTAGGTGCCTGGCACAAAAAAGGCACTCAGTAAATAACTGTTATTATTATCCATAGTATCCATAGTTCCTTCCCATAGTGAATACTGTGTGTAAATGGTATTGTGGAGGTATTTGGAATTTGGGGGAGATGTTTCAGCAAGTCAGGAACTTCTGGGCAGTATGTGATCTGTCTTGATCACTTAGACCCAAAATGCCAAGTATCAAGGTCATTTCAAGTCTAGAATCATCGACCTATATATCCTCACTTTGGACCAGCTGCAAATCTGATAAAAAAAAAAAAAAAAAAAAAAAAAAAAAAAAAAAAAAACTTCTCTTTCTTCATCTGGATTGTGAGAAATGATCAACTGGACTGAGCCTGAGGCAGAGGCCTGGGCACAACCAGAATTCCTTCCTGAGCAATGACATTGACCCAATGACTGATTTCCTCTGGGTTTGATTGTTAACAATAACTCCCTAACACCTCCTGGTATTTTACCGCCATATACTCATCCTGTCTGCCAAGATATCCTGAGAGATTTGATCAAGTTCCTCAGGGACTCCAACATTAGACACAACTATGGTGTTCTCTGAGATGAAGATGGGAGTTTGCTCAATAATGTTACACAACAAAATTTGGGTCTGCTTGCTCAGTGCACAGAGAAAGCCAAACACTGACATCAGGATTTGCAGCGAGAGAAAGTGAGACATTTATTGCAGGGTCTCCAAGAGTCCCTCCAAGCAAGGAGGGATGGGCAATTAACACTTAAAACCCAACCTCCCCAGTGGCTTACAAGCATGTTTTTTTTTTAAGACAGGGTACATTTCAGGAAAGCAGAAATTACCAGCAAAAATGTAAATCAATACATGGAGGTTATGCATTGCTTCAGCCCAAAACGGTAGGATATCTTGAAGTGGAGCTTTGAGGGAATAGTTGGATTTAGATATTCTTTCATTTGCAACTGATTAAGGAAGCAAGGCTTTGTCTAAAAGCTTGGGGTCAGCAGAAAGGAATGTTAAGCTCTGGCCTGTGGACATCACTCTCTCCAGGCCCCACAGGAAAAAATTTAGAACAAAGAGTTCAGTCCCCACTACTGAGGTCTACATGACAGCAATGGACATTTTCCATCCAGTGGGGATGTGCGTTTCTAAAAACAACTCAAGAACATGGGTTAAGGTGTCATCTTTTTGTTTCTACAGGGAACAAAAACACCTTGTGAGCCTTCCTTGCTTGGAATGTGACTGCTTAAGTTACCACTATCTTCTTGTTTATCAGGTTGCTCATTTACATCTCAAGACTCACCACGTGCCTGGAATTTTCCTTGAAGGGACTCAAGATTTTTCCTTTATTTGTGTGCTTGGGGATTCCTGGCAGGCTCCTAAAAGGCGTCCGTGCTCTATCTCAACAGGGGCTCGTGAAGAGTGATAATTACAGGCCACACTTGAAACCCTCTTGATAGAGATTCGAATCTGGACTCTACCACTACCATGAAGCTTTCTGAGTCCCCAATTTCCTCTTTAGAAAACTTAAAACCACAAGCCAGATTCGTGGACTTGCAGAGGAAGTTCACTGTGATACAGCCTGATTCCCATCTAGCCCCAGGCCTGGCCCTTGTTAAACAGTGGCCCCTTTGCTCTATGCAAAGGGTTTCTAGCTAGAAACTTGGAGAGGAAACAACGCCTTTGCCCTTCTAAGCCAGGTGCATAGGTTTGTTTGCTTGAGCTCATCTCAGAAGATGAGAAAAGGGGCACTAGTCCTGGAGACTCTCCAACAAACCACTTACCAAATCTCTATACTTTTTGGCAGAACATTCCAGTTTCTTGCCTACTCCAAGAACAACATTTGCAAAAGCACATCATGGTAGACACATTAGTACATCCGAGACTGGGATGATTCTGGCCAGAACCAGAGAGTCCCACTTTCTCCCTGGGGGTTCCTTTCTGAATTAACAAAGGAGTGTCAGAGCTGAGCTTCATTTGAATATTCCAGCCATTAATCCTGGGCACTAGCCATTAATCCTGGGCACTAGCTCTTTGGGTGCTTTGAATACATTTTAAGGATCATTGCAAATTTGATTGCCATCAATAAAATTGCAAACAATATAATTATATTTGTTTGCTTATGTCTAAATAGGTGCACACATGTGAAATGTGAGTATGGTAATACAAGCAAACATGCATGCATATACATATTCGTGCTTTCAGATGTATATAGATTCATACCTACACAGCACAGAAATGCACTTCTATAACTTGCAGAAATAATCTACTTCTTCTATGCTATACTGGAAAAAAAATCAAATCTAAGCACGGAGCAACTGAAAAAACTACATGTATCATTCACCTGATTTCAATTGTGCTTCCCTTTGAACCTCAGCCAAATCATTTTGTACATTAAAAATTGGTCAGGGATGATAAGATTCCATTTTCATGGTTGGTAATGCAGAACCAGGGAAAGAATACAATTACAGACCCCTGAGTAAACTCTGCGAATGTCAACTTGATGTAAATGATCAAGTGTCGACAAAGGGGCCAGGGAGGGAGGGAGGGCTTGGAGAGGAAAAGAGAGCTGAACTCCAAAAAACAGAAAGAGACAGACAGACAGAAAGGATGAGAGAGAAGACTCCAGCATCCCTGTCAGACCATCATGTGACTGAAACAGGTAGCTCTTGGGGCTCAGGAATTTTTTTAAGCACTTGCTGTCAGACTAGTCTTGACTGTGCCCAGGTTTTGCACCTAAATGCATTTATTAATTCCCCTAACATTTTCTAGGCACCCACTTAGGCCAGTCAATGCCAAACAAGGGGAATAAAATAGGTTGACTGCAAAAGGCTCAGGTCAATCCTGTGGCATTTCCCAGAGGAATAAGAATAGCAGATGTCCAAATAGAGAAACTACCCTGGTACCCAAGACTTTTGTGCAGGTGGACACATGTACAAAGATCCCTTCTGAGACAGAAAGTCAACTGGCTCAGCCAACTCCTCCCACCATCATCTGGGTCAAGGGGATAACATGAGATAGCCCCATTTTACTTTAAGGCTGCCCCTAGTGGGACATTATGCTTCAAGACATGGCCAGAAAATGAAGGGTCTCAAGGATCATATCATGCAAAAAACTGTTGTAAGAACTGGGACTATTTCTCTTGAGAAGCAAAGACTCAGGGGCATGATGTCTGTCATCAAACATTTAAAGGAATGTTAAGATTTGGGACAGGGTAAATCAGGCTTCTAGAGAGTTTTGGAGGTCAGACTCAGAACCAGAAGGTAGAAATGGCCAGAGTAGATTTCTGTGCATTGTAGTAGAGGCATGCCCAACAGACTGAGCTGCTTTGGAAGGTAAGAGCTCCCTGTCACTGCAGCTATGACAGAAGGCTGGTTGATCACTTGTGTGGACTATTGTAGGAAGCATTTCTGCATTGGAAGGAGAGAGGTATTGACTGGATGATATTTAAAGATGCTTAAAAGGGGAGACCATAAATTAGAATTTGAGTAAGAATCAACCTTGGGGATTGCAGAGGGAGGAGAGTCTGAATTCATAACCTGCCCTCTATATACCTTACATGAGTTCCCCAGGTCCTGGCTTCTCACATCGTGGGTCATCTTATATCTAGCAAACAGGACCACACAGGGAAACCTGCATAGCCTCTTGTCCTAGATGGTTTCCACATCCCCTTTCCCTGGCTGGAATGTGCATTCATTCTCTGACTCAACAATCTTGGGTACCTGTATGCCAGGCACTCTTCTAGGGTCTGAAGCTACAAAGGTATGCAAGACACTCAAGACCTCTGGTATGTACCTGATCTGTTAGTGCTGGACATGAAGGCAGTCAGGCATGGACTCAAGTGTTAGTCATGAAGTCAAGCCGGCAGGAGCCCTTCCAACCACCTAGAAACTCATCAGTACTTGTGGGGATATTATATGGCACACGGTCTCTGGAGCACAGCCAAAGATAAGCTTCACTCAACTGAAGGCAAGAATTGCACCTTCAGGCCTTCCCTCACCTCTCTGGTCATGGTGTTATGGTGATGGAGGGTGGCAGAATGAAGTAGCCATGAACTGAAATACAGCAGCTGGACAATGAGTTTTCACATTATGAAGGGTATTGTCCACATGCGTTCCTTTAAGCCAAGCTTGGGAAGTCATATTGCCACTCCTGTGATGCTAGACTGTCAAAAAAGGGCTCTGAGCTTCTGGGCACCATACTGTTTTTTGTCTTCTCTCCATTACCATGGGAGTTCAGGGAGTGAAGGCTGGGTTCCCATTCTGGGATTCTATGACTCTGGCTTTGTCTTGGATTTCCCACTTCCCTGCCCTGGCATCCTCACAAGGGAGTCAACTGGCTCTCCTTTAATTCCAGAAATTGACAGGATACCCAACAGGTTGCTTCCCAGTTGCCTGTGAGGATGGATCATCAAGTGAAATTCAATTACCTTGTAATTACATGTGTCGACACCAAGGCCATCTTCCCACCAGCAGTAGATTCAGAAGAGTTGTCCTTATGCTCCTGCCTTCCCATGGACTCTAACGTGGCTGGAAGGACGTTTGCACAGCCAGTGTCTCTACCCAGGAACAGCTGGAGATGAACAGGAGGCCAGCAAAGGAGTTCTGCAGGTGATGACATCAGAGGACCACCAGGATCTGGTTTAGAAAATGGGGTGTGTTGAACACAGCCACTTCTGAGGTCCCATCTTACTAAACGAACCTCAAATTATATCCACCACCATCCTTAAGGGCAAGACCCAGGTCTTATTTTTCTGTTTTCCTAGAGTCTCCTGTTATACCTGGATAACTGACTTGCTAGGTAAGAACAGAACAGAACAAACAGTGAGAAGGGATTCTCTGTCTTTCCCACAGGTGCTTCAGGACCAGCTCACAGTGCTGATTTGGGAGGCGGAAGGCTCTGAAAAATAAGAGACTTCCAAATCCACTCTTCCAATGGCCCACCAGCCTCATCCATGAGGAAGTCCTGAGTTGTTCTATGAAAAGCATGCTCAGTGAGGCAGGTCTGAGGGCTAAACATGCACAACATGCATGGAATGGTGAAGACAGGAGAAAAGCTGACCCGGGATGGGATCCACTGGGGACTGAGGATTGTGTCCTTGGCAAGACCCAACGAGAACAAGCATTTTGCAGGACAAAAGAAAACACATTCCCCCTACCATCCCATCATCATTCAAAAGCCGAGAGCAAGACTGATTTTTCCAATTTATTTTAGAATTATCAACCAAACTGATTAAAGCAGCTATCAACTTCGGTTGTTCTTTATGTGTCGTCCTCATTTCACATTTCCAATGTTTTTTCGCGTGCAGGCTGCATAAATTATTGAAACATTATTTTATTTATCCATCCCCCTGTGACAGAAATAGGTTTTCTGAAAGCAGATCTTTCCCTAATCAGTTTTGTTTTTCTTGGTTTTGCTTCCAAATAGCTCTGTGAATTTTAGCTGACAGATGTGTAGCACTGGTTTGCTTCTTTAGGGTGAACCAAGCCACGGTGGGAAGATAAAGAGAGCAGTTCTGGATTCCAGAGTCCCTGGAAATGTGTTATTGGTGGAGATAAGTCCCTAGGAGATAAGAGACTCCCCAAATGTGTCCATATAGTGTGCAAGAGGGAGATGGTAAAACGACACTGTGAGTCATCAGGGCTCGGGGCAACGGAGCCTAACTTCATGGATTCTTCTCCTGGGCTATAGACCTCCATTTCCAGACAACGGGTCATGTCCAGTGGGAGGCCAGAAAGCAACCAAGTCCCAAGATGACCATAGACAGTTGTGGGTTTCTATCTTGTATAAAACCAGCTCAGTGTTTCCCATCACCACAAAAGATAGATATTCTCAGGAAATCATCTGAAAAGGGCCACTTTGACAGCTACAAATATTTAAAGTGTGGGATCTGTTGCATCTTCATGCCTTTGATTGATAGTATTGGGGGATGAGGAGCAATATATTTAGCCAAGGAAGGAAACATGCAGATGTCAAACCAAGATGTGCCAAAGACAATGCTAAGGCTCCATGTGCTGGCATGAAGGGACTTTCAGGGTCTGGAGCCATGGGACCTACAAAGAGCCATGCATTGTGCCGGTCCCACCCTGAACTACAGTGCACGGGAAAGGATGGGAGCCAGAGGGAAAGATGAGCAAGTCACTCCTCCAGTTTCACTGAAACCCGCATCCTCTCAGGCCAAAAGTGAAGGTAGCAGCTTGACTTCCTCACGCCAACTGCCTTGAGATCCCAGGTTTGCTTCTGCATCTGCCACCCCCGCCCCGGCCCTTGCATTGACTGAGGCCTTGGGTCCTTAACGAAGTCACAATCAAATGCTGGCCCTGTCATTTCTATTTAAGAGACAGAGAGAGATACAGCTGAGATCTAGAACCATCTTAGTTCAGAGAGCTGCAGCTACACAGCCTTAGGAGTTTGGAGTCATGGGCTTAGCTCTTTAAGAATGTCAGAGAATCATGTAGAAATCAATCTGGTGTACCACTCAACTCTTCAGTGTGCTAAAACCTTCCTTGGGTCCATGCCATTCCTAACGTAGTTCCTTGGTTTTAATTGCCATTGATGGTAAACTACCATCCTCAGGAACAGCTTTGCCACTGTAAGACACATTCCAACCCCAGAAGCCAGAAAGAGGGAGACATGCCCATTTCACAATGAAGGAGGTGTGGTAAGTATCTTTGCATATGCTGTTCCCTCTTCTTGGAATGCTTTTTCCTTGCCTGGGCCCCCCACCAAACTCCTACTCATCATGACAGCCTTGGGTGAACCACTGACTTCTCCATAAAGATTTGCAGGTCTTGTTCAGGCAGACTATGGCAACCTTTCTTGCAGTGATTCTATCTGAGGTCAGGTTTCCTGCAAAGCAGAGGCTAAGCATGGATCTCCACCCAGGCCACAGGACTCACTGTGACAGAGAGTTCTTCAGGATAGGTTGATAAAGGAGAGAGGGCTGCAGGACAGGCGAGGAGTTAACAAGGAGGTTGCCTCAGGTCAAGTTAGGCCACGACCTGCTCCGAGGGTAGGGTAGGAACATAAACACACCCATAGAGTTCCTCCTTGAAGACTTTGTTCCTCCTGAACTAGTCATTTATCAACAATCTGCTGCCCACCAAGCCAAGTGGACATCCATCTGCCAAGGGCAGTTCTCCAGAGAAAGAGGACAGCTAGAGTGTTCACAGCCAGCACTCTCAGCAGTTGGGCACTGCAGTGGTTGCATAAAGGGCATCTGCATGGGGCACCAACGGTATCCATACAGACCTTCTCCCAGGGTATTTTATATACGGTGCCATTGTGATAGTAATGATCATTTGCTGAGCTCCTACTTAAGTCACACTCTGTAGTTGTGGCTTTGTTGTAGTTGTAGTTTGCCATCCCATTTACCACAGATGGCCTCAACAGAAAGTAAAATCCTTATTGAACAGAAGCATCAGTTCAGTGCACCCTGAGCCAGGCCCTTTCTGGGCTCTTATGGTAGATTATTACTTGTCCCCTTTTGCCTGTAAGAGGATGAGGTACAGTCACTTATGGCCATGAGACTTCCTTGCCCCACTGGCATCAGGCTTGGTCATATGACTTGCATTAGTCATACTATGGGTGGAAAGATACACAATACCACAACATGGTAAAGCAGAAAAATTCAGGGGTCAGGAGAGGTACCAATGAGGACAAGGTCTGATGGCCTCAGATCTAACTAAGTGAAAGAAAAGAAACATGCCACCACGTGTGCAAAGTCCCTGTGGTGGAAGGGAGCATCATGTAGTCAAAGATTGTGAGTAAGGCCAATGGCTGGAACGCAAAGAAGGAAAGCACAGTATAAGTGAGGGCTGGAGACTTGGCTGGGGGCCAGAACTGCAAAGTCTTGTAGGTCATCTAAAGGATTTGGATCTTGCTTTTAAAAACAATGAGGAGACAGAGAAGAGTTTACCACTGGGCTTTTCCACTAACAGTTGGGTGGATTAGGCAGGTCATGTGATTTCTCCAAGCTTCTTTCCTTGTTTGTAAAATAAAAGTACAGGACAAAGTGACTTATCCTGTTACCTTCTTCCCCCTTTTCTGCCTTTATTTTATGGTTGGAGGCAAAGAACATTCCCATAGTAAGACACAAGTGTCCCAGATCATGGAATCTCATCTTTGGCAGGATTTTCCTGAAATATGAGTGATATTCACATCCACCAACTGTCACATCACACTGTATTTCTAACATTAGTCAATAAAAAAATAAAAAATCAATTCGGTTAATCTTCTTCAAACAAAAGAACACAGAAATCTCTTAATAAGAAAAAAAAAAGCCTATTTATAATCAGATCAAGAAAACTGCATGTAATGTGCTTTGTGCCTCAAAACTAATTTCTTTAAAATTTTTAATTTAGAGTGCACAAAATAACTATTTTAAAAAATATGCAATTGCATGACTAATTCCATATTAATGAAACTCAACATCTGTGGCTTTTCACATCTGATAGAGTTTAAAAATTACCAAATTAAAGGAAAGGATTAATTTGTTTTGATTTACTAGTATTGGTTAGCCATTAAAATTTATTTTCCCCCATTCTATGATTTTTTTTTCTTTTTTGGTCATTACCTAGCTCTGTCCTGTCCTTCAATAATTTTAGAATTACAGTAATCACCTTAAGCATCTTGCCATTCACGCAAGGTATCATTATTCATAAATATGTACTCTGCTTCTTTTTAGCTGAACAAAGTCAATAGTCGTAAAATATCATCATCATTTTTTCATTCAATTCAATTCCCAGCAACTTCATTTCTGAATTTCTCTTTACTTAGAATATCTGATGTCCAAATGAAATTGGAGCAATTGCCAACACAAACATATGCCCCTCTCCAGTTCGCATGTGGTTTTTCTTTCTCGGCGTTTGCTGCACAGCATCCAAGTCTTTATCTGAGTCTTTCTCCCCAGCTATCCATGCTTCTGGCCACCGTCACCTCTACGGTTGATTTATGCTTGGGACACACCAATTAATTTTACAACCAACTACTAAATCAAAGTTCTTTCAGCATCTCCTATGGATAAAACCCAGTGGCCAGTCCTATGGGGGCATGTAAGGAAGCACGCCTCCTCCTGCCCTTCCAGAGCTCACAGTCTAGTGCCAGACACAGTGACAGCACACGTGAAACTGACATGAAACTGAAGTCCAGTCTCACAAAACAAAACTTTGTTTTTATTGACTTAAGCGCTTCACAATTAGGGGACTGGCAAGGAGTAAGGGTTAGGTGCTTGTCATCTTGCTACCCTTCGTCTCTCTGGTCCGCAGTTTCCCCAACTATATGGATCACAGTAGTCTCTTCTTTGTAGGGTTGTTTGGCCAAATGAGAGGAAGCATTGGGTTGTTGAATGGCCAAATGTAACTAAGCATTTAAACACAATGTTTAGCACTAAACAACACTCAGTGTTTATTGAACAGATAAATAAAATAAATGTTTTCAAATAACTCCTTGCTGAGAAGAGCTTGTAAAGGAAATCTCCATATAAACGAAGCTCATACTATCTACCTGATGCTGAAATAATCAGTAATTTTCTCAAATTATTAGAGCTGGGGTGGGGGTCGACGAATCATCAGGAAAGACAGAAATAAATATCAGAGGGCACTGTCAAGCGGCCAAACAGCCTCTCAAGTCCACATAGTGGCCCTCTCTGTAATGATTTCTGAAATAGCATCCAAACATGAGATAATGCTCCGTAAACTGTAAAGTGCTTTACAAAGCTTAGTTGAAAGTAGTTATGTCACCTAAGCACATAGAAAAACTTCTATTGCCTCTTGTGCAATATAACTTTAGATTCAAAAATATGATTTATTTTGGAGAAAAAAAATGTCCTCCTGATTTCCATAACGCATCATGGCAAAAGGTATTATTGAGTTCTTTGTCTAAAGTTTGCTTAAAATTTAGTTAGCTTGCCTTGCTGGAAAAAAAAAATCAAACAGTTTTGTGGAAAATTCAGTGTTCAGATCTGTGGGGAATTCATAATTGGCATTTCCATAACCCAGCTGTCTGGCTGTTGAATGGAACCCTAGAATAAATAAATAAACTAACAAATGAAAAAGCAAACACTCAAGTTCTGTGGTATTTACAAAAAGGAAAGGACAATACAGAATAGAAATAAACTGTCATGAACGGGTCTTACTTAAAATGGCTTGATTGAAACCCTTCTAGTATTCTAAAAATTGAAAGTGACTTTTAACAACTCAAAACTATAGCAAATTGGGAAAAACACAAAGTCTTCCCAGTACCATTATTTTAGAAGAGTCCAATTTTTTTCTGCTGTGATATAGGAAATATTCTGTGACTCAGAATTTTCCATGTTTCCTTTTTTTTCTTTTTCTGGACATTCTAAAATGAGCTGCCTTGGGCTTGGAGTGAAAAGGGCATTTTATGAGAACAATTAGCAAGAAACAAAAGTGGGGTTCAATTTGCCACTTTATTCTGCATCACTGGAAAAAAAGAGAAAAGAAGGATCATGGAGGTCTGTGGCAGAGACTGCTAATAAATATTCAAAATCTGTTTTTCCTTTCCTCTTCACTAACAAAACCCCTATATTTTGGCAGGTGGTAATTTGCCAACTTAAAAAAAAAAAAAAAAAGGAAAGTACATTTCCCATTTTTCCTTGCAGTTGGGGCAGCGTGTGACATGTAGGTAGTAAAAGTTGAATGGAATTTTCTGGAAAGTTCTTTAAAGGGAGTTGACTCAGTGGGGAGCTACATCCTTTAAGCCTTCCTGCTTATCACCGACCCAATAGCTGGAGATGCAGCAGCCATCTTGGCACTAGGAGGAAAAGACCCCAAAAATTATAAGCGTCCTGAGCCTGACATTTTGAAGCTGCTGAGCCCATGCTAGCTAGCAGCTGCTTCCTTCTAAAATGTCTTATGAAGCAAAAAGATAATACCCTATTTGTTTAAACCACAGTGGTCCAACCTATATTGCTTGAAATTCCTAACTGACACCAGGTCCTTCGTTTTCAGATTGCTTTTTCAGTGGGAGACTGTGGATTTCCAAATAAGATTAATCCAGAAAATCACAAAGCAAAGATCGACAAATATTTACTGTGGATTTTTAATAAGTGTGCTTCTTCTAAGTCTAAGAGTCACTAATTTCAGCCACACACTCTGAAAGAGGTTTAGCATGTCTAAAGATTTTGATCTAGCAGTCATCTCTCACATGTGTGGAACATGAATATTTGCTCTGAAATATTTAACATGTACACAGAGTTGGAGATGGCAGAACAATCATCACCATGTACCACCTAAGAGTTTAGGAAAGCATTACCAACACAGCTGAAGCCCCAGGTGTGTCTTCTCATCAAATCCTCTTTTTCCCCTACCCTAAAGTAACCACTTTTCTTAATTGAGGACTCATGATTTCTTTATATTTATACTCTCTAAGCAACATATAATATCTTGGTGGTTTTTTAAAAAGAAGGCTCTGGACCCAACTTCCTAGGTTCTAATCTTGACTCTGACATTCACTAGCTAGATGAGCTCCATCTCAAAAAAAAAAAAAAGAAAATTACTTAACCTCCTAGTGCTTCAGTTTTCTCATTGTCAAATGGGGATAATAATATAGTATTTACCTCACAGATTTATGACGAGGATTAAATGACCTAATAAATGTATAATCTGCCATCTAGTAAAGACTAAATGAGTATTTATTAGTAGTAGTAGTATTCTCATGAGAATGCATATAGTTTTCTATGGTTTCTTTACTCATATTTTATTTAAATGTCACACAATTTTAAATATAAACCATAATCTAATACAAAGGTTCTTGCATTTATAATAAACTATGTTAAATATATAATTGTTTATACTTGATGTCACATATGATGAAATTTTTTTTCACAAATAGAACTGTATTCACCTGCTCCTCCTCTTCCCTACCTCAGATGCAGGCGACATCCACGTTCATCTGATTCTCCCTTCAAAGTCTCTGTCTGATGCACCCCTTCTCTGCATGTCCACTGCCACCCGTGGTCTTGGTTCCTCACTGCCTCTTGCATGGACCACAGGAATAGCCTCAACTCCAGACTGCCTCCCTAACAGTGTCTGATTCACTCTCCATAAAGCAGCCAGAGTGCTCCTTCCTGGAGAAAAAAATAAACCTATCTGATGATGTTCCTGGTTACACACCCGTAGCATATGTAATTTTAAATTGCAAAATTCAAAATAGTTGGACCCCCAAATTCACCTTCATGAACAATATCCTGTAAAAATACTAGGATATATGTCCCTAGGAGCATTTATAAAAATGTTTATCACCTATCATATTAATAGAAAATCTGGGATCCACCTAAATATGCTTTAATATAGAAATGGGTCAGAGGCTGTGACTCCCACCTGTAATCCCAGCACTTTGGGAGGTCAAGACAGGTGGATTGTTTGAGATCAGGTGCATGAGATCAGCCTGGGCAACATGGTGAAATGCCATCTCTACTTAAAATTTTTTAAAAATTAAAATGCAGAAACGGTAAAATGAGTTAAGTAATATCTGTTATTCAAAGACTCCTTGAATATATTATTAAGCAAAAAAAACTTGGATTATATTGTATATAATAAGTTACAATTTACATAAGGAACAATATAAATATGAGTGTGTAAATGAATACAGACAAGTCTGAAAAAGACGTTATTAGCAGTGATTGCCTCTGAGCCAATGTGTGCATGCAAGGGAATTGGAAGAGGTAAAGAGGGATTTTGATTTTTCAACATGTTTTCTGCATTATTTATATTCATGCCAAGTGTCTACTTAGATATTACCTGATATTTTACCCAAGAACAATACATTTTTTATTTTAAAAAATATAATGAAAGATGCAGAAGTCACAAAGCTATAAAGTTAACAATCACAGGTTGACAGAATGTAAAGAGGTAAAAATGACCAACGTTTTTTCTTTTTCACTTTCTTTCTTACTTCTAAAGACATCATACATAAGCAGCATTATGAAGTAAGAAAGAGAAGTTAAAAATGTAAATTTTATCATTGTCATTTAAAATCTGAGGGAGAAAAATAAAACCAGCTCAGAGAAGACAAATGGCTGCACATCACCCCTTCATTCAGCAGAGATTTATTAAGCCCTTGGCACATCACTTAAATTTTTAGAACCTCAGTTGCCTCATTTTTAAAACAGAAGAGCTAATACATGTGGTTCAGATGATTAAATCTAAACAAATATGAAAATATATCAGCACAGTACTTGACACATAAAAATACTTATAATTGTCCAAAATTCACAGAACTAATTTTTTCTCTCTGCTTATCACTACCATTACCACTCTGTAATTCATTATGCTATGTCTAAATGTGGATTTTTATTTTTTAACACTGCTTGAAACTTTTCAAATTACTCTTTATGGCTCTACATCTCTTTGTTGGTATTTATTTGTATTGCTGTATGCTTCATTCAGGAGGTGAGAGAATGTGACTCATTTGCAGCTTCCAATTCACTAATTCTCTCTTCAGCTATCTCTAATCTCTCATTTACTCCATTCAACTTTTGCTTTGTAACTATATTTTTTATTTCCTATACATTCTTTCTTTCTCCCAACTTTTTTCTCTTTAAGTTTGGTATTCTGACCTTAATCTAATTGAAAATTATAAACATACTCACTTTAAATCCTTTCAGATTTATCTACATCACAAGTGACATAGCATAGCAGTTAAGTATTAGGAATTCAGAACCAGACTGGATAGATAAATTTTGGCTCTGCCACTGAAATAATTGTAATTGGAATTAACTTTACTGTACCTCTATTCCCCTTCTACTTAATAATTATGATCATTATAATCCATAGTCCATACAGATTTTATGAAGACTAAATGAATTAATGCACATAAGTCATTTTGAACAATACTTGGCACATGTTCAACCTTTAATACATGTTAGCTATCATTATTATTATATTATTATTATTATTATTTCTATTTTCCTAGGTTTGAATTCTCTAATGTGTTGGGTATACTGGCTGTCTTTTGTTGCATTGAGTTTCATGTGATTTTTAATTTTTGTTTAAGAGCTCATTTTGCATGGAAGTTTTTTCATGAGGATCTCCCTTTCAATAGGTTTTACAGATGTTTCAGTTCAGACCTTCAATTTTCCAACCCTGAAATAGGTCTTCCACTAGGGGTCTGTACATCCTTGAGATTATGATTACCATCATTATACCTCTGCATCATTCAGGCCTGTGGAAATGACTTTTAGACCCGGTTTTTCTGATTCCACATGCCATGCTCTTATCACTCCTCCACAGCTGCCTCCTTCACAAGTGTTGCAAGGATGCAAACCAGCAGCAGCTTGCAGGGGATTGAGAAAGGTAATGAACTGGAAGTAACAGCAAAATGGTCACTGAATTAATCAGCTCTGGCTGCCATAACAGAATACCACAGACTCTATGTTTTAAACAACAGAAGTTTATTTTCTCAACAATCTGGAGGCCTGAAAGTCCAAGACCAAAGTCCAGCAGAGTTGAGTCTCTAGTAAGGGCTCTCTTCCAGGCTTGTAGATGGCCACTTTCTTGCTGTGTGTTCACATGGCCCTTCTTCAGTGCATTTGTGGGGAGAGAGAGAGAGAGAGAGAGAGAGAGAGAGAAAGAGAGAGCAGTCTCTGGTGTCTCTTCTTCTAAGAACACTAATCCTGTGAGATCAGGGCCGCATCCTTATGACCTCATACAACCTTAATTACTTCCTTACTCCAAATATGGCCACACTGGGGATTAGGGCTTCAACATATGAATTCAAGAGAGGGAGGGACTCAAACTTTCAGTTCATAGCAGTCACTCATTCCAGAAGCTCAGCCACAAAAAGGAAAATTATATGGGCTAAAAAACAAAACTGGACAGTGAGGTCAACAGAAAATTTTTCTAAGATTAGGGAGTTCTTGACATGATTAAAGATTTAAATAAAAGAAGGCATGATTCTGCTCATAATTATCTCTATATGTTCAACACCCAACACAGTGCATTCAATAACTTATTGTTGAATAATTACTGAATGAGTAAATAAATAAATGAGAATGAATGAGGTTGGCAAGAGAGAGATCAAGGCCACCAGTAAGTCTAGAAAAAAAGGATTTTTATCAAAGGTAGGACAAAATCATCATTAAGATTTGGTGGTTTGGTGGTATAATCCTGGTTCTACTACTACTGACTAATTGTGGGAACTCAGAAAAGTTTCTTATTAGCCTGGGCCTCTGTGTCTTCATCTGTAAAATGGAAATAATGATAATGCTTCCTTCATAGGATTGTACAGAGGAAAAATTAGGCAATTCATAAATTCATGCATTTATTCTTTCAGTAAAGATCTGTTAAATGGATGCACGGATGGCTATCAAGACAAGTAAGAGAAAAGCATGTTTTCTTCTTTAGAATATGTTTCACTAATACAGAACTTGAGGTAATCTTAATACATGGGAAACTGAGCAATTAAACAGATGTATCCATATCAAAATATAAACAAAATGTAAAATCTGGGCAACTATAAGCAAGATTATACTATTCTGAGGTTGTTTTTGTCATTGTTGTTTTAAGTTTCATAATTTACGATTTTTAAGGTCAAATTGGCTCTATATGCAAATACTGAGTTCCAAGCCATGATTAAAATTGAAGGGAACAAAATGAAAGTCAGACATTTTCTTCTGAAAAAGGAGAAAATTTAAAGTTTGTCTAGAAGACAAGATAATTGAAGCCAGTGGTGATAATCCCCCAATATCATCTTTAGTCAGATGGCTTATATCTTCCAAGATGAAGGTGAAACTATTCTTATTTGGAGCCAAGAAGTGAAACCACAGGCTCTATGATCTGATTTGGTGCTAAAAGAATTATAAGGATGTAAGGATAGGTTTATAGTGATCACACAGTCATTCATCTGAAGGTGAAATAAGTAAACTTCAATAACCCTGGGGTTGAAATTGAGGATCTGATCATATGGTCTTATCTTATTAATGATACACAAAAGCTCAACATGTCCAAAGGAACAGTACATTGGAGGCCAAAAAACCTAGATTGAAGACCAACTTTGCTGTTAATTTGCTGCATTGCCTTGGAGAAACCGCGTACCTTCTCTGGTCCTCATTTTCCCCATGTGAAACATACATGCTCTGATTCCTGCCATGACTTACTCTTAAGAAATAAGTAGATTAATAGCAAGAATATTGTCCTGTAAGGTTTTCAGCAACCTATCTGGGTAAAAGTCTAGCTGTTGTTAAGGCTGGGGTTGTCCATAGTGTTTTACAAAGGGAGTTAATTTTCACGTCCCTAAACCTTAGAAGTTAGGGCATAGGGCAGAAGGAGGGGCTTGATGCCGATTGATGTTTTCCCAAGCAGAACAGTGTAAGAAAAGGCCCTGATGGAAATCCTTGCAGGTCATGTAGAGGGTGCAGGTGATGAAAGGAAAAGTTAAGGGCTCAGAGATTACTATGGATGAATGTTCATGTCCCCCAAATTCATACTTTGCAATCCTAACCCCCATTGTGATGGTATTGGGGGATAGAGCTCCTAGGAGATGATTAGGTCATGAGGGTGGATCCCTCATGTGTGGGATTAGCACTATTATAAGAGGACACTTAACTCTTAATAGCTTGGGGTAAAAATAAATAAATAAATAAATAAATTGAATTTTTTTAAAAAAAAGAAAAGACACAGATTTCCCCCCGCTCCTTCCCTCCCTCTCTTCTTCTCCTCCTTCTCTCCCCGTATGAAACTAAAAAGAGAAGGTGCTGTCTATAAGCCAGCAAGCAAGCTCTCACCAGACATCAGACCTGCCAGCACCTCGGTCTTGGACTCCCCAGACTTCAGACTATGAGAAATAAATACTTATTGTTTAAGCCACCCAGTCTATGGTACTTTTGTTATAGCAGCCTGAATGAACTGAGATAGAGACAAATCAGGACCTACTGTTGAAGGACCAAGGAATTAAGACCAAGAAGGGAAGTTGATGTAAAATTACCATTCTTGGCCTTAAATCTCTCTCCTAAGTACTAAAATTGGCATTTGAGGAAAGCTCTGGGTCTATCCATCAAGCTGGGTATATGGACAGGAATATCACCCGTTCACAGAGTCTCAGAGTTGGCAAGAACCACGGTTGTCAAAAAGTGAGCCACGGTCACTCATTTGATGCCGCATCCAGGCCCTGATGGAGTTTGCCGACTATATAATAGCAGATCTAAAAAGTGATGGTCATGCTTGAGTGCAGTTACTCTTACTGGGTCATTGGCTTTCTGAACCAGAAAGCCTCATGTGCATTGCTTTTGTGCTTGCTAGTCAAACGTCCCAGACCTAGTCATTAATTCAGTAGTTTCCCAAAAGTGGGGGCATTTCCCTCTGAGGGAGAACACACAATGATTTTAGGTGGCTTACAGACACAGCGCATTAAAAACATTGATTCACGTGTTATCTTTCATCTTTCCGATTACATCCAACAGGAAGCCTCTGGTGCATGCTAGGATGACTATAGCATTTTTCTAATGCTTGCAGGTCTCCCTTTGAGTCTAACTCCCATAGTAGGCAAAACTCTGTAAATGTATTTCCATTGTACATTTCACAGTTACCTTCGATCTATGGCATGGGATCTCGATTTTCCATTTGTAATAGTGATATAAAAGTTCCTTTTTAAGTAAATATATTTACATTTAAAATTAGTTAAAGAAACAAAAGTGCAGTGACTATGGCAAAGAATGGTGACTTAATTCAGGGATGATGGGAGGCTGAAAAACAATAAGTTAATTAAACAGAGCCCAAAGGGTTCAACAGGTGGGAAAGAGGGAAGGAAACTGGCATTTATGGAGTGCCTGCTATATGCCAAGGCAGATGTTAGGCATTGTTTATACTTTGTTTGCTCAACTGATATTCATAGTGAATTTGTAAAAGTGAGAAAGGAGAATGGCTTAAAAGTGCAGACTCTGAAACCACTTACTAGTTGTAGGATGTTGACTAAGTGACCAAACTTCTCTATCTCTCAGATTAGGGTTGCCAGGTTTAAAAATACAGAATGTCCAATGAAATTCGAATTTTAGGTAAACAATGAAAAAAAAGTAGAAGTATATCACATGCAATATTTGAGACACACTTTAAAAATATCTTATTGTATATTTTTAAGATGTATAACATGAAGTTCTGATATACATATACCTAGTGAAATGGTTACTATAGTTAAACAAATTAACACATATCTATCATTTCACATAGCCACTGTGTGTGTGTTTGTGTGTGTGTGTGTGTGTGTGTGTGTGTGTGTGAAGCAAGAATACCTAAAAATCTACTGTTAGCAAAAATCCTGAATACAATACAATGTTATTAACCATCATCTGCATCTGGTATATTAGACAGCTCTATTTATTCATCCTACATATTTGCAACTTGTATCTTTCGATCTCCAACTTCCCATTCTCCTCGACCATCATCATCTCCCATTTCACATGTAAGTGAGACCATGCAGTATTTTTCTTTCTGTGTCTGCCTTATTTCACTTAGCATAATCCCTTCCAGCTTCAACCATGGTGTGGCAAATAGGAGGATCTTTTTTTCTTTTTTTCTTTTTTTTTTTTTTTTTTTTGAGACAGTCTCTTTCTGTCACCTAGGCTGGAGTGCAATAGCACGATCTCAGCTCACTGCAGCCTCCACTTCCCAGGTTCAAGTGATTCTCCTGTCTCAGCCTCCTGAGTAGCTGTGATTACAGGCACCTACCACCACATCCAGCTAATTTTTGTATTTTTAGTAGACACCGGGTTTCACCATGTTGGCCAGGCTGGTCTCGAACTCCTGACTTCAGGTAATCCACCTTAGCCTCCCAAAGTACTGGGATTACCAGAAAGAGCCACCGTGCCCAACTGGCAGGATCTTTTTTTTAAGGCTAAATAATATTCTATTGTGTATGTGTGTGTGTGTATACACACACACACACACATATATACATATATATTTGTGTATATATCACAGTTTCCTTTTCCACTTGTAGATGGAAACTTCAGTTGCTTCCATAACTTAGCTATTGTAAATAATGCTGTGATGAACCTGGGAGAACAGGTGAGGTGGTGATTTCATTTTCTTTGGTATATACCAAAAAGAAGGATGGCTGGGTCATATGACAGTTCTTTTTTAAATTTCTTTAGGAACCTCCATACTGTTGTCCACGATGACTGCACCAATCTATGTTCCCATCAACAGTGTACAGGGCTCCCTTTTCTCTACATCCTAACAGTTTGCTATCTCTTGTCTTTTTGACAATAGCCATCCTAACATTTGTGAGTTGATATCTCACTGTAGTTTTATTTGCACTCCCATGATGATTAGTGATGTTGAGTACCTTTTCATATATCTATTAGCTATTTTTGTCTCCATTGAACAAATGTCTATTCAAGTCCTTTGCCTGTTTTTTAATCTAGCTATTTGTCTTTCTATTATTGAGTTGTATGAGTTCTTTATACACTTTGGATATTAATTCCTTATCTGATAAATGGTTTGCAATTTTTTTCCCAATTCACAGGCTGCCTTTTCTTTTTTATTGTTTCCTTTGTTGTGCAAAAGCTTTTTAGTTTGATGTAGTTCCATTTTGTGGCCTGAATTTTTGGTGTGATAGCCAAAAAATCATTGCCAAGGCCAACGTCCAGGAGCTTTTCCTTTATGTTTTCTTCTAGGACTTTTATGGTGTCAAGTCTTAGTTTAGGTTTGTATACATTTTGAGTCGATTTTTGAGGTATGGTGTAAGATAAAGCATACGAATCAGAAAGGAAGAAATAAAATTGTATTTGCAGATGACATGATTCCATATGTATATAAAACCCCCAAAGAGTCCATAAATATATTGTTACAACTAATAACTAATATATTTAGTACATTTTGTAAATTTACTAATAAATTTATTAAATATTTTTCATTAATTATTAATTTATTTATAATTTTGCATTTGTTTATTTATAAATTAATAAAAACAATGTATTTATTATATTTTATATTATATTATTAGATTTCATATTATATTATTAATAAATAAAATTAATTAATTTTAAATTGTTTATCAATTTATTAAATGATTTATTAATAAGTTTATTAGCAGATTTACTAAATTTGCTAATAAATTTAGTAAAGTTGCAGGATACAAAATCAATATAAAAAATCAGTTGCATTTCTGCACATGAATAATGACCTTATGAGAAAGAAAGAAAAAAGTTTTTCATTTATAATAGCATCAAAAATAAAATAAAATAAAATAAAACATTTAAGAATGAATTGAACCAAGGAGATAAAAGATCTGTATGCTGAAACTCTAATGAAAGAATTAAAGAAAATCCACACCCAAAAAAGATATCCTATGTTGATGGATTGGAAGAATTAATCTTGTTAACATGTCTATACTGCCCAAAGCAATATGTAAATTCAGTGCAGTCCCTAAATTGCAACGATATTCTTCACAGAAATAGAAAAAACAATTCTAGAATTTGTATGGAATCACAAAAGGCCCCTAATAGTCAAAGCGATTCTGAGAAAGAAAAACAAAGTTGGAGGCATCACATTTTCTGATTTAAAATTATATTACAAAGTTATAGCAATCAAAACAGTATGGTACTGGTATAAAAACAGACACATAGGCCAATGGAATAGAATAGAGAGCCTAATATATACAGTCAAATAATTTTTGAAACAGTGTGAAGAAGACACATGGGGAAAAACCAATCTTTTCAACGAAAGGTACTGGGAAAACTGGATTTCCACATGCAAAAGAATGTGATTGGACCCTTATCTTTAGGACATACTTATATTTAAAAAAATGTGTTATTTATCTGAGATTCAGATTTAACTGGGCATACTGTATTTAATCTGACAGTCTTTTCTAAGCTTCTTCCTCTGCAATATGGTAATAATAAGTCTCTACCTTATAAGTAAATTAACACATGTTAAGTATTTAGAACAGAGCCTGACACATGGTAAATGCTACATAACTGTTTTATTGTTAACTTTCTAATCTTTTCATGAGGTGGCCATCAAAATTCTGCCTCTAAGACGCCTCCATGGAACCCTAGGACTCTGTGGCACATAGTTCAGGAAACCACTCATCCAAACCTAGCATCTATTTTAAGCAAACCAAGAAAGCTCCCTGAGAGCAGGGACCATGCCTGTTTTCCTAAATAGTATATTTCCACCACAAGCACAAGGCCTACAATGAGTTGAAGCTCAATTAATATTATTGAGTAAGCCATTAAAAGATTATCTTGCAGATTAAAAAGGCCAAAATAGATAACTGTGTGGCCAGTGGTTGTACTGGTGCTAGAATCCACCAGTAAATACGCATTGAGAAACCAGGTTAGGTCTTAATGAGCATGTAGTCTAGCTAAAAAGATAAGCACTAAAGACCTCCAGGAAACAAGAAATGATAGCATGCAAGAGACACCCGATTTATGGTGTCTTTTGGAGCCTCTAAGAATGGGATTGTTTTGTTCGGGTCTAATCCAGGCCTCGTCCTATGAAGCTGTGTCCTGACACTGCCAGTTCACACTGCCCAATTGGAGTCTCTGGATTTACTTTTGCAATGAATTCACATAAGTGGTTAAACAACAACCAGCAAGTGTTACTTTAGCAGCTACTGAAAATTAGCCCTACGAAAGGCACAGGTGTAATTCAGAAAAGCGTTAAGCCAGTAGTGTGACCTCACAGCCGCACAGTCAGAAAGATGAGACAGGTACTTTAAACAGCAAGAAAACAAGAGATGAAGCATAATATTGAATGAGGAGGAAAAAGTTGGTGTGTCCTATGTGGCCACTGGGGAGAAAATTAGGACCAGTGAGGAGAAATTGTAAGAAGGCATATGTGAAGGTAGTTTCTGACAAGTAGAACTATCTAAAGACAGAATGAATGGCACAGGGAAGCAGTGAGTCCTGTGTCACTGGAGGCATACAAGGGAAGTCTGGACATTCCTTCGTGGGAATATTGTACAAAAGAGTCCACAGGAAGCTGGCCACACTGGTCTTCGTGGTTCAGTCTGCACCTAGTATGCAATGTAACCAGTACCTGAATTGCATCGTCCAGTTTGGGGTTGTCCACATTACTCAAGAATCAAGCCTGTATCTGAGACGATATTGTGCTTGACAGCCGAGCTGAGAGCTGGGCTCAAGCTCCATGAGCCACACTTCCCCTAGCTGCTAAGTGTTGGGGGAGGTGTGGGGAGTGCAGAGGAGATAAGCATGCCAGTAGGAAGGGGATAGTTTTCCTCTCCCCTATTCAGAACTATTTGCACTCCCAGCAAAGCTAAACTGCACAAACCACACCACTTACAAGGATTGTTTTACATCAGAATTACAACAAGATTGTACAAAGCTTTTTTATATAATTTATTTTTTTTGTACCATTAGAAGATATTATCTGAGTTACGCCAAAACCATCTGGAAAGGCAGGAAGGCACTCGGCCTGCTGCCTGGATCCTCTGCTCAGCTCAGCAGGCCTGGCATAGAAAATGAAATGCCACGGCTCGCACCAGCCGCAACAGCCCCTTCACCCGCTGTCCATACGTATCTTTAACTCAACCACAGACACCCACCAAGCACACTTCTTCTGCACACTTCCACCTCCTCTTGGGCCTTCTCACAACTACATCTGGTAGAGAGATACTGCCTGGACATCTTTCAGCAGGGCATTTTTTTTTATTGTTTGCTTTTCAGTAAGAAGCTTGAAGAGCCTTGGTACTTAATTTGTGGGTAGGAGAAACTTAAATGGATAGAATGCAACCCCAACCATTTTTCCCTTGAACCTGTGTGTCTGCTGCTACACCACCCCCCCCCCACCTCCATATACCACGCACAGGGCTGCCACTCAAACTCAAAGCGACTTGCCCAGCAGACTGGACCCTGTTAGATAGGCAGGCTGAGGAGTGACCAACCAAAGGTCTGAATCATTTAGAGCAGCCCAAGTCCTGAGTCTCCTTTGGTGTATAGTGAGCCATTATCATCCCAAAGTCTGGAAATACAAGCATTGAATTTTTCAAAGAGAAATATATATATGCCTTGTTTATAAACAGCAAAGAAAAGAAGATGAGATACCTGGAAAATATATATTTACAAAAAAAAAAAAAAACAGATCCTGATTATTTTTAATTGGGTTGGAAGGGGTTACTTCATTATGCAGCAAATTAGAAAATTCATAATTTATCATTGCACCCAGTCGAAATGCCACCCAACTGAGTCGCACCCCTGTGAAAACCATCACATAGTAGCAAACTGTCAAGCCTGCTGCAGCCGACGGGCAAAATTAATATGCAAATGTATGCAAGAAATTAAAAAGCAGAATTACCCAGGCAAATGAGGTAGCTATACTTGAATTGTTAGAATTATGAATAATTACTGCGAATTTTCTGCTCCTAATATAACTTGTTTTTTGATAAACAAAGACTTAATTATCGAGATGCGCTGGAGAATTTCCGTGGCGCTCATTAATCTTGCAAAAAAAACAAGTCCCTGGTGCCCAAGCCGTAATGAAGAGCGCGTGCCCTGAATCTTCAGAAAGATCACAGGCACCAGGGTGCCAGGGCTGGAGAAAAAAAATGACAGTGCCAATGTCCCCTCCTGTACCCTGGAGTGTCATAACGTCTTCCACTAACTATCAAAGGGACTTATTTATGCCAGCAGCTGAGCTATAAGTCCAATTTACGATGCCTTGAGCAGTGGTGAAATGATCTGTTGATGTGCGGTGGAAATGCCATCTTGCAGTGGCGTGCGCTGGTCCCAATGATACCAACATGATGAGGACCCCGAGCTCCGGCGCTAATGGATGTCGCGTGACAGACCGTAATCCGCAAGAGGGACCATCTTTTAGGACCGGTCTCGATGGTTCTCCATTAATCTTGGTTGTGCAGCTCACTGGTGTCCATGGGAACAAGGGCATTATCGTAAAGACTGGTTTTAAATTTTCTCATTAAGAGTGGCAACTTGAAGGAGCAAGACCAGGCACCACCCGACGGGGCCGTGGCCTGTGCAGCCTTCACTGTCCCTAGTGACCAATGCCCAAGCCCGATGGGTGGACCAGGGAAGCTGTCCTTTCTTCCGGTCAGGACCAGCAGGCAGAGGGGAGCCAGGAAGGGTCCCAGGCAGCCTGAGGGGGCTGTTTCCACAGCCCACAGCCCGAGAAGCCACATGGCCCTGTGGGAGCTGGGCTCATTTACCAGAAGCTTGCAAAGGGGCCATCCCCCACCAGGTCCTCCCAGCACACAGCCGAGGGGGCCTGCTGAGCGTGTATTATTACTTAAAACCTGGCATCTAAGTGGGAATAACTGAGTTCCCGTCATCATTAGGCCGATTAGCGCCATGATAAACCCTCACAGATCATAAGGCAAAATTACAAAACATCACTTCTGGAGCTCTGGGTCGGCTGAAGGAGCTCCCGGCTGCCTGCATTTTCAAACACCTCCTTTCTGAATTCAGGCTCCCAGATACCCTGATGTCTTGACAGAACCATTTCACTGTGTAGGCAAATTGTCACCTTTTACACCAGGGCATCTGTCATTTTTATACTCAATGCTGCCTCTCCTTCTTCCTTGCTTGCCTGCTCTCTCGCTCTCTCTCTCTCTCTCTCTCTCTCTCTCTCTATCTATCTATCTGTCTCTCTCCCTCTCTCTTTCTCTGCCCCCAGTCTTGGTATAAACCCCTTGGGAAGCCAGCACCCTATCAAGGAATGGACTCGTATATCTCCTGCATTATACTTACACAAAAAGAAAAAACCCTCAACAAGTCAGATAGAAATGATGTATCTCCGACATCATTCATCTCCAGATTTTATTTTTATGTAGAACCCAGAGCAGCTTGTCTTGCATTCTCTCACATTCCCTGAGATTAATTCTCACCATGGGCCTGTGATAGGATTGTGAGGGTGAGAAGACATCCAAGCTCAACAGGAAATGAAATGCAACTCAGCAACTCCATCTTCAGCCACTCAGACCAATTCCTGAGGGGATGTTCCTGGAGTAGCCATCCTTCTCTTCAGGTTGAATACTCCCCCAGAAAGAGGGAGGCAGGGGAATCCATCATCTACATGTTCATCAATCCACCATTGGACATTGGACCAATGAGTAAAATTGAACAGCTACTCAGTCCCTAGCACTGGAAGGTCACAGTAGAATATAAGTCACCAGAAAGACTCAATATTCATAGCAAACTCTACCACTTAAAAGCTGTATGACCGTCTTACTCTATTTTCTGCTGCTATAACAGAATACCACAGACTGGATAATTTATAAAGAAACGAATTTTATTTGGCTTGTGATTCTGGAGACTGGGAAGTCTAAGAGCATGTCAGTGGCATCTGGTGACGGTTATCCCATTGCAGAAGGGCAGAAGACAAGCTCAAGGGCAAGACAGAGACAGAAAGGAAGCCAAACTTATCAGGACTTCTGCAATAACTCCTGCAATAACTAACCCACTCCCTAGATAATCCATTCATGAGGGCAGAGCCCCCTTGGCCTGATCACCTGTTAAAGGCCTCACCTCCTAATACCATTATAATGGCAATTCATATTAACATGAGTTTTGGCGGAGTCATTCAAATCACAGCAGTGACCTTGAGCTATTACTTAATGTCTCTGAGCTGCAGTGTCCTCAACTGCGAAAAGGGGACAGAATGTGGCAAGAATTACATGGCATAAGTATTAAAACCTCATCACAGTACCAAACACATGATAGGTAATTTGCATTTTTATTATTGGGCTAAAAAATAAATTAGTCTAGTCTCAGCCTATCCTCAGGAAGGGTAGAGTTCAGGTGGGTGTCACAGGGAGGCAATACCAAAAAACATGATACAAAAAATTAGCAAATAATCGTGAGCAAAGATGAATTACCCTGACTTTAGAAAGTGTCAGTGGGGATTGAAGTAATCAGTGAAGTGACAGACACACCAAGATATCATCTCTTACTCAAACCCTACCCTTCAGAGCTCTCTGCTCTGAGACACTGGGCTAGGCTCTGGAAGCCACATGTCTGTTTTCTCTGCTGCTCCCTGGTGGGCTCGCAGAAAAAATGAACTTGCACTTCCTGTTCCTCTGTCCTTCCTGTTTTCCTTCTTCACTCCAGCAGCAGCAGTTCCTTCCTGCACCAGGAACTGAATCTAGTTTGAATGTTTTCAGTACCTACCAGACCAGTTTTCCTGTGCACCAATGCCAAGGAGACCAAGTTTTAGTGCTGAAAGTCCCACACCCTAGGCATCCCCTCCATCTAAAGGCAAACCAGAACGGTTGGTCACCCTTCTCATCTCAGAGACACTAGAACCAGCTGAGCAGTGTCTGCTCCTCAGAGGTCTAGGTTCAAGCTCCACAAACTCTGCTGTGCTTTCTAAGTTCTGGCAATTCTACCTTCTTTCTTTGTCCCCAGCCCTGGGAGGGGGTTAGGCCATTTTCTGCTGCAAAAACAGAATACCACACACTGAGTAATTTATAAAGAAAAGAGGTTTATTTGGCACATGATTCTGGAGACCGGGAAGTCCAAGAGCATGTCACTGGCATCCAGTGAGGGTCATCCCATGGCAGAAGGGCAGAAAACAATCTCAACCCGGGGGCTGCTTCTTGCTCCCATGATACCTTAATGTGCTCTTACTGAGGATGTGATTAACAATCTCATAAATAGTTAATGCTTCTTTATTATTAATGGTAGTAAAATATACATAACACAAAATGTACCACTTTAACCATTTTTAAGTGTATAGTTCAGTGGCATTAAGTACATTCACAGTGTTGTACAACCATCAATACTCTCCATATCCAGAGCTTTCTGTTTGTTTGTTTTTGGGGGTTTTTTTTCTGTTTTTTTTTTTTTTTTTTTTTTTTTTTTTAGATGGAGTCTCACTCTGTTGCCCAGGCTGGAGTACAGTGGAACAATCTCAGGGCTCACTGCAACCTCCACCTCCCAGGTTCAAAAGATTCTCCTGCCTCAGCCTCCCAAGTAGCTGGGACTACAGATGTGTACTACCATGGCCGGCTAATTTTTTGTATTTTTAGTAGAGTCGGGGTTTCACCATGTTGGCTAGGCTGGTCTCGAACTCTTGACCTAAGGTGATCCACCTGCCTCAGCCTCCCAAAGTGCTGGGATTACAGGCATGAGCCACTGCACCTGGCCAATCTCCAGAACTTTTTCATCTTGCAAAACTGAAACTCTATACCCATTAAACAACTCTGTTTTCTCTCTCCCCTACCCTGGCAATCACTGTTCTACTTTCTGTCTCTACAACTTTGGCTGCTCTAGGAACCTCATATAAGGAATCATACAGTATCTGTCCTTTTGTGTCTAGCTTATTTTTATCACATGTTTCCAAGCTTCATTCATATCACAGCATGTGTCAGAATTTCCTTCCTTTTCAAGGAAAGGAAAAGTATTTCTAAATAATATCCCACTATATGTATATAACACATTTTCTTTGTCCATTCATCCACTGATGGACCCTTGGGTTGATTCCACCTTTGCCTATTTTGAATAATGCTGCTATGAACATGGGTGTGCAAATATTGCTTTAAGACCCTGCCTTCAATTCTTTTGGATGTATACCAAGAAATGGAATTGCTGGTTCATAAGCTAATTCTATATTTAATTTTTTGAGGAGCCACCATAATATCTTCCACAGAGGCTGCACTATTGTACATTCCTACCAGCAAGGCACAACGGCTCCAATTTCCCCTCTTCCTTGCCAACACTTGTTACTTCCTGTTTTGCTGGTAAGAGTTATTCTTGTGTGTGTGCAATAGACCACTTCTTTATGTTAGATTTACTCTGTTGGACTAACGGGCATGGCTCCATCTCCTGATTGGGCCCTGGGTGATACAGAAGGCTTCCAGGAGGAGCTGCAATTGGAGCAAATCACTGGAGGATGAAGCATCCGGTGGGTGCTGAGAGGGAGGGCATCAGGGCAGTACTATACTGTTGAAAGGAAGGACCAGAGAAGAGTGGGATTGGACCCTTGCCAGTTTGGGGTGAGGCCATGCAACTCACATAGCCAAGCTGGATTCTATTCTCCCAGCAACCTGTCCCTGAAGCTGAAGTAAGTGTCCCCTGACTGCAAACCCAGCAGTGTGCTCCCAGATCAACACTTCTCTAAGCGTCTAAGGAGCAGACCTAGGAAGCCTCTGATGAAGTATGTGGCCCACTAAACAAATGCAAAACCTGAGGCCTGGAGGGAGGCAGTAACTCAGCCACAACACCCTGTGAGAACTCAGCCTTCTTGATTCACTCCATCTCATAGCACTGGTCTCAGTCTTTCTCCTACATACCACCCTCTGTGTAGAGGAAAACACCTCCTTTGCCTTCCCAGGCCCAGTGGTGGTGGTAATAAAAATAAGCAGGTTGATTGAGTGCTGACAATGGACCGGGCACTTTACAAGCATCATGCCACTGTCCAGCCTCAGCATTGTCCAAGGTCAGGTCTATCACTGTTCCCATTTTACAGATGAGGAAACTGAGGCTTAGCAAGTTTAAATGGGCTGTCTGAGCTACAGAAGTTGAATCAGGATTGGAACCCGGTAGTCTGACCCCAAAGCCCATGTGCTTTGGCCATTCCACCCCTCCCCTCTGCACTGTGGGAAGATGTGAAATTTTCCAGAGGAAGGACCTGAATCCTCATAGCTGCATGCCCCCAGAGCGCTGAGAGGGGCTGAAACGTGGATGCTAAGAACTTTCAGCGACAGCTGCTGATGGCGAGTTGACTTAGCACTCCTAAGGCAACATGTGGAAGGCAGAGGCAGTAATTGGGAGAGACAGAGAGAGCCCAGAGCCAGGCAGAGCAGTCCTGTCAAAAGTCCTGAAGAAGGCAAACACGTTCTGTATTTTTTTTTCTGCCCATATTTATTATTTATTTAGGAATGTGTTTTTCCCCCAAGCTCTTTCTGAGGCTGTGGTGAAGAGGGCAGGCTGTGTGGGGTGAATCCAAGGAAACATGGACTCACCCTGCACAGAGGCCCATGCCTACTTCTACCGTGCACTCAGGACTGGGATCAACAAGGGCCCTAATAGGGAACCATGGCCCTGGGCAAGGCTGGTGCGGAAGCCTGACGCCAGCCCGGGGTCGGAGCAAGTGAGCAACTCAGCCCTCCAACACAGGCAGGTGTAAAGGCTAGGCTCCCCCAAGGAGCAAGATCCAGAATCTGATGCAACTCTCCTCTCTGCCCAGGGCCTCTCAAAGATCCAGTGAAAGCCCCAGACCTATTTCGTACACACCTGGGGGGTTTGTAGAGCCCCCTGAAGCCCACTGTGGACAGCCTGGGGACCCACAGACCCCAGATTAAGTACCTCTGAGCTTGCCTGCAAGCTTCTTAGGGACAGGGATGGGCTTGTTGTGGAATCCCTGATACCCAACACAGGCTAGCCCGTCGCAAACCCGCACGCATGTGCTAAATGACGAAGTAACTCCAGGTAGATTCTCACGGCTGTTTTGCAGGTGAGGAAACTGAGATCCAGAGAGGATGTGCAATTTGTGCAATGCCAGGATCTGTCTCCAAAGTCCAGGCTCCATCTTCTCTAGCTGCTGCCTTCAGCGGTGCTGGGTATCACAGTGAGAGGTTAGCGTTTCCTGTATGTTCAGGTGTGCAAGCGCATCAACACGTTGTCTCGTTCAATCTCCACAGCAACCGTAGCAACAGGCCTAGCATTGCATCTGTTTTAAAGCTGAGGAAACTGAGGCACACAGATGTTGAGCAACTTACCAAGGCTCTCGACAGGCTAGTGGCAGAGCTGGGATTTGGACCAAGCAGGCTGTCCCCAGAGCTCATGTGCCCACCAAGTGGGCTCTGCTCCCTCCCCCAGGGGATCCGCTTAGGTTTTGGAAGGTGGGAACACCCCAGACTCCCTGCCCTTGTGGGAGGGGACTTTGAGGGGCAGCAGCATGTGGAGCTAGAGGCCAGGCACAAAAGCCAAGCAGGCCCCCCAGGCGAATCCAGGAGCCAGCACTTGCTAGCTGTGAGAACCTCAGGCCTCAGCTTACTCAGCAGGATCAAAAGGTGGGGAGGGGCTATCCCCACTTTGAGATGTGTGCCCAGCATTTGGCACAGACATGCAGGCACAATCCAGGTGATCTGCAGAAAGCACTCGGAACAGTGTCTGGCACAAGTGGAGTGTCCCTAAGAACGAGTTACCGCTGTCGTTATTATTACTGTTAATGCTCTTTAACCTCCCTCCCACATCCATGACGGAAACACTGAACCATCAGTACGGTGGGAGGTGGTGGGGGTGCCTAGAGAAAATGATAAGCAGGAGCCTGGAGTCGGCATGCCTGTCCCTAACCCAGTCCCATACCCCAGGACAGGTTCTCAACCTCTCTGTGACTCACTCCCTCTGCTACTCCCATCCATGAACCAGGGATAACAGTGATAACCCCCACCTCATGGCCTTGTTACAAGCACTAACTGAGATCGCCCATGCTGTCTTTAGAGCCATGCGGGCACAGGGGAAGCATTCTGTAAGTGCTGCCTGTTCATATCATTAGTGGTCACAGCCTGGTCTGTCTTAGAACTTCATTAGGGCCAGGTGCGGTGGCTCATGCCTGTAATCCTAGCACTTTGGGAGGCCGAGGCAGGAGGATCACAAGGTCAAGAGATCGAGACCATCCTAGCCAACATGGTGAAACCTTGTCTCTACAAAAAAAAAAAAAAAAAAAACAAAACGTAGCTGGGTGTGGTGGCAGGTGCCTGTAGTCCCAGCTACTCAGGAGGCTGAGGCAGGAGAATCGCCTGAACCCAGGAGGCAGAGGTTGCAGTGAGTTGAGGTCCCACCACTGCACTCCAGCCTGGCGACAGAGTGAGACTCCATCTCAAAAAAAAAAAAAAAAAAGAAAAGCTTCATTAGAAATGCCTGGTCTTGTCAAGTCCATGCACTTCTGCTTCAGGTGGCTGTGCCAGACCCCAGCCTGGAAAATCACACACAGCCTCCAGACTCAAGAGACTCACAATTCCATGCAGACAAAAATGACCCCACTTAGTTCTTACATAAGGTTGGCTGTGAACTGAGCCATGGCTGAGAGACGCAAGGGAAGTTGCAGTGCTTGCCACTAGACTTGGACAGGGTTTGAGGGACTGAAGCGAGACTTAAAGGAATGAGGACAAAATGGTAGGGAAAGGGCATTCCAGGCAGAAGGAACTGCATAGGCAAAGGGCCAGAGACTGTTCACAGATCACTACTAGAATATATAATGCCTTTGTGTAAACTCAACAAAAGGCACCTTGAACCCAGTGCGGGTATCCTCAGTCTAAAGTGTACAGCTTAGTGAATGGGCATTGGGCCGTATGCCATGCCCTACCCACCCCTTGGCTGGGAGCCCTCGTACACAGTGAACAACCTGACCAGCCATACACAGGGCTTTGGGTGTTCAAGAAAATGAAGACTCATTTGATGCTGCTGGAATGTGATGTTCATAAAGAGAAGGGTGCAATAAGAAGTAACACTGGAAAGATGAGATGGGCCATCTCATAGAGCAGGATAGCAAACTGGAGAGGGAGAGCTAATTGGCTGTCTGTAGTCTATCAATCAGGATTGTTTGCCTGGAGCAGGAGGTGGAGTACAGAGAGGATGCAGACACAGATAGTTCAGAAAGAGCTGAGATTGATTAGTGATGTCTGTCATGGACACAGAAGGGGAGGCAGCTGAAGAAGCCTCACATAGCCTGTGCTCTCCTTGTCTCAGCAGGGATGGCAAGCTAAGGAATACCATTTTATTCTGGGGATGTTGCCAGGAGGATTTTCCCCACAAGAGGCTCTTCTGGGGCAAAGTTAGGCTGCAGCTCTGTGGGCCCCCATTCTCCCTCACATTTAGTTCTCTCTTAAATAGTCAAAGTGCAGGTGGGGGAAGGAGAAAAATCCACCTGCTGTGGTGGAATGAAGCTGCAGCAGCTTGATGGGTCTGCCCTTGCCTCGTGTACACAGAGCCTTGGGCACAGACACTTGCCCCCAAGGAGTTTGAGAGACAAGTGCAGCTCTAAAAATTAATTTTTAATTGGCACACCGTCAACACGGGAAGGAAAAAAGGAGGGAAGGAGATGGGGGGGAGGAACCTCCCTGAACAACCCCCTGGTTTCCCACATTGCCCAGTGACCATCTGAACCTGTGCTGTCCACTGGAGTGACCACAGACTCCAGCCTGAGCACTGGAAACACAGCCTGAATTGAGTCTGAATTGAGATGAGTCTTAAACACTCGCCAGATTTCAAAGACTTTGTGTGGAAAAAAAAGAACACAAAATACACCTCACTAGTAATTTTTATATTAATTACATATTGAAATGATAATATTTTGGATAATTGGGTTAAATTAAATATAGTATTAAGGTTTATTTCTCCTGTTTCTTTTTACCAGGCCACTTAAAAACCTACTACACATGTGGCTCACCGCTCTCAACTTTCCACAGGTGATTATGGCCCATGCTGGGACCAGTCCTAGAGGTTTGGGCTCTGGCAACAAACGTATGTGAGGAGGGTATGGCCCAGCCCACAGCTGGACTCCTTCCTATACAGCGCAAAATCTGCAGCCTGAAATCCCAGAGAAGAACCCCTGGTGCGTGGGTGCGTGAGATTTGTGCTCTTCAAGGGAATCAACTTTACTTGTTTTATTTTATTTAGACTATTTTCTAGAGCAGTTTTATGTTTGCAGAAAACGTGAGTGTAAAATACAGAGGCTTCTTGTGTGTTTCCCTTCCCCTCACATTCACAGCTTCCCCCACTGTTAACATTTTGCATGAGTGTTGCCATTGCACTTGTTGCAACTGATCAACCAATACTGACACATTATTAATAATGAAAGTCCTTACTTTAGATTGGGGTTAATCATCTGTGTCATATATTCCATGGATTTTGGCAAATGGCGTGTATCCAGCATCGCAGTGGTGTACAGAATAGCTTCAATGCCCTCAAAAGCCCCTGAACTCCACCTTTTCATCCCTCCCCACTTCCTCCCAGTTCTTAACCACCACCCATCTTTCTACCGTCTCCATCATTTTGCCTTTTTCAGAATGTTATAAGGTTGGAATCATACACTAGCCAGCCTTTTCAAACTGGCTTCTTTCATTCAGCAATGTGGACTGGAAGTTTCCCCATGTCGTTTTGTGAGTTGACAGTTCATTTCTTATCTCTAAATACTATTCCATTGTATAGCTGTACCACGTTTGTTTATTCACTCACTTATCGAAAGACATCTTGGTGGCTCCTAGGTTTTGTTTATTTTTAAATGGATTTTAAACATCTAGATTCTTCAGTTCTCCTATTATTAGTAATTTAGAAGAAGAATAAAACACAGTTTCAGAAGTGTGAGTGGAACTAGGCAGATGTGCGAATCGTTGCACCTGTCCTCAAAGGTGTGTCTCAGATCCCCCAAGGAAGGAGAGGTCCAAAAGAGTCAGGTCCCGGGGGCTGGGATTCAGGAATGCCCCAGGAGCACCTGCTACCTCCAAACTGAACTGGAGATGCAGGACTTGCTGAACAATTGTGCTGGGGTAAAGGGAGGATGGTGAATGGTCTTTCATTAGCTGAGTACCAGCCAAATGCCAGGTAATCACCCACGTTTTTAATCCCAACCAAAACCCTGTGGGGTGTGAATCAGCAAACTTGGTTTTCAGCTCAGAGACGCAATGCAACCTGCCTGAGGGCACACAGCAAGTTAAGCACCAGAGTAGAGCCTGGGGGCCAGGCCACCTGACTCCAAGGTCATGCATTTACATTTCAAAGTAGAGCATCCCCTCTCCAACTGAGAACAAGACCCTCACGACTGCATCTTTGGGATGTTGTACCCAACTTCATCTTGGATCTTGCCCAAAATTTCCATTCCAACATCTTGTTATAAATGTAATTTCCATGAGAATACGAATCTTGTCTGTTCCTGTCACTGCAGGATCTGCAGTACCTAGCACGGTGCTTATCACATAGTAGGCACTCAGCAAATAGTTGTTGAATGAATACCTGAACAAATGAATGAAGAGACTCACAGTCTGGGGGAGATGAAAAAGGAGGAACATACCTGGATAGAGAGTGATCCAGGTCAGAGGTACCTGACGCAGCAGGAACATTCAGACAGGGCCCCTGATCCAGCCTGGGGCATTAAGGGCTTCCTGGAGGAGGTGATGCTTATGCTGAGCCTCAGGAATGAGCTAGAAGCCAAAGAGGCAAGGGAAGGAAACCCAAAGCAGAGAGGCGGGACCAGGATAAGTACAGTGGACGCATAGAAGGGGAGACAGAGAGAGGCCAGCAGAAGCCTTGTGTGTCACCAGAAGAGTCCTGGAGTCTATCCCACAGATACAGGGTGATGGTTCCCAAAGGGAGTGCAATCTATGTGTGGGCAGAGGGGTGAGGCTCCGTCACCTGGAGGGAGACTCTGGGCCCTGGAGAAATAGCAAACTATAAAAGGGGTGTGTGGAAGCATGCAGTGGAGAGGCCACCTCACATCACATTTGGCAGCCTGCCCTTAGGTGCCAATCAGGTCTGGGTTTTGGCCAGCTGCGTGACCTCACCACCAGCAAGACATGTCTCTCTCTAAAGCTGTGTCCTCACCTGTAAAACAGGAGTCATGTGCATGTTCCGATCAGAGTTACACGAATTATCACAAGCACAGGGCCTGGCACACAGGAAGTGCTTGATAAATAGTAACGGTCGCTATTGATAAATAGGAGCTATTATCATTATTTATCAAACCATCACATGGGATTTTTTTTTAAAGGTTGAAAAACACCACCCTAGGGAGCCATTAAAAGGGTTTTAAGGAGGACACTGATGGGATCTGATTTGCAATTTAGAAAGATCACTCTGGCTGCCGACTGGAAGATGGATGAGAGGAGGAGAGAAAGTCAGAGACCAGCAAGGAGGCGATTTCCATCACGCAGGTGAGAAATAACCAGGACAGGCATCGCCAGGGAGCTGAAGAGGAGCCCGAATGGAGGCATCTCGTGGCGGGCTGCTCCGGGCTGGGTGATTGATTGACCCCTGGATGAAGAATGGAGGCAGGCACGAGCAGGACTCATTTGGAACATCAGCCGAGAAAGCTGGACCAGCACCCATTTTCAAGGGCCTGAGGAAGCAAGGAGAAGGAACACAGCCACCTTAAGCTATCCCTCTAGAGAAAGAGTCTGGTGAGAGCTCATGACCTCCAGTGGGCCATTACCTAACACGTTTTCTTTGGAGATGAAAAGTGGGTGCCATTCACCTTTGTTTTTCATTCTTGACCAGTGAACTCTGCAAAGACACGGTCATGATGTCTCCTTGGGTTGGAACACCATGGGCTTAGTTTAAATTAACACAAAGCATCGGGATCCTTTTTGTTTGGGGCCGGGGGAAGCTCATTCAATAACACAGTTGGCACTGTCATGTCCCAGCATTAATTACAGAACACCATTGTTCCATGCACAGAAAGGGAACACAGTATGTTTTTAGGAAAACCCCCTTTTTTTTTTCAGATGGAGTCTCATTCTTTCTCCCAGGCTGGAGTGCAGTGATGCGATCTTAACTCACTGCAACCTCTGCCTCCCATGTTCAAGCGATTCTCCTGCCTCAGCCTCCCCAGTAGCTGGAACTACAGGCACGTGCCACCATGCCCAGCTAATTTTTTGTATTTTTAGTAGAGATGGGGTTTCACCATGTTAGCCACGATTGTCTCAATCTCCTGACCTCCTGATCTGCCCGCCTCGGACTCACAAAGTCCTGGGATTACAGGCGTCAGCCACCACGCCTGGCCTGGTTGTCTTTTATAAACTTTTTAAATAAAGTTTATAAAGCAGCATTACCTGCTCAGCTGGACATGTTGATCCAGATTGGCGGCCCCCCTCCCCCACACCAACATTCTTAGTCATGTTGTGCTTTTCATTCGCATTGGTAATCACTCTTTCCTTCTGCATTTCTTGTTCTCTCCTGCTCTCTGCATTTAGCCATTCTTCTCTTTACTTACAGGAGGCTGCCTTAACACTCCCCATAATCGTACTTAATACTCTGCAAATTAATAGCTGTTTTTTCACAATCTGCCTCTCTCTAGATACATATATAGTTTTTGGCACCACTCATTGCCTCTCCCAGTTCTGCACATCCAATGTACAAGGTACGCTCACTGAATTTAAGATCTCAGTTCATAAAAGTACAATGCATGGAGAAACCATCAGTGACAGCAAAACAAGGTCCCTCAAGCCCCGTAGCTCGAGGCTCAGTAACAGATGAGAGCACAACATATCTTCGGGATAGAGTATTTACAAAACTACTTTAAAAGAATTGCATGTCATTAATCACAAGTTCTTAAAAATCAGTCTTTTCTTATTTGTTCTAATCTAGCTAAATGGCCCTGGAAATACAGTCCGTGGTTTGCTCGATAAATGCAAGTAGAAAATCATAATGTTCTCATCCAATTTCCAACTCATACATCGTGTTATGGATTTTTTTTTTCTGCTAGCATTTCTCCAGTCCACTAAATATTCCAGACATACAAGAGTCTTCATTTGATTCATTCTAATAACTTTTTTCATCAATATGACTTTTGAGAATGCATTGGTATAGCAAATTAAATATTATTTATGACTTTAATTTGTGTCCTATTTGGATTTTACATTCACAGGGCCAACTTGGCTATCATCATTATCATATTGTTTTAGACTACTCCTAAAATTAAAATCCACTCTCGTCTTTAAATGTTTTATTGTGCTTGTCGTTCTTGTTTTGTGCCGTACCGAACATGATTAATTCTGTTAGCCAAGTGCATATGGCCTGCCTGGCCACCATCCATTTCCTTCATCACGGCTGCCTGTGAGTGAGTACTTTATTATTACTTTTTTCATCTTTTCAATTACCAGATGTGCTTCCTCGTTCTCGGAGCTTCAGCACTGTCCAAATCCAAGCCTTTGCTGTGGCTTTTGAGTCCAGTGCAATCGGCCCTGGCCCCAGCCTCCTCCCATGCCTCCCTTCCCCTTACCCACCACGCCAACCTCCCAGCTTCCTGTTAGTTGCTGGAACACACCAAGCTCTTCCCTGCCTCTGGGCATTCCCACCTCCCCTTCCCTCTGCTGGTAACACTCTTCCTTCACTTTTCCCGCGACCAGCTCCTTTTCCTCTTGCAGGTCTCCTCTTTGAGAGGTTTTCCTGGACCCTTCTCCAAATGAAGCACCGTCACCATCGCCACCTCCCCCATTCTTCTGCATCAGGGGCCCCACCGTTTCTCCTCCTAGCATGTATCTCTGTTTGTAATATTTGTTCATTCATTACTTGTGTATTGTCTATCTCTCTGCTGTACCAGAGCAAAGATTTTGTCTGCCTTGTTCACTTCTGTGTGCCAGGGACTAGGACATACAGAAAGCTTAGGTCCCCTAAGAAGAGAGGGGAAGGGGTGGGGAGGAAAGGAGTTGGCAGCAAAACGTTCCAAATCAGAGGATGTCAGGACCCAGATATTCTTCAGAAATCTCCTCTGCCTCCCCATTCCCTTCCAGAATGCCTAGGGTAAGTAGAGAATGACAAACACTTGCCCAGACACTCTGGCGACCCCTGAACTGGAAAAAGTTAGTACCAAGGGCATAAGGGGGTCTTGGGGCTCCATGGCTCCTTTGGGGGATTTTTCTGGTGATAGAGTTAAAATGACACTGCACTGAGGGCTGACAACACCAGAAAGGGTTATGGTCTCTCAATTTCCCATGAAGTACTTAGAAATAATCACGTGTAGATCTTGGCTTCTAAATACCATTCTGCACTAAAACGAACCAAGCTTCCTTAGAAAAATGACTGACCTCAGGGCTTGGACAGGAAAAACATATAAGATGAGCCAGGAATATTTTTCATGCCAAAAAAATAAGAAAGCATTCAAAGGATGACGGAAAGATCTTCAAAAATATGGATGCCAGTGTGAAAGAGTTCCCACTGGCCAAATCTGGGACTGGTAAGCAATGAAGTAAATAGTAATCATAACAGATTACAACCCACTGAATAAAATAAATTATAACCCTTGGGTGCATTCTGATATAAAATAAATAAATAAATAAAACAGACTAGAAGTAAAAGACGGAATCACCTGGCAATCAGAAATCCAGGCACACTTGCCTTTAAATGCCAGTTCTGCTGAGCAGGAGCTGACATCCTGATGAGGAGTTGCAGCAGCTCTCTACCCATCTGTGCATGAGACAACACCGGCACCTTGCTCACAGGCTGCCTTGAGAAATAAATGAGTGGATCACCATAATGGAAGCACTAAGCATAGTACTTAGCACCCGGGAAACACACATGACCGTCGCCAGTCTTGTCGTTATCATGATTATTCTTCTTACTTCCCTGGACGCTGACAGAAAATAACTAAATCACCCACATGAACCATCTCACTCCATTCCAAACAATTTGCATTATTACTATTATACAAATAATTCAGTAGAGGCCACAGCTGAGGCATTCACAACAGGACTTCCGAGGTGTTCTAAGAAGCTCTGTTCTAGGTTCTAGGAGAATCTTCAGCTCTTGCCTGGATTCTTCTATGTCTCCCTACAGTAAAATGCAATGTCAGCCCAGTGCCTAGAGGACTGACTTATTGTTCCTATAAATCCTTTCCTTCCAAATTGGGCCCTCTCAGGGTCAGCAGCCAGGAGCCTCATAACCAGCTAAATGAGACAGGAACAGAGCTAAGCCTGAAGTCCCCACGCCCCTCAAAAGCAATGGTTCCTGGTAGTTGCCTGGCACTTCCACCCAACAAGGAACCATCTCCTCTTGGTTTTGTTTACCTCATTAAAGAGTGTGCAGTGAACTTCAGAGAAGGAAGCTGTGGCTTCTGAGAGTTTCATAACTTGCCCAAAATCACACAGTGGACCAGAAACAAGTTCAGTTCTGCTCTTAGAAAATCCTGCCTTTGATATGATTAAGTCCTTACAGAAACTGTACACACCAAGGACTATGTTTGGGTCCTTTGAAGACAGCACTGGGGCTTGCCCTGAGCCATACAGAGAATAGGTGGCAAAACCAGCTGTGTTGAGCCTGGGGTCCTCCAAAACATGGGCAGAGCCCAGAGGGGCCTTGACAGAGAAGCAGGTACAGGATGGAGGCAGACCCAGGGTTTTGGCTTAGGGAGACAAGGAAAAGCAAAGTGACTGAGCAGGTTGCATGGGGCCAGGACTTTTGGCCAAATGAAAAGGATTTTCCTTTTTGAAGAATGACTTGAATTCTGATGGGCCTGGGTTAAACTAATAGCTCCTACATTTAGGATTATATTAACTTGGACAAGCTACTTAACCTCAGTTAGCCTGTGTTTCTCCATTCATCAAATGGGCTTGTATTAATCCCACCAACTTGGTGAGTGCTACCCTGTCCCTTCTTGTGCTTTGCGCTAAAGATCACAGTTAGACAGGGAGAAAATAACTAAATCACCTACCCGAACCATTTCACTCCATTCCAAACAATTTGCATTATTACTATTATACAAATAATTCAGTAGAGGCCACAGAGGTTGCAGGCTGCAGCCAATAAGAACAATAATGAGATTATTATGTTCTAAATTACTTATTTATTTTAGCTTCTTTGGAAATCAGAATGCATCTTAGAGGTGACATTCTTAAAATCAAGTGGCAGAATTTTTTTCTTTCTTGGTGCATAAAATAAGCAACACAGCTAACAATAGATGATACCTTAGATATGAGAAAATATGGTAATGATTATTAAAATTTTCTTACTTAATACTTTCTATGTGCAAGGTACTATGCTGAGTGTTTAATGGCATCATCTAATTTGATGGTCTACGAGATAAATTCAATTAGAGTCACTTCACCAATTGATATGGTTTGGCTCTGTGTCCCCACCCAAATCTCATCTTGAGTCATAATCCCCATGTGTCAAGGGAGGGATCTGGTAGGAGATGACTGGATCATGGGGGCAGTTTCCCCCATGCTGTTCTTGTGATAGTCAGTGAGTTCTCACAAGAGCTGATGGTTTTAAGGCGTGGCACTTCCTTGCTCTCTCTCTCTTTCTCTCTCTCTCTCATCTGCCACTGTGTGAGACACGCCTTGCTCCCCCTTTGTCTTCCGCCATGATTGTAAGTTTCCTGAGGTCTCCCTAGCCATGCAGAACTGTGAGTCAATTAAACCTCTTTTCTTTATAAATTGCCCCGTCTCAAGTAGTTCTTTACAACTGTGTGAAAATGGACTAATATACCCATGAAGAAACTAAAGGACAAAATTATTAAGTAGTTTACACGAAGTCACATACCTAGTGTATCAGTCAGGATTGTTCAGAGAATCAGAACCAATTAGATAGATAGATAGATCGATACATAATAGATAGTGATTTTACATAATCTATTTATAAATCTATATATTAGGTATACCTTATATATACATACATAGACACCTGTATTAGCCCATTCTCATGCTGCTATAAAGAACTGCCCATGTCTGGATAAGTTATTTTTAAAAAGAGGTTTAGTTGACTCACAGTTCTACAGGGCTGGGGAATCTTCTGGAAACTTAAAATCGTGGTGGAAGGGGAAGCAAACATATCCTTCTTCACATGGCGACAAGAAGGAGAAGAATGAGAGACAAGCAAATGCGGAAGCCCCTTATAAACCATCAGATCTCATGAGAATTTACTCACTATCACAAGAATAAAAGCACGGGGGAAGCTGCCCCTATGATTCAATTACCTTCCACCAGGTCCCACCCACAACATCCAGGGCTTATAGGAACTAGAATTCAAGATGAGATTTGGGTGAGGACACAGCCAAACCATATCAATACCCCAAAATACGTACATAGATTTATTATTTATCAAGATATTTGTTATATATAAAGAGATTTATTTTACATATAAAATAAATATATACAGTATAAATTACATATATACCTCTCCAGTTCCAAAAACATGTTATATACTCTCTCTCACTCTCACTCTCTCTCTAGATCTTTCTAGATCTCTCTCTATAGATACATCTATAGATCTAGAGAGAGTGTGCGTGTGAGAGAGAGAGAGAGTACATAGCATGTTTTTGGAACTGGAGAGGTAAATATCAGAAGAAACTATCAAAATAGTTGAAAGTGTTTGCTTCGTGGATCAGGCATCAAGAGAAGGAAGTTCAAACACAGGGCTGGTGTTTTTCACTATGTAGAACATATAGAACAATTTGATTTTAAACTGCATATATGTATCACAACAATAAAAATTAAATTAGCGTTAAAAAAAGAAAGCAAGCTTCCAGCACAGTGAGAATCTGGGGGACCGACCACCAGTTTACCTTCTCTAACTCTTCCTTCAAAATCTCTCTGCTCCAGTTTAACAAGCCTCTTCCACCCTGGTGCCTCTGTCTTCTCACCTAGAGAATGGGACTGCAGAGCTGCCTGGAATGCCAGCAAGTGGACCCACGTGGCAAAGTACTTTCTGATCTTTCTCTCCTTACAGGTCATCATAGTAAATGTGTTGTGCCCTAATCAGAAGCGAAGGATACAGAAAACCAGGTATGATGTGGCCTCTGCTGGCTTCTCCAAGGACATTTCAAGCCACTCTCCCCAACCCTGATACTGGCCTGCCAAGCTCTTTCCCAGCTCAGGGCCTTGGCAGGCTCTTCCCACTGCTTTGGACATTGTCCCCATTCCCGCATCCCCTGTAGCTGGTTTTGCCTCCTGCTGCAAATTTAATTTGCAGGTATGGCCTTCCTGCAGAGGTGTGGCCATCCCTAACCAAACTAATTAGGCCCTCATTCCATGTTCTCCTCTCCCTTCTCAAAACACAAGAGTATCACATTTTAAATGTGATACTGGTTTACTTGTTTGTTGTCTATTGTTACTCAATAGATTGTAAGTCCCATGTGGGATAGGAGCAAGTTCATTTTATTTTTAAATTTTGCGTAGCACCTGGCAAACAACAGGCCCTCAACTGAATGAATGAGAGGAGAATGGTGGAAGCTAAATGTCACAAGAGGCCACGGTGTTTACACCAAGCCCCTATATGCCTCAGTTAGTTTTGACCAGGTCTCCACTTGACTGAGTCCTCAGGCATAAAAGTCTCTAGTTTAGATATTAACATGGAAGCATGACATCAATTATTTGCAGTGTCCTGGAGTTCATAGCAGTTAACACTTTACATACAGCATGGCTATGGTCTGATGCCTGTGTCCTCCCAAAATCCATATGTTGAAATCCTAACTCACAAGGTGGCATTAGCAGGTAGAATCTTTGTGAGGTGATTAGGTCTTGAGAGTACAGCCCTCACGACTGGAATTAGTGCCCTTACAAAAGACCCCAGAGAGCTAGCTTGCCTCTTCGACGATGGGACACAGCAAGAAGGTGCCATCTATGTATGAACTGGGAAGCAGGACCTCACCAGACACCAAATCTGACCAGTGCCTTGACCTTGGACTTCCCAGCCTCCTGAACTGTGAGAAGTAAATGCCTGTTGTTTATAAGTCACCCAGCCTATGATATTTTGTCATAGCAGGGCCCATGTGAACCAAAACAAGTACTCACTCTAGGCCAGATCCCGTTCCAAGCAATTTACACAGAGAAACTCACTGGATTTTCATCACAGCTCTACTAAGTGGGTGGAGTTTTTAATCCCCATTTTACAGATGAGAAAACTGAGACAACAGAGAGCCTAAGCAAGTTTCCCAATCCAGGCAGTTGGTATGTCAGGATGCAGACCCAGGGACTGGCTCCGGAGTCTACAGTCAACCACTGCACGATGTCCACGAGAACAACAAAGTCAGGTACGAAACATGATGTAGCTTGCCTTGTGAAACGCACTCACTGCCATTACAAGCCCTCACTGTGTGCTAGACACACTCCTGGGCACTTTTCATATTTGTCTCCTTAGTCCTTTAACACTGCCATCAGATCGAACGATCATTCCCGCTTACAGCTGCCAAAATCCCCGGGGTCTCTTGGCAGGTGAGTTGAGAGCTGCCATTTGAACCCAGGATTCCCTGCCTTGAAAGCCCATATGCATTTTCTGCTGCTTCTTGTGCTTTTGTGCCGGAAGAAGAGGTGTTGGAGGGTTGAGCAGAGCGAAAGAAAGAGAAAAATCAGCCAGTGTCTCCACTAAACATTTCTAATGGCAGGGAGTTAGGTAATGGAGTACATCCCACACATAATGACAGTCACTCCAGCTTGGAAGGAGAAAGCCATTATACCTCCTTCTAAGAATAGACGTCAGCATAATTGAAATGACAATTCTTGTAATCCTCAGATAATAAAGATTATTTTGAAATGAAAATCTTTTTCCGTTTTTCTTTTTCTTTTTTTATTTACCTACTTGCAAAGACATTTTTCTTTTCAAAGGAAGGTCATTGAGGTCTCCCTCGACGGAAGCCCCACATTCTTTCTGAGCGGGTAAGTCCACCTTGATCGTCCATGCTCTGACGCTGGGCGGCTTTGATTCCGAGTGTTGCAGGGGTGTGGCTAGAGGGTGGATATAGGATTCGGAGCCATGGCAAGTTTTCCAGGAACGAGAGATGAGGTGACCTACCAGGTCTCTCTCCATCAGCCTCAGAGCCCACGGGCAGTGGTGGAGGAGAAGGAAATTCATCTCCGGAAACTGCTCTCCCGGAGGCCACCGGAAGTCGAAGACAGAAGTGAGATTCAGAAGCCGCTCCAGGGTCACGCTGTCTGTCTCTGGATCTTAGGGAAGGAGCTGCCCCTCGCAGTCTCACCTGCGAATCCACTCTATCTCCTCTATCTTCTGTCAGCTGTGTGGCTTGTACTCACCTTCCTGAAATTTCTTTCCCCTTCCCCTGACTAGAGTTTTCTCCTTCTATCAATATCCGGGAACTTGAGGGAAGGGGTCATATATTTTTATCTTCTGTTACCAGTAGAATTGTGCCCCCACCAAAAAGACATTAAAATCCTAACTCCCAGCGCCTGCAAATGTGACTACATTTGTAAATAAGGTCCTTGCAGATATAAGTAGTTATGATGCGGTCCTACTGGACTAGGCTAGGAGCTAATCCAATAAGACTGCTGTCAGAATAAAAGGGGATATCTGAACACAGTCGGACACACAGGGAACACACCCTGTGAAGAGCAGAGTTCTGCAGCCACAAGCCAAGGAGCTACCAGAAGCTCAGAGGGAGGCCTGGAATGGAGCCTCCCCAATGCCTTCAGAAGGAGCACAGCCTTGCCCACACACTGACTCATGCGTCCAGACTGCAGCCCTGGGAGGCAAGAAACCTGCTGTTTAAGCTGCTGTTTTGCAGCCCTGTGTTATGGCAGGCCTGGGAAACTAATACAATGAGTCGTGTTATTTGTCTCAATTTCACAGATGGATAAGTTGAGGCTCCAACAAAGGGAGCCACCCAAGGTCTCATGGCAGGTAAGAGAGAGTGGGACTGAACTCAGCTCAAGCTGACCCAGGGCCCCAGGGACCGAGGCTGTGGGAACCTGGTTTCTGGCTAGGACTTCGCAAAGGGCCTCAGGAGCACAGCTCAGAGACTCCCTGCAGCTGAGCCCCTCTGGGGGAGAAGAGGCCGTGGAGCTGCTGGCCTCTCTGATGGGTGGGAAATAAGCCTCAGGGCCAGCCTCACGCTTCCCGTGATCTTGTGCTCTTCACCTGCCTTGCTCAGGAAAGCTAGGGCCCATCTTTAATTCCTCCTGTTAGACTAGTCCCCGTTAGAAACATGAACCCAAATGTGGCACTTTCTAATCTTTGCAGGACACTTCAGGGTCTGCTAAGAACCAGGCCCTCTCTGCAGTCACACACAGCAGCAACGAGAGCAAGACCTGGGGGTGGGTTTTCTTCCAACCTGGGGGCGGGTTTTCTTCCACGTGGTTGAAAACAGTTCCATCCCAGTGGCTGGGGCAGCCAGGGCTAGGCGGAACTAGAGGACCTCTCTCCGAGACACAGACGAAGGGCTGGGGGAACCCGTTTCAAGGACCGTAAAGTCCTATCCAGGCGCTGGTGCCTGCCTTGGCTTTAAAACAGCCTCCTCCTTGTCACCTGTGCATCTTACCTGCACAAACGACACCATGGACCCAACGTGTCCCCACCCCTCGCACATCAGCCCTGCACACTCCCCCCACATCTCTACACCATCCTGAAGAGATGTCATCTTATCCTCTCATGGTTCCTAGCTGAGCCAAGTCACAATGGCGTTCAGAAGGCAGTTCCGGCCTCATAAGGAGAAAGGAGACACTTGGTGGGGTAGAATGAGCACAGGGCAAGCAGCCCAGAAAGCCACATTCCCATCCTGTCCCCACCTGCCACGATTTAGCTCTGTGAGCCTTGCCTCCACCCCACCTCTTCTTCTGACCAACATCTAAACCTCCTTCAAGATTCAGCTCAAGCCTTGCCCTTGCAAAACCTTCCAGGCCTCGCCACCATGCACAGCCTGGGCAGGCTGCCCACAGGCCCCACGTGCCCTTGGCACACTTACCCCCTGTATTATCAGTGTCTTGGTGCTGTTTGCCAACCTGACTGTGGGCCGCTGAGTTGGGGAGGCACTGCAAATTGCCAGTCTATGCCAATGTATTAGAAGTGACCCAAGGGGCAGTCCACGAGCTGGCAGAGGACTTTGCCTGCATGGTGGCCTGAACTCCATCCCTCATTATTCGGTACTTGGGTAGGGCTGGGAGAGTCACATTATAATTGGGGGCACTGGCCATAGGGCAGGCTGCCTGAGTTCAAACAGTGGCTCTGCTACTTAGTCATTGTACAGAATCTCGAGTATGCTGCTTAAAAGCCCTGTGCCTCAGCTTCCTCGTCCATAAAATGGGAAGACTACAAGTGACTCTTACAGAAATTATGTGGGTCAAATCCACATAAAGCACTTGGGAAAAGGTCAGGCACACAGTGAGTGCTCAGTAAATGGCAACTTTTCTTCTCATTGTTGACCCATCTCCCTTTCCAACATCCGGTACGTAAGTCAAAGGCAAATGATCTTACCACGGCAGAAGAGTCCCCTTGTTTTATAAACAAGGGGATTAAATGAACCGATCATCAACCTCTCTTCCATTCTGTCTTCTGATTCGGAGGTGCATTTCAGACTGCCATGCAAAGTCCTCCTCCAGTCCCCAGGACTGTCCCCTTCCAGCACCAAACCAACACACCAGCATGCAGAGGCAGGGAGGCCACAGTGCAGGAAGGGACAACTCCTGCCAGCAGACAAGCAGAAGCATTTGTGCTGAGGTTTACAACGGTTCGTAGAAGCCTTGCAGGCTGGTCTATTTCACGACATCCAGGTAGGCATTTTGCTTATGCCCGGAAACCTGAATGGTGACAATTAGTTTCCAGCTCTGTAACACTGTCCCCTTCAACCAGTCAGGTCCCACCCTCCCTGCTCATTAGGGTGAAACTCTTGTTAGTGGCTTTGCAAGTTGGGGGATGGGAAATCATCAGAAGCGGGTGGGTGAGCTCCCGCAAGTGTAGACGTCTCACTTCCTCCCAAGGCAGCCCACGGCCCCCTCCTCTCCACCTCCCTCATGCCAAGCTTACTTCCTCTCCCTGGGCAGGTGGGGCAAATGCTTATCATCTGCCTAATTGTGGAACATGATAATATGCTAGATTTCAAAATAATTAGGCTGATGGTAATGAGGGTTTGATGGTTTCTGCGCAATTAGACGGATGGACACAAACACTTTGTTTTTAACCTATGCTGGGGCTAATGACCTCAAGTGGGAATATGGCAGTGCTGCATTTTAAAAGGAGGAAAAAAATACCCTGGGAACCTCAGAGAAAATAAATCACAGGGCGGGCTCCTTCCCACAGGTTCGTTGCTCTGGATACCTGACCAGATGTTCCCCAGACATCCATAATGAGGGATTTCAGGCCAAGGGGGACGTGGCGTCAGAGGAGCTAGCTCGCTCTGGGTTTGAATCCTTTCTGCTGCACCTACTGACTCTGCAACATGGTGCAAGCCACTTATCCTTGCAGAGTTTCAGGTTTTCATCCATAAAATGGGGATGATAACATCTACTGTGCAGGGCTCTTGTGAGTTCCTGGCACCCAGTAAATGTGTGATAAAGATTTGGTGGAGGCCAGGTGCAGTGGCTCACGCCTGTAATCCCAGCATCTTGCGGGGGTGGATCATGAGGTTGAGAGTTCGAGACCAGCCTGGCCAACATGGTGAAACCCTGTCTCTACTAAAGATACAAAAAATCAGCTAAGCGTTGTGGCACACACCTATAATCCCAGCTACTGGGGAGGCTGAGGCAGGAGAATCACTTGAACCCGGGAGGTGGAGGTTGCAGTAAGCTGAGATTGTGCCATTGCATTCCAGTATGGGCGACAGGACAAGACTCTGTCTCAAAAAAAAAACAACAACAACAACAACAACAAAAATAGTGGAATAGGAGGAACAGGGCAAGCTCAGAGCAAAAGAATCAAGAGGCCAGAGCATGGCAGAGCCAGATACGGGCAGTGAGAACTTTTCAACAGCCGAGTAGAATTGGCATCATCAAAGGTTGAGGTAACATTGGCTGTTTAGAAATTCCCTTCAAAAAAAAAAAAGGAGGAAAAAAATAAAACAGAAACAACCAGTTTAATTGAGGCTTAGATTAGAGTCACAGTTCCACCATTACAGAACCATAGGGCTTGAGAAAACTGCCTTCCTCTCTGCGAGCCTCAGCTGCCCTGTGCATTCAGCTGAAGCCTATATCCAGCTCACCTGTCAATGCATGGGGACCAAGGTCTGCAAGGTCAGACTAGGGGGTAAGGCCCTAGAAACCCCATGAATGCGTCAGAGCCATCAGACAACATGGCAGTTATGAGTGGGTACCCATGGACTGTTATCTCAAGGCAGGTGACAGAGCAGGTTGGGAGAAAATGACCTCAGGGCATGGGCAGGTGGACGGTATTTAGTAGGGGGAGTTATTCACCCAACACACATCTTCTGGGTTGTTGGTCTATTCAGGACCCAGCGTTCGTGCTTGAAAGAAAGAAATAACGTTCAGCTCCTGCCAGGTGAGTTGTCACAGCATAAAGTGTCAGGCCATTTAAGTGAAGTTTGGAGGGGGCATAAAGGACAGAATGGCCAACTCTGCCTGGACAAGCCAGGGAAGGCTTCCTAGAAAGACTCAGCCTAGGCCTTGAAGGATGGATTGATGTGGCCTTGCACCAAGCTCAGGGAGTCAAGATTAAAATTCCAACATACCGTGCATGTGAGTGACCCAGGGAAATACATTTCTCCTTAATTCCTGGAGAGAAAACTAAAAACTTTCTTGACAACTGCAATTGAGGCAGTTTTCTCTGCCTCACAATTTTGTATGGCTAGGCTGTTCCGGCAACCTCTACCAAGTTGTCTACCTGTCCTCACCCTCCTTCACTGCCACTCTGTCACCAGGCTAAGTCTGGTCGGGAGTCACCAACACCAAGAGGGAAGGCACGGCACCCGAGGAGTGTGGTTGGTCAGCACCAGGGACAGAGACACGGCCGTCTCATGCATCAGTCACCCAGCATGCAGCTCGTATCTAGACCCCCACTGGGGCTTTTATGACCTGTCCTCCGAATCCATATTCAGGGCCACTTTCTCCTCTTATGACATTTTGTGGCACTATTAGCAAACCAGGTGCCAAGTTTTGCTGGATTCAATTCAATGTTTCAGCACTGCACTTGGAGACTTTTTGCAGGTGCCATTTTCCTCCAAACTGACAGGAGCCCCACAGACGCCAGGTATTGTGACACCCTCTGTGAGTGTGGGAGTAGGAGGCTGGAGCCCACTGGGCTCTGATCCTGGGGCCAGAGAGAGAAGAAGGGCAGATGTTTAATTGAAGGCAAGGTTCTCAGGACTCCCATGGGCCTCACCTGAGTCCCAGGCTGATGCTTCCTGCAATCCCCCCTTATAGAAGAGAAGCCCATGGGGCCTTGCTCTGATTGGCTCTGACTTCTCTCTGGCCCTGGGGAGCTACCCTGCTCCCCTAGGAAGCTAGTCCAAATAGCAGAAAGAAGGAGGATCTGCTCACATTTCAGTTAATGGGAGTGAGGGGAATCCTGGTGATGAAGAAAAGTGTCCATCAGTCCAGTCCAGTCCAGTTTAGTCCCCCAGCCCAATGTGGTGCTCAGCCTGTTGGTGCCACTTTCCTGGTTAGCCACTGTCACTCCATGAGCCACACCGAACAAAGACTTATGCACTGGGCTCATGACACCTGCCTGTCTCACGGGGTGGTTGGGCAGATCATGGAATCTTACTGGCCCTCCACCCACACTTCTTCATCCCTGTATGCCCTGCTGGACAGAGCAGCCTCATGGCATTCCCGAAGTGTCCACTCATTTTAAATTTGGGGCACTTTGCTTTGCTGTCAGTAATTACTCAGTGCACGTTAGCCACTCGTATTGTCATTAGGGCACTATGCACCAGGCGCTGTGCTAAACATTGGAACTTTAATGGTGGACATGGGAATCCCACTGTCAGCCATCAAATGCCTATATTTTATGATAAGTATTTGCTGACCCATGGTTTCACCCAATAGACAATGGCTTCTCAATGTGCCAGCACCACGGTGCAGCACCACAGCTCACCCACAGGAGGCGCTCCATCTTAGCCAAGTGAATAAAGACAATGGAAAATATTGTGAAAATACTGTAAAGTGCCAAAAGAATGTGAATTGTTATTAACAGGAGAAACACAAACTGTCCTAGCCATTCTGCCACAGATAGGAAAATCAGAAGAAACAGCAGAAAGATGGAAGATCCACTTATGTTTCAGTGAATAGAGTGATGCCCAACCTTTTTGGCTCCAGGGAACAGTTTCATGCAAGACAATTTTTCCATGGACCAGTGAGGTGATGGGGGAGGGGATGGTTTCAGGATGAAGCTGTTCCACCTCAAATTATCAGGCATTAGTTAGATTCTTATAAGGAGCACGCAACCTAGATCCCTCACATGCACTGTTCACAATAGGGTTTGTGCTCCCAGGAAATTTTTTTTTTTTTTTTTTTTTTTTTTGAGATCGAATCTCGCACTGTCACTCAGGCTGGAGTGCAATGGTGCGATCTCGGCTCACTGGAACCTCTGCCTCCCAGGTTCAAGCGATTCTCCTGCCTCAGCCTCTCCAGCATCTGGGATTACAGGCACCTGCCACCACACCTGGCTAATTTTTTGTGTTTTTAGTAGGGACAGCGTTTCACTATGTTGGCCAGACTGGTCTCAAATCCCTGACCTTGTGATCCGCCTGCCTCAGCCTTGCAAAGTGCTGGGGGTACAGGCATGAGCCACCGCACCTGGCCAGCTCCTATGAGAATCTTCTGCCGCCGCTGATCTGACAGGAGGTGAAGCTCAGGCGTTAATCCACTGCCGCTCACTTCCTGCTGTGCAGCCCGGTTCTTAACAGGGCATCCACCAGTACCAGTCCATGGCCCAGGGGTTGAGGACCCCCCGAGTTAATGGAAGCCAGGGGAATCCTGGTAATGATGAAAAGTGTAATCCAATAAGATTGTAAGGGTTGTGGGAGCTCAGAGAAGGAAGAGGTCCTCTTTTAGCTGGGCTGGTCAGAGCCTCTTATGGTAGAGGGGGTATTTCAGCTGGGACATGGAGAGATGGGCCAGAGAGGTAGTGGCACTGGCAGGTCTGAAGGAATGGATGAGAGGCAAGGACTGGTTGGGTTTGACCAGATCAGATCTTCAACACATTGGCTGAATTTCTAACATTGGCTGTTTAGAAATTCCCTTTAAAAAAAAAAAAAAAAAAAAGGAAAAAAAAACCCAGAAACAACCACTTTAATTGAGGCTTAGATTAGAGTCACAGTTCCACCATTACAGAACCTGCTGTCCCCATGGTACTGACAAGGCCACTGAGGCTCAGAAGACCCATAACAGCCCAGGAATTGGGTACAGGACCCACACCCCGTCCATCTGAGCCCAAAGCCTCCGCCCTTAACCCTTTTCCCAGGCCCTTCTGGAATCAGGAGTTACAAAGAAACACAGGAATCTCTCTTTAACCAGTTCCCGAACAAGATTCAGGTGCAGAAGCAGAGCTCTGGGTGGACCCACACGTTCCAAATGGGGAGGGAGGATGAGGTTATAGGCAAAGGACAGACCACAGTGGCCCTTGGATGATGAACTTTAATCTGAAGGGAGCCACAGAAGGCTTTAGAGTGGAAAAGTGGCACCATCATTGCCGTGAAGGTAAGATGAAAGATAGATTGGAGAAGGAGAGAAACTGGAGGCAAGAAGCCCTCCTGGGAAACTGTTGGAATCATCCGGTCATGGAGTAATGACAGCCTAAACCAGGGCAGAGGTAGCAGTGATAGAAAGAGGGGGATGGAACTGAAAAATATGATGGAATAGAATTGGCAGGACTCACAACTGATTGGATGTGGGGGAATGAAGCCAGTCAAAGATGACTTATTCAAGATGCCGTTGGTGTTTTTAATATAAAATATAAATATGAACACACACGATCATATATTCTTTAATACTTATCTGATTTGAAGAAATAGCCCCCTATCTCTCAGCTCCCAAAGACTTAGGATGACTCAAGACAATATTAATAATGATGTATTTTATAGTATATGAACTTTGCCATCTGTGGTAGAAGCATCAAAAAGTCAATACGAGTAAATTGACAAGCTTGTCAATGAATGAAATTAATTTTCTTTTTCTGCTGCATCGCTAAACATAATTTCAGAATGTCACGGTAATATTCACTGTCCATTATCATGGCTGTGCGACAGAGACAGTCAAGTTAAAATATGCAAAGAAATGGCTTTATCATAGCATCTAATGCACAAGAAGCACACGCACCCACTGAAACAGGCATTTGCTCCAGGGAGTACACAGCCCCTAATTTCTTGTCTCAGAATTTGTCAGATTTGCAGCTGAGAGACCTCTGCCCTTTGAACGTGAGAAAATGGATTTTAACATGTTGCCCAGTTTTAACCTACACCCAAACGTTCTCTAGTAGAACAGATGGTCAGGCCTAGCGTGAGACCTTAGGGATCAGAAAGTCTAGCCTCCTAGTTTGAAAAACAGGGAGAAAGAGGCTTACAGAGGATGCCACACAGCAGAGCTGGGATTTGAACCCAGGCTTCCCAATTCTGGAATCTGGTCAGCATCAGCAGGCCCTTCTGCTGAGGAGGAGATGGGAGAAGGGCTGCCTAGAGGGTGTGGCCACTGGCTATGGAAAGAAAGCAGAGATCAGCTTGAGTAGCCCAGAAGAACATGTGGGCAAGAATGCCAGCTCATTGGTGCAGTCAACCAGTCATTGAGCAGGTGCTAGGGACAAACAGTGCTTTAAGCTTCGGGGGCTCAGCAGAGAATGAAACACACAAAGCCTCTGCCCTCACAGAGTTTACAGTCCAGTGGGGGGAGACCAAAGTTTGTAGTGAATAAGTAAATAATCAAGGAAATGTGGATTGTGATGAATGCTCTGAAGGAAACGAACAGGGTGACGAGGGAGAAGGGAGCTGGGAGGTGGCCTAGTGTGGATGAAAGGGACCTCCCTGAGGAAGGGACTCCCGGTGTCTGATCCTCTGAGCCACTCTTTGCAAACAAACAGAAAAGGAACAACAGGGGCCATTTCAGCTCCATCCTGTGTCCCCTTTGCAGAGTGTGAACTTGTTTAGACCTCTCAGCAGCCTAACGGGGTACGTCCTGCTGTCCCCATGGTACCGACAAGGCCACTGAGGCTCAGAAGACCCATAACAGCCCAGGAAGTGGGTACAGGACCGAAACCCCATCTGTCTGAGCCCAAAGCCTCCGCCCTTAACCCTGCATCACAGGCAGTTTTGTTCAGTTCAGCATCTCTCGTTTGGGTTCTGCTTCTCTCTCTACTTGGAACTTTCCGAAGGCAGGCCTCCTAAAACCTGTCACAGCTATGAGGCAAGGGTTGATGGATTCCCTCAGGAGCCCACATTGCATCAGAATCAATGTGGGCTGCAGAGCCTGGCAAAAGCCACCATGGTGGCCTTGCAATGTCATGAAAAGAAGGCTGAAGGTCAAGGCTTCAGTAAACCAGTGGCCCCTGCTGGGCCTCACTTCCATCATCTCTAAAATGAGAATAAAAACACTTACCCTGCCTACACCGCAGGCTCTTGGGACAATGGAACGAAAGGGAAAACGAATGAAAAACGTCAGTTTACACATCGCCTTCGCCGCAGCACACTCTTGGGGGGCCAGTGTGTATCAACACCTGCACATATACCAAGAACTTTACTGCATCAGTGTCCTTATTCTGAAGATGGCCACATGGAGACTCGGAACAGTTAATTGATTCTTCAGTGCTACGGGGAAAGCTAGAAATCGGGTCTTTCTGAAGTTAAAGCCCATGCTCCACCACCCAAGGAGAAATATCTTCATCCTTGGCCAAGGCAAACACGCTCCATGCCGCCTCTCTGCTGTAGCCGCTCACGGGGAATGGAGTCACAGAGCCTTCCCATGGGGGCTTCCTCGGGGTGCCCGAGCAGAACAAAGAGCGGCAGTCGCTGAAGAGTGGACGCTTTAGGTGAGGCACTTTATTCCAAAACTGGAATCCCGCAGCTTCACACGCTCACACAGAGTTCGTTCCCCGGTTCTGGGCCACACCTAAATGGCTTTTCCTTTCCTTGCCGACAGAGGAAATTGCTTCGTGAAAGCCAGTGGCCTTTTTTATTTTCTCTCAATGGTTGGAAGGGTTTTTTGCCTTCCAGTTGACAACGTGGATGACAAAGATGGATTTTCTGAGCAAATATTTGTGTTGTTTGTGACCGTGTTTGTGAGGCACAGAGCAGGCAGCTGGATAATGGAGCCCCTTTGGGAGAGGAGCTGAGGACCAAGTTTTTTTGCACCTTGGTCCTTTTGGGCCATGCCACTAATTGGAACTTACTGTCCCATTAATGAGTTTTCTCTCCGGAGATTCGTGTGACCATTTCGACTCTAAAGTCCCTGCCTAATGGACTATTGAACAACAGAGAGCGCACACGCTTCATCTCAGAGGCTCCCTGTTCAACATACAGCAGTCCCCAGTTAACCCCGGGCTTAAAAACCAGAGTGGCAAAGTGACTCCCAGGCCAGCCCCTGGAAAAAGGCCTAAATTGGTATGATGTAATTGCTCTCCCACCCTGAAGAAGGCCAGTGTGGCCACCATCTGAGCAGTGGATGCTGAGCCCCTCGGTGGCCAAGAATCAATTTTTATCCTCAACATGCCACACTTCCATTTCTACTCATTAGGAGCCTGATGATGACTTCAGTGAGTGAGGCCCACAGGACCAAAGACTTCAAGCAGCTGCCTGGAAAATGGGTCTGTGATAAAAGTGGGGTCAGCCAGAAAGGTCCCCAAGATGCCCAAGGGGGAGGCAGACAAACATGCTCTTCCCAACCTGAATGGGACAAGGATTTCTTCTTCTCCAGAATCTCCTTGTTTCACCTTGACTATAGCCTGCTGAGATTTGCAACACCTCCTATTCTACGTAAAATGTAAATCTGATTGCCAATGGCCCGTCCTTGCTCACAACCCTTCAATGGCTCCCTATTACCCTCTGAGTAAAATCCAAGCTTCTTAGGGTATAATACAAGACCTCAATCTGCATCTCCAGTCTTACCTTCCTCCCCCATATGCCTCCTCAGACTTGATCCCTAGAAATACCCAGTTGCTATGGGTTAGGGTTACGATCCATGTGCCTTTGTTGTTTTGCACCCTGAGCCCTACTGCAGCTGCACCCCCTTCCCAAAAGTCCTTCTGCTCACTCCTTTCTGTCCTCCAGGCCTCACTACAGATTTATTCCCTTGAAGAAAACTCGGGTTGGGACCTCCACGCACCCCTATGGCTCTTATTGAAGTTCCCTCACTCTGTTCCCATAACAGCCTATGATGACCACAAACACAGCATTCATTGCAGAGACCTGAAATTATTTGTTTGGGTGTGTTTCCCGGCTAGACCAGGGTTTTCCAACCTTGGTACTACCGATGTTCCGGGTCTGTTAGTTGTTTGTTGTGAAGAGACTTTCTGTGCATTGTAACAACTAAACATTTCTCCAGACATTGCCAGCAGAATGACCCCCAGTTAAGCACGTCTGGGGCAGACCATAGCTCCTGAGGATACACAGAGCAAGAGCCCATGGAGGTCAGAGATTCCTGAGAATGATCCTCACTGCCCTCCTCCCCAGCTGAGGTGTCCAGGAGCAAGGTGCCTCCCCTCCCTGAACCTCAGTTTCCTCACCCATCGAATGGGGATAATGACGTGTGGCTTAGGGCTGCTGAGAGTAGCAGCCACGGGTAATGCTGACAGTCAATAGGCATTGCTCTATCATGCAACTGCACGTCTTACTTTTTTTTTTTTTTTTTTTTTTTTTTGCTTTTGAGACAGAGTCTTGCTCTGTTACCCAGGCTGGAGTATAGTGGCATGATCTTGGCTCACTGCAACCTCCACCTCCTGGGTTCAAGTAATTCTCTTGCCTCAGCTTCCCCAGTAGCTAGGATTACAGATGTGCACCACCATGCCCAGCTAATTTTTGTATTTTTAGTAGAGACAGGGTTTTGCCATGTTGGCCAGTCTGGTCTCGAATTCTGACCTCAAGTAATCCGCCTGCCTTGGCCACCCCAAAGTGCTGGGATTACAGATGTGTTACTTTATATACGCAGGAAACAGTGCTAGATTCAGATTCACCTGACCCTTGTTGAGCCCTGCCATGTCCCAGACTTTCATCAGTGTCATCCCATTCAGTGCTCACCATGATTACTGTCAACATTTACAGGTAAGGAAACTGATGCCCCGGCATCAGCTGACTCACCCGAGACCTAAGTCGTCACCTGTTGAAGCTCAGGTTGGAACCCCATCTTCCAGATCCTAGACTGCTGGGGTCTCTTTCCTTTCCAGAACCTGGCAGATGCCCTCCCTCTTATGCCCAGCTCTCATCCCACCTTGTCTGGTGGCTCCTGTACATCCTCAGGCGATGTCTTCATGCCAGTTCCTGCAGGAGTCTGTGCTCATGGCACCTGCATTTCTCATGATCCTGTCCCCCATCCCTGCTAAGCCATAACCTCCAGGAGGGCTGAGATAGAGATGAGTTTTGCCAGTTTGTCCAGAGCATGGCGCAGCACTGACACAAACCATGTATTGAATGCATGAATGAGTGAGGAATGAATAAAGAAAGGTAAGCTAACGGGACTGAACTCTAACCAGGACCATCGCACTCAGCATGCCAGAGAGAGTTTCCTCGGCTGTCAGAAGGTCTTTTCTATGCAGGTGATTCCAACCTCTTCCAGAGACACTGCCTCCTTACAGAAGCCCAACACACAACATTAAACAGGGATGATTATATAGCAGTGACACTCAAAGCTGCTTTTTTTTTTTTTTTTTTTTTTTTTGAGATGGATTCTCGCTGTGTCTCTCAGGCTGGAGTGCAGTGGCATGATCTCGGCTCACTGCAAGCTCCGCCTCCCGGGTTCACGCCATTCTCCCGCCTCAGCCTCCCAAGTAGCTGGGACTACAGGCGCCCGCCACCACGCCCAGCTAATTTTTTGTATTTTTAGTAGAGAAGGGGTTTCACCGTGTTAGCCAGGATAGTCTCGATCTCCTGACCTCGTGATCCACCCGCCTCGGCCTCCCAAAGTGCTGGGATTACAGGCTTGAGCCACCGCGCCCGGCCAAAGCTGCATTTTTGTAGAAGGTGGCTCAAGCTCAGTGATGCATGGTCAAGCAGAGGCTGAGGCAAAGCCGTCATAGCCTAGCGGTCAGTGGATGTGGAGGGACTTCACCTGAATGTTTGGGCCCCTGACTTGTCAAGTTCCTCCACTTCCCTGTGCACTCTGAACACCAGCTCTCCTACTGTTCCAGCGTCCCCCAGACAATGCTGGGCCCTGACCGCTGCTTTCAAACCACTTGTCTGCTCCTCCCTGTGGTTTCAGCCTCTGCCTAGATGTGGTGTTCTGGGAAGGCCATCCTTCCCTCCCGCTTGGACAAGCCCCCATCGTGCCTGCATTTCCCCAGCACCCTTCTCCAGTTGCATCCCTGTCAAAAACCGTCAAACCTATCTGGGCGCACCCACCACCCAGGCTGTGGCGCACTCCCGTTATCCCAACACTTTGGGAGGCTGAAGCGGGTGGATCACCTGAGGTCAGGAGTTCGCGATCAGCCTGACTAACATGGTGAAACCCTGTCTCTACTAAGTACAAAAACATTAGCCAGGCATGGTGGCGCATGCTTGCAATCCGAGCTACTTAGGAGGCTGAGACAGGAGAATCGCTTGTACCTGGGAGGCAGAGGTTGCAGTGAGCTGAGATCGCGCCATTGCACTCCAGCCTGGGCAACAAGAGAGAAACTCCGTCTCAAAAGACAAACAAACAAACAAACAAACACCCGTCAATGCTTAGCTCTTCCGCTGCAGCACCCCTAGTGCCTGGCACGTCACAGGTGCTCAGTAAACTCGTCCAAGATGGAGGAATGAATGCATTTTGCACAGGTACTCACGTCTGGGATGTGGTGGCCTGGTTCCCCTGAATGCTGAGTCTCTGTAAGTCCCCTGCTTATTCCATAATCACCAGGCAACCCCGTGATGAGGACTCCACATCTCTCATGAGGCCCACCCACAGGAGAGAACATCTCGGTCATAACTCAGGAATTCTGAATGACACACTGTTTATAATTCTCACTGGAATTGAGCACATTGATTCTGGCTTCATTAAAATAAAACCAAGTACCATGGTGACTCCTTGCAAGGAATTGCCCACACATTTGCCCACTACCACCCTCTCTCCCAGGACAAATATTGAAATGGTCCCCCCTTTGTCTCCTCCCACCTCCCAAAAAAGAAGGGGGGTGGAGAGAAGAGAGGAAGAATCGACAGTAATCTTGCATCTGTCTCATCTCTTTGTAAAAGGAAAGCAGTATTTACTGAAAAATATTGTACAAAAGAATCTCTCCCCACAAGAAAAAAGATGTAATCATCTATTTAGTAAAAAAAAAAAAAAAAATGCAGTTTCTTAAAAACACAGCCGTACTCTGCATATGGTCTGTTTAAATGCATTTTATTAAGAGTTATACTACTTAATGATGGCTTAAAGAATTGCTACATAAACAATACCATTTTAGCATAAGAGGGTTTGAATATTTCTAATTCAAGCCAGTAAAAACTCACTCTTCAGTGGTTTATGAAACTTGAATACGTTGATGTGGCAGCACTCAATTAATGTCAGGCCGTATGGATTTCAATCTGGCTTGAAATATATTTAAACAAATGAAGTAGATACAAATGTTGGCTCTTTGGCCAGCCAGGGCTTAAAAATCCATTTTCTAGCCCATTTATAATAAGAACTAATTTGAATGTAATTTATCTAAAGCACAATGTTTCCTAATTTTTACATGCAACCATTACTTACAGTTTAAGTAATAGTTATATCCATGGATCTTAGTGCACTTAATTGAAAATGCATGGTATTAAAATCCAAGACTTAATCCTTCAAAAATAAAAGCATTATCCTAAAGAATAATTGAATACTCAGACTCAGAGCAAGGGGAGGGGGCGGCCAAAGCTTTCTTTAAAAAAAAAAAAAAAAAAACTCCCCTTTAAATACTGCACTTCTCTCTCTTTACGTGGTATTAGAATTATGTCAGAGTGAAATTAGCCACTCTCGACCCGTTATTTCAATTCAGATTACAACTGTCTCTCATCCAAGTGTCAGACTTGGCACCAGAGTCAAATCCGTCTGCCGAGGAATGACATGTCAAGGGTGACAGTGACAAATTGTCACTAAGTGAGGAATAACACATGACAGGGCATGTGTCCGTAATGAGGCATATGCATGCCAGTAAGCCTCAGGACGCGCGGGGCTGAGGGCGGAATGCTGGAAGCGCTCCGGATGCTGCGAGTTCTCATTAGGGCTCCGCGCCTCCTTGGATGGGAGTTTCCATCATTAAAATAAATAAATAATAAATAAGCTCCTAAGTGAACAACACATGGACAAAGGCCTATTCTGGTAAAGAAAAAAAACAGAAAAGAAAAAAAGAAATCCAAATGTTTGTAAATTTCTTCTTGCGGGCTTAAAATAAAATAAAGCTTTTCTTCCTGACCTCATCTTCCATCTTCATGATTTGTTTCATCCTTTCTTCCTTTAACTTCATCAAGATCAAGGAAACACAAACTCCAGAATGAAATAATTCTTTCTCTGTGTGTTTGTACAAATATTTCCATGAGCACTTTGAGAGATGGTCCCATTTGCTAAGCGGAGGCTGTCACAGAGACATTTCACAAAGGTACCCCAAGAGTGAATTTCTCATTGGTCTCCAGTGAAAATAATGGCATTTTCACCCCAAGCAAAGAGCCAGCAACTGGGAGGAGGGTGGAGAGGCAGGTGAGATATACCATCATGAAAAATTAACTCAAGGCCACAAAATAGGAAGCATTCAGAAAGGAAGATAGAATCACCTATTGTTCTGTTTTGCTGTGCTTTGCTTTGTTTCATTTTGTTGTCTTTAATTTCCTGTGTAGGACCTCTGGAATCGTTGCTTGTCCCAATGAAGAAAAATATTTTTATACCCAAGTCATATGGATGCATAATGGAGTGCTGTTGGATTTTATTGGATAGATGGATAGCTGGATGGATGAATGGATGGATAGGTAGACGGATGGAGGAATGGATAGCTGGATGGATGGGTGAATGGATAGGTAGATGGATGGGGAATAGAAAGGTAGAGGGATGAAGGATGGTTAGGTAGATGGATGGATTGGGAATGGATAGGTCAATGGATGGGGGAATGATAGATGAATAGGTGAAGGGATAGTTGGATGGATGGGTGGATGGATAGGGGGATAGTTGGATGGATGGGTGGATGGATAGGGGGATGGATGGATGGATGGATGGATGGATGGATGGATGGATGGATACATGAATGGGAGGATGGGTAGATGGATGGATAGGTGGAGGGATAGTTGGTTGGATAGGTGGATGGACAGATGGAGGGATAGTTAGAAGGATAGGTGGATGGTAAGGGTAATGGATGGACGGATGGATGGATGGATGGATGGATGGATGGATGGATGGATGGATGGATGGCTATGTAGATGGATAGGGAATGGGTGGGTAGATAGATTGGGGGATGAATAGATGCATGTGTAGGTGGATAAATAGTTGGATGTTATGGGTGGATGGATAGGGGGATGTTTGGGGGAGTTGGATGGATGGAATGAGAAGTTGGGAACGACATAGCCAGGTCTGCATGGTAGAAAGACTGCTCTGGCTTCAGTGTGTGCAAGCAAAGAGGAAGCAAGGTAATGAGATAATGGAAGCAAGGTGATGAGAGAGGCGTCTGCTGCAAACTCCCACCTTTGAAATAATACAGCCCAAGAGAAAGTGCTGAAAGAGATCAGGAGAAGTAAACAGGTTTAAGGGATGTTAGAAAGCAATAATCAACAGAAATGTGTTAACTAGCTGGATTTGTAAAGTGGAGAGAGAAATCCTAAGTGCTTCCCAGGTTTCTGGTAGAATAGTAGAACTACTGACTACAACAGCAACACAAAGAGCAGGTTTTAGAAGGCAGTGATAAACTGACCATTTGGAAAATGCTGAAATCTTGGGAAGGAATCTAGATTTGGGAGCCCTCAGCACATTGATAGGAATTCAAGCTGCAAGGGTAGAAGAGAGAACTCTGAAATCAAAGACTTTATTTTAGCAAAATTGGAGCAGACTCAAGGGGCAACATTTACACATTTCTATAGCACATGTTTTTTATGTGCAAATCTACATCTTTTAAGTTTTAAACACTAGTTTGTAATCTGCTTCTTTTCTCAATAAAATAGCATGGACATTTTCATTTATCCTTTTTTTTCCACATCATTTAAAGGCTGTTTCAATTTATGAATATGTCATAAATTACTGAATCTATCTCTTATGGTCAGGCATTTACATTATTTCTAGGTTTTCCCTATCATATGCATCTTCCTGTGATTTTGGTTTTAAATAACTGATCTTTGCAAGGGCTCCCAAGAGCTTAACTGTGATCAAAAGGAGGGTGAAGAGGAGACGTGAGATGCAGAGAGCCAAGGTGCTCTCAGTGAACATGCTGGGAACAAGAGGTCCAATGATGAGAGGTAATTCAGGGATCACACACCATCTGGGGTGAGAGGAAAGATGAAGATATCCAAGGTGGCTCTTCTAAGAATTCCTGTCTGCCTCTGCACCTCAACAAGTTTCATGAAGCCTCTCCAGGAAATTTCTTAATAAACTATTCATTTAAAAGTCACTTATTAAATTCAAGTCACAAATATCTATGTATTGCTTCTGACTGGCCTAGATAGACCAGTTGAAGTAAGCAACCTAAATATCTAGTGACTTAACACAATGGAGTTTACTTTTGCTCCTGCTAAACATCACAATGTCCATTGTGAATCTGCAGGAGACTCTGCTCCATAGCGTCCCTCAGGGATCCAGGCTGACAGATGCTGCACCACTGAACAGTTTCACCATCTGGAAGATTCTGCCTCTTTAGTTGCCATGGTAGAGGAAGAGAGATTAGAGAATCTCACATGGACTTTCCACTACCCTTGCCCAGAAGTCTCAGACATCATTTCTTCTCACAGTCCATGGGCTAGAACTGACCACAGGATCCAACCTACCTGCAAGGAAGCTGAGAAATGTGGGAAGATGAATGGAATATTGAGTGAGTTTTCCTGTCTCTGTCTTAGATATAAATAGCATATCCAAGCTGCCTCAACCTGGGACAACAAAATAAGGTCACTATTCCATTAAATGCCCACTGTACAATGGCAAAAGATTACAAATAGCCTAAATGTCTATCAAAGGGAACTTATTAATTATATCACATCTATCATAGAATATATTTTAATCACAAAGAGAAGGCATTGATATATTTCAAAAGAGAATGTATCAATATGAAACAATTTCAAAATATGAAATGAAGAAATTACTACACAGAACAGAATGCACAGAATACTACCATTGGGCAGAAGGGGATATATTTGTGACTGAATATTTGTGAATACTGAATTTTGAATATTTGTGAAATGTCTCTGATAGGACACACAGGCAGCTGGTGACATTGGTTGTCTTTAGGCAGAGGAGGAATGGCTGAGGCACGGGAGTAGATAGGACAATTTTCACTGCTATTATTTCTATTTATTTATTTTGCTTATTTATTTATTTATTTATTTGAGATGGAGTCTCGCTCTGTTACCCAGGTTGAAGTGCAATGGCACAATCTTGGCTCATTGCAACCTCCACCTCCCGGGCTCAATTCTCCTGCCTCAGCCTCCCAAGTAGCTGAGATAACAGGTACGTGCCACCACGCCTGGCTAATTTTCTTTTTTCCTTTTTTTTTTTGAGACGGAGTCTTGCTGTCTCTCAGGCTGGAGTGCAGTGGCACAATTGTTTTTTTTTTTTGAGACGGAGTCTCGCTCTGTCGCCCAGGCTGGAGTGCAGTGGCGCGATCTCGGCTCACTGCAAGCTCCGCCTCCCGCGTTCACGCCATTCTCCTGCCTCAGCCTCCCGAGTAGCTGGGACTACAGGCGCCCACAACCGCGCCCGGCTAATTTTTTGTATTTTTAGTAGAGACGGGGTTTCACCGTGGTCTCGATCTCCTGACCTTGTGATCCGCCCGCCTCGGCCTCCCAAAGTGCTGGGATTACAGGCGTGAGCCACCGCGCCCGGCCATCAATTGTTGTTGTTGTTGTTTAGGTCTTTGAGTTTCAATATACCAATCCTGTATTTAGTTTGTTAAGTGTATACCTAAGTATTTCACTTTTTTCTGAAGCAGTTGTAAATGGTTTTGTGTTTTTTTTGTTTGTTTTTGTTTTTTTGAGACAGAGTCTTGCTCTGTTGTCCAGGCTGGAGTGCAGTGGTGTGATCTTAGCTCACTGCCACCTCTGCCTCCCAGGTTCAAGCAATTCACCTGCCTCAGTCTCCCGAGTTGCTGGGATTACAGGTGCCCACCACCACGCCCGACTAATTTTTTTGTATTTTTAGTAGAGACGGGGTTTCACTGTGTTGGCCAGGCTGGTCTCAAACTCCTGACCTCAGGTGATCCACCCACCTCACCCTCCCAAAGCACTGGGATTACAAGCATGAGCCACCGTGCCCGACCTATTTATTTACTTTTTTTGAGACACGGTCTCACTTTGTTACCCAGGCTGAAGTGCAGTGGTATGGACATGGCTCATTGCAGCCTCGACCTCCTATGCTCGAGCAATCCTCCCACCTCAGCCTCCTGAGTAGCTGAGACTACAGGCAGGCACCACTGCGCTTGGCTAATTTTTTTTTTTTAATGGGGTAATTTTTTTTTTTAATTTTTTTATAGAGATGGCGTCTCACCATCTTGCCCAGGCCGGTTTCAAACTCCTGGGCTCAAGTGATCCTCCCCCTCTACCTCCCAAAGTGCTAGGATTACATATGTGAGACATCACTCAGGCCTTTCCTATTTTTTAAATGTTGAACTTTGACCTATTTTTAAAAATAAATGCATAACCTATTCAAAAAAAATATAAAATGATTTTGTAAAAATCTTTACTAATACTGACTTTGAGCCCCACGCACACCCATGGAGAAACTTACACACACACACCCCATGAGTGTGCTGGTGTTACTGAGAAGTCCCAGTCTCCTGCCTCTCTGGGCCTCCTATAAAGCCACTTTGTCACAGGGGTGGCCGCCAATAGCCCTAAGGAAGCCACTTTTGTCCGGGAAGAGCCTTTCCCCCATGGTAGTGGCTGCTAACACTGCCCTCTGGCCTCAGGGAGGAGCCCCTGCCCTGATTCTCTCTGACACAGCCAAGACCAGGCTTGCATATCTTTCCATTCATCAGGGAAACCTCAAGCCTGACAAAGCAGACAGGACTTTCTGCTTCTGGACAGGGGGACCCAGAGGCCACAGACCCTGCTGAACGCTGCTCCCACTCTCCAGCCCAGGGGCCACGCAAGCCACACCATGGGAGCCACCTCCAAGTCCAGGTCCCACATCCCATGAGACCCAGAGACAGAAAGTCCCCTCCCAGCCTGAATTTCCTGTCCAAGGGTGGGCCTCTCTGTGGGACAAATGACAGTGAGACTAGCTGCTCCCAAGGAGGCATGGCCTTGCCCTCTGACCCCCGTAGGACAAGAGCCCCAGAATCCACGGGCCCAGCCTCGATACTTGGGCAGGTGCGCAAATGCATGAAGACTTGCATGTGAGGCTCTCGCACCCAAGCAGTGGTGCAGTGGGGAGGAAGCCGATGCGCAGAACATCCAGGGCAGTGTGCGGAATCCTGCGCCAAGCTCAGCCCTGGCAGGGGTGAGATTCCAGCAGAGAGAGCGGTTCATGGAGGCTCCAGTCCACTAATTAATTTCAAGTGTTTGGGGAAATCACAGAAAATTTGCTAAAGACAAATCCCAGACCTCCAATTGACCAACTGCTCCCCCTGCTCCTCTCCACTGAAGTCTAGTTCTCATGCAAATGTGTCCCCAGCCAGCCCAGCTCCTTTTGTCAGGCCCCCTCCCGCACCAGCCGTCCCCAGGAGGTCATCCGGCAGCTCCAGGGAGGCTTCAGACATTAAAATCATGGTGGCCCCCGGCTGCCGTTCCTCACCTCGGCAACAAGTGAGCCTTCAGAGGTCACAGATTTCTTTTATTTATTATTATTTTTTAAGATGGAGCCTTGCTCTTGTTGCTCAGGTTGGAGTGCAATGGCGTGATTTCGGCTCACTGCCACCTCCGACTCCTGAGTTCAAGCGATTCTCCTGCCTCAGCCTCCCAAGCAGCTGGGATTACAGACGCCCGCCACGACATATTTATAGTAGAGATGGGGTTTCACCATGTTGGCCAGGCTGGTCTCAAACTCCTGACATCAGGTGATCCACACTCCTCAGTCTCCCAAAATGCTGGGGTTACAGGCGAGAGCCACCACTCCCGGCCTGGTTACAGACTTCAATTGTATTACGGTAGGGACTGAGTCCTTGGTCTGGCCGCTGAGACCCCAAAGTGATCACAGAGGTCCCAATCCAGAGATTTCAGGGGCAGGAGGCTAATGCTGACTATGTCCTGGGCACTGGGAAAGAGCAGTGAGCCTGATAAAGTCGCTCTGTCCTGCAGTTCCTGTTGAAGACACGCACGTAGAGTAAGAAGGATAAAGAAAATGGTTACAAACCAGGATACATAACACCCTAGAGTACAGATGACCAGAGCTGGCCGGGGAGAGCTTGGACAGAGCCTGCGCCCCTGAGGGAAGGGGACCGGTGTGACCCAGCCTGAGCCTCTGAGGGAAGAGGACCGGTATGGACACAGTCTGAGCCCCTGGGGGAGGGGACTAGTGTGAACACAGCCTGAGCCCTGCGGGGAGGGGACCGGTGTAGACACAGCCTGAGCCCTGCGGGGAGGGGACCGGTATGGACACAGCCTGAGCCCTGCGGGGAGGGGACCGGTATGGACACAGCCTGAGCCCTGCGGGGAGGGGACGGGTGTGGACACAGCCTGAGCCCCTGCAGGGAGGGGACCGGTGTGGACACAGCCTGAGCCCCTGCGGGGAGGGCACCGGTGTGGACACAGCCTGAGCCCCTGCGGGGAGGGCACCAGTGTGGACACAGCCTGAGCCCCTGCGGGGAGGGGACCAGTGTAGACAGAGCCTGAGCCTCTGAGGGGAGGTGACTGAGGGCAGAAGGTAAGGAGGAGAAGAAGGGCTTGGATGCAGGGAGAGTAGGTAGTTATTCAGGCAAAGGGAGGAGTGTGTTTTACATGGGCCACAGAGGAAAGTGAGCTGGGCGTGTTACCACTGAGTTAGTAGTTGGACCCTGCACAGCCATCTGCAGAGGGCCGTGGTGGGTGTCTGGTGACCTTAGACTGCTCAGAGCGGAGCCACCATGGGGAAGACACGTCTACCCTGGGTGAGATTGAGAAAGGGCACTCTCCTGTACGTATTAGTCTGCCAGGGCTGCCAGCACACAGCACCACATGCTGAGCAGCTTAAGCAACCAAAATGCATTGCCTCCCAGTTCTGGAGCCCAGATGTCTAAAATCAAGGTGTCGGCAGGGTTGGTTCCTTTTGAGCAATTTGAGGAAGAATCTTGCACTCTGCTCTCCTAGCTTCTGGTAGTCTCAGGTGTTCCTTGGCTTATAAATGACTAAATTCTCTTCTTATCTTCACATCCTCCTCCCTCTGTGTGTCCATGCCCAAATTTCCCCTTTTTACCAGGACACCAGCCATATTGGATTAGAGGCCCCTCTAATAACTTCATTTTAACATGATTTCCTCTGTAAAAAGCCAATCTCCAAATAAAGGCACATTCTGAGGTATTTGGGGGACATAATTCAATTCATAAAACTCGAACAACCACCAACAAATGTTGATTCTGCTCTTTCTCACATCTAAGTGACTAGAGGGCACAGATCTTTCCAGTCAGTCAACCATCTGCGGCTTGGGGAGCTGGAGAGGGGAATAAAGAGAAATTGGGGGTGACATTTGTTGGGTTGTCTCGGCAAGGGGGCCAGCCCTTGGCCATGCTGCCTGGGTTCGAATCTCCAGCTGTGTTCTTTGCTAGCTCTGTGGCCTTATGCAATTTTTTAAAAACCCGACAAGCCTCAGTTCCTTCTTCTGTAAAATGAGAATAAAATCATAGTACCTATCCCCTAGGGTGACTCTGAGAATTAAATGGGAAGACGCACGTGAAATGCCCAGGACAGTGCCGGCACACAGTGAGCCATCAGCAGAGGGTAACTGTATTAACAGGTTCTGTATCTTCAGTCTCTGGCACCTCGGGAGTGTTTAATTCATGGGTGGCAAGTAAGAAAGAGAATGAGGGAATTAAATATAAACCAATAAGCTGGCGTAATTTTCACAGGCTGAGAAATGACCACTAGTTGTACTTGTCTGTGGAAACAGACAAAGGTACATGACGAGTTGAAAAGATTGCTGATGTCACGGCCTGTTCCCACCAGCGAATCCTCCGTGGGAGAAGGTAAGTTCACGGTTGCTCCCACTGTCGACTGGTAAATGTTTTATACTATTTACGAGGCAGAGCAATTATGTATAATTATTCCGTAATGCAAACACATTATGAATACTTAAAGCACCATTTTTTTTTCCTCCTCCTAAGGAATCTGGTTGAACTCTGTGCCAAAGATATTTTGTGTAATTGAAATTTGGAACAGGTGTAGAAAGGAATAAAGAGCCTTTCTGACTGAGGTTAAGGAAACTGCAATAACCCTTTTTATGAAAACAGGAGAGCTGTTCTAGGAAGACCCAGGAAGGGTTCTGTTGTGGGAGTATCCTGCACAGCAGAGCATCAAACACGGCTGTGCATAGAGATCAAGAGCTTCAGTGAAGCTGTCCTCCATACCAAGTCACTCTCTAACATCCCGCATTTACATTTCTGTACCACACTTAACATTTACGGAATTATCTTTACTTGTTCACCTGTCCATGGCCTGCCTTCCCCACTAGAAAGGGAGAATTGGTGGTCTCATTCACCAGTGTGTCTCTGTAGCCATGGCATCCAGATGAGGGCCCAGCACACAGCAGGCATTCAATAAATGAGTCAAAGAAGCAAGTAAATACAGGAATAATAGGTCACTCCCTGTATTAGTCTGTTCTCATGATGCTAATAAAGACATACCCAAGACTGGGTAATTTCTAAAGAATAGAGGTTTAATGGACTCCCAGTTCCACATGGTTGGGGAGGCCTCACGATCATGGCGGAAGGTGAATGAGGAGCAAAGTCACATCTTACATGGTGGCAGGTAAGAGAGCATGTGCAGGGGAACTCCCATTTGTAAAACCATCAGACCTTGTGAGACTTATTCACTATCATGAGAACAGCATGGTAAAGACCCGCTCCCATGATTCAATTACCTTCCACCAGGTCCCTCCCATGACACATGGAAATTATGGGAGCTACAATTCAAGATGAGATTTGGGTGGGGACACAGTCAAACCATATCACTCCCTGAAGGGAAGGAGTAAATGGAAAAGGAATTATCATTAAATGGGCACTTGCCATATGGATGCAGTTGCATGATCTCATTTAATCATCACAAGCCCTCTTGGGGTTCAGTATTTTACCCCTAATGCACAGATGAGGACATTGAGGCTCGGAAACACTAAATGATTTATTTGCCCAAGATCACACCAGTACAAAGTTGTAGAGACAAGGCTCGCGCCCAGGCCGCAGCCCCTTCCACTCTCTGGACTGTCTTCTGCATCAAACATCAGGCACTCAGATCAAAGGGGCATTTTGAATGGGCAGCCAGATCACCATAAATCACCCAACTGGACTGTCTCACTGTAATCAGAAAGGAGCAACAGACACAAAAGCTGTCCTCAGAAAGGAAAAGGGGATCCCAGTGGCCAAGGGAGGCCATTCATTAAGGGGGCTCATTTGCCTGACAGCTGAATGGAAACCCGAACTGCAGCCTCTCAACCTGAACTTCGACTTGGCCTAATTCCATATCGAGTGACAACAGTTTGCCATCTGTTCTGGGTCTGATCCTCCGAGGACCTCAAAGGGCAGATCCAATCTCCCTTCACTTGGCCTTGACATACATACCCCATCCATTCTTACATAAGAAACAATTTATTCTCTGGCTCCTCTCACAGATGGCTGGACAGTGGCCTGTTGCCTTATCTACCACACCACCTGAGAGAGTTAGGGGAAGGGGCGGGCACTTTACAGTCAGGATGGAGCTGATACAAGCCCTCGCAGGCAGAGTATTTCAATTGGGGTGGGACAGGTGTCACCCACCCCGCTTTGCTCTAAGTGTTGTCTTATAGGGCCACGTGGAAAGGATGTGGACTTGGGAGTCAACTGCATTGTGTTTTGGATCCTGGCTCTCTCATCACTAGCTCCGTGACCTTGAGCCAGTCATTGGACTTTTTCTGCTCAGCGTCTTAGCTATAAAAATAACTCCTTCCCTGTGGAGTTCTGTGAAGATTTAATTTAATGGGGATAATGTATGTAAATCACTTTGGATCTGACATTGGGAACGAGCTTCTTAAGCAGCAGGTATTATTATTATTAGATTACATAGATTCTCAGCAAACGTCTCTTAAATCCGAGAAGTCTCCAGGAACATGGTTGAAATTACTGTTGTTGAACTAACCTCTTCTCAAAACTCATAGAGAAAATTAGCACAACATGGAGCTATGAGGGTTGTTGGAAGTCATTTGATCTGTCCATTTTACAGATGAGGACAACAAGGCCCAGAGAAAGGGAGACGAGTAGGCCAAGGCCACCCAGCAAGTCAGTGGCAGAGAGAGGAGGTGAAGCCCAGACCCCTAAGCTTCCCCTCATAATGCCCCTCTCTCTGTTCATTTGCATCTATTACTATTGCTACATAGCAAATATCCCCAAAACATAATGGCTTAAAATAGTAACAGTCATTCTATTATCGGTATTAGTTTGTTAAGGCAGCCATTTATCTTCTTATGGTTCTGGAGGCTGAAAGTCCACAATCAAGGTGCCGGCAGGTTGGTTTTTCCTGAGGCCTCTCTCCTTGGCTGCAGACGCTGACTTCTTGCTGTGTCCTTGGTGGCTTCTTCCCTGCTCATGCACACTCCTAGTGCCTCTTCCTCTTCTTGTAAGAGAATCAATCCTGTTGGATTAGGGCCCACACTTATGGCCTCATTTGACCTTAATTACCTCCTTAAAGGCCCTGTTTCCAAATACACCCATATTCTAAGGCACTGGGTTTAGAACCTCAACATGTGAATTTGGGCGGTGGGTTGGTTGTGGAGGGAGACACAATTCAGTCCATAGCATGACCTCTCACTGTTTCTGTGGGTCAGGAATTCCAGAAGGCTTACCTAGACAGTTCAAGCTCAGCATCGCTTTAATGCCATTGGTTTTTCAGATGGGGGAATGGAGATGGAACAGTGGGGGCTGGAGCACCCAGAGACTGGCCCAGCATTTCTCTCTTCACATAGTCTCAAGGTTTCTCCAGGTGGTCTCTCCATGTGGTTTAGTGTGGGCTTCCTCATGACATGGTGGCCCTCAGGCATGTACAGCAGTACAAGGTGTGACCCAGGGGGTCCAGCGAGCAAGATGGCAGGTGTACAGAGCCATGCTGTGGCACCACTTCCACCTCCTCAACTGGTTACAGTCACACCATGCTCGGCTGAGTACTGTCCCCAAAATTCATGTCCACCCAGAACCTCAGAATGTCACCTTATTTGGAAACAGCACCATTATAGATGTGCTTAGTTAAGGTGAGGTCTCACTGGAGAAGGGCTGTATTAGTCCATTCTTGCACTGCTATAAAGATGCTACCTGAGACTGGGTAATTTATACACAAAAGAGATTTAATTGACTCACAGTTCCACATGGCTGGGGAAGACTCAGGAAACTTACAATCATGGCAGAAGGCAAAGGGGAAGGAAGACACATCTTACATGGCAGCAGGAGAGAGAGTGCGAGCAATGGAGGAACTGCCAAACACTTTTAAACCATCAGCTCCCATGAGAACTCACTCACTATCACAAGAACAGCATGAGGGAAACCGTCCCCATGATCCAATCACCTCCCACCAGGCTCCTCCCCTGATGCATGGGGATTACCATTCGAGATGAGATTTGGGTGAGGACACAGAGACAAACCATATCAAGAGTGGACTCTAAATCCAATATGGCTGGTGTCCTTATAAGGAGAGGGAGGTTCAGACACAAAGGCATCACAGAGGAGGCAGGAACAAAGGTTGCATTCCTATGTTCTTGCATTGCTATAAAAAAAATACCTGAGACTGGGTAATGTATAAAGAAAGGTTTAACTGGCTCGTGGTTCTGCAGACTGTACAGGAAGCATGGCAGCATCTGCTTCTGGGGAGGCCTCAGGGAGCTTTTGTTCCTGGCAGAAGGCAAAGCAGAAGCAGGAGTCTTCATGGCTGGAGCAGAACCAAGAGAGAGACTGGGGAGGTGCTGCACACTTTTAAAACAACCAGATCTCATGAGACCTCACTCACTGTCACGAGAATGGCACCAAGTGGGAAATGCCCTTCCAGGATCCAGTCGCCTCCCACTAGCCCCTCTTCCAACACTGGGGATTTGGGCGGGGACACAGAGCCAAACCATATCAAAGGCCATGTGAAGAGGAAGACAGATTGAATCCATGCAGCTACAAGGAACGCCAGGGATGGCTGCCAGCCACCAGGAACTAGGAAGAGGCTAGAAAGGACTCTCCCCTAGAGCCTTCAAAGGGAGTTTGGCCCAACCAACACCTTGATTTTGGATGTCTGCCTCCAGAACTGTGAGAGAATACATTTTTGTTGTTTTGTCACCCAGTTTGTGCTAATTTGTTACAGAGCCCTAGGAAACTAATGTACAAGCCCACCCACATTCAAGGGGAAGGGAATTTCCACCTCTTGATGGAAAGTGGCAGGGTTCCAGCAGAGCACATGGGACAGGAGCTACTGTACCACCCATCTTGGCAAAGCACAATCTGCCACAAACTCTGGAGTGTATACGAAGAGTGGGGCAGAAGTGTTGACTGTATGTTTAGGGCTCCAAGCACAACGGAGGTTTATTTCTCACTCATGTAAATCACAGGCCTCCAGGTCCTTCCAAGACAATCTAAGCTTTCTGAGGTTGACCATCCCCAACCTAGAAAGCTCCTAAGGGATTTCTGATGTGGTTGGACCTGGGAAAGGAATAGAAGCTGGATCGTGTGGCCAGAGAAGCTGGAGGAATGGGTATGTCTCCTGGCTCACCGCAGCCATGGGGCAGGACTCCTAAACCAGCACGAAGCAAACCCACAACCACTGCCCTTGAAGCCTTAACAGGGATATTTAACAGGTAATTCTAAGAACCTGTCCACACATTAAGGAAGTCTCATCCCTCCAGTGTGGCTGGGGCTTGAAGGGAGGGGACCTGCTGTTTGTCCCCTGATTCTAGATGTGCTCTGCCCACCAGGGACAGCTGTTCCAGGCTGCCTAGCCAAAGCCCACTCTTGCTGTCTTAGTCTTTTCAGCCTGTTGTAACAAAATACCATAAACTTGGTGGCTTATAAACAACAGAAATTTATCTCTCACAGTTCTGGAGGCTGGGAGGTCCAGGATAAGGGTGCCAGCAGATTTGGTGCCTGGTGAGGGCCTGCTTCCTTGTTCGTCGACAGCCGTCTCTCTACTGTAACCTCACACGACAGAAGGGACAAACAAGCTCCCTTGGGACTCTTTTATAAGGGCATTAATCTCATTCACGAGGCCTCATGGCACCTAATCACCATCATGACCCAATCGTCTCCCAAAGGCCCCACGTCCAATTGTCATTACATGGGGGATTAGATTTCACATATTAATGTGGGGGGGGGCACAAACATTGAGACCGTAGCAGGGCTTCCATACACCAAAGCTCTGCCTTAAGCTGCCTTTCTCTCAAAGGAAATGTTTTCCTTGCTAAAAATGCAAGACTAGAATTGGGGTAAACTCCAGGCACATTGTATTAGTTCGAGGATTCCTAGCAGCAAGCAAAAGCAAACTCACAGATGATTAAATACTGAGCTCCAAACACAACCGAGATTTATTTCTTACTCATGTGAAGCCTAATGCAGGGTTCTGATTAGCAGGTGTCCCGTCTCCAAGGGGTGATTGAGAGGTCTAGGCTGCTTCCCTCTTATGGCTCCCCTATCTTCAACATGTGGCTTCCAATGTCACCATGGAAACTGCATCAAATATGCAGAAAGGGAAAAAGCGCAGAGGATGGGCTGGGGGCTGCAGATGAGGAAAAAGTGTCCATCACCTCCACCTACAATTTATTGTCTAGAACCCATTCACAGGTCTGCACCTAACCACAAAAAGAGGCTGGAAAGCAGTCTGATGGCACACCCAGGAGAAAGGGAAAGGGGCTTGGTGAGGAGCTAGCCAGCATCTGCCCATAGGAAGGAATGTCAGAGGCTCAGCGGCTCATTATGTCCTCGAGTGCCTGGGCTCTCTCTCCCTTTCTGCCCACAGAGACCACACTGCCAGTGGTCCAGTCCACCCCTGGACTCACCCTGAACCCTTCAAGCTTTATACCCTATAGCAAATCCATTAGCAAATCCCTCTGGTTCTGCCTTGGCATCTCCAGACCCTGGCCTCCTCTCCATCACTCTGGTCCATGTCACCATCATCTCTGACCCGGGTAATCCCGGTTGCCTCCTCACTGGGACTGCAGCTGCTACCTGCTCCTCCTCCAGCCCTTTCTCATCACAGCAGCTTGAATAATCCTTTCAAAACGAAATTGGGGATCTGGTCTACGCCAAAACTGCCCCTTAGCAACACATCTCACTCAGGCCAGCATCTTCGAAGTGACCTAGGGGTCCCTGCACAACCCATGGTCTCTTAGACCTCATCTCCTCTCCAACCCCCTTCCCCATTCACTCTGCCCCAGCCCCACCGGCCCCCTCACCATCCCTCCAGCATGACAGGCGCAGTCCTGCCTCAGCCTTTCCATGAGCTGTTCCCTCTCCCTCCAGCACACAGCTACATCCCTCTCACTTCCTTCAACAGTCATTTCCTCAGCAAGGCCCATCCTAGCAACACCATCTGAAACTTCAGTGTCCCTTCACTGATTTAACTTTTCTCCTCAACACTTATCACCAGCCAGCAAACTACAATCTCACTTACTTTCTGCTTCCCCTACAAGAATGTAAACTCATAAGGGCAGAAAGTTCTGTCTATTTTCTTCCTTGATGTATTGCCAATGTCACAAACATCGTGGACTCTCAGTGAAGTCTTGGTTGGATGAAGGAACAAAAAGGCTGCAAGGGCAATTGAGGCTGTATGCCTCCTGACTCATGCCCACAGGGCAGGGAGAGGGGGTGTATTAGTCCATTTTCATGCTTCTCATAAAGACATACCTGAGAGTGGGCAATTTACAAAAGAAAGAGGTTTAATGGACTTACAGTTCCACGTGGCTGGGGAGGCCTCACAATCATGGTGGAAGGCAAGGAGGAGCAAAGTCACATCTTACATAGATGGCGGCAGGCAAAGAGAGAGCTTATGTGGGGTAACTCCTTGGAAAACCATCAGGTCTCATGAGACATATTCACTATCATGAGAACGACATAGGAAAGACCTGCCCTCATGATTCAAATACCTCCCACTGGGTCCCTCCCACAACACGTGGGAATTCAAGATGAGATTTTGGTGGGGACACAGCCAAACCATATCAGGGAGTTTTTAGAAATATTCCTTTGGCCATGAAATATAGACCCTCCTTTTCCAGCTCTTGAATCTGGGCCCATTTGGGAAGCATGTCTACCACAAAACTAAAAGCCACCATCCTCAGTGAGGTTGCTCTTGTTTTCATGATTCTCCCCATGGTTGCAAGATGGCTGCCATGACCCCAAGAATAACATCACACTGCAGCCCCCAAAGCAAGAGACAAGAAGGGGCACTCCCCATATCTACCTCTTTATTCTCATCAGAGAAGGAAATCCTTCCCAGAAGCTTTTCTATGAGTTTCATCATCCAAACACAGCACACACAACCACCCTTAGTTTCAAGGGAGCCTGGGAAAGGGCATGTTAGAGTCTTTGGGCCTCTAGAGTAGAAGGTAGGTGAGGTTGAGGTGAGTTTTGAAGGGATGCTACCTAGGCAACTAGTAAGATTTGCCAACAGCCTTGCTTAAGCAGTCTCAGAAGTAGAGCACTGCAGAGCCTGCACAGTGGAGGCACCCAGGCCAGCCTGTGAGGGGGGCCAGGCAAGGCCAGAGTTGGCATGGTCTGCCCAAGTTTCCCTAATTAACTAAGGGAGAGGCAGCCCGTACTAAAGTCTCTCATGGCCCAGTCTAGCAACCTCAATCCAGTTCCCATAAGTCCTACTCCATGAGAAGTAAGTGGGGAAGTTCTGGAAACAGGCCATGAGGCAAACATCATAGGTCACAGCTGCTCCTCCTTCAACAGAAGTGCAACAGAAGTGCAAAGACAGAGATAGAACACTTGGCTGTGAATAACAATCGCGCCTTTGATCAAGCCCTGCATGTTTTCAAATGCTTGTGGTCCTCTCTGAAGTCAGCAGCACATTGACTGAGGCAGGAAGGCTGCAGTGCCAATCACCCACCCACAATATCCACCCGGAGTGATTTTCTCCCTAGTTCATTTCCCCTCCTTTTGCCACATGATAAAATATAGTACAATATTTTTTCCTGGAAAAGACAGCTGTTTTATCAGTATTACAAAGCACCTTCAATTTGAACTCAACTTGTAACCACAGCCGAAGACTATTTTGCTTTTAGTCACTATTATGTGGAATGTTATTCATTACTTTTTTTTATTTCCAGCAATATGTTTTCTATCAATGTGTATCTTTGATAACTTTTTTTTTTTTTTAACATGAATGAATTTCTCTCTACCACAATATTATGTGAGTAGACAACAGGCATGCTAAACTCAAGTGTCTTTGACTTCTTGGGAAAGAAAAAGAAAAAGAGAATTGAATTAACTCTCTTTTCCCTGGGCCCTTCCCTAAGACTTGCAGAAGCCCGACCTTCTCCACCTTTCCCACCCTCACCTGCCTAATGAGAATGAAATTCCACAGGCTCAACAGGGCAGGGTGGATCTTTGTGGGCATCCCAAGCTTTGGGTGGCTGGGGTCTGGGATGGAAAAGAGTCTGTAACTCTGGACAACAGCACCAAGTATCACCCCTGCTCCTGCCATGAGACTGGTTACAAGCATGAGGAACACATGGGGTCAGGCTCTAGATGCAGGCTTACATTTTTAGAATGGGTGACCTTGGAAAAGTCACAGAGCCTCAGAGATCCTGGGTGAGCCCTAGTGCCTATCTCTGCAGAGTGAAATCACCCTGCAGGCTTGGGTGAGAGCTGCAGTCTCTCCTTTTCAGTGTGCTTACCCAACTCTGAAGGCTCTCTACATAGGAGCTGTGGTTGTTCTTCAACAGAAGCAGAGTCCCCCAACTTGATCACTGCTCTCAGGACCTTACAGTTTGGGAAGGAAGGCCAGAAATCCTTCTCATCCACAAGGCCCTGGTCTCATGCTGTCTCCTCCAGGAAGCCTTCCTTGTCCCTCCACACCTGCTCTGTACTCAGGCAGCACCTGGGTCTCATGCTGCCTCCTCCAGGAAGCCTTCTTTGTCCCTCCATACCTGTTCTGTGCCTGGGCAGCACCTGGCAAGTTGCTCCCTGTTGCCCCTTTCACATTACACTTGGTGCTAGTCTGAGTGCCTCTGCCATGTCTGAGCTTCCCCCAATCGTCTCTGGAAGCCCAGAGCCTAAAAGCAACTCTGTGCTCAGAAAATACTAGCTGGCTTGATGGAGACACCTGGGGCACAGACACAGGGAGCTGTTACTAAACAAGAATGCAAAGTTAAACATGCCAGCCTGGTGCATGGAAACTGCAGAGCTGAAAGTGGGTCTCCTGAGTGGCATGAGCACTCTTTCAAAATGCAGCTCCTTCAGGAACTGCTTTAGGGGAAGGCACAGCACACTAAGGGGCCAGGTCATGGCAGGGTGCTCTTTTGGCAAAGCTAAATCTTCCCATATCCACATCACACTGAGAACCTGTAATTAACCAGTGCCCAGAAGGCACGTGGCAGTTTACAAAGAGCTCTGGGGGATAGAAAAGAAAAACATATTTGAAACATCTAAGTCAGCAGTGGAATAGATCTAGAATGTGCAAGAAACTCTTGCAAATAGATAAGAAAAAGCAGGCCTAATGGGAAAATGGGCAAAAGAAAAGAACAGGCAACTTACAGAGGAAGAAAACAAAGGAACCAGCAAGTACATGAAGAGACACTCAAATGTATTAGCAATTAGAGAAATGCTATTTAAAACAAAGATCACTGTACACATATTAGACTCACAAAAATTAGAAAGATGAGTTGTGCCAAGTGCTGGTGAAGATACACCCTGGCACAACTTAGCCAAACCAGATACCTTGTGCCACAAACAATTCCACGTCAAGGTTTACAGTCCACAGGAATTCCCACAGTGGGCTACATGGTGACTTAGAAGGCCATTCTGCAGGTGACTGCATTCCCTTCAAACCAAGGCTCATTCCATTGTGAGACACACCAGTATATTATGTAACACTAAGAAAGGAAAAACAATGAAAAAATACTCTCTTGTCAGAGACTTTTTATACAATTGGAATTCAAAATGCTTATTTTGAATCTTTTAACCTTATTGATCTTTTTTTTCAAATCATTTTTCACCCTTAGGCATATATAGAAAGAAAAATAGAAGTAAAACAAATTGAGTCTTCTTAGCTCTCCCTCACATCCCAAGCCCAGCTCTCTAAACCACCTTCTGACCCAGAGTTGTCAGTGTCCATCTTTACCCACACAGTGCTGCCTTCAAGAGTGTGATCATGAAGCATTTCTTCAGCATGCTGCACTATCACCTCCTGATATGCTTCCAGGTTACAGTTGCCCCTTAAGCCAGTTCCAACATTAATACTGATAATGTTTGTGCAGGGCAGATAGTGGCAACTGTCACAACTGAAGATAGCGAGCACAAGAAGCCACCCAGTGTGAAATGTTAAAATAACCAACAATGTGCATCTTCGAATCTCTAAGACATGGTGTTTGTGGATTTGGCAGCCATCTGGGAATGACAGTGATATAGTTTTGATTTGTGTCCCCACCCAAATCTCATGTTGAATTGTAATGCAATGTCGGAAGTGGGGCCTTGTGGGGAATGACTGGATCATGAGGGCTGATATGGTTTGGCTGTGTCCCTACCCAAATCTCATCTTGAATTGTAGCTGCCATAATATCCATGTGTCATTGGAGGTACTTGGTAGGAAGTAATTGAACCATGTGGGCAGGTTTTCCCAAACTGTTCTCATGAAAGTGAATAAGTCTCACGAGATCTGATTGTTTTATAAAGGGCAGTTCCCCTGCATGTGTTCTGTTGCCTGACGCCATGTGATAAAGGACATATTTGCTTCCCCTCACGCCATAATTGTAAGTTTCCTGAGGCCTCCCCAGCCCTGTGGAACTGTGAGTCAATTGAAACTCTTTCCTTTATAAATTACCCAGTCTCGGGTATGACCTTATAACAGTGTGAGAATGGACTAATACAGGGGTGGTTTTCTCCCTTTTGTGTTGCTCTGGTGATAGAGTTCTCATGAGATTTGGTTGTTTAAAAGTGTGTGGCACCTCCCCCTTGCTCTTTGTCTTCCTCCTGCTCCAGCCATGTGAAGACATGCCTCCTTCCCCTTTACCTCCCACCATGGTTGTAAGTTTCCTGAGGCTTCCTCAGCCCCCATAATTCCTGTACAGCCTGCAGAACTATGAAAGAAATTAAACCCCTTTTATTTATAAATTACCCAGCCTCAGGTATTTCTTTACAGTAGGGTGAGAACAGACTAATATAGATGAGGAAAATGAAGTGGAGACACGCCATGGAGCTCTGTGTAGCAGCTAGAAGCACTGGACAGAGGGCACACACACACACAACTGTTCATGTAAATCAAAACAGTAATTTCCACAAAACTTACTAGACCAGTCGCTTATATGGAGGGAGGATAAAAGGAGAAGAGAGTGGAGAGAAAGTGGAGTAACTACATGAGTAATTAACAAGAACGACAATGACAAAAACAAGAAAGGGGTCTTGCAAAAGTTGAGAGATCACATGTTACACTCTTAATACTCACAACTCCTACATCTGCAGTGCAAAGATGAGGAAACCAAGGATCTGAGAGAGTGGAATAAGGAACTGAGTCCAGGAGAGGGAGACCTACCATTTATGAGCACCTACTGTGTACAGGATTAACCTCATGATACGCTTAGCCTCACGACATTCTGCCAAGGCAGAGAGATTGCCCTCACTTTACAAGGGCAGACACTAAGGTTCAGAAAGGTGAACTCTCTTGCCTGGGGACCCACAGCTCATAAGAACCAGCTGAACTGTGAGCCCAGGTGTGAGGCTACAAAACTTATGGTCTTTCCACGATGAGCCTTTTTCTCCATGTACCCATCAAAAGTTCAGGACAGAAAAGGGCAGCAGAAGAAATACCAAGGAACTGGAACCCAAGGCCATGCCTACAAGAAGTAGAGAGGCTCTGTATATTGGGAGAACATGGGAGGGGGTGCAGCAACCAGTGGGGACAGGGGAAATCCCATCTCATGCCGTGAAGCTACATGGCAGTCACATGGCCTCACTGGCTGGGGGTAAATGTGTGGATGAGCAGGCATGGCTGAGGAGAGCTCAGCATAGGGGCAGGCTTGCTGGAAAGACCATCATGGGCATCTCTGCCACACCCTCATTCTGTCTGACCTCTAGGTAAGGCACAGAGCTTCTGTCCCCGAGCCACTGTCCATCTGCCCTTCCTTCCAGCCACTCTCCTAACAAACTGATTATTTTGCTTATTTACTTGTCTCTTTCTGCCACCAAAGACCGTAGAATCTATGAGGGCAGGGATTTTTGTGTGCTTTCTCCTTTGCCACGTTCCCAGTGCCTGCACATAGTAGACCTCAGTAAAAGCTTTGTTGAATGAATGAAATCATGAAAGGCCTTATATCCCATACCAAGGATATATCCCATGCCAAGCTTGCTTCCTGAGGCACTGGCTGGCCACTGGAGGGTCTGGGCAGAGCTGTGACATTCCAGACCTGCCTGACAGCAGCAGTGGGTACAATGGTTAGGAGTGTAGACTTCATAGCCAGGCTGCCAGGTGCGACCCCTGTCCCCACACAAGCCTTGTAACCTTTTGCAAGTCCCTCAATCTCAGCTTCCTCATCTGCAAAATGGGGATGAAAAAATACCTCCTTCATAAGGTTTTGAGAAGATGAAATGAGTTCATGCGTGTGGTGTTTAGGGCAGTATGTGGTACGATAGTAACATAACAGTCATGTATCCGTTTTTGCTGCATAACAAGCCCACCAAAATTAGTGACTTAAAACAGCAATCTTTTATTTAACTCATGACTCAGTAGTCTGGCAATTTGGGTTCATCTTGATCAACTATGAGGTTCTTCTGCTGGTCTTGGCCGGGCTCACTCCTGCTCAAGTTGGCAATCAATGACCTCACTCGCATGTTGTATGGTTATCTGGCTGTAGCTGGGGTTACAGGGTACCTGGGCCATATGTCTCTCTTAATGTCCAGCAGACCATTTCAAGCTTGTTCATGTGGTGACAGTTGCAGTGTTTCCAAGTGCAGAAAGATAAAGCAAATCCCAGTGTACAAGCACTATACAAGCTTCTGCTTGCATCATTTTGTAAATACGTCACATTGGCCAAAACATATCACATGGCCAACCCAACTTCAAGGAGTAGAGAAACAGGCTCCACCCCTTAATAGGAGGGGAAGAATTTGTGACCATTTTTGCCATTTTTGACTGCCCTTGCTACTTCAGAAATGGCAAAGGCATCTAAAGAGAACTCAGGAGGCCTCTGCTAAAGACCAGATTTGACAAAAGACTGGAAGCCCTACTGGGTGTGAGAAATAGGAAACCAGCCTGTCCCATCCCATATCCCTACTTGCCAGCCCTCTGTGATAAGAACTAATTATTTTGAGTGGCAAGTGGGCTATGCCAGAAGTAGTTTCTGCTGTGTCTCAAATGGCCCTTGAACTCTTGGGGATGAAGGATGGAGTGCAGGCTTAGGGCAGATCTTCTTTCAGAGAGTGGTCAGAGCTGTCCGCCTGTAGCACCGTCTGAGGGTGGCATCCCCAAGCCTCAGCCTCCGCAATCCAGTCTGTAAAAGCCTGATCTCACTTAGCTCCTTCTCAAACAATAATTTGAAATCAACGAATCCTGTGCTGACATACTCCTCCCCTATGATTACTGAGCTCTAGACATGAGGAAACAGGCATTTCTCAACCAAGCCCTCCACCAGTGATTACCATTATTGCATAATTGGGGACCTCGGAAGCAACAGAGTGCCGTGAGCTGCCAGGCCCAAGCTCCTACTCAAATGACACTCTGAGTTCAGCTGCTAGAAGACAGGAAAATGTGGCTAATTGAGACTAAAGACTGCTCTGAGTAGCTGTCTAATTTTCCACAGTTAGTTCCTTTTTATTCTGCAGTGGTACCCTTTTGGTAATTGACTTTCAAATAATACTTGTTACATATCACACTTAAACAGGAGTATTTCTGGCAGGGTTGAGCTATACAATGGATCTAGAAGTGGATTTCATTAAAGGAACCAGCTCTGCAGATCTGAGGCACTCCCACAGTGCCAGCCACACACTAATGTTCAAGAAACATGGTCCATGAGATACGTCCACGCAGTTATCAGTGTACAGAAATCGCAGCATAATTTGAGTGTGCATGCAGCAACCACGCAGATGATCACAGAATTCTCACATCTTTTCTCTCATTTTTCAAGACCCTGTGAGTTTAAAAGAACAAGGAACAAATGAGGACCCTGACATTCATCAAAATTGGATCACAAAGCATGTTACTACACATCTACTATATGCCAAGCATTGGAAATACAGACATGAATATGGCAACACCTGCCTTCAAGATGTTCATAACATGGGGGTATGGATGGGGAAAATCAAAAAGCAAACAAATTACAATAATGGAGCAGGAAAGTCAACATTATAGAGATGTATACACATGCAGGATGGATCACAGATGACAGTAACTCTCTGAGGACTGAGAAACTCAAAGTCAAGTTGAGTCCTGAAGGATGCCTAGAAGTCAACCTGGTGAGGAGGAGGCTAAGACATCCCAGTTAGAGCAGTAAACAAATGCCGCCTATTGCAGGAAAGGAAGAGGTTTTCCAGGACCCATGTGCCAAGGGTATATAGCAGAGTGTGGCCTAACCTCGGGTTCCCAGCCTTGACTCAGCATCCATAGTTTTCATGCTTGTGTGTTGTCCAATTGTTTGGCATATATGTCCACTTCCATGCTTCCACGGAAGCTTTCATGACCTCTTCTTGGGAAACCACATACTCATTTCACTGGGGCTGTCATTGCTCCAACCTCACTTGGATTCTTATTTTAGAATTGCCACTGGAGTCCATTTGTAAGCCATATAATGCTTCTGTTTTTACAGCAATACATTGTTTTTGATCCCAGGTGCTATATTCCTTGGCACAACTATCCATTTTGTTGCTAAATTTGGCTCTAAAGAATTTGGAAACATTTCCAAACATTAAACGTACCCTCAAAGGTTGATGATGGCCACTGCACTGAGCGTATTCGAAGAAATGTGCTCTTGTAGGAAAAGGGTACATCTCAGTCTGCCATCTTTCTCACCCCTGCCCAGGGGAAAGGAATCTCCATCTTCAGCTACTCTGGGCAGAGTGCCTGGTGCTGGAAGGATAAGGACTATGTCTGTGGGTGACATTTGACCTCCATTCAGTGGGATTATTAAGCTGATCCTGTCACCACCTCTGCCTTGAGGACTCAGCCAAGTTATTCACTCTCATCTCAACATGCTCATTTTCACTTCAGATTCTTGTAGCGTAAGGCCTGCCAGAGGAGCCTAAAATCCCACAGTTTGGATTGGGAGTTAGGGAGCAATAGAAGACTCTGTTTACTTTGACAGACCACATACTGATTAAGATGCAAGCAATGTGGAATGTTTGTTTTGAAAAGTCTGATCATTCATTAAAAGCCACACCTTGTATATGGTCAGTACCAGGGAGAGGAACAAAGCACTTTCCATTAAAAATGTGTGCAAAATCCTTTTTAAGAAGGGAGCAAGATTCTGAACCCAGATAGACAATGGGGACCAAGAGCCCATTTCTAAACCAGCATACTAGTCACAAGCTTCTCCTCCTTCAATGCACTGAGCACCTGCCTTCATGTACAGAGAAGCCTCCCCTACCCCCATGCTACCTCTCTGATACTGGTCTGTAAGCCCCAGTCCAGAACCGTCACCTCAACGAGGAAATGATGGCTCTACAATGTCCACTTCAGCTCTCAAAATTACATGCTGTGAACTATTGAAAACAAAACCCCAGAATCACACAGGGCATCACAGAAAAAGACTGGCATTTCCACACTGGGGACTGCAGATCGAGGCGCCTTGGTGAGGTCTACAGTTCCTGCTCCCGAGGGCAACCAGGGCGGCTGGCTGCCCTGCTTTCCACAGGAGCCGGCGAGCAGTGTGACACTGTCACTCACCAAGAAAAGTCACTTCCCAAAATACCACACGCTGCAGGTAAACGGAAGAAAGGTCAGAATGATGTAGGTGTGCGTGCTATAAACCATCTCGTACATAAAAATTGCCTAATTACTGGAGAGATATGAAAAAGCATATATTACTCCTCAGATCGACTAACCCTCGGGGAAGGAATAGGAAGCGGGGCACCTCTCGGAGCAGCTCAAATACATCAGACGTCAGGCCTCCTCTAGTTGCAGAGAAAATACCAAAATTTTTTATGCCCCCACCCCTGCCACATGACTACATATGAAGCAATCTGTGAAAACAGCATGAAAACGTCATATCAACTTGAATCTTTGTATTCATTTCATACTTAAAGAATGTGACTAATCATTGTTTTTTTACCCTTGGTCCTTGAATTTTCATTACAGAGATTGAAAAGATATAAATTTCATCCATTAGGTTTGGAAGCATACATAGTATGCTATTTGAATGAATTAAATTTTGTTGACTTCTGTCTGTTCAGTCAGATTTTGAAATAAGGTGAGTGAAAATCACTTCCTCCATTGTCTCTTGTTCTTGCTCTTTTGCTTGGTATCTAATCTATGCCTCCGCCCCGACTCTGCAAATATGGGGTGCTTTTTCATTCAAAGATCAAACCCATTTTGAAGTGATACAGTTCTTTTAAAATCATTTGATTATTCATTTGTACCGCCCTCCAAAAAAAACCATTTGTTGAGTGTCCACTATGTTCTAGCCATTGAGCATCGAAGACTAAGTCAGCAGACAATTATTGTCCCAGTATTTCCATGAGTTTGTTGGGGCAAAATAACATATATCATTATAAAAACAGTTGTAAAAGAGGGAGCAGGTAGGAGAGACTCCTCACCCAGAGTGATAGGATTGGGTAAGGCTTCCCAGAGGAAGTGATACCAGACTCTTAAGGAATTAGTAGGAATTAGTTAAATGGAAAAGAGGAGAAAGGGATTTGGGGACAAAGATTGTGCCACGTGCAAGGACTCGGAGGCTTGATAGAGAGAGCAGCTCATTTGAAAACCGTAATTCGTATCTTTAAGATGCATCACATCGATATGAACTATCAGTGGCAAGTCCCTTATTTCTAGTTGGTTTTCTGTGCAATAAATAGAGGACTTCCTTGAAATCTTCCTCCTTTTTCCCCTTAAGTTATGTGTGTAAACCAATGTCCCTAAGTTTATTGTATCTTTGTTTTGGAAGATAGGCAATATTAGAAAGAACACATATGCCAGGGTAACAGAGGCTTCTAGAGAGATGAATGGGAGTTAAAGGACTTATGGGAGCAGAGAAGCTCCTGGAAGAACCTGGCAAAAGAAGGATCAAAGGCCTTAGGAAGTGACTCTGACTATCACAGAGAAAACAGTAGATGCCAAATCCATCAGAGGGCTTGAATTCTACAGTCCCATCTCCCTGAACGCGTGTTTGTATGTGTGCAAACACACACAACTAGGGGACACTGCGGGAGGCTCTTGGGTCATTTACGCAGGCAGAGGGCTCACTAGACCAGTGACAGTTGTTGCATGGCCTGGGAAGAAAGCCCAGGAATAAGGGCCACTTCATCAAAAACAAGTAATTGCAGACTGGAGGCTGAGTTGTCTACATCACAAGCATTGCCAGGATGCTGGTCACAGAAGCAAGGGCATCCCCCCGATTCCACCTGCCCCCTCAGGAGAGGAAGTGTCTGTAACTATAGGGGAGGGGACTGACTTTGCCCTCTTGAGGTCTTCCAGAGGTGTTGCTTCTTTGTGGTGCCCACCCACATAATGTGTAATGCAACTATCATCTAGCACTTTCCATTCACTGGAATTTTTTTTTCTTTTTTCTTGTCTTTTTTTTTTTTTTTTTTTTTTTTTTTTTTTGAGACAGAGTCTCACTCTGTTGCCCAGGCTGGAGCACAGTGGCACAATCTCGGCTCACTGCAACCTCCACCTCCAGGGTTCAAGCAATTCTCCTGTCTCAGCATCCTGAGTAGCTGGGACTATAGGCACATGCTGCCTCGCCCAGCTAATTTGTTGTATTTTAGTAGAGACAGGGTTTTACCATGTTGCCCAGGCTGGTCTCGAACTCCTGAGCACAGGCAATCCGCCTGCCTCAGCCTCCCAAAGTGCTGGGATTACAGGAGTGAGCCACCGTGCCCGGCCCTGGAATTTCTAAATCTGTAGTAACTACGTTGTTTTCTTGATTTCTTGATTTCCAGTATTTCCACTTCCCCAAAGAAAAGGGAAATACAACAACTGGAACGCTTCCAAACTCTTCCACAAAGTCAATTACCCAAGGAAATTCCTTATCAAATTTATTGATTATGCCAACGCACTAGTTCCGCAGTCAACCAGTCTCTCTTAAAAATGAGTGAGCTAGGCTAGCTGCTTTGTGATCACAGAAGAAATGGAAGGCATGGGCCCTGTGCAAATGAACTCTTGGTCCCAGGTGGGAAAATGAGATTTCACAAAGGAAATAAGACCACACAACAGAATATAGCCAAAAGCCTGAAATGTACGAATTGAACTAGAGATCTAGTCACCAGATCTTTATTGAGCATTTATTTAATCACTGGTTCATCCATCTCGCTCCCTGCCAGTGTTTACCAAGTGCCTTCTAGGTTCCAAAAAACATGGGGAATACAAAGGTGAAAGAGAAGCAAAGTGTTTCTTGCTTAGGAAGAGCAAGAAGTGGAGACATGACTGCAATGTTAGAGTGGCACTTCAGAGGGCTGCACGTACAGTGCTATGGGAATTTAGAGGAAGGAGAGCACCACTCACTCTCACCTTAAACAGGGTAGATGTTATGTGGGTGAAGTATTCCTTCCAGACCTTGAAAGATAGGGAGGAACTGCAGAGACCCCTGATTCTTACGACAAATCCTGGAATCTTACCAGTCCCTGATCTAGGCATACATGGTCCTATGGCAGTTTCACACTGGAGACGTCCATGACATGCTTGGCAATGACTCGAACATCTACGGGATCTGTAGTGAGAAGAGCAGTCTTGGACTTGCTCAGGAGGACCTGGTTGGATTCCAGACCTACTGCTGGCTTGCCAGGAGGCCAAGACGCAGTGATGTATCACCCCAATGCCCCTGCAGGACTGACGTGTCTTCCTCCAGCTGTTGGGAATGTGGGCACTGACTGCTGAGAGTTGCTCAAGAACTGCCCATGGTGGAAGAGAGCTGCTTTACCTTGGGGCAGCCCATATCTTAATAACAGTCCATATGGGGAAAGGGGGCATAAAGGTTCTATCCTTTGCCTCAATTTGGGACTTCGCTGAAGGACCATCCCAGTTCAAGCTTCCTGGGATTGACCAAGGCCTTTCTTGTGACTGCCCTATGATTTAATTTCTCCCTCTGCACAGTCCGGCTTCCCTCACCCACCCCACAGGCAGTGGTGTGCTGGTACCGATGGCACCAGCTGGTGACAGCCGATTCCGTGTGCCTCTTCCCAACACCCATTCAGTGACGTCGAGTTGGTAGCTTAGAAATAGGCCATGGTGGGAGAATTTACACTAAAATTGACGAACTCCACAAATCAAGACCCCCAATCCCCATGCCAGAGGATTGTTAATCATTCAGCAGCACACGGCTGTCCACACTGTGAATCCCAAGGCTCCTCAGCCAACTCCAACGCGAGACTCCTTCCCATCTCAGGGTCTATTTCTTGGGGACCCAACTTAAGACACCAGATGACCTTAGGTGAGGTGTATCTGCAAATCAATGTTGTCACAACCACTGTGACTTTGGACATTTCACCTCATCTCGATGAGCCTCAGTTTTCTCATCTCAAAGTGAGAGACGGGGCCTGGATCTATGTGTTTAGGGGCTATGCTAAGTGGATGTTGAGTGTTCAGGGCATCTCAAAGTTTATGGAAAGGATAACGAATCTCCATGTGGCCTGAGAAGAAAGCATTAGAGGCCACATCTATCAAACAGGGATAAACCTCTCAGGTGGCTCTGAGGAGTAAATGAGACCCGGGAACAGAAAGCTCCTACTTCAGTGCCTAGCCCAGTAAACCCTCCCCACAAATGAATGCAAAATACTGTGATACATCAAATGCTCCTGGACTGTGGTCCCAAGAGGGGAGGATTCATTACTCACCCAGAACCTAATGCCTCAAAAATATGTCAAATGATTCGATGAAACAGCTCAGGTCTGTCTCTTTGCATAGCAGAACACAGCGCGGAGAGAAATGATGACCAACCAATTCAAACGTAAGATTTTTCACTCCCATTTTTAATCTGTTGCCCCCAGAAACACAAGGACAGGTTTTAATGCGCAAAGAGTTGAATGAAACCACCTCTTTAGAAGCACTCTGTTTTGCCTCCCACCGTTAGGTTACTGGCTCGTGTACAGAAAAGGCTCTGCCTTGGGTTTTGGCATCATTCTCTTGCTTCATGGAGCAGATTAGTCTTACCCCTATCTACCTTCGTCCAGCTACAGTTGAGGGCTAATTGTTACCTTGCAGTGTGTTTGCTGCTGCGGTTCTCTCCTTGTGGAGGGTAATGAAGAGGATTTCTAGTAACCCAAGACGCAGAATCATGCCTTTCTTGGAAGCAGATGAAAGGCATTGGTCTTTAGTATTCTGTTGTGCACCTTACTGATTCCCAAATTACGTGTTCGGGAATACAATCTGAGACATTGCAACCGTGTCGCTGTTTGGCGTGCACTTTCCTGAGCTCTGTCTCCTATCATTCGAAAATTAGAAGCAGTTGCATTTTAGGTGGGGCTTGGCAAGCAGAAATATAGGACGCCCAGTTAAATCCGAATTTCGGATGAATAATGAACACTGGTCTTAGTATAAGGATGTCCTAGGCAATATTGGGGACATATTTATACTAAAAAATTCTTCGTTGTTTATCTGAAATTCAGATTTAGCCAGGCATCTGCTATGGTTTGAATGTTTGTGTCCCCTCCAAAATTCATGTTGAAACTTAACCCCCATTGTGGCGGTATGAAGAGGAGGGGCCTTTTGGGACGTGATTGAGACAAGAGGGCAGAGCTCTTGTGAATGGAATTACACGCCCTTATAAAGAGGCTTCAGAGAGCTCTCTGGCCCTTTTGCCCTCCTGCCACGTGAGGACAACACAGGTGCCCCCTGCCATGTGAGCACACCAGGGAGGAGGCACCATCTTGGAAGCAGAGGATGAGTCCTCACCAGACACCAAATCTGCTGGCACCTTGGTCTTGAGCTTCCCACTCTCCATCATTGTGAGAAATAAATTTCTATTATTTATAAACTACCCAGTGTGAGGTATTTTGCAGCAGAAATCAACTAAGACAGTGTTCTGTATTTTATCTGGCAACCCTAACTGTAGCAAAATTCGAGAAATCAAAAAGATAAGAGAAATTTGTGAGGTTCCACTTGAAGCAGCTCTGGCCATGTTCCTTATTTTGGGTTCAGAGGGATGGGCATCACTGTCAATCATGCACCCTTGCCAACCCTTCTGGCTGGTGGGGAGGGGCATATACAAGAGCAGATGAACAATGGCAACATTTTAATGACTTGAAATTACAACATCTTACCTTTGAAACATCATGAATTTTAGAGGTATTCCTGTATCCTGTAGTAGGAAAGAAAGTGGAGAAAAAAGTCCCCCTAAGCTTCACATACACAGAACACAACTTCTGCCATCTGGAATGTCTTCTAACTGACATCAATTACTGCCCCATCAGTAGTTCCTGCCACTTTATCCACCATATCTATGTTCTGAAAATGGCAGGGATCTATCAGTCAAGGTAAGAACCTCTGCCCTTTTACACATTGGTTTATTTCTGGATTTGGTGCCTAACTTTCCAAACAAGGATGGAGAATTATTTTATGAGTAAGAGTGGAGGAAGGGAGAGAGAGGATCTGAAACTGTGTAGACACAGGACTTATCCCCTCTGCTATAGACAGAAAATGCTTGATGGATGCCCGCCTATGTTCCCATATCAAATGCCAGACGCCAGAAGAGAGGCATGGAGAGGACCCCAAAGTTCCTACATCTCAGTTGACTATGGCAGCAGTGATAGCATAGCCCACCCTTCTACCACCAAGGCTTATTATACCCAAGGGAGCTACAAAATGAGAAAGTCCATGGGTAATTATAAAACAAGAAGACATCGTTCCATAAGCCACAAGGGAATTCAAATCTTATTACTTAACATGCATGCCATTTAGGCCATGATCTGACACCAATAATTTATTACTTTACCTTCCTATTTCATAGGTGTGAAAGCCACTCGTTGGTCATCACGTATATCTGCTCTGGGAACAGAGCAGCCTAGGTCATGGGACATGGAAAAGAGACAAATCCTTGTGACTTTTCCCCCCAAAGATGTTATTTTTCCTTTTAGGGTAGTTTTAGGTTCACAGCAAAATTAAGAGAGAGGTGCCTGCCCCTCACCTCCTGCCCCCATATGTGCTAGCCTCCCCCTCCCCCGCTGTTATCCACTTCGCCATCAGAGTGGTGCATTCATTACAATTGACGAATCTCACTGACACATCATTATCACTCGAGGTCCACAGCGTACATTAGGGTTCACTGTCAGCATTGTATATTTCGATGGGTTTGGACAAGTGTATAATGACATGTATTGTTCATTATAGTATCAGTCTTGTGTTGCTTTTTTTTTTTTTTTTTTTTTTGAGACGGAGTCTCGCTCTGTCACCCACGCTGGAGTGCGGTGGCGCGATCTCCACTCACTGCAAGCTCCGCCTCCCAGGTTCACGCCATTCTCCTGCCTCAGCCTCCCAAGTAGCTGGGACTACAGGTGCCCACCACCATGCCTGGCCAATTTTTTGTATTTTTTAGTAGAGATGGGGTTTCACCGTGTTTGCCAGGATGGTCTCAATATCCTGACCTCATGATCCACCCACCTCGGCCTCCCAAAGTGCTGGGATTATAGGTGTGAGCCACTGCGCCTGGCCAGCCTTGTGATTTTTAAGCCACAGGTTTTGGAATTGTTTGTTATTGCAGTAGGACTTAGCTCACACTGACTAATACAATCAGGGTCGAAAATATTTGGGGGTTACAAGGGCCACACTGCAATGGCTGTACATGGTATCAAGTCGGAGATTATGGCCACAGGGATAGCTGTGAAGAGGGTGGCTCTGGAGCCATATGAGTTTGGGCTCAGATGCTACTGTACAACTTATTAGCTATGACTTCAGGCAAGTCACTTGACCTCTTTAAGCATCAGATTCCTAGAAAATCTTAGCACTCCTGTCACAGGGTTGCTAATGGAGATTAAATGACATAATGCATATAAAATAGCACAGTGCCTGGAACATAGCAAGCTCCCCATAAAAGTTAGTTAATATTAATGCTTCATAATTTGATTATTAAAAGATGGAGGTTCTAATATAATAACCCCCACAGCAATACATACAGCAATCTCTGCTTGAAGTTTCCAAGGGTGTGTTCACAGCATCTTAGGTCTTCTGGTTCCACTAGAACTTAACTACCTATCAGTGACACTTCTGTACTGAGACATCTCCCTTTACCTTGCACCTCACTGGGCCTAGTTCTGCCTTCTCCAGTGACTCTGAAGAGTCGTACTCTTCTCTCCCGTAACAGACTTTTGAATATCTGTAGACAATGGCCTTCTCCACCACATTCCCCATGACCACCTGTGTGTGCCTCTCTCGAGGTCTCAGTTTTTCCATTTCCTTGTGTAACGGGTTTCTTAACCATTCTCCATGCTGCCTGCCCTCATTTGGAGCCACCTCAATTCTTCCAGGTCCATGCAAATCAGGACACCAAGATGTGGTCCACTGGGTACAGAGAGAGCGCATGGGCTAAGCAGCCTCCACCCAGCCTAGGAGGCCGCGATCAACACAAGCCTCCTGCTCTTTCCCACACCATCTGCTGTTAGGCCACACCTCCTTCAGCCTATTCTTGGGTAATTGCTATTCTTTTTTCTTAATATAAATGTTTGGCAGATTGATTTCATTTTCTAGTTTTCCTCATCTCCCAACCATTCATTCATTTATTCAACAAATATTTCTCCTGCACAGTCACATGTAGGAGCCAGACACTGTGCTTGGTACAGAGGCTAAAAAGATCAAGAAACAAGAGGTTCACAGGTTGCTGAGGGAAACTGATTTGGAAACAGAAACATCCTCCAGAATCTTCTGACTCTTGATATCATGCAAAGTACAGACCGTTTCATCGGCAAGCACGAGCCTGACTTCAGTGTTGATATGGTTTGGCTGTGTCCCCACCCAAATCTCATCTGGAATTGTAGCTCCCATAATCCCCACGTGTTGTGGGACGGACCCAGTGGGAGATAACTGAATCATGGGGGTGGTTTCCCCAGTACTGCTCTCGTGGTAGTGAATAAGTCCCATGAGATCTGACGGTTTTACAAGGGGAAACCCCTTTCACTTTCTCATTCCCTGTTTTCCAAGCCATGTAAGATGTGTCTTTTGCCTTCCCCCATGATTGTGAGGCCTCCCCAGCCACGTGGAACTGTGAGTCCATTAAACCTCTTTTTCTGTATTAATTACCCAGTCCAGTCTTGGGTATGTCTTTATCAGCAGCGTGAGAACAGACTAATGCAGGTGTCTTCACATAGAAATGTGATGAAAGTGTGAAAATAAGGACTGAGCGCCCACAGCAGAACAGCGACTCCTCTGGATGACTGTGTCCTAGCTACAACTCCGCCTGAAGCTACCACGCCAAGATTTTGCACTTTTTCCAGGCCCCTTGGTCTCATTAAAAATAAACTTTCACTCCTTTCATTCCTCCTAAGTACTAGCAAAGTAAATAAACTTTCACTCTTTTTATTCTCTCCTAAGGGAGAGAAGGAAGGAGGAAGAAAGAAAGAAAACTTAAAAGAACAGAGAAGAAGAAAAGATTTAGGTTACCATCATATATTTAAATACGTAAACCCAGAATATTATAGGGTATTGACGCTTGAAAACGAGTAGAATATTTTCCCATTTCAGGTCTCTGACACTGTTTACATTTTCTGTGATTACTCAGAAATCCCTAACAGTGTTTCGGCCATCACATACCAGCACACTCTAGCTGTACCTGGTGTGCAACAGGCCAATGCTTGGACACTTGGGTTCTTTTCAACTGCATAACTATCCTCCTGACATCATACTTCTCTTGAGCTTTCAGCATCCCTTAAGGAAGTATTTTCCTTTTGAGCTTTCAGCATCCCTTAAGGAAGTATTTTCCTTTTAAGAAAACGGAAACAAATTAGCAGGCAAATAGTTCTGCTGGTCTTTTCATCTATCAACGTTTACACAGTGCCTGGCAGAGTTTGAAAACCCAGTAAATGTTAGATAAGTGCATTGTGATCGATAAGTAAATATGTTAAATAAATACATATTTGAGGAGAGGATGGAAGAGGAGTAACGGACCTAACACAGCAGAAGCAGCCCTTGCAGGGCTCTCCTGAGTGACACGGCCCTCCAGGTTCCTCTGGGAGCTGGGGACAGGGCACGGGGTTGAACATAAGGGGGCTCACTTGGACCCTAGCCTTCCTTCCCCACTCAGCAAGACCTAACCCTCCAAAATCTTATTAAAACATCTCTAAAAATGTCGAAGGATAAAACGAAAATGTCTCAAAAAAATAGAATGAAAAAATAAAGAGAAAAAAACAGGAGAGAAGTGCAACAAATAATTGCTGAGAGTTCTAGGAACATAGAACAGAGAAGCTGGAGGGAAGGAAATCATCAAAGAAGTAATACAAGAATATTTCCCAGAACTGAAAAGCACAGTACGCTGGTCTGAAAGGGCCACTGAGTCAAAACCCACCATAGGAAAGTCTGAAACAGCCTCCACTGCGGTCACCCTCCTACAACGCATATTCCTCTCCAGTCTGTCCTCCCAGAGCCGTGTCAAGCAGAGCCTCTCACCCCTGCGAGTGTCACTTTCCCAGGGTTTTTCATTTCAAATAGGATAAAATCCAAATTCCTTTCAGTAGCCCTGTGTGATACGGCTTCTGCTGGACTCTCAGACTTCCTGCCTGGCACTCCTTCCTTACCCACTCCAGGCACACGGTGCTCTCTGTTCCTCCTGCACGCCAACCAGTCCTTTCCACCTGCTTCTGCCTCCATCCTCTATCTTCCCCAGGAGCTTCTTCTTTCTCGCCTCTAGGCCTCAGCACTCACATCGCCTCCTCAGACAGATCTTCCCTGGTCACCCTAACATAGCACCTACGGTCCAAAAAACATTCCTCAACTTCCCTTTTCTGTTTTATATTCATCGTGTTTGTCACTGACTGAAATGATTATAGATTTCTTCTCTTTTTTCCCTACCAGACTATAAGCTCCATAAGGTGAAAACCTTGTCCTATTCACTGCAATATCTCTGGAGTTCAGAATAGTGCCAAAGTCAACATTCGATATTTGACAAATAATTGAGTTACCAACACAACAAATGACAGGAAGCCTCATGAAGGTGCATGGCCATGAAATGTTGTAACAGAAGGACAAAGAGAAGATCCTAAGAGTTTCAAAGTGGAAAGGGCATCAGAATGCACTAAGCTTCCCCCTAGGCAACATCAAATGCTAAAACACAATGAGTGGTGCAACATCTTTCAAAAATCTGAAGGAAAACAATTTTCAAACCAGGTTGCTATACCTAGCCAAACTATCTAACAGATGTGAAGGTAACTCAGATATTTTCCGACATGCAAGGATTAAAAATAATAGCCTCCCATACATCTTTTTAAAGAAGCTTCTGCAGGATGTACTAGTGCAAAGCAAGAGACAAAATCAGGAAAGAAGCTACAGAAATCAGGAACGGGAGATACAATACAGCAAAGTGGTAAAGAGAAGTCCAAAATCATCTTGAGGAGAAGCTTTAGGTGAAGCTCTGCACAGGATCCCCAAGACAACTTGGTATCACATGGAGCAAAAAGAAATACTCCAGAAGGGAGGCATCCAATTTAAAAAGAAATTGATAAATGTTCTGATATGACTGAACATGTGAAATAAAAAAGCTACTGGCGGGTGTTATAATAGATCTGATGGAATAACTGTAAATAATCAAAAATATGTAGAAAACTTAGAAAAAAATTGAGGCAATTTTTAATTCCAAGAGAAGCAAAAAGTTTTACCAAAAAAGGAAACAATATCACAATACACTGAAGTCATATCTACCTAATCGAAACAATGTAAACACTGACTACCAATTTATCTAAAAATACCTAATTGTACAGAAGGATAGGGGAGGGGCAAGAGTTCAAGAGAGCCAAGATCTCATCTACCATAATAAAAACTCAATACTTAAGTTTTAAAATTGATAAATAGTAAATTCATCAGTGTGACAGCATGCAAGTTCAAAAACACAACACTCAAAAATTATATTTCTTTACACTAACAATGAATCTGTGGAAACTGAAATTAAAAACAATACCTGAAAGGCTCGGTGGCTCACACATGTAATCCCAGCACTTTGGGAGGCCAAGGTGGGTAGATCACGAGGTCAGGAGTTTGAGACCAGCCTGGCCAACATGGTGAAATCCCATCTCTACTAAAAATACAAAAATTAGCTGGGTCTAGTGGTGCATGCCTGTAATCCCAGCTACTTGGAAGGCTGAGGCAGGAGAATTGCTTGAACCCGGAAGGCAGAGGTTGCAGTGAGCTGAGATCGTGCCATTGCAACCCAGCCTGGGTGACAGAGTGAGACTTGGTCTCAGAAAAAATAATAATAATTGTTCTGAAACAATTGGATATCCATAGACAAAAAGCAGAATCTTGACTCAAAACTTACAGCTTATTAAAAAAAAAAAAAAAAAAAAAAAAAACCCTCAAAATAGATCAAAGCCTTAGATGTAGAACATAAAACTATAGAACTTTTAGGGAAAACTGAAAAATCTTCAGAATCTAGGGCTAGGCCAAGTTCTTAGACCAGACACCAAAAGCATAATCCCGAAAAGGCAAAGCTGATGAACTGGATGGTGCTCTCTTAACTATGGTCTTCAAAATTCAGCCCTCTGGGCAATAGACAGGACCTTCTCTAGGGAAATAGACCAGTCCGAGAGAAAAGACCTTAAGGGAATCATACGGTGGCACACAAGGTGCCTCCTGTACTGTGTGTGGTGTCAAATCCTCACTCATTCCAGACCAAGTGACGTCAGCCAACTCTGCCCAGGCTTCTACCAGGTTCCTGAAGGCCCCCCTCCTTTCCTTCTCTAGGGCTTGTATGCGATGCCTGCCAGGAACATTGCATTCCACATGTGCAATTCAGGAGCATGGGAAAGTTAGCACCCAAAAGCAGGTTGTGAGACGCATTTCATGGGCTCCTTGGAAGGTCCTGCAGGATTTCAGTCGTTCGGCTGACTTAATGATGCCTCCCCATGCTGGCTCTCCCTTCTTACTCCTTTGTCCTTCATTTCTCCTCCCCAGGATCACATTCACAAATAAACTAACTGCACGTAAGCCTTTGTCTCAGGCTCAGCTCTCTGAAGATCCCAGGTGAAAAGAAAAGTCCTTCTAAAAATGGCCCACCTGAGAAGTTAAAAAAAAAAAAAGACAGCTCCAAAGCCCCACCCCACCACATGTGCACACTCTTGCAACTCCCAATCACCTGTTTAATGGCTGACTCATATACAGACAGCTAGCTAGAGGGTCCTCTTACAAATCACACAGGAGGCAGAGGTTGCAGTGAGCTGAGATTGCACCACTGTACTCCAGCCTGGGCGACAGAGACTCCATCTCAAAAATAAAATAAAATAAAAATAAAATAAAATCACAACAGGGCTGTTCCTGCTTTGTCTTCCATAGGAGAAGCCATCAAACTCATTTCTTAGAGAGTTTCTGACATGATTTTCAAAGCCAGTTTTATTTTTATTAAAGCCCAATTAGTTACATATACAATAGCATATTAATTTTACTGCATTATAATCTTAACATGGATAAAATGACCTCTCTTGTCCTTTTCTATCAGCTTCTGGTATAGAACAAAAATCACCAGAGACCATCCAGCATTGCTGTTGCTTTGCTAAGACATGTGAAGCTTTCACCTAGTCAGTGAGGCTATACTTTCACTGACGTTGCCTCAGCCATCTAGCCAGAGACTGAAAAAGTAAACCTGGTTGAAAAATCCCATGTGAATGTGGGCTACTAAAATGGAAATGTAATTTTAGTAGAATCACCTCTACCCAGATTTTGTCTGCCACGTGGCTTTCAGTAAGGAAGATAGCATCATCAAAGACAAAGCTTGATCACAGTCCTGGGGGTGATAGAGAAAGCTATCTGGAAGAACAGTCAAATAGAGGGAGATGGAAAGTATTTGACCCCTCTTGTGACTTTAAAAAATGTAAGATTAAATACAATTTCTAATAGCTTCTGAATGAGGCAATAGAAAAAGCCATCACTTGGTGTCTTAAAAAATCTGTAGATTTTTGAAATAGAAAAATTATTCTTTTCAAAATAGGACATTGGCAAAATGGGGGTGGGGAGCAGTTTCAGTTGCACTCGACTGAGTAAAGGTGACAGGATGTATTTGCCCACTAGTTTCTCTCCATGTCTTCATTCCCAGGGTACTCACGATTCAGAGATGAATGTATACTGAATGCACCCTGTACCAGTCTAATTTCTTTTGACAGCCTGCATTACAAATTATTAAAATTTTTTAAATTAAGTATCTTTGAAAATGGAAAACTGAACTAATGTTCCAATTTGGAGGAAGGGGGACTCAATGTAGAAATTAAAATCATGGTAAACTAATTTGCCAAGGGTGGGGGAGTGTTAGAAATGGTCTTCTGACTTTAACCATAATAACAACAAGGACTATCAATTAGGCAAAGAGTGCTCTGAGCCTATGTGCTGGCTCCACTACAATTTTTTTTTTTAATGTCTGGCAGCGTGTTTTACAAACTAAACCCAGCGAGACTACAATTCTACCAGAAGGTGCCTCAGATGGTTTTGCTAATAATTTTGATAAGCTAAAATGGAGAAAAACATCATTTCAATTATTCACTTTTCAAAAACCATCAATTTTAAGTTACAATATTAAACGTCTCTTTCTTCCTCTCTTCATCGCCATCAACCAAATGAAACCAAACCCTGGAAAAACCCTCACCAAAAGTTGAAGGGGGTAGGTAGTGACATTTTTGAATATGTTAGCATGCTAAAAATCTTGTCATTAATTTCTTGCCACTCAGAACTTGTGTCCAGTTTACGTGTAACTTTGTTCGAGGAGAGTAAGTTCCTTTAGAGAACTCGGGGGAAGCCAGCATTGCTACTGCCGCGAAGATATAAGTGCGAACCACCATATATTGGCTTTTGTTTTAATAGCCTTTTAACCAACTTTGTTAATGGACTGAATGCAATTTAGATATGGAACTTGGCTAAAACGTAGCTTCAATTGGCTATTAAAATTTAAGAGCCAACTAAGATAGCTAATTACAAAAAAGCTCCAGTGATAATGCTAAGCAGAATTAGTAATAGCAAATGACAGTCTGTCTAGTCTTATTCCCATAGGGAAAGAAACTCTTAACTGAGAAGTCAACCAGACAATGTGCAGCAAACCTAATTGCATTCCTGGTATTATGGCATACGAATCTGGCAGCTCCCTGGGACAAAACAGGGAATAAAATCTGCCGAACTCGAGGCAGAAAGCGACTGACCCTCTTTTACATGCCAGTTAGAGAAGATTCCAGGAAATGTTATTTCTATTCAGAGTTGATGAGTAAATGCTCTTTTACTAAGGAACATTCCTATAAAACCCTAGTGAGGACTGAGCAGTAAGGAAACAGACCTTCCAAAAAACACAGTTTCAAAGAAATAGATCCGTCACCTATGCAGAATTAGATTTTTCCTTTAGATATTTAGGTCTTTAAAAAGGCAACAATAAATATCTGACTGCTAAAAAGTTGAGTTTAGAGGAGAAAAATGTTCTGCTTTTTGCTTCATTACAGATACCCTCATTATGGCATCAGCTGAAGTGCAGACTGGCTCTCCTGTGAAGATTTATCATGTGTGGTGGCCACTTTGAATTGGAGGTACTGTAGTCTTTAACATTCCCTAGTCAAGTGTCTCCCTGCTGTGCCTGTAAATGTCAGTCCAGTTTTTTCACGGCTGTGCGCACAGATTAGAAACAGCAGGAGAGCTTGGGAGTATGACTACAATACCAGTAAGGACACTTGTCTTCGTGGCACTGCTCAAGTGATTCTTGGAATGCAGGACCCTGCTGTTTTCTAATATTTACACACAACTGGAGTCATCAAGAGCAGTAAATGCAGTCTAAAGGAAGCTTGCTTCTTTGTGTTAGGGACTTTACATTCAAATAGGGATATCAACAATAACATCAAAAAAAAATTTTTTTTAACTTTCATATTTCCCCTCAATTTTGTTGCTACAAGACCAACCAGGTATTATCATGACTGTTCACTTAGCTTGACCCTCCCTTCCAAACACGTTCTGTGTGCATCACACAGTTCATTGGGAACAGCAGGTGTTTTAGATTCTTGACCTCAAATTGTGTTTTTGCAGGCTGTGGTTTCTCTGACCTCTACAGGAACAGACAGGGCCTTGGAAACCATTCTGATGTCATTTCAACCACCTTTGCTTTCTGAACACTTTGCAGGACATATCAAAGACTTATTTTGGAGCTGCAGCACCTGGAATACAGACGGCTTCTCTTTCAAAAGTCTAATTAGAAACAAAAAAAAAAGGAAAAAACCCCATTGCAACTGTATGCATATCTTAAGAAATGTCTAAATAGCCCTACTTAAAATTATGAATGCTAGGGCACACTGTATTAAAAAAAAAATGGCAAAAACTACAACTACTTTTGCACCAACCTAATACTTCGCCATAACTGTTTAGTTATCTGTCAAGGATTTCTGGACTAGAAACTTGGGGTAGGGAGGTACACAGGGACTAGATATATACTTCTGCAATTACAATGTCAAGCAGATTGGAATGTACATATTACTTAGAGTTAAACTGACTCACATGTTTGCACCAAAATGTTCTATAATAGTTAATGAAATAAATGAAGACATGAGAACAACTAGGATGTCTGTGTTGGGGCGGGGGAAGGAGTAGGGAAGAACTAAAATGTCCACATCAAAAGTCTTCCTAAGAACCTTAGAGGCATATTTCTCGACTTAGAAAAGTTCAAGAAGTAAATGTACTCTTTTCTCTTCACCAGGCAATCTAATAGAATCACTTCCCAATTGTAACTTTCCCTGCAATATACTGTCCTAGAACTTTCCACTCTTCAGGTTTAGCAGACCCTTCAGTGGCTCTACTTTGACTTTTAAGTACTAACACATATTGGTTCCTTATGGGGAAAGTCTACACAAGTGTGTAGGGACCCTTCTCACATCTGAGAATTTTACCAACAACCATCACCATGAACTTCTGAACTATGATTTTTGTGTCAAGGCCAGAGAGAATATTGAATACAGCAATTTTTCCACTTTTAAAGAAACTGTTGCCCAGGTATTATACAGTGTTCATTTTAAATAACTGTGATGGGTTTTCACTGGTTTCTATAGGATATCAGAAGCAGACAGCCAACACACAGGAAAGTGGAAATAGCATTCAGACGACTGTTCCACCCTCTCCCCAAACTCTGGATTCACTCCTCCCTGCTGCACCCCAGGCACAAATATTATATTATCATCTCCATTCACATGGCTGCCATCTCAGAACAACGTTCTAACATTGGACTTAACTTAGTGTAAGAACACGGTTTTTTGAAGATCATCTGCAGTGGTTTACAAATGAAACTGAATTTTCTCCATGCAGAAGTTTTACAAGGAACTTCATGACAAGCCAAACTACAAAAATTCAAGAATGCTATTCTTAAGTTGCAAAATGCTATGCCATCATAAACTCACCATTGTATGTACAAATGCATCCTCAATACAGTGGAAATGGTAAGCATTTTATTTGTGTAACACAAAAAGTCCTCTAACGCCGGGCGCAGTGGCTCAAGCCTGTAATCCCAGTACTTTGGGAGGCCGAGACGGGCGGATCACGAGGTCAGGAGATCGAGACCATCCTGGCTAACACGGTGAAACCCCATCTCTACTAAAAAATACAAAAAACTAGCCAGGTGAGATGGCGGGCGCCTGTAGTCCCAGCTACTTGGGAGGCTGAGGCAGGAGAATGGCGTAAACCCGGGAGGCGGAGCTTGCAGTGAGCTGAGATCTGGCCACTGTGCTCCAGCCTGGAGGACAGAGCGAGACTACGTCTCAAAAACACAACAAAACAAAACAAAACAAACAGTTGTCTAAACTATCTGGTCAGCAGTAGACTGCATACAATTACTAATATAGTGTATAAGGCTATCTGCATGTCAAGACCCTTTTATAATATTAATCCTTTAATGTGACTTGTACTTTCTCTATCCGTAGAACTAAGTAAGTTACAAGATTACAGAATAACCTGTGGAACTTTTAAAAAAACTAAAAAATTTTATCCATGCAACTGTTATAACTAAAAAATTAAGCAGGCATGAAATAGGACTAAGAGTAACACAGCTAAAGGACAAGAGTTGGATTTCTGTAGCGGCGGTGGAATCGTAAGTGAATTCTGATTTCTATGAATGCGGTGTGGGCACTAAATTAGAATTAATAAGTAAAACGGCATTAACTAAGTCAGTGTGGTGCTGGCATAAGAACAGACACATCAATGAAATCGAACATAGTCTAGAAACAAGAGCATGTAATCAAGCAAGCATCCCAAACCAGGGTGGAGGAAAGGTGGAGGAGATCATTTATTTAACAAATGCTACTGAAGTTACTGGCTAGTTGCTTAGGAAAAAAATCTTTGTGTTCCTCACCTCATGGCATACATTTACCAAAATAAATCCCATACGGATTGAAAATTTAGAAGCATTAAAACAAAAAAGCCTAGAAAAAGTCATGGTAAATATTTCTAATTTTTGGATGAAAAACATTTTAAAACAGTGACAGAAATTACAATGAAAGATCAACAGATTAAAGCGATAAAAGCTAAACTTCATAAAAATTAAAAACATATCATACACAAAAAATAAACAGGAAAAAGTCAGCAACAAAAATGGCAAAGAGTTAAGGTCATTACTGTATAAACAGTACTTACCAACACACCAAAAAGAAAAGAGTGATTAGTTTACAAATAAAGGTTTGGGTGCACTAGCGATTAAAAACAAAAAAAAATTACCTAATCAAATTATAAAAATAAAATTTAATGTGTTAGTCTGGGTGGCCTAAATAGCAAACATTTATTTCCCACAGTTCTGGAGGCTGGTTTGCAGATGGTCACATGACAGAGACAAACATCATCTCTCCCCTTTCCCTTATAAAGCCATTAATCCCATTCATGAAGCCTTCACCCTCATGACCTAATCACCTCCCAAAGGTCCCCCTCCAAAGACCATCATCTTAGGGGTTAAACACAGGAACAATGCGGGCCACACCAACTTTCAGTCTATAACCCTCAAGGATGACAAAAATGCAGGTTGGGCACTCAGATCTACTGGGCAAAGTGTTAACTGATAGATTTTTGCAAAGCAATTTGGTAAGTATCCACAACTTTTCATTTCATAGTCTTTGACCCAGTGGCTCCCTTTTGAAAATCTAAGAATATTCACATGTCAATGAAGATTACTGCCCAATTTTGTTCAAAAACATTGTTTATAATATCCCAATACTGAAAACAACTTAAATGCCCAATAATACAAAAATGGTCATGAAAGTATCATAAATTCATTTTAAAAAGTTAAGAAAACATAGAAGTTATATTCATGAAGGATTTATAATAATGTAAAAAGTATTTAATGTTAACTTTAAAAAGAAGAATGTAAAGCTGTATATGAAGTGTAACTGTTTAAAAATAAAAGCGCATAGAAATGACTGAAGAAAATGTGTCAAAACATTAACAGTGGTTGCCTGTGGGCAGTAGTATTATGGCTGGTTTGTCTGTTGACACTTTTCTGTATGTTCTAAATTATATAAAATGGCCATGTATTATTAATACACCCTTATAATCCAAAGAATATAAAGCACATTAAAACAGAAATTTAAAGAATTAACAAAAATATAATGTTCAACTGTGGACATATATATCTCCCCACACAAATACAAATAAATTGTTTATATTTCCACCACTACTTTATTGCTATGCAACTTGGGTCTTTATATGCATACTTTAGTAATTCAAAGCAATAATCAGGGTTTTATAACTGGCTTATTAGTGTTTGATTTGTCTTAGATCACTACTGAAGAACACCTAGAAGCTATTTAACTTCAGGGCTTAGTTACCAAAGACTTATCAGTTGCTTTCTAAAAAATGTAGAGCACATATACATCCTCTTGTGTGAAGGACAAGAGCCTGGCAGTGGTGTTTATCCTCAACAGACTAGAAAACCTCAGCTCAATGAGGACCTAAGGAAAATGGCAGAGAAGGCAAGAGAAAATGGAACCAAGAACATGTTAAAATATGGAAGCTGGATTGTGAAAGGAGAACCAAAAATGGCAAATCTACTCCATTCGGGCATTGGAAAGAAAATAAAAACAATGCAAGATAAAAATACTAAATATAGAACTGAAAAGGACAAGAAAAAAAATTACTCTGAATGACGAGGTTGCTTAATCATTTCTTAAAAGGGGAGTAGAAAAAAACAGTACAAGATAGGGAATAAAATAGAACGAGGGATGCAGCACACGAATCAAACTGGATACTATGGCCAGTAGTTTTTCATTAATTTCTGTAGCCTTGCCAATACAGTAACATTTAAGAAAATGCCAGCACTTACTTAAAACAATATGTGAGGAAATATTTGTTTTCTTATTATTTAACCAAGTTTTCCATGTTTCTATATTGTGAAAAATAAGGAGGCTAAGGCATATACAGAAAAACACATTGCACACAGTTTACTCTATTTTAAGCATTAATGTGTTTAAAACAGAACTTGAGAGTTGATTTAGGTGTTACAAATAAACTTGGGGGCATTAACACAGATAAGTACTAAAACCTAACATTCTACAGAAAGCAGGAGGAGCCTCTGCCCAAAGTCAAATTTTCTAATCTGTAAAGATATGTTGCTCTAGAACTTCAGGAGGCATTAAAAGGTTAATCTTCAAAGGAAAGTCTGTAGATGTTTTGCATTTTTCAGTATCTAACCATTGCAGTGATAAATGCTTCACATGATCACTAAATATCCACATAAGAAAGCCACAAGTTATAGTCTTTGTACTGGTTCATAGTTTCTCAAACTTGGTACAACCTTGACAATTTCTGGTATGTCCATATCCCACCTGTACATTTACTTCTTTCCTCAAACCGACTTGCTTTTAAAAATTGAAATACCTACTTTAGGTTTGTCCTAAGTAGTAGACAAATCACCAGTTTAATGTGATAACTGTATTTTGAATACATATTAAAATACTTAAATATTTAAGTGAAACTATGTCCATATACCTTCTAAACACACTGTGCATGTTATTAAGTGGTAAAGCATACCATCCGTCAGAAAATAGAGTCCAATCCCGATTTCTCTGACCAAGAAAACTCTGAGGAATGAATCACGAAATTGTTCATAAATGTGTTAAAATTACAAGCTTTTGTTCCCAAGGCAACTAAAAAAATTTCAGATCTTAAACTTTCTGATTACTGAAACTCTGAAGTGCCTGGTTTACTGTATAAATATTACATGCTATGAAAGTGAAACTTTTAAGAAAAATAAACTGTGAATGAATAGGATCTATTAATATCTAGTTCATAGGTCTTTCGTAGACAAAGCTAGTCTTTATGCAATCTTTAATTACACCACCACTTCATCATTTGCCACTTGTTTTCTTGTCATACAGCTTGCACACTGACATAATTCTTATGTAATCTTTCATTTATGTAGATTTTCTCTCGCATGGATACACTTCCTCCACTTTTTATTTCATATTCCTTTCCCATCTTTGTACCTCCTGTCTCATACAGCAGGTGCTTAATAAGATTTTGGAACAGAACAAAATCAATACGAATCAAACCAAACCTTACAGCCACAACATACCGTGCGTTTGTAAACAAAAGAGATTTTTATTTTAAGCTTTGCATTTCCTAAAAAGTGAGGACTCTGTCAAACATTTTTATCCACTCTGAGAAATGTACAATGATTAGAAAAGTGCATATCATAATAATTTTCATATATATGTACTCCAAAACATCACAAACACACGGCTTTGGAATAACGTAAGGGGTATAATCTGAAGATTTTGAAATTTCATAAATTAGCCTTTAATGAATTGTACAAAATATTTATTTTTATAAAAAATTTGGTTTTCTGAACACATGGGTATTTAATTATTACTTCCACCTCGCAAGACTCACATGAAAATAAAACACTTCAAATAGAAAAGGAGAAAAAAGTCAAAAGAAAACAAAGAGAAGGAAAGCTGGTTCACAGCATCTGAATTACTTCTGGACTCTCTTTCTGGTTCTTGAACCTTGAAGATAAATCAAAGAAACTGAAATCATTAATCAATAATTGACAAAAGCAAAAGAACAGAAATATAAATATCTCTAAATATAGTACATTTTAAAATCGAATGGACTCTGGTGATTTGCAAAGATAAAACTGACATACAAAAGTATGACTGCTAAAACTCTGAAAATCTTAAAAAATTGGGTCATTTTTTAATATGTCAAAAAATATGCTGACAAAACCTACCTTCTAATCTTAAGCCATATAAAAATGCTTTGACTGATAAAACGTATCTAATTTTTACTAATACTGAAATATTTCTCTCCAAAATTTAAATTTATTGTAAAATTTAAAACATTATCTCCAAATATAAACCTTAGCAATATAGATAAGCATTCATTCCTTAGGGGGAAGCGATGAGGTCATGCATGTTATGAAAAGCAAAGGAATGAGTTGCTTTTTAAAGCCTATTACCTACACCCTTTAGGCAGGAGAGCACTGGGATACTGAAATGGAAAGTCTTTTCTGCTAGGAATTATACAGGTCCCAGATGAGTAGCCTCCTACAAAAGGATCATATGTGATACTGGTCTTAGTCCCTTATGACAGCTCCTATCTAACTATTCTTGGTTTGGAATAAATCAGTGACTCTCTGCTGGGGGCATGGGAATTCTGCCTCACCACGGAGACATTTCACCCCACCTACTACTCCTACTCCACCTCTGGGCGCAGCAGTCAGCCTGATTACGGCTGCCTAGTGCTGGCAAAAGAAGCAGGGCCATTTCTTTCCCACTGCCGCATGCTATGCTTTGCCGGGAAAGAGCAGGGGCACCAGAGTGAGGGACAGTATGGTGCTCATAATTAATCAATGACTGCACCAAAAAAAAACACAAAAGATCAATACTTCTTTTCTGAAAAGTACAAAATATTCTTTGAATGTGAACAAAATTCCACCATATGCATCTACAGGTTTTCTCATCATGGGTTATTTAGTTACTTAACATGAAAGTTAGTTTCAAAACTAGCATTTTTAATGTTTCCAAGTTATAGTTTCTGTTCAATCACGATACAGTTCAATGAATGCAAATTTCAAGTTTATATGAATATCCTTTTTTCTGCCACTCATAATACATACCTTATATACTATACTATGACTGATTCTAAAATTTGAGTTTTTTCTTAAATTTCTGTAACACAGCCACCTATTAAAAATATCCCACAGTAGATTTTTAGGTTTTTATTTCAAGAAATTTTATTTTTATTATTTTTTGAGAGGGAGTCTCGCTTTGTTGCCAGGCTAGAGTGCAGTGACACGATCTTGGCTCACTGCAACCTCCGCCTCCTGGGTTCGAGTGATTCTCCTGCCTCAGCCTCCAGAGTAGATGAGATTACAGGTGCCTGTCACCACGCCCGGCTAATTTTTGTATTTTAGTAGGACTTAGACTTTCACCACGTTGGTCAGGCTGGTGTCGAACTCCTGACCTCAAATGATGCACCCGCCTCGGCCTCCCAAACTGCTGGGATTACAGGCATGAGTCACTGCGCCCGGCCTATTTCAAGAAATTTGAAATTAATTCTGCACAGAAAACTGAAAATGTTGTGATAGTGAGATTTGGATAAAGGGTATTACAAAATCAAGGTCAATAATCAATACTGTATCTCCCTTTCAATACATTTTAAATCTTTAACCACACTACAAAGAACACTAAACTAACTACAAAGCTATATTCAAATAGCATTCTTCTCATTAATGTCTTAATTTGCCATTTTACTCTGAAATTAAATATCATTGCTGCTTATCTCCTTCAATCCAAAGTTTCTCACTGCAACTAAAAGGGCTACTACTGCCTGGAACTTATTATATAATCAGTCCTACGCACCTTGTTGACTTTGCTGCATAAATCAATTCAATATTTTCCCTAATAATCAATTCTAATTGTTACAAAAAAAATCTATCTTCTTATCTCTTTAATTTAAAATATAACCATTTTCATAATATACACTACTGGCAAAGGGTCCAATCATAAGTCTAATGTATGTAATTTGATATTTGGAAAATAACATACAAGTTGGGGATGCTTTTCTATGATTTTATAATGCAGTAGGAAAAAAAGTAGGACATTTCTTTGTAGGGTTCCCTTAAAAATATCTACTTTTTGACTAGTCATGCTTTCTCCAAAGATTCCTCAGGAATGGTCCAAAATCCAAGGTTCTTAAAAATAATACCAACAAAAGTAGCCTCCATTTTATGAAAAGGAGGGGGGAAAGTACACCAGCCATAAATATCATTACTATATTAGCTAATTTTTAGCACAATTCTGAAATACTGGCATAATTTTGAAATGCCAGAATATGCATGATTTTTAAAGGCTTATTTTGTGAGGGGAAAAATTACTTGCAGCAAATAACCAAATTTTCTCAACTGGTAAAAATTATGCCTTGCATAAAAATAAAAGGATTAGAGGCCTCTGTTCTTCTTGAAAACCATCCCATCACCTCCTCTCTTTATCTGAGAAAACCTACACAATACACATTTTGAAAGCTTTCAGAATGTGTTCTTACACAATAGACCCCCAACTATTCAAAATGAGTTTAGGTGTATCAAGAAAATTATACACGTTTTTAAAATGGTCTAAATAGATATTAAAGGAAAGTTGCTCCCATTTTGCTAGACACAGCATTCTGAAAGATCACACAGTGAGAAAAATCTCTTACCATACTGTAAATCATAAATTGTGTTTGAAAATAAAATTGTTAATGAAGAAACTGACATTTCTAAAGCTGCTGTTAGAGGTAACCATTCTTGAAACATGTTTGACACAAAATCTTAAAGCCCTAAAACACAGTATTCACTGAATTGCACTATATATCTTAAAAATCAAAAAAACAAACGTAATAATGTGTCTTTTCCTTCAAGTTACTTTTACACTGATAAATTTAAAAATATACATTTACACAAACTCTTGGCTTTTTCTTTTTGCTGGAAGCAATAACATTTTACCATCAGATAATATTTCCTCTCACTTATGATTATTTTGATAGTAAAATACCTTAACTCGCCTTGTACTTTAGGGGGAAAAAGTGAACTGTAATGGGGGAAATAAACAGCATTTTAAGAAAAGCAATTCTGAGTTTATATGAATAAGGGTGAATCTGATTATTCTTTATCTTCTTAAAAAGTTATGTCAAAAAAACTGAATTGTTCTCCTTAAATTATTTATGACTACTTTACTCTTTTGTCATTAATAACAAAAATACTAATATATTTTCTCATGGGAAAAACCATCAGTAGAAGACCTTACACTAAAAATTTAGGTTAAAAACTTTCATAATTATACTAGAATTTAAAGGCATTTATTTATCAAGACAAAAACCCTTGATGCTCATTAAGCAAAGTTCAGGTAACAAATGATGTCCAGGCAGTCAAGAGAGGGATGAGTCTTCCCAACACACAGCTGAGACTCTGCCTTAGACTTAATGAGTGTCAATCTCACTAGAACAATGCAGGATCTTTCTGAAACTAAAATTGCCAGTTTTAAAATTTAAGGGATTGTTTTTAAGGAATACTGCTGTATCTTTATAAATACTCCTTAATTTTGTTCCCACTCACTGTCATAGCTGCTGCTGCTAGCCTCTGGCTGAGACATGGTTCGATGTATTGCTCCTTGGGACTCCTCACTTCCTAATAACAAAATGAACAAGACACGGGAAAAGGGAAAAAAAGACAGTAGCGAATGGAAGACAGCAGCGGATAAAAGAGAGGGACTACTTCAAAACCTTTCACCTTCAGTATGAAGTTTTATATTCCCTCTTTAGGTATCTCAAGTATTCTTTGGGTTAAAGCAGATTAAACCAAAGGATGTTCTAACCATAATATGAACATAGTATTTGTTCATATTATGAACAACATAGTAATGAAGAACATAGTAATAAAATCAGGGCAAAAATGATTCTCTTTGAAAGTTGAATACTTTGCTTTCCACAAACATGCACTGATGCCACTAGCAAAAGGAAGGAAAAATAAATTGGTGGTATTACTCAATATGGCACCTATGCTTTAAAAAAAATTTTTTTAACCAAAAATAAGCCTTTTCTGTTAGAAACCAAGAAATATTTCAGGACAAACAAAATAATTTTTTTAAAAAAGGCAGACAGGAAAAATCTTTTTAAAAAAATGTATTGTGGGCCACACTGAATAGCTCTCTTTATTGAGTCAAGTACATCATCCTATCATATGAATCCTGGAACATATTGGCTGGCAGTTTATTAAACATATCAGACCAAAATCCAACCTAGTTCTGCCATTTGCAGATGCTGCCTTTGCTCATGCCATTTCTGGAACTATTAGAAGTGCCTTCAGTGCCAGTTTATAAGCCATCTCAGAAATGACTTCATATCTTGTTTTTTGTTTTTTGTTTTTTGTTTTTTTGGTTCAAGAACTGTGAAAAGTGATCAGCCATAAAGCTTTAATTCTTTTCCTCTTAACTTGTTCAGAAAAAAAGAAGAGGTTGACAAACTTTATAAGAAACAATTAGACAGCTTAGTCAACAGACCCATGTCTGACCCCTGACACTCACTATCATACCCAGAGTTATGTGGGATCAGTGTGAGGAAGTGGAAAGATATTGGCCTGACAGTTAAGAGTTCTGGTCTCTATCACCCTTTCACAACAGCTCAGTCATTTATTTTATTTATTTTAGAGATGGGGTTTCTATGTTGCCCAGACTGGACTCAAACTCCTGGGCTCAAGTGATCCTCCTGCCTCAGCCTTCTGAGTAGCTGAGACTACAGGCACACGTCAGTCACCACGCCTGGCAGCTCTGCCATTTAATCATTCAGTGTCTCGGGCTCCAAATCTGCAAAATGAAGGGAGCTTCCCAGTCTCAACTTTATAATTATTGTGGAGAGTAAATAATCTAACGTATGTACAAAAGATACCACGATAAATACTATACAAAAATCTTGTGGCATTTTATTATAAAATCAAAAGCTCATGACCCAAATAGTTGACCCCTCATGTAATGGGAGGAAATGAAATTTGTGTTTACGTATGGAAGCAGCTAGGCAAACCTGTTCAACTTACGGGTCTGTATGGCCTCCTCTGTCTGTGTGTCTGACCATTCCATATCTTCAACACCAGGTTCCTTGCTTTCTTCCATTTCTTTCTTTCGCTTCTTACAGATAAAAATTAAAGAGAGAGAGAGAGAAAGAGAGATGTCTGACAGTCAAGTAAACTACAAACTCATCACGTATTTGTGTGTGTGTGTGTCTGTCTGTAACTGTATATAGGTGTGGGTGTGTCAAAACACACAGGAAGAATATTCTCAACTTCAGGATACTGGTTAACTAAAGGAATGGATGAGGGATGGAAGAAAGGGGGAGTACGAGAACTTTCAACTAGACAGTTAACCCAGATGGTAGGTATATTTGTTATATCCACCTCTAACTCTTCATGTTTTATATACTTCATTATTGAAAGCTATGGTTTAACCATCAGGATTGATCATACAGAAACTCTTTTAAAATAAAATGTTTTACAAACTCACGATCACCACTCAGGCCAATGATACTCTCCACATAGTACAATGCGGGTAGGATGGAGAGAGGATAATTTATTTGATAAATGGAAAAAATGTATGTCTTGTCCCATATATTACATCAGTGTTTATACCACATAACACTGGTGGTAAAATTCTATTTATGAATCAATAATGGAAAACTTGTAATAAACGTTTCTCTTTTAGCATACTTTTTATTAAAAGTTTAAGAGGGCCATAAACCTTACTGTAAATGAATAGTCTTAAAAGTACAAAGCTCTCCTAAAATCTCAAAAACCATCTGGATTTCCCACATTCTCTTGGGCCTGTCCTATTTTTCTAGTGAAGTGTTATTTAGAAGTCAGTGCTTATATTCTGTCACTATCCATTCTTCCCAAATGTTCCTTCAATTTCATTTTATTACTTTCTACCACTACAACATTTTTTAACAGGTCCAGTCCTGCGTTAAGTTTCTAAATTCTTTAACATCTCTATACATAGGTAAAATTATAGAGGGACATGAGTGATAAATATGAAACTTTGAATTTAGTATATAACTTTATCTTGTGTAGTTTCAAATTTAAACTGGTTAAAATCCAAATTTTAATCCAAAGCTTCTTTTGGTTGCCTAAAATAAGTCTGTATCATTTAGAAAACCATCTGATATGCCCCAAATCTCACAGGTTCACAATGCAACAGAATGTCCTCATTTATATTTTCTAACAATTAACAATAAGTTAAACTTCATCTGAGAATGTTCCTTGCTGCAGGCCATTTTGTGTACAGCTAGAAAAGAGGATAATGCCTGCTGACAGCACATTGTTCCTTTTCCTAATGGCAACCATGGGTTCTGTTCCAAAGAGAACTACATGGGAAAGCCGAACTCTATTCAAGCCACATTATCTTAAAACCTCCAAATGGTCAGAACTGTTATTATCTATGTATTACAATTAATCCCACTGTTTCAAAACATTCTTAAGGTGGCTGTGGAAAATTAGAACTCAGAGGTACCCACCATGTTCCTAAAGAAAATGCTTCACATATACAAAAGTAACAACTTGACTGAACCTTGAGAAACTTTCAAAGGCATTCATTTAGCAGATTTGTATATGGAGGTATTGCCTCTCAAAAATAGCTGTAAGAGTGGCTATAACTTCATATAACTGATGAGAAAAGGGGAGAATGCCTTACATCTTTCTTTTCCAAAGTGTTGCTTCATGATTACCATCTAAACCCTGCTGGGCTGAACAGATTGGTTCGATAATTACATACAATAACTGCAGTGGGCAGGTAACCCTCAGCTGGCACAGGGCAGCTCCCCTGTGAGAACTTCCATATGCAAACTGCACTGATGGAGTGCATTAGGTACATCTTTCCTGCCTGTGCACAGGCCTGATTAACGCCAGCCAAGACTCCAAGGTTAGCATGTCAGCAGATTTGTGATGCATTAGGCAGGAATAAACACAGACACTTTTGTTCGTTCAGACCAAAATTAAGGAGGAATATTTCAGTACTATATTGCTTTCCATACAGCAGAGAATACATTTTCCAGTTTTTGGAGAGCAGATTTTTAAATGCTCATTATAAAGGCAGCTAGCTATCCAATACATTCTACCCAAGAACCTAAGTGCATTCATCTAGTTTTCAAGCTTATTTAATAAAAGGGGGCTTTCTTAATCTCCATGCAGGTAAATTACATAGGAAGGAAAATCAGACAGTATTCAACCAACAAAAAACAACACCTGTGCTTTAAGCAGTATGCATTAGGTAAAGCACTCTACTGCATTAATCCACACTTCAGCCAGGTAACTCCTGCCCAACTTTTCTAACAATGTACGTAGTCTGGATACAAAGGGCCAGTGGTCTACAGATGAATTAAAAAACCAAAATAAAACCCTTCAAGTTTAGTAGTATCTAAGTATGTTATTAATTTTATAAGGCAATGAGTAAAATTCTAAGCAATCTGCTGCCAGGTTCTTCCTTCTGAATATTTCCAAATGCTTCATTTTGTTATTTGTCAACATCCTTAGGCTTCAGATAGTGCATACTTTGGTTCCTTTTGAAGAGAAAAATGGCTTCACAAAGTGACTATGCTAATCCCTGATTTTTGTCACATTCTGTATGAGGTCTCACAGGTGCCTTTGTGTTTAATATGAAACCAAAATATTGTATGATATACTAACTTACAAAATAAACTTGAGTATTCTTTTAATTCAGCACAGCTAAAATATCTTCAGAAATTAGATTTCAAAGGGCACTAGAATATATATTACACATTATATTTTTGAAGTGTTCAGATATGCTAAAGTTTAGTTAATTAGCAGCTTCTCACTTCCAATTTAGAAACAGGAAGACAAATAGGCTACATGCATTTGAACTGATAATTTACTAATAGTCTAGTCTAAACACCGACTGGAGACCTGCTATTGACTTAAAGTTGTTTTAATAGAAAAGAGAAAAAAAATCTTCAGAAGCAAAAACCAAAGACCAATTGTTTGCTTCCCAAGTCAAGCATCAAAAGATCACCTCTAGATGCTTTCAACAGCTTCTAAGAAAAGCCAATCAGATTCATGGCTATCTCCTCAGGCAGTGTTATTTGGGTTTTGCCCATCCCTTATGACAGAAGTCTACATGTTTACTTTAGAAACTTAAATTATACAGCCTAAAAGTTTTAAAATGCTTCATACAGCACACATGTCACAGAACAAAGAACTTTAAACACTGCATGAATCAGTCCATGTGACTGCACTTATCAGTTAACCTTATTTTATTTATTTGATTAAATTATTACATTCCCTAACAGTAGTTGAAAACAGAATATTAGTAGTAACTAAAAAGATATGACATATCTTCTATGAAGGTAAAGCTAACATGTCACTATACCACAATATTTCTGAAACTAATAGAGTTAGTTAAAATCTACTATATACACAGAAAAAACTGAAGCTAGGGATGGAAAAAAGCCAGAGAATGTGCTCAGTATTTCTCAGCTGATGGTGATGAAAAGACTAGAACTCAGAGTTCTTTATCCTTATTGCAATTTCCTTTCCACAGCACTACGCTGTCTCCCTATGCGAGCTTTCAGTAGGAAGCAGTAGTTTCTAGTTGCTGTGTTCTTAATGTATTTTTTCTAGAGTTATAGTACACAAATTTGTGTATTTCATGTAAACTATTTCCATAACCTCCTCTATTTCTCTCCTACTATGTATGCCCCCTGAGGGCAAGGACTATGGTTTTCCTCATTTTTCTAACTCTTAATGAGCTTGGCACAGTGTTTTGCACATATACAGATGTGCACCTGTAGAGGAACTATTAAACTATTCTTGTAATAAAGCAATAATTTCATATCTTCCTCTAAGTCTCTCAAAAACTGTAATATTTGAATGGACATTAATTACAGATATGTTTCAAGAAAATGCAAGAAAAGGTCAAACATAATTACAGGGAGAAGAAATAAAAAGATGGAGAGTTAGGAAATGAACAAATGACTTGAAAAGAGACAGACAAATCTGAGGAATAATCTAAAAATATCCTGCTAGAGGCCTGGCGCAGTAGCTCACACCTACAATCCCAGCACTTTGGGAGGCCTAGGTGGGCAGATCACTTGAGGTCAGGAGTTTGAGACTAGGTTGGCCACATGGTGAAACCCCGTCTCTACTAAAAATACAAAAATTAGCCAGGTGTGGTGGCAGACACCAGTCCCAACTGAGGCAGAAGAATTGCTTGAACCCAGGAGGTCGAGGTTGCAGTGAGCCAAGATCACACCAATGCACTCCAGCCTGGGTGACACAGCGAGACTCCGTCTCAAAAAAAGAATAAAAATAAAAATAAAAATTTGCTAGAATTTATTAAAGTGATTTACTATTTTCAATGAGTTTCAGAGATGAAGACTGTAATAAAAATAATGACTATTGCAATTTCCTTCCACAACAGCATTGACCTCCATCTGAACAGAGGTGAAGATCACCACCACATACTTACTAAGCATCTACTGTGTGCCTGGCACTGTCATTTTCAAGCTGAAAAATAGACACTATAAAATAGTTAAAGCAAAAAAGAACCATCATCTTTTATAAAAACATTAAATACACACACGTTTAATTTCTGCAACTATTTGTTTTGATGTAAGCACTGTAAGAAATCCTTTTAGGGTTCCATAAATGAGTGTTCTTAAATAAGTGTCCAGTGTAATCCCACTAACATGGAAATTCATTCTATGAAATATCAATCCATATGTACATGTAACACACACATTACCTCACAGTCCACCCTGGATTTTGTTGTTGTTGTCTACTTGTTTAAATTTAGATCTCTCTCCTGTCAACATTTTTAGTCATCTATTCTGGAGACAGGAAGTACAACTCAAGCAATTTTGCTAATTATTATTAACAGGTCTGAAGGAACGAGGTTAGCAAAATAATATGATTAAATATATGGCAGACAAAGTTTGGAATATCTATGTTCTTCACTAGTTCAAGCTATCCCACCCTTACTTACAAAACCATGAAAAATTAAGAATTTACTGTAACTATCCAAAAATAGCACACCAAAAATTGCAGGTAATTTACATGAATGTGCCAGAAAATACTGATACAATCGTAGACTTTGTCAGAATAAATGGGGGAAAAAAAACTATCTGGTTGGCTATCAGGTTGATTGCTCCATGTGCAACACATTTTTTTCAGCAAAAGCACTGCTTTCATAAAGTCAGCATAATTTGTCTATTCACTTATTTTAGAGCACATGTATGTCCCTTCAGCTTGGCTTACTACAGAACTAGGGAAAGCTGCCTTCAAGCTCTACTGTCACCCTTTCTCCTAGAAAAAACACTCAGCAGACAAGCTGTGGAACAAGCTAACCCTTGATTACATGATCTACAAGAGGACTACATGCTTCAGAACTTTCATCAAAATGTCGCACAATAACAGCAAGCACAACCTAGAAAAATCTCCCCATGACACTTTTGAAAACAGTAAATTCAACTTCCAACTTGTTGGCAGCAATGGCTTTTCATGATCCTAACATCATTCATATTACAAGGAGATCATGAAACTTTAATATGATCAAACGTATAGTCACTTAACAAGATGAAAGCTGTTTCCAGAGATTCAATGAACTACAGTCTAGAAGACTAATATGTCAGTGTATTCTATTCTGGGTTAAAGTCAACGCGACACCACTTCACTCATGCTTTCCTTTGACGGTTCCATGACATGCACCATTAAGGTCGAAAACTTTTGGCAAAGTTAAGATGTTTCAAAAGTACAATTTATGGGTAAAGGCAAATGAGTGGCCAGGTCATGCTTTGTCTTTAACATTTTATGCCTATGCCTAAAATCACTAGGATGCCTTGAACTTTCTGTATAAATGCACAATAATAATGATTTCATGGCCCTGAACAAGTCACCTAGCCTCTTCTGAGTTTTAGTCCCATCATTTATGAACAAATGAATTTCACAGGCATGCTGCAAAAGTTATAAAAAATAATTTAAAAGTCCTGAAAGAATATAGAAACTACATAAATGCTGAGTGATAACCTAAAGTTTAAAGGGTCAATATCCTATTACCTGTACTGAGCACAACCAAGTCTTCTGAGGAATTCTCAATAATTAAAAATGTAAGATTTTAAAAACTACTTAATATAATACTAAAAACTAAGGAGGCTAATCTTTATAAATACATCAATGAAAACCAAAACCTATATATATATATACTGGTGGGGAGTTAACTAATCTCAAGGCAACACATGAACAAGTGTATTACAGAACAAACTGGGCTACATTAGAGTTACTATTAAAAACATACTACCTGATCTTCCCTTAATAAACTTATGTCCACAAAACACCTAATTCCTAAACACACAGGCAGAAAATAGCAGACACAGAATTCTCTGGTGGTAAGGAATCCTCTGCTTTACGTCAACTACCTATTATCCTTTAGTATCAATTATTTAGCTTAAGAAAAAAAAGGTTAACTACAAACTGATTAATTTGACTTATATGTTCTTAATAAAAGTTATGGAGCTACATTTTACTTATTTTAAAAATTTGTTTATATTCTGCCTTAACAAGATGGAGTTACATTTTAGTCTTCATTTCACAGTAATTAACATCTTGTCTTTCACTGCAAAATCAACTTTTACCAATTCATACTCGTTCACTATTCCAAACAATCTATTTTAACACACATACTAAGTGAAATATAACCGAGTCTTCATTCACACGTGCCTAATAACCTGTTTAATAAACTGAACTTTTAAAGATATAAGATCTTAGTTTATTAGAAGGTTCAAATGAAAATGTTCCATGTTATTTTCTTATCATCAATAAACTAGAAAGATGGGAAAAGTTAAATAGCGGATGAAATAACAGCATTAACAATAATATTGTAGTTAACATTTACTGGTCACTTGCTATGTGCCTGCCACTGTTCTAAGCACTTTATATCTTTTAATCCTCACAACAATCTTATAAGCAAGACAGGTAACATTCTTATTTCAACAGAGAGAATTTTTTTTAAAAATTCATCCATTATTAAAAAGAAATGCACACAGGCCCGGCATGGTGGTTCATGCCTGTAATCCCAGCACTTAGGGAGGCTGAGGCGGACGATCACCTGAGGTCAGGAGTTTGAGATCAGCCTGACCAACATGGAGAAACCCTGTCTCTACTAAAAATACAAAATTAGCCAGGCGTTGTGGTGCATGCCTGTAATCCCAGCTACTTGGGAGGCTGAGGCTGGAGAATTGCTTGAACTCGGAGGTTGCAGTGAGTCAAGATGGTCCCATTGCACTTCAGCCTGGGCAACAAGAGCAAAACTCTGTCTCTCAAAAACAAACGAACAAACAAAACAAAACAAAAAACAAAACAAAACAAAAAAACATGCACAGAAATGTTTAACATTTCCAAAGAACTGGTCATTATATCAGAAAAATAAATCTAATAGTATCCTTTGAGATCTCAATTTTGGGTACTTCTTATAAGCATGTCCTTTCATTACTTCAAGAAATTCTTCTGGGCACCATTCAAGACATTTATATGATACCAAATTTCCTTCTGTATCACTTATAGTAAGGTACTTACATATACAGAGATCAAAAAATAGTAAGTGTGCATCACTGCCCACATGCAAAAGCTGGTCATGGGGTTGATAGATGCTACAATGCAAAGTCTAAAATGCCCAATATTTGCTATGCCTATTTGCAAAAGGGCTGTTTTCTGCATAGAGGCTATTCAGACACGCAAATTTTAATATGCAGTGGTTCTTAACTATGTCTGCACAATGAAATCACTTAAGAAATTTTTTAAAAATCCTGACGGTCCCACCCTTATAGCTTTTCATTTACTTGGTCTAGGGTACAGCCCAGATAGTGGGATACTTAAAAGCTCCCAGGTGAATCTATTATAATATGCAACTAAGGATGCCACCCACAGCCTCACAAGCACCTCCATTAAAATGATCTGAGGTACTTGTGTGTTAATGGACCCTCCCAGACCAGAAAAAGAAACTGGAGAAGCAGGGAGTCCTGGCACCCAAAAAACAAGCTATCTGGTCACAAATTTCACTCATTTCTGAAATCACTGGAAGTAGATGTCTGTAATGAAAATTCTATTAAACTAACAGGAAAACAGGTATTACAACTTGGACTGAGGTATACACTATTAAAATCAGTCAAACAACAACAAAAAAAATGACTAGACAATAAACATTGAAAAAAATCTAAGCAATATCACAGAACCAAAACAGAAAGACATTAAACTCAAAAAGAACAATCCCTCTGCCAAAACAGTTAATATAAAAAAGTCTCATAATTACTATTCTCAAAGGATTTAAGAGGCTATCTTACCAATAAAACAAGAATATGCTGGCATATTAAAAAAAGAACTAGTACCCCTAAAATATGACCAAAAAACAAAACAGATGTAACAAATGAGCAACAAGAAGCCCACAGATCTATACAGAACAGTGTTAAGGACAGAAAATGAACATGTGATCGAAAAGTTAGGAGACATGGAGAAAAGAAGCCAGCTTCCAGAGTTCCCAGATTCATGTGGTAGGAGTCCCAGAGGGACAGAATAGAGAAGGAAAGAAAAGGAAATCCTCACATACACAGAAAATAAATTTTCCAAGTGTTTAATACAGGCATTAAGCCTTTAGATGAAAAAGGTCCACCAAATACCAAGAAAGAAAACCAAACAAAGTGTAAGAACAAACCAGAACACACACACACTTGCGCACAGATACCTGCAGAATGCCAGGACAAAGAGAAAGGCAAGAAGCTTTAAAGCAAGAGTGGAAAAAACAGAAATCTAGTAAAAAACAAACATCAGGAAAATCAGATGTTAGAAGGCAAAAAAGCAATGTCTTCTATTAAAAACTATATAGCCACATTAGTTTTCAACTAGGGAAAGACAGATATTTTTGGACTTCTCAAGGTTTACAAGTTTATCATTCAGAAGCTTTCTTTAAAAAAAAATTTAGCATATACTCTGAAACATAAAGCCAAGAGAAAGGACATGGATAACAAACAAAAAACACAAAATATGTTAGACTCATGATGAACTCTAAATAATAATACATACTATACAAATGACACAAAAAACTACAACTAAAAATTCCAGATGATTGTAGTGTGAGAGATGGTTTGTGGAGGGCTCAGAGGGTAAAAGTAAAAACAAGCTCTGTTTACTCTTGTAAGAAAAGGATATAAATTCTAATTAACTCTAAATGTTCACACACATAAACAAATTAAAATGTGTTAAAAAATGAGTGGAGACATTTTGGAGGTTAAGATTTCACAACTTCCCTCCACCTAAAATCTGAAGTAATGAACCCAAAATAACAATTAAGAAGTATTTCAGCAGCAAACAGAAGCAGCATAGCTTCGCAGCATAGCCTTTGAAAAGTGATGACCGTGAAGTCTGTCAGACACTTCAAGAATGTGAGCAAACATCATTCTGAAATTCTTCACCAGTAGTCCCCAATTTAGAAGATGTAAGTCAGGCAGCTTGGGGGAGAAAAGACTTCAGCCCGTTGAAAAGAGGAAACCCTCCCTACTCCCACAGTGACTCCCCAAAAGCAGGACCTGCAATTTTGTTTCTTCCCTGGCTGGGAAGAAACCTGGAGAAAGAGGGTAGAAAAATAAAAATCACTAATTATCTTCAACTGTAAACAGGGGACTACCACAACCAGAGAGAAAAGAGAACATAAATAAGAAACATAGAGAACTAAAGCCATGGAGAAGAGATCGCCAATATAGTCTTTCTTTCACTGTGGATTCACTAAGAACATCCCAAATTAATAAACTCACATTTTTGCTTCTTCTGGGTAGGCAGAGAACAGAAGCAAATACTGGAAAATGACCGATAAATTTGGCCTATGGCTAACCAGACCCCACCCCCAAACATGTATTCATAGGCAAAGAAAATGAATTGACAATGTATCAAGCCCTAAAATCCAAACTATAAAGAGTAACATTCTCAAAGATGGGAAAGTCAAAGATTCACAAATACAATAATCTAGTAAATTCAAATAAAGCTATCCTTATCCAATATGAAAAAGATAGAATAAGCATGCCAACAAAGAATACCAAGAGACAAGAAAAGAAACTGAAAAAGAAGCTCATAACATGCAAAAGATAGCTGAAGACTCCACCTCTAAAAGAAAACAGTCCTCCCCCAAGGAAGAAAATTTTATAAAATGCATCAGAGGCTTAAAAAAAGGCTTAAAAAATAGATTAAAAAATACTCACTTTTTAAAAAAAATAGAGGAAATGATTTTTTAAAAGACAAAAAGATAGCAAGGAAACTGCACAGCTAAACAAAACAATCATTATAGAACGTATATATATTAGGAATAGTAAAAAACAAAGCAAACATTGCTGACAACCAGATGACATAAAGGAAGGACTTTGTATAATCACAGATAATCCAATAAAAAAATAGAATAAGAATTAAGCAGTTAGAAGAAAATAGACATGGACGTTGTGTATTATCTCTACAGACACAGAAAACTACAAACACGACTGAGATAAATGGAAGAACATGTGAGTAACTACAGATGCCTACTATGTCTATGGAAGAGAAGATGTCAGTTCCTTCCAAATTGCTCTATAGAGTAAACGCAATTTTAGTCAAAATCCCGGAAGTATTTTTAAGGAAACTAATAAGCCAATTCTAAAATTTATATGTAAATTCAAAGAGCCAAGAAGAGCAAAGACAATGCTAAAGAAATAGAAGTTGGAGAATATATGCTATCAGATAGCATTATGAAGCCAATAGTTCAAACAATGTGGCACTGGCACAAAGATGGACAAGCAGGCCAATGGTACAGAATAGGGTATCTAGAAAAAGACTCAAATACCTATGGTTACCACTGCAATGCTGTAAGGACAGGATCGTCTTTTTTTTTTTTTTTTTTTTTTTTTTTTTGAGACGGAGTCTCGCTCTGTCGCCCAGGCCAGAGTGCTGTGGCCGGATCTCAGCTCACTGCAAGCTCCGCCTCCCGGGTTCACGCCATTCTCCTGCCTCAGCCTCCTGAGTAGCTGGGACTATAGGGGCCCGCCACCTCGCCTGGCTAGTTTTTTTGTATTTTTTAGTAGAGATGGGGTTTCACCATGTTAGCCAGGATGGTCTTGATCTCCTGACCTCGTGATCCACTCGTCTCGGCCTCCCAAAGTGCTGGGATTACAGGCTTGAGCCCCCGCGCCCAGCAGGATAGTCTTTTCAACAAATGGTTTACATCAACTAGATATCAAAAGAAGAAAAACAAATACTGACTCACACCATGCACAAGATCAATTTCTGTTAAACTGCAGACTTAAATGTGATGGATAAGATAAAATTTCTTGAAAATAACGTATCTTCATGATCCTAAGTAGACAAAATATTCCTTAATAGAATATAAAAAGCACTAACCATAAACAAAAAGACTGATAAACTGAGTTTCATTAAAATGAAGAGATTCCATTCATCAAAAGATACCATATTAAGAGTAAAAAGATTAAACACCAACTGGAAGATAATATGTGTAACACATACATTGCATACATACAAAGTATTCAACTCTGGCAAATCAAAAGAAAGCTGACAACTCCAACCTTTTTTTTTTTTTTTTTTAAATAGGCAAAAGATTTGAAATGTACTTCACCAAAAACAGGATTATCAAGGCTGGCAGGCATACAAAAATGTTTCAAATCAGTATTTTTCAAGGAGATTAAGTTAAAACCATAAACAAATCAGTGCACATCCACCAAAATAGGTGAAATTAAATATAATGCAATAGCTAGTGTCAGTGAGCTACTGGAACTCCCCTATGCTACTGATAAGAATTAAATTGAGAGAGCAGCTTTGGAAAATTGACTGGCCATATCTACAAACCCTCAACATAAGTAAGCCTTATGCTGCAGCAACCCCAGTATGTACAGACCCAATCTGAAATAAATGTATATGCTTCCCCCAAAAAATTAAAATAACGTTCTTAACAGCATTATCACAACTGCCAAAAACTGGAACAATCTGAAAGTCCGTCAATAAATTATGGTATAGTCATATGGCATACTACATAGCAATGAAAAACAAATTTTTGTTACATGCAACAGCATGGAAATTCAGAGATACAATTAAATGAAAGAAACAAAAGAGTATGTAATATATGATACCATTACTATAATTTCCCCAAATATGGCAAAACTAATTCTGGCAATGATTCATATCTTGATCTGGGTGACATTTAAGTGAATATTGTGTAAAAGTGTACTTATTCATGCACTTTTCTATACATATGTAACAACTTCACTTAACAATTTAGGGCGAAAAAGTCCACTTGACAAAATTCAGCTAAATGAGAAGTTGAAAATGACCTAAAGAAAAAACTTGTTAGCAAATGCTGACTCTACTTAACTAGAGTACTATGATCAAACCATTAGAGAACAGGAATGCACCAACTTCAACAATCTAAATTTATATAATTACAATACACTTTATCTTTATTACTGTATCAGGCTAAAACAGCTAGATAGATTTTCACCAAATTTAGAGAGTACGTTCAGGGCACCCTGACTGAAACTACAGACTACATGGTGTAAAGGCTGTATGAGGTCAATCCCCTCGGAAAGAAAGGAAGAAAGCTGTCCACCAGAGCAGCTGCAGGCTACTGATTTGCAATGGAAGGGCTTTGCTCTTATTCAACTCTTTGTACCCTGCTCCAGGCTAAGTGCCAGCAAGGGTTTATTTAACAATGGTTAAATAAGAGAAACTCTAGAAAGACCAATTAGCATAATGCAGCCAGAAAAATAAAATTAAAAAATTAAAAAATTAGGAGGTAAAATAGAGAAGGAAAGAAAGGTATGTGAATATCATTCATAGGGAGCAACAATATAGGCTGTCTCAAAATGAAAAAATAAAATACCAATTGCAAGGCCATGATCTAGACCTTACTCAACGACTTTCCAGGGATGAGATTCCAGTCAACAACCCTTTTTGTTGACTTAGGCAGGCAACTTAAAACTCTAAAATAGTTCATGGAGGTGTTAATGTCCTTTTAACTTGCTGAGCTCTTTCCAGTAAATTAAGCTGTTCTTAACCCAGATGGAACAAGAAGAATTCTTTAAGGATGGGATCACATGTCATTGATCTTCGTAGCCCTAGAGACCTAGCCTAGATCAGGTACATAAATTAGACCTTTTACATAATTGTTGAATGTTAATTTATGAGTATACACTGAATCCAGTAACTGTTGCACTGTACTGCCAGATTCCAAAAACTGAAAATGTTTAGTTCTAATCAACAATAAAAATAATTGACTTTGTACTTTTTAAGGGCAGATATATACTTGATCTCTCTGTTCTCCTTCAGGATTATGTCATCCCAAAATTCTACGCTTTAAATAAAGCTCCTTGATTATTAAGCAGAAAACATTTCCAAGTGGGTAAATTCGTGTTTCACTCTAGTTTCCAAATATACTGCACCATAATCAAGCATGGCCGCAAGAAAAATAGACAAGAAACCTTGCTTCATTCCACTGTTCATCAATTCCTGTAGGTTTTTACCGAAAAGAGTATCTCTTAGGAACCTAAAGACAAACATATATTAAACTGATTAAACCTACCCCTTTCCAAAACAGATCTGAGTCTGATACTTACACAGAAAATACACTTTACACTTTTAAAAATTATGACAAAGGAAAAGAGAGGAAACAAATGTACTAATTATAAAAATCAACAAAGTAGTAGAATTAGGCATTATATTTAGTTTTGAGCCTCCTGACATCCAGAGCAAAAAAAGACATCTGGGTTATAGATCTTGCTGCAAAACAGAAGCAGCAAGCTAGTTTCTCAAAGGAGAAAGCTTTTCATTGTAGGGAGCCCCCAACTTCTCATCCAGCAGAGCTCTGCTTTTATCTGTTTTCAATGAAAGCATTTACAATTTATATGAAGAAAATGTTCTGCAGTTTAAAAGAAAAGCAAAGCTTGAAAAAAACTGGTCTGGTTCAATCCTTTCACTTTACAAAAAAAAAAAAAAGCCAACAAAATTAATAACTCACTTCAGTTAAAACATGGCTATCGAGCAGCTCATGATCTTACCTAACTTCATCTTAACTTTTATTAATTTCCCTGTAATACAGACAACAATCCTGTGTCAGCAATGAGTGTACAAAAAGCAGTAAACTAATGAAGTAAACCTCCTAATAGTTCAACTTGTTCAACTTAGTATTCATTTTTTTCCCCTAAATGAAGCTTTATACATGTCAGGGATGATCCAACAGGAAATTTCCAGCCTTCTGAACTATCCAAGGACACAACAGAATTATAAGGTCACAGATGTTAGCTCTGCAGCAGACTGACCTACTCAGCTGTAAAGTCAGCCAACCTGCAGAAACTAAATTTTCTCCAGCACGTAGGTCCAAACAACAGGGATTTGCAAAGGAAGGTAGGGGCGGGGGCAGGGGGACGGGGGTTGGGACAGGGGAGGTGGTTGCTCTGGACAAGTTCTCACATAACAGCAGAGATCTTTACTTCTCAATCAACAAAACAAAATTTTAGAGAAAAACACTATACAAGCTCGCTATAAATATTAACGCAGAGAAATCTATCCTGAGCAATAAGAAACACTCTGCTTGTTTATGCATGTATGCGAAAAGTAAGTTTACTACAATACCTTACTAAAAAATTCCACTCAGGCTTCCATTTTACCCTCTTCATTTCAAACATGGATGCAGCATTCAGCATACTTGTTGACCACAAAACTGGAGCAGATGTAATTAAGACAAAACTTATCAAAGAAAAAAAAGTGTATGTAGATGCATGTATATAATTTCAGATTCTATGATGAAATTACAGAGACCTGCTATTTGGCACAGAAAGTCAAATTTTTGGTACAATTTCAAAATTCCTATCTCCTTTGTTAATTGAAAAGATAAAAACTTTTAAATATGCTGCTTCTGATTTTAAAGAGAGAAAATTCTGTTTTAACCCTTTTTCTCAGTTCAGAATGAGATTTCCAAAGAAATCTATTAGAATTTGTAAAGTTAATGACAGTAAAAATAGTTAATAATGTAAAAAAATTTTTTCTTCTAAAAGTTGTTTTCCTTCCTCATATAAAAATAGCTAACACATTGTATTAAATAATTTCAGATTATAAGGGAAATCAGTAAGTTTATCAATAAGTTAATTATGAAAAATAACCAATAGCAAATCAGTAAGTTAATGCCTACCTGTAAAATCTAAAGTGATGCCAGAAGTTCTTTACATGCTTGTATAATACTTCTATCATAAAGTTCATTATTTAACATTTCTTTTTTTTTTTTTTTTTTTTTGAGACGGAGTCTCGCTCTGCAAGCTCCGCCTCCCGGGTTTACGCCATTCTCCTGCCTCAGCCTCCTCAATAGCTGGGACTACAGGCGCCCGCCACCTCGCCCGGCTAGTTTTTTTGTATTTTTTTAGTAGAGAAGGGGTTTCACCGTGTTGGCCAGGATGGTCTCGATCTCCTGACCTCGTGATCCGCCCGTCTCGGCCTCCCAAAGTGCTGGGATTACAGGCTTGAGCCACCGCGCCCGGCCATTATTTACCATTTCTCTCCAAACAATTAATGCCCTTATATGCTGATACAAGCTTTATATAATGATATTTCCTCACAGAGCAAAATAATGTTCAAATGGTAAAATGTACCACACCAACAAACAAGGAAATTTTCAAATAGTAATTTTTCAAATACCCGTTTTCAACTGGTAAAACTATGACCATATCCACAAATAAGAAACAACTGAGACAGTATGAACCCTAAGGGGTGACTTGGGAGAAAAGAACATATAAATTATGAATTCAGTGCACCATCAAAATTTCTCTGTCAGGTATCAGTATTTCAAGTTAAAATCATTTCAGAAATTTAGTAACTTGCTACCAAACATAAGAAATATATAAATAACTATTTTTCTACAACCCTCTACACATTGTTCTGTATTATAAAAAGTTTGCCTTAATTGCCATGCAATCTGTTCTTTTTCTTCATTGAACTACTGCTATACTTTCTTATAGTATTTGTTGCAATTATAAACACAAAACCAAAGAATAATTTGATAACAAAATTCACCTTTGTTATTGTTTTTGCTTTCAAACCTCCATTCTCCACAACACTGAGGTCCAATTTTCCATCATCCTTACTTCCTATAGCTTTTAGTCCTTGCAAAAGAATATCACGTAAATTTTGATAAAGAGGTTTTTCAGTGTAGTCTAGTAATTTCACTGTTTCCATATATTTGGCAATTTCACCTAAAAGAATAACACAATCATTTTATAACTTTCAATCACAAATCTAATATATTTCGCTCTTACCTCTAAAAAACCAATTCATGGTTATAGTAAAGTTAGAATGCAAACACACATCTTGTTAAGATACCTATTTTTTTCAATCACTTCAATGAAAAGTATGCTTTTGAATTCAGGAATTGTCAGATAACTGAAATTTAAAAAGTATTTTGAGATATAATATAAAACACACTTTTGTAATTGTAAGAAACAAGACAGAACTTAAAATTTAAATATTCATAAAAATAACTATTTTAGTATTAAAGTTATAATACAAAGGGATCTAAAGATTATGAAAGTAAAATGTCCTTAAATACAATGAATATCACAGCCAATTTGTTTTTGCCATCAAAGCCATTAGCTCTATAGCAGATAGAGAAATAAAACACACCAAAAAGAGGTCAAAGAAAGAAAGAAATAAGGTCTGGCTTTCCCATAAAAGAGAAAAATCAGCTTCCAAATGATAAAGGTTTACCGTACACTTAGACAGAACCACACCATAAAAAAGAAATCCTACTAGACAAGATCAACACTTCTCAACATTAAAAATCCATTTTTGAGCTAATGACTCACACACAGACCTTTCCCCCAACCTCCAGACTTGTATATCTACCATTCATATATTGGTCCTTGGATGTGTAAATATCACCATTAATTCCAACAAACCCACATCTAAACTCTTGACCTATCCCTAAAACTTGAGGTTTTCTCTGTCTCAGTTACTGAGAATTTCATCCTTCTAGCTCCTCAAGCTAAAATCTGAGTTAGTCATCCTTGAATTATTTCCTCTCACACCAGTCCTTCAAGAGATCTTATCAGTTCTATACACACACACACACACACACGCACGTGCACACACACATTCATTAACTCAAATATTTATTAAGCACTTCCTATGTGCCAGGCACTATTCCTAAATACTTGGAATATACCGAGAAAAAAACAGACAACAGTACGTAACTTCCAATTTCTTCATCTGATAAAGGAGATGTACAAAAAAACTAAAACAATTATCACCATGTATGATAAAACATTGAAAATGCTCCCCCTGGGAGAGAACAATGTCCATTTTTGCCATGTCCCTTCAGTGTAATAGAATAGTTATGTGTACTTTTAGCTAATACAATAAGAAAATAAATAGAAGGCATAAAGAGTGGAACAAAAGATGCAAATCAGACTTTAGTCACAAACAACATACTACTACATGTGGAAAATCCTACAGAATCTACAAATAACTACTAGAACTAGTACATAAATGTAGTAAGGTCATAAGATGCAAGGTAAATATATAAAAATCTATCCTATTTCTATAGACTAGCAAAAAGCAATTGGAAAATAAACTATTTAGAAAAGACTTAAAATAGCATCAAATACTTCGCAACAAATACAATGAAAGATGAGCAAGATTTTCCTAAAGAAGACTATAAAACACAGTTGAGAGAAATTGAGACAGACCAAATTTAATAAAAGATATACCGTACAAGTGGACTGGAAAACTCAACAGTATAAAGATGTCAATGCTCCCCAAATTGGTCTACAGAGTCAAATTCAATCCCCAGGTTCCAGCAAACTTGGGGGTGGGTGAGTGTGTGTGTAACTGACAAGGTGATTCTAAAATTTAAATAGAAATGCAAAGGGCAAAGAATAGCAAAGTAGCAAAGTCTAGTTAAAGAAAAGCAGTGCTAAAGAATTTCAACTACCAGATACCAAGCTTAAAATAAAGCTACAGTAACTAAGACAGCGTGGTCCAAGAATAGGCAAAAAGAACAATTGAAAAAAGAGAGTCCAGAAACAGATGCACAGATCCACAAATCCACACTTGATTGATGACAAATATGACAACAAAGGAAAAGAATGGTCTTTTCATGGAAGGTTGCTGGGTCGACTAGATATAAATATGGGGATAGGAAAGATACATGACCCCTCCTCAAATAATACCCAAAAATCAACTGCAGGTAGACTATACATCTGTATGTATAATTGGCAAGCTGCAACTGCCAAAAATTAGAGATGAACTAAGAGCGAATAAATAATGGTATGTAACTACAGTAGAATACCTTATAGAAATGATAATGAAGAAACTACTGTTAAACATATACAATAATAGGGCCAAGTGCAGTGGCTCATGCCTACAATTCCAATACTGGGAGTCTGAGGTAGGAGGACTGGTTGAGCCCAGGAATTCAAGACTAGCCTGGGCAACATAGTGAGATCACATCTCTACAAAAAAAATTTTTTTAATTAGCCAGGTGTAGTGGCGTGTGCCTGTAGTCCCAGCTACTTCAGAGACTGAGGTGGGAAGATCTCTTAAGCTCAGGAGGTCAAGGCTGCAGTGAGCTGTGACTGTGCCACTGCGCTCTAGCCTGGGCAACAGAGTGAGACTCCATCTCAAAAAAACATAACAACAACAATAACAAAAAAAACCATGCGATAATGGGGATGAATTTCACAAATACATTACTGAGTGAAAGAAAAGGACACTAACAGAAGTAAACCATAATTTCATGAGGACAGGGATTTTTACCTATTTCATTCACTGTATTATTCCATTTCTATAAATTTTAAACACAAATATTTGGTACTGGAAATTAAGGTAAGTGACTCATTAGGCCACGAGGGAGAGGCTACTGATCGCTATGAGGTCCAAGGCATAATTCTGAGAAATCCACATTGTATTTATTGATATGGGGAGCAGGCTGCAATTTTAAATAGCATAAGGTCAGGGTAGATAGACCTTCCTGAAAAGGAGACAACTGAGCAAAGGCTTAGAAAGACTTCTGAATATATGCAAACTGACCAATTCTCACTCTTTGGCTGCTACTTCTCTTGCACGGGTTATTGCAGTGGCCTCTTAACCTGCTTTCTGCCTAGGCCCATCCTTGCTCCTTTGGCAGTCCATCCCTACACCAGAAGCAGGAGACCTTTCCCCTCAGGATAAACAGTTCATATCATTCTTCTAATCCAAACCTTACACTCTTCCTTGAAGTAAAAGCCAAAGCCCTCATGATTACCTATAAAAACAGTCCTCGCATCTCCTGGGCACTAGTGTCCCTTCTGCCTAGAATTCTCTTCCCCAGACTTCTACAGAGCTCACTCCCTCCCTCACCTCCTTCCTACAACTGCTCAAATATCACCTCCTAAGTGAGGCTGTCCCTGGACAGCCTACTTAAAATTACAGTCCCCCTCGCTACTTTACTACCCACCCCAACTCCATCCCCCTAATTCTATACCCTGTTTTCTTCTAGTTCCACAGTACTAACTAGGGGAACATACAAATTTTGCTCATGTGTTTACTATCTAACTCCTCCAACTAGAATGTTAGCTTCATGAGGGCAGGGATATTTGTTTTGTTCCCTGATGTACCCCCAGTCCCTGGTGCACAATAAAGCCTCAATACTTACTAGCTTAATGGATGAATGAAATTTGCTTCCTTTGCTAAAAGCACTGAATAAAATTGAATAAGGCTCAAGTATTCATTTAACAAACCATCTAATATCCTTTTTTTTTTTTTTTGAGACAGAGTCTCGCTCCGTCACCCAGGCTGGAGTGCAATGGTGCGATCTCAGCTCACTGCAACCTCTGCCTCCTGGGTTCAAGTGATTCTCCTGCCTCAGCCTCCTGAGCAGCTGGGACTACAGGTGCATGCCACCACACGTGGCTAATTTTTGTATTTTTAGCAGAGATGAGGTTTCACCTGTTAGCCAGGATGGTCTCGATCTCCTGGCCTCGTGATCCACCCACCTCAGCATCCCAAAGTGCTGGGATTACAGGAGTGAGCCACCATGCCTGGTCACCACCTAACATCTTACATTAAGGGCTATTCCATGGATACCATGCCTTTTTATCCCCAGAAAACAAAATCCCTATTAACACTGAAGAAGTGTTTTCCTACCTGGTTTGTTTTTCTCAGGAAAACATTTGTCCATCAAACTTGCAATATTTTCTCTATATCTGTTAAAAATTAAAGAATGAGTCACTGTTTGAAGCTTGACGTCATGTTATTAATATGAAATAAAAATACATAGCACATTAAGCAATATTGTGCTACATCCTAAATATGCTTACAGACATTTTTCTAAATTAAACAAAAGACCAAGGAACCTTACTGTTTAACAAGTACTTTCTTATTTCTATATCAGTATCAGTTGAAACTATAGTTCCTGTCAAGAAACTGTGACTAAAAACATTTGGCTTATCATGATTTTGCTAGAAATAACTTAAGTTTTCCTTTACCTAATTTTGGAATCTCTAACATATTTAGGATCTTTCAAATTATCCTCCCAAGGAAGATGGCCAGTAAGCCATTGGATCATGCAATAACCAAGTATTTCCAAATCACCACGTCTTGATGGGGCTACAAATGCAAGAGAAGAACATTAGGTAGACTGAAATAATTTTTAATATATAATTTAAAGTATATATAAAGTAATAAGGTAAAACAAGTCAACTCCACAGTCTGTTTTTCATCATAAAATTTTGACTGCATTTCACCTAGGTATTGGACAGTATAAAAGAAATAGCTTACCTCCCAATTTACTTCCAATTAATAATTTCTACTTTAAAACTCAAACTGGTAAATTTTAGGGTTTCAAGCAGAGACTGTAACTCTAGAAATAAAACAATGATAGACTCAATACTGCCTTTGGAAAACTTGAAGATATTCTTACAATTTTTATATGCTATTAAGAGGCCCAGAGAACTGGGTGTTTGAGTTCTTCCACAGCTTTGAGCACAGAAGAAATGACTGCTGAGGAAATAAACTAACTTAACAGGTAGTAAAATAAAAGTGAGCTGTTACAAAGTTGTAGATACATAAGAAACTTGAGAAAAAATACAAAAACAAACAAACATTCCAATTAAACTAAATAAAACCAAAAAGAAATCCTCATTGCAGTTGAATGAACCACTACCACCTTCTTGGTTATCTTTGAAGGTTGCAAGGAAAAGGCAAGAGAGAAGAACACAAATGGCCCTGGAATACAATTGTAGGAGTCTCACCTCTGCCTTCTTTCCTCATGCCCCTGTGCCTCTTCAATTCTTATTTATGTATCTATTTATTTATTTATGCATAATTAAGAACTATGTAGGAATCTGGGTGAAAACATTAGCAGTCTATTTCTCACTCAAGTACTACTGACATACCCACACCATTGTGTGCATCGATGCTCGTGAATTCAATAGTGCCATCATGACATCTTTTGGGGTCTTCTTTGTATTCTTTATGAACTCCTTCTGGGCAGTATCGATAAGCAAGGCCATAATCTACCAAGTACACCTATAAATTTCCAAGCACCAATACAAACTAAAGTCAAAATCACTGCACATATACCCCTTTAAAGCATAGAAACAAAATACTGTCATCTGAAGGTGGGTTCATCTACAAGGTCATTCCATAACACTCCAAACAATTTAGATCCAAAATGCAAACAGCAGCAAATACTTAATTCTGAAAGGCTTTTTATTTTTAATAAAAATGCTAAATGACCACACAGCTATAGTGTAACCACTTGACTTTATATACTTTTTTAAGATAAGTATATGTTATACTTGTAATTAATCTTGTCTCTTCAATTTGAATGAAAATTATACATTTTATACTTTATCTTACAGACTCTAAAATTGAGCACAGAGCAAACCATCAATACTTGTTGCGATACAACTGCTACTTCCCACACAGAAAAGCACACCCAGTAGAAGACTGCTAATGATGTTGACACAGGATATGTTAGTTACCTTCTATTCCTCTGTTTCTTCACTTGTAAAATAATCAAATCTCAATTTACTTTATAAAAATATTTCATACATCATAATAATGATCTAAAGAACTGTTAGATCAGGCTCTTATCTATATTTAAATACTATATTCTAAAGCCAAGTCTTCATGATTAAAAGTAAATTTTAATATTATATACATACTTATTCATAGGCATATACATGTGGGTCTGATTAGCATACAAAGCTAATAAACTTGGCTTTCTTCTATTTCATAGCCACACATTACATCTCTAATTCTGAGTAAATGTCACAAATGCATGCATCTGGGCACAAGAGGAAACTGAAGCAAAAATATGTAGCTAGATCTAGCACATACATCTAACACTGGAAAAATAATCCCATCCAAAGCATATGTCTGAAGGATAACAGAGCTGCAAAAATATTTCCATATAAACAAAGGCAGCATGTTTTAGTCACCTGCAAAGTGATATAAGTTGTATTTTATTATACTATACAAGTCCAGCCTATTTCAATTAATGGAACCCTTATTGTTCAGGTTGTTAGCTGCGTTTTCTTTGTTCTTGGCCTAGAAACATCTAAAAAGAAATGGCTAGAAACAGCAGAGATGAATTTGATGATTGCCTTTTTAAGACTTCTCCATTAGCACACTGTATTAACAGTATAGTAACTTTCTTCTTTTATACTTATATAGATTCCCTTATATCCACCATAACTGACATTGGAGGAAGGGAAGCAAACGTGAGACAACAGAAAAAGAAAAGGGACCCAAAGGAAAAAGGAAAAACTAAGCAAAGGTAAAGGTACACTTGAGAGAAAGAATGAAGTACAGAGTACTGACAAATAATTATAATAATCAAAGCACCCAAACACACTTAAAATGTTTAAATCTTCCTTTTTATTTAAGATCAAGAAAGAAGTGAGAACATACATTAAGTATGAATGTCAACTAAACCTTACTTTCACCGAAATCACAGAAACAGCTATACAGGAAAATAGTATAGATCCCTCTACTTCAACTAAACTCACCTAAATAAAGGTATAATAACATTAGCTTTTCTCCTTTCATTAGAAGTAAAAATTACAAGGGAATGTAATAAGCAAAAAAAAAAAAATGCACATTTGAATTCCAAACACTAAGGGTATACAAATTTAGACAGCTAAGATATTTCTGTAAACCAATTGATTTGAATAATCAACATGTTAAAGACCAAATTTTCCAAGTAACAGAACACTTACATTTGATGGATTTCTTGAACAAAGGAATAAAAAAAGTGACAAAGCAGACAGGCAAACATAATTCATTGGTGTACTATATAATTTTAAGCTTCCACCCCCAAATAGCTATTTGAAATTCATTTTGTATCACAAGCACTTCTTCTGAATCTTATTTAGGGCAAAATAGCCAACTTGATAAAGTGCCAACAAATCACATCAAAAATGTAGAATGTTAACTAGATCAAAGTGTCAAGAAGAAATATTATTACCAAATCTACTTCAAAAAGTAAAACTTCTACATAGGTTCAAAAGTTCAAAGCAACCATATTTATTTTCAAACAACACGTTTTAAATAGTAGAAATTAAAGTTATAAAACTACCTGGTCAGGATTCTTGTAGTTCAGAAGAAGATTTGAGGCCTTGATATCTCCATGCACATACTCATGCTCGTGAATATATTCCAGAATATCCAGCTATGAAAATACATACAGAATAAGTTAATGCAGTACCTAACACCAGCCAGCAGAGGACCAAGCTTCAACATAAACTAGCCTTTACTGTACTAAAAACAATTTTTTAAAAACAAGAAGAATATAGCTCACATACAATTCTTAAGCTTAGCTGCAAGACAGTTTTCCGAGAAAACCTTTTGGCATTTGCTTCATATATTTTCTGAAGGTCACTCCCAAAGCGATCCATTATCATAAACCTATAACTGAAGACAAATATGAAAAGCCAATGAACAAAATACAATTCAAGAAAACCAACTTTGCAATGAGTACTCTCAAAGTAATCTTTTCAAGACAATGTTTAGTAAATACGTTTTTTTAAAAAAAGAAATAAAAACATTTGCAACAATTTCTCCCAACTAGAAATCTCAAGAGTTCAGAGTGCTTTCAGGTCCTGCTAACCTGGAGGGCCTCTTCCTGGTCTCAGCTAGTTTTAGGAGACTATTCAATTTAAGATAATGCTCACAGAGAGAACCCAACAGGTTTATTCACAGTAAAAATAAAACAAGCTAAATAAAAATGACAGCATTGATTTTTCTCATAGTTAAAATTAATTAATGTTTCTGGATATCAGCTTCCTTCCTGTGACCGTTTCTCTGTATTTTTAAGGTATATTCAGCAGTAACAACATTCTGCTAAAATCAAGATTCTTGTCAGATGCTTTAACAAGAGCCAGATTCAATACCATTGTTTAAATGGCACAGAAGGATTGTACATTAAACACTCAATGGCCAAGATTTGGGGAAAAACAAATATCCCGGAAAAACGTGAAGATAATTGGTTTGGCCGTAAAGCAGCTATGTCACCTTGGCTGAGTCACATTACTTCCTTGGGCCTCAATTTCCACAGAAGTAAAATGAGAGAGTAGGGACTCACCCTTTTTAAGGTCACTTCCAGCACCCAAAACTCAGATTCAATAATCATGTTGTATTTCAGTATGTACAGAAAAGCATCACCTATTTGCAATAACACTGCTCAGCTTCTGCTCTGAGGACCACTTTTACCTTCAACAGTTTTCCAGATTCTAATTTGTCTGGTGAAATCATTCAGTAAATCAATAAAAACCAAAACCACACTCAGAATGTTTCAGGACATCTCCAACAAGGAAGATTATGACTCATCAACACTCTAACATCTAGCATTTACTGAACACCTGGTATAAGCACAGCACTAATGTAAGTACTTAAAATGTTATTAATGCATTTAAACCTCACATCACTCTATAAGGTAGGTAATTCCTATCATCCCCATTTTACAGCAGAAGAAAACTGATAATTTGTACTCTAGTATGTGGCAAAATCATGCTTTTAACCACTGCACTACATATACTGAAATAAATGTCAGTAGGATACAAAAACCCCATTTATATGTTGTAGGCTTCTATGATAACAATATGACAAGTTCAATAAGGAAGGAAGAGTTGACTAACATTAAAAGACAAGATGCTGAACAAGTAACTCAGAATTCTATTCATTTTTGAATTGGAAGAAAATTAGAAAATCATCTTGTCTAAACATCTTTTAATAAATAAAATAACTAAGGTCTTCAGAGGTAAAGCGATTTGTCCAAGGTTATAAAATTAGTCAGTGGTGGTCGGGCGCAGTAGTTCACGCCTGTAATCCTAGCACTCTGGGAGGCCAAGGCTGGTGGATCACCTGAGGTCAGCAATTCAAGACCAGCCTGGCCAACATGGTGAAACCCCGTCTCTACTAAAAATACAAGAATTAGCCGGGCATGGTGGCAGGTGCCTGTAATCCCAGCAACTCAGGAGGCTAAGGCAGGAGAATTGCTTGAACCTGGGAAGCAGAGATTGCAGTGAGCCGAGACTGAGCCACTGCACTCCAGCTGGGCAACAAGAGTGAAACTCCATCTCGGGGGGAAAAAAAAGTGACAAAATGTATTCATGTAGGATTTCCTAGCACCTTGGCTTGTAAGATAATAAAGTGAAAATGGTAACTTTGACTTCCTGGTTTCCTCTGTATAACAGGTTTTGAAAGGTTGAGAGATGAAACCAGGGCACATATACATGTTGGCTTTTACTAAATAGGTGATGTGTGTAATGATTATAATATAGGATGAGCATCTCAAATCTGAAAATCTGAAATCAGAAGTGCTCCAAAATTAGAAAGTTTTTTTTAGTGCCAACATGATGCTCAAAGGAAATGCTCATTGGAGCATTTTGTATTTCCCATTTTCGGATTTGGGATGCTCAACCAGTAGGTATTAATGCAAATATTCCAAAATCCTTAAGAAATCCCAAATCTAAAATACTTCTGGTGCCAACATTTCAGATAAGGGATACTTAAGGCCTGTAATACACAGGTAACAAAAATACAATCTCTGTAACAGCCTGAAAGATGGCTAAAACACAACTGCTTAATTCAACATGGGGTCTATCAATAAATTCTATTACATAGGTCTTTGTTTTTATTCACAAATCACCCTACCACCATTCTTATTAAGCCCTTAATCTTGTCACCATACCTAAATCATAAACATCAACTGAAACATGATTCCACAAATTTCATAGAAACCATTACCACATTCTTCTGGAAAGACAGCTCTACCATTGAGTAGTAAAATGGAAGTTATTTCTAAGTAACTTCTCTAAAGTAAAACCTTTGATGTAGACTTTTCTGGAGACTTGAATAAAAATGTGCAAGTAAAAGAAAAATATACATCAGTATAAATAATTTAATAATGGTAGCAGCTAACATTGTTCTAAGCCCTACATACATATTAATTCAAATGAGTTACAAGAAAAACTAAGGATGTCTGGTACAGGAGGGGGCTGGAAGAATAATCTACTTTCTATTTCTTTACTTTCTAAGACCTACGATGATTCTTTTTAAGAGCTTCAACCTAAAAAGCAAATCAATGCCTGATACATGACTAACGCCATCTTTTAAAGGAGACATTTCTAGCAACCTCATTTTATAGAAGAAATGGGCTAAGAGGTAAAGTCATCACTAATAAGTGGTGAGTTAAGACTTAGACTGTGTTCTCGTTTGTCACCACATTCTAAGGCACTTCTGATCCACACCAGGGAAGTTCTTTCCAGCAGTACCCTCGTCAGTCAGCTTACAGTGTCAACCTTGGACCCAGTTAGCCCCCGGTCACCTCACAGGAGTTATACAAACAAAACCCTGTTTAACTGGTTCCAAACTTTATCATAAAATGGGTGATAAGAATGTATATGGTAAAATGTGATATGACAGTTTGGGTTACTTTTAAAAAGACCATCATTCTTAAGCAAAATATCACCACTGACAAACAAAAATCATAGACAAACAAATGAAACCAATTATGATAATCACAGTGATGATGACTGCAAGAAATATTTCCTGGGCACTTACTATGTGCCCCTTATAATTTACATGTTTTCATTTCATCTTCACAGTAATTCATAAAGTACTATTATCCTCATCTCACAGACAGGAAAACGAGAGAGACAGAAAGTTAACTAGCCCATGACCACACCTGATGCAGTCAAGTACAATCAATCTAGTGCTAGATTTGTCTGGTGTTTAGGTTTTGCTGCAATATACTGTACTTGGTTTTTGTTTTTTTTTTTTTTAGACGTTTATATTGAAATTATGGAAAGAGGAAAAGGCTGTTATTCCAAGTGGAAAAATGCTCTAGCCCCAGGCACACTTTTCTTCCAATCATCTCTATGAAATGTGGTTTCCATAACGCACTGTTCCTTAGAAATATAACTATTGTATACTGGAGCACACAGTCAAACAGATTTGCTTCCTAGCAAGTCATCACTAAGGGTTTTTCTTGTCTTACTCCCCTTTAGACAGTCTTTAATTCACCATGTAAACCATTTCCCAAATGCCACCTTCACCACCGTGTCACCTCATCCCTTGCTCAAGAGCAAGTGATAGCTTCTGACTACCTACTAGACATTGGTTCCAAACTGTTCCTTCCTCTATGGGTCTTCATTATCTGCCACCGACTTTTTCTCCAAGTTTACTTCCTTTTCTCTTACACGCATGCCCTCTTCCTCTGCTAGAGGAAGACGGCCATTGAGTCATACAGTAGAACAGAAGTCTATCCTTGTGCTCATGTTAATCTCCTGCTAAGGATGCTATTCCGCCTCCTCAATGATTTTCTAAACCAGTAGGTTTTAACATTTAAGCGATTAAAGACCCCTTTGAGAGCGAAAGCTAACATCTATGTTCTACATATACTCTTGTAGCATTATACTTAATCATCATTAAGTGGTTAGCTGTTACTCCATTTCACAGATAAGGAAATTAAAGCAAAAAATTGCCCAAAGTCACACACATTTTAAAGGGCAAAACAAGGTTTTAAAACTAGGCAGTCTAGCTCTAGAATCCTTGCTCTTAACTAATCCTTGCTCTATAGTATTTCTCAAGAAAATATTATAAAAACTATAACATATTTTGCTATCCCAGCAAAATCATATAAAATAAAACGTTCAACGTGACTTCAGGAATCCCCACACTCCCTAAGAGAGGCATGGTTCCCAAGTAAACAACACTGGCTGCCTACCCAACTACTACCCCTCCTCTTAATCCTTTCTAACGGAGCACCAATTTGGTTCTGGCATTCCATCCTTTTCCACATGGATCACTGTGATCACTTTGTCCTTGCCAGTGAATAGTTTAAGAATAAGTATTGATAAAATTCTGACCAAGAAAACATGAGAGGAAGTCTGCCACAGGGCTCCTGGGAAAGCTTTCTTTGCCAGGAAAGTGAAACTCACAACACACGATAGATACCATTTTCTGCCCTTGGGTACTGTGCCTGCATGTGAAGCCTAGAAACGGAGCAGCCACCTGGCGACCACACAATGGAGAACTAAAAGAGAACAAAACTAAGATGAGGAGGGCAAAGGTGCAAGATAAGGAACCTGGGCCCTTGATGACTGCCTGAGTCAAAGTTTTCCTTTACTTGCAGCTGAAATCATCCTAAGCAATGTATCCCCAGTTCCAAACTAAATCTACCCTTCACGTCTCAGCTACCAAAGCCTTACTCCGTGAAGTTCCATTGATTCATTCAAATATGTATCAAGTGCTGCTTATGCACCAAAGCATTAGAGGTTTTCTCCAAATAAACTATCCCAAAGAAATCGTCCTCTCCATTCTCTGAACTCCTAAGACACACAAATCAGTATCATACAATTTTGCACTTAATTGTTCTCTAATTGTTTCATACATATTTGCTTTCACTCACCAGCTACACTAAATCCCTCATAAAGGGTGAGCCTGATCTGGTGTGGGCAGATTACGTACCCAACATGAAATACCAAATGGAATCCTGAAGGGGTTCCCTTTTGCATAAAGAACATAGTTTGTTTATTTTTAAGGGCAAAGGAAAAAATGCAGGGTCTGTTTGGCTTTGTTCCTCCCTGTCAGTTGATATTGCTCTGTAGAAGTCCCCTTACTAGAGAGGCACCCCTATTCTAATAGGGCATTATAGCCTGCTGCTATGGAAAGCAGAGGACAGAGATAACATCTTATTCCTCTCTGTCACACACATTCCACATAGTCTAGAGGGAGGCCTAGTAATATTGTAAGTGATCAGAAAATAATTACTGACTAAACCAACTAAATAGCGAATGTTGCAAAAGGGAAGAAGAAAGACAAATCACACATATTTTTACCTTTTTCCATTTTTGTCATGTAGACCAGACCCCCAATACTTAGGAACACCCAGGTACTTCAGCTTATGGGTACGAATCCATTTCTGAACTACAAATTCAAACAGATCTTTGTGATTTCAATTGTTATACATAAATGATAATTTTTTTAAAAATCATTACGAGTAAAATGTATTTAAACATGCAATAAGAATTCGCCTGTATTCATAAAAAAGAAAATGAAGAATACAGTAATGAAAAGCATTTTACAATGAAAACATTTTTATTAACCTACAAAACTGTTATCCTGCCCTTAAAATTGTCTTTAAAATGAAAAATCTATAAAAAGCATTTTTTTAAAAAATCACAACCACAGTACAGTCATTCCTTTGTTCTAGGGGCTTGGTTCCAGGAACCGCCACCCGTCAAGATACCAAAATCCAGATGCTCAAGTCCCTCATATAAAATGGTGTAATAGCTGCATATAACCTCCACACATCCTCCTATATACTTTATCTCATCTCTAGGTTACTGATAATATGTAATACAACGAAAATGCTGTATCAATAGTTGTTACACTGTACTAGTTTTTTATTTGTATTATTTTTTACTATTGTTATTTTTTATTGTGTGTGTGTGGTTTTTTTTCTGGAATATTTTTGATGCTGGTTGGTTGAGTCTGAGGATGTGGAATCTGAGAACACAGGGGTGGACTATCCTGAAGTTGCCGTTTATCTCTCTAATTACATAATGTTTACTTGCTTCTATAGGAAGACCTATTTTTCATACCAATCTAAGAGGTTTTTCTTTCTCAATATAAAAGTCCTCAACCAGGAAATCAAGATCTAGGAGAGATGGAAAAAGGACAGAAGGGACTAAAGTAACTAGGACAGGTTCTGGCTCTCTACCTTGATATCCTGTTCTAGTTCAACAATAATTCTCAATGTTTAACAATATTTCCTAAATCATAGGTCATTTATTATTAACTTTATTCTACGTATCAATACAGATAAAATCTTGATGCAACAAACCCATTAAAAGACCAGAATTATTTCATACAAATCTCATGTAAGTGGAATTTGTAAAGCAAAAAAATAACAAAGAGTCATAAAAAATAAGATATAATGCTCTAGGTCTTGGCTTAAAAAAAAGTTGGTCATTTTAAAAGTGTAAACGTATGTGTACTGTACTTCTTACTTTGCTCCGGTTTTGCAGCTCGTTGGTAGAACTTTAATTCAGTAAAAAGAGGTCCATTGTCACTGGGTTCCTTAAAATATAAGAGTTAATTAGTACTAGCAGTAGTTAAAATTACTGAGATATTTTCAATGAACCTTCAAAGAAGACCAACAAATCTATTTTTCTGTCCAATGTAATTTTGATACTTAAGTTTATAACTGTGTTAAGTCAAACTCCTTAGAAATGTTCAGAGAAATATTAGTCTATATTTCTTACATTGCTCAAGTTCCATTTCTATAAGTGATATATTATACAAAACCAGATATATAGCTCAGCCTGCAGAAGTTTAAGAAAAATGTTTAAACTAATTTTCATCTTTATTAAGCTTTCCCTTAAGCAAAGATGAGCAACCATCTTAACTGTATCACCAAGGGGCTACAAGATATTTCTCAGATTTAATAAAATTTCAATACCTGATTTAACCAATTAATGCCAAAATCCCATTCCTTTCCTGTTTTCATTACAGTTATATCTACTTTATCAGGACTGGCAAAAACAGACCTTACCACAAAGAAGAGTGCATATTCTGCATCTCCTTAACAAGCATGCACTGTCCACTAACCTGCATCTTTCCTTTCTGCCACGGATTCCTACGTTTGTCAAACCAAAGAGCCATTCAACTTATTTCCCATATGATTTAAAGTCAAGAAAAACATGGGGCTCATTAACAATTGTCTTCTACCAACGTTATGGACTACATTCATTTTATATTTTTAGAGATATTAACAATTAAAATTATTACTAAAGAAACATACATTCACAAAAAGGTATTTGCACAAACAAGAAATGACAGCCTGTCAGCAGTTTTGTCTTGTTAAGTAAATATATGAGTGGAAAAGATCTTATAATTCTGTGGACTTTTTAAATAGTAAATTTCATCTGATTAAAATTAGTATTTATTTAATGTTTGGTATTTTGTGTTGGTCATTATTTATTGGGAATCAGAAAAAAGTATTTAAAGCAGTGAAAACTTCAAATGAGGAAACTAACATTTTTAAACTAATTTTGGGGTTGCTTTTCTTTTTAGGAGGTATGAGAAAAAAATTATTTTGGGCAGAATATCTTGTGTAGCTGGAGTTCAAAGTTAAATAGAGCATTGGGGGAAGTGAGTAATGAGGCCTACTATCTTAAATGAGAGATAATTTATAGTTTTGGGTTACTAGAGATGACTTTTGCAAGCACTTAAAATATGTTCACCTTTTCTTCACTGAAGACATCCTCAACTGTAGAAAACCACTCCACACTCTCTGCTCTAATTATCTCAGATTTCTTATAATTCAGAAAATAGGAATCCCCAATTAAAGTACTTAGAGGAAGGTGGGCATGGTGGCTCATGCCTGTCATCCCAGCGTTTGGGAGGCCAAGGCGGGTGAATTACTTGAGGTCAGGAGTTCAAGACAAGCCTGGCCAACATGCTGAAATCCCATCTCTACTAAAAATACAAAACTTAGCTGGCTGTGGTGGCAGGCACCTGTAATCCCAGCTACTTAGGAGGCTGAGGGAGGAGAATCACTTGAACCCAAGAGGTAGAGGTTGCAGTAAGCTGAGACTGTGCCACTGCACTCCACCCTAGGAGACAAACCAAGACTCCATCTCAAAAATAAAGTACTTAGAGGAAAACTGATTAGCCAATCTGCAGAGTCAGGCAGTTATGAATGAGCATTTAACAGCAAATGGGCAACACACGTTAACACTTGGATCACAACCTGAAAATAAGCTTGCCTTATTTGTTACAGGTAAGTACACTTTTCACCCTAACCTTGGAAGACAGTAGTATCATGGCTTGGCATGCATCAACTCCTTAAGAAGTAGGAACTAACCAACATACTGAAAAAGTATGAGTGCTGATTCCTTAATTTATGGACTCAGCACCCAAGTTTCTCTATAACCTGTGGCTCCTTTCCTAGCAGCAACAATAGTTTGACACTTGCAAGCATCTGCAAGAGAAACTTGCAATGTTTCCAGCCAATGGCTAAGAATAGGTCTTCGGTAGGAATCACAGAATCAGTGTAAGAAACAGAAATTCAAAAAGAGGAATTCTGGTAAAGTTCCTCTCCAAAGCTTACCTTTGGAATAGCTCATTTATATAATTCAGGTTTGAAAGAGGTTTTCCTAAGACAAATCAATATAAAATTCTGATTTATTCAGTTTCAGCCTACGTCATATCAACTTTAACTTTCAAGTTTTCCTTCAGGCAATAATTTATTAAACTTATAATAATGAGAATCAACCATATAAATCAGGCTATTATAATGAAAGCCCACTACAAGAAGGCTCTCCGGGCTCATTTCATACTTCTTCTAATCCAATAAACTTCCATTATCACAAAATAAAGGAGCTACTTCCTTGGCATTGCACTCTAGCCAAAGCTAGCTATTCCTGTGGAAGAAAATACCTTAACTCATAACTAAAATTTTATTAACATATTTCAAATCTAAAATACTCTGCCAACTCTATAATAGCCAAGATTTAGAAAAGAAATTGGGACTGACATTTTAACTAGAATATCACTAAACGTTTCTTTAAGACTTCTAAGTGTCAAAATGAAGATGACAACAGAAAAAAAATTAAAATGTGATACATTTCAATGGCACCAGCTAAAAGCAACTGGCTGCCATTTAAAAATGAAGCTGTACAAAATTTCTCCTTCCTACCAAAAAATTATGATATATGAATTAAAAATTCAGGTCACTTCTCATAACATCAGTGAGGAAAATGAAACATCAGTCTGCAAACTTCTTTCCAAGGACCTGTGAAATACAGATTCGTATCAGTTCACATCAGAAAAAGACGACGATACAATGACCTGTTAGGATAGCAACCAAAAGCCTGACCTCTGCCTCTAGTTCTGCTACTGAAATGACTAAGGGTAAGTGCAATTCAAAGAACTACTAATTTCGCCAGGCGCGGTGGCTCAAGCCTGTAATCCCAGCACTTTGGGAGGCCGAGGCGGGCAGATCACAAGGTCAGGAGATCGAGACCATCCTGGCTAACACGGTGAAATCCCGTCTCTACTAAAAAATACCAAAAAAAAACTAGCCGGGCGAGGTGGCGGGCGCCTGTAGTCCCAGCTACTCGGGAGGCTGAGGCAGGAGAATGGCGGGAACCCGGGAGGCGGAGCTTGCAGTGAGCTGAGATCATGCCACTCACTCCAGCCTGGGCGACAGAGCGAGACTCCGTCTCAAAAGAAAAAACAAAAAAAAAAAAACCAAAGAACTACTAATTTCATATTAAGCCTGTCAGCAAGAGAACACAAAAGAAAATTTCTTTCTCCTTGCATTATCCAACTTATTATCAATTTAACATTTCTCTCTGCACAGTTACTTTCAGAAATAAAATAATGTTTCTCCTGCTGGTCAAGAATTAAGGCCCCAAACAAAACCAGAGACCATCATTTGGTACATAGGAGAACATTTTTAATATGTGCCTAACATCTACCTTGAATGGGTATGTCTTAACTTCACTCCAATGCCAAATAAGAAAGTTGTGGGTTAACTATCTGGAGCTGTTTCATAAGGCAGATACATGTATTACCAGCAATAACCAATTTCTTGACAAAGCATCCACATTAAGTTAGAAACCCTTACCAGCAGCACAGGGTACCTACAAACCCCTACTGAAAACAAGGATAAAAATGTGCCTGCACACATGATTCCATTTAAAATAATTAAGGTGCTCTGTGTGCCAGATTCTACCAGTGGCTCTCAATCTTGATGCACAAAAGAATCACCTGGGAAGCTTTACTAAAAATACCAATAACCAGGCCCTGCACCCAGAGATTCTGATTATACTCTACAACCAAGATTGAGAATCACTGTTTGATATGCTAGTCCATTATTAAGTAAAATTTCACATTAGAAAATCAATTTACCTTTATTTCTTAAGTAACATTTGCAAGTTTTTTCTCTAATGATAAAATACATGCTCATTTTACAAAATATGGAAATTCTGATATATTTTCTTCATAAATAGCCATTTTATAAAACCTTCATACTACATATAGAACTTTGTATCCTGCTTTTTTGGAAATAATTATAAAACTTCCCCAAAGAGTAGTACATGTTCTTTGAAAACATGATCTTTAATAGCCCATAATGTTTTAAATGACAAATGTTCATAAACAGTTCTGATTTTAATACCAGGAAGAACTGATACTCATTTTACATGTTTGTTATTTGGTGAAACATTTCAACTATTAATATTATAAAGTGTGAGAAGGCAAATTATGAGTGGGCCTACTCTCTATGGTACAGATAAGACAGGAAAGTGAAGGACATCAGGAAGTTGAGAGTAAATGAAGAGAGTAGTAAAAAGGCAATGGGCAATTAATGGCTAAAAAGTATTCAAAAGAATAAATAAAACAAGCATCTAAAGACCGCATAGGGAAAACAAACTTCATTGACAAGGTCCTTATCAGATAATTTAAAATTTAGTTAGAGAGACAGAATAAACACATTCAAAAAAACTAAAAACAACTAGTGGCATAAGAAGAATAAAATTCTAAAATAAATGTTAATACAATGAGTGCTATAGGTGTTTATTCAGGAGAGAGTGTTAGGGGAAAAGAAGCAAATAGAAGTTACAAATTTCCCCTTCAAAGGAAAGAGAAAGTCAATAATATTATTTTTTGTTTTATTTTTGGGTTTTTTTTTTTTTTTTTTTTGAGATAAGAGTCTCACTCTGTAGCTTAGGCTGGAGTGCAGTGGCACCATCTCAGCTCACTGCAACCTCCACCTCCCAGTTTCAAGTGATTCTCCTGCCTCAGCCTCCCGAGTAGTTGGGATTACAGGCATGCACCACCATGTCCGGATAATTTTTGTATTTTTAGTAGAGATGGGGTTTCACCATGTTGGCCAGGCTGGTCTTGAACTCCTGACCTCAAGTCATTCACCCGCCTCAGCCTCTCAAAGTGTTGGGTTTACAAGCGTGAGCCACTGCGCCTGGTCAGTAATATTGTTTTGTGTATGACATTCTTCTAGGATAACTACAATATCCAAAAAGTTACTAAAATATTAAATGCAAAAGAAAAATCAACTGAGTATTTATCGCTGTCCTAATTACAAAGAGAAGAAATAATAAAGGATAATGGAAACAGAACTACATCAGGAGACAGGAGATACACAGTCCTAAACTAGGTACTTGTTCTTAAACTTAAAAATATAATTCATTACCTTAAGCATATAGAAAATACCTGTTCCTGGCCATGTTTTTTCTTAACCGTGTAACTTAAAAAGGCAGTAAAAGTCAAGTTACATTGACTAACAACAGAAATACTTCTAATCACTCACAATAAAGAACAACAGAAATATTTCTAAGTACAATAAGAAAGCACATCATTCTAAGATAAAATACAACTTAAGTTCAGAGGCCATGTGCCATGGCTCACGCCTGTAACCCCAGCACTTTAGGAGGCTGAGAGGGAAAGATCACTTGAGCCTGAGTTTGACACCAGCCTGGGCAACAAAGCAAGACCTCATCTCCACTAAAAAATCAAAAAGATTAGCCAGGCATGGTGGTGCATGCTGGTAGTCCCAGCTACTAGAGAGGCTGAGGCAAGAGGATCACTTGAAACCAGGAGATCAAGGCTGCAATGAGCTATAATTGCACCAATGCACTTCAGCCCAGGCAACAGGGTGAGACCCTTTTTCAAAAAAAAAAAAAGGTTCAGGCTATACAGAACAAAAAAGACATGATTATACACCATTCCACCTACAAGATATGACACTGGCACACTTTCCTTCCAAGACACAGAAACGGCTATGCCAACTAACTGCAAGGGGTCAGAGGTAACCACATCATTTGAACCTCAACATTATGAGACGTCATAAGGAGACTTGCTTTCTTCTCACAACAGAACTCTTAATGAACCTAAGAAGAAACTCATCTTACCCATAGATTTTAATATTTTAATTTGTATTATCAAAAACAAATGGACACAATATTCTGCAATTAAATACAAATGACCCAATTTAATAGTAAGAACTTAGTTCCTCTGATTTAGCAGCAGGCTGAATATTCCCAAAAGAATGTTATTCCATAAATGAAAAAGAAGAAAAATCCACAATGAAAGGCCATCATGAAAAGGGGCAGGAGAAATAAAGCACTGACACAACTTGAAAGGCATCACTTTGCTTCCGCTTCCCTGCACGAGGGAATAACTGGGACCCAGCCCTCCCGCTGCAAACAAAGATAAAAACAGACTTTAAAAAAACAAAATTTCTGTTTTCAGAAATTAGATAATGGGCAGGACAGGAGGACTGTGACCCCTAAAAGACAGAAAACAAAGTGAGTCCACGGCAGCCCTGGTTTTTTCTCCTAGAGGCCCTAGGAGTAAAAAGGAGGAGACTTAAGATACCTACAGGGCAAAACGGGGAAGACCAAACAGAGTGCCAGGTAGGGAACTCTGCTACCAAAATCAACAATGAGATTGGAAACTTTAAATTAAGAAACAGTGGGGAAAAAAACAAAAGACCACTATCCTTCATGAGCAAAGACAGAAGAATGCTTAACGAAGTATTCACAAATCAGTTCTAGCAGTATGTAAAAAGTGTAATACACCATGACTAAGTGGAGTGTATGTTAAGAATACAAAGTTTGGTTAATACTCAAATATCAATCAATGTAACTGCCACATTAACAGAATAAAGGAGAAAAATCCTGTGATTCATCTCAGATGTAGAAAAAGCATTCAAAAAATGAATAGGCAAACTACAGTAGAAAATGTTTAAAACACATATCTGAAAAAGGAACTGCATCCAGAAAAAAACTCTCTTACTACTCAATTATAAAAAGCAAAACAACCCAGTTATTTTTAAAAGATAAAAATAAGAGGAAAGGGGCAAAAACGATGGAAGAGGCACTCCACAAAGGAAAATACATGAATGGCCAATAAGCACAACAAAAAACTGCCCAAAATCATTAGACATCAAGTAAATGCAAACTGAAACTATAACTCACATCTACACGCTAACTGTAATGGCTAAAAAACAAATACACACACCTGACAATGCCAAATGTTGAAGAGGAAACAAACAGAACTGTCATGTATTATTGGCCAATGTGTAAAAGAGCACAGCCATTTTGGAAATCTGCCTAGTACTTTCTTATAAGTTTAAATAGACATCTTCCCTATAAACCAGTAACTCTAAGTATTTATCCAAGAAAAAAACCTATGTCCATAAAAACACTTGTACAAGAATGTTTATAGAAGCTTTACTCATAATACCAAAAACTGGAAACAACCCCAATGTCTATCAAGAGAGCAATAAAATCAAATGATTGATACACCAACAATATGGATGAACCATTAAAACATTATGCTGAGCATAAGAAGTTACAAAACAATATATACCGTTTAATACCATTTACACAACCTTCTGGAACAGGAATAACTCATTCATGGCAAAAAAAGGAAAAAAAAAACAACTCAAGACAAGTGGTTGCCTCCAACGGTGCAAGGGAGTAGGGTTTTGACTGATAAAGAACATAAGGAATCTTTTTAGTGTGATGGAAATGTTCTACATTTTAAGAGGTGAGGGATACACAGGTATATGTGCTTGTCAAAAGCCTTCAAATTATTCATTTTATATCTACGTACTTCCCTGTAAAAATTATGCCTCAATTTTTTAAAAAAAGTTTAAAAATCACTAAAAAGGTCCAAAAAAGCTGACTCCTAACTCCTAAGAGATAAAATATAAAAGGGAGTAAAATGAAACAAAATGAAAACCTTCAGAGTAATCCTAATTTCTGAGTTCTGGCTGATATGGTTTGGCTGTGTCCCCACCCAAATCTCATCTTGGATTGTAGCTCCCATAATCCCCATGAGGTTGTGGGAGGGATCTGGTGGGAGGTAATTAAATCGTGGGGGTGTTCCCTTCATATGTACATCTATCCCATTAGTTCTGTCCCCTTAGAGAACCCTAATACATGTATCCTGTAGGAGAAAAAGTAAGGGAGGAGTTATATGTTAATTTGCCCAGATAATACATCCTGTTGGTTCTTCTATTTAACCAAAACATATTCTTCATATGTATCAAATAACTTTGAAGAAGGGGAGTAACAAATGTTGGTAAGCAAAAAGGTACATAATTGACTTAAAAAATAGTTAAAATGTCTTCTAGTTTGCCAACATATAAATTGATCTGGCTGTTAGAAGTATGCTTATGTCAGACAGGATGTCGCCAATCTTTACTCATTACAAACTAATTTCAACATTATTATAGCAAAAAAGGCCCAACAATCACAACTAAATAAATAATTTAATTTACAAAAATGGAAGGGGAAGAAAACTGGGAATAAACAGAAAAAAACTGACCAAGTGGAAGTCCAGAAGCAAATGCAAAATAAAATACAATAAAATTATATTAAATTAGTATACTTATAGGATATAAATATAAAAAGTATCTGTAAAAGTAGCTGAAATTTCTTAAATGAGCTGAATATTTTTATTCCACATCTGCATGCCTCTATGCTTTCATTCATTTACCCCCAAATACCAGGACCACTTTATTTCAAGAGAGGAAATTTTCACACTCAAGTGATTTAAAACTATAAAGCTACTTTTGTGTCTTATTACATATTTTTTAAATTATTAAAAATTTGGTATCTTATGGTTTAATCAATTCTAGCTCATCAAAAAAGGCATTTTACAAAACAAATACTACACCAAATCAACAGAAAAGAAACAAATTAGCTAAAATATTTCTTACCACTTTTACAACACAAGGTGCATCACTGCCAACTGACTCTGAAGAATTCATATCAGCTGTTTAAAAAAGTAAAATATTTAACATCAGAACAAGTAATGTTATAAATAATATTTAGGTTTGTGTATCTGTAACCCTTGATAGAATACACTTCAGTTCCCAAATATGTTTCTCAGAATATTACAGTACATTTCACATATTTTAAGACTTTTGTTCATGTTTTACCATATCTGAATTTAGAATACATCTTACAATTTCTGGTTTCTTCCATATGATTATCAATTACATATGGGAAACTGAGTTAAATAAGTTAAAGATTTCTTTATTCAAAAGTACTAATGGCCTTTGATATGCTAAAGGATATTGTGAATTCCTCAGAGGGTAAGTGATACATTTCTTTAATAAAGTATGAAATTCTTTTAAGAGGAGCATCTGAAGAGTAAAAAATGAGGAAGCTAAAGTTCTAAAAAGCACTAGTTTAGGAAAAACTTATCTGGACCAATAGTTCAGGATGTTGGCACTAGAACTTTCAACTGCCATCAGAATAATTTTAATGTGGCTGTCATTTTATTTCAAGCAAATAAAGAAGTACAGTTGCCCCAGAATACTGAGTTAGAAAAATAAGGTTGCCCATATTCATTAAACAAATATTTACCAAGTACATACTAAATGTCAGTTTCTAGGAAATAGAGATTTAGCAATGAACAGGAAAAAATCCTCACTTACGAAAAAAAAAACAAAATCCTTACTCTTACAAAGCCATCATTTCAGTGGTAGGATGCAGACCAGAAATAAAATATGAAGTACATCTGACAGTGTGAAGTGCTGTAGAGGACAAATTAAGCAGGAAAGAGAGGTAAGCAGTGTGGCCACAAGTAACACTGACCTGGTGTTACCCAAGCAGTGGCCTGAGAGCAGGGAGGGAATAAGCCATGTATGCATTTAAGTGAAGAGCACCCCAGGGGAAGCAGCACCAAGACCCTGATGTGGGCGGGCACAGTGGCTCACACCTGCAATCCCAGCACTTTGGGAGGCCAAGGTAGGTGGATTACCAAGGTCAAGAGTTCGAGAGCAGCCTGGCCAACATGGCAAAACCCTGTCTCTACTAAAAATACAAAAATTAGCCAGGCATGGTGGTGGCATGCACCTGTAATCCCAGCTACTTGGGAGGCTAAGGTGGGAGAATCACTTGAACCTGAAAGACAGAGGTTGCAGTGAGCCAAGATCATGCCACTCCACTCCAGTCTGGGCAAAAGAGTGAGACTCCATCTCTAAATAAACAAATAAATAAATAAGACCCTGATGCAGGAGTATGCTTGACATGTTTGGAAAACAAGCAGACAAAAGTAGCTGGGGAGAACTAAGTGAGGCAGAAGAAGAGAGATCAGAAAGCGAAAGCAGCAGGGAACAAACACGATGGGTTTAACAGGTAACATATAGGTTTTGGCTGTCACTATGAATGAGATGGGGAGCCACTGGCAGAGGATCAGCAAAATCAGACTGTGGTAACAAAGACTTCTTTCGGCTGCTTTGTGGAGAATGGAGTATAGAGGCAAGGGGCAGAGGCAGGTAGATCAGTCAAGAGGCTAAACCAATAGTCTAAGTATATGGATTATACCTCAGGAAAGCTACTAAAAATTTTTCACAGGTTTGGTACAAAAATAATGTAAAATAAAATATATTAAAAAAATTTTAAAGATCATATACAAAGATCAAGAGTCCAAAGGGCAGCAAGATGGCTGAAGCACAGACTTTGAGGAGATAAAACGGATGAAGATAAATGTTGTATATGAAGGGTCTTGTACGTCACTCTTTAAAAGTCTGGCACCTTATTTGAAGGGCACTGGGGAGCCATCAGAGAGGTTTAAACAGGATGATCATATTATCTGATCAGTGTACTTGGTCATAAAAGCCATACTGATAACAATGGTGTGCAAGGCAGCAAGACTGGGACAGAGAAGATTCGGTGCTACAGTCAGAGTCCAGACAAGACATAATAATGACCTGACCAGGACAGTGGCTGCAAAGGTGGAGAGAAATGAATGGATCTGAGAAGTCACCCAGGTAAAACAACAGGACTAGAAAAGGAATTATTAGTGAAGGATATTAGTGAAGGAATGCTCAAGAATGCCTTCCCAGTTTCTGGCTTCAAGGCTGTCATTCATTGAGACAATCCTCATGACAGGATCAGGAGATAAAAGATGATGATACGAGTTTTAGAAATGCCTGTAGAATATCTAAGTAGAGATTCCTTACAGGCCAGTGGCTACGGACCTGGACTCAGGAAATCGTGTCCTAGGCTACAGAAAAAAACAGAGAGAAATCAACAGTAAAGAGACAGTAAGAGAAGCTTGACATCACTCAGATAGAATATACAGAATAAAAAGTGAACAGAAGAAGAAAAGCTGGAACACACAGAAGTGCCTATAAAGATGACGAAGCACAGCCAGAAAAGCAGAAAGAAAACTAGGGGAAAGGTATGTTATCATAAACGATAATGGAAGCAATTGTTATGAGAAACAAAGATAAACAGTATCAAATGCTATAGAAAAAAATGCAAAGAAAATTCAAAAGCAATCTTTTTAATTCATTAACAGCAACTGCTGATGATCTTGAATCTGGCTGTTTCAGTGTATCACAGAGAGAGAGACTGGAGGCGACAATACTCAAGCAAGTGCTTCCTTTTACAGATTAGTCATCCCAACCTTATAAAAGTAAAGTTTTATTACAGAGGTCAAATCATTGCCTATTAAAAATACTATTAGATGGCATCTTTTGATGATAAATACAGATAAAACAGAGACACATACAAGGCAAGTTTTAAATTTGCAAACGGTTACAAAAGTAAATTAATATAAAATGAAGAACTATTTTTTTAGAGACAGGTTTCTATTATTATAGGATGGCATAAGTCCACATATCCTGTAGTAAAGACAGCTTATATAATCTACCATCTCCCCTAAATCACAAGATCAAAAATATATACCTGGCTAATATAGCCACTACTCTTTCATGATTTATAAGGATTTTTGCCATAAATCAGAGGTACAGCCTAGTTCACTGGAATGGGTTTGGCTCTCAACAAAACGAGAGAATCAACACATATTTCACAAAAAGGGTGCTACTGACCGACAGGAATCATATGTATAAAATATGATAAAGCACTAGATTTCAAGCTATGTTTCATAAAGATAGCTACAGAAACTGCAACTGACCAACGGCAGCCCACTGGTCCTGGAGCAGGTGAAGTGTTTACTCCTCTTGAGTAAGGGCAATGGTCATTCACCTACGTCAGTGGTTCTCAAACTTTAGCATGCATCAGAATCACCTTGATCAAACACTGCTGGGCCCTCCCCCTACGGCTCTGATTGGTAGTCTGAGGTAAGGCTCAAAAATCTGCAGGTCTAACAAGTTCCCAGGTGACACTAATCTGTCATATTATTAGTATTCTGAGTAAGATAATGCTAAAAATAAAATTTTATAAACCTCCATTCCAGAAATTAATTAATCTGAGATTAGAAGTAGAGTGAGAATATAGAATGGAAAAGTTAGAAAAATCAGAAGCAAATATGAATTGCATTGTATCACTACTAATATTTATTGGGGAAACAGCTTTAGAAGCAATCAGGTAAAATATTTTTTAAGTCCATAATTTAGTTAATATAACAGAATTTCAGGATTCCACAAGGGGTCCCCAAAAATTTCAGAATAAGTATGTTAGTTATCTGCACATTTAATCAGGCCTAATATGCAGTTTCTGGGTAATTCTCCTAGTTCCAGTATGATGGCTAAGAGCGTTGCACAGAAAGAAACACGAAACCCACACTTGTAAAAGATTTGCAAATCTCCAAATTAGACAGAGGGAATAAATCCCACATAGGTGGAGGTGGGAGGGGAAAGATATGTACATGGGTTTCTTTGGGTCTCAAAAGAGATTAAGATTACATAAAGTATCTTAAAAATCTAAAGTCCTAGTGCTCACTAATGATAGTATTACAGCTATTTTACCCTCTTTTTCTGTTGTGACTGCATTAGCAATTTCCACTCCTACGTCAGAGATGCATTTTTGCTTAATCAGAAACTATTAAGTTGACTGCAGATTATTAGGAACATCCTATAATAGCTCATAATTGAGAAACCATTTTCATAAGCATATACATCTTTGGATTGCCCATCAGCAGCAGTCACACACTTACCAAGATATATGCAGCCAAAGCCTCCTTGGCCAATAGGCAATCCTACTTTCCATTCCTTTTTTGCCATGTCAGTTATTATCTCCCCAACTGCAAACTGTTCTGCAAGATGTCTCTTTGCGGGACCCTGTCTTCCAGCTTGAGCTGCTTTTACACGAGGCATTTTCACTGTAACATGAAACAAGGACACGGTCAGAACTGTAATCTTAGAAGTGTTCAAAACATTTTTCCCTAAGGAAAACTTCTATATGGAGATGCTGTTCAAATTCCTACTTACTCCAAAACGTAAAGGATATCTGTTAATTCTGACTTATAATGGCTCAAATCCTATTTGATTACCTCTTAACTTTGGAGAAGAGACAATAAAATCATACATGCAATTATTTTCAAGGAAATAATTAGGTTTAAGTTCCAATGGCATAATGATCAACTACAACTAAAAATGCTATTTAACAACAAAGAATTGCTCTATGAAGTTGAGAAGGAAAGGTGCATGCAATCAGAATGCATATTTTATAGGAACAAAATGAAGAGTTTATTAAGGTCAATACCGATATGACAAAACATAGTACAGAGATTGAAAACATAAGGCAATTGAGCACAAGGGGAAAGGGCAAAGGTTCCTGGAACATGCTAGTAAATGCTTTACACAGGTTCCCATCCATCCTCGTGACTCTGTGAAGATTACATCATCATCCCCATTTCGAGGAAATTAAGGCTCAGCAAGCTGGTAAGTGGTGGAATAACAGAAATTTGCACTGATGACTACCTGGCTCCAAGACCTCACCAACATGCTCCACAATTATGGAAGTCACTGTAACGAAGGAGCACAACTTTCAAGACTGACAGGAGAAACTGTGGCTTAGTCATCTGGGCAAAGCTGGTGACACCCAGCATTCCTAAGTTTCCTTTCTCATTAACTGTCCTTTAGGAGATGGATCATGACTCACTTTTCTCAGTAACACATGAGTTTATCATAACATTCAGAGAAAGCAGTGTTTTATTGTGAAAAGAGCACTGACTGAAATCAAAAGGCCTGGATTGCAGGTAAGACACCGGCTGGTTGGGAAATCTTGATCAAGTCACTCCACGCTGGGCTTCAAGTGCCCTCAAGTGTAACTCACTTTGTTGACTGAAGGAACTCAATTTGTACTAGTATGCATGTGTACATGTATGTGTTGTGTGATTTCAAACTCTCGGTTCTACAAATACTAATCAAAAAAGATTTAAGACAAGTATTTGTTAGGTTCCATAGTTCCCTAAAAACATACTGGAGATACAGAAAAGAAAGAAGGTTAATAAGAATCATTAAGACAGTATGCAATACTTGAAATGGTTATTCACATGAAAGAAGTCTGTAGCTCAGTTTTGAGCCTAGATACGCTACATACATACACAGTACATTTAACTGGAATTTTTCAGCAACTCACCCAGTATCTCTTCAAATATACAAACTCCTTATCTGCAAATGTTCCTTATTAATTTAGTGGGGATTTTTAAATTGAATTTTTCCCATAGAATACTAATGCATCTTTGCTGTCTAAATCTTCTCTAAGCAAAAACATCTTCAAAATAAATAAATGTATCTCTGTTATTTCTTCGTATCAATTAGTTCTCTTAATGAATGTGTTTTCAGTCATGGTAAAATCTTGCAAAATGGAATTTCAGTGCCAACCAAGCTAGCCTAGACTCAAACACAAAAAAAGGTTATTTTTACACCTATGGTAGTAAACCAAATAAGAGAAACAACTAAAACACATAGTACTTCCAAATATTAAAACAGATGCCCTTCTGAATTTTAACCAACTTTATCAAATCATCAATCTCTTATTTGACTGGTTCCTTATAGTAATCAAAATAGTTTAAAATGAGTGGACAACATGTATTTTATCTTTATATATCTCAAAATAGTGACTGCACAATCTTTTGTGTTTTTCTGAAATTCCTTTCCAGAAGTGACAAAAATATCATATTTTAAATGAAATATTCTGGCTCAGCATCTACTCAATGTAAATTGTGGTCAATAAAAAGTGATTTTCCTCCAAATAAAGCTGTTTGCTTTTATTTTTAGTTTTATTTCTGTGGCCAACTAATTGAAACTAATTGTAATAATTAATTAAGGCTTGGAATGACTTTCTTTCCTAAAAATAGTCCCACAGAACAGCGTCATCACTGTCAGTCTCTTCAATACGCTTCTAAATCACAGCTCCTGAAGGTTAACGCTGCACGTGGTGGAGGCAGCAGCACAGCTGTTTCATCTCCCTGAATTCCCCCATAAACCTGGACAGGACAACTGGAGAGCGAAACTCAAAACCCATGGATAACCTCTCCAACCAACCAGAGGAACAATATCCCCTTATCTCTACAAATCCCAAAATGTGAGCAGGTGAAGACAGACCATGACAAACAGCAACAAGTTGTGTGTGGTATCAGCAACTGTAAAGAAGGAAACAGAAGAAAGGGTGGTGCCTCTGATAAATCTGAGAATCCCAAAATTATCTATCAGGAGCTACTTGTTTTAGAAGCACACAAGACCCTGTGAGAAAAGCAACTGAAACAAGAAGGGCTCTGCCACTCCTACAGCCAGGAAGTGCAAGTGGTCCTTGGTGAGGTCTCAAGAAGGTGAAGCCTGTTGCCTCTACAAACTCTCAAAATAACCAGTCAAGGCCCCTTCTAGGTCAAAGCCTCAGGCTGAGGAGAAACTGCTAGGGATGAAGCCAAAGTGAGCATCACAAGGATAACACAAAGAAAGGAAAAAGAAAGCTCAAATGAAAGTGGATCTATAAGTTAGCCTCAGTATTTTGGAATACTACACAAAAACAAGTGAAGAGTGGGATCTAGAGAATGACATACACTCTCCCTGAACCATACCATCTAAAACTAATTGCAAATAAGGGAAAACTGGCTGCATACAAAACTCAGCAACAAAAAGAGATCAAAGCTCAGTCCCACACTAAGTTCGTATTTTTAAAGAGAAAAAAAAAAATCCCTTTAGAAAAGTACATAAGAAAACATGCCTCCCAAAAGGTGGATAGCTATAAATTAGTATTTCAAAACAAGCTAAAAAACACTTTATATACAGACTAACATCAATCAGAATTAGAAAAATTCAGAAATCAGATGACAGAGTAATTGAAAATGAAAGACAAAAATCAGTTCAGAAATAAAAACTAAATTAGAAGGAACATAAGAGTAAATAAAACTTTTCAACGACAAGAGAAATAGTGAAAAGGAAAGAAACAAAAAATCAAAGAAGACAAAAATTTAAGAAAATATACACAAAAAAACCAACATACATACAACAAAGAAAATCAAAGCAAGGGAACAGAATATTAAAAATCCTTTAATTCAAGAAAACTTTCCTGAACTTAATTTAAAAAAACATAAAACTACACTTTGAAAGGTCATATCACATACATTTGAAAGATCAACCCAGAATGACCATCACCAAGATACAATTTAGTTAATAGTAAATGAAAATATTTTTTGAGCATCTGCAGATATTTTATAAGGAAAATAAAATCAAATTGTCATCACTTTAACAGCAACATTTTACGCCAGGGGGGGAAAAAATAACACATTTAAGACTCAAGGAAAGAAAACATGAACCAAAGATTTTATACCCAGCTAAATTTCGAGTATAAAGACTGCTAAGTGTTATCAATATAGAAAACAGCAATAAGAATCTACTAGAGAAGAAGTCCAGTAGAAGGGGTCGGCCACTCCCACAGCAATATCCAAAATGACTAAAGAAATGTCAGTAACAGTGAGCAGAAAATATATACTTGTAGAACTGAAACTCAACGAGGGTTATAAAAGAGAGAAAAGAGTATATAATGGGCAAATGTACTGACACTGTAGATATAGTACAACTATCAAAAAATGGGATAACATATGCACAAAAGGCAACTTTCCAGAACTCATATTGTGATACTTGGTTTTGTTAACTAAGACTGTTGTGTGCATACATGTGGAATGATGCAAATGACTAAGTATGTGATATTATTATTCTATCATTCCCTTGTGTCCCTAAAAATCAGGATTCAGATATGGAAGAAAAAGATGGAGACAAAAGACAGAAGAGGTAAAGTTCAAAATGCTGTACTTGGAAATATTTTCAGTTCAGAAAGTATCTTTAAAATAATCACATACACAGAAACACATCTTTGTATTTCCTAGCCCCATTCACTAAAAAGCTTAGAAACAATAATCAACCCAGCAGCAAAGAACATCCCTAGCACACAAATTGTAATCTTGAAATACCACTTCCCATGAAAAGAAACCAGGTTCCTTAACAAAATGATTATTGCTCCTATAATTAATAATCACCAAGGGATCAAAACTGGAAATTTTCTCATACTCAACGAGCCTGCCCAGGGCATTCCCACCTCCCTCTCAAAAAAAAAATCAAAAGAAAACACTCCTAAGCAAAATCTGTATTTCATTTCCTGTAAACTATTAGTAACCTCTGCCCATTTTTCTTTCGAATTATTAGTCTTGCTTTTTATTTCCAGGCACATCTTATATGTTGCATATTAAATAGAGTACCTCTGTGTCTTGCAAAGAGTCTTCCCAATATATATATTAGTAACTATTCATTTTGGGGCACTGTTTATTTTTTGCTTTGGATTTCATGTTACCCTTAGAAAGACCTCCTCCAGTCAAATTATATTTTTTTAATATCCCATGTTTTCTTTGGGTTATTTTACGGTTCATATTTTGCTGGTTAACATTTTGATCTGTTTACAACTATTTTGGTATAAGATATGAAGGAGAAGTCCAGCTTTTTCCAAATGGATATCCAGCTTTGTTTTCTTTCTTTTCCTCAGTCAATATACATTAAAGAAATCCAGTGTTTAAAGAACTTAAATATAATACATCATACCAACTCAACTAAACCAAGTACAAAAAATATTCATATAAAGTTGTTCACACGTACATTCTAGATTACCAGTTTCTTTGCAAAAAAGAAAAATAGAAAAAAAATCAGATTTATGAACTAGCATTTGAAACTAACTTTGTGCTTAGGTTAAAACTTCCCTCACATCTAAATCTCCGCATAAACGTTAAGAAGTCACTAAAATATATTCAGTTGCTCTGCACGATGCCACTATGACAGAAATACTTATTCAAAATGTATCTAAATGAAACTCCCTCCTGTGACTTCTAATGGAAAAAGATGTGAAGGATTCCCTCTTGCTCTTGCTGGCCCCTATAATCTCAGGTGGCCTCAGGCAACCAATGGCCCTGTCAGTCCTCGGGGGCTGCTTCAGTCAGGTATAAGCAGGGCCAATGGTAGTGTATTAATAAATATTTGTTCAATACTTATCTTTTAACATCTTGAGAAACACAAAAGACTTAAATACAGCTGGTATATCACATACTCATATAGAGCTATTTAACACAACCTTCCTAGAAAAAAAAAATTATACTTGGTGGCAGTTATAATTTTTTTAGTGTGCTGCTGAATTCTATTTGATATTTTATTTAGGAACAAGACTCATATTCAGATGAGATTGGGCACATTCAGGGTGGTATAGCTGTAGACAAGACTGATATTAATAAGACTGGTCTGTAGTTTACTTTTTCTGCTACATTTATCTGTTTTAGTATCAATATTATGCTCACTTCATAACAAGATTTTGGAAGCTTTTCTTCCTTTACCACAATCTAAGGAGTTTAACCAGCATTTGATCTATTCCTTAAGGTTTTGAAGACTTCAACTGTGAAAGTCTGACACTACAAAGTGCTGGTAAGGAGGTGGAATAAGCAGAATTCTACACTGTATACTGTTTCAATCATTTTGAAAATTCGTTTGGCAGTACCTGCTAACTGATCCAGCAATTCAACTTCTATGCATGTACATGTCCACCCAAAGACAGGTACAAGAATGATAGTAACAGCTTTATTCACAACAGCCACAAACTGGAAACCTGTATGTCCATCAACAGGAAAATGAATATAGTAAGACGGATGAACGTACCAAACACTGTGTTAAGAAAAAGCAGCACCAGACAGAAGAGTACATACTATATTCCATTTATATGAATTTCAATAATAAAACAAATCAATAGTGATAAAAGTCAAACAGCAGATATCACTTTGGGGACTAAGAGTCAGAAGAAATGGCTGGAGGTAGAAGGTTCCTAGGGATCTCGTAGCATTCTATATCCCCATCTTGGTGTTTTAAACAATTGGTTCATGTTATAGAAAGTAATCAAGAAGTATACTTATTATTTCATCCTGTTTATTTATGTAAAATTAAAACAGTAAGTAAGGTACACAAATCACAAGTGTGTTATAACAGTGTCCATTCAGGAGCTAGAAAACACACAATCAATTAAAACAAGAAAATGTAACATAAAAAATTATTAATCTGTAAAAAGTTGTCAAGTGCTAACAGACGTAAAAGAAAACTTGAAGGAATATGGAACTAGCAAATGTAGGGAGCAGTTACTGTCTCCAAGGTTAAGGGAGAGTCCCCAAGAAAGGAAAACTTCACTGGACAGACAGTGGCAGTGACCCACTGCGTGGTAGGGTAGTTCTCTGCAGGGCCAGTGGGCTAGAGCTGATCCACAGGAATCTGCTGCCCACGAGATACTGTTAGGAGCAACAAGCTGCCTACCAGGGTGCTAATGAAGCTTACAGGAGAGTAAGCAGAGCTGACAGCCACACCTTAAGAGAGTAAGAAAAACAAACAAATGAACAAAAAAACAAGCACACTGCAACAAGAGAAGCCCTTTCTCTGCTAAGTGTTGCAGTATCCCTTCCTCACCTTCTACTGACAAAATCTAACACTGTCCAGGAAAAGAAAAAATATTTAAAAGATCTAGCTCAAGTATATAAACAGAGAAAAAAAGGGGTGAATTTGGAGGTGAGAGGCAATAAATTACTAACTTGCACAAGTGTAAAATGATAAAATTTTACAAATGTACATACACTTGTGCGACCACCAGACAGAGAACATTTTCATCACACCATAAAGTTCCCTAGTGCCCCTGCCTGCCAACACCTATTCCTGTTCTCCCAGACAAAGGCTTATTAACGTGCCTCTCAGGGTGTGCCACTTTCTTTCGAGAACACAATTCTGCCAGCTTTTCTGACATCTGTGTCTCAGGTTCCCTTTCAGCATCCTCCCATACCCTATTTGACCTTCACTGCATTTGGCAGCTCCTTATTTTCTGGTTAAGGGCTACAGAAGCTTCTCAGTTTCTGAGAATATGAAATCACTGTGTTTCAATCTCCTTGTTGCTTTCGGGCAATTTCTTAAAAGAAGAGGAATTATTTAAAACCAGAAGTCCCTGCTCAAAGATAATAACATAATCACAAGTATTTGCTTCAGTAAGTTAGTAAGTTTTCTGAAGAACTTAAAATACTAATTCGAATTAAACAATTGCTTTAGTACATTATAGGTTTCTTCTAATAATGAAACCAATGCTTGCATTAAGGTTTCTATTAATGAATACATTGAAAGGCACAAACTTTAACAAAATTAAATCTTCCCACATAATTTCAGCCCCTCTGACTCTATGCAAATCTACTTTTATAGTAGCCAATGCAACAGAGAGGTTTCAAAGAAAAAAAAAGTTTAGCATTACATAATCTGACCACTTCTTTTCCTTTGATATTAAATGAAATGCAGATGCAACTGAAAAGCACATCAAGATGCAAATCAATACTGCCCTTTGCTGAAATCACTCATTGGTATATTCCATATTAGCATATTCACCAAAATTTAATTGTAAACAGAGTAATTATGGTACTAAAGTTATTAAATACACAAAGCAAGCTTGGAACTATACATATTCAAATAGAATTTCAGTGGCAGATCAACTTTTATATCTGCAACAATACCCTAATTAATAGTCAGCTCTGATGATAAAATGGTCCTCTGTTTTTCAGATAACATTCCAAAAAAAGTTCTGCTATGAATATTAAAACAAAGTTTTGTGAATAGATTTTTTAAAATTTCAATAGCTATATTTATCACAATATGGTACTGTATTTAGACAACTGGCATTCTTCAAGTCCTGGATTCAAATTTGGAATTTTTTTTTTAACCTTCTGCTGAAGAGAGGAAAAAGGCTTGAATGAATCACAACAATGACACTTACACTTAATGAGCTCTATGAATTTATCATACCCAAACTGGAAAATTACAATGCTGAATAAAGCTCGTTATACACTGAATGACTACTCATAAATTTTCCCTAAAATAGTTATGCATGTAAACTCCTTTAGGGGGTCATATATTTTTATGAAATTTTCTTTAAAGTCATAAACTTCTTTAATATGTTTTATATTGTATAGAGACATTCTGATTCAAGGATAATTCTGGACAAACTGGACCTCACCATTCCATTAATATAGAACCAACATATTTTTATCTCTATTCTTCCCAGCACAAAGCCTTTTCTCTCATATAACCTCTCCTTATACACTGATTGACAGTTTCCCCATACCTAAAGACCTATCTCTTCTGAAGTCAAATACGACCTCTGAAGTTTTAGTACTGTTTGTACCTCTTATTGAATGTGATAAATAACTGTTCCCTATAAGCTTATCAGCTCCTGGTATATGAGAAATGTCTTAGTCACAATACACTGTAGTTAGGAATTCACTAAATTCATAAAATTAAACAGCAAAAAAGTTAAGTTAGTATTTTTTCCCCTACTACTGGATGTCTAACTTTATGCTTAATACACATCACCCAACTGCAAAGGACAATGTCATTCCTCAAAAGTCCAGCAACCACCCTCTACAATGACTATGTCGAACTCTATTCTTCCTCAAAACTCTAATTCCCCATCCTCAGCCATAATTATCAACAGATGACCTACTCCAGTTTAGACAGAAAACAGAAACTTCAGATGGGAATTCCCTATTTCTAAGAGTCATTCCTACAAACCACCTGCACCCACTTCAAGCCAATCCTAGCTTCCTTATCTCCCATCACATTGAAAGAAATTATCCTCCTCCCATCAAACATCAAGTCCTTCACCTTTGCTTTGGATCCCATCCCCTAAAACCTTGTCAAGACTTACGCTATTCATTAATCCTTCTCTCATATATTCAATGTCTCCGTCAACTAGATCTTTCCCATCAGCTTTTAAAAATGCTTATGGCTCTGTCATTTTAAAAAATTAATGTTTTTAATCCCCCTCTGCTATCATCCTTTCTTTTCCCTTTCAATGCTAAATGTTTCAATAATCGTCTGTACGTGCCAATACCTCCCTTCTCCTACTCATCCAACTCACTCCATCTGAGATCCGCCTTCATGATTCCTCTCTAACCCTTGCTAAGGTCACCAGTGATCTCCATGTTATGAAATCTAGCTGACACTGAATCATCTCATTTGCCTGCCCAGAAGTACTCAACACTGTTCATTCTTTCTTTCTTGAAACATTCTCTTCCCTTTGCTTTCAAAATACAGTAGTATCCTGGATTCCAGCCTACCATTTAGGTTACTCACAGTCCTAGGCAATTTGAGGAATACAGTAAATTCTTCTTTCAAGATGAAATGAGCTTTTTCGTTCAGGCAGCTTGTTCCACTTTATCATATACAGTTTTCCAGGGTTTTATCATGTTACAAAAGCAGACCACCTACATTTCCACAGCTTACACCAAAATACAAATTGTATTATGTGAAAATAAATTATATATTTTAAAATGTGCTGCTAAATAAAATTAGGATCTTTGGAAATTCAGGACATTTATTTGAAAAAATAATTGATGTTTATTCCTTTAAGTTAACAGATCTCTAGGAAAAAGTCTGTAGTCTCAAAGAGGTATCTGTACACCCATGTGCACAGCAGCACTATTCACAATAATAGCAAGAGGTGGAAGCAACCTGAGTGTCCATTAACAGATGAATGAATAAATGTGGCATGTATATACAATGGAACATTATTCAGTCTTGAAAAACAGAAGTAAATTCTGACACGCACTACACTGCAGATGAATCTTGAGGACAGTTATGCTAAGTGAAATAAGCCAGGCACAAAAAGAGAAATACTGTATGATTCCATTTATACAAAGTACCTAAAGTAGTGCAATTCACAGAAACAGAAGGTAGAATGGGTGCCAGAGGCTGGAGGGAGGGAGAAATGAGAGTTGTTGTTTAGTGGTATATAGAGTTTCGAATTTGCAAAATTAAGTTCTGGAGATCTGCTTCACAACAATATGAATACACTTAACGCTACTGAACTGTATACACTTACTTAAAAATGGTTAAGATGGGAAATCTTCTGTTTCTTATCACAATTTTTTAAAACACAGTTTCTAGATGCAGCAGATAAAAAAGGCAGAAATTAAGTTGAATCAAGATAATACCAACATGTTCCTGGTGACTACAGAGTCATTCCTCCTCCCATACACACACAATTGGAAAAGCATTACAATTGGTATTTTTTTCAGAGGTTATTCTTATAGATGCTAATTACATAAATGTACTAGTTATCACAGCAATAAATGTTAACTGTGGATCATGTAAATTCATGAAGAAGGGTAATGACATAGTCTGTTCATTCATTCACTCTACAAATAGTCACTGATAATCTACAATGTGTCAAGCACTGTTCTAGGCACTTGCTATACCTCAAGGAACAAAACAAAAGTCCTGCTCTTTTGACACATTATTTCAGGAAGAGACAGATAAAAAGAACAAATAATGCATGTTACCTAATATTTCAGAAAATGCAGCCATGTTTTAAAAACATAAAGCAGGTAAAGGGAGATAGAGGATAGCGAGTAGAAGGTGGAAGGGGAAAGCTTGCAGTGTTAAACAGAGTGGTCATGTTCAGCCTCCTCTGAAAGGACTTTGCTCATGGGAACAAGGACTTGAAGGAGTTGAGGGAGAGGACCATGTGAGTATCTGGGCAGAGAGTATAAGCGGAGGGATGAGTTGTGCAAAGACCCTCAGGTAAGAGCATACCTGGCAACCAAAGAGTAAGAATGCCAGTGTGGCTGGTGTGGCGTGAGTAAGGGGGAAGCAGGAGATCAAGTCCCAAAAGTCAGCACAGGAGCAAGAGATCAAGTAGGGTCCTGAAGGCCACTGTCAGGACTCTGAATTTCACCACAGGGTAAACGTATTTCTACAACATTTGGAACTTGCTCTATATTTGCATTGTAATTCACAACACTTCAACCAAATTAAAAATCATACGCTGAATACCTGAGTCAAGAAAAATTCTCCTGCTGACTTAATTCTCACCAAAGTTTTTACATTTGTTATATTTTTTGCTAATATACTTTTGCTAAGTCCATTCTTAAAATACATTCCATCTATAAACTATATAAGCTTGATACAAATCCAAAATGTTAAGTGCTTCTGTAGTGCCTCTGTCACAAGTCACCTCAAGATAGGAATGGTTTTGCAATGAATCAAATTCTGTTTCTAAAAAGTAGAGAATAGGACTAGACCCTACTCTCCCTTTAATGTAAATATCAGTAATTTAGTAGTGCTATTAGAGTGAATGGTTTGCAAAAAAAAATTTTTGACGATATAAAAACTTTTACCATGCTACACCCTTCTTAAAGTTTAAAATAAAAACAATACTGAGTACCATTGGAATTTACATTATTACAACATATACTGCCTGCTTAATTTGTTTACTCAACAAATAATTATTGACTGCATACTCTGTGCAGGAACTGTTCTACAAGACAAGAATAAAGAGTGAACAAAGCAGACAAAAACTCCTGCCTTCATGGAGCTTATATTTTATTCAGTAGAGAAAAATAATTTTTAAAAAATTAAAACATGTCATATGTCCAATGGTATAAGGGCTAAGGACAAAAAAAAAAAAAAAAAAAAAGCAGGGACAGGGAGTTGGGGGCGGAAGGGAATGAAATTTAAAAAGATGGTCTGGTAAAGCCTCACAAGAAAGTGACATTTAAGCAAAAACTTGTTTAAAAAAAAAAAAAAAAAGTCAGAGAATCTAGCCACACACATGCTCTATAGGAAGAGCATCCCACATGGAGGGAGGAGCGACTACAAAGGTGTTAAGGCAAGAACATGCCCAGCTTGTTCTAGAAACAGCAAGGGGACTGGTGCAGCTAAGGAAGAATTAGCCAGGGGAGAGCAATGGCTGGGGTCAGATGTAAAGCAGCACAGAGGTGAAGAACATGTCCAACACTCAGGCTATTGTAAGGACTTCGACTTCAACTCTGAGTGGGGAAATCTTGGAAGGTCTTGAGGAGAGGAGTGACATGTTCTGACTTGCACTTTGAATGGATCACTCCGGTTGATGCATCAAGAATAGATTGTAAGGGGGCAAGGCAGAAACAGCTACCAGTTACAATTGTATTGCTATTGGAAAAAGCAATAATTGCATTTATCTTTACTGAATAATAAGAATGTCAATGTGTTTTAGAAGACAGCAATGACTTTTTAGCCACTAAACAGAGGGGTACAGAATAACCTAAGGGTTCTGGTACTTTGTTTTGTTTTGTTTTTAACTTTACACAAGCTGCCCTCCCCCTCAAAAAACACGTCTGCAGTGCCAAGTAGAAACAATTGGTATTAGTGACAGATGGTCTAGGAAGCAGGCTAATCATCTCTTACTCTAGACTTTCTAAGCTCTCTCTTTATAGCAATTTAGTTCGCCAGGAAATTAAACACTTGAACTCCTTTTTTCCAAAGACATTTGTAAAATACCTCCAAAATATGTGCCAGGAACTGTGCTAGGGGCTGGAAATTCAAACCTTTAGTCTCAAAAAGCTGCATTCACCTATATGCAGAAAGAGCATCACACAGTTATGATATATCAGTTTCAAACAAGGATCAATAAAAAACTTCCCAGAGAAAGAATGTTTCTGAAGCCTTTAATAAAAGTATTTATTAAAGATAGTGAACAGTTGTAGACATCTACAAAATCAAACCCTCTCAGGTTCATGGTAGGGAAAAAAGTCTCTTCCAATGATGCAAGTGTTTAAGATATCAAGAGCTATGAAACTCCCGTTACCTCTTTTGCAATGAATGCCAGGAAGTTCAGAACAAAATTATAAAGCCAAATGCATAACGCTCCATCATCTAAGGCAGTAACATCTATCTTAACTATACATTAAAATTATTAGGTTAGTGCAAAAATAATTATGGTTTTTGCATTGTTGGAATTTGCTGTTTGATATTGGAATACATTCTTAAACAAACGTAGTTATGTTATACACTCTTTTAATGGGCATTTCTCGCTTTATGTTTTTTGGCTAATGACTTATTGCTTGCTGTTTATTTTAGACAATGGAAATGATGTTAGACAAAAAGCAAATTTAAGCGATTTTCTTATTCGAGTCCAAAACGGGTTGTAAAGCAGCGGAGAGACCTCACAACATCAACAACACATTTGGCCCAGGAACTGGTAACGAACATACAGTGCAGTGTGGTTCAAGAAGTTTTTCAAAGGAAATGAGAGGCATGAAGATGAGGAGTGTAGTGGCTGGCCATTGGAAGTTGACAATGATCAATTGAGAGCAATCATCGATGCTGATCCTCTTACAACTACATGAGAAGTTGTGGAAGAACTCAACATTGACCATTCTACAGTCATTCAGCATTTGAAGCAAATTGGAAAGGTGAAAAAGCTCCAAAAGTGGATGCCTCATAAGCTGAGCAAAAATCAAAAAAAAAATCATCATTTTGAAGTGTCATCCTGTCTTATTCTACAAACAATGAACCATTTCTCGATCACAGAGTGATGAAGAGTGAATTTTATACAACAATCAGTGACAACAAGCTTAGTGGCTGGACTGAGAAGACGCTCCAAAGCACTTCCCAAAGCCAAACTTGCACCAAAAAGTCATGGTCACTGTTTGATGGTCTGCTGCCAGTCTAATCTGGTACAGCTTTGTGAATGCTGGTGAAACCATTACATCGGAGAAGTATGCTCAGCAAATCAATGAGATGCACCAAACACTGCAACACCTGCAGCCAGCATTTGTCAACAGAAAGGGCCCAATTCTTCTCCAGGACAACGCCCGACCACGTCACACAACCAACACTCCAAAAGTTGAATGAATTGGGCTACAAAGTTTTGTCTCATTCGCTATATTCACCTGATCTCTCACCAGCCAACTACCACTTCTTCAAGCATATCAACAACTTTTTGCAGGGAAAACACTTGCACAACCAGCAGGATGCAGAAAATGCTTTCCAAGAGTTCATCAAATCCCAAAACATGGATTTTTACACTACAGGAATAAACTAACTTATTTCTCACTGGCAAAATGTGTTGATTGTAATGGTTCCTATTTTTGATAAATAAAGATGTGTTTGAGCCTAGTTATAATGATTTAAAATTCATAGTCCAAAACTGCAATTATTTCTGTACCAAGCTAATTATCAGTGGAACTTCGGAACAATAAAGGCCCTACTCCGCAACAGCCCCAGCACCTTTATATTTTCATGCTACACGGGGTACTGTGATGCACAGACTGACCCACTGACCTAGATATTCTGGTACATCTTACTTTCTTCTTAAGTCATTCATTTTTACTTTAATTGCTCTATTACATACAAGTCTATTATATTTGAGGATTTTAATAAAAGAGCTTTCCAGGTCATTTTAGAAGCTGGGTAAAAAATAAATTCATGAGTGACTCAGGAGGAGCCAAAAACACCGCTTTTTTCCCATCTCATCATATCCCTGAGACAAAATGACTCTTTATATTTCAAACTTATTTGGAATTAAGAAGTAATTACATATTTTGGTATAACTGGCCTCCTGCCAAACTACAGTAAGTCAGAGTAAAATCAAACGAAAGATAATCGGTCAACAAAGAACTCCATCACCTCCTTTGCTAAATTACATCAGGAACAATTTGAAAGCAATACATCTAAAGACAATCCTCTTATAAATGAGCCAGCTAATCAGAAGTTGATTAATGCATTTGATTAGTGCTAAGAAATCATCTGAAAAATAAAATACAGAATCTTGAGTTTATAAAGCCGCTTCCCAGTGACACGGAGGGTCCTCATACATTTTCTTCATTTTGATCCCACAAATCCTATGATTGAGACAGAACTGTAAGGATATTCATTAGATATTAAAATTCACTTATGACCAAAACCACTAAACATAAAAAACCTATGGACACTGCCCCGGGTTCCTGTTAGGAACACCCAATCAGTCCCCAGGTTTCACTCAGAGGAGAATTATGCATATCAATAAAAGTATAAAAAAAATTCATGGCTATATGGTGCCTTTATAACATTAAAAAAAAGTAAGTGTCAAAATATAACACAACAAACCATGAGAATATAGAAGTGAACCTCCAGAGATAATGATCCCATAAATTCATAGATTTATCCCTGAAAAACGTTAAGCTAAACTCAAACTGTGATACAATCTTTAGCAGCAATTGTCACACTAGTCATGTTTTCACACCTAAGCTGGAAAGAACTAGGTGAAGACTCACGTTTCTAACTCTGAAAAAGAAAGTGGCTATCTTCAGAGAAGAAAAAATTTCTTCCCAGTCAGAAATTTTTTTACTTGTATTAGAAAAGCGATTAATGTTAGGTTATAAAACGTTTTGGTATAGTGAGTAAAATGCTTAAAATATAGTATCAAATGCACTTTCTCAACTTTTATTCCTTAAAAAAAGAGAAACACTAACTGGAGAGTTAGTTTTCAACTGAGAATGCACAGTGTGGTACATTTGCAAACACAAGCCCAAGATACCTCACTGCTACCACTTTCCCCTACAAGGGAAGGATTCCATGAAGCCTTAGCTGTATTTCTGTTTCTGACTTTTGAGACAGTAGGTGGAAGGATCCATTCCTGGGTCTCAACAGGTCTCCCAGAACCAAAAGTGATGAAGACACTACAGTAACATCCATTCCTACAGAGATTAGAAAACAGAATCACTGTTCTGCCTATCCAAGAGTCAGACCTAGGAGAGGAGCAAGCCAAAAGATGTCAACTTCAAAGACGGGTGACACCTGGCTTCTTGACCCTATGGCCTATGAGAAGAGCTCAAAATGAATGCTTCTTTATATAAAGCAAACACTGAAACTCTTCTAAAATTAGAAACTGTGAACTATATAGCTAATACTCTTACATAACACTTAGCATATTTTCAAAATTTGGTAAATAGATTTCTCATTCATTCTATTTAGGGAACAAAATTAATGAGCAAACTTTTACAATTAATTATCTGGATGTTCACTATATAAATAATCTATCAATAGATCTGATAGAACAGCTACTGAACAACATTTTTCCCTATATAGTCTTGGGGCAGGGCTCTATGGGAGAATATTTCCAAATACTCTAAGAGGAAATTAAGGTGACTAAATAAAGTATAACAGAAATGTACTGTGGTCATTTAAAAACTTCATGGAAACATGAAAGAGCTTTTCAGAATCTCAGAGGCAAGAAAATTTTTCCAAACAACACACAAAACACTCAAGCCATAAAGAAAACCGATAAATTTAACAAAATAAAAATAGAAATTCTCCACAGGTTAAAAAAAAAGCCAAACACAAGTTCAAAAGACAAATTAAAATTATCTGCAAAACATATGACTAAAGGCAAATCTTCTTAGTCTTTAAAGAACCCTTTAAATTATAAGACTGAAGCCCAACAGAAAAATGGAAGAAAAGGAAGAGGCACACTCACAGAAAAAGAAAGAAATATGACTTTAAAGAAAAAAACTTCTCCTTAGAAGAATTTTCAAATACATACAAAGTAGAGAAGCGATATAATGAGTGCCCACCGAAACATCAGCTATTTTCAACAACTATCAACAACACACGGCCAATTTGTTTGTTTCTACTAACCCCTTCCAAGATTATTTTAAAGCAAGCCTCAGACAACACATCATTTCATATGTAAATACTTTTAACAGGTACTTTTTAAAAATAAAGCCACTACACATTATTGCCACACCTAACAAAATTAACCGTAATTCCTTAATGTCATCCAATAAGAAGTGTTCAAATTTATCCAATTGTCTCAAAGGATGTCTTCCTACAGTTTACTTTGACTCAGGACCCAAATACTAGTCAATGCATCTGGCTGATATGTCTTTGAGTCTCTTTGAGTGCCACTGTCCTCTTTTTTGTCCTTCCTCTTGTCATCTGTCCTGTAAAATTTCCCATTTTGAATTTTACTGATTGACCCTATACTGTCACTTAATCTGTTCCCTTGTATTTTTTGTTACTGATATTGTTGCTCAAATTACTCTACCTATTATCAATGACCTTCAGCCAAGACCACCATGAATATACCTATAATTAAACAAGACAGGCGTATTACTCATTGCAGTGAGTAAGAACACACACCACAGGGCACCATGGGGCATCTCAGTTAGAAACTGTTAAAATCTATTTCACACTTTGGCCCTCAGTTTGGTAATTTGGGGGAGGGTCTTCCCCCAAATTCCCCTCTACATCCAATGTAGAGAAAGGAGGAGTTTCTCTACGTTGGATGCTGTGAGGAAGTAGGGTAATTCTGTGGTTATGTATCTCAATAAATCTTACCTAAGGGAGGGGAGCTGAGAATGAAGATAAAACTGTAATGGGTAAAGAAGCAGCAGTCATTCATTTTGGCTAAGTATTTCACAAGTGGCACAGTGGCCTTGGTTTTTGTCTGTGCTTTGCCTCATTTTATCATAATCTCGGAGAAACTTTATTGAAAGTATTCTGTGAGACCGCTCATGTTTAGTAGGAGAACATGGCCTAGCCGTGAGGCTTCTGAACGTCAGGGGCTGCTCATTTTTTTCTTTCCCACTGGACAATGGGCGCCCCTTCAATTTGGCCACTGTTTCCTGATACAACCCTACCAGTCGTGGAGCTTTTCCTTGCTTTCCTAGTACAAAATGTTCCAGGTTCCTTCTGTACATTTTCCTGTCCCAAGCCTATAATCAGCCACTTCTACAAGGGGCCCTATTATTCCCTTTTAGTTGAAAATGGTATTCAGAGACCAAAATCTGGGCTCTAAGATATTATTTCTAGGTTTTTTGAGTGGACAGAGCAACAAGATTTTTTTTTTCTTTCTTTTCAGACAGGGTCTCACTCTGTCACCCAGGCTGAGTGCAATAGCAGAATCACCGCTCACTGCAGCTTCGGCCCTAAGCGATCCTCCCACCTCAACCTTCCAAGCAGCTGGGACTACAGACCAGTGCCACCATGCCCACTAATTTGTTTTATTCTGTTCTTTTTTCTGGTATAGCGAGGTCTGGCTATGTTGCCCAGGTTGGTCTCAAACTCCTGAGCTCAAGTGATCCTCCCACCTCAGCCTCCCAAAGCGTTGGGATTAAGGCACGAACCACTGCACCTGGTTTTTCTCATTTGTTAAAAACCTTGGTTCCTAACAATGTCAACCTAAATATTTAACTGATATATTTTCCTCTTTAACTTTTTTAAATGTATAAAACATTTACATTTCCAAAGCCCAAACAATATAAGGTATTTTCAGAGAATCCTAGATTCTATCCCTCCCTCTTTATTATTTTTCCCCTCAAATAACTGGTTTCATTCGTTTTGGGGTTATCCTTCCTGTTTTCTCCTTTTAAATAACAAATAAAATACATTTATCTGCATCCCTCATTTCAGATAAGAGACAGATGAGAGACAGAATATTATACAGCTCGTTCTTCACCATGATTTCTTTCACTAACAATATATCCTGGAAATCAATAACAAATAGACTCAGCTTCATTCATTAATAAAATGCAAATTAAAATTACAATGAGAATTAATCTACAATTAAAATGACTTTTTAGTTATCATATTAGTCAAATTCAAAAAATAAGAAAATGCACTGGGTTGGTAAGAGTATGAGGAAAAAGGCGTAACAATTTGGCATTACCAAAATTTTAAATGCGTACTCCCTTTTGCTCACAAAGTGCACTTCCAGTAATTTATCATGTAGGTGTACTCACATACTGTCAAATATACATGGACAGTTACTGCAGCATTATATACAATAAAAGACTAGAAAGATCCTTAATTACCATCAAGAGGGGACTTTTAGGTTAGACCGCAATTACTTTTGCACCAACATAATATTAAATGAAGCATGGCATACACACAGAATGGAATATTATGTAGTTTTAAAAATAAGGTAGATCTACATACATTGGCATGGAATATTCACCAAGACATATCATTAAGTGAAAAATACAAGGAAAGAACTTTGTATTAGAACATTCCTATTTATATAAAAGGACCATTATATATATGCTGCATATACGCTTGAATATGTATGACCACACCCCTGGGAGCTGTGCAACAATGTATCCCCAAGCGTGTACATACAGCACATTACTAGAAGGCTATATAATCAATTAGTAGCAGAGGATGCCTTAAGGGTGTGAAGCTTAATTTTCATTCTTGGCTCTTTTATACCGTTTAAATTTATTGTTGTGTACATGTATTAATTTTTCAATTGAGGTATTTTTTAAGAATTCTTCATGAATAACAAAAAGAACTTTAGTAAATAAAATGCCAAGTAATTCTTTCCAATATTAGTCTGGAATTTACCAGTGCTTCTAAAGCATCAGGATCAACACAGTCAGCCCTATCAACTGCCACAAGTTAAAACACTGCAATTGACTACATAGAAAAATAACTCTCAATACCGTAATCTGCAGACAGGATCATACCTTCATGTTTTAAAGATAAAGATAGGTTAAACAGCAATAGTCTCTAGTCTTTAACGTACTACAGTCTCTAAAAGACAACTAACTGAAAATGAATATTGACATCAAGTTCTTACATTAATATGATCACTTATTTTTGCTCAATTAATCCTAAATGAGTAATCCATACCACGAAGAATCAATTAACCATTAACTAGAATTTATAGCTCTTATGTATAAATGAACTAATATATTACAATTAATACCATCAATATTCAAGCATCTATGTGGCAAGCTATATGCTGGGTAATTTAAACACATCATCTCTAATTCTTACGATAACCATAAAACAAAGGTGTAATGATATTGACTGTATCATTACATAAGGAAACCAAGGATAAGGTAAATTAAATAATTTGTCCATGGCCTTACAACCAGTAAGTTGCAAGGAAAGTGTAATTTTTGTAAAAATGCCTTTTTGCTAATTAAAAGAGAGCACATACTGCAGAATAACTCATGTGCAAAACAAGAAGTCTTAAGGGGGAAAAACATTTGCTTTAATGACTAATAACATAGCCATAAATACAAATGCCATGAAAATAGTATAAAAGATCAAACCGAAACATACTTACATCTTACTATAAATACATATCCCATGGCCTAACTCTGTCAAGTGAAAAGAAATATGACTTCCAAAAATCCAAAGGACAAAAGTAATGAAATAAATCACTGATGTAAATAAAACGTCTTCAGAAAAGTTTTGTTTTTTTTAATATACTAACACAAATTCAGTTGAAAAAAACTTGATGTATAAGCCACTGAAGAATATATGAAAAAAGCTAAGAAAATAATACATATATAATAATGGTGCACTTAATGAGACTATCTTCTAGATTCTAGTCCAAAACCCTGAAGATTCTAAAGTCTGTTTCTTCTGTAATCTCAGGGTTTGAATGATGGCATTTGTGTTATCATTTCTTACTAAATGACCCAAACAAAATCAACTACTCAAGAATCTAATTCTGCCTATATGCAAAAGAAAGTAAGGTAAAAATCCCAGTCAGCACCGAGCACTGTTAAGAGCACTGGACTGACTATACATCCTTGTACACAACTCACAGCAATTGTGATACTGTATAACCATTAGTTGTGTATATGTCAATCTCTTGTGACACAGTTTGTGAGGATCTCCAAATCAGGGACCCTGTCTTACCATGGTATCCCTTCATTCTGACATATCTGCCACATGATGTGAAACCAACTGATAGTTCTTAAGAATGGGCTGAATTAAAGTCATGGTCCAGGTCTACCTGTTGGGAACTTAAGACCTTGAGACCTAACTTCTCCAGGTTTTTCTTTTCCCTTACCTGTAAAATGAAAGGCTTGGATTAAAGTCAAAGCCAGGCATTTTACCCCCTGGTTTGTAGGGAAAAGAGCAGAGTTCAGTTTATTAATATAACCAGTATGAACCACAAATGATCTATTCCAATAACCAGTAGATGTACATTTTCCAGTCTAAGGTAATCCACATGTATGTATGCTGCTAATGGAACCTGTTGCCAAGAAAATGTAAAAGGGCTTGAAAACCCTCTTAACCATCCTGCTTAATACAGAAGGAAGAGTCTCTGAACAAAATGGAAGAAAAAGAAAAAACATTTTGAGTTAAAAGTAAATCACAGTGAACATTAAAAGGTTAATGAACTCAAAAAGACAACTAAGTCAATTTAAAAATGGGTAAAGGATTTGGTCAGACATTTCTCCAAAACAGATAAACAAATGGCCAACAAGCAAACAAAAAGATGTGCAACATCATTAGCTGTTAGGGAAATGAAAATCAAGACCACAACGAGATACCACTTCCTACCCACTAGGACGATATAAACAAAAAGACAGTAACAAGTTTTGGTAGGATCTAGAGATCTGAATCCTTACATATTGTTACTAAGAACATAAAACAGTACAGCCACTTTGGGAAAGTTTGGTAGTCCCTAAAAAACTTAAAGAATTACCTAGGCAAACTTAAGATAAATGAAAACACATATTCACACAACTTGTACATAAATGTCCATAGCAGCACTATTCATAACAGTCAAAGAGTAAAAGCAACCCCAAAGTCCTTCAACTGATGAATGGATAAATCAAATTTGGTACATCTACACAACGGAATATTATCCAGCAATAAAAAGAAATAAAGTATTAACACACGTACAACAGGGATGAACCCTGAACATATGTTAAGAAACCAGTCACAAAAGACTACATATTGTATGATTCCAATTATGTAAAATTTCCAGAATTGATCAATTTATAGACAAAACGATTCGTGGTTTCTTAGGGATCGAGTAGGGAATGGAGAATGACTGTTAATGAGTAGGGGGTTTCTTTTAGCACTGATGAAAGCATTCTAAAATTAGATTATGGTGATGGTTACAGTCCTGTGCATACACTAAAAACTACTGAATTATACCTTTTAATGAATGAATTGTATGGTACGTAAATTACATCTCACTAAAGCTGTTTGATTTTTAAAAAGGGGGTTAATGAGAGGAACAATGTGATAGCAAGGATAACAAAGAATAGCTACAATTGATTATAGCATTCTGTGGAAACCAAACTTCTGTGGAAACCAAACTAGATCTTTTCAAAGAAGGGTTAAAAACACCTCAAAGCAGGCCACTAAGAACACAAAGAAACCAGCAAATGATAGATTTTCTGTTCTGTCATCCAGGGTAGTTCCTGACTCACTTTTCTTAGAGACACAAACATATTACATAAACCTGATATAGTAATTTGGAATGTATGCCACTTTCCAAGATGGAAGACAGAATTTGCCAAGACTACAACTCACTGATCTTGAATGACTTCTGCTGATTCATGAAACTCTATGCTGTGTATGTGATTCTTAAAAGTTCAAGTACGAAACTGAAGGGACAAGTAAGATGAATAGTATGTGCAGATGACTTTCAAAAATGGAATTTGATCCTTTCTGTAGGAGATAGCTAATTTTTTTTTAAATGGAATTGGTGCCCTGTACCATGACTTACTAAAGAAAGCATGATGAGCTCCTGGCAAGGGACAGAGTATACTATACTAGTAAGATCAGAGGCTGGGCACGGTGGCTCACGCCTGTAATCCCAGCACTTTGGGAGGCCAAGGTGTGTGGATCACATGAGGTCAGGAGTTCAAGACCAGCCTGGCCAACATGATGAGACCCCACCTCTACTAAAAATACAAAAAATTAGCTGGGCGTGGTGGCATGCGCCTGTAATCCCAGCTACTTGGGAGGCTGAGGTGGGAGAACTGCTTGAACCCAGGAGGCAGAGGTTGCAGTGAGCTGAGATAGCGCCACTGCACTCCAGCCTGGGCAACAGAGTGAGACTCCATCTCAAAAAAAATAAAAACTAAAATCAGAACAGGTTATCTTGGACTTGCCTACGTGATCAACAAAACTATCTTTCATCAGCGGCTAAGCTCTAGACGGCATATTCGAACTGGGGACAACATAAAGCTGGGAGATGTTATTAATATTTTAGATAACAGAATCCAGATATAAAAAGATTCTAACAAGCCTCAATACAACTACAACAGTAGGCAGAGATCTAGCAAACCATAGTTAGAATGAAAATCAGAAAACATTCCATTCAAATCCTTCATTTCACAAATGAAGCTGAGTCAAGAGGGATTTAAGAATATGCCCAAGTGCAGAAGGCTCATTAAAGATAATCTAAGGTGGAGAATAGTGGAATCCTAACTCCCAGGCTCGTGCCCACCAGACCCAATGCCACCAGCTACTACTTGTATAGATTACCATATGAAAAAAGAAAAGCCTTGATCCCTACCTCACAACACACAAACAGATTCCTGGGGACTTTGACCTAAATCTGAAAGGCAAAATACTAAAGCTTCCAGAAGATAACACAAGAAAATAGCTTCATCGCCCTGGAGTAGCGAAAACTTCTTAAACACAAAAAAACACTACCCATAAAGGAAAAGACGGATACATTGGAATTGATTAAAATTTAGAATTCCAGTTCATCAAAAACACATTACGAGAGTGAAATGACAAGCCATAAGACAGGAAGATATTTTTATAATTCACATATTCGACAAAGGATTCAAATCCAGATACCTTATAAACTCCACATTTCAATAAGAAAAAAGACAATCCAATCTGTTTAAAATGGACAAAAGACTTGAAGAGGAACTTTATAACAGAGGGTATCCAAATGGCCAACAAGCATATGAAGAAGTACTCAAATTATCAGTCATTAGAGAAATGCCCATGAAAACCACACTGAGATCTTCTATACAGCCACTAGTGATTAATTTTTTGTAATATTTAACTGACAATATCAAGGGAAGCAAGGCTGCAGAGTAACTGGAACTTTCATATGTTGGTAAAAGTATAAATAGGTACGACAAGGATGAAAAACAGTTTGGCAGTGTCTATTAAAATCAGACACGTGGCTGGGTGCAGTGGTTTAGGCCTGTAACCCCAGCACTTAGGGAGGCCAAAGTAGGTGGATCACTTGAGGTCAAGAGTTGGAGACCAGTCTGGCCAACATGGAGAAACCCCATCTCTACTAAAAGTACAAAAATGAGCCAGGCCTGGTGGCAGGCACCTGTAATTCCAGCTATTCGTGAGACTGAGGCAGGAGAATCACTTGAACCTGGGAGGCAGAGGCTGCAGTGAGCCAAGATCACACCACTGCACTCCAGCCTGGGTGACAAAGTGAGACTTCATTTCAGAAAAAGAAAAAGAAATAAAGCTAGATGCATATACATTTTGACCAGGAATTCTACTCCTACATATATACCCAACCAAAATGAATATACAAGTATGCCAAAGGATACATACATATACATATGTATATGATTATAGCAACGTTCATAATTGCCTCAAAACAGAAACTATTCAAATACCTAAAATAGAATGAATAAATGAATTTTGCTATGTAACGTGTGGTAGTTTTAAAAAATGACCACAAATTCTTTGACACACCTCTCATAAAGATATGAGGTCTATGTCCCCTCCCCTTCAATCCAGGCAGGCTGTGTCTTTGTCAACCAATAGAATATGGTGGAGGTGAGATTATATGACTTCTGAAGATAAGCTACTCTCAGGAAGCTTCCTCTGGACACACAGCCAACATGCTGTGAAAATCCAAAACCTCCTGACCCCACATGTAGGTTTGGTCAATAGTATCAGATGATCCTAGCCTTCTAGACTTTCTAGTCAAGGTACATACACGTGAGTGGAGAAGCCTCTAAATGATTCTAGACCCCAACCATTGTAGGGCAGTGATAAGCCATAACCACCAAATTCCCAATCCACAGAATCCATGAGCATAATAAAATGGTTGTTATTTTATACCACTAAGTTTGGAGTGGTGTGTTATGCAATAACCAATAATCAAAACTAGTGTATTATGTAGGGATGGATAACCACAACTATAGAGCTATTTTTAAATATAACAAACTACATGCAACAACATGAATGAATACATGAGTAAAAGAAGTCAGGCAAAAAAAAAAAAAAAGTCCAGAGGGCATTATTCCATTTACATATGATTTCAAAACCAGGTAAAACTATAGTTATGTAAGTCAGAATCGTGGTTACCTTGGGTGGGAGTAACTACTGTCTGCAAGATATCCCCACATAATCTGGGCTTCTGGGGTGCTAGAAAATGAATACCTTGATCTGGGTAGTGGTGATTACAGGGTGTTCACTTTGTAAAACTTTAAAAATCATTGAGCTTCATGCTTGTGCACCTTTTTGTTACACTTCAAAAAAATTTTTTTAATCAGTGGAACTTGGTAACCCAAAGAGGCAAGGGTATGAGGGAGAAATAAAGGATGACTTCCAAGTCTCGAGGAATGACTGACCAGGCAGTTACGCAAACTGAACAATTAAACAAAAACAGGGCAGAAAGCAGGGACCATGTCCCATTTATTTTTTATTCAAGTATCTACCTCAGTACCTAACACAGAGTCACTCCAGCATTACAAGACACTCCTACTATTTTCATCCTAACTTTTTGAACACCACTTCTTGGTCTCCTTTCTTACTTCCTTTCTGCCCGGCTGCCTCTTAATATTGGTATTACCCAGGTTTCCATACTCAATCTCTTTTCAATCACACACACACACACACACACACACACACAGAGAGAGAGAGAGAGAGAGAGAGAGAGAGATGGATGGAGGGAGAGAGAGCGGGAGGGAGCGAGAGAGGGGGAGGGTGGGGGGGGAGAGAGAGAGAGAGAGAGAGAGAGAGAGAGAGAGAGAGAAATGACTTCTTTCTCTTGTATTTCCAGTCTCAGTGCATAGCATCATCACATACATGTTCTTTTAGGCTAGAAGCTTCCAATTAAACCAAGAATTAGGATTGCAAAATATCTTTAAAAGTTGCAGTTAGCTAAATTCAATAAAATTTAATGAGACAAACATAAGCTCCCATGGTTGGACCCCAAAACTAATGCATACAAACAGGATGAAAAGACATAGCTCAGACAGATGCAGGGATTTTATTCAACTTTATGTTCAATGTATGATGTGGTCACAAAATGATATAGCCAATATTAATAAAAATATAGTATGTAGAAGGAAGGTGATATCTTCCCTTAACCCACAGAAGAAAAGTGTTATATCTAGAACAAGAGATACAACTCTATTTCTCATGTATCAAGCCATGTCTGGAGCACAGAATTCAATTCAAAGCACTACAGTTTAAAATGAAATTTCTTTAAAAAGAGGAAAGCCACCAACGTGGTAAACTGACATGAAACCATGCCATGTAAGGAATAGCTAATGAACTGGAGATGTTTCAAATCAAAAAGACTGAGAATACTTGATGACTATTTTCACATATTTGAAAGGATGTGACGTGGAAGAGGGATTCAGCCTGTTCTACATTTCTCCAAAAGGCAGAAGTGAGTAGAAGAAACAAGTAGACTTCCACTCAGTGTAAGAAAGAACCTTCTAACGGTCAGTACTTTAATAAAAATAGGATAGGCTGTCTCTAGAGCAGTGGTTCTCAACCAGAGATGATTCTGTCTCTGTAGCCAGAGATGCTACTAAACATCCCACAGTGCAGAGAACAAACAATGACCCATGTAAAATGTCAATAGTCCCATAGATGAGAAATTCTGCCCTAGAGCTATGTAGTGAGTTCTCTGTCATTGGAAGCATTTCATCATAGACCAGACCATGTGATGACGTCACAAGAATGGTGGGCCAGAAATGGTGGCTTGTCATTCCAGCTACTCAGGAGGAGGATCATTTGCACCCAGGAAATCAAGGTGGCAGTGAGCTATCATCACACCACTGCACTCCAGCCTGGTTGACAGAGCGAGGAAGGAAGGAAGGAGGGAGGGAGGGAGGGAGGGAGGGAGGGAGGGAGGGAGGGAGGGAAGGAAGGAAGGAAGGAGGGAGGGAGGGAGGGAAGGAGGGAAGGAAGGAGGGAAGGAGGGAAGGAAGGAAGGAGAATGATGGGAAGTGAGAGTGAATTGAAAAAAGTTTTGTTTCAGATACCTCTCCAGAGAAAAACATCTTCAGGTATATCAAAGTGAAAATGATGATGATGACAAACATTTATTGAACACTTACTGTGGGCCAGACATTACACCAAATGACTCATGTATACATTTTGCAGTTAATTCTCTCAACTCTAAGTATTACTTTACCTTGATTTGATGCTAAATTGAATTGCTCGAATGTCACACAGCAGTCAATATTTGAACTAGATCTACCTGATCCAATTTTATATGTCACTGTCCAAAGCATAAACATCAAATGACTTTCAAAGCTTTCAAACTCTGGAAAAGAAATGAGCAAGCACATACTCCACAAGTATCAGTATAATGTCTGAACAGGTTTGTACTCACTGTAAACCTAGCTGGCTAGGAGAAAGAGGAAAGGATTATTTGAAGTAGTCCTGTGATGAAGAAGAGAACAATTATCCTGATTGTCCCCAATTGCCTACTTCTGTAAGAGCCAAGAAGCTCTTATATACCCATGGAAGCTGGGATTAATGATGACATCCCTTTATCCACAGGCGTGAAAGCTCAGGATGGACAGACGTTTGAACATCCCCGACTGGGAATCCTGCCCTTAACAAATACACTAGATGCAGATACATGGTTTCTTGGCTGCCTATACTCACGCCCATCTGTCAGGATGGCAGTATGCCTGCTCACATGTTGGTCAAACTGTCACTAGGGCATAGGTGCCAAGCAATGATAGTTTTAAATGGGCAGCTTGCACAGCACTATAAGAGCTTGCTCTTCTGCAGAAAAAAAAAAAATCTCGGTGATAATACTGAAGGGCTGCAATCACAAGTGAAATATTCTTGGTCAATCTCAACATTTCAGTGGAAAAAAAGATCTAGACAAGTAGAAAAGAATCAGACTAAGGAAGTTAAATCAAACACAAAAGGTACTTTAAAAACATTTGAGTTGTTGCATGAAAGCTTTTAATATTGCCCTTCTTTCATTAACATGTGTCAATGGTAACCTCTTATACTGTAAAATCCTTGGCCCAACAAGTCAGCAATGATTTTTTTCTTAATGGGATGATACATTTTTCCATGTTCTAAATAGGAACAGAAAGGCATTGAGTAGTTCGACACTATACAGGTTCTATTTGTTGACTGATTATTTTTTAAATGACTTAAGTCCAATCTACAGCCATGATAATCTTTTAAATGCACAAAAGAAAGCAGAAATCAAATGAGATCCCCACAGATAAATGGTGGGGGAGGGGAAGGGTATAATTTGCCTGGAGAAACCAAGAACTGAAGTAGGCACTAACAAAATGGAAAGTGAGTACTTTCGCTCATGAATTTAACAGGACTCAAGGGCCAAAACACAGATATCTTTCACATCCCCCCGACTATAAGTAAAATGTTCCTATACTACATCTAGGTTTCTAGTGTATCCTTTGATATCTCACATGAAATACATAATGTCCTTACTGTCTGGAAATTGTTCCCTAAGACCAAAACCTTAAAGCTGCAATTTGAGCCACTTGTTCTTATACAGTCCTCAGGATTCTGAAGAACAGCTGGTCATCATCATTTTCTGTATAGTTCTTCACATACAAGTATCAGGACATACTGATCTAATAACCCCTGAGTCTCCTCTTTGCCATGATAAATAAATATGATCCCAATAACTTTTCCTCATTGGACCGATTTATGAACTCTTTATGTTTTTATCATTTCAGTTGCTCAACTCTTGGACTCTTTTCAGGCCTGGTAAGAAATGTCACCCACATCAACAATAAGCCAATGGAAACTACTCTTTTTCCCACATGTATAACTTAATAACAGTAGCATAAATATGAAACAGTTTGGAAGTCCTGCAGACTTCTCCATATCCATCACTGAGGACAGTAGCAAACTTTGAAATCTACCACTGCCTTCTAGAAAATACTAGGAATTTATAACATTCTGAAATAACACCACTTTTTTAGCTTTCTGGCAGATATTTGTATTACAAAGTAGTAAGTCAAGGGTCATGATTATATCCCGTTCTTCCTACCAACGTATCACTGCCAAAAATCGTCCTAAAACAACTTCTCTTTAATACAATTTCTATCATACCATTTTCCTGCTTAAGAATATACAGCACCTTCCTAATGGCCAATGAAACTGACTACAAATGCTTCAATCTAGCCAGTTTATATACTCTTTCTTTTTCATGAACCAATGATTCTTCCTTTACTTCTCTACTTCCCTTCACTTGCATAACTCCCCAAAACGGCTAGTTCTTACTTATTTTCTCTAGAACAGATCTTTGCCCATGTTATTCTCTAAAATGTTTTCCCACTTTTTCCAGACTCCAGCCATGTTATGCCTTCAATAAACCTGTATTTATTCATACTTAATTGCTCATTCATTTCTTCCTGTCTTTGTTTTCATATCTAATTTACAGTATATGGCCAAGTGATTTTTGATTTTTAAAACTTATTCAATGGAGAAAGGGTAGGCTTTTCAACAAATGGTTTTGGAACAACTGGACATCCATAGACAAAAGGAAAAGAAAAATGTACCAAGATCTAAATCTCACATCCTGTGCAAAAATGAAACCAAAAAGGATCTAAATGTAAGACATATACGGGTAAAACACTTAGAAGAAAAAATGAGAACATCCTCCTGACCTAGAGTTAGGCAGAGAGTTCTAAGAAAGGCACTAAAAACACGATCCATATATTGAGAAGTTGGACTTTATCAAAATTTAAAACTTTTTAGATGCTAAAGACACTAGAAGAAAATGAAAAAACAAGCCAGAGACCGAGAGAATATATTTACAAATCATATACTTGGCAAAGGATTTGTATACACAACATATAAAGAGTGCTCTAAAATCAATAACAAAACAGGTAAAAGATTTGAACAGACAAATCACCAAAAAAAAAAAAAAATGAATGGCAAATAAGCACATGAAATCATCAGCCATTAGGATGAAAATTAAAGCCATGAGGAGATACCAGTACACACAAAAAATATCACCAATACCAAATGGTAGTTAGGATGTGGAGAAACTCTCTCTCAAATACAGCAGCCCCCGCTTCATCTGTGAGGGATACATTCCAAAGCCCTCAGTGGATACCTTAAACGATGGAGAGTATGGAGAGTATCAAATCCTACATAAATATGCTTTTTCCTATATATACATTAGATATACATACGATAAAGTTTAATTTATAAACTAGAGGCAGTTAAGAGATTGACAACAATACTTAAAGTAATTATAACAATAGGCCAGCAGCCGGGCACGGTGGCTCACTCCTGCAATCCTAGCACTTTGGGAGGCCGAGGCAGGCGGATCACCCAAGGTCAGGAGTTCGAGACTAGCCTGGCCAACATGGTGAAACCCTGTCTCTCCTAAAAATACAAAAATTAGCCGGGCATGGCAGCAGGCGCCTGTGATCCCAGTTACTAGGAAGGCTGAGGCAAGAGAATCGCTTGAGCCTGGGAGGCGGAGGTTGCAGTGAGCTGAGATTACACCATTGCACTCCAGCCTGGGGGACAAGATCAAGACTTGTCTCAAAAAAAAAAAAAAAAAAAAAAAAATGCCAGCATCACTAGTCTTGCACTTCAGGTCATTACTAAGTAAAATAAGAGATTCTTGAACACAAGCACCAAGATACCAGTCAATCTGATAACCAAGAGTGACTGACTAGCTGGTGGGTAGTGTATACAGTGTGGATACGGTGGACAAAGGGATGATTCACATCCCACCTGGGACAGAATAAGAGGGCTCAAGATTTCATCATTATATGACCCAACAGTTGCACTTCTCGGCATTTATTCTAGAACAATTAAAACTTACAGTCACACACAAACCTGTACATTAATGTTCATAGCAGCTTTATCTGTAATCACCAAAAACCAGAAACAACCCACATGGCCTTCCATGGGTAAATGGTTAAACGTGATACAGTCAAAAAAATGGACAAGCACTGTACAATTATCAAAAGCAGGAAAGTGACACTAATACAATATTCATCATTGAACTACTTATTGAAATGTCAACTTTTACATTCTTTTGTGTGTCTAATTCTAGGACATTGTGTCATGTGTACAGATTCATGTAACCATCACCACAAACAAGACACTGAACTGTTGTATCATCTCAAAGAAAGTCAGCCCTAACCCCAGCAAAACTGGTCTGTTCTCCATTTCTGTAATTCTGTCATTTTGAGCATGCTATATAAATGGAATCATACAACCTCTGAGACTGGCTTTTTTCACTCAATACAATGCCCTTAAACTCCATCCAAGTTGTCGCATGTACCAACAGTTTGTTTCTTTTTTTGATGGTGGTGTTCTACTGCAAGACTATCACATTTTACTTAACCATTCACCCACTGAAGGACATGTGAGTTGTTTCTGCTTTTTGGCTACTATAAACAAGGCTGCTACGAGCATTCATGCACAGGTTTTTTTGTGAATGTAAGTTTTCATTTCTCTAGGATAAAGGCTCAGGAGTGCAACTGCTGGATTGTGTGTCAAGTGTATGTTTAACTTTTCGAGAAATTGCCAAACTAATTTCCAGCAATCATTTTAGATTCCTACCAGCAACATATGAAAGATAAATTTTACAATCAGCATTTCTAAAGTATTTTCTGCAAGTCTGAAAAAACAAGATTAAACTTCTTAAATGTTACAATCTGAACTTATTTTTAAAAAATGAATCTTAGAACTTTTTTCCTGATTCCCAAATAACAGATTTGTTTTATTACCTCTAAGAAAAAAATGTATACAGCTGACCCTTGAACGACATGAGTGTGAACTGTGCAGGTCCACTTATACAGATTTTCTTCTGCCTCTGCCATTCCAAGACAGTAAGACCAACTTCTCCTCTTGTTCTTCCTCCTGAACTTAACACCAAGACAATGACGATGAAGACCTTTAAGATGGCCCACTTCCGCTTCATCAACCAGAAATATATTTTCTCTTTCTTAGGGTTTTCTTAATAACATTTTCTTTTCTCTAGCTTATTGTATTGTAAGAATATAGCATATAGTATCTATAACATACAAATATGTGTTAATCAATTGTTTATGCTATTGATAGGGCTTCTGGTCAACAGGCTGAGTGGTTATGCTTTTGAGGAGTCAAAGCTTATACCTGGATTTTCAACTGCGTGGGGGTCAGCACTTCCAAGCCCTGAGTTGTTCAAGGGTACACTGTAATTACATATAATCTCTATGTTGATAGCTGTTGCCAAATTATATAGTAAACTGCAATAAAGTGTGAAAAAAGCAACTCTAAAGACTACAGTAGAAACAGTAAACATTTCTTTCCCTATGTTTTCCAGACACAATCTATAAAGACTTAAGGTCTAACAGTTCTAACACTTAATATTGTGAAATGCAATCAGAATGCATTAATACTTAGTGTCATCAAATGATGACTTTTCTTTAGCTGTTACTTGATAAACAGTTTAAGAAAAGCAATTAACCTGAAATAAAGCTATGGTTATCTCAGCTATGTCTAAAGTCATGGTTTGTTTAATTTTAGATACAAATGACAATTAGATAATGCAATCTCTTTTGCATTCTTAAAGCAAGTATCGAAGTCTAGAGCAGACATATCTGCCGACATACAAACAGTCAGACAGACGGTCCTCAAAAAGAAAAGAAAATACACAGAAAGAAATTATAAGGTCCTCGAAACAGTAGAATGGGGCTGCTGGTGTTCCTAATGACTTTCAGTTCTCATGTTTAGTCCCCTAGAGGACCAACTATATTGTTCCTGATACTGAGCTCCACAAGACATGTGTCCTTCCATTATCAATATAGTATTTGCTTTAAAAGTGTATGACAGAACATTCCCAAATCTCAAATTACCTTGCAATTTAATTATTACTTCGTCTAGTATATCTTCCCATTTAATGAATAAGACTTACCAATAAACATTTTAGTATACAAGTTTAATATTCATCTTCAATATTTGCCAGTGTGAACAGTATCTACCTTAATTTTCAAATCCTAGAGCACTGGTTCCCATCCTATGGGCAAGAGACCCATAGAGAGATAGGAGTAACTGCAAAGAATCATCAAAATCCTGTACTTACCTAAAGACTAAATAAACATGATTCACAAACATATATTTTTCCAAGCTGACAAAGATGCTGTAGCTAATAAAATTCTTAATAAATTTCCCGAAGAATGTTGGTAAAAGTAGAGCAGTTTCTTCTCATTAGTATTTATTGATGAATACTAAAAATCTAACTCCTAATATGGGAGAAGGGCCCCTGCTTATACCTCTCTAGATTTTCTAGAGAGCTTTTCTTTTTCAAAGTGTTGCCCATATGTCACTCAGAACAAGAGTAGTAGGATGTGCTTGAATTTGAGTGCAAAGATTTAAGACAACATTGGGAGAGATGGAGCAGGAGTAATTGGGAAAGTGCATGAAATTACTTCAAAATAGCAACTTCGGAATGCTGGATGCTTAAATATCATTCAAGCACCAAAGGGAAAAAAATTCAAAGGACACAGCCCTCTGCATCTTTATAATGGCAATGAGAAATAGATTCACAGGAATTTTGATCAAAGGAGCCAAACTTATCCTACAGTAAAATTACATCTTGGTTACAACACCTACCTAAATGTTTTATTAGGGTTCTATCACCCTTTTAAATTAATCTTGCACCTTTATTAAACATTTTCTACATTTTAACATTAATAGTACAGTTTTTCAAATGTGCTCTACACATTTATTGGATTATTCTGTGCTGGATGCTAGATAAAGTTTAAAAAAAAAAACAAAACAGACACATATTAATTAAAAACAAAGAAAACTTGCTTTGGCAAAACACTACAATAGCAAGAACAGACTTTGCACCTAGCACAATTCCTTGCAAATAGGGGGCACGTGATCTCTGGTGAATAAATGAGTCCATTTCTTCTCCGAAAAATAACCCTGGCAAGCATGTAAAATATCCTACCAGTCTGAAAAATATTCTCCAGTCCTATTCAGTTACCAATCCATTCTCAGAACCCATCAAGAGCAATTTTCATGAAAGCCTCACTCACACGCACAAAGAGGGAGCATTTAATTCCCATTAGGCTCACTGCCTGATCTATGGAGATATAAGCATTTGCACATTTGCATAAATTCAGGAGACATCCTTCATTTGATATAAGGTAAATCTTAAAGCTTCGCTTCATTTCCAAATAAGTTTTATTTTTCAAATCAAAAATATTTTTAAAGTTTTATTTTTCAAATCATAATCCTAATCATAGTACATTATATCTTATTAGGGATGCTTTTAAGAAAAAAAAATATAGCTGTCAAAATTAAAATCTTGTTTTTTCATTTCTAGACATCTGGGACATTTCACTTATATATTTATTATTATTTCACATTAGTTCTCAAAGTTAAAAAAAAAAAAAGCTGGCCTATTTCCTTTAAGAAATTTAATTTTAGGGTCTGTCAACATTTTGAATGCATTACTGTTATTTTTAAAATATACACTTGCATACTGGAATAAAACTTAGCATAAGCTTTCCATATAACCATTTCCTGGGCACTTACTAACTTACTATATGCCAGGCTCTATGCTTAACACATTACTCCATTATCTCATTTGTTTAACAAATATCCTCTCATAATTTTTGCAGCACTGAGCATAACAAGAAGCCATTGCACTATAAAGCTGGTATTTGTACTAGATACCAGAACTAAATTGACAGTAACGCCTAACACAAGTTTATTGTTATTAAATTCAAGTTGTGTTACTGTATTAACACAGAATCTGATCAGCAATGTTGAGATGTAGAGAATACCATCTGTGGTAGCATCAACAGAGAAAGCTATTATTAAGTGACTAAGTTATATTCCTTTCTATAGGTAACAGATGAACATAATAATATCCACCCAGAAATGTAATTCCAATCACTACATGCCATTTTGAAGAACATAAACGTAACCTACATAAAGACTATATAAAGAACCCTTGCTTCCTTCTGAAAATGCTTCAAAATTCTAGATTAAATTCTCCCCCAAAGTATCATGCTCAGCATGTCATAAAGAAAGGTGCCTTTATTGCGAACTCTTGAAAATAAATGCTGCCCTACATTTTTTTTACTCTTTTGAATTTCAGATTCAACAGATGGGCAATTCCAATTTAAAAAAAAAAAAGAAAAGAAAAAAAACCACACACACAGTAATTAATGAGGTTCTTCAACAGTTCCCTAAAACATCCTCCCAATAGCAAAACTGGTGTTTCCAAGTTGTTCCAAGAAAGGGACACAGAAGAGGGAAGGCAAGAGCCTATACAAAGGAAAACAAAAATGGGTGACTTGAAAGAAAGGACATCAGAAAAATGGGTGGCCTCAACAGGAACCTGTAGTGTCTGACTCCGCTGCTGTCTGTCGAATTTAATTCAATCACCTAAGAGTTTTGAGACGAGAACCAAAATACTATTTCGGTGGCAGGAAAAACTATGCGTTGCCCTTGAAAGGAGCTGCAACAGTAAAGGATGCCACCCTGCCAGGTAGGGACAGAACAGAGGAGGAACTGTCAAACGGGATACGAAAGTCCTTTGCAAAACCCACAAGCGGCTCTAACTGCCTTGCACCAGACAGACCCTCAAGTACAAGACCACGGGGCCTCCCCGCGACGTGACAGGGAAATAACGGGCGGCCTCGCGGTCCCCAGGCCTGGCTGCTATCCTCAGGGGTCAGCCTCTCTATTCCCTCTCAGGTTTCAAGTCAAAGGTCACATCCTCTGAGATGACCTCCCGGATCACCTAACCTAAAGAGCCTCGCGCCCATTCCTCTAGCCCGCAACTGCCTGTCCCGTTTCTAAGAAAGCATGTCCGTATCCGCAAAGCATCGCAGCTGCGTGTGTTGTTTCCCTAGTAGACAGCGAGCTCCGCGGGGCAGGGGCCCCGCCTGACAGACCCAGCTTCCCGGCGACGCCCGAGGCGGCGTTTAAGAGCTCGGCCGCGACACCACGCGCGTCCAGAACGTGGAGCTCAGATGGGGGCCGGCCTGGCCAGTCCAGGAATCCCCGGGATCGCCAGCGGGGCCTGAGCGAGACAAGCAAAGAGTGAACGCCCGCGCAGGCGGAAGCCACGCGGCGGAGCGCGGTCCCGCGGGGCAGCCAGGGCTGACGGCGCCTTCCGCACCCCGGCGGACCCACAGACCGCCCGGAAGGCCCAGTGCCGGCCCAGCCCCCGGCCGCCCTCCTCCGCGCCCCCAGCTAGGCGCGCGAGTCCTCGAGCAGTGTCGCCTGCGGCCTCCCTACCCTAAGTCGCAGAGCCGTCACCTTCTGCCCAGTACGAACTTCCCGCCGCTTTCGCCGACTCGCAACTCGGCAGCGGCGCCGGCCCCTTGGCACCCTGCAGTATGGAGCCTTCCCATTGGCTCGGAGGCGACGGGAGGGGCGGGACGAGCGGGAACGCGGCGGGGCGGGACGGAGGCTACGCTAGCCCCGCGCCTCCCCGGGAATGCCGGGAGCTGTGGTCCAGCGCTCCCAAGGCATCCTGGGAGTTGGAGTCTCTTAGCGGCAAAGGGAGATCCCCGTCCTTCTGCTCCCTAGCATTCTAGGAAATATGGTTTACAGCCCTGTTCTTAGTAGCTTGATTTATTGTGTTGGCAGAGAGTTGGATGTAAAATAAGTTTCCTGTTTCTGTTAGGATTAAATGAAATAATCTATAGACAGTACTTTAAACTTAGTTGGTGCTCAATAAATAGCAGATAGTATTATTCTGCCCAATCATTGACATGTGTCTAAATCCTACTGTTTTTCGAAGCCTATTTCAAAGCCTATCTCAATGTCTACCTAATCCTCTGCAGTGTTTCACCTGTAATCAACGTATGGCACAGTTTGCATTGTGTTTATTATACTCAGCTAAGTCTCCATCATCCATGAGACTGAAAGCTTATTGGGCACTGGGTCACTGTTCTAGGTCAAAATCACTGAAGTCACAGGCAGAGGGAGATTAACAATGAAGCCAATGAAGCGTAAGCTTCAGGACCTCACTTGCGCAGGTCCTTCAATGAGTTTACATAGCTTTTTGCTTTTTATTTGTCAATTTTACTTTTCTTTTTTTTTTTTCTTAAGATAGAATCTCACTTTGTCACCCAGGCTGCAGTGCTTTGGCGCAATCTCCGTTCACTGCAGCCGCGACCCCCTGGGCTCAAGCAATCCTCCCACCTCAACCCCCCAAGTAGCTGGGATTACAGGCACAGGCCACCACTCCTGGCTAATTTTTGTATTTTTTGTAGACACAGGGTTTGACCATGTTGCCCAGGCTGGTCTTGCCCTCCTGAGCTCAAGCAATCCACCCCACCTCGGCCTCCCAAAGCACTAGAGTTACAGGCATAAGCTGCCACACCTAGCTGATTTTTCTTAAAGTAGATCCTCCAAAATTATGTGAACTTCAGTCCCTACAAAACCTGAAATCACTCTGTCCATTAGACAGTTCAGTATAGTGCCTGATGTCTTACATTTTCCCCTCCAGATACCCTCGTCTGCGTATGCTCCAAATACTTCTCCTGCCTGCCCTCTGCCCCAGGAGGCTGACCTCTACAAATTGCTTCACGCTCCCTGGGCTCCCTGGGCTCCCTGGCTTTAGGGTGTGCTCAGTGGAGAACCCCACAGAAGACTGGAGGAAAAAGAAAGGTCGGTTAGAGTAGGTTAGGCCCCTGGATCCTTACTGGCAAGGTCACCTCCAGTTGGCAGGTCCCTCAGCTGAAGGTCACTGCTCCCTGGCCCTCCCTCCAGTTTGCAGTAATAGCCCTTCCTTTGTGCCTCAGGTCTGGAAGTGATAACATCACGGCTGCTGCTGACCCACAAGTTACTGCTCCCTCTGTCGTGGTTCCTACCCCCAACACCATTGTAAATAGTCTCATTGCAAATAACCTTCCTCAGATTATCCTATTTTGAATTATGTCATCTGCTTCCTGTTGAGACCCTAACAGAAACACATGGGCAAGGTGAACACTTGATAAAATTTGTCGGCAAAAAAGTCTCAAGATTTGCACATCTCATGGGTGTGGAATCCCCCAGCAAGACTCTGTGGCCAGGATCCACTGAGAGAAAGACACACACACCCACACACACACACATACAAACACATACATGCTAAGAAAACTTGGAACAGGACTTATCTGTCACAGTGTGACCGTATTCCCCTAACCTCACAATAGACATGTGAAGAAATGTCCCTGCTTCCACGCTGGGTTGACAATTGGCTGGCCTTAAAGCACAGTTAAATCAGCAACAGTGTAAGGTGAGAATGGAATGTATTTATTCTGGAGCTCTTGGCCCTGGCACCCTTCATCTGATGGCTCACTGTTAAACACTCCTTACGTGCAACCATGTTCCAAGGCAGTTGCCAGCACCTACAACATCATCCACACATGCTGAGATGTCTTCCCAGTGCAGAGCGTGGCAGGACACCAGTCCAAGCTGTGTCACAGAAACAACACGTCTGAAATGCTGTAGATAGGGATACAACTCTCGAAGCTAGGAGACCCTCGATACATTTTTATGAGTTGATAGCTTGGTATCAAGATCAGGGTCATATATAAGATTGACCAGTGAGGACTTGCCATTGGTGGGCTTTAGAAATTAAGAATTGATGGCTCATGCCTGTAATCCCAGCACTTGGGGAGGCTGAGGCTGGCAGATCACGAGGTCAGGAGTTTGAGACCAACCTGGTCAACCTAGTGAAACCCTGTCTCTACTAAAGATACAAAATATTAGCTGGGCATGGTGGCACCTGTAATCCCAGCTACTCAGGAGGCTGAGGCAGGAGAATCTCTTGAACCCAGGAGGCAGAGGTTGCAGTGAGCCGCGATCGTGCCACTGCACTCCAGCCTGGTGACAGAGTGAGACTCTGTCTCACATTAAAAAAAAAAAAAAAAAAAAAAAAAAAAAATTAAGAATTAAACTAGGCAGAAAATGCTCATAAAAATAATCCTGCCATATATTCAAATACCTATACAGTCCAAACAAATGTTTACAGAGCACTTACTGTGAGCCAGGGATTGAACCAAATTCCAGGGATTCTGGTTGAACTAATGTTTAACGAGTCCCTACTATTTGTCAGGCACTGTGATTTTTCATACACATTACTTCCCCAATTCTTAGAGGGGAAAAAAATCTCAAAGAATTTAGACGATGATTCTTGGTCCCCTGAATCTACTTCCAAATGTTCTTTTTACTGCCCCTTTATGCCCAGCATCAATACATGAGGACAGTTCTTATAAAGAAATAACTTTAGCACAGTAGTGAAGACTTGTACAGAATGCTGTCATAGGCTAGTACTGAGATTCCTGGTTAAGGCGTCATCATGGATGAAGCAGGGTGACTTCATGAATAAAAATTTTCCAGCTTCCCAGTAAAGGCAAACCAACTAAAAATTTATACATGGGATCTGTATTGATTTGCTACATAGTCAGACCCCAGAGTTCCTTTTTTCTTTTTTTTTCATCTATGGGATCCCTAACACAAAGGAATAGAGAAATAAAAATAATCCAGGCACTCTGGGAAAGTGTGAGGAGGTTGGTCTTGGCTCCACCGTGGCAGAAACTCAATCTATAAACTTCAAACAAACGCCATAGTCATTAGGAAGCAACACTGTCCTGGCGGGCTGCCCAGCAGGCACTGATTCAACTTGTGAGTCAGTGTATGCATCCTTGTCCTTGTTGTTTTCACCTGTAGAATGGGAACAATCATTCTGGGCCAACCAGCTCTCTGCCACCCCAGGCTGATGGGAGGCAGATGAGGTAATGTTTGAAAAGGGCTTTGATCTATCCAGAACAAAGTCACTAGGGTGTCCTTACTCAGTGTAAATGGCCTAGGAAAAGCCCAAGGAAATATCACTTCCTGGGAGAAAGGAAAGGAGAGAGGAGTGAAGGGCAGAATGTGATCAGGGTCTGCTGAGTACCCTGACCCTGGTTTGTACTCCCCCACCGGCTCTTGATGCTTTATCTCATCCCAAGTGCCCAGAACCCTTATTTCCCTTTTAGCAAGGACTTTTGAGGATCTACTGTGTGTCAGGCAGAGTGTCTGATATGGATTGGCTGTGTCCCCACCCAAATCTCATCTTGAATTATAGTTCCCATAATCCCCACGTGTCATGGGTAGGAGTGAGTTCTCATAAGATGTGATGGTTTTATAAGGGGCTTTTCCCCCTCTCACTCATACTTCTCCTTGTTGCCGCCCTGTGAAGAAGGACATCTTTGCTTCCCCTTCTGCCATGACTGTAAGTTTCCTGAGGCCTCCCCAGCCATTCTGAATTGTGAGTCAATTAAATCTCCTTCCTTTATAAATTATCCAGTCTCAGGTACGTCTTTATCAGCAGCGTAAGAGCAGACTAATATAGTCCTTAACACATTTATAATACAGTGGGAGAACCAGACATGTCCATGAATTCTAGTAACTATGATGTTTATGCAAACCTATTACATGCTGGGAAAACCATCTCATGTAACCTTGTGAGGTGGGTAATATGACCCCAGTGTCCAGATGAAGAGACAAAGCCCCAGTGAAATTAACTGATTTGCTCAAGGTCACACTGCTGGTGGCCAATAAAGCTGCCTGACTTTGAATCCATCCTGATATCAGTCACAGCTATTGACACAGGAAAGGGTAATGAGGAAAGAGCTAACTGGAGGTACACAGACTCCACACAGTGAGAATGCAGGAAGAAGAAGAAAGTGTTCTACTAGGCCTCACAGAGAAGCCTGAGAAGGTAGAGAAGGCAGCATGAACCCAGTTACTCTGCTGAATTAATATGGTTCCTCCCACAATGGTACAGATAGGTTCTTTTAGATATTATGACACAGTAATAGATTATTGTAATTATTCTGAGGTCAGAAGTGGATGAAAGAAGTTTTAAAAGCCTACAAAATGTTTCCTTCTTCTTTTCTTCCTCCTGATAATGACATCAGTGGTGGTGATGATGGTAACGATGATGATGATGACACTGACGATGGCAGCTTCCATTTATTGAGTTTGAAGCATTTGCCAGGAACCACACTAATACTTTATGAACACCATTTCCAGAAATCTTCACAATATTTTAGGAGGTTGGTAACTTTACCCCCAGTGTAGAGATAAGGATATCGGAGCTCAGAGAAGGTAAGTCACTTGCCGAAGGTCACACAGTTAGTAAATGATGCAGTTGGGCTTTAAGCCAAAGTTTCTACTGACTCAGAAGACCAAATGCTTAACCATTCTACCGTGGGGTTCACCAAACACTCACCATTTGATATGCTTATATCTTCTGAAATGGTTTTCAAAATGCCATGACTATTTTATCGTCCTGAAATCTTGAGCAATTAATAATAGAGGGAAATAAAATGTGTGGGCCTCCAAGAATGACTGAATTGTTTCACAGTGCCCTGGTGAAATTCTCTGAGCTGAGGATGATGTAAGCTGCCTGCAGGTGGGTTGGTTTCTGCCTTCTTGTTGGGAGGTGTGCTCAATATGATCTGTCAACACTCAGCATCTATTTCTACTGCCTTCTTCTGTACCTTCCTACTGCACAGGCTGCAAAACTAAAATTGCACTTCCCAGAAACCCTAGTACTTAGGGCTCTGGATGCAAAAAGTTCCACCAGTTAGAGTCCTCAAAGAAGATTTGGAGGGCAGGGTGAGGTGGCAACATGGTCATGGTGTTGTCTTGGGATTCTTCCACAGCCGTGTTCCACTGCCTTGTCCCTAATGTAGTGACTCAGAAGACGCTCATATGTTGGGTTGGTAGCGGTATCAGCTTCCTGATATAGTTGTGAGTTTATGTAGTAGAGATATGGACCTTGCCCAAAGAGAGGTCTGGACTTCATTCTCCGCAGTTGGAAGCCCTTGGAATATCATGCTTGATAGAAGTGTCTTTGTTTGCCTGGGGGCCTTGGGTCATCAGATAGCCTGAATATAATTTAGGGTGGGGGCTGGTCACACCAGATGGTCTTAGGATGCTGGTTGCTCATGCCAGAAACACCAGCAATGCAATTTAGGGTGAGTGCTTTGGGTCACACTGTGTCAGTGTGGTCCATAGGGACCAGAGACTGAGATCAGTCATATGGACAACCATACCTTGGTGACAGAGCCCCAGTAAAAACTCTGGGCACCAAGACTTGGATGTGCCTCCCTGGTCCACAGCACTCCATGTGTATTTTCACAAAGTGATAGTGGGAAGAAACGCCATCCTAACTCCATGAAAAGAAGACCACACAACTGTGAATTTGGAACCCTCTGTAGCCTCTGCTGCTTCTCTTGGCTGATTTTAACCTGTAACCTTTCCCTGTAATAAACCATACCCATAAGTATAACAGCTTTTTGTTTGTTTGTTTGTTTTTTGTTTTTTTTGAGACGGAGTCTCGCTCTGTCGCCCAGGCTGAAGTGCAGTGGCCGGATCTCAGCTCACTGCAAGCTCCGCCTCCCGGGTTCACGCCATTCTCCTGCCTCAGCCTCCCGAATAGCTGGGACTACAGGCGCCCGCCACCTCGCCCGGCTAGTTTTTTTTTTTTTTTTTGTATTTTTAGTGGAGACGGGGTTTCACCGTGTTAGCCAGGATGGTCTCGATCTCCTGACCTCGTGATCCACCCGTCTCGGCCTCCCAAAGTGCTGGGATTACAGGCTTGAGCCACCGCGCCCGGCCAGTATAACAGCTTTTAATGAGTTCTAGGAATCTTTCTAGCAAATTATCCAAACTGAAGAAGGTTTAGGGAGCCCCTCAAATTTTGCAATTAATTTCAGGAGTGAGGAAAGTCTTATGGGTTATATTCTCTCCAACAGTACAGTTGGCTAAAACTCCTGCAGAGTTCTTAAACTCTCTAGCGCCAGTGGCAGCCTCTTCATTCTTCCCCTTTAGATTGTTACAGAGCTGGTGGCTCCCCCTGACAAGGCAGTTCTGCAGTGCTTGAGCTAGTGCCTACCAGCCTGGCCCTTCAATATTTTAATCCCTATGTTAAGTCCCTTTGTGCTTTAAACATCTAGCAGGTTAACAGGTTAACAGGATACAGTTAACTATGTCCTGTGTTAAACATTGACTAATACAGGAGAGAAAAGAGACACCAATAAGTGCAATCTATCATCAATTCTATGATGCATGCTTTTCCTATTTGAATACCTCTGAAATCTGGATGTATGTTTCAATCAATGCCAATTATAATTGGCAGTGTTTTTTTCTTTATTAATAATACATAAAATAATGGGGTATCTAACGCTTGACGGAGTCTTAGATTTGTTGAAATTCTAGGATACTTGGTGTTTGCTTCATCAGAAAGTCTCTCCAGATCATTTCTGCTCTTCATTTTACTTCTCACATTGCACACTGGATCCAATGCCCCCAAACCCACGGGCGTGGATTTCCTCCTTTCTTTCACTTCACACTCTTTGACAGTGAAGACAAATACCGTTAGAGAAAGAGAGAAGCAATGTGTTAATGCAATAGGACGTGGGTTTCATGATTGAGAGAGGCCTGAATCTGAAACTTTCCTCTACCACTTAATTGCTGTGTGACCTTGTATAAATTATTAATCTTGCTGAGCCTCCTTTTCATCTATGAATGACGGTGGCTGTTGGGATTAAATGAGATAGCCTCTATACAATTCTTGGCCCTAGTAGGCATTCAGTAAGGGCTTTCCCTCCTCCTTCTGCTCATCCTTCTCTTATTGCTCTCCTTCTGAACATCATGAGGTCTGCCTCTCGTATCACTCCATGTGCCAGAGCCAAGCTGCAAGCAGCTGTTATCATTTATTGTCCGTGGCTAGACATAGACTCAAGTCAAATATACATACATGTTCATATCCAGTCGCCAACTTGCAAACTGGGAAAGGAAGGAGAGTTTTGTCAAAAACAAAAGCGAATTGTTGCTTTTATTTTTGCAACCATCCAACTCTTGTCGTGTTTTGATTTCAGGGCTGCTCCAAGATTCTGGGACAAAAGGCACTATATATAAGCATTATTATGAGACTCAAAGGGGGCTCTGAGCAAAACAAAATCCTTTTATTACAGAGAATTGGAAAGACTTGTTGCCAAATATAGTTACTGCATGGAAAATGCATTTTTCCCCTTTTTCCCCACATCATCACCATTGCCACCACTGTGCTGTAGCTAAACCCACACCCTATCAATTAATCTATCTACAAATATTTTAAATAATAATGACTAACATATTTTGGCAGTTACCATGTGCCAACCATGGTCCTAAGTATTTTATATCTCATATTTCATTCAGTCTTCTCAGCAGCTCTTCCCAGAGATAGGTATCATTATTAGCACATTTGACAGGTGAGGAAATTAAGCCTTGGAGAACTTAGGCAACTTGCTCAAAGTCATATAGCTAAAAAGAGGTAGAGTCAGGATTTGAATGCAGCTGTATGATGTCAATGATTATGTTCCTCCTCTATGTCAAAGGGAATATGGGATTGCACAGCAAAGACGGGTACATGTCCCTGGTCCTCAGAAATCTGTAATCTGATTATCAAGATAAATGTCAAGTGACTGGCACACTAGCAGCTGTCCCAGCAGTTGAGGTGTCACAGAAATCTTAGTGAGCCAGGGTTCTTCGAGAAGACAAAGTTCAGAGGCTATAGTCTATTTATATGAATTATCATGTCCCCTTCTCTGCTCCCCGACCAATTTCTCTGACCTCGTGGTTTCCTCCTTGCTCAGGCAACAAGGGCTTTCCAGCCCCATGCCTCAAGGAATGCCACAAGAAAGGGAACAAAGATTATGGCAATTCTTGGCTTCCAAATTTTAAAATACAATCTTGAAACTCATGGTAGAAGCAGTGTATTTCAGAGAAGATTTTCAGAGTTTCAGAAATGTGTGCTTTGGAGTATCAAACGTCAAGGCCTTGGAGGAAAGGCCAGAACATAGCAGAAGTTTCAGAAAACCTTTTTCCAGTGCAACAGTGGATATGCTTCCTAAAATGAGGAACAGAGAGAAGAAGGAAGGGAGAAAGGGTATCATTGCCAAGGTGTCTTTGAGAAGGGCCCTCTCTGTAGCTTGCCCCAAGACCAAATCCCAGACAGTGGAGGAGGTAGAATCTCACATGGGATGCATTTGATGGGTCTCAGAGCATCAGGTCTCACCTGTGTCCTGGACTCTCTCCCTCAGGCACTGATTTGGTGGTGTTACAGGCTAAACTCCATCCCCTCTCATTCCTGTGCTGAAGTCCTAACCCCTAAAACGTCAGAATGTGACTGCATTTGGAGACAGGGCCTATAAAAAGGTGATCACTCAAAAATGAGGTCATTGGGGTGGGCCTTCATGCAGTCTCACTGGTGTCCTTATACAAAGAGGAAATTCAGACCCAGAGACATGAAGAGGGAAGACTCTGAAGATGCAAGGAGAAGACGGCCGTCCACACTCTGTGAGGGGCCTCAGGAGAAACCAATTCTACTAACACCTTGGTGTTGGACTGTGAGAACAGGAGTAAACTGTGAGAAAATAAGCTTCTCTTGTTCAAGTCACTCATTGTCTGGTATTTTGCTATGACTGCCCTAGCATACTAACACACGACCACAGAGCTGCAGAGCTGCGCGGCTCTGATCTGGGCCAATCCCCGCACCCCAGAGGTTGGCTCCCCCTGCCCCTCCTGAGGTCTGGGCTGTGGCTCCGGGCTCAGTGCTCCATTTCTATCTTGCACCAGCATCTTGCAGCCACCTATGTGTGAGTTCCATCAGGAGTCCTTTCTTCTTCTGTCACTCAGATTAGAGGGAAACTTCTAAGAGGCCAGAGCATGAACCGAGAGAGAGAGAGAGAGAGAGAGAAAGAAAGAGAGAGAGAGAAAGAGAGAGAGAGAGAGATGTTGATGCAACTACTTTTAAATGTTAAATAGATTGACAGAATTCCTAGGAAAATAGCAGAATGGGACAGGAATGAAACTATGTTCCACATTGAATTCCTAAAAGGAAAAAAATATTAAATAATAAAGAAAAAATTCCACATTGAATTTCTCATAAGAAAACAAGAATAATAATAAAGGAATTGTGTTGCACTCCTATTATGGGAGGCCTGCGGACAATGCTGATTGTTTAACCTTCACTCTCAACTCTGAAAGACAGGTATGATTACCGCGACCTAACCGAGGAGAAACTGGATCTTTAGTTGCGCTCATGGCTAGTTAGTGACAGTGGGGTTTTATAGCCGAGGCTGTCTGACTCCAAAGCCATGATAACTCCACGCTGCCTACTAAAACGAGGTAAGTGGGCATTTTCCTCTCTCTCTTTCTGCACAAATGTCTCTAGCTAATACATCGAGAGAGAATAAATAAGTTGATACATTATACTCACTTCAAGCAAACAAGCCAATTGTTGTTTGTTTCTCACAGGTGTGGCTTGATTGCTGACCCTTAGTGACCGTTAATAAAAGACACCAGGCTACCACACACAAGTATGTTTCAATTTCCCGGGACTTGCATTTCACACCAGGGAGCTGAGCTCAGCCAATATTTTCATAAGCTAACACCTGCAAAAGAGACAGAAAGCATGATCTAACTGAAGTGCCATTTATCTTTGGGAATTAAAATATAAACCAAAGGAAAATTTGTGAACTTGATCATTCTTTCCCCTCACTGTCACTGGTCTCAGCTCAACACAGAGATAAGCCTCAGGTGTTTTGCAAATCTGTTAAGCAGCTTTAAGAGGAGTCAGGACATATTGCAGGGCCTTTGGGTGCCTCCGTTGGTTTAATCTGACATTTATTCATTTACCATTGAACAAATAAAGACTGAGCACCTAGTGTGTCTCAGACACTGTGCTAGGCTCTCAGGCTAGGAATGAGCAAGAAAAGATTGCTGTCCTCAAGTGGCCACACTCTGTGGGGGCAGACGGACACAAACTTATGGTGATAGGACAAGCGGGCAGTGGCATTATGAGGGGAATTTCTGCTCCCAGTGGCCAGTTTTCATGAGGAAAGTTCGATTCCACACCCCAGGAGATGTACTCTTGGGAAGAAATTGTAGCCTCTCTCCCACTCACTCCTCCCAAGTAAAGAGAAGTGACTTGCCAGATTAGTAAGACTTGGAGAAAGAATCCAACATGAGGCTGAGTTCCCCTGACCCACCCACTCTCTCACTGTCTCTCTTTATCTGCTTGCCTGCCCCTGCCTCCAAGGTGTAAGAAAGCTTGGGCCAGGTGTGGTGGCTCACGCCTGTAATCCCAGCACTTTGGGAGGTCGAGGCAGGCGGATCACGAGGTCAGGAGATCGAGACCATCCTGGCTAACACAGTGAAAACCCGTCTCTACTAAAAATACAAAAAATTAGCCAGGTGTGGTGGCGGGCGCCTGTGGTCCCAGCTACTCGGGAGGCTGAGGCAGGAGAATGGCGTGAACCTGGGAGGCGGAGCTTGCAGTGAGCCGAGATTGCGCCACTGCACTCCAGCCCGGGCAACAGAGTGAGACTCTGTCTCAAAAAAAAAAAAAAAAAGAAAGCTTGGGTCAGGCCCAAGACCTGCCTTCCTAACTCAGATCTGGAAGGACAAATAACTCTCTGGAGGCTCACAGGTGTGGGGCAGGGATTCCTTGCATTTGGCTGTGAATGGCTGGCCTCAGCAGAGCTGCCCCCAAACTTTAGATCTGGAGCCAAAGTCTAAGGAAGCTCAATCGGCCACAGGTCAACCCATATTCTCCAATCAAGCTTTACCTATAATAAGGCTAGCATTTTGATATCATCTGTGTGGTTCTATGCCTATACTTCCATTTATTTCAAAACTCACAGGGAAAGAAAGAATGTTATTTAATCACCAGTAGTTATGACAGTGGTGAGAGGGAGGAAATGAATGAGCAAAGAGGAGAAATAGCCAACCCAGTGGAGGGAAGGGGCTGGTGGGTAAGACTGGACCCTCCAGTGAGGTTCTGAAAAAGGAGTAGATATGACTCAAGCAAATAGGGATGGGAAGGGCATTCCTGGCAGGGAAAAGGGCATGTGCAAAGGCATGGAAGTATGAAAGAGGCTCAGTGCATTTGAGAAATTGCTACCCTCATCTCTTGACTCTCCAGGGACGGCACCTCCTTAGCTCCGGCCCCTCTCTTTGGATGGATCTCTGTCTTCACTTCCTCATCTCCAGCTATATGTTAACCTTCTCTAATGCAGCATCTACCTCCTTCACACCACCAAAAGCCTTCTTGCTAAGGCCACCCATGACCACGTGGTACTAATTACAATTACCATTTTTCAGTTTTTATCTCACCAGGGCTCTTTCGACATTCACCACAATTGACCATTCTCTTTTTCTTCAAGTACTTTCTTCTCTTGCCTTCTATAACACTGCTTTGTCCTGATTTCTGTTTTTCTCTATGAAAGCTCCTTATGCTAACATTTCTTCTTTGGCTCCAGTTTCTAAGTCTTCAAGGCCTTTTTCTCTGTCTATAAATTAGAATTTTTTTAAAGAGATGGAATCTTGTTCTATTGCCCAGGCTGGTCTCGAACTCCTAGGCTCAAGTGATCCTCCTGCCTCTGCCTCCCAAATAACACAGATGATAGGTGTCAGCCACTGCACCCAGCTTATGTTTGGATCTTTATGTTCAAATCTAATGGATATCAGGGACTGGAGATGAAAACTTGGGAATTGTTAACGTCTGTTTGCATGCTGCAGATGGGAGTGGATCACCCTAAGAAGTGAGTGTAGATTTTTTAAAAAATCAGAGTCAGTGGTAATGGTGAAGTAGCTTCCATCATACTAACCTCCCACTGGACAGCAGCCAAAAGCAGGCAGAAACCAAAGGGGATTTGACCCTTGAAAGAAGGAGCCACACTGGGGGACAGCCTTGTTTATTTGACTTTTCTACTGAGGACACTTCCCACTCTGCATGCCACAGCGTGGCTAGACCTCAAGAAGGAAACTAGCCAGGTGTGGTGGCTCATACCTGTAATCCCAGCACTTTGGGAGGCTGAGGCAGGCAGATCATGAGGTCAGGAATTCAAGACTAGCCTGGCCAACATGGTGAAACCCCGTCTCTACTAAAGATACAAAAACTTGGCCCAAGCGTGGTGGCGCGAGCCTGCGATCCCAGCTACTTGGGAGGCCGAGGCAGCAGAATAGCTTGAACCCAGGAGGCAGAGGTTGCAGTGAGCTGAGATCATGCCATTGCACTCCAGCCTGGGCAACAGGGCGAGACTCTTTCTCAAAAAAAAAAAAAGAGGAAAACCACAGTTTTATTACCCTGAGGAGTCAGGGGATGGGGTTCTGAACTGCAAGAACAACTGGAAACGAGGGAAGGCAGACATCCCAGAATGGGGGTAGCCACAAGGGGCAGCCTTAAAACCCCCATATATACACCGCTGAAATCACTGGCTGATTAGTGAATTGCACATGCATGAGCAAGATTGCAAGGAGCCCAAGGGGGAAACAATAATTGGAAGGCTAAAAGAACAATGCACAGATTTCAACAACTGCCCACTGTGGGGAAGACCAAGTTTGGGGTTTGAGTCCCGCCGAGTTAGAGGAGCTTAATAAACATTTCAGGCTGCCCGTTGAAAACCCACAAAAAGACCATGACTGAAGATGAAAGGCTATGTTCAAGTTCTAAGGAACTAAGAAACAGAGATGCAATGATGTCAAGTAGTTGTTTTAGGCACATAGTCATTGAGTTTAAGGCTGGGATTCAAATCCCCCTGGTCTGGCTTGTCAAAGTTGTCAGAATCAAAATGAAGTCACGGATATTAAGGAAATCCTAACAAAGACAGCTGGGGAAGGCCATAAAGAGAAGTTCCTCATGCTTGTATGTCTCTGACTAAAAACTATCATGAAAGACTGCAAAAACCACAATCTTGCACAAAGGCCATTGCGGAAAAAAGTCTTTCTGCAAGGACGTCTTCCCAGCAACCGCCTGTCTAACCTCAGACTGGCATCACCCTTGTTATTGATCTTTGTAGCCAAGGATAATTATTTCCAAACAATTGTGTAATCCTCTTCATTTCTCTTCTTTAAAAACCTTTGTCTTCCTTTACCTTCCTGAGTATGCACGTAGTTTACCAGAGCATGCATTTCCCCATTCCAATGCTCTGTTCCCAAATAAACTGCTTTTGTTTTAGCAAGCCTCCCTCTGCTTGTGATTTAGGATGATAGACCCTATAGCCCATGCCCTTGCCACTGCCCTCCACGGCCTCTCTGTCTGTGCCCTGCATTTTTCCTTTAAAGCACCCATCACCAAATTCAATATCCAAATGTAATTGCATATAGGGTGGTTTGTCTTCTGCTCTAGGCGAAGATTCTTGGGTAGAGAGCTTACCTAGCCCCTGGCACATGGTCCACACCCACCAAATATTTGTTGAATGAATAAATGAATCATTTGGTATGGCTGATTTACCAATGCCTGAGCGCGTATAATGTATTAATATCTCTCCTGGTAGCAAAAATATATCATTGAAAAACGCATCCATGCCATATGATTTCACCCCCTTGTGATCCTGGAGTGAATTAAATCACCAATAATCACTCTCATTTAGAGCTGGGTTTATTTGTACATATCTGTTACTGACTATTTTTAAGCATGATCAGGAATTCCTAAGTGTAGTATGAATGGCTCGGTATTTTGATTAATCAGCTCAGTAGGGAAAATTTCTATGGGTAATCAGACTGAACATAAAGATAGGGCACATGCTGAGAATGAATGAAGGGAGGGAAAAGAGGGAGAGAGAAGGACAGAGATAAGAATTCTTTTGTAGCCAGAAAAGCAGTTTGAGTCAGTGCTACTGAATGTGTAAAGTTTCTTTTTCTTTTTTTTTTTTTTTTTTTTTTTTTTTTGAGACAGCGTTTCGCTCTTGTTGCCCAGGCTACAGGCTGCAGTGCAATGGCACGATCTTGGCTCACTGCAACCGCCAACTCCCAGATTTTCAAGCAATTTTCCTGCCTCAGCCTCCCAAGTAGCTGGGACTACAGGCATGCACCACCATGCCCAGCTGATTGTTTGTATTTTTATTAGAGACGGTGTTTCACCATGTTGGCCAGGCTGGTCTCGAACTCCTGACCTCAGGTGATCCACCCACCTTGGCTTCCCAAAGTGCTGGGATTACAAGTGTGAGCCACCACGCCGGGCCATTAAAGTTTCTGTTTCATTGTGTGTTAGGCTGGCAGCTGTATTAATTTCCTGGGACTGCTGCAACAAATGACCACCAACATGGAGACCTATAACAGAAGTGCACGGTTCTGGAGGCCAAAGTCCTAAAGCAAGGTGCCCTCAGAGCTGTGCTGCCTCCGAATGCTCTAAGAGAGAATCTTTTGCAGCTGCTGGTGGCTCCTGGCTTTCCTTGGCTACTGCCTGCATCTCTCCAATCCCCACTCCGTCTGCACATGGCCTTCTCCCCTGTATGTCTCAGATCTCTCTTTCCTTCCTCTTTTAATTAAACCAGTCACTGGATTTAGGGCCTGCTGTAAATCCAGGATGATCTCATCGCCACATCCTTTAACACCTTGTTTCCAAATAAGATCACGTTCACAGGTACCCAGAGTTAGAACTTGGACGTACCCTTTTGGGAGACACAATTCAACCCACTGCAGCCGATGTTGCTACATAATTCCCTTTAATGGAGGTAAAGAGTGGAGACTGCCCTGACAGTCAACTTTCCCTGCCCCCGAGTGAAGCTGGGCATGTCTCCACGGCTACATGTTCTCTCCAAATTGGAGCCTGCTCTGGCCCAAGCCCAGTGCTGGGTGTCGTTTTATTCTCACAAGTACTCCGGAAGGTCCCCACTTTCCAGAGAAGGAAATACATACCCAAAGAGGTTAAATCAGCCGCTCAGGGTCACATACATGGAGGTACAAGGTTTGAATTCAGGGGTATCTTCTCCAAAGCCAGAGATATAGCCGTCCCACACTGCCTGAAACACTTCTATTAGAGAGCCACTGTATTCTCAAAACTCATTTGTTAAAATACAGACACTTTCTGAGAGAGGTTACCCAAGCCTTCCTAGAAACCCAGATTGTGGAAGACTATATTAGATCATCTTCTTCTAGAACCTGAGAAACCCCAGGGGCACGCACGTAGGGAGAGACACCAAGATGGAGCTTTGGTATGAGGGTAAACTCACACATTGAGAAACGGATGCCCAGAGAGGTTAAGTGACTGGAGCAGGAGTACATAGCAAATCAGAAATCAGACCTGGGAATCCTGATTCCGCATCAGAAAACTTGGAAGGCATCAGTCAATTGAGAGATCCTAAACCGGCTGTGTTGAAGGACTGCTATCAATGGAATCAGTTTAAACAGCAAAGTCCCAGCCACATTCCCCATGGTCAGCTCTTTCCGGGAGGCATCCATAACCGAACAGTTCAGATAGGAGAGTTTTAGCATGGAGTGAGTGTTAGTGACCTGAGCTTCGGTAGTTTCAGTAGCCACTTCTCCCCTCTGAGCAGCAGTTTCCTCAACTTTCAGTAAAAACGTGGATTTAATAATCTCAAAAGTGCCTCTAGCACTAAATATGTATTATTCCGAAGCTCCTAGAGCTTGGGCAAGCCTCAGCGCCAACTAGAGCTAGTTCAAACCCCAAATAGACATTGGTTGCTTCCATTGCCTGCCACCGTTTCCCCCTTCCTCTATTACCTGCACTTCACCATTCCAGTGGGGAACCATCATCTATAAGTTTTACCTTGCAGTTGAAAAGAGCTGACCGCTTCTGCTCTGTAGTGAGCATGTGACTGAGGCCTAACCAATCAGAGCAGTTTGTACCTTGAAGATGGTGATTGGCTCAGGAATAGACATCCATCCAATCTGAGCCAATGAGATTCAGTCCAGAGGCTTTTGTTGCAAATATTGGGAGAAAGAAGTTCTCTGTCTGCTGGTATTGCCAAGCAGTGAGAATTCATGTGAGCCAGGGAGGTCAGTGTGAAGGGGACCTTGAGTATGGTAAACCGAGTCCTGGTAATACTGACATTGCTGGAGTGTCTAGATGCAAACTTGCCTGAGCTCCAAACACTCTTGCTCCAAACACTCTTGCCCAAGCTCTAGTTTTAGTTACATGAGCCAAAGTAATTATATTCCTTTTTTTAATTTCACCTTTTTTTCTTTTTCTTTTTTTTACTTAAACCACTTTAACTTATCACTTGCAACTAAGCTTCCTGATTGATAAAAAAAAAAAAAAAAAAAAAAAAAAAAAAACACCTCATTTTAAGGATGAGAAAATGGAAACCCAGAATGAAAAAATAGCTTTTCCATAAAATCTGACAGCAGAAAGCATCTTGAAGCCCATCAAGTCCAATTCCCACTATTTACAGATAAAGAAACTGGTGTCCAGAGATGAGAAGTGGCTTGTTATGTGTATACAACACACACACACACACACACACACACACTCACGTTGCAATGTGAGTTGTCTTATTACAATACTGAGAAACTCTGTTTATCATCAAACATTTCATACCTCCTATTACACGTGAGAGAATTATTATCTAGCCTGGTGCCGTGAAATGCTTTTTCCCATAATGGAATTTTACTCTGGAAGTGTATTTCAGTATTAAAAGGTTCCACTTTATAATGTCGATGGTTCAATCTGTGATCTAAAAGGCACTTAAATGCTTTGAACAAGAAGCATAAAAAGCTTTTATTGCAAAAGCCTTGCTAGATCTACCAATTTTGCCATTGATCCTTTTCCCCTGAAGACTGCTCTTGGAAGCAGCCATTGCAGAAGCAAATCCCATGGTGGGGTTGGGTCTCCTGCGGGTTAGTAAGACACATTTCAGAGGGCTGAGCTTTTCTGCAGGCCCATATGCAGATACCAAAGCATTCTGGATGGACTTCAACAAAATGCTTTAAGTACATCACTCCAAGCAAAGACATCTGAGCCATCCAGAAAGGCCATGAAGCTTGAGTTTAACTCCCCTCATTAATCTCAGTGTGTTTCCTCCATTAGGTCACCTCATTGTAAAATAGGTTCAATAATACCAGTATCCAGGCTGGGCGTGGTGGCTCATGCTTGTAATCCCAGCACTGTGGGAGGCTGAGGGAGGGGCAGATCACTTGAGGCCAGGAGTTCAAGACCAGCCAAGCCAATATGGCAAAACCCCATCTCGACTAAAAAGAAAATACAAAAATCAGCTGGGTGCAGTGGCATATGCCTGTGGTCCCAGCTACTTGGGAGGCTGAGGCATGTGAATGGCTTGAGCTTGGGAGACAAAGTTGCACTCCAGCCTGGGTGACAGAGCAAGATTCTGTCTCAAAAATTATTATTATTAATAATAAAACCAGTATCCAATGTTCTTATAGGGATCAGTCAGTTACAGTTTCTAAGAAACCTGATACATATTGGTGCTTGGTGAATGCAGGTTCCCTGTTCCTGGTTGGTGTGCTTCCTTCATAACTGAGGGATTCAGGTCCCACAGAGAACAGTGATGTGGTGGGAAAAAACCCACGCTTAGCACAGGGAGACCCCGGACATCCTAGCTTTACCCTGGTCAGTTCATTCACTTCTCTAAGCCTCCATTTCCTCATTGTAAAGGTGCATTTTAATATGTCACAGAACTGTCATTGTCACTCATGTTGGGCCAATACGGCTGCCTCCAACCTCAATTCCACATGGCCTTTCAGCTCAGTTGCCTGCCATGGAAAAGGGAATATGATCGGCACCTCCTAGTCATTGATTCACCCTTTACCAATACCTGGGGACCAGGGAAATTTGGTCCACTGCCAAGTTAGCAGGGGCTATAGGCAGGAGTATCCCACGAAGGGGCTGTGGGCAGAGAGGCAATGAAAAGCTGGAGTAATAGAGCATTTCCCAGAGAGTGCACCATGGACCAGTGGCCCTATCGGAGTTCCAAAGTGAAATAAGTATAGGAAATATTGCATCCAGCACTTTCTGCAAGATTTCCAATGCCCATGATTGTGTTTAATTTCTACGGTCAGAGGGGGAAAATAATTTTGTTCAATCTTAGACTTCTCAAACATATTTCACCATGGAACACCTTTTCCCAAGCACCATTTCACAGCACTGATGGGAGGCAGAGCACACTTGAAGGAACAGGGCTCCAAGATTCCAGAAGCTCAAGTGGAATTTTTGAGCTATTTCCTACATTGGGTATTCCTACTGACACTTCAATGCTTGCACTTGGGTATTCCAATGCCAAGCTATTCTTTGGCCACACCAATGACTGTTCTCAAAGCATTCACTGATCTGCGCATGTAGTCACATTGACAAAATGCACTCCACTTCCCATGTACTCTCCTAGGCAAAGAGAACACCTCCAAAAATATGACTCCTGGCTAAAGGGAAGGTAGACACCAGCAAACAAGAGTGAAAAGGCTCATAAGATAAATGTGTGCCTGGTGGAGGCGCAGAGGGTTTGGGGAGAAGCCTTGTTTGAAGGATGAGTTGCTGCCCCTAGGAAATAGTCAAGGAAGGCAGGATGCAGTACAGGCTATGCATGCAAAGCCAGAAGGAAGATGGCAGAGGGGATTTCTGGAATTACAAGGAATTAAATTGGGATAGAGAGCCAGGGATAAGAGGAGAGGAGTGGAAAGGTAAGTAGGGGTCAGGCCATGAAGAATGTACTGAGCCGTGCATGCCAAGGGTATCCTTAAGTATCCTCCAGAGGCAATGGAATAGTCAAATACTTTTTAGTGTGGAGGTAAGGTGAAATGGTTAGATTTGTGGCTAACAACAGTCCTAAAACCCTATGGAGGTGGGCTTGGAGAGACCACCCAGAAGATTTGATAACGGCTGATAGGCAAGATGTGCTTAGAAGGTTAAAGATGGCTGCAAATTCCTTGTCCATCTCCTGATTGAAAGATGAAGTTGATTTCCCCTCCCCTTTCCTCTGGGCTGGACTTAGTGGCTTGCTTGGCCGATAGAATGTGGGAGAAGGGACTTCCAAGCCTAGTCATAAGAATCCTTGCAGTTTCTACCTAGGCTTCTTGGAATACTCACTCTACAGCAGTAGTGTCCAACCCTTTGAATGCGAGGACATTTCGTGGTGTGTCCTAATTTCCTCTTGTATTAAGCATATCAGTTACGATATATTAGGGGCCCACCTAATGATGGTTTTTTAGACTGGTTTTTTTTCCACCACATCACTGTTCTCTGTGGGACCTGAATCCCTCTGTCATGAAGGAAGCACACCAACCAGGAACAGGGAACCTGCATTCACCAATCACCAATATGTATCAGGTTTCTTAGAAACCGGAACTGACTGATCCCTACAAGAACACTGGATACTGGTTTTATTATTATTTATTATTCACAGATTTTTTTTTTATTAGCTAAAAAATCTGTGATCCACTATCATTAGTGTTAGTGTGGTTCATGTGTGGCTCAAGACAATTCTTCCAGTGTGGTCCAGGGAAGCCAAAAGTTTGGACACCCATGCCCTAGAGAGAGTCAACTGTCCAATCCCCCTAGGGAAGACCACACTGCTCTAAGGTTAGCGTGAGCTAGCCACATGGAAAGGTGCATATTCAAAGAGACCCACTGTGCTAGCCATCCCAGTCAAGTCATCAGACATGTCAGTGCAAATGCTATCTTGGGTAATCCAGCCCTAGAAAACACAACATGGAGGCCGGGCGCGGTGGCTCAAGCCTGTAATCCCAGCACTTTGGGAGGCCGAGGCGGGCGGATCACAAGGTCAGGAGATCGAGACCACAGTGAAACCCCGTCTCTACTAAAAATACAAAAAATTAGCCGGGCGCGGTGGCGGGCGCCTGTAGTCCCAGCTACTCAGGAGGCTGAGGCAGGAGAATGGTGGGAACCCGGGAGGCGGAGCTTGCAGTGAGCCGAGATCGCGCCACTGCACTCCAGCCTGGGCAACAGCGTGAGACTCCGTCTCCAAAAAAAAAAAAAAAAAAAAAAAAAGAAAACACAACATGGAGACAAATTAAATTCAGCCAGCAGCCAGAACCAAGGCCCCAGTAACACAGCTCCAGTGGGGTCCCTCAGCCGTCTCTTATTGTTCAGGCCATCCTAGCTGAGGTGGAGCCATTGTGAATCAGAGACCAGCTATTTTGCATGTCCTGCCCCAATTCCTAACCTACAAAATTGTGCATATAATACAATGGGGCTATTGTTTTATGCCACTCACTTTTGGGGTGGTTTGTGACACAGCAAGAGATAGACATGATACTGGACAAATTCAAGTTGAAGTTCATCTGGTGAAACCATCCTGTGAACAGAAGTTACTGTTTGATAGCTACAGAGTTTCCCTTTGGAAAATGAAGAATTCTGAAGACGGATGGCACTGACGGTTTCACAACAGTGGGAATATGCTTAATGCCACTGAACTGTGTGCACTTAAAAATGGTTAGGATGGGAAATTTTGTGTTATGTGTATTTTACACAATGAAAAATTTCTCTGTCTTGTGAAAAGATTGGGAGTAGTGCATAGGCATGCACACACACTTCTCAAACACATTTCCTATTTCACAGCACAATCTTACCATGTCCTCTTCCCTAGTGTATGTCACTTCATAGCCACAATTCTGAAGCACCGGGGGCAGGGTCCCTTGAGAAGGAACATGGCCATAAATATGGAGAACCTCATTAGTAGGTGGGCTTCATTAATTAATGAGATTTAATACAATTCCAGGAGCCAAGCAACACCACCACGTTAGTCGTTTTGTTCCCATGGCAAGACCATCTCTGCAGCGATTTCTTATGTTCCTGGGTCAAATACAAGACCTCACTGCAAAGCCAGACAAAGCCTCCTTTCAAGGAAGGCACTTTTGGGCACTTCAAGACATTCGTCTTCTCCCAAGGCTCAAAGTCTGCCTAGGCACTGCCGAAGATGAAGCATAGCCTCCCACTGCCTTTCATATTGGAAGTGCAGGCGAGGTGCTGTGGGGCCTTGGGGAGGGGAAGCCATTCTGCAGGAAAGAGAAAGGGTTTGGGGAGGGTCCTAGAGTGAGCATCCTCACCAAGACGCTGCCAGAGAGGAGCCGAGCACAGGTCTCTGATCATATTTCACTCATGTTTCAGAGTGTTTTGTTATGTGTCACTCACATTTCAGAGTGAAATATAATCAGAGACCTGTGCTCAGCTCCCGGTTTGGAACCTAACAGTCTCTGTGATATTATGAGGGTTTCTCTGTGTCATGATGGGGGCTTCTCTGTCTCAGTGGCAGGCATCACAGGGTCACACTGAGGTACTAAACTTGCAAACTATCTATCAGGTCTGGGAGAAAGGGCCTTACCATGAGCCTAAAGGATTGTTGTGGTTGAATTTTGTCTCCCCAAAATTCATATGTTGAAGTCCTAACCCCTAGTACCTAAAATCGGAGCTTACCGATTGCAATATAATTTAAGATAAAGCCATACTGGAGTAGGGTGGGCCCCTAATACATCACAACTGATATGCTTAGTACAAGAGGAAATTAGGACACAGGTACACACCCAGGGAGCATACTGTGTGAACATCAGAGTCTGCGGCCACAAACCAAGGAGCTACCAGAAGCTCCAAAAGAGGCCTGGAACAGAGCCTCCCCTAGCACCTTCAGAGGGAACATGGCCCTTCCCACACTTTGATCTTGGGCTTCTAGCCTCCAGAACTGTGAGACAATAAATTTTTGTTGTTCTAAGCCAAGCAGTTTGTGGTACTTTGTTACAGCAGCCCTGGGAAACTAATACAAGGTTGATTTGTTTTGCAAACATGTCTTCCCGGAACTCCTCCCATGTCCTGGGCCCCATGTACTGAGATGGGTAGGACACATGTCTCTTTGTGCTCAAGTGTCCACTTGAGGGAAAAACTCATCACAAAGTGTTATGAGCAAATTGTGTCCCCCCTAGATTCAATATGTTGAAGTCCTAACCCTCAGACTGTGACGGTTGATTTGGAAAAGGCCTTAAGTTAAAATGAGTCCTTGGGGTGAGCCCCGATCCAATAGGACGGGTGTCCTTATAAGAAGGGGCAATTAGGACGCAGATACACACAGGAGGAAGACAACTTGAATACACAGCAAGATGTCAACCGTCTGGCTGGGCGCGATGGCTCACGCCTGTAATTCCAACACTTTGGGAGCCCGAGGCAGGTGTATCACAAGGTCAGAAGATCGAGACCAGCCTGGCTAACACGGTGAAACCCCGTCTCTACTGAAAATACAAAAAATTAGGTGGGTGTGGTGGCATGCACCTGTAGTCCCAGTTACTTGGGAAGCTGAGGCAGGAGAATGGCTTGAACCCAGGAGGCGGAGGTTGCTGAGCTGAGACTGCGCCACTGCACTCCAGCCTAGGTGACAGAGTGAGGTTCTGTATCAAAAAAAAAAAAAGATGTCAACCGTGTATAAGCGGAGGAGAGAGGTCTCAGGAGAAACCAGTCCTGCTGACGCCCTGATCTTGGACTTCTAGCCTCCAGGGCCATGAGAAAATAAATTTCTGTTGTGTAATTCCCCAATCTGTGGTACTTTGTTATGGCAACCTGACCAAACCAATGTGAAAAGCAACGTGTTAAGTTCAAAATGAACACAATGCAGAGAAGAGGCTCCCAACCTGACCCAGGGAATCTGGAAGGGTTTATGAGAATAAGTGACATCTAAAATTTGGATAATCCCCAGGACTGTGAGGGACAAGTTCTCCATTCCAGAAGCATCCCTGTTCTGTTTCACTTTGGGGATTCTGGCACTGGGCTTACTCTCTCCTATCTGAAGACAAAACCCAGAATGTCTGGGTGTGACCAAGACAAGAATCTCCTTTCCACAGAGGGGTTCTCATTAGCAGAAGAGCAGCCAGGTTGCTGGGGAGGGTCAGCCAGTCCTCTTACGATTCTGCAATTCCACATGAACTCCATTGGGCAGGGAGGGATGTCATTTCCCTGACTCTACCCCCATCAGGATCCATATTACCTAGCAGGCTCTCCGAAATTGTTCATTGAACAGAAGTGAGAGAAGAGCTGGACTCCAGCCCAGCCTATTCCTGGGGTCCAGTTGCCACAGTGGCCTTGAAGTGTTTGCACAGCTTCTGCAGACAACTGGGACACATGCTCCTTCACATTGGGGCATGGACCCATCAAGTCAGCCCATCTGTGACCAATGCAATGGGTCACTAGACAGGAAGTTACACCGTGCAAGATGGCAGTACACTGGGCATCTCATGCAAGCTGAGCCAATCGGCCCCTTCTTTGAGGATTCTGAATTGAAGGGATGGGGAAAAAAGATGGTGAAAGAGAGACAGACACAGACAGAACCTGGGACAAAGTGACACACACGCGCGCGGGTGCACACACACACACACATACAATCCACACAGCCTTTGTCCCTGGTTTGGGTCCCTTCCTCCCTTCCAGAGGCTGACAAAGCTCACCTCGCAGTGATGGGAGTTGAAGATTCCTATTATCCCTGCCTCCAACCCCATTGGTTCTTCCCAGGAAGAATACTTAAATATGCCTACCACCAGGTGCCTTGAAGGGTTATTTCACAACAACACAATGAAAAAATAAGAGAAATCTTGGCAAACTTTAAAGAAAATACAGTTAATTGCCACTGACATTCTCTCTTAGGTTGCATAAGCAAGCCCTGGGCTTAATCACATGCATTATTGCAATCAGCCTGCCAATCACATTTTGAAATATTTCATTTTTGACATAATTACAGTAGAATACCCACAACCCATCAATAATATGGATAAGGCAAGATTGATATTGTGTTTCCAAGAGGGGCCTGACAAAGGCATCGTAGCTTTTGTTCAGGGAAGAAAGACAGGAGGGAGAGCATCTCCCTCTCCCTTTACGACTGGTTTAGCCAGACTGTCTAGAACGTCACTCACAAGAGGCTGGAAAACCCCACTCGCCGGAACCGTAATTGGGAATTTTCAATTATTCAAGCCTCATGTAGGTTATTCTTATGGAGTAACAAATTCAAAATGAATGCTATAACCTGGGGCCTTTGTGCTTACATGTTATTGTGAAATGGAAGCCTATTGTGAATTGCTCTTTTATGTTAATTTACCTCATTTTACTTATTAGATCCTTGCTGTAGATCAGTTGATTCGTGTGTACGATTCTCAAAAGTAAAATGTGCAGAGAGAAATTGTAAAATTCAGACTTCCAACATACCCAGTAGCTTGGCCATGGGCCCCCTACCACCCCCTACACCTTTTGTCTTTTCATCAAGGTAGGGCTTTGCCTTTATTCCCAACAGCGGGGATTAGAAACCTCAGACAAACCCTCAGACAAGGTTGTTCAAAGGATGACTTTTTTTTTGCATACAGAGTTCAGTTCTTTCAGGAGAACCCGTTATCCACTTAGTTGAAGTGCAGAAGTTGAGAGAAGGAGAAGGAAGCTCAGATCTAAGGAGAGCATTTCCCTACTCAAACCTTTGTTCTAGAAGCTTTGCTTATGATGGACAAACCACTGGGCGTGTTTGACCAACAAAAGGGGGCAGGAAACCTCTCACAAGCACACCCCGGGGGTCTGGCATGGAGATGGGGGTAGAGTCCTGTGGGTCTGCAGCGTGGCTTTGAAGCTATTGCGCCCATCCTGGGCTCTCCCTTTTCAGAAAGGCCCTGGCACCTGCCAACTGGCCCTGCCCACAGGGCTGACTTCCCTACCAGGCAGCGCAGGCCCAGAGCTAGGCCCCTGATACTTTCCAGGGCCTACAAACACGTCTGATTTTCTTTCAGAATTAGAGGAGGGGAAAAAAAAGAAGTTTTAGATCACAGAAAACGTTTTAATATGCAATGTTAATATATTTGTCTTTATACTCATGCATTCATAAAATATAGTTTAACACATTTAAATTTTTATTGTGATAAAATATACATAAAATTTACCATCTTAACAATTTTTAGTGTACAGTTCAGTTGTGTTAAGTTCATTTACATTGATGTGCAACCGATCTCCAGAACTCTTTTCATTTGCCAAACCGAAGTTCTATACCCGTTATACAATTCTCTATTCTCCTCTCCCCCAGTCCCTGGCAACTACCATTCTCTTCTCTGTCTCTATGAATTTGACTAGTATTGGTACTTTATACAAGTGGAATCATACAGTATTTTTTGTTTGTTTGTTTTAAAGAGACAGGGTCTCAATCTGTAGCCCAGGCTGGTGTGCAGCGGCATGATCATAGTTCACTGCAGTCAGGAACTCTTGGGCTCAATCAATCCTCCTGCCTTAGCCTCCCAAGAAACTGAGACTATAGGCATGCACCCCTACACCTAGCTAATTTTTAAATTTTTTGTAGAGAGAGGAATCTCATTGTGTTGCTCAGGCTTGTCTTGAACTCCTGGCCCTGGTAGTATTTGTCCTTTTGTGTTGGGCTTATTTCACTCGGCAAAATGAACTCCAGGTCCATGCATGTTGCAGCGTGTGTCAGAATCATCTTCCTCTTTAAGGCTGGATAACATCCCATTGTATGGATGGACCACATTTGCTTTCCAGTCGTCTGCTGGTGGACACTTGGGTTGCTGCCACCTTTTGATTATTGTCAATAATGCTGCTGTGAACATGGGCGTATAAATATCCGTGAGTCCCTACTTGAAACTCTTGAGTATATACCCAGAAGTGGAATTGCTGGGGATCATATGAGAATTATATTTTTAATTTTTTGAGGAACCACCATATTGTTTTCCCCATCAGTTGCAGCATTTTACATTCCTATCAATAGTAGACAAAGATTCCAACTTCTCCACATCCTCATCAACACTGTCAATTTCTGTTTTTGGTTTGATTTGGTTTTTTGATAGTGGCCATCCCAATGGGTGAGAGGTAGTATGTTTAATATTTTTTATTGGAGGAAGAGACCCACAAAGGCAATAGTGTCTCAGACTCATGACATTCAGAGTATGGCCCTGCTGGCCTCCATCAGCCTCTTGGGGGTCTCCTGGCCTCTTGGTGCCGCAGCCAGAGTGGCCTTTCCCATTCCTGCCTGGAGATTTCACTCCTCTGCTCCCTACTCTTTTATGGTGTTCTGCATCCAGAATGTTCTGATCCCCTGCTTCTGTGCCTGTCATGCTGCCTGAAAGCACCAGGAGACAGGGGCTGACTTGTGAACAGTACTTGGAAAATACGGACTGAAGAACAGATAGCATTGCCCTGTCATGCATTCAAGAATGCACAGTAGCCCCCACTGAGGTTGTCTGCAATCCATAGCAACCATTCATGGGTGGGCCCTCAGCACTCCACAGAGGTTGCCTCGATTAGTTCTATGTTGATTCCTGTGGCTGTTATAACAAATCACAACACACTGGGTGCCTTTAAGCAACAGAAGGGGAACCTCTCACAGTTCCAGTGGCCAGACCTCTGAAGTCAGCGTCACTGTGCTGAAATTAAGGCTCTAGAGGAGAATCTGCTGCGTCTCCTGGCGGCTCTTCCACATGGCTGCCCACATCCCTTGGGCTATGGCCACATCCCTCTAATCTCTGCCTCCATGGTCACATTGCCTTCTCCTTTGTGTGTGTGTCACATCTCCTCCTGACTCTCTCTTACAAGGATATAGGTGATAGCATTTAGGGACCGCCAGATAATCCGGGATGATCTCCCCACTTTAAGGGAGTAACTCTATCACATCTGCAAAGAGGCTTTTCCAAATCAGGTAATGTTTACAAGTTTCAGGGACAGGGTCCTGATATATTTGCGGCGCATTATTCAGGCTACCACAGTTCCCCACACAACCCCATGAGGCATGCACTGTCCCCTGCATTTTGGAGGTAAGAAGCTGTGACTTGGGAGGGTAGGTGCTTAACGAGTGACAGGCTAAGGTCATACATCCCCTTTGAGTGAGATGGTTAATGCGCCAGATTCCAGAGGCTTAGCTCTTCATGGGGCTTCTCAGAAACAAACCCCAGCTTCTAGGACTCCAGCTCTGCCTCATACAACCCCTACAGTCCTGCCCCTGGACCTCAGGATGGTAGAGACCCCCCCGCAACCCAAGACAGTAGGTACCTGTCTTATTGAGTGCCAAGACTCTTTTTGCTGTGCTGTAGAGGGAGATGTAACTATTTGTTTTAGGAAGATTTTCTGAAATAAAAACTACTGTAAGAATGGTTTCCACATTACCCAGTATTCAAGGCAGAATTGTATCCCTCTAAATTCCTATTTTGAAGTCCTAACTCCGAGCACCTCAGAAAATGACCTTCTTTGGAAATAGGGTCATAGCAGATGTAATGGTTGAGGGGAGGTCATACTGGAGTATGGTGAGCCCTACCTCAATATATACTTATGAAAAGGGGAGACGTGGACACAGACACACACACAGGGAGAATACGGTTTGAAGGGAGCTCTGCTGCCACAAGCCAAGGAGTTACCAGAAGCTCAGAGACAGACCTGGAACGGATCCCTCCCAAGAGCTTTCAGAGGGAGCACGGCCCTGCCCACACCTTGATCTTGGACTTCTGGCCTCCAACACTGGGAAAGCATGAATGTCTGTTGTTTAAGTCACCCAGTTTGTGGTGCTTTGTGACAGCAGCCTTAGCACATGAATACACCTGGTAAGGCAGATCACTGAACTAACCAGAAACTTCATTCCCTTCTGCCTCTCTGTGCCTGGGTAGGCAAGGCTGACCTGCTTTTAGTCTGGGGGGTGCTGTTTTGTACCACTCAATGCAGGCACCAAAGTGTGCTTTCTATGGCCTTCCTCATCAGCTGTGACCATTATCATCACAATATGAGGTGTGGCATGGTGTCTTGTATAATATGACCTGGGAAAAAGAAAGAAGAAAGGGAGGGAGGGAGGGACAGAGGAAGGAAGGAAGGAAGGAAGGAAGGAAGGAAGGAAGGAAGGAAGGAAGGAAGGAAGGAAGGAAGGAAAGAAGGAAGGGAGGGAGGGAGGGAGGGAGGGGAGAAGGAAGGAAAGAAGGAAAGAAAGAAGGAGGGAAGGAAGGAGGGAAGGAAAGAAGGAAGGAGGGAGGGAGGGAGGGAAGAAGGAAGGAAGGAAGAAGAAAGGAAAGAAGGAAGGAAGGAGGGAGAGAGGGAGGGAGGGGATAGAGGAAGGAAGGGAGGAAGGAAGGAAGGAAGGAAAGAAACAAGGAAGAAAAGAAAGAAGGAGGGAAGGAAGGAAGAAAAGAAGGAAGGAGGGAGGGAGGAAGGAAGGAATGAATATAGGAAGGAAGGGAGGGAGGAAGGAAAGAAGGAAGGGAGGGAGGGAGGAAGGAAGGAAGTAGGGAGGGAGGGAGGAAGGAAGGGAAGAAGGAAAGAAGGAAGGAAGGAAGAAGGATGGAAGGGAGGGAGGGAAGAAGGAAGGGAGGGAGAGAAGAAGGAAGGAAGGAAGGAAGGAAAGGAGGAAGGAAGGAAGGAAGGGAGGAAGGATGGAACAGAGGGAGGAAGGGGAGGAAGGAAGGAAAGGAGGAAAGATGGAAGGGAGGGAGGAAGGAAGGAAGGAAGGGAGGGAGGAAGGAAGGAAGGAAGAAGGGAGGAAGGAAGGATGGAAGGGAGGGAGGGAGGAAGGAAGGAAGGAAGAAGGGAGGAAGGAAGGATGGAAGGGAGGGAGGGAGGAAGGATGAAAGAGAGGAAGGAAGGGAGGGAGGGAGAGAGAGGAGGGATGTAGGGAAGAAGGGAGGGAGGGAGGAATGGAAGAAAGGATGGATGGAAGGGAGGGAAGCAAGGCTGGGAAGGAAGGAAAGAAGGAGGGAGGAAGGGAGGGAGGAGGAAGGGAAGGAGAGCAAGGGGAGAGGGGCTTATCTACACTCATAGGCAGACTTGTGCAGGCTCTGCCCTTTATCTCCTTTCAGCTGACCTCACTTCCTCTGTTTTCCCCTTCATTCTTGCAACTGTAGTGTGCCTTCCTGGTTGTGCCCTCTGTGGGCATTTCCTCCTTGATATCATGTATAAATGTGGGTCCCCAAGGTCCATTCACTGCTTTACCACCTTGCTTTCCATCTGTTTCAGCTTCTTTCATTCACTTGAGACCTTCATGACGTCCTCTTCAATTTTCAATCTAAACAGAAGAGCTGCTTCTTGTCCGATTTTTTGCCCCAAATCCCCCACTATATTAGGGTCGATTTCTTTTTTAATTAGATCCTTTATTAGCTTTCTTTTTCTGAAAATAAAATGTTAGTTTAAACTACATGAAACTTCCATTTGCATAAATCAAAATTGGTCAAATACCAGCATTTCAAATGGACCAACCTAATGACAAAACATAAAAATAAAAATAATACATGTAATATTATCTCTACATGAAATAGAGGAAATTTGAAGAATTCAAAACGTATAATGGTAAAAATAAAAATCACTCATTTCATGGCTGGTCACGGCAGCTCATGCTTGTAATCCCGGCACTTTGGGAGGCCAAGGTGGTCAGATCACCTGAGGTCAGGAGTTCGAGATCAGCCTGGCCAACATGGTGAAACCCAGTCTCTACTAAAACTACAAAAATTAGCTGCGATGGTGGCAAGTGCCTATAATCCTAGTCACTGAGGAGGCTGAGGTAGGAGAATCACTTGAACCTGCGAGGCAGAGGTTGCAGTGAGCCGAGATTGTGCCATTGCACTCCAGCCTGGGCAACAGAGCGAGACTCTGTTAAAAAAAAAAAAAAAAAACACTCATTTCAGAGAGGATCAAAGTGAACAATTTGTCGTTTTGCCTTCCAATTATTTTCTATTTTTATCTTTAATACATATTATTAGAGCATTAGTAATGCATGTCTTTCAGACGTATTTAAGGTGTAATTGCAACCACTACTACTAATACTAGCAAGCACATACATTAATAACTATGCACAGATACTGTGCTATGCACTCCACAAGTATGAACTCATTTAGTCATCATAGCAACCCTACGAGGTAAGTACTGTCAATCCCATTTTACATAGAAATATTATATGTACAGTTTTGTACCCACTTTTCTAACTTCATTTGTGGTTCTCACACACTGTTAAAAATTCCTTGAGATCATATTCTTCAATGTTAGCAGAGTTCTTCATAAGTTTGTGCTATGGGAACAGGAAACTTTTCTTCTGAAGGGTCAGATTATAAATATTTTAGGCTATGTGGGCCAGACAGTCTCTGCTGTAAGTACACAAGTCCGCTGCTGTATTGAGAGTTACAGCCAATAGGCAAAGAAATGGGCATGACTGTATCCCAGTGAAAACCTATTAACAAAACAGGTTGCCAGCTCCCAGGCTGCAGTATGTCTCACTCTGCACTGTTATTAGTTCACTGTTTTCTATTGTTGGACGTTTAGTCTTCTTATAATTTTTAACACGAAAATGAGAATTTCAATCTAGTTCAATCTACTCATATTTTTCTTCGGCTTTGTTTTCGTTACTTTACAACTCAGAGAGCTTTTTCCATTTGTATTGAAGTCCTTATCTGTAGGATCTCCGTTGATGCCTTTAAAACAACATTGAATGTTTTCAGTCATTGTGGATTTCTTTTGTTGTTCAGCAAAAGGGAACTTCCATTCTCAGGAAAGTTTCAACTTTTAATAAATTGCATAAAGTTGGAGCAAGGTGTAGTAATAAGCCCATATGTACATTTCTTCTGCCACCAAAATCCCTAGAAATTATAGGGAAAAATGTTAATAATGAAAAAAAAAAACTACATAAAACTCTGAATACAAGAAAGAGAACACTGCCACTTGCTATGTTCTAAATGTTCGTGTCTCTTCAAAATTCTTATGTTGGAACTCTAATCCCCAAGATTACAGTGTTAGGAAGTGGGGCTTTGGGAATGGCATCAGTGCCCTTGTCAAGGAACCCCAGAAAGCTACCTTGCCCCATCCACCATATAAGGACACAAAAGAAAGCTTTACTTATGAACAAGAAAGTGGGCCCTCACTAGACACTAAATCTGCCAGTGCCTTATCTTGGACTAACCCAAATGGAATGCTATAACACCAGCGTAAACACATACGTAAAAACCCTCATACACTGTACAGTATGTTTTCTATGGTGCATTAGCTTTCTATTGTTGCATAGTGCCCTAAAACCAGGGGTCCTCCAACCCCCAGGTAATGGACTGATACCAGTCCATGGCCTGTTAGGAATGGTCCACACAGCAGGAGGTGAGTGGCAGGCAAGGGAGCAAAGACTCATCTGTATTTAGAGCCTCTCCCCATTGCTTGCATTACCACCGGAGCTCCGCCTCCTGTCAGTTCAGAGGCTGTATTAGATTATTACAGGAGCATGAACCCTATTGTGAACTGTGCATGGGAGGGATCTAGGTTGCACGCTCCTTATGAGAATCTAATGCATGATGATCTGTCACTGTCTCCCATTACCCCCAGATGGGATTGTCTAGAACAAGCTCAGGGCTCCCACTGATTCTGTGTGATGGTGAGTTGTATACTTATTTCATTATATATTACATTGTAATAATAATATTAGGTTGGTGCAAAAGTAATTGTGAGTTTTGCCATTGAAAGTAAAGAAACAGCACAAAGTGGACCTAATAGACATCTACAGAACTCTCTACCCCAAATCAACAGAATATACATTCTTCTCAGCACAACATCACACTTATTCCAAAATTGACCACATGGTTGGAAGTAAAGCACTCCTCAGCAAATGTAAAAGAATAGAAATTATAACAAACTGTCTCTCAGACCACAGTGCAATCAAACTAGAACTCAGGACTAAGAAACTCAATCAAAACCGCTCAACTACATGGAAACTGAACAACCTGCTCCTGAATGACTACTGGGTACATAATGAAATGAAGGCAGAAATAAAGATGTTCTTTGAAACCAATAAGAACAAATATACAACATACCAGAATCTCTGGGACACATTTAAAGCAGCGCATAGAGGGAAATTTATAGCACTAAATGCCCACAAGAAAAAGCAGGAAAGATCTAAAACTGACACCTTAACATCACAATTAAAAGAACTTGAGAAGCAAGAGCAAACACATTCAAAAGCTAGCAGAAGGCCAGAAATAACTAAGATCAGAGCAGAACTGAAGGAGATAGAGACACAAAAAACCCTCCAAAAAATCAATGAATCCAGGAGCTGGTTTTTTGAAAAGATCAACAAAATTGATAGACCGCTAACAAGACTAATAAAGAAGAAAAGAGAGAAGAATCAAAAAGATGCAACAAAAAATGATAAAGAGGATATCACCACCGACCCCACAGAAATACAAACTACCATCAGAGAATACTATAAACACCCTACGCAAATAAACTAAAAAACCTAGAAGAAATGGATAATTTCCTGGACACTTACACTCTTCCAAGACTAAACCAGGAAGAAGTTGAATCCCTGAATAGACCAATAACAGGCTCTGAAATTGAGGCAATAATTAATAGCCTGCCAACCAAAAAAAGTCCAGGACCAGACGGATTCACAGCCGAATTCGACCAGAGGTACAAGGAGGAGTTGGTACCATTCCTTCTGAAACTATTCCAATCAATAGAAAAAGAGGGAATCCTCCCTAACTCATTTTACGAGGCCAACATCATCCTGATACCAAAGCCTGACCAAGACACAACAAAAAAAGAGAATTTTAGACCATATCCCTGATGAACATCGATGCAAAAATCCTCAATAAAATACTGACAAACCGAATCCAGCAGCACATCAAAAAGCTTATCCACCATGATCAAGTGGGCTTCATCCCTGGGATGCAAGGCTGGTTCAACATATGCAAATCAATAAACGTAATCCAGCATATAAACAGAACCAAAGACAAAAACCACATGATTATCTCAATAGATGGAGAAAAGGCCTTCGACAAAATTCAACAGCGCTTCATACTAAAAACTCTCAATAAATTCGGTATTGATGGAATGTATCTCAAAATAATAAGAGCTATTTATGACAAACCCACAGCCAATATCATACTGAATGGGCAAAAACTGGAAGCATTCCCTTTGAAAACTGGCATAAGACAGGGATGCCCTCTCTCACCACTCCTATAGTGTTGGAAGTTCTGGCTAGGGCAATCAGGGAAGAGAAAGAAATAAAGGGTATTCAGTTAGGAAAAGAAGAAGTCAAATTGTCCCTCTTTGCAGATGACATGATTGTATATTTAGAAAACCCCATTATCTCAGCCCAAAATCTCCTTAAGCTGATAAGCAACTTCAGCAAAGTCTCAGGATACAAAATCAATGTGCAAAAATCACAAGAATTCTTATACAGCAGTAACATATAAACAGACAGCCAAATCATGAATGAACTCCCATTCACAATAGCTTCAAAGAGAATAAAATACTTAGGAATCCAATTTACAAGGGATGTAAAGGACCTCTTCAAGGAAAACTACAAACCACTTCTCAGTGAAATAAAAGAGGACACAAACAAATGGAAGAACATACCACACTCATGGATAGGAAGAATCAATATTGTGAAAATGGCCATACTGCCCAAGGTAATTTATAGATTCAATGCCATCCCCATTAAACTACCAATGACTTTCTTCACAGAATTGGAAAAAACTGCTTTAAAGTTCATACGGAACCAAAAAGGACCCCGCATTGCCTAGACAATCCTAAGTCAAAAGAACAAAGCTGGAGGCATCACGCTACCTGACTTCAAACTATGCTACAAGGCTACAGTAACCAAAACAGCATGGTACTGGTACCAAAACAGAGATGTAGACCAATGGAATGGAACAGAGCCCTCAGAAATAATACCATACATCTACAGCCATCTGATCTTTGACAAACCTGACAAAAACAAGAAATGGGGAAAGGATTCCCTATTTAATAAATGGTGCTGGGAAAATTGGCTAGCCATAAGTAGAAAGCTGAAACTGGATCCTTTCCTTACTCCTTATACGAAAATTAATTCAAGATGGATTAGAGACTTAAATGTTAGACCTAAAACCATAAAAACCCTAGAAGAAAACCTAGGCAATACTATTCAGGACATAGGCATGGGCAAGCACTTCATGTCTAAAACACCAAAAGCAATGGCAACAAAAGCCAAAATTGACAAATGGGATCTAATTATACTAAAGAGCTTCTGCACAGCAAAAGAAACTACCATCAGAGTGAACAGGCAACCTACAGAATGGGCGAAAATTTTTGCAATCTACTCATCTGACAAAGGGCTAATATCCAGAAACTATAAAGAACTCAATCAAATTTACAACATAAAAACAACTCCATCAAAAAGTGGGCAAAGGATATGAACACACACTTCTCAAAAGAAGACATTCATACAGCCAACAGACACATGAAAAAATGCTCATCATCACTCACCATCAGAGAAATGCAAATCAAAACCACAATGAGATACCATCTCACACCAGTTAGAATGACAATCATTAAAAAAATCAGGAAACAACAGGTGCTGGAGAGGATGTGGAGAAATAGGAACACTTTTACACTGTTGGTGGGACTGTAAACTAGTTCAACCATTGTGGAAAACAGTGTGGTGATTCCTCAAGGATCTAGAACTAGAAATGCCATTTGACCCAGCCATCCCATTACTGGGGATATACCAAAAGGATTATAAGTCATGCTGCTATAAAGACACATGCACACGTATGTTTATTGTGGCACTATTCACAATAGCAAAGACTTGGAATCAACCCAAATGTCCACCAGTGACAGACTGGATTAAGAAAATGTGGCACATATACACCATGGAATACTATGCAGCCATAAAAAAGGATGAGTTCGTGTCCTTTGTAGGGACATGGATGCAGCTGGAAACCATCATTCTCAGTAAACTATCACAAGAACAGAAAACCAAATACCGCATGTTCTCACTCATAGGTGGGAATTGAACAATGAGATCACTTGGACACAGGAAAGGGAACATCACACACCGGGTCCTATTGTGGGCAGGGGGTGGGGGGAGGGATAGCATTAGGAGATATACCTAATGTAAATGATGAGTTAATGGGTGCAGCACACCAACATGGCACATGTATACATATGTAACAAACCTGCACGTTGTGCACATGTACCCTAGAACTTAAAGTATAATTAAAAAAAAAAAAAAAGAAAGTAATGAAATAAAGTGCACAATAAATGTAAAGGGCTTGAATGATTCCAAATTCATCCCCCACCAACCCCTGGTTCGTGAAAAAAAATTGTCTTCCATGAAACTGGTCCCTGGTGCCAAAAAAGTTGGGGACTGCTACCTAAAACAACATCCATTTATTGTATTAGTTCAGAAGGTCAGGTGTCACGATGACATTGCGGGACTCTGCTCAGAACCTCGCAAGGCTACACTGAGGGTGTTGGCTGGCTGCTTTCTTATCTGCAGCTTGGTGTCCTCTTCCAAGCAATTCCTGTTATTGGCAGAATTCAGTTCCTTGGGACTGTAAGTTCTTCTTGGCAATCACCTGGGGGTCCCCTCAGCTCCTTGTGGTTGTCCTCTGGTGCTTGCCTGTGGCTCCCTCCACAGGGATCCCTCGCATGCACAGTTCTCAATAGGGTCCACGCTCCTATGAGAATCTGATGCAGCCACCTATCTGACAGGAGGTGGAGCTCAGGTGGTAACGTGAGCAATGGGGAGCAGTTGTAAATACAGATGACGCTTCACTTGCTTGACTGTCACTCCTTCCTCCTTCTGTCTCCTTCCACCACAGGGGTTGGGGACCCCTGGCTTATATGAATTAAATGTAGGCTTAGCGGTTATAGCAAAAACCCAAAATAAGTGGCTCAAAGAAAGAAACTTCCACTCACTTAACTGTCTAGGAGCTGGCATGGCAGCTTCATGGCACTAAGAACCCAGGCTCCTTTTGCCTTCTGGATCTGCCACCCTCACTTGCTACCTGACCCACCTCTCAGTCCCCTTTCAAGGCAGAAAATTGAGGAAAGAAGGGGAACATTTCCACATTTAAAGGCATGTGCCAGAAGTGGCACACAAACATCACTTGTCTTCACAACTGAAAATCTGAAACTTTTCACAGCCTGGGCTTTGAAACTTGGCCACCTCCAGCCACAGAGAAGCCGGGAAAGTGTCTCCTTCTAGGCATTTCACTCAGCTACAAGTCAAGGGTTCTCTTATCTGAGAAAAAGGAGAGAACCAAGGTTGTGGACAATTAGCAGTCTCTGCCACAGTAGTCAAATATCTATCTCTTTTTAAAAAATCACCATGCCAGATCGTTTTAAGAATAAATTCCCTCAAATCTTTAAAAAATAGTTTTAGATCTATTGACTTTTATAGAGCATAGGAAGCTTCCCAGCCCATACTTTCAGGTTGGCATCACCCTGATATTAAAAACACAAATAATGCACAGATAAAGAGAACTACAGGTCAGTATCACTTATAAACACAGAAGCAAATCCTAAATAAGATATGATCAACAGTCTGTTATGGAAATCACACAAATTAATCAAGTAGAGTCTAATCCCAGAAATGCAAATATGGTTCAACATTAGGAAATTCACTTTATTAACAGATCACAATATAAAATAATATGGTCACCTCAAAATATGTTGAAAAATAATCTGGTAAAATAAAATACCTAATCCCAGATTTAAATTTTTAAAAAAAAACTTTTTATTACCTGGAAATAGAAGGAAATTTCCTTATGTTGATAAAGAACATTGTGGCATTGATTGCTCTAGTCCCCCATCATCCATTCTCACTTCCTCCCTTTTGTAATGGTCCCTAAACCCTAGCTTTAGGTGGGTATGTGGTCACTAAGTTACAGACTACATTTCCCAGCCTCCTTTGCCATTGAGAGTGGTCAGGTGATTAATTTCAGCCAATGGGGTGTGAATAGAAGGCACACCTACAATTGCCTTGTTACTGCTTTAAAGAGGAAGCTCGACATCCGTTTCCCATCTCCTGCTAGCTGGAAAACAGCAATGACTGATCATGTTTGGAAGCTACCTGAGGAGAATAGCAGAACCAGCCCTGTGCTGCCTAGGAGAATAGCAGAACCAGCCCTGTGCTGCCTACCCTGGACTACAACTGTGAACTCTTATGTAAGAGATCTCAGTTAGCTTCTATCTTATTTATGCCATCGTATTTTGGAGTCTTTTTCTTGCATCATTTAGCCTATGCCCTAAATCCCCACAAACATAATTTCCAATGATGAATCATTAGAAGCATCCCTATTAAAGTCAGGAACATAAAAAGGATACCTGCTATCATCTTTATTATACAACATTTTGCTGGAGGTACTAGTCAAAGCAATTAGGTGAGAAGAAGGATAAAATAATAAATATAAGAAAGCAAGAAATTTAAATTCCCATTTTGTGCAGGCAATATGATCATTTTCTTTCTAACTGAAGAAGTACTAGAAAGAATAAGAGATTTCCATAAGTTCCTGGAATATATATAACAGGTTTTCTTTTTTTATTACTTATTTTTTTCAATTTTAAGTTCTGAAATACATGTGCAAGATGTGCAGGTTTGTTACATAGGTAAACTTGTGCCATAGTGGTTTGCTGCACCTATCAACACATCACCTAGGTATTAAGCCTCGCATGCATTAGCTATTTATCCTGATAATAGTTTTTGATACACAATGACCAATTAGAAAATATAATAGGAAAAAAATTCTGTTCACAGAAAACAAAAAACAATAACATACTGACAAATATGTAGGAAGAAACTTGACAAAACATGTGCACATTCTATTTTTTAAAAACACTAAAAGCTTTTCTTAATGATATAAGAAAGCTTTAAAAAATCAAGAGCATACCATTTTTAGATGGTGTATGCCACTATAAAGATGTCAGTATTCCTCAAATTCACTTTTAAATGTTATGTATTCCCAATAAAAAGTTTATAGAACTTGATAAAGTGATTTTCAAGTCCATCTGTTTGAGTCCAAGAAGAATAAAAACATCAAACATCTTACATGTTCTAGTAGCCTAAGTACTAGAAACAGACACAGAAACAGACAAATAGATCAATGAAATAAGAGAGAATACAAAAAACAACTGTTGGATAAATGACAATTTTGTTGGTGGTAAAGATGGCATCTTACATTGGTGGAGAGCACAGACTATTCGAGAAATAACCTTGAGATAATTGGCCCTCCATTTAGAAACAATTTTAGAACTTTACCTCACACCATATACAATAATAGATTCTAGTTAAATCAAATAGCTAAGAATAAAATTTTAAACTATAAAAGTATGTGAATAAAAGATAGGGGAACATTCTCTAGAATGCCAAGTGAGCAAGACCTCCCTCAGCAAGGCGCAAAAGAAGCCATAAAGTGGCAGACCTCAAATCTTTCCCTCTGTTCCAGCCACACTCCTAGCAGTTCCTGGACATTGCAGGCATGCTCAGCTCTTGCTGTTCCCTAGGCCTGACTGTTCTTCCCCCAGGCCTCTGTTTCAATGTTATTTTGTTAATGAGGCCTTTCCTGACCCTTTTCGAAAAATAGGCTTGGCTGGGTACCATGGCTCATGCCTGTAATCCCAGTGCTTTGGGAGGCTGAGACAGGAGAATTGCTTGAGGCCAGGAGTTAAAGATCAGCCCAGGTAACACAGTGAGACCCCAACTCTACAAAAATAAAATAAAATAAAATAAAATTAGCCAGGCTTGGTGGTGCACACCTGTAATCTTAGCTACTCAGGAGGCTGAAGTGGGAGGATCACTTGAGCCCAGGAGTTCAAGGATCCAGTGAGCTATGATTGTGCCACTGCACTCCAGCCTGAGCAGAAGAGCAAGACCCTGTCTTCAAAAAAACAAAAAATAAACAAACAAAAAATAGGCTTTAAAAGTAAAGTAAGCCTCTACTGCAATTCTGTGCTGAAATATAGCTCTAAAGGAACATGGTGGAATCAGGGGCTTTCTTGCTGGAAACATCTAATAGATTAGTTTGTCTCACAACACATTTAGATCCTGAAGTCTCTCTGCAACCTGTGCTTAAATGCTTCCAATGTCAGGGAAAGCATTATCCTCCAGGAGGATCTGTTCTGTCAATCTATCCACCAACCCATCCGTCATCCACCCATCCATCCATCCATCCATCCATCTATCCAGCCATCTGTCCAACAGCCCACCCATCCTTCCTTCCATCCATTCCTTCATTCGCTACCTCCTCATCCTTCCATCCATCTTTCCATTTATCCATCCATCTACCCACTCATTCATCCACAGCAGCATTACACAAACATTTACAGAGCATGTATTATGCACCAGGCATGGTGGTAGGCACTGGAGTTTTTGAATTGAATATATCATGGTCAGGCTGTCAAGGACTTCAGAGTCTTGTGCATATAAACAAATAAGAGTAACACATTATGACAAGAGCTGCAATAGAGTTCCTTTTCAATTGCTGTGGAAGAATGGAAGTAATAACTTCTGGGGGTATCAGAGAAGGTTCCCAGCAGGGATAGCACATTAGCCAGGAGCTGAAGAATGTCTAAGAGATAGCCTCCAAGCAGAGAAGGGAAGAAAGGCATTATAGATGGCGGGAAAAGAAACAGGATGCAAACATGTATACACATGAGAGCTTCATAAAATTGCAAATAGGAGGGCAGGACAGGGAATGCATGAGATGGGGGAGAGTGAGGCAGGAAGAGAGGCATCAGGCAGTGTGCCTGGAAAGGCGACAAGAGATGGATTCTGAAAATCTTTGCAAATCTTGCTTAGGTTAAAGTTTTGGTGAGTAGAACATTCTCTAGAAATCTCCGTAAAAAAAATATGCAAAGAATCCCCATGATGTTCTTACATTAATCTGTGCTGCTGGCTTGGGCTTAGATGCAGCTTTGCAGAATATATTTTTTAAAGTTTCATTATGCCACTGTACATCAAAATAGGCCAATATAAATTATAATACGGTCATGCCAATAGGACTTGCAAACACAATATTTTAAGTTTATATTGCATTCCAAGACCCATAAAAATTATTCCGAATGGCTGTTTGCTTTTTGAAGCCAAATGAAAAGGTATTTGCAATTTGATTATTAACAAATCAAATCACTGATATGATATTGGATTCGGTACATCTCAAACTGACTGAGAGTGAAAAATCCTCAGTGGTCAATTATGTAGCATGGCTGGTTTATAGTTTCCTGTGTGTCATTAAGAATAAGCACCACAGCCAACTCAGATTTTATTTTGATTTATTTTAACCATTTCTCTACTCTGAGAATTTCTCTCCTAGCCTCTAGCAGGCATAGCAGCTTTGCCCTAACTGACATTGGTGTGGGAATGACCTGTTGGATAGTTGACTAAATGAACAGATTAAGGGGTGGATGCCTAGGTGAATGAATGAATAAATCGGACGAAGCATTATCACATGGAGGAGGGAATTCGTACCACTTACACTGCACTCCAGATTGGAATAACCGGAATCTCAAGAACCGAGTTGCTTTCATAGTGGAAAGAGTGCTGGTTTTCTGACCCGCAGCATGTGGTCGCCCTTATTTTTGATATTGCTTTGTGGTTTTGCTCTGTGTCCTTGACTAATATAAAAGTTCCCTTTTTTAGATATGTTTAAAGCCTTTGGAGAATAATAAAGAAAGAAAAAATAATATGTCTTCCAGTAAAATTGATCATTCTAGATTGAGCCTCCTGTGCAGTGTCTCTGATCCCTCTGCAGGTTCAGGGGAAACGTCCTCCTTCCAGCAAAGATCTCTCTGTCCTGCCTCAGTAGGATGTGCTTTTGTTTTTAAGAAAGTCTCTTCTCACTCACTTCAATGTGAGACCTTCATTCCTGAGAATTCTCAGATGACCTAAACTCTGCTAATGTGCAGAAATGCATGACTCCAGAAAACACAGGATACATGTCTCCTGTTGAGAGGTCACTCCGTTTTGCCTTCTGATCAGAAACCTTGGGTTTTAGTTCCCTTCCTCTCCAGGAAAAGGATTTGGGTTTGGGGCAGTCACGCCTTGTCCTGCTCAGTTTTGAGCCATCTCCAGATGGCTACTGGTGCAAACAGGCCCCCACTCCCAGGTAGACACTGCTTCTGTGACAGCTTTCACAAGCTTCTTGCTATGCTGTTTTCAAACCTGAGCCTTACAATGAGCTGGGCAGGACAAACTTTAGAAAAGTTATGTGTCTTATACAGGGTCACAGAAACCGACATCTACTTGTGTCTATCCAGTGTCCATTTCCCCTCAGAATAGATATTTCCCTTAGATATTTTTTTTTGACGGAATCTCTCTCTGTTGCCAGGCTGGAGTGCTACGGCACAATCTCAGCTCACTGCCACCTCCGACTCCCAGGTTCAAGCGATTGTCCTGCCTCAGCCTCCCGAGTAGCTGGGACTACAGGAGTACGCCACCACGCCCAGCTAATTTTTGTATTTTTAGTAGACATGGGGTCTCACCATGTTGGCCAGGGTGGTCTCAATCTCTTGACCTCATGATCTGCCCGCCTTGGCCTCCCAAAGTGCTGGGATGACAGGCGTGAGCCACCGCGCCCGGCCTACAGATCTTCCTAAGAGATATCTTCGCCCACGCTCAGGACTTGATTTGGGCAGAGCTCATGCCCATTCCATCTTGGAGGGGTAGAGAATGTGCCTTCCATACCCCTCCCTTCTGGCCACATCAGGAACGTTTCAAAAAAGAGCCTGCTACCAGCCAATGAAGTGTCTTTCCAGGACTTTTGTTGAAAGCAGTGAGCAAGAGTAGGTTTGTTCACTGGCATTGCTGGAAGCAGGGGTGAAACCAGTCTGGGAGTTCTGGGGGACAGCCAGTGGAGAGAGGTGGTTTAGAAAAGAAGCCAGCACAAGAGAGCAAGACATGAGACAGGGAAAAACCAACACCCAGAGATAGTCTTTGAGCTCCTGGATCCAGCAATGCCTGAAACTAAATCTCCCTGGACTGTTACATTATATACGTATTCTGATTCTTCAAATGATCCGTCTCAAAATACAGTGGTGTAAAACAGTCATTCATGATTATCTGCGTGGTTCTGTGGGTTGATGAGCTCAACTAGGTGGTCCTGCTCAAGGTTGTTGACACTACTGTGTTCAGATGCCAGTCAAGCTGGATGAGCTGGGGACTGGCCAGGCATCGCTCTCCATGTGGCCTCCCACATGGCTCATGTGGCCTTCCTCATAGCACAGAGGTCTCAGGAGAGCAGGACTTCCTACTTAGTGTCTGGCTTTCCCTAGAGTCAGTGTTCCGAGGGAACAAGGTGAGAGCTGCAACTTCTGCCTTGGAGGCCAGCAGTGTTATTTCCATGGGGTACCAGCAAGTCTCAGGGCCAACCCAGATCCAAGGGGAGGAAGCTACACAAGGGCATGTATACGGAAGACATGAGTCATTGAGAAGCTGCCTTTGGAGACCCGCTACCATGATATGCCAGCCAATACATTCACTTCGATGCCTGTAAAGTTAGGTTTCTGCCACTTGCAACTACAAGCAAGTTTGCCACTCACAGCCATAACCACAGCCCAGGTTAGGATGCAGCCCTGCTCTCCTGTCTCCCTCTCCAGCCCAATCCAGATGCCACTTCTTCGTGCACCCTCCTCCATCCTCTTCCCCATACCAGAATTAATCTCTTCCTTCTTGAAATCCAAAGCTCTGTTGGAAATCAGTAGAAAGAAATGAACAAACCTGAGTCATCAATGAGGCTCAACACTCTACTAAGGAAACTTAAGCTGGGGAAACTGAGACCCAGAGAGGCAACACCAAAGTCACTCAACAAGTTTCTGGATTCAGGGAAGCACACAGAGCCCTTATCACATTCTGTCTTGTAGAATGGATATTGTGTACATAGCTGATTCTCTGCACTGGACTGTAAACTCCTGATAAGCAGGGATTGTGCTACTTCCTCTCTGTATCCCCCACCACACCTTGGATGGGGTTTCAACAGGGGACAGCTGCAGAACTTGTTTGCTGAAGCAACTTTTACCTCAGGACCTTCCCAAGTCTGCTCTGCCCAAAGCTACCATCCAGTTTCTGGGGAGCCATCTCTCAGCCCCCACTAGAAAGTAAGGGCAAGAAGGACAAAAGGCAGCATGATGCAGCAAAAAAGCAGCACACAGGCTTGGCATCAGACAGGCCTGCGTTCTATTTTTTATTTTATTTATTTTATTTTTTTGGAGACAGAGTCTCACTTTGTTGCCGAGGCTGGAGTGCAGTGGCGCTATCTTGGCTCACTGCAAGCTCTGCCTCCCGGGTTCAAGCGATTCTCCTGCCTCAGCCTCCTGAGTAGCTGGGGTTATAGGTGCACGCCACCGTGCCCAGCTAATTTTTGTATTTTTAGTAGAGATGGGGGTTTCACCATGTTGACCAGGCTGATCTCGAACTCCTGAACTCAGGCGATCTGCTTGCCTCGGCCTCCCAGAGTGCTGGGATGACAAGTGTGAGCCACGGCACCTGGCCAGGACTGCATTCTAATACAGGCTCTGCCAATTGCCAGGTGAACCTCCATTTTCTTATCTGTAAAATGGGACGTGATAATTATGCCTGCCTCCTGGCCATGTGTCTGTGCCATGCAACAATGTATGCAAAAGGGCTTTGAGATTCTAATAAGCTACACGCACGCAGGGGGTTGGTATCATTAATAAAATCGGATGCACAGAAGCCCGTGTGCTGACTGGGCTGGGGAAGGGATGGAGGGGCACCACAGCCCAGATCCCCAGAAGAGCTGCCCCCTCTGCCTTCCCTTCTTGCCCACCCCACAGCTTTTTCCAGGCCCAGGGAAGAGCAATGGCACCAAGAGCTGCCCATCACAGCCCAATGCCAAGGAGAGCCTGAGTCCCCCTCAGATTTCTGCTCCCCCTGCAGATTTCCACCCATTATTAGCCCCAAGTGGGGAAAGAGACATGACTAATCGTGCCCACAGTTGCCTCCTGGCATGGACAATTAGCCACCTGCATCTAATTCTGAGGCACCCAGAGGCTAATTGCATCTGCCAGACCCCATGGGCGTGCGTGTGTGTGTGTGTGTGTGTGTGTGTGTGTGTGTGTGTGTGTGTATTCTTGAGCTACCAGTGGGCACCAAAACAGAGGCTGTTAAGATGAGTGGGTATGATTGCATTTAACACTCACCAAGAGCCTGCTGGCCCCTGAACACAAAGGAACCAGGGCATGGCATTGTCCTTCCCTACGGAGGAGGGACAAAGGAGGCTTTCATTGGTGAATGAGCAAAGCACATCCCCTAGCTGGTGAGCCTGCTCTGACTCCCTGTCGGGGTGGAGGGACTGACTTCAGGGTGGCCACTGCCATCAGAACTACGTGCCCCAGGGTTCCGGAAAGATGCCATCCTGGACCCTCCTCTAAACCCCTCTCCTCCCTTCAGAGCTCTGAGCATGCTCTACTTTGATGCAGATATGTTGGCCTGTATGCCTTCCCCTCTCTCTGGCTCAGGGTTGGGCACACAGTAGGTGTTGAGAAAATGTGTGTGGATGAATAAATGAGTGAGTAAATGAATGAATGACACCTGCTGCCTCCATCAGGGCATCCTGGTTTCAGCCTGTTTTGTTAGGGCACCCTGGCATATGCCTTCTCATTTCATGCCCATCCTCACCCCCAGCATGCAGAGACCTCCAGGGGGTTTGGCTCTATGGGGGAACACTGACATCTCCCCCGATTCCAGCCTGCACCTGCGTTGTTGATCTGGACGCAGGCCGAGTGCCTGACCTTCACCTCCAAGCCTTGCTTTCGCTCCCACTCCTGCAGCAGCTGCTCCCCCTGGCTGCTGAGGACTCTGGGCCCCATCTAGAGACTTCCAGCTGGAATTCCCAATCCTTGGCTCCACATCCATCTCTTTTGCATCTGCTTAGGAGGCGGGCCTGCCCTGGCTGGTCCCATGGGACTTAATCTTCTCAGGCCACCTCCCCTGACCCCCTGTGGGGCAGATGGAGACTATCCCCTCTGAGCCACTTGAGCCTATCCCTGCCCAGGCCTCCATCTGGCCCCATTCCACTCCCCCACAGAGCCCTTTGCCTAATGTGGCTCAGTTGTTTGCAGAGGATTCTTAGGGCTGGCAGCAGGGAAGTGGTTGTTAAGGTCAAAGTAGACCACTGCTGTGATAAACTCCCACGTCTCAGAGGCTTCCCACAATAACACACAATGTAGGCGTTTTGCAGTGACTCACACCTGTAATTCTGCAATTTAGGAGGCCAAGGTGGGAGGATCGCTTGAGCCCAGACCAGTTTGAACAACATAGTGAGACCCCGTCTCTACAGTTTTTTTTTTTAATAAGAAATAAATAACACACAACACAGCCCAACATGGGTGGGTGAGGGTGTTCTGCTCCATGCAGTGATCCCACCAGCCAGGACTCCTCCATCTGGGGCTCAGAGTCCCGCACTGCCCCATCTGCATTCATCAGGCAGATGAAGGACAAGGGAGTATGGAGGATAACAGGGACGTTTCCATGACCTTGTCGAGAAGGGGCATACCTCATCTCTCCCGCATTCCATTGAACTCAGTGTCATATGGCAGCAGCTAACTGCAAGGAAGCCTGGGACTTGTACTTCACTTTTTCCAGGAGGAAAAACGAACAACTCACTGGTCTCTGACACTCCGCACCTAGGATCTTGAATATAAAGCAAAGAAAATGAGCGATTAGGTATTTCCTCTGTGAAACACCACGACATGGTATCCAAACTCCCTGCCTCATTCCTTGGCCTTCCCTCTCCCCGCTTCCACACCCTGTGTATACTCCAGCCACTTCAAAACCAGTGAGTTAGGCCCCCGAAGCTGCCCCCAGGCTGCTGGAAAGGTCTGTGGTTTGCTTATTGCATTTCCTCTGCCTGGGGTGTCCTCTCCACGTCCCCCACACTCTACTCCACCTTCAAGACCCCCTTCAAGGGCATGCTTCCCTGCAGAACCCTCCCCAGCCTCCTTCCTAGAAGAGGTGGCAGCCCGCTCACTCTCTGCCACCATCATGCCCTGCACCTGCCCACACACACTTTCTTCTCCATGGTCCACCTGCATGCATTGAATTGTGTCCCCCAAAAAGATATATCCAAATCCTGACCCCTGGTACCAGTGAATGTGACCAAGTTTGGAAATAGGGTCTTTGCAGATGTAATTAGGTTGAGCATCTCAAGATGAGATCATCCTGGATCTAGGACCTGTGCCCTTGTAAGAGAAAGGAGAGGGAGATGTAACACAGAGACCCAGGAAGGCCCAGGGAGAAGGTCATGTGAAGATGGAGGTAGAGGTGGGAGTGACACAGCACGAGGCAGGAACACCGAGGACTCCTGGCAGCCACTAGAAGCCAGGAGGGAGGCATGGGGCAGATTCTCCCACAGACCCCTTAAAGCAGCAGTCCCCCATATTTTTGGCACCAGGGACTGGTTTCATGGAGGACAATTTTTTCACAGACTGAGTAGGGGGATGGTTTTGGGATGATTCAAGTACGTTACATTTATTGGGCACTTTAGTTCCATTGTAACATACAATAAAATAATTATACAACTCAGCATCATGTAGAATCAGTGGGAGCCCTGAGCTTGTTCTCTTGCAACTAGATGGTCCCATCTGGGGGTGATGGAAGATAGTGACAGGTCATCAGGTACTAGATTCTCATAAGGAATGTGCAACCTAGATCCCTCAAATGCACAGATCACAACAGGGTCCACACTGCTGTAAGAATCTAATGCCGCCACTGATCTGACAGGAGGCGGAGCTCAGGCAGTAATGCTAGCGACAGGGAGTGGCTGTAACCACAGATGAAACTTCCCTCACTAGCCTGGCACTCACCTCCTGCTGGGCCGCCCAGTTCCTAACAGGCCACAGACACGCTCTGGCCCATGGCCTGAGGGCTGGGGACCCCTGCCTTAAAGAACCAGCCCTGCCGACACCTTGATTTCAGACTTTTGGCCTCCATTACCGTGAGAGAACAAATTTCTGTTGTATTAAGCCACCAGATGTGTGGCGATTTGTTACAGCAGTTCTGTGAGTCAAATACACCACTCATGTGGCCTCTGACCACTGAAAGCCAGCTGCGGATGTTACATCCGGAGCCACAGCTCCAATGTTTTGAAAGGCCAGGTAGGTGATGCGACTATGTGTAGGACCTGAGAGAATGCCTGGGCCTGTGTTGGGCATGAAAATACATGCCTCCCTGGAGAATGCTCACGTTTATTTTTGTTTAGAAAAGAAGAAAAACTAAAAGATAGTGCTATGACAGTGAAACAAAACAGTGTTAGGAATTTGGCCTGTAGCTAGGTGACCATATGTCCTCGTTTTCCTGAGACGACCCTGGATTCTCCCTGTTGTGCCCGTGTAATTTTTCATAGGCCCCTGGACCCTCAGAAGCATCCAGAGTGAACGGTGAATGACGGGCTCACTCATGGGCCATGAGTTTTCTCCTGCCTTCAGAACAAGCATTCAGAAAAGATCTGCATTACGCCACCTCCAGTCACGTCCCCGCCCCATTGAGAGTTTAGATGATTATTCAGCAAATATTCGCTCCGTCCTGACCCCAGTTCCATAGGAGGAACATTTTTCCCTCTCCAGCAGATGCAGGACTTGCCCGTGTGATGGCTTTGGCCTCACCGTGGGCAAAGTGTGCTTCCCTGCTGCTACATTTTGGTCCCAGCCCCATAACTTGCTTTGGTTAATGGGATGTTAGCAGAGATCATTGAGCCGAACTGAAAAGCACTCGCACAAGTGAGACATACCCCTTACACCTGTGGCATCACACGGAGAGTTTCTCCCAGGTACTTGCTGCTCCTTTTTAAAATTTTATTTTATTTTTTAACCTTTATGTTAAGTGTGGGGTACATGTGCAGGCCTGTTATGTAGGTAAACTACATGTTGCAGGGGTTTGGTGTACAGATTATTTTACCACCCAGGTACTAAGCATAATAATAGGTAGTTTTTCAATCCTCACCCTCCTGCCACCCTCCACCCCCAAGTAGGCCCTGGTGTCTGTTGTTCCCTTCTTTGTGTGGATACGTACTCAGTGTTAGCTCCTATTTATAAGTGAGAACACGTAGCATTTGGTTTTCTGTTCCGGCACTAGTTTTCTTAGGATAATGACCTCCAGTTGCAATCATGTTGCTGTAAAGGACGTGATCGCATTCTTTTTCATGGCTGCATAGTATTCCACTGTGTACACGTAACACATTTTCTCTATCCAGTCCACCGTTAATGGGCATTTAGGTTGATTCCATGTCTTTGCTCTTGTGAATAGTGTTGCAATGAACATACAGGTGCATCTGTCTTTATAGTAGAACAATTTACATTCCTTTGGGTATATACTCAGTAATGGGATTGCTGGGTCAAATGGTAATTCTGTTTTAGTACTTTGAGAAATCGCCAAACTATTTTCTACAATGGCTGAACTAATGTGCATCCCCACCAGCAGTATATAAGCATTCCTTTCCTCTGCAACTTTGCCAGCATCTGTTATCTTTTGACTTTTAGATAATAACTTGCTGCCCCTTTAGCCTGGACCCTGGGATGAACAACCCTGGAGTAGATCTGAGCCCAGTCCTCAGAGAGAAGCCAAACCCAGCCAAGTCCTGCTTACATCAGCTGAACCCCCACCAACCTGCAGAGGTATGTGAGAAAAACAAACGCATATTGTGGTATGTCCCTGAGGATCTGTGATTGTTTGTCACCCAGCAACAGCTGACTTATACAGCCACACGCTACCATCTGATCCCACTCTGTTTGTGTTCACTCCCAATTCCCTGGGTGCCAACTCCAGACTCCAGGCCCTGACTTCAGTAAGGGTCTCGTGCCTCTCCACCCAGCTAGGACCTTGGCTGATCTCTCCATCCCACCTCTGGGGAGGCCTCCTCATGTCAGACTTCAGCAGTGGGGCAGAGGGGTGGGGAGGAGATCTGGAAAATTACAGGATTTCCCTTGTTATACTGTATTAAATTAATGACATGTCTGCAAACCTTCTAAGCCAGCACTGTCCAGCAGAAAGAGAATGTGAGCCAGGTATATAATCTAAAATTTTCCAGTAGCCACATTAAAAAGTAAAAAAGAGGCCAGGTGTAGTGGCTTACACCTGTAGTCCCAGCACTTTGTGAGACTGCAGGGCAGGGAATCACTTGAAGCCAGGAGTTCAAGGCCAGTCTGGGCAATAAAGTGAGATCCTGTCTCTACAAAATATTAAAAAATTAGCTGGGCATGATGGTGCACACCTGTAGTCCCAGCCACACAAGAGGCTGTGGTGGGAGGATTGCTCGAGCCCAGGAACTGGAGGCTGCAGTGAGCTATGATCACGCCACTGCACTCCAGCCTGGGTGACAGAGTGAGACCCTGTCTCAAAAATAAATAAATAATTAGTTAAGAAATAATAATAGTATTTTTTTAAGTAAAAAGAAAGTGAAATTAATTCTAATAATACATTAAATTTGGCCCAATATAGCCCAAATATTATTTCAACATGTAACCAACATTAATTATTTAAATTATTGTATGTTTCTAATATATAATAAATATGCATTATTTAACAGATATTTTGCATTTCTTTTCATACTCAGCCCTTGAGGTCCAGTGTGTGTTTAACAGGCACAGCACGCCTCACTTCAGACCTGCCACATCTCAGTGCTTAACAGCCACATGTGGCTTACGGCTACCATACTGGACAGAGCAGCTCTGAATAATGGAAGGCAGAACTCCATGTCACCAGTGCGTAACGTGGTGCCTGGCACGCCGGGGGCACTCAGTAAATAATTCCCGAATGGATGAATGATAAACACATAGGCATTGCTTTAAAGCTGAGAACAGGTGGGCAGACCTGTTATCCATCGGGGGGGGGGGAAAAACACCTATGGCTTAGACCAATCAAATTTTCAATATAACGGATGGTGGTGTTTTGGGAGGTCACGTTGGCTCGTGCTGTGTCTGCGTCCTAAGCAGACTTGCTCAAAGGGGTCATATGCGATGAAAATATAATCTCAGATAGCATTTCCCAAACTTGTCTGACCACCGCATGTTATTTAAATTGTTCTTTTTTTTTGGTCAGGATGCCAATAGAGGCTCATGTGATACTGTTTAAATTAAAGCAGAGAGAAAAAAAAGTGGTCCCAGAGTTGAATTAATTGCTGTAAGAAATGATCAAAATTTGATTCATATGCTTAATATAAAGTAAACATTGAATAATTGCACCAATAAATGTTAAAATCATGAGATAAAATGCATAACAAAGACCGGCAATTGTCAAATAGAAACACACACAGCTTGGCAGTGAGAGGCAAAATATACAACCTGCTGCCGAATCTCACGCTTCCGGCCTGAGGTGATTTGTCAAGGGACTTCCTATTGTCAGGTGCGGGAGACCCTTTCCCAAAGGAAGACCAGAACTTAAAAATAAAAACTACAACCAGCCTGGCCAACATGGTGAAACCCGTCTCTATGAAAAATACAAACATTAGCTGGGTGTGGTGGCGCACACCTGTGATCCCAGCTACTCAGGAGGCTGAGGCAGGAGAATCGCTTGAACCTGGGAGGCAGAGGTTGCAGTGAGCCAAGATCACACCGCTGTACTCCAGTCAGGGCGACAGAGTGAGACTCTGTCTCAAAAATAAAATAAAATAAAACTAATAAAAACTACCACTAGTCAAAGACGTATCATGTGTCAGGCACTGTTCTAACTCTCTGAGGCTGAGACCACAATCAGGGTCATTTTATGGATGAAGAAACTGAGTCACAAAGAGGTCAAGTAATTTCCAGGTCAGGTTGAACCTGGGGATTCTGGTTCCAGAGCCGGTGCTCTTAACTGTTATACCACACAGCATCTTTTGTTAAATAATTAGAACCACTCTATACATTTTTTGCATTTTTCTAATGTACACTTTAAAATGAATTTAAGACGAACAATGCCAACAGCTGTGAATGCTCCTGTCCTTTGGAACACCTGTGAACATCTCACGGAACCTTTGTGTGCCATGGAACGGAGTTTTGGAAATGGTGCTGGAGGGATATATGCAAACTCTATTTAATATTGCCAGAAGCTATTTCAAACCATTTACTGACTGATTTCATCACTCCCCTTTCTCGCCACCCCTCTTTCCAGGAGAACATCTTACAATAAAAACAGAGTAAAATCAGAGCAGGCAGAGAGGTGTAATATTACAGGTAATGCTATAGAAATTAAGGCCGAAATCTTGTTCTGAGCTTCCCAACAGCTGGAGTCTGGAGTGAAGGCCAGCTGGCCATGGAGTTCTTACTGTCTTAGAGGTAGGACCAGCCCATGTGTCAAGAGAACCAATTTTTCTTGGCCCAGTGCCCTAGAATGCATTTGTCATAGAGGCATTTGCATAAGTGGCATTGAGCAGTGTAATGAATTATATCCCCAATAGTCATTTTACAAAAAAAAAAAAAAAAAAATGCAGTGCTGTTCCTTGGATGGTTCTTGCATCACCGTGGAACCTTTGCTGAGGGCAAAATATTAAAGTTTTGCTCCACAAAAGCAATTCTAGAGGGGAAATCGAGTAACTCCAGCACCTTCATTCTAGACCAAAAAGGAAGCGAAAGTAATTCTGGAATTTCGGCTTAAGCTGCTTTCCAATCTGTTCATCCATCTTTATGCCCGCAGTCTTCTTCGGTATTGTCTCCCAATACCCAGCTCTGAGCACCTCCTGTCTTGCTCAAAAGATTGCAACCATTCTGCAAGAATGTGGAAGTGACTACCTGGTCTGTTCTGTTTCTCTCCATGCACCAGCACATGATAGGTGCTCACTGAGTGTTTATTGCTGAATGAAGGACTCATTCAAAACTTAAAAATAAGAAAAAAAAGGTCTCACATCACTCCTGCCAACTTGCTGGTCCCCAAAATCAATGTGCACTCGCCTTTCTCTGTGCCTCCCCTGGCCTGGCCCCTGCTGTTAAAATCATACTCCGACGCCAACTCCTCTATGAAATTTCCCTCCTTGCCTCCCGCGGAAATGCGTACCATCTTCTCCATTCTCCCCGGCACCCAGCACAGACGGCTGCTTACCCGGGGCGGCAGGCAGCAATGGCTTTTAATGTCAGGAAGCCTGGCTTTGCCGGTGAGTCACTTCAGCAAGTCTGAGCCTCGGTTTTCTTGTCTATAAAATGGCCAAGCGGGGATGAGGAGAGTCCTCTACGTTACAAAGAGCTACGTGAATGTGCATCCACCCAGCAGTGCCCCTCCAGCCTGCAGGTGGCTTTACAGCAAGGTACTCATCAGCCTCACCTCTCCATCACCAAAATGTCTCGCAGGGGCCTGGCTCAGAGGACTGAATACATGCTGGCAGATTTAAATGCGAGGGGTACGATACATGTGCTTTACGGCTGGCATGCTAGGTCTCCAACCCAAATATTCTGGGCAATATTCATAAATATCTAGAATTAACTCCCAACACTTCACATTCTTTGATTTCATGGTTCTAAGAATAGAAATAACCTTTCAATTTTAAATAGAAATTGCGGAGCTGAAGACAAGTGACGAAAGTCTTCCAAGACATCCAGGCTCAACTGCAGAGTTCAGGCAGGGCACGGAGCACCGAGGGGGAGGGCTGCTCGACACATCTTTGAGCGAAGCCAGAGTTCCGGAGAGCGAGGTCTGAGGTGGGCTCCGCTGGAGGCAGGCACAGCCTGGGCAGAGATGATGATGAGCAATAAATGGAGAACACCTCAGGGGACCCTCCTACAGACAGTCTGTCACCCAGTGTTTTTACCATTCCATTTCGAAGTTTAATTAGATAATCACTTTCCAATGCCTAGATGCAATTAACCCCTTTAGAGCAGCCCTCGTTCACAGTCAACTTTCACAGGCCGCAGAAGCTGAAATACCCATGATGAGCCTGAGCGTCGCAGATTTCAGGAAAACATTTCTCAAGGAGAAAAATAACTAACAAATATTTGTGGGTTTTAAAGAGAGAACTTCTTTCTTAAATGCCAGAAAGAAACCATTTCTCATCCAAGAGTTCAGCGTGAACCATCAGTCTCCTTCCTCGTATAAGCCCATGGACAGAACCATCTTTAGGCACAGCCAGGCTGAACTTTTCTGTTGAGGAAGAGAAAGGGGCTTGCAGTCTGTCCTTCAAGGCCACTTGCCTGGCCAGCTGCACGCGCAACCCCCTCTCCCTTCCTTGCAGGATGCTGTGCTTGTCCCATTTGATTTAACACACTGGGAGAATGCAGATTCCCTATGGTCCTCCTTCGCCCGTGTGATTCACAAACCCAAGACGGCAAAAGGCCAAACTGATTCCACAATGTCCCTGAACTTTCTTTTCTTTTCTTTCTTCAGAGATGGGGTCTCACTGTGTTGCCCAGGCTGGTCTCAATCTCCTGGCCTTAAGCAATCCTCCCACCTCCGCCTCCTGAGTAGCTAGGACTAGAGGGGCACACCACCATGCTCAGCTTCCCTGGACTTTCAAAAGCAATTTGTTTATTTGCATGGTCTTTTAAAGCACTCCTATATTTCACGTGACCCTTCCACTATCCCCATGAGGTGGACAGGAAAGGGACTATTATTTCCATGTGACACACAAGGACACTGACTCACAGAGAGGCCAGATTCAATGTCTCACAGCTGGTAAGAGGCAGAGCAAGATTCCAACTTACGGCCCCAGATCTAGGCTCCCAGTCACACATTCTTTCCACTACGCTGTCTTTATTTATTCCACACCTACTTATTGATTACCTACTATGTGCTAGGCCCTGGGGATTCAGCACCTCACAGGTCACAGGAGCTACCTATTCTCAATAGATTATGAAACTAATGGAGGAAGCAGACATAAAGCTGAAGCATGAGAGTCCAGTGAGAACTGGAAGCCCTGGAAGCCACAGAATCCCAGCCCATGAGCCCAACCTGACACTGGGAAGCCAGGTGAATAACAGCAGAGCCAGGACTGGGGTGAGCAAGGCTGGAGGAGACACTCAGTCTGTGGGGCATGCAAGTCCTGGCCCTGTGACTCATGGGCACACTGGAAAATATTTAATGACTGGCTCTGGGGGGAAACAGACCTGTTGTGTGGTGTCTGCCCATTCCCATGGTGTAAACGCTTCCACAGCAGCTGATGTCAAGCTGCCAATGTGAAGTCACTGCAGGTTGGGAAGAGATGCACACCTGTGCTCCTGCAAGCTGGCACAAGCTGGTGCCAGCCAGTGGAGGCCAACTCTGGCATGTCACTGAAGTGACATCTAGAGCAAGGCCTGAAGGGCTAATCACAGGGTGGACACAAAAGATGGATTTGAGTTTGAGTGAGGCCAGAGGCAGAACTGAGGACAGGTTTTTACAGAGCTGTGCTGTCCAATCTGTACTCACTAACCATATGTGGCTATTTGCTTTAGACTAAAATTTATGCCGGGCGCGATGGCTCATGCCTGTAATCCCAGCACTTTGGGAGGCCGAGACAGGTGGATCACAAGGTTAGGAGATCGAGACCACCCTGGCTAACACGGTGAAACCCCGTCTCTACTAAAAATACAAAAAATTAGCCGGGAATGGTGGCAGGCGCCTGTAGTCCCAGCTACTCAGGAGGCTGAGGCAGGAGAATGGCGTGAACCCAGGAGGCGGAGCAGTGAGCCAAGATCGCGCCACTGCACTCCAGCCTGGGTGACAGAGCAAAGACTCCGTCTCAAAAAAAAAAAAAAAAATTATTACAATTAAAAATTCAGTTGTTTGGTGGCACTAGACACACTTCAGGTGCTCAATGGTTACCTGTGGCTAGTGGCAATCACATTGGATAGCACATATTTTAGAACATTTCTATCCTCATTGAATGTTCTATTAGCTAGCACTGTAGGGAAGGAGGGAGGGAGGATGAATTTCTAGCAAGAGAAGAGAATCTGTGATATGGAAGATGAAAGGTCAGCTAAAATAAGTTTCCTCACTATCCCAGTTTTACCAAGGATCAGCCTCAAATGAAGGATGCATTGAATGAATCAAAGAAAGTTAAGATGTTGAGCTCCTCTACTGTGGTAAGCCTCTTCTCTTCTTCTCTTCTCTTCTCTCTTCTCTTCTCTTTCTCTCTCTCTCTCCTCCCTCCCTTCTGCCCTCCTTTCCTCCTTTCCTTTCCTTTCCTTCCCTTTTCTTTCCTTTTCTTTCTTTCTTTCTTTCTTTCTTTCTTTCTTTCTTTCTTTCTTTCTTTCTTTCTTTCTTTCTTTGTCTGTCTGTCTGTCTGTCTTGTCAGGGCCTCACTCTGTCACCTAGGCTGGAGTGCCGTGGCATAATCTTGGCTCACTGCAGCCTCGACCTCCTGGGCTCAAGCCATCCTCCCACCTCTGCCTCCCAAAGTGTTGGGACTACAGGCGTGAACCACCGCACCTGGCCCTGTAGTGAGATTCTTGCTGGGTGATCTGCTCCCTGCCCTTGAGGAATTTACAGCCCTGGTACACAGTAGGTGCTCAATACATGTGTCAAGCATTTTGGACCGTCTCTGGGACAGTGTTCCATGGAGCATGCTTTGGGATGCACCTGTCCAAACACAGCCCTGTGTGAACAGGTGAAGCCCAGGGCTAAGGCTACTACTTAGGTGCTCAGGTGCTGGCCCACAGAGCATCTGACTTGGGTTAAGACACCCATCGGGAAGTAGCTTTCTCTCCGAGAATGTACTGTGTATGTTTCTTGTTTCATCGGCATATAGGAGCATGGTGGTGATGATCACAGATACACAGTGCTTGGGTCAGCTGCTGAGGAAGCCAAGCCTGTGTTTAACAGCTAAGGCAGCAGCAAGCCTTTGGTGGAGCCCAGCACTGCCCCACCTCATGGAGTGGGAGCCAGGCCGGAACCTAGCTCCACTTTTCTCCAAAACCCATGCTCCGTCCCTACCCCCTACAACCTCACCTCTTGATCACTTCCATATCATAGCCCCTGTTCATCCGAGAACCTGGTTTCCTTCCCAGCAGTCCTCCTTACCTCTCTTCCCGGAGCCCGTGTCACTTTCACAGCCACTCTAAAAAGGAAAAAGAAAGGTGACTTTTATTCCATTCTAAAAGTAAAATTGCACTGTTTCAAGAAAATTAGAAGGTAAAAGAGAAGCGGCAAGATAAAGGAGGAAAAACTTTGCCCACAGTTCCAACCATACAGACACAGGCACTGTGCAGGTATTTTCCGTGCAACTTACTTTGTGTAGCATCTTTTTTGTGATCATGCTGTGGATTCAGCTTTGAATCCTGCTTTTCATCTCAGCACGTGATCACCTGTACTCCCAGGTTACGGTACATGGTTCTCCACGGCAGCATCAATTTTAGGTGGCCGATGGTCCCTGGTTTACTTAAACCGTCCACCTTTATTGGACATTTAGGTCATTTCCAATTTCTCTTTCATGTATGGCAGCTTGGTTTACTTCTCCAGACACAAAGCTTTTTCCATGTTTCAGATTATTTCTTTGGGATAGATTTTCAGCAGTGGAATTACTGGATCAAAAGGTATGTTACCTGACTGGGTGTGGTGGCTCACACCTATAATCCCAGCACTTTGGGAGGCCAAGGCGGGTGGATCGTCTGAAGCCAGGAGTTCGAGACCAGTCTGGCCAACATGGCAAAAGCCCGTCTCTTCTAAAAATACAAAAATTAGCCAGGGGGGTGGCACATGCCTGTAATCCCAGCTACTAGGGAGGCTGAGGTAGGAGAATCACTTGAACCTAGAGGGCAGATGTTGCAGTGAATGGCTGGGCCACTGTGCTCCAGGCTGGGCGACAGAGAAAGACTCCATCTCAGAAAAAAAATTAAAAAAGGTATGATTATCTTAAAAGTTCTTAATACAGATTGCCACATTTCTTTTTACCAATTTATACCCCCAAAGCTCTGTATGCATCCTGCCTTCTCTTCTCTCACCAGCCTTGGGTTTTATTGTAATCTTTCCTCACTTCACAGGTTCATGTACTAACTCATTGTTTTGATCTGAATTCCTTTCACTATTTTGGTGATGGAGCCTTCTCTCAAATACCAACAACCTTTGAAAAGTTTGGTGGCCACTAAAACTGGACACATCTTTAATAAAAGTGTGCCGGTTCCAAGGCTGCCCGATCGGCAGGGAAGACGCAAGGCTCTCCTGGAAAGTCCAGACTCTGGGAGCTTGGGGAGGATTCTCCGTGATCGCTGCCTCCTGGGCTCCGGTATCCTGTCCCCATCACCATTCCATTCCTACACTCACCTAATGCCACCTCTTGAATGAGGACAGTGAATTCCAAATGAATGCCGATTTGTCTGTGTTTATAAAGCAAAGGAAAAACGAAAACAAGCCTGGCCGGAGTGAGCTGCAGAAGGCACCTGTGACCCTACAGACCAGAAGCTCAGGCAGCAACTTCCGGGGGAGACTAATTCCAAGACGTTGGATGTAAAAGAGGTGGCTTGCATTCTAGATGACTATGCTAGAGGCCTGTGATTCTTCTGTGAAACTCCCTGGGGAGCAGGGGGCAGAAAGAATACAACAGAAATATGAAGCTGGAGGCTGAGAAACAGAAAAGAAGAGAAAAGGCAGGGCCTAGTGGCTCAGGCCTGTAATCCCAGCACTTTGGGAGGCCAAGGCGGGCGGAGCACTTGGAGGCCAGGAGTTCGAGCCAGCCTGGCCAACACGGAAAATCTCCGTCTCTACTAAAAATACAAAAATTAGCCGGGCATGGTGGCGGGCGCCCAACAGTGAGAACTGGGATCGCGCCACTGCACTCCAGCCTGGAGGGAGACTCTGTCTCAAAAAGAGAGAGAGAGGGAGATAGAGACAGAGAGAGGGAGAGAGAGGGGGAGAGAGAGGGAGGGAAACAGGGAGGGGGGAGAGAGAGAGAAGAAAAAGTTACAAAGAAGAAAAAAAGACAAAAGGCAAGAATGCTGTAGGATGGGGAGAGGCAGAAAGAGGAAAGCGGAAGACAGAAATGGTGATCCGCTGCTCTAAAATAAATTAAACAGGGAGAAAAGAGAGACTCAGGGGTATGTGGACAGAGAGTGGAATGCGGAGGCACAGGACGAGGGAGTCCCCCAGGCCGGAACAGGCCAGAAAGCCAGACCCCAGTCGAGGGGAGGGGGCGAGCCGAGGGGCGAGGAGCAGACGGGAGAGAGGGCCTCGCTGAGCCTCGAACACCCAAGGAAAAGCAGCCCCGCCGCGCCACTTCCGGGGGTCCGGGCTTGGGCCACTCGCCCCATGCCCAGGGTTCGGGGGCAACACCAGCGGGCGGCCGCAGCCAAGGAAGGGGCTCCCCAAAGTTTGCAATAAAATCACCCACGCCCGCCTCCATCTCGGAGGGACCTCGTGCAAATGCACGAGCCCGGGCGCTCCCTCGGTCCCTCGCTTGTCTCGCCCCCCTCGCCCCCTTCGTCCCCCAGCCTTTGCTGCAGCCGGGGCTGCTTCTCCCGCGGGCGGGTGGTGCTTGGCGGCGGCGGCGGCGTGTGAGCCAGCTCGAGGTAATCCCCGATGATGACGCTAGAGGGCGCGCAAGGGTTGCTGCGCCGCGCCGGGTCCGCGAGGAGCGGCGGGTAGAAACGCAAAAAGCGTAGGGTCTGCGGGTGTCGGGACGAGCAGTGGGGTGCTGGGGGCTGCAGAGTGGGTGCTGCAGAGCCGGGTAGTGGGGTGGTGGAGGCGCTGGCCCCGATGGCTGATGGGAGGGTGCCATGCAGAGAGGTGTTGCGCACTTTATTTGGAGAGAGGTTGCCCCTGAATTAAATCTTTGCAAAACTGAAACAAGCCGGTGCAAAACTAAATGAGAGACAGGTGGAGGCAGGCAGGGCAGGCGATGCCCCGCACCTCGCTCCCTGGGTTACTGAACCCCCAAAAGGGCTTAGAGGAAGAAATAGTCTGATCTCACCAGTACTCACCTCTCCACACACACACACACACACACACACGTCCTTTCAGAATGGGGTTGGGCGGGGGAGGTGGTGAACTTTAAAAGGCTTTTAAAGCAAAAAAAAAAAAAAAAAAAGAGGTTTGCACGAGGCTGAGGTACTTGAAATGATTTTTGTGTTGCAAATTGCTATGCTTTTACTGAGGCGCTGATGAAAATAAATGAAGCTCCTCTCTCTCTTTTTGCTAATAAATGAAATGAAAAAAGCGCCATTATTATGCCACCTGCTTCTAATTCCTAATTGTGGTAACTTAATTCTCAGATTGTTGTTAGCTGCTTAATATCGCAGGCGCACAAGCAAAAATAAAAATAAAAATATCAGGGCCGTTTGGGTCTTTTCTGGCCGACGAGGTGGAAGGTGCTTAGACTCAGTTTTTTGTTTAGTTTGGTGACAGTTTCCACAGTGAAATGTGCGCACGGTATTGGAAGGGAGAAATCTTTATTCTCTTCAGCATCCCAAGGGGAGCTCAGAAGGAATAAAAAGGCTTCTGAGATGCTCAAAATCTAAATAAATAGTCCATGAAAAATGATCAGTGACAAGATCCATATTTTTTCCGTCCTGAAATAGAATGGTGCATATTTCCTATAAAAGAAGAAAACATTAATTTTTATACGCTGGTTCCTAAATGCCGTCTATGAACCTCTGAACCACACAGTTCCCAGCCTGGGCATTGTAGCTGGGTCCCCTGGCTGAAAAACCTTTTTTTTGGGTGTGTCACAGATGACAGGTAAACTCCTTCCCAGTCATTATTTCCAGGCCCTCCAGTCTGGGGAGGTGGAGATGGCGATGGGGCGGGGCTGGGCGGGGGCAGGATGGGGGAGAGACTCTGATTTAAAATTTCTCCCAGGCAAATAGAAATTACCAGATCTGAATCACAATTTTGCCAAAGTCAAGAGCTATGTTTAGCTTCTTCTCTTATTTTCCATTAAAACCAAGTTTTTTTGTTTGTTTTCCATGGGCTCTCTTGTTGTTGGGAAGTTTCGGAGTATCAGAGGTGTTAGGAGAGTGTGAGAGAGCCCCAAAGAATTACAAATTCAGGAGAGAAAATGCCATATTTCTCTGGTACAATTATGAAAGGATTGAATATTGCCTTACGCTGTAACACATTTTTTTTCTTCTCTAGTTCTAGGCAAACAGCTAAATAAACACGTAAGAATAATAAGCATATAATCAAGAACAATTTGTCACGATGTTGCTAGTCAACAAGACAGAACTGCCTTCTGTGAAACCGAATGAAATCAACTTAATACTTCATGCCCTGGCCTCCTTGGCCTTTGAGTTTTTCACAAGAGATGCGTTTGTCCCTTATGGCTGTGAATGAGAGTACCTTGGAAAATGCTGGCTAAATTGCATCCAAGCCAGTTTGGGGTCTGCCGGGGAAAGCAGCCAGACCTTCATTCCCAGTTCAAACTACCCTCTAAGTGTTGCAGTGACACATGGCAATGTCCTGTTGACTATAAAATCCCGTTCTAGCAGAGGAGAACACCGTCTAGCTCTTAAGCAGAAGGGCAGCCCGCTCCAGCAGTCCGCGAGATGCTGCCCTGTCCGAAACATGAGCAAAGTTCAGGGGGTGGGGGCGTAGGGGGGAGAACGCAGAGCAGCCGCCCTGAGTCAACCCTAAAGCAAGAAAAACCAAAAGAAAACACTCGTGAATGAAACTTAAAGCTCTCAATGGAGCTGGAGCAGCAGGTGCTGTTTAAATAACCAAAATAAGGTTGCAAGCAACAGATCCTATGTTTGCTGGGTTCTTTCCTATGCTGCATGACATTAGAAAGGGAGTGTGTAAAAATATAAGCCTACATCTGCAGGCAGAGCTAGGCTGATGGTGAGGAGATGCAGCAAATGAACCCCAAATTCAGGAAAATATGCAAAAGGTTTGCTCTTTAAATTCTACAGGAAAACAGAAAGTGGAAAATATGTGTGTCTGGGTTGTAGTGAGGAGGGATAGATGAAACATGGAATGCTAATGTGTATCATGATCAACCGAGAGTATCTTATTTACATCTTAAGCTATTTGTTGCTGATTTTCCATGCAACTGTTTTGTACTGGAATTCTCAAAGCTGAACCAGAAGCATTTAAATGACCCTGTACATTTGCTGTGTGTCTTCTAGAAGGCGTAGACACACACACACACACACACACACACACACAGCCAGTCCCACATCTATGTGCATAAGCAGCATACAGCCCCCCTTATCTCTACAAATCTCTGCCATCTCTATATTCCCAAACACAGGAGAATCTATGTATTTATTTCTCTCTTGAACTCGACTATGCAACACAAGTCAACACTCTTAAATGTCATCTTTTAATACCTCATATAAAAGGCAAACTTTTCCTAACATGCTTTTCTCCAATCCTATTTAATGAACTCCCCTGAATGCTGCATGTACCCTATTTCATCTGTAGAGGTAAGGCATAATATTTTTTTAAAAAATTTTTTTTGTATTAAAAAATGAAAGGAAAAAAGCAGGGGAAATATTTTGAAAGTCAATTAAAATTTTGTGTACGTTTTCATTTTTTAATGATAAATTAAGTTACTAATTTTGTCCGTGCTCTTTGTAGACACTGCAGGTTTAATTGCTAATTGTTAACTGCGAATGAATACATTTGCATATTAATTAGCTCCCAATTTACATTTTTAATTTGCTTCCTTCAAAAGGTGCAAGATAAAAGGTCGTGTTATTTTAAATAATTTATGCTTTATTGCATGAAATACGCTAATATGAAATGTGCCTACTAATTTTAACCCCTTTTCTAAGAAGGAAAATGAATACCATTAAAAGGGGAAGGCAGAACTGGTGGTGTTTTGAAAAACAACATGATGCTACGTTGTACCTCAGCAGCAGAACTGCTTTTTCCTGCAGCCTCCTTGGGCTGAAAAAATGAATGTATTTTTTTCCTTTACCATCAGTTTAAAAAGTGATAATACATTTGAACACAAAACAGCTGCGGTGGGGGGAACCGATCAGTCCTTTATCCAGGAAAAGACTGACAAAACGAGTCTTATTTTCTAGTCAATATCGCCAGCAAGTGGAAGCCTCCCCAGCGCCCCCCTATGCAGTGGAGACGCCTCCAGCAGAAGCCGCTTCTCCCCACGCCGGTCTCCTCGCCCCCACAAACAAAGTTTTGCAGCTCACATCTTTTTCTAGGCTTTGGAATCCAAGTTCCTCGCCCGGGCTTCCTGAAAAATCGTGAGGTGGTTTGCACAGGGAAGAGTTCGTTCTTTCCCAATAGCTGACCAAAGAGGTTCTCGAATTGTAATTTTCACGCCTCATCCCTTGTCAGTCAGCTTCACTGTAAGAAAATAAAGCCTGTTGTTAAAGTGGTGATATTAATACATCATGGCTTGGACCAGAAAACTAATATTCCGTTCTGAAAGGGGTGTACAGATTGGTACATTTTGACCATTACTGGAAACGTCTCCTTTTATTTTCTTCCTCTTTTTCTTTTGTATGATGTTGTTTTGAGACATACCCATTAAAATGGTGCTAATATTTCACAGAGCTTTTAAAATAATTTGTCTAAATAAGCATGCATTAAAAATTTTAAAAAACTAGAAAATATGATTATGGAAAAATATATGTACCGTTTGGAGGAAATTGAAACCTGTCACTTTGTTCTCTGGATTACTGCTGAGTCTCAGCCCTTTTTATTGTGTCTTATTTTTTGCAGATGGAACCCAAGCCAGTCTCATGGTGAGAACCTCATACCTGAGGGCCACCTAAGATCACACTCGCCAGGATTAGTTCATGTAGATATACAGGCAAATAGCATTGGGTAGCCTCACTGCACAGATCCAGGGCTCTGACCAAAACCCTCTTGTTCTGACACCAAAACCCCCTTCCAGACTATGAGGGACAGGCCTGGGATGGAAATGCATTCCAAGTGTTAAGCAATGGAGTCGAGTCAGTTGTTCACCAGAGGGTCGATCTTTCTAGGCAATTATAGCTGCAGTGACAGGAACACTCGCAGGTTCATTGTGGAAGATGCACTGGCAGTTAGGTTTATCCCTCCAGAGGAGCCAGGTGCATGAACACATCCGTCCGAGTGATTAGGATTTTCAAGTAGAAAGATTTCCTTCTGCTCACATGAACATCAGCAGAACAAAAACTCGTGGCAAGATGCAACCTTGGCTGTTTGTCTGTCTAAGGGCGGGGGACTAAGAGGAGAGAAGCTGCATTTTAACCATGTGTTATTTCAGTCTCACCTGGTCATCAAAAGAGGCGTGAGAATCGCCAAATCCACAAAAACCAACGAGCTTACAGCCATCGTTGCCTAATAGGGAGGGGTTGAACACAGGAATGCGAGGGACAGTTGCCTTTTGTGAAACGTGGATGGATAGATGGGCAAATACATACAGAGATACGCAGGTTTCAACTGCAGTGGATATTTTGGCTTTTTATTCAGCTGTGCATTGACACTATCATAAATTCGCTGGCACAGACGCCGTGATTGAAGACAGGCTCTCCCCGCATCATCCCTGCACACGAGTCGTCCTGAGTTTCTGTCTCTGTTGCCGAGGTTTCTCATATTTCATACCTCTACAGCCCTCCCGTAAATCAGGGGTTAATTGTGATTCTTTCAGACCCATGGAAATAAGAAGCCGAGACTTCTGAAGGATCAGTTGCAAGTCAGGAAGGGTTCGAGGGGAGGGGGGTACTATCTGAAATCCAACTTTACTGCTTTTACCGAACGATTTGTTGTGCATGTGTGTGTGTCTAAAAAATACATTTGGTACAAATGTTTGAAAGCCTTGGTGCGCTTTAATTAATAAAGCCACTTAGGACGAGTGCAAATCGTGCACGCGGAGATGTGCACAGCCCAGCATCTCTCTGACATCCAGCCCGGTTTGTTTAGTGTAATAGTCAAAACATTTTTTCTTCTCTCGGGTCATGTTGATCTGTAGAATAATTTGAATTCTCAAGCTGTTATCCATACATCACTCCCAATAGCATCCAAATGAAAGGAAACAATTTTATATTCTATAATTAAGCAACACCAAGAATGCAACAGGCAGAAGGCGTTGTGAGGAGGGGTTGGGGGAGTGGGTAAAGGACTGAGGTCTGAGCCCCAAGCCCACCAGGCGCGACCCCAAGCAGGTGACACAGTGGCCTCACCTAAAAGACACCCTTCACCTAAGTATTCTCCATATTCAGCCGCAGAGCTCCCACCCGCACTGTCTTCCCTCCTGAAACAAAATCTTTCTTTCTGGAAAATTCCAACATGTTTGACAGATTTATTCCACTGGGGATCCTCCACCCCCCTTTTTAAAGGAAACCACTTCTGGGGTGCACAGAGCAACCCTATATACCATGCGCTGTAGAAGGCTGGGCTGATGCCTTTCTTTTAATTTTTTTTTCCCCCGTAACAGGAGAGGGTTTGAAGAATGCTTCTACCATGGATACCAGAGAGGGGAATTTTAAGTAGGCAGAATGTAATCACCCAAATTGGAACTCAGCCAGGACACTGCCAGGGCAATTACTCCTCCTCTCGTGCTAAATACCAGGGGAGCGTAAATGACCTGCGGTTTTGCACCCTCCTGCAAGTGGAGGGGCTCCCAGGGGCAGGAGCCCAGGAGCTCACCTCGGACAGCCCAGCAGCCCCTCCCCGTCACCCCTAACTCATCCCTGTCTTCAACTTGCCCTGCTCCAGGTTTCTATAATTCCAAGGGTTTTTAAGCTGAGGTCGGAAATCACTTTTTAAAATAATATTCATTGGCTCCCACCCCTGGGGTGCCTTCCCTCTCCCAGAACCTGAGCCAAGGGTTCCCTGTGTCCTATATGATGCAGCCCACCTCCCAACAGCTCTGGGGACATGGCTTCTCTTATCCCACCTCCTGAGGCCAAAACTGAGGACCAAGGAGGTGGTAACCTGCTCAAGGTCACAAAGTAGGGTTTCAGCATCGTCAGACCCCAGACCGCACATCGGTCTCTTCTTTGATGGAAAAAGAAAAGACACCTCTGCTTATACTTTCTCATAGAGCACATTTCTCTTTGCGGGCAAGGATTTATTTTCTAAACAGGTCTCAGTGTTATAAGTAGGATTGTAATGAACATCCTTGGTGTATTTGTCTTTGCACACTTCTCTACGTCCTTATAATAATTTCCTAGCAGTGGAGTTGTTGAGTCAAAGAAAATACAAATTTTAAAAAACAACATATGATTAAATTGCCTTCTGGTGAGGTCTGCGTGCTGGCCAGTGGTGTGAGAGTGTCTCCTGAAAGTGTGGTTCTTTTAAAGCTCATTGGATACACATCCAGACTCCACATGGACCCCGACTTTGTGAACTCTCACAGTGACTGGGACACCTGACTATCACTGCTGCGTTCATCGGCGGCTTTATGTGAATCTGTTGGTTGTTCCAATGGGAGGGCGAGCTCACTGAGGTCAGGAATCGCGTTTTACGCATCTCTGTAACCCCAGAACCTAGCACAGAGCCTTGCACGTAAAAATGGCTCCATGAATGCTTGTGCCTGTGAATTTGTAAAGCCCAAGGCTGTTCGAATGGAGAACACACCTGTGCTGAGTGAGAGACAATGTGCTCGGTGGAAATTAACACAGGGGTTGGAGTCAAGGCCACTGAAGCCCCAGTTCCTCCTCTACCACAGCTGGATCTGTGGCCCTTGAGCAAAATCACTTAGACCAGTAGAGTCCCACTTCCCCCATATATAAAATGGAGCTAACGGTGTCTGCCGTGCAGCGCTGCTGTCAGGAGTAAAGGTCAAGTATGGTAAACCCCTGGCTCTAGGATTTTTAGCCTTCAGGTTCCTATTCACAGCAGCCCATGACTCGCAGGTGATGCTGGTTTATAACAAGTTTTCACTAACCTGCAGCCAGATGAGAACGAGGAAGATAATATGTGGAGTTTTTCATAAAGCGAAATCCTTTCCATCGGAAGGGCTGTTTTATTATGAGATGATGTCATTTCTACTTCTTCTTTGCTGTTTAAACATCCTTTTGTTTATGAAATGATGGTGACAGTATGCGGAAAGCTGTTTTTGTGTTTCTTTCTTTCTACATTTTCAACTTTGACAAGATTCAAAAGTTAGCGACTCTCTATTAGCCTCTCTCATCCCAAATTTGTTTCATGTATTTCCGGCTCATAAACATAAAGGGCTTAGAACAAATGGCTGAGGCTAAGCTTCATTCAGATTTCTGATCAAATCTCCCAATTCTAAACCCTTATTGAGGGTAAGAGAAAAAAGAACTGGGAGGCAAAAATGCAAATGTCCCCCATAAAACTACTCACAGTTACTTTTGAGTGATACAAAGAATAAAATGAGTATTTTTTTAGAACAAAAATGTGAGAATTTTCAAGTGTGCATGTTGTTCCCTTGGCAGCAGTGACTTTGGGGGGCTCAACCTCCATGCCACATTCAGAACCGCTTTCTACTTTGTGCCCCTCCTGGCTTCCTTATCTGCCATCCTTCTTGACTCCAAATGGTTTCTCCAGCTTTTTGTCATCCATCTTAGGAGCTGCTTCAGTCCCCCATGGCTACTGACTGTTTCTAAAAATCAAATCTACCCATAAAGAATGGAGATTTGCCAAGGTCCGAGAGATTCAAAAGAGGAACCGAAGCTCTGAAATGTGAGCAAAGCTACGTTACTCTTGATTACCTTCTGGGCCTGTGCTTTTTCATGTATGGCCTTAATATCTTGGTGGGTGCCATTCCTGCTTGGCTAAGAGACTCGGGACCCCAGCCGTCTTGGCCGGATGCCTCAGGCTGGGATGCCTGGTGGGAAGGCTGGATGAAGAGGCAAGTCTAGAAACGGTCCTTGAAGGAGACAGATTGTTAAGACCTGCTCTGAGAAGCAGGTAGGTGACTGTGATGCCGCAGCACTGGGTCTCATCCTGTGACCAGGGTTTGAGGAGTAGCCCCAAACGCTGCAGCTTCAAAGGCTCTCAGAACCAAAAGCCCCAGAACAGCGTGGTTTGAGAAGGTGCTTTGTCTGCTCACAGGGCAGGGGGGAGGCAGGTAAAGATGGCGGGTGGCGCTGGTACGGAAGGCAGCCACAGGAGGGGCCTCACGGTGGATTGAACAGAGACTCCCAAAAAGCTGTGTCCACATCCTGATGTCTGCTCTGAATGTGGACCTTATTTGTAAAAAGGGTCTTTGCAGATGTAATTCACTGAAGGATCTCAAGATGAGATCATGCTGTATTATCCAGGTGGGTCCTAACTCCAATGGTAAGTCCCTAGAAGAGACGCAGAAAAGAGAACAGACGCCGAGAAGCCATGTGAAGACAGAGGCAGAGATTGGAGTGATGCCTCCATGAGCCGCGGAACACCAGGAAACTCCAGGAGCCAGCAGAAGCTGGAACAGGGAAGGACAGATTCTCTTCTAGATCTTTTGGAGGATGTGCGGCCCTGCCAACACCTAAATTTTGGACTTCCGACCTCCAGAACTGTGACAGAATAATTTTTGTTGGTTTAAGCCACTCGGTTTATAGTATTTTCTTCCAGCAGCCCCAGAAACTGATACAGACCTGTCTGGGCAGAGGTGAGCTTTTGTCATCTTAGGAGATCAGGGCAGCCCAAGGTAGTGGCTGGGAGGAAGAGTCCTTGATGGATGCACATAGAGAGTGGAGGGGGTGCTGGGATTACAGGTGTGACCCGGCATTCTGGGAGGTTGAGGCTGGTGGGTCGCTTGAGCCTAGGAGTTCGAGACCAGCTGGGCAATACAGTGAAACCCTGTCTCTATAAAAAATAAACAAAATGGCCGGGCATGGTGGCTCACGCCTGTAGTCCCAGCACTTTGGGAGGCCGAGGCTGGTGGATCACGAGGTCAGGAGATTGAGACCATTCTGGCCAACACGGTGAAACCCCGTCTCTACTAAAAATACAAAAAAATTAGCAGGGTGTGCTGGCGGGTGCTTGTGGTCCCAGCTACTCGGGAGGCTGAGGCAGGAGAATGGCGTGAACTCGGGATGTGGAGCTTGCAGTGAGCAGAGATCGCGCCACTGCACTACAGCCTGGGCGTCAGAGCGAGACTCCGTCTCAAAAATAAATGAATAAATAAATAATAAAAATACAAATAAAAAATAAACAAAATTATCCAGGTATGGCATGCACCCGTTATCTCAGCTACTCGGGAAGCTGAAGTGGGAGGATTGCTTGACCTTGGGAGGTCAAGGCTGCAGTAAGCTGTGATCCTACCACTGTGCTTCAGCCTGGGCGACTGAGACCCTGTCACACACACGCGCGCGCGCACACACACACACGCATACACACGCACACACGTGCGCACACACACATGCATACACACACGCACACACATGCACAGACACGTGCACACACGCACACGTGCACACACACACGCACGCACACATACACACTCATACACACACACACACACATATACACACGCGCACACACACGCACACACACTCTCTCTCAGAGGTGGGGTAAATGAGCATCGCCGTAAAGCCAGGGAAGTACTACTGGTAAACCTCAGAGTCTTAAAATCTGAGGCAGCGTCATGTTTCCGGGATCTTGAAGAGGTTCTGGAACAGGCAGAGCCGAAAAGAGAGATGAAATAAATGGGAGAGACAAAGCATGCGCACACAGATCTGAGAGCAGAAATCATGACCACATCTTCCACAATGGCAAAAACCTTGAAACACTTGTACCCAACAATAGGGGATTGAAAAAAATAATATAAACCATTGAAACATTATGTTGATTTATAGTCGGTTCAATGGGCAGGGCTCCACTATACACCATTAAATGTAAACAGTCAACTACAAATAAATATCTACAATGTGATCCTGGGCCTGTGTTATGTAAATGTATGTTCTCCCTACAGAAAGTCTAGAAGAAAAGCTCACTAATGTGATCATCACTGGATGATATTTACTTTTATTATATACATATGTATTTCCCACTTTTTCTAATTTTTTCTACAAAGGAAGTGATGATTGCATAATATTTTAAGGCTTTCTTTTTAAAAGATCCTATGATAGTATCTAAATAGAATCTTTTAAAGTGAGGTCCCTGATATAAAATCATCACCAAAGTTGTCTGCCTACCTAGAAAAGCCTCTAACACCACTGGTGCGAATGTGAATTACTTCAGTCCTTTTATAGAACAACTGTGCAGCATCCATTCAGATTTTAACTGCACATACCCTTTGATCCAGCAAATTCATTCCCCAGCTTCTATCTTAGTGACTTTCTCAAACATCCATGCAAATAGCTTGTATATGGTATTCATGGAAACATTGATTGTATTAATAGCATCAAAAAAGTGGAAGTGAGCTAAATGTTCATAATGGAGAAGTATAAATAAATGATGCTTATTACTATTGTGGAATACTATGTAAGCATTAAAATGAAAGAGGACAATCTATATACAATGTGTGTGTGTGTGTGTGTGTATACTGTGTGTGTGTGTGTCCGTACACTAGCGTGGAAAGATTTCTGAGATGTTGTTAAAGGAGAGAAAAACAAAAACAAAACAAAACCAGCAATTTGCAGAGCGATACGTACAGTATCATCTTGTCTATGAAAAAAACAGCAGCCTACTTTTCTGCAAATACACATAGGTTTATAAAATGCTGAGCAAAAGGGGTGAGAGTGTTCAATCCACCCCTGCCTCCTTCTGATAAGGGTGATTACACTCTGGGGCCCACCTGAGCATCTAGAATAATCCCCCATCTCAAGAGCCTTAACTCAATCACATCTGCCTCTTGCTTCAGATGTCTCATTGCGGTAGTCAAGGAACAGAAGTGGCATTGAGAGAAGAGTAGTAGACACTTTACCTTTTGCTCCCACTAATTATGTATGGTTTGAATAATATACATTAAGAATATAGTTGTGTTTAACAGAATAAATAAATAAGCTGAATGAGTAAAGAAGCTTGAAGGCTTTTGCGCCCCTAAATGAATGCAGGACTGTGAGTCGGGCCAGGCCCCTTGCTTGCCTGGTCATCATATAGTCACAGGTCACCTCCTCTTTTTGCTCCTTGGTCTCCTCATCTGTCCAGCCAGGGAGCTGGATACCGCAGCTTCTCAAAGCCCTTTCAGCTCAAAGAATCCCCAGTTGTCTGTCTGCCATGACAAGAGAAACGATTAACTTTCCTTCTGTCCTGTGAACCCTGACGGACACAATGAGGCAAAGGGTTTGGCAGGAGACATGTTTCTCTGTTTGCAAAGTGAGCAAAAAAATTTAAAAACCTCTGCTTATGTGACTTCCAGAGCCCACCCAGTACGCCAAGCCCTCAAAGGGCCTCTTCTGCAGAAAATACTGTTCATCTCCAGCAGACTTTAAAAATAGTTGATAAGCGAAAAGATTTTCTGAGACTCTTTGAGAGGGATTTTTTAGTACCTTGCTCTGTAATAACCAGAAGGTGTTTAATAAACATGATATGCAGCAGTTGCTAAGAGAATCTGATTTATGTACAAAAGCAATACAGAGCAACTGTGCATCAGGGTGGTGCCCTTTTATTTGACTGTGAATGCTGATATTCTGATGGAAGCAATTGGGCTGAACTTTATTTATAATCAGCTTACAGCATGGATAGCTGTATTGTAAGTGCTTCTCAAATTACATAGCAAATCTTGCTGTCTCCTTAGGCAAATAAGAGACCCACATCATAAGCTTTAATTGTAATACAGGTCACTGTCAAGGGTAAAATATTTCCCAAACCCTTCTGATTAGCAAAATCACATATAGCTTAAGCATGGGCTGGGGCTGCAGCCACAGCACCTGAAGACAGCTCAGAAAGCAGCCAATAAATAAATGTCCAAGGAAATTGACATTAAGGAAAATCTCATTACAAAAAAAAAAAAATTTACTTTTTCTACATTTGTGTTGAAGAGTTCACCAAGAAGTGCAAATCGCTTGGGCTAAGGAGCTTCCTGGTTCTAAAATGAGTCCTGAATAAATATCTGACAAGTGTGAGGCAGTGAAGAAAGCTCATATCATTGGCTGAGAAGGAAATCAGAACAGATGCGGAAGACCAGTTTCCCAGATACACAAATAGGACGCAGGACCAGACTTGGAGGCTTTTTTTCTTTTGCTGGGGCTGCCTGTCAGAAGATTGCATAGCGATTCTTTAAATGTTAAGTCTAAAATTCCTCCCCGAAGAGGTATCCACAGAAAGGATCCCAGAGGGGCCCACCACATCTTTCTGAAATGTTCTCATAATTCATAATTAATATGCTATGGATCGGACCAATACAGCCTGCTTTTCGGGTGCCCCTTTTAAGTCTCTCTGTACCCTGGCTTTCTCATTCTGCAGAAATCAGCTGTAAGTGACTTCAGATCAACCTCCTTGTCTGAGGCTTGTGTCAGGGCTGGTGAAAAGCTGGGTCATTCCAGGCATCAGGCAAATCCTGGGACCGTCATAAAATCTTCAACAAAATAAATCAACAACCCCAAAATAAACATCTTCTTTCTCTGTCCTTTTGTTCCCCTTCAAGTATCCTTTTCTCATCTCCTCCATTTCTTTGCCCCTTTCTAGAAATTAGAAGCAGGCACTTTTCCCCCACACCCATCTCAGTTGGCCTCAGCCGGCTGCTGTGTGCACATGGTGAGTCCTGATGTGCGCCTGTGTGTGTGGGATAGCTACTCCCAGCCATTTGATGGGGCTCTCCAGGAGCACTAAATCAATCCCTTCACTCATCAACAAATATTTATCAGTATCCACAAATATCCATCAAGCATTGTGCTAGACTCTGAAGATACAAAAGCAACTGAGACAGAATGGATACTTTATAGTTTTATGAGGCAAGACAAAGAAAAACAAAATAAAAAAGAAACTAAGTGTAAGTTGGGATGATTGCCGTAAAGTAACCAGGGTTAAGAGAAACAACAGCAGGGGTCTCCTAATGGTCAGGGATGGAGTTCATTCTCACCCAAAGAGCTGGGTACGAGGCTCAGGTGTAAACACGGCAAGGAGGAAAACCAGGCTGGACTCGGTGCACAAAGTCCGGAGTTTTGTGGTCTGCAGGGAGTGCCGGGTGTTGCCCAGCTTCTCTGCATCCTTTCTAAACCCTGGGACTCCTGTGAGCAATGCAGATGAGAGGCGTTATTGTCCCCTTTTACAGACAAGGGAATCAAGGCCAGAGGGGTTACTGGAGGTCACTCTGCTGGAGGTCACTCTGAGTGAGCGGCAGCTCACCCCAAGTCACTCCAAGTCACGAGCTCCACGCCGTTGTTCTGTTTCCACCACAGATGGTATGGGAGCCACCAGATGGGTTCTGGCTCACCCCAAAATGACCACAACCCTGCTCTGGAGTGACGAGAGTAATGCTGTCCTCAGAGCCCATAGGGCGTATCTGTGGGACACAGGAAAAGGCAACCCTTCCTTTGAGCAGACCCAGCCCAGCTTTACCGGCTGAACACTGGCTGGATGTCAGACCCTCTCACCTGTCCCAACCTGCCCTAACTGCTTTGGTATACTTGTGCAGTGAACAACCAGCACCACTGCACATGGCAGCCCTAGAGGGTCCCTTCTGACAGAACCATGTTGGGCTTTTTGTTTGATTGTTTAAGATGGAATCTCACTCTGTCACCCAGGCTGAAGTACAGTGGCACGATCTCAGCTTACTGTGACCCAGTTTCCTGGGTTCAAGCAATACTCCTGCCCCAGCCTCTAGAGTAGCTGGGATTACAGGCACGTGCCACCACATTCAGCTAATTTTTGTATTTTTAGTAGAGACAGGGGCTGGTCTCAAACTCCTGACCTTGTGATCCACCCGTCCCAGACTCCCAAAGTGCTGGAATTATAGACTTACAGACATGACCCACCACGCCCAGCCAACCATGATGCTCTTGCTTCCTATTTCCTCCCAACATGTGGCCCTGCCTGCTTCCCACCCCTCCTCACTCCACTGCACACACTAGCCTCCCCGCTGTAGCAGCTGGACCTCTACAAAAGCGGTGTCTCTTGCTCCTCTGACTTCCTCTCGACTTTTCGATTTTCTTAATCCTGATTCCAGACACCTGTCTTGCCCAAGTTGCAAAAGCCGTTTCTCAGATTCCCTGTAGCCTACCTGACTCTTCTCTGTTCCAGTCTCCACTCAGTGGTCAAAAGAATTTTTAAAAAGTGCAAATCACATTGTATCACTTGTTTGCCTAAAAACCACTCCAAATCTTCCCACGGTTCCGAGGATACATGTGAAATCCTCGCTGTGACCTCCAGGAACTTGCTGCATCTGGCCTCAGCTTGTTCCATATATTCACACGCCACCACTCTGTCTCTGTTCTGGCCTTTGTCTAGTTTTTTTGAATTCACAGCTTCTTCCTGCCCCCAGGCCCTTTGCACATGCTCTTCCCTCTGACTGGAATGCAGAAGGAATGCTCCCAACCTTCTCATTGGAATATGGTCCTCCTGTTTTATTCTGTTGTAATGATAGTCACTGCTTAGTGAGTAATGCATGTCTCAGATCACTGTTCTAAAATCCTTTTGTGTATTTACTTATTTAATCGCCACAAGCACCCTGTGAGGGAGACGCTAGTAGTATTCCCACTGAAAAGACTCAGGGAGGCCCCGAGAGGCTAAACACTTTGCCCAGAGGCACATAGCTAATTAAAGCTAGAATTGTCATTCAGGTCCGGGATTGCAGAGCCCACCGCCTACTTCTCTGATGCTCTAAGGGACATTACCTATTTACAATAGGCTATGCACAGCCTTGCCTTATAGCGCACACACACACACACACACACACAAAATATATTGAGTACATATCGGGTACTCAATAAATGTGCAGATCCATGAACAAGACGTACTTAGGGAACATCATGACCTTTCTTAATACCATCCTCTACCGCTACACACAGGAACTGTGTGATGCATAATAACTACATTCATTCCCCATGGCTACCAGAACAAATCACCACAAAATGGGTGGATTAAAACAACACACATTTATTTTCTTACCATTCTGAAGATCAAAGTCCAAAACCAGTTCCACTGGGCTGAGATCAAGGTGTCAGCAGGGCTGTGCTCTCTGGAGAATCCATTTCCCTGCCTTTCCCAGCTTCCAGAGCTGCCTTTCCTCCATTCCTTGGCTTGTGGCCCCTCCCTCCACCTTCAAAGCCAGCAGTGTCGCATGTGGCTTGTTGTCACATTTCTTCTGTGTCAATTTCTCCTCTGCCTCCCTCTTACAAGGACACTCATGGTTACATTTAGGGCCCACTCAGATTATCTAGGATCATCTTTCCATCTCAAGGTCTTTCCCTTGATCCCATCTGCAAAGTCCCTTTTGCCATGCAAGGTAACGTATTCACAGATTCTGGGGATTAGGGCCTGGATATGTATCTCTGGGGCCATGATTCAGCCTACTATAATAATAATGGCTGGCTGGGTGCGGTGGCTCATGCCTGTAATCCCAGCACTTTGGGAGGCCAAGGTGAAAGGATTCCTTGAGCCCAGGAGTTCAAAACTAGCCTGGGCAACAAAGCAAGACCTTGTCTCTAATAATAATAGTAAAATAAATAAATTAGCTGGGCATGGTGGTGCATACCTGTAGTCTCAGCTACTCAAGAGGCTGAGATGGGAGGATCTTTTAAGCCTGGGAGTTCAACGTTGCAGTGATCTATGATTGCACCATTGCACTCCAGCCTGGGTGATAAAACCAGACCATATTGCTAATAATAATAATAGCTGAAAACAAAGGGCTAACAGTCATTGCATGTTGACTGTATGCCCAATACTCTTGGAGCTTCACAAGTACCGGTCACAGCATTGGTAGTGCTGTGAGAGACATACCATCATCATCACTCCCATTTCTCAGATGAGAACCTTGAGACTCTGTAAGCAGTAGAGCCAGGATTTGAGTCCAGGCTGTCGAGACCCAGAACCTGTGTGACTAACCTCACGGCACCTGTAAGCACCGTGGTGGTCATCCCAGAATCCAGAGTTGAGGGGAATGTGGCTGGGTGGCTTCACAGGAAACCTCACAATAAGCTTCAGACAGACGCAGCCCAGCTGTCTCAGCACTGGTGGCGACCCTTCCTCATCGGGCTGTGGACACCTGTGGGCTGGGAAGGCGGGAGGCCCAGCCCCTACTACTCACTGGCTTCACTTAGTACTTGCAGCTTTATGGCCTCTGCTCCAGCAGACCGCTGCGTCTGGCAGGGCTCCATTACTGTCAGCCCCTCTGACTCGGGAGCGCTGCACCTCGTTAATGTATTATTTATTTTATTACCTTATTGTGGAAGTTGTTGTTTATAATTTGCTATTCTATATAATGGCCTTCTAATGCACACACTGCTAAATAATTAAAAAATGTTTTGCCACCACTCCTCAGGAGCCCCATTCCTTTACCCTACTAACTAAGTCCATTGTTTAAGTCCAGTCTGATGTGCTTCTTTCCTGTAGAGTGTCCTGGTGAAGTGCGGGTCCCCAGATGTGTGCTCAGACCAGGGTGGCCAGGGTTACTGGGAACTGAAATGGGGGTGCTGCCCATCCCTTCCACCTGTACAGCAGAGAACTTGTGAGACAGGCTGGATCCTGGCCCCCAAAGATGCCCACCGCCTCATCCCAGGAACCTGTGACTATGTCATCTTACACGGCAAACAGGACTTTGCCAATGGGATTAAGTGAAAGATCTTGAACTAGGAGATGCTCCTGGATGATCTTGGGTGTGCCCTAAGTGTAATCTTACGTGTCCTTGTAAGAGGGAGGCTAGGGTCAGAGGACAGAGAAGAAAGTGCTATAATAACAGAGGAGGGAGCAGTCTGATAGTCCCTGTTTGGCTTTGAAGATTAAAGAAGAGGCCACAAGCCAAGGAATCTAGGCAGCCTCTGCAAGCTGGAAAAGGCAGGAAATCATTCTCCTAAAAGGCTCCAGAAGGAACCAGCCTTGCTGCACTTGATTTTCATCTTGTAAGATGCAATTTCTGACTTCTGGAACTGTTAGAGAATGAATTTGTGTTATTGAGCCACTAAATGTGTCCTGATTTGTTATACTTACAGGAGGAAACTGACCCACCATGTCACATGCATCCACCAGATACAGAGCTCAGTGCAGGGCAGGCACTGAGGGGAGGTCAGGCTCAGGTGTAGATTCCACAGGCAGAGGGTTGAAGGGAAGGCCACACAGTGACTCGTGAACACGGACCACAGCATTCATTTGCATTGAGTCCAGCTTGGCAAAATCCAGGCCGGATTCCCAAGCCTTGGCCAAATGGGGCTGGCAGGCAAACAAAACCCACAGAAAACCCAGATCTTCACAGCGGTGAATGGGCTTCACTTCCTCTCTTGCCAAGCCTTTGGGGGGTGATACCTACAACGGCTTGCTCATAGTGGCACACGTTTTATAGGCAGCAAAGTCCCCATCCCAACCAGACTTGAGAGTTAGGCAGAACAGGGTTTGCAATCCTAACAGACAAGAAAAGCAAGGCTCAGAGAGGTGAAAGGGCTCATCCTGGAGAGTTCAGTGAGTCGGCAGGTCCTGAAACCCCTGCACTCCCACAGTCTCTTGGGATACAGAGCTGGGGTGCCTTGCGTGGATGCATTTTCTTTCCTCTTTCTGGGGGTGCTAACCCACCCTGCCAGGGAGCAGGAACAGAGCAATCAGGGCTGAAAGGTCCAAACAGGTCCCTAATTTAATAATTGCTCCCTGAATAATTGATTGCTTGTCCTCGTGAGCTATCGGTTGGGGGCAAATGCCTGTTCCTTTCCCATCTGGAATCCAGTCTCTGGTCAGCCAGTCACCAGCCAAGATTAAATGCCACCCGCAGCACCACACGCCAAGCCCAGGAGGAAATTACATGTGCTATGGGTCTAGTTCCTGGCCCTGGGGACCCCTGCATCCACCCAGGTAGCCAGCCCAGAGCTGGGAAAGCCAGAATCAAGGAGCAGAAGCTGTAAAGACTTTGCCTCACTTTCTCCTGTCATCCCTCAGCTCACGGCTTATTTGGGGGAACAGACAGGAGGAGAGAGCATTAAAGCAGACATGGTTTATAAAGAAATGAGCCAGGGCCCTCCACTGCGCCTCCCCACCATGGCAACACAGTTGGTCAGTCGGGGAAGAGGCTCCTGTTCACTAATGGAATTCTCCCCTTGAAAGTCGTGTTCCCGAATGCAAAACACACGGCGAATCTCTGAATGCACAGTAAGGAGGGTGTGTTCCCGCCACAGAGCTCCCACCTCTACCAGGGCGTTGCTGCCAGGGCATTGCTGCCATGGTGTGTGGTAGTCATATCCCTAGGGTTATATTATGGGTTTGCATCTATCCCTGCCTTCCTTGGCTCATCCCAAGAACACGTATTGAGGGCCTAGATGGTGCCAGGCCCAGCTGAGAACCACGCCCCTGACCGTGAAGGAGCGTAAGCTCTGCGTGGGAAAACTGATGTCAGCAGACAGTGGCAGGACGAGTGCCCACACGAGGGTAGAGGGAAGCTCAAAGGGCTGGGGGCAGGAGAACCCACCCATCCACAGAGGCTTCCTGGAAATGTGACCCCTGGTCCCAGTCCTGAGAGTTGGAATGTCGCTCTTATTAATGAGAAACCCAGAAGTAAGAGAGGAAATAAAACTTATTCAAGCCCCCAGAAGAAATCCTTTCTGCATGAATAAATGGACAACTCAACTTGCGATCTTAAATGTCAGGGGAGGCCACATGGTTCAAGAAAGCCGAGAGTCTCAGCTCTTTCAACTACAGCGCGTGTTTATTCAGGCCGGGCTGTGACAAGCCTCAACTGGACTTTGGGTAGATGGCAATAGCCCAGACCCTATCAGCCCCTACAGAATTTGTAAAGTAGGGTGTTGGGAGTACGCCCCAGGCAGACAGGGCCGCCTGTCATTTTAAGCACTCTTTACTTAAGTACTCTCTAGTGGGCACCTGCCGCTTGTCGGCACACTGTTCTTTCTTTCGGGAGGAGAGCTGTGTCCACGCTTGGGTCAGATTTTACAAGATGATGAGCTCCCTGGCGGCCACCAAGATGATGGCAGAAGGAGTTAGCTTTAGAGACTGAGGGCCTTAGAGACACTTAGAGGTAGTGACTCTTAGCATCTGAGTTGGATCTGCTTGGTCATATGCCATGAACAGACTTCCACCCTGTCAAAGCCTCAAAGACTTCTCTTTTAGACAATACAACAATAATAATCACTACCTCAGGCCTCATCTGCCCCCAGCCCTCAGACATGGAGAAGGTTTTCCACTCAAGGGACCCTGACAGGAAAACCATCTCAGGAAGGCATAATGTGGGTTCTGTCACTCCACCCTCAGGCCAGCTCAGCCAGCACTGATTGGGGATGGGGTGCCTTTCCAAGTCCTGCACTGAGCACCCCAACAGGAGTGGCCCCAGCAATTGGAAGGCCATTTCTCACAAAGCTCCATCTTCCTGCAGGTGCTGTGTCAACTTTTCCCAAGCTGAGTGACCTTCAGGAATACCCAGAGAAGGCTCACAATCTTCTCTCTTAAAAAAAAAAAAAAAAAAAGATGAATGCCCAGTTGATCACTTCTGGGGCATTTTGAGTGAGGCAAAAAGCAGAAAGGAGCCTGTAGAGGTCTGGAGAATAGAGACCGTGCTCCTTGCTGCTCCCCGCAGCTCCCAGGACAGACCTGGCCAGCCCACAGGCCCTGCTGTATCTGCATCCATGCTCTCCTTGTGAAACTCTCCCAGCAGCAAGCCAATGAGAAGTTTCCAGAAAGTCAGTGACACGAGTGGACTCCACATTCCTCCCCTGCATTCTGCTTCTCCTTCAATAGTTGGGCTGGGATTTATGCAGATGTACAGATGAACAGAAGAAAAACCAGTGTAACTTGCTGTGTTGTCTATAACTGCTTTCCTCTTGCTCTCGAGTCCCAATCCTGTGATGGCAGAAACCTTGGTTTTGCCAATTAAGACTGCTCTGTGGTTGTCAGGTGAGATCTTAGCCTCTTTCTAGGCTTCTGCTCCATTTTCCAGGATCTTCCCCTCCTCATTTCATGATGGAATCTGGGGTCAAGGGGTCAGTGAGGTGCTGGGGGTGGGGAAATGTTGCTTGAGGCTCCCAGTGACCTCCGGTTAGGGTGTGACCCACCCCATGGGATGACAGATGACAGCCCTAGTCCCTTTTCTGTCCTGTAAGGAGACATATGGCTGTCAGGTCTCTGGATACCCTGCTCTGGCACCCACTGGTCTTTGTAGCATTGCCCTGTGCTCCCTGGATCTGGTTCCAGGGCCCCACACCATGTGGCCTCCTCACTCCCATTCTTATTTTAATCACATCTGCAAAGATCTCTCTGCCACTGAAGTTACCATATTCACAGATTTCAGAGATTAGGATACAGACATCTCCTAGAGGGATGGGATTATTCTGTTCACAGTGTGGGTGTCAGAGACATTTGAAACAGAACAACTCCATCTTGAATAGGAGCTGGGTAAAATGAGACTGAGACCTACTGGGCTGCACTCCCAGGAGGCTAGGGCATTTTAAGTCACAAGATGAGATAGGAGGTTGGCACAAGATGCGGGTCATAAAGACCTTGCTGATAAAGCAGGTTGCAGTAAAGAAGCCGACCCAAACCTACCAAAACCAAGATGGTGATGAGAGTGACCTCTGGTCCTCCTCACTGCTACACTCCCACCAGTACCATGACAGTTTACAAATGCCATGGTAACATCAGGAAGTTACCCTATATGGTCTAAAAAGGGAAGGCATGAATTATCCACCCCTTGTTTAGCATGTCATCAAGAAATAACTATAAAAATGGGCAAACAGCAGCCCTCAGGGCTGCTCTGTCTATGGAGTAGCCATTCTTTTATTCCTTTACTTTCTTAATAAACTTGCCTTCACTTTGCACTGCAGACTGGCCCTGAATTCTTTCTTGCATGAGATCCAAGAACCCTCTCTTGGGGTCTGGATCGGGACCCCTTTCCTGTAACAAGGAGACACGAAGAGTCGGCCTGGGGTATCGTAGGAAGGCTCTGAGCCTGTTACCATCCGTGAATGCGCAAACATTCTGAGCATTGTATAGTATTTAGCTTGGACTGCTGAACCAGAGACCCAAGGTACCAAATCCTTGCCTAGGTAGAACCGTAATTATCTCCCCAGGTAAACAGCTGGGGCAAACAGTGCAGGGCTGGGCAGCAGCCTCACGGCATCACGGGCCAGGCCCCTTCTGTCTTACTGCTGTGCCCTGTTAGTGCATTTCCCTTTGCTCCACAGCTCAAGGGGGCTCTCTGTCATGCCCAAATTCCAGCCAGCCTGCAGGGACAGAGGAAGGTGTGTGTTTACTCTTTAAAGGCAGGATGTAGAACTTACTCCTATCGATTCCCTCCCATTCCCACTGATGCAGGTGGCCACACCTCACTGCAAAGAAGGCAGATAAATGCAGTTCTCATTCTCAGCATCCGGGGGCATCGTTAAAACTTCTGTGTCTATGGAGAATGGAGTGAACAAGGGCAAGTGTCTTCCACCAACACCTTCTAAGTACATAGCACATGGCTGGGGTGTTAGGGATACAGTAGCAAGGGAGTCCTTGAGGAGCCCTCAGACCACCAGGGGATAGTTTGCTGTCATGGGTGTCCATGCAGCATGCCATGGAAACCCCAAGGCTGGGCAACTGGCCAGTCCTGGTGGAGGAGAAGACCCAGGGTCACAGTAGATGTCCTAGGGAAGGCAGCATCTAGGCAGTCTCCAGGAATCACTGTTCCTCCCTCATCCTCTATGTCTCATAGGTCGGTAACTCAATGTCCTCAGTGTCCCCACCCCCATTCTCTCTCTCTCTCCATCCAGAAGCACTCTGGCCCATGGCCACCCCTAGAGACTTTGTTCTGAGTCAAAAGAAGTTCTTCTCTGTGAGTGTGCACGTGCGTGTGTACATTCTTGGAACTCTTAGAACCTGCCCCACCTCTCAACTATAACCCCTACAGAGGATGGTTTTGGCCAGGTGCTCACGCCTCTAATCTCAGCACTTTGGGAGGCCAGGGCGGGCAGATCACTTGAGGTCAGGAGTTCAAGACCAAACTTGCCAACATGGTGAAACCTTGTCTCTACTAAAAATACAAAATTAGCTGGGCATTGTGGTGCCCCTATAATCTCAGCTACCTAGGAGGCTGAGTCGGGAGAATCATTTGAACCTGGGAGGTGGAGGTTTTGGTGAGCCAAGATTGCACCATTGCACTCCAGCCTGGGCAATAAGAGTGAAACTCCGTCTGAAAAAAAAAAAAAAAGCAAAGCAAAGAAAATGGGATTCTTCTGCTTAAATTAACCAAGTACATCGTGCCCACACTTTTGCATGCACACACACACACACACACACACACACACACACTCGTGCCCAAATAGACAGTTTTTCAGAAATGAGGATGCAGATGAGAGACTCAAGGACAGGCCTTACTTGCTCTCTGTCAGTTTACAAGAGAATTTATTCCACATATTCATCCATGAATATTTAGCGAGGCAACAATAACATTCAATGACACCCATGAGATACACAACTCAGAGAGCCCTCCCCCAGGAACATACACAATGCTTGATGTCAACGTTTTAACTGGACTGAATGTTTGAAATGCAGGCATTAGCTTACAATAATCCTCCCCCGCCCTCTCTCTGTCTCTGTCCCTCACTCTCTCTCTCTCTTTATTTGCATACGTAGACATCCCTCCCGTTTTTGATACAAACTGCCAAGCAAATTCTTTAACAGAGTACACCTGGTGGGGTGCGTGGAGAGCTACCAAAGGTTTAAGTAGTGCTAATGGCACAAATGAATTTTCAGACATGCCACTCTTTCTTTTTTCTCAAGAGAAACAAAATGAAAAAAACATACATATGAGGCAAAGCTGTTCTGAGATTGGCAAATAAGGTTTAGCATTCAGTAAATCTGCAAACTTTTGACAAGCCACTGCAGAAGGCTGAATCATAGCCCCCGAAGATGTCCAGGTCCCCAGCCCTGGAACCTCTGTATGTTACCTTATGTGGCAAAAGGACTCTGCAGGTGTGATTAAGTTAAGGATCTTGAGATGGGGATGATCTTGCATTATCCAGGTGGGCCCTAAATATAATCACAAATGTTCTTTTAAAATGAACAGTGAGGCTTGGCTGTAAGAGAGAGAGGGTCAGAGGCCACATGATGATGGAAGTGGCAGTGCATTTGAGGAAAAGGCCATGAGCCAAGGGTTGTAGGTGACCACCAGAAACTGAAAAAGGAAAGGAAACAGATTTTCCTCTAGAACCTCAGAAGGAACTGACCCCATCAACACCTTGACGTTAGCCCACTGACATCAATTTTGAACAACATTTATTACAGTTCTGGTCTCTAGAACTGCAAGAAAATAAATGTTGTTCTTTTAAGTCACTAAGTTTGAGGAATTTTTACAGCAGCAAAGGAAACTCACACAGTCATGTGGCTCCAGGGACAGGGCTTCGTCCCCTCCACAGGCGCGCCAGGCTCCTTCTGAGGGGCTCCGGGAGCTCCATTGTCAGTGGGGCCACTGGAAGCCATGCAGGTACTTGGGCTTTTGTGTTTGTGTGTTTCTAAAAGTCCTCTGTTTTTCTAATAAAGTCCCACTGTCAGAAATTTAAGATGTAAAGAAAAATTGGAAGAACATAAAAAGAAAAAAAATAAAAGAATACAAACCAAAACCAAAAACATTACACTCAGCTATAATCTCACCCTCTGGAAATAGCCTTTGTAATAGTAATGATCACAATTTGTAATTACAGGTTAATTTTAATGATTATTATTTTATTTTATTTTATTTTATTTTTTAGAGACAGAGTCTTGTTCTGTTGCCCAGGCTGCAGTGCAGTGACGCAATCTTGGCTTACTGCAACCTCTGCGTCCTGGATTCAAGTCGTTCTCCAGCCTCAGCCTCCCAAGTAGCTGGGATTACAGGCATCTGCCACCACGCCTGGCTATTTTTTGTAATTTTAGTAGAGGTGGGGTTTCACCATGTTGGCCAGGCTGAACTCCTCACTTCAGGTGATCCACTCACCCCGGCCTCCCAAAGTGCTGGGATTACAAGTATGAGCCACCACGCCCAGCCTTAATGATTATTTTTAAAATAATGTCGCTTTGCCCATCCTTTCCCCTGACAGTAGGGCCCAGGAAGGCAGGAACCCACTCCAGTGAAGAGCTCAGTGTCTGAGATACAGCATCGATCCACAATGCTTCAGTGTGGTCACTGAACGAATGGCCTCTGCCAACATTTTGATATATTTCTTTCCAGTCTTTTTTCTACGTATATTGCATATTTTTACAATTGCAATTGTTCTATGAACGTGTGTTTTTGCCCTACATTCCTCACTTAGTATTTTATTCTGAATGAGTTCTAAAATCATTAAATAGTCTCCGGAACTTTATTTTAATGGCAGACTAATAGTTCATACTATAGATGTTTCTTTGTTAGGTTACATTCTCTTTTTTTCCTCTTTTTCTGTTATAAATAATTCAGTAATGAACATCTTGGTGCGTAAATCTTTATCCACGTTTCCGATTATTTTCTTGGGATCAATTCTTAGGAGGGATATTATAGAAACAAACCATGTCATCATTTTTAAGATTCAGGTTAATGATCAGTGCATGCATTCACATCACCTCTGTTTTCAAGAAGGGAACCTCGGGGACATAGGACTGCAGTGTACACAGTTGCACGGTGAAGCTGATCCACTGGGTTTTCGTTTAAGCAGAGAACACTGGCTGGGTGATAGGAGACCTGAACTCTGGTCTGAGATTTGCCATTTCTTGGTCACATTGAACTGGATGTCCTCATATTTAAAACAGAAGGGCCAGATGATAACGTTAAGCTCTCTTCTATCAAGAAAATTCTAGTGGCTGGGCAAGGTGGCTCATGCCTGTAATCCCAGCACTTTGGGAGGCTGTGGCAGGAGGATCACTTGAAGCCAGGAGTTTGAGACCAGGCTGAGCAACATAGTGAGACCTGTCTCTACCAACAACAACAACAACAACAACAACAAATTAAATTAGCCATGCGTGGTGGTATAAGCCTGTAGTCCCAGCTACTTGGGAGCCTGAGATAGGATGATCTCTTGAGTGTGGGAAGTTGAAGCTGCAGTGAGCAACGATCATGCCACCGCACTTCAGCCTGGGTGACAGAGTGAGACCCTGTCTTCAAAAAATGTAAACAAGAAAGAAAGAAAATTATAGCAACTCCTCTTGGAGACCATTATTAAAGGGGAAAAGCCAATGAAAATTAGGAGCAATTCATGCCAGATAATCAAATGTTGATCTTAAAAGTCCAAGCCATGAGGTTTGATAAATTAAACCATGGTAAAAAGCATTTAGCCACTCTCCTCTCTGTACACACACAGCATCTGTTGTACCTGTATGTTTGTTGAACAATGATTCTAACAATTTAAAGAATGTGCAGGCCGGGCGCGGTGGCTCAAGCCTGTAATCCCAGCACTTTGGGAGGCCGAGACGGGCGGATCACAAGGTCAGGAGATCGAGACCATCCTGGCTAACACGGTGAAACCCCGTCTCTACTAAAAAATACAAAAACTAGCCGGGCAAGGTGGCGGGCGCCTGTAGTCCCAGCTACTCGGGAGGCTGAGGCAGGAGAATGGCGTGAACCCGGAAGGCGGAGCTTGCAGTGAGCTGAGATCCGGCCACTGCACTCCGGTCTGGGCGACAAAGCGAGACTCTGTCTCAACAAAAATAAAAAATAAAAATAAATAAATAAATAAAGAATGTGCAAAGCCTTCCTCTCAGTCAATGGACTAAATGAAGTACAGTTGACCCTTGAATAACATGTGGGTTCGGGGCGCTGACCCCGCCCCCCATGCACAGTCAACAATCTGTGTATAACTTTTGACTGCCCCAAAACGTAACTACTAATAGCCTACTCTTGACTGGAAGCTTTACTGATAATATAAACAGTCAATTAACATATGTTTCGTATGTTATCTGTTGTATCATAAGCTGTATTCTTACAATAAAGTAAGCTAGAGAAAAGAAAGTTATTAAGAAAATCACAAGGAAGAGAAAATCTATGTATTATTCATTAAGTGGAATTGAATCATCACAGAGGGCTTCCAGCCTTGCTCTTTCAGTTGAGTAGGCTGAGGAGGAGGAAGGGTGGTCTTGCTGTCTCAGGGGTGGCAGAGGTGGGAGAAAATCCATAGAGAAGTGAACCTGTGCGGTTCAAACCCGTTTTGTCTAAGGGTCAACTGTAGTTGGCCTGACTAACCAGATGCAGCAAATTCCACATATGAAGAATGAGAAGAAACAAAAGGTGGGCCGGGCGCGGTGGCTCATGCCTGTAATCCCAGCACTTTGGGAGGCTGAAGCGGGTGCATCACTTGAGTCCAAGAGTTCAAAACCACCCTGGGCAACATAGTGAGACCTCATCTCTACAAAAAACACAAAAATGAGCCAGGCATGATGGCGCGTACCTGTAATTCCACCTACTTGAGAGGCTAAAGCGGCAGGATCACTTGAACTAGGAGGCAGAGGTTGCAGTGAGCCAAGATCATACCACTGCACGCCAGCGAGACCCTGTCTCAGAAAAAAAGAAGAAATAAAAGGCGATTTGTAGAAACATGATTGATATTACCGTATTCCAATGCTTGGAAAAGTGTAATCCATGTCTGACCACAACTCTATTAGCTAGTGCTCTTCCAACCTAGTTTGTGCCTCTAAGCAAAGTACCTGGGCCACTTTACAGCTCCCACTCCACAGTTATCCTGGAAATTAGACACTTGCTCATTCATTCTTTGATTCAGTCAGTCAGTTGGTCAGTCAACAAACATTTGCTGGAAAGCTGTGCCAGGCCCTTTGGAGGCCCCAGTGGGACGAGGCTGAATAGAACAGGGTCTCCCTGGCATAGTGAGGGAGCCCCAGAAATCCCAGCTCTGCCTCAAAGTGGCCATGTTATCTGAGAAAATGCACCTCTCCTTTCAGCCTCCTGTCCCTCATTGGTAAAGGGTGACCATTAATACTTCACTTGGTCTTGTTAAAAAGAATAAATCGAAGATGGCGGATGAGGCCACGCGACGTGTTGTGTCTGAGATCCCGGTGGTGAAGACTAACGCCGGACCCCGAGATCGGGAGTTGTGGGTGCAGCGACTGAAGGAGGAATATCAGTCCCTTATCTGGTATGTGGAAAACAACAAGAATGCTGACAACGATTGGTTCCGACTGGAGTCCAACAAGGAAGGGACTCGGTGGTTTGGAAAATGCTGGTATATCCATGACCTCCTGAAATATTAGTTTGACATCGAGTTTGACATTCCTATCACATATCCTACTACTGCCCCCAGAAATTGCAGTTCCTGAGCTGGATGGAAAGACAGCAAAGATGTACAGGGGTGGCAAAATATGCCTGATGGATCATTTCAAACCTTTGTGGGCCAGGAATGTGCCCAAATTTGGACTAGCTCATCTCATGGCTCTGGGGCTGGGTCCTGGGCTGGCAGTAGAAATCCCTAATCTGATTCAGAAGGGCGTCATCCAACACAAAGAGAAATGCAACCAATGAAGAATCAAGCCACTGAGGCAGGGCAGAGGGCCCTTTGATAGGCTATGATACTGTTTTCCTGTGCATCAGCAGTCATTGCTGGGGTAGAAACAAACAAACACCAACCAGTATTGCTACTTAGTTTCTAAGGCGGAAAGACTGGGCTTTGGACAATCTAGAGGTAATTTATATCCGCCCCCAGGTGGAGCAACATGCGATCCTGGAGGCATGGGGGTAACTGAAAGTGAGTACATAAAGTCTTTCTGGTTTCTGGAGATAACCCATCAATAAAAGCCGCTTCCTCTGGTAAAAAAAATAAAAATTAACAAAAATAAAAAAATAAATCCAGGTGTGTAATGTATGGCACAGAGCCTAGTACCAAGGAGACAGTAAATGTCAGGCCCTCCACCCTGACCTAGAAACACTCTCAGCTTGATGAGCAAGACAGAAATATAGAAGGTTATTTCAGTCTAACAGAGGTTTTCACAAAGTTCTGTGTAAGAGTAGAGAGAGAAACCGATCGCTCTGGTTTTCCTAGATGCAAGAAGAGGAATGAATGTTTGAAGTGTGCTGGGGAGAAAGGTGAAGGGTTTGCAAGCCCCCAGTGCTACCCTTCCGAGCCAAATGTTTAGAATCAGCCTGCAAGGATCCAGGCTGATGGGTGTTTATTTAGACACACACGCCAACAGCCTGTAATGTGCCCAGAAGAGGGAAGGGGGCCAGCGGGATGGATAGATTTTATGTGCAAGAAAGAATTGCGGCTGTGAAATGTGAAGTGAAAGATGCCTCGTTTTCGAATTAGGCTACGGGAAGAGAGGAAATGTATTTTTCCCAAAAGCTAGAGAATTGGGCCAAGTTGGGCTACAGAGAGGATTTCTGCATTTGGAAGACAATCTAATTTGGTGGGTTTGGGTTTTGGGGCAGGCAGCCTGGGTTTGTGTCTCAACTCTGCCATTTACTGAGCTCATGTGGCCAGGCAAGCTCTGTTTCCTAGAAAGTTCCATTCTATGCCAGGTAGGGATGAATCCAGGGCACAGGTCAGGGGGTTGGTGTGAGCATGGATGGGGTGCTGCTGGGAGGACACCTTACACGGTACCCAGCCATCAGCAATGTTACTGTTTATTATAACAATAATAAATGTTAGTTCTTGTTATTATCAGGCAGGAGGCTGGTTGGGATGCTTCTAGCTAAATGTCCCTGTGTCCTCACCGTATACTCTTTCCACCACAGTTATGGAGGGTTGTGGGAGAGACTTTTAAAAACAGAGGAAAGGGACAGGAGTGCATTTTCATTTTCACCTTGGTGTGGATGAACCAGCAGCTACAGCTGGCTCTCCTGATCGGCCAGTAACCCACCCTTCTCATTGATCTATCGATCTCATTCCCAGGTGGAAGAGTGTCTTAGGATTCAGAGCCAACAAACATTTTCTCAGTAATCCTCTGTTCTAGGCCCTGCACTTCAGGCAGCACCTCCCCTCATTTGTTTTTTTGTTTTGTTTTGTTTGAGACAGAGTCTCCCTCTATCGCCTAGGCTGCAGTGCGGTGGCATGATCTTGGCTCACTGCAACCTCCACCCCCCAGGTTCAAGCAATTCTCCTGCTTCAGCCTCCCGAGGAGCTGGGACTACAGATGCCTGCCACCACAACAGGCTAATTTTTTTATTTTTAGTAGAGACGGGGTTTTGCCAAGTTGGCCAGGCTGCTCTTGAACTCCTGACCTCAGGTGACCTATCCGCCTCGGCCTCCCAGAGTGCTGGGATTACAGGTGTGAGCCATGGTGCCCGGCGGCCTCCCCTCGTTTAATCTCAGTTCTCTCATCCCTTTGATAGCAGCATGAATGCACAGTCTCAGAAAGCACAGAGAGGCCAGGTGACTTGTCCAAGGATACACAGCTTAGAGGTGGGAGAGCAGGCATTTGTAGCTAGAGTTGAATGACTACTGGTCTTTCATTACTTCATACCTGGAAGGACGTAGGTTCCCTTCAGGGATTGGGGTGCCCTAGGAAGACCCACACAGGGACCACAAACTCCCTCCTCACACAGACCTCCTGGCTACACTCAGAAAGGCATCTGTCCTGCAACTGGAGACCGGCTGCATTCCAGACCCAAGTTCCTGACCTGCAGAAAGGGTGAACTTACTGTTAATTCAATCAGATCAATGAATCCAGGCAAATCATTATTTCTGCATTGCCATGAACCTGAAGCCTTCCTGGGGTGCAGGATAAGGAGAGGTTTATTAAGGGATTAGGAACCATGTGCTGAGCAAGGTCCTGGAGTGTCAAGAGAGGAAACTAAGCCCTGGGGCCTGTCCGTGCATCTCCCACTGCCCGGCACCGGCTGGGCTGGCACTTGGCATTGCCACTTCAGGGAGGCAGGATTTGCTCAGGAGAGGAACCAGCCTCCGTCCTGATCCACTCAAGCTCCTCAGGAGGACAGACACCATCTCTGAGCCACCTTTAGCCCTCAGGGAGGGCCCAGAGGAGAAGCTCAGCCCCTGGACACTAAGAAGAACATGAGAGAGCCAGGCATTTCCTGCAAGGACAACCTGATTGCTCTCCACACTGAAACAACTAGAATGCAGCAAATGGCCCGGGATATCCTAACTCGGCATGTGCGGTCCCCCGTCCAGCCTCTGACCTCCCTCAGGCTCCAGCCACCTGAATGGCCCAGGAGCCCATTTCCATTCAGGCCCTGGTTTGTTTCAGCCCTCCCCTCTGCCACGTGTCCTCTCCCCTTGCCTGTCTGCATTCTCTGCTCCTGGACAAAGGAATCATTTGCTCTTCTCCAAGCCCCTCTGCCACCCCTCCCCCCGCTATATTTGAAGAAATGTCTCAAAACTCCTCAGGGGTATTCATCTTTGCAGCTTCAGATCAGCTCACACCCAGAATAACTGAATATAGGCATGGTTAGTAAATTCAATAACTAGGTCAGGTGCGGTGGTTCATGCCTGTAATCCCAGTACTTTGGGAGGCTGAGGCGGGAGGAACTCTTGAGGCCAAAAGTTCAAGACCAGCCTGGGCAACATAGTGAGACCCCAACGCTACAAAAAAAAATTTAAAAAAATTATCTGGGCCCGGTGGTGCACACCTATCGATCAGATACTCAGGAGGCTGAGGCAAGAGTATTGCTCGAGCTTAGGAGTTTGAAGTTGCAATGAGCTATGATCATGTCACTGTACTCCAGCCTGGATGACAGAGCAATACCTTGTCTCTTAACAATAATAGTAATAATAAGTAAAAATACATTTAAAAATTCAATAATTAGTTATAAATTCCTCATTTTCCCCATATATCCTTGCACTCCCATGTTACCCAATGTGGATAATTAAATAGCTAGACTTTACCTTTACAAAGCGTTCTCCAGTATGATTTTATTTCTTACAGTAATCCTAAGAGATTGGGGTTCTCACCGCCTCACAGAAATATTCCTTTCATTTTCTCCCAATGCTGAGACTTGGACCCAGAGAATTAATGACCTACCCAAGGCCGCAGAGGTAGGTGGTCACAGAAACGGGGCCCAGCCTGAGCTTTAGAACCTGCATGAGCCAAGGCCAAACACGTCCCAGTCCCTGGAGCCAGTCCTGCCCTGGACATAAGGCCCCGGAAGAGGTCAAGCCATGCCCAGTCTCAGAGAGCCTTCTGGGCCTGGCAGCCCCTCACCTGGGCCAGGTGGGGTGTGGCCAAGGCCTCAAGGCCCTCCTGCCGGGCAGCCCATCCTGCCTGCCCACGGGCGGCTCAGCCGGCTGCCCTCCACCGTCTGCCAGTTCCAAGCTTTTTGGCAAACTGGCACCTAATCACCCACCATCTGCGAGCAGAGCGAGTCTTGGCTACCTCTTGGTGCTTCTTCAAATCAACTTGCAAGTTTTCAAAGTGATGCGAGTTCTTGGTGCTTGCAAAAATGTCAGCTTCCGTCACATCTTATTAAAACTGAAAATATGAAAAGGTTTCAGATAAACTGAAACAAGCCCAGTTTTAAGTGAGATCACTTTTTTTTTTCCTAAAATGCACAGAGTTTTGTTGTTTTTTTCTGATTACCGGGGTGATAATCATTATCTTTACATCTGTTGTCCTCCGTGGGGCCCACACCCGGACAGGGCTGCAGCTGACTCTGTGCAGAGTGTGTCAGTGGCGGTGACGGTCACTGTCTTATGGTGGCTTATTCATGCAGGGTCCCCTTGGTGAGGTTACAGTGGTGGAGAAAGTACCAACAGCAAGTAACACTTCTGTGCCAGGAACGAGGTCCTCTATGCATTCTCTTATTGAATCCTAAATAAGATTCTCCTGTTCTCTCCATAAAGGTGAAGAAACGGGGCACAGAGATGCCACTTGTCACATGGCTAGTAAGTGGCAGAGCTGGGATTTTAACCCAGGCAGGACACGGGCTGCTATGGGACCTGCAGGCTGGGGGAGGTGCTCGGATCCACCCTAGGGGCCCTGAGAAGCTGAGGGAGGGTTCTGATCAGGTGTCGGCAGGGTCAGGACTACGTTGGAAATGTCACTGTGGCTACGTCATGAATTCACTCAGCACTCATTCAGTGCTACCGCTGCATAGCTTGATGCTGGATTCTATGGAGAAATATGAGATGGATAAAACCCAAATCTAGGGAAAGAAGGCCTGTGCTTAATTATGGTGCTAGCAGAATGAAGCGATAATGGCATCCTGTTGCTTCCAGAATGAGCACCAAATTTCAGCCTCAGCCCCTCACTCACCCCCACCCGCACTCCCCTCCACCCACTGTCCAGGCCCAGCAGGAACTCACCCCAGACTGCCTGGCAAACAGACCCCCACTCTGCCTCCCAACTTAGTTCAAAGGCCTCCAAGAGCCCCCTGGGACATCCTCCTTCTGCGGACTGCTCTGAAACAGCCACGCCCCTCCAAGCTGGGGGCCTTTCCCAGGAAACTTGAATCCTGTGGGTGGGCCAGGCTCAGCAGGTGGGCTCCCTGAGGGTAGGGGCTCCTTCTCACGTGTCTCTGGGTCCGCAACCCCTTCCATGGCCCTGGCATACAAGAGGCATTCAGAAGATGTGTGTGAGATGAGCACTCAGAGCACTCATGCAGGTAACGTCCTAGAAGGGCTCCTCAGGAGACACGTGGCACAGAGCACAGCCAGAGCTGGGTATGAGTCTCCACTCAGCCAGCCCCTCCTGGATGGTGTCCACCTGTCTTTCCTCACCTGTGAAACGGGAGTAGGCAAAAACCATCACAGAGTTGTTGGATGAACTGAATGCATGGCACTTGGCAACGCTCAAGACACAGCAGCTTTTACTACTGCCACCACCGATGCCACCACTGCTACTCCCACCACCGTGACCACCACTGCTGCTAATCCCACCACCACTGCCACCACTGCTGCTAATCCCACCACCATGGCCACCATTGCTAATAATCCCACCACCACTGCCACCACTGCTGCTAATCCTGCCACCACCACTGCCACCACTGCTGCTAATCCCACCACCACTGCTACCACTGCTGCTAATCCCACCACCACTGCCACCACTGCTGCTAATCCCACTACCACTGCCACCATTGCTGCTAATCCCACCACCACGGCCACCACTGCTATTAATCCCACCACCACTGCCACCACTGCTGCTAATCCTGCCACCACCACTGCCACCACTGCTGCTAATCCCACCACCACTACCACCACTGCTGCCACTGCTATTGCAACCATTACCACCGCTGTTGCTACTGTCACCACTACCACCATTGCTACCACTGGTTTTACCGCCATGACCACAACTGTTGCTACTCCTATCATGACCAACACTGCTGCTGCTCCCACCACCATGACCACCATTACTGCCACTGCTATTACCACTATTACCAAAACAACAACTACTACTATCACTAATACCACCTTCACTAGCACTGCTGCTGCTGATACTGTTAGCACTGCGCTGATGCTACCACTGCTACCACAATCCCTGCTACTACCATTACGATTGCTACTGCTGCCAGTACTACTGCTATTAATACAGCTGCTGCTGCTACTGCCACCACTGCCACTACTGCTAGTGCCACCAGCATTGCCACCACTGCTGAGTCACTTCCACTGCTCGCTGCTGCTACGACCACTCCTGCTACTATTGTTATTATTACCTCTACTGCGATCACTGCTGCTATTGCCAGTTGAGGAAGAACAAAGAACAGGTATAAAATCACACTGTACAATAGTAAGTGTACAAATAGAACACTTTTGTGTACTATTTGAAGAAACTGCACAAATAGTAAACGTAAGGAAAAATACTATTTCTGGCTATGAAGCAAAGAAATTCACTTTACAGCACCCTTGAAATACCGTGTTATAACAATTAATTGGGGGGAACGATTTTAAATAGACCTGTGCAATGCTTGTGAGATGGAGTTGCAGGCCTGATAAAATAGTGCATTGTTACAATGGACTGCTTTAGGACGGTGAAAGATAAGAACTATCAAAAGCCTTAAAAATGCCCTTGAATCAACAATTTCCACACCTGGGACTAATTCAAGAGATGACAAGGTGGGAGAAAAACATATTCCCCGAACCTTGATCAGCAACAATAAAAACAGAGGGGAGCTGAAGCCAACGTTTGTCTCTCAGGGAATGAACACCTCGACTGGTATTTTCCTGCTGGTGGGAATATTACACAGCTTTGAACAACTGTGATGATAAAAAAAAAACAAAACTGTACTACCCAGAAAGATGCTTAGGAAGTACTGTTGAGAGAAAAAGATTAAGATATAACAAAGTATTTATACTCTGTTTTGAGTATTACAAAATATGTATGCTCATAGACTATAAAACATAGAAAAACGAAAATAATTATTGGAAGATTTGTATAGAAGGACTAAGAGATGTTTTTCACAATTCTCTTTAATGTTGCTGTCATATTGTTTTCTCAATACAAATGAAAAAGAAACGTCCCAACAATCTATTGATAGGTTTTTTTCCCCTTTGAGTATAATATAGATGTGTCTATTTAAAGGATTTCTCTTTCAAAATCTCATTTAGCACCACAACAAAGAGTGTCCAACTTTTAGTTCATTTCAAATGAGTTCCTAGTCATAAATTTATTCTCATTCACAATGTGTATAATTTGTGCACTTCAGGAGATTTGGTGATTATACAGGAATTCAGCATTTTTAATAATTTCCTGAAGGGTTTTTGAAGCAGACAATGTGCTTTTCCTATTTCCCAAACAATCTGAATGATGGAAAATCTCCAAAATAGCTATGCCTGAGTCTTCCTTTCTTCCCTCTAATTTCACATGCATTTTTGTTGTTGGCGTTGCTGTCCTTGTACTTCTGCAAGCAGGAATTCTCCTTTTGAAGCCGTATCTTTGCAGACAAGAAATTATAGTCATCTTATCCCTAATGCACTGCTCCCTAAGCAAAGGACTTATTATCCTTCAAGACTCTGTGTACAAAGGCTTCATCCCAGCAGGCAGACTGAATCTCTGTGGGGCAGGTGCACATACAGTCTGACCCGGTGGATTCAGAACCTTGGAAAATGGGTATTTACGTCAGCACTCACACTAACAACTGTTTTGATTTGTATTTGATGGAGACCTAGAAGTAGAGGGCAAAGGAGCCTTTCCGATCAACTCATTCAGCCACATCATTTTATAAGTGGGGAAACTGAGGCCCCCCTCACTAAGAGGCCGTGACTTGTCCAAGGCCACGCTGTCATTTAGGGACTGAGCGGGGACTGCAGCTGCTCCCAAACCGCTGTCCTTTCTATCCCCTTCAAAGTGACCACATTTTCTTTTTCTTTCTTTCCTTTTTTTTTTTTTTTGAGACAGAGCCTTGCTCTGTCACCCAGGCTGGAGTGGAGTGGCACAATCTCGGCTCATTGCAACCTCTGCCTTCCAGGTTCAAGCAATTCTCCTGCCTCAGCCTCCCGAGTAGCTGGGATTACAGGCATGCACCACGACGCCAGCTTTTTTTTTTTTTTTTTTTAGTAGAGACGGGGTTTCACCAGTTGGCCAGGGTGGTCTCGAAGTCCTGACCTCAGGTGATCCACCTGCCTCGGCCTCCCAAAATGCTGGGATTACAGGCATGTGCCACAGCACCCGGCGACCATATTTTCTTAATCTAAATGGAGCCAAGTCTTCTGATGAAGTTCTCCCTAGTTTGTGAATTTATTGATAAAACATGCAGAGACCTGACCACAAGGCCAATGTGTGTGAAGAACTTTGGTGAGTGCTGACAGAGATGTCTAATTGTTTCAGGTTGCTTTTAGAGAGAAAAACCAAATCTCATTTCGTTGTACATTTAACCCCTATTTTAAAATAAAATGACATTAGAAACAAAAATACAATTCATCCTTACCCAGCCCCCAAGAGAATTTTTTATATTTCTCCACATCCTGTATTTTCTGGGGCAGATTTAAAACAGTTCACAATGAAAGACACAATCGTCAAGTTATAAAGTAGAATCATAATTTAAAATCAGCCCAAGGTTGATATTAACGCACATCATTCACCTCTCCTCCCCCTCCAAGTTCAAAACAGAAGAGATTAGGAACAGGCTTGTGGGCTCCACGCAGATAAAAACATGGGCTCTGTGACTGGCCAGGAGGAGGGACCCGCAGCCTGGAACCATGGCCGGCTTTTGCTCCATGGTAAACAGCTGATCCAGCCAGTGTAAACTATGTGTGAGCCACTGCTGATCCAAAGAAAGGGATAAAACAAGAGGGGCCGTAGAGGAGCAGCGATCCTGTCCTATTAACCTGGCCCAAGAGAGACCCCAGCCCAGGGCCTGGAGCTCTCAAGATACCCTTTTCCCCAGGGGAGGAAGGCGAAGGGAAACTCCTGTTCAATCCTCCCTGCAAATGGCTGAGGTGTTGCAGGAAGGTGCCCAGCTCTTCCCTGGTGAGGCAGAGGGTGACATCACTTCCTATTTATGGGCCAAACTGGGAACTTGGGGGCAGAGTTCCCCCAAGCCCTTCCCCACACAAGGCAGAGGAAAATGCAATGAATCAGTTAATCCATTATTTAGCTGTTGGAGGTCCTGGAAAATCTGGGGTGCAGGAACAGCCCAATCTACTAAGTCAGCACTGCCCCTAGCACCCACCCACTGCCTTAGCACTCCCATAGCACCCACCCACTGCCTTAGCACTCCCATAGCATCCACCCACTGCCCAAGCACTCAGGATTTTGAGTTCACATGGAGGATAACCACTGCCATAGATATGCACTGGCCGTTGGTGAGCTTTGCTGTCACAGTGATATGACAGCAGCTTGGAGGGGCACGATCACCCCAACATACAGAAGAGAAGAGCACAGCCCGGAGAGGCCCAGGCCACGTGCCCAGCATCTCACAGCTGGATGCTTCTCCCAGGGCTGGGAGTGAGATTTGCCTGTCACTTTCTGGCCCTAGTGAACTTGCCTGGACACTGCTTCTTTGTGAAACTCGACCAGGAATTTGAAGAGAGAACTAAGACTATCCAGAGACCAGGGAGGTGGGCCGCCCTGCCACACAGGGCATGTGGAGACAGGGCAAGGAGGCACCACGGAGAGTGTCTGCACCAATTCTATCGACGAGGCTCGGGGCCAGACGATGTCCCTATCTTGTAAGGTCACTTTCCTCCCTCCTGGCCACGATCTCTCCAGCAGGGCTAGGGAGCTGGTGGCAACATGAGGGATGAATGCCTCTCTCCTCATCTTAGTTTGGGTTCCCCATCTCTTCCTGAGACAAGGATTTGGGTGCAAGTAGTTTGTTTCAGAGGTGATCCCAGGAAGCAGGAGAGGGAGTTGGGAAGTGAGGCCGAAGTGGGGCAAAAGGCTGTAAATGGTGGCATTGGGGACCCTCAGAGAACCCCTGACCCATCCCCTGTAGGAACAGGGAAGTGGGGGCCAGGGAGCATTTGTCTACCAGCCACGCTTCCTCACTGACTGAGGGGGCTCCCTGGTCACAAGCTCCCGGGCCTCTCCACTGCCCTGTGGGGAGGGAACACCCTTGGTGGGAGAAAGACACAGCAAACCGTCCACACGGGGCTAAGAGCTGCCTGCAGGTGGCCTCTGGGACAGGCTGCGGGGCGTGGGTGGGCACCGACAGAGTGTTCTCTACCTCCTCTCCCCTTCCCGACCCACAACTCAAACCCAGGAGCTCCACCCGGTCTAGCTCCATCTTCCTGCCTCTGGCCAAGCACAGGTGAAGAGGGGGCCCCAGGAGGCCTGCCTGCTCCTGGAAGCCCCTCCCTCACTCCCTACATCCCACCGCCACCACCACTCACAGCCTCACCCCCTCCATCTGCCTTGAGGTCATGAAGAAAAATAGTGCAGTGAGTACCCCTGTGGCTTCTTCAGTTCCCCCAAGGCGCTGGGGATTCCGACAGCATTCCTCATCCGTGTATGGTCCAGGGAAGCCAGGCAACCCTCAGGCCCTATTCTCCCACCATGCAACCCATTCCCCACCCCAGGCTCAACCCCCTGCCCCTGCCCAGCTCCCCACTCTCCAGCCTCAGCTCCTGCGTCATCTTCATAGCACATCCATCTGACATATAACACATTCACCCACTTGTTTGTCTCCACCCACTGAGGGCACGGCCCCAGGAGGGCAGATGCCTCCGCCTGTTTCACTCCCTACCATATCCCTGCACCTGGAGCAGAGCTGGCCATAAATAGTCGGCAGTCAGTAAGTATTTAATGTGTGCTGAACAACAAAGAGAGCCAGCCCAGGTATCAGAACTACTTCCTCTGAGGTCAAGAGAGGGCCAGAAAAACAAAAACGCCACAACAGTCACAATGTTTGTGATACACATCTCATGTGTACATTTACTAAACCAACGCTTTTAACGAAAAAAATGCAGCATAATTTACTGTGCTAGTCACAAGATAATAACCGCATTGGTTTTGCTTAATGGATTTTTACCACCCTGCCTGCACCCCAGGAACAGGGTCTGTATTAGTCTGTTTTCATGCTGCTGATAAAGACATACCCGAGACTGGGCAATTTACAAAGGAAAGATGTTTAATGGAGAACTCACAGTTCCACGTGGCTGGGGAAGCCTCACAATCATGGTGGAGGGCGAGGAGGAGCAAGTCACATCTTACGTAGATGGTGGCAGGCAAAGAGAAAATGAGAGCCAAGCAAAGGTCATGGGTCCTCTTATCAAACCATCAGATCTTGTGAGACTTATTCGAGACAGTATGGGGAAAACCATCCCCATGATTCAATTATCTCCCACCAGATCCCTCCCACAACACGTGGGAATTATGGGAGTACAATTCAAGATGAGATTTGGGTGGGGACACAGAGCCAAACCATATCAGGGTCTCTGCGGGACACACACACAGAAGTTGCACAGAGAGAGTCTCCTTGTTTCCATCCTTCAGTGTGTCCATGAGACGGTGTCTGTAACCTTATCTGGACAGTCTGCCCAACATCCACATTTGAGGTTCCTTGTTACTATGAGCAACCCTGCTTCCTCTCGCCATAAGCCCTGCTTTTCAGAACACCCTCTGAGAGTCCTCACCAAGCCACCTCCTTCCAGTCTGTCCCCTGTGCCCCTGTCCACAGTGGGTGCCAGGTGAGTAGCAAACCACTTGGAGAAAGGCTCACTTTGGTCAACAGACGACCTGGGGAGAGTGTAAGTTAGGTCCAGACACCCTGCTGGCCACTCATCCCACAAGGAACGGAGGCCACGGTCCTTCCCATCCCCTTCACCCCGCCCCCACTCTAGCTTATTTTCCCCAGTAGCACTTACTACCATACCTTCTACTGTGTTTTCTCATGTGATTATTTCTGTCTTCCTCCAACACGAGGGCAGGGATGATGCTCACTTACCAGCTGCGTGTCTGCTATCATTTAGCACTGTGCTGTGCATAGTAGGTGCTTAGTAGCTGTCAAACGAATGAATAAATTGCCCTCTCCCTCAAGGCACCAACCAAGCTACCAGGCAGATGGGGTGGTCTGTCCCCCGTGGGTGTTTCTCAGCCAGCCCCAGAACCTGGCTCCCAGGCCCTTCCCTCTGCTAGGATCAGCAGCCCAGGGGCTTGGCCTGCCACATTCTGCCCAGGCTGATGAAAGCAGCCAGTTTTTCTACAGACACACACCTCCCTCAAAACTGGTACCGACAGGCAGATCTCATTAATTAGGGAGGCTCAGCCAATGACCTGTGGCATGAATACATTATGTCGATATCTTGGGGGTGATATTTTCTGGCTTTTTGAACAGGTCCCTCGTTAATGACCTGCTTAATCCCCTGCTGAATCTGTGCCAGGCTCATCCCAGGGGAAGGCAGGGGCTCCAGGGACAGGAGAGAGACGCACACCCCAAGCGATCTCAGTTGAAAGCTGACCTATACGGTATACTCACAGGGAACTTACCCCAGCTAAGTCATCTGGATGTGCCTCAGTTTCCACAACAAAATGAATGGGAAGGCCATTTTCCAATCCAGGAAAAATGAAATGGACACAGCACACAATACTCTGCAGAAGGACCCATCTACCTGAATGATCTGGAAGGACTGACCCCCCTGGGCTACATCATTGATAATGATGGTGACGATGAAAAGCTTTAGTGAGCACCTATGTATGCCACTCTGTTAGGTGTTATCACAAAACTCTTCTCATTTAAACTTCCCTGCAGTTCAAGAAATAGGCATTATGACCCCATTTCACAGATGCAGAGCTGGCCCTCGAAGGACTGAATGACAATGCTAGTGGAGAGGTCAGGTGGGGGAGCCAGAAGGTCTTTTGAGAAGGACCCTGTCAGAATCCAGTCCCTTGTGCTGCTTGCACTTCTATCTCAGGCTCCAAGAGAATCAAGCCCCCCCCCCCACCCAGCCACATGGCCTAAGTGGCCTATTCCCAGACACACAAGAGATGCTCCCGGCCTCGCTGACCTCTCACCTTGTCCCCAAGCCCAAGTGGCCTTGGAATATTTAGTGAGACCTGCTGGCTGAAGGGTGGAGCAGCCTGAGGGGCAAGCAGGAAGAGGCCAGGTCAACACAGCGAGGCCTCAGATGAAATTAGGAAGAGCATCCAGGGTGCAACTGACTGCCGAGCCCCAGGCAAAAGGATCGGGCCAGCTCTCGGGCCAGGGCTGGACCCTCAGGGGATGTGGAGTCTCTCATTGGGGACCAAGTCCAGAGCTCAGAGACCATGGCAGGTAGAGGCCTGTGAGGGGTCAGTCACTTCTTGACACTTTGATTGTGGACTCAAGCTCCTTTCCCAAGGGGGTTCCATAGGAAACCAGTCACACTTGGTGCTTCTAGGTGGGAGGGGGGTCCTGGCACAGCACACAGCACACTCCAACAGATGCCAGTGACCTTCTACGGCACCAAGCACAGCCCCAGATTCCTTGACTATGGGTGCCTTTCCACCTGCTTCCTCTCATTTAGAAATACCAGCTTATAACAGTTCTCTTTCCCACCTCAAAGCAGGGAGGAAACTCTGTTCCGCTTGGTAAGTCCATTGAGACTAAGGGTCTACACAAAGGTATTCAAGGAGGAGGGAAAGGAAAAGAAACTCGTGTTTGCTGAAGTCCCGCCACAGCAGGCACAGGCGAGGTGCCTTTACACATGATAGCGCTTCATCTTTCTATAAGTCGTGTAAAAGTGGGCATTGACTGTTTTTCCCTGCCCAGCATCTGTTCTCTAATCTTCTAAAAATGGCACCCAATTTTCTTTTTTTAGGCACCGACCCCCTACAACTCTTTTTTCCTCAAATAACAGCTGTATTAAGACATAATCACATACCATACAATTCACCCATTTAAAATGTTCAATTCAATGGTTTTTACTTTCTTATTATTTATTTTTATAAACAGGGTCTTGCTCTGTGGCCCAGGCTGGAATGCAGTGGCGTCATCATGGCTCAGTGCAGCCTCGAACTCCTGGGCTCAAGGGATCCCCCCACTCGGCCTCCTAAAGTGTTGGGATTACAGGCGTATGCCACCGTGCCTGGCCTCAGTGGTTTTTAATATATTCACGGCTATGTGCAAGCATCGCCACAGCCAATTTTGAACATTTTCCTCACCTCAAAAATAAACCCTGGGCCGGGCGCTGCGGCTCACACCTGTAATCCCAGCACTTTGGGAGGCCAATGTGAGCAGATCACTTGGGGTCAGGAGTTCGAGACCAGCCTGGCCAACATGGTGAAACCCTGTCTGTACTAAAAATACAAAAATTACCCAGGCATGGTGGTGCAGGCCTGTAATCCCAGCTACTCAAGAGGCTGAGGCATGAGAATTGCTTGAACCTAGGAGGCTTAGGTTGCAGTGAGTTGAGATTAAGCCACTGCACTCCATCCTGGGTGACAGAGTGAGACTCCATCTCAAAACAATAAATAAATAAAAATAAAATAATGTACCCCCTTTTAGCTTCCCTCCTCATTCTCCCATCTCCCCAGACCTAAGGAACCATGAACCTACTTTCTGTCTCTATAGATTTGCCTATTCTGGACATACGTTATAAATGGAACCATGTACTATATGTCTTTTATGTCTGGCTTCTTTCCTTTAGCACAGTGTCTCCAAGGTTCCTCCACATGGTAGTATGTGTCAGTGCTTTGTTCCTTCTTATAGCTGAATAGTATTCTCTTGCATGAATAGACTACACTTTGTGTATCCATTCACCCATTGTTGGACATTTGGGTTGTTTCTGCCTTTTGGCTATTATGAACAGTGGTGCCATGAGCATTTCTGTACAAGTTTTTGCATGGGCACATGTTTTCATTTCTCTTGGGTATGTACCCAGGAGCGGAATTGCTAGGTCATATGGTAAGTCTACAGTTTACTATTCGGGAAACTGTCAGGCTCTTTCCAATGTGGCTGTGCTATTTTACATGTCCGCCAGCATGTATGGGATTGTGATTTCTCCACATCCTCACCAGTACCTGTTACTATCTGGCCCTCTCTAACTCATGATCCATGCCGTTGCAAGGAGCTCCACAGCTGTGCAGAGACTTTACCTTAGCCACTCTCTCCTAGCTGTACCTCCATACCAGGCACTTTGTGCAAAGGAAAATGGTGGAATCTATACAGATGAGTAGTAGGTCGTGTGTTGTGGGAGAGAAATTCTAAGGCAGACACTAAGGGAAGTAGAATTGTGGAGTAGAAAGAGCCCAGTTCTGAGACTGAACTCTGGCTCCCCCTGCAGGTTGGGTGGCATATTCACAGCTCTGAGCCAGTCTCCTCACCTGTAAAATGGGATCACCAGACCTTTCTCATGGGGCTGTGGTGGGGAGAGCCTGAGATGACACTTGCAGCATCCGTTATTTGAATTTGCCTCACATAACCCCCCACGCAATGTCGGGGTCTTTCCAAACCATGCCGTGGGTGTTTCCCCATTCTGCTTGCTGGGATCTGACACAGGAGTTTCATCTCTTTTCCGAGCTGCACCAGCAATGCCTCTGTCTTTCCCCTGCAGCTCAGGGACCTGGTGACCACACCCACTGTATTATCGAATGTTCGTGGTCTGCCAGGCCCCACGCTGGAGTTTCCCAGATGCAGTCTCTAATCCTCACAGCCACTCTGAGAGAGATTTCCCAGCTCCAGTTTTCTGATGCAGACATGAAGCTCAGAAGGTAGAGAGCTCGCCCCGGGTCACCCAAGCAGGACGTGGCAAAACCAGAACAGGACGCCAGGCCTGGCTGCAGCCCATGGCTATCCTCATGTCACACCCAAGGTGCTTCCTCACCCCTTTGTTCCTCTTCATGTGTGCAGAAAGGGTGGTCCACAGACTAACAAAGGAACCAGGCAGGAAGCACCTTCTCTCCCCAGCTCTCGCCCTCGGCAGGCCGCTCTCACCTCCACTCGCCGAGCCCACCTGGCCCAGCAGTTAACAACATCCCGGGTATCATGACGACGAGAAGCTGGCAGTTTCCAGCTGCAATGGACTCCTTTTCGGCTCTGCACTAAGAGTCCATTAAGGATGCCCTCTCCTCTGAAGTGTGGTGTCCTCGGGTTAAATTCTTTCTAAGCAGATGTTTATTTTTAGAGAGCCACTGTATGGGCTATTATTGAATGCTTAAGCAGTTCCTTAAGATGAGGGTCACTGAAGGCTTCCACTGTAGAAAAACCTCCATATAATACCACCTGCTGAACAACACTGCCAAGGGGGGAAAACAAGGAGTCTTTTATTTAAAGAAGGAGGAATCAGATGAGGGGGAAAAAAGAACTCTGAAAAGCATTTCTGCTGAAAGAAGCAGACTTGTATGTTTGCATTCAATGTGGAAATAGATTCAATAAAGTATATTTTCCCAGGTATTTTGAATGACAATGACAACACCTATGAGGGGCACAGGGGACCGGCTGTGATGCAGAGACACCGACAGGCCTTGAACACGCGGCTTCTAACGAGGTCGGAGGTTAATGGATGCTTCACGGTGCCCTTTCGTGTGTTGTGTTTCCATCTCAAGCTTTTAGGCAGGGGAGGATGAAGGACCTCAGCTCTCAGACAACTTGTGGGATCTGGAAGAGGAGGCTGTGGGGCTTCCTTTCGGGCTGGAGAGGGGAGGTTTTTAGGAGATGCTGCCAGGGGCACTAACAGTTTTTGTCCCCATGCAGCGGTGCTGAGCCCAGATTTGAAAACAATTTAAGAAGGAAATGAGAGCTCACGTGTCCCATGCACTCACTCTATGCAGTTCCTCTAGAAGCAACCTCAAAACACCAGAGGAAGGGGGTGTTACGGCTCCCCACTTACCGCACAGCCCAGTCAGAGAGGTTAAGTCACTTGCCTGTGGTAGAGATTACAGTGTGTGTTCAATGAAACTCCTCTCCTTTTCCACAGGGACATACAGCTAGTGAGATGCTCCGGCCTCTTTATTAGGTGTGGCCACAAGACTGGGTTCTGGCCGAGGAAATGCGGGCTGAAGGGATGGGCACCACGTCTAGGTCCAGCCCACAACACCCTTCCATGCGCTCCTGCAAGCTCTTTCAACATCCACCGGCTGGACAGAAGAGTACCCCAAGACACAGGAGCACAAGATGGAAGGGCGCAGTGAGCACAGGGTGGCTGACTGGCCAGGAACACCTGCATTAGATTGTAATGTGAGTGATAAATCAGTTTTTTGGGTTTGAACACTGATAACTCCTGGTGCAGCTATCACGGAAGGCCGTAGGAGTAGAAGCAGTATCCAATTCCACTCTTATATGACCCAGAGAAAACTCGGAGAGTTTAAAAACCCAGAGCTTGGCTCTGCTTGGTGCAAGATTCTTAGCTGGTTCTCCTTGAGACCACTCTGCCTCTCTGACTTAAAATGAGTTCCCCAGAAGCAGCTCCTGAAATGAGGATTCCTGTGAAATAATCAATGAAGAAGTGTTCCAGGAAAATCGGGTAGGGGGACAAGGAGATGGAACAGGGGAGGGAAGGACACCAACAAGGAACTGGCACCAAACAAAGTCCCATGGAGAGCAACTGTGGCTCAGTGCCCCGACTTGAGTTGTTCCAGTCAGGGTGAGGGAGCTGCAGCATTCATACCTCCACACCAGCCCATCACTGGAGAAGCGCTGACCTCTGCAGAACATCAACCCAGATCCCAAGCATGGCCAGGCATTCATGAACATGACCTGAAGGCAGTCCTCCAGCACCAAGACGCATGGCAGGCTGTTGGGAGTGGAGGCACATCAGCAGCCTGTAGGCCTGAAAATGATCAAGCGATCACAGGGGATGAAGTGGACGAGTGAACTCGAGGGGACAAGTGAAGCTTCTGCTACCCTCTCCAGGCTCAGCTTTGCCATCTGGACAAGGTGAGAGCTCAGGTCTCCTCTAACTCAAACTTTCTCTGGCTATGTGACTTCAAGATAATACTCCCATCCCCAGCAGGCTGTTCCTGGGGGCCTCGAGAAGACACTGCAGCCATCCAGAAGTAACAGTGGTCCTCTCAGCGGCATCCAGAAGCCTGGTAAGGAGCACAAAGTGTAGGTGATGCTCTTGCGAGAGGCTCATCAACATGGCACCATGAGCAGCCAAGAAAGTTCACCTGCCCCAGCTCTCGTCACTCTCCTGCTGTCTCTAGCAATCAGAGATGCAGTCTTGTGGGGGGAATTCGGGCCTGTAATTTGTAACACAGGCTTCCTTGGGTGCCTTGGCCTTTTACCAAGGGCGATGATGGGATTTTCATACCAGGAAATGGTTAGGACTTACAGTGGCATGTGCCCATCTAGTGAAACAAACTTAAGGAGTGCAGATGGACCAGTACTTGGAAGGAAGAGGGCTTTGAGAGTCAGAGGGACTGGAGTTGAATTATGGCTTTGTCTTTGACAACGGTGTGACCGTGGGCAAGTGACAGACTTCTCTGAATCTCATTTTTCACTGTTGTCAAACCACACATAATCTTAGAGTTGTTGTGAGAATTAAACTGGACATTTTATGTAAAGTGCTTTGTATATAGTAGGCGTTCTGAAAACATCACCCTTTTACTGCACTTTATTTACTCATTGCATGCCTTATGATCGGTGCTCAAGAAATACTGGTTGCAAGAATGAATATGTGGATGGACAGACGGACGGACGGACGGATGGATGGATGGATGGATGGATGGATGGATGGATGTTTGATGTTTACATGATGGATGGATGGAAAGTGGATTCACAAATGGTCTGGACAACTCTCTGGAGATGATATTCCCACTAAAAATATTGATGCAATTCAGGTTCTCTAACACTCAGTCTTTTCACAAAGGGTTCATCTACTAACTACTCTTTCTTAGGCAGTCTCTACTCTTCTTTCTGCCCGCTTTCCCTTTCTTCCAGCCAGAACTCCTACTTACCTGTAGTCCCTGGACAGCCCACTTTCTGGGACTGGTTAACTTCCCAGCTGGGAACTTTTAAGAAACATCCTGGGAGAAGTAATTCAAGTGCAGGGAGTTAAGTCTCCTTGCAGTCTGTGTCCCTGACCCTCTTGCAGCTGAAATACTGTGGCCAGGCTCTGATCCTCCTCTTGAGTCTTTGCCTAGATTCTGCCTTGCATCCTCAACAACTAACACTTGGCTTTGGGCACCTCTTGCCTCAGGCCTGACCTCGCCTTTGGCTATTCCATTGGCTGGTGGAGTTGCGATCCCCCTGCCTAGCCTCTGACTCTCTGCTCTGTCATTCTTCTTAGAGCCTGTGTCCTTCTGCCCATTGGCATCTTCCTGGCTTGTTCTGACCTCCAGGATCAGTAAACAGCCTCCATTGAACTGATTAACATAATTAACCTTATTTTGCCTTGACCACATCAATTCCTGGGCTCCACCCATCCTCTGGCTGTCCCACATCTATGCCCTGTGACCCACAAAGCTCCAACCATCCCATCCCTTTTGCCCATGGCCATCCAAAACGTCACCATTTAGTACATAAGGATATAATTCATATCCCTTCTTCAAAATGAAAAGAGTGGGGTCGACCAAGGAAAAGGACATGACCAGGATTACTCATGAAGTTAACTGGGACTGGGACTGAGATAGCCTCACTCAAATTCTATATTAATCATAGCAGAGGCTTGGATAATATTGAACAATATAGCCTTACATTTATATGGTGCTTTGAGATTCAAAAGCAATTTTATATACATTGTCTTCTTTGAGCTTCACACAAGCTTGTGAAGGGAGGCAAAATGGGATTTCAGTCCTATTTGCCAAAGGAAAAATCCCAGCATGGGTCAGTGGCATGGCAGGAAGAGTCTGGGTTTTGGAATCAGACCAACCTAAGTACTAATCCTAACTCTGCTGTGTAAGCTTCTTCAAGTTACTTTCCCTTGTCAAATCTCATCTATGGAAATAGTAATGCCTATTCTCCAGAATTGCTGAGAAAAACAAATGAGAAAGTACGCATCACAGACCCGCGTATGTGAATGGGAAATGGTGGATGCTCAGCAATGCCATTTCCTGAGGCAGATTAAATGGTTGGCTCCAATGCCTCACCTTTCCCTGCACTCACAAGCTTGAGATGGCCTTGTTGTGGACAAAGGGCTTTTCCCTACCTCCTGACTTTGGGCTTAGTGGTGTGACTTCCTCGGTAGTGACATACCAGCAGGAGTAAGCTGGACATTTCCAGACCTAAACCTTAGGAGACCTTGTTGTCTTCAGCTTCTGCCATTCCTGTAAGAAACCTTTCACCTGGGTAGCTGCTGTCCCTTAGCCTGAGCCACTGAATGGAGATACACATAAAGCAGAGATGCCCCACCAAGCATCACCAGATCCAAGTGTGAAGCAGAGCTGCTATCTGAGCCCAGACAACCTGCAGATTAGTAAGAATAAGTGATGTTTGAGACTACTGAGTTTTGGGGTGGTTTGTTATGCAGCATTTTGTAGCAATAACTAACCAATACATCTCTTTTCTTGTGGGGCTCCTTAGGTTCCCATCTGCTAACTTAGATATCTGAAATAGACCCCATCTCTCCTGGAAAGGAATCTAGCATGTTTTTCCCTCACCACCATACTGTCTCACCTCCTTGATGTACAAGTTTTGCTCCAAATGTCCATCTCCTGCAGACACTGGTAGAGTACTTCTCTCTTCCAGCAGCATATTAACAGAAATGTTTTCACAGGCAAAGATAAAGCAACAGAGGCAAAGGCCTGCTTCTCAGCCTCTAAAATAATCCTTTGTTGGTGATAACGCCTTTGTTGACAGTGCTCACATTCCTAGATCAACCACTCAGCATAAGTTAGGGACAGAGGTGTTCGTTTCACCAAAGCTGCCCACTTCAGTTTTCTCTTTGTCAAAAGAAGAAACATTAAAAGTGCTTCATGTGTGCATTTAAGTACATCATTACTTTCTGAGTGCTTTATCATCGCTACCGAGTGTTCTCCTTCCATCACAGGGAGACCTTGACTCGCAGTGAATTGCATTGCCTTCTGCTTTGGGGCTCCTCCGCCGGGTGGGTTGCAGGCATTGTTCCACCAGCGCTATTGATGCCTAATGTGAAGGAGATGGAGAGGAAACTCTCCAAGTAAATAGATATACTTTCTGTTTCCATTCAAGGCTTTGAGCCATTCTTTAACCTCCAATGATGCTGGATAAGTCATCTTTGCTTAGGAGGTCTGAAAAGGCTCAAAGGGAAGAATTTTCCTCATGGACCTCCATTTATCTCAGTAGATAGTAGGAGGAATACAAAGAGAAGAGAGAGAGTGCTGGGTGAACTTGAGATGATTTGGGGGTCTGTTTGGTTTGGTGTGTGCAAATTGGATGACGAGTGTGAAGGTTGTCTGAATTTAATTGAATTTCTCTAATCCCTTAAGGCACTTAGGTTTCACGGAGTTACCTAATACCCCCGGGGTGTAGACAAAATAGAAAGTGCAGAAGAGCCCTGCTGTTGTCCTGGAATGCAGTCTCCCTTGGCACACCCCTGAGGCTAGTGGGGATGGATTCCATCCTGTCCCCTCCACTGCTCCAGCCGCTCATGGAGCAAAACTGTAGCAAAGATTTCTTAGCCTCTGCCGTTTGCACAAACAGCACCGCATATGTTCTCTCCTTTAACCTTGGTGCAAGGGGAAGAGGGCAGCAGGACCCAGAAGGAAACTGAGGCTGGAAAGGTTTGTCAGCTAAAGACACTCAGAGTTTGTATGCAGGGCCAGGCCGAGGTCTTAATTCAGGACACTTTCTGCTCTAAATCAAGACATGACTACATCCGCCATTTGAACAAAGATGGGAAATGCACCCAGAAATCCTGCATTCCTTTCCCAAATATTTATTGAGTGCCTACCATGTGTCAGGGACTCCTTATTTTAGGTGCTAAATAATAGTGATTCCAAGCTGCCAAATCACAGGTCTGAAAATCAGAAATCAAGAATCTGTGGAGACAGCTGTATACTTGTCTCAGATCCCAGTGACATGACAGCGACAGGGGCTGGGCTTATTTGTGTCCTGATTCCCGCAACCAGCACACACCTGCCCGTCGGGGGCTCAGAGGTATTCACTTGGTGGCTCCATGGGAGTCATTCAGACACTTTCTACGCCAGTTGGTCTGTGGCCTGCCTCTACCCCTTGGGCTCCACAGACAGCTCCTGGCCGTCCTTTCCTCCCCCTGGCTCACCCCCTCAGGCTATCCCCCACAGTCCTGCCTGCTGGAGGGACCAGGCCACACATCACCTTACCTGCAACCCACTTTCCAGTGGCTCCCGGGGCCCCCCAGGATACAGCCAAAACCACCTAATGAGGCCTAAGGTCATCCTCGGTCACCTAAGGTCACCCTTAAGCCTCCTTCTCCAGTCTCATCTCTCACCACTATGCACCTGTGACGAAATCATACACATACACCCACAAACACTCCATATACACACATAGTATACACCACACACACACACACATACTCCCCCTGCTATTTTTTATTGTATATAGTGAATGGGTACCACATGATGTTTGGATATACACGTGCACAGTGAAATGATTACTACACTCAAGCAAATTAACATATCCATCATCTCGCTTTGTCACCTTATATGTGTGTGTGTGGTAAGAGTACCTAAAATCTACTCTACTACGTCCAGTATACAATACAGTATTATCAACTCCAGTCCTCATGTTGTACATTATATCTCTGCACTTACTCATCCTACATGACTGAAGCTTCGTACCCTTTGACCTACACCTTCCCATTCCTCTCCCGTGGTACCCACCATTAGTTTGTTTTTTCAGATTCCACATACATGTGAAATCATGCAGTATTTTTCTTTCTGTGTCTGGCTTATTTTGCTTAGCATAATATCTTCTAGGTTCATTCATATTGTCACAAATGGCAGGATCTCCTTTTTAAAGGCTAAACAATATTCCATTGTGCTATGGTTTGAATATGTCCCCTCCAAAATTCAGGTGTTGCCAATGTCATAGTATTAAGAGGTAAGGGCTTTAAGAGGTGATTAGGGCATGAGGGCTCCTCCCACATGTATAGGATCAGTGCCCTTATAAAGGGGCTTGACAGAGAGAGCTGGGTACTCTCTTGCTCTTCGGCCTCCCACCATGTGAGGACACAGCAAGGCCCTCCCAGACGTGGGTGCCCTGATCTTGGACTTCCCAGCCTTCAGAACTGTGAGAGAATAAGCTTTTCTTTATAGTTACCTAGTCTCAGGTATTCTCTTACAGCAGCACAAAACAGACTAAGACACATTGTGTATATCCATTTGTCTGAGACATGGATACTTTGTTTCTGTATCCCAGTTATTGTATCCAATAAAGCTGTATTGAATATGGGAGTGCACATATCTCTACATGGTGCTGATTTCATTTCCTTTGTATCTAACCAACAGGGATTGCTGGGTCATATGGTAATTTTGTGAGAACTGCTACACTGCTGTCTATCATGGCAACGCTAATTCACATTCCCAGCAACAGTGTGCACTCCCTTGCTATGTCTTACCCCCACACTTTGACTTAAGCCATTCATTCCCCCAGCGCAGCTTTCCTGACCACCTCCCCTTCTAAGTTCTCTCCTTCAGGTATCCCAAGTACTCACTGGAGGTTAGGTTCCTGCAGTGAGCATTTATCATGCATCAGCTCACCTGACTATTGATATAGTCCTGTAAGGTGGAGATTCTGACTGTTTCTACTTTGCAGATAAGGAAACAAAGACTGTAGTTATGCAATGTGACCAGGGTCACAGTTACTAAGTGGGGGGTGCCAGGAATTGACCCAGGCCTGTGTAGCTCCCAAGCTCAGGCATAGGAAGAGGTAATTCCCTTCATCTCATAGAGGCTGAACTTGTAGCTAGAAAAGTTAAGAGGTTCCCCTGATTCCACCATTGTTTCACAGGGGTCTGATCCAGCATCCAGCTCCCAAATCCTCCCTAGGACTGGGAGCTATTGGAGGACAGAGAGAGTTTCTTCCTTGTTTCCACATCCCAGCACTTGGCACAGGATCTGTCCCCAAGCAGGTGCACCAACAAATGGGAACTGAATGAATAACCAAGCCAGCCAAGTGGAGAGAGACGGTCACACTGTCATGGTTTGTGGGCTGTATCCATAGGTCTGAGGGACAGAGGAAAAAAGACTCCAAGGCCCCTGCCTGTAGCAACCAGTCCTAGTCCTCTAGGAAAAGCACGGGACTTAGAAGGCTCAAGTTTATGTCCTGGCTCTGCCCCAGTGCGCTGCGTGTATATTACAGAGACCGCCTCTTTGCTTCATCGTGTGTGAGGAAGGGACAATAACATGACTTGCACAATAACTCTATCTTTGTTCCTGTTTCCTTTCAGCCTGGAGGCATTCCCTGTCCTGCACTGACCCTTGAAGGCTCTGTAAGCCCTGAAGGACATAATAGGGACTTGGACTTGCATCCTCAAGGCAAGGATGGTTTGCTTTGAGCAAGGGCCTGTCCCAGACATGTTTTCATTGGAGAAAGAGCTCCTCTGGGGCAGAGAGGGCAGGACAGGTGGCAGGTGGTGCCATGAAGGGGAGGCTGCTGTAGGGGGCCATCCAAGGGGTGATGAGCCCTGCTGGGCATGGCCCAGGGAGCTCTTCACACGGAGCCTTGACAGCCCTGGTAACTGATCAACCACAGAGACTGTGGGAGAGAAGATTTAAAGCTGCCTCCCAGGTTTCTGGCCTGTGTGGACGATGACACAACTTACCATGTTTATAGGACCACGGGAAGAGTGTGAGGGCAAAATGATGAGTCCTGTTTGGGACCTATTTAGTTGGAGGGTCTGTGGGACAGCCCGACGTGACTTTCAGGAGCCAGTTGCATGGCTATAGAGTTTGTTTAGAAGGGGGCTTTGAATTGGAATGCACATTTGGGATAGATGCTACAATGAATGGCCCAGACAGTGGGGGGCAGGAAAGAAGCAGCAATTGAGTCTGTAACCCTGGGAAATGTCAGTGTCAGAGGACGACTGGGAAGGCCCTGAGAATGAATAGTTGGAGAGGTAGCAGAGAATCCCAGAGAGACTGCTACTGTAAAAGCCAAAGAAGGAAAGAATTCAAAAAGAAGGAAGTAATAACAGTGTCCTGGGCCTAGGGAGGTCAAGAAAAGAACTAAAAAGTATTCACTGGACTCATCAGCTAGCAGTGGGAAGAGCCACAGTAAACGCCCCCTGCTTCTCCACCTTCCCCCTCCTCCGCACAGCCCAACTTGCCCAGAGATGGTCTCTGTGCAAAACCCTTCCCTGCTCCACACTCTGACTCCTTTTTAAATATTCTTGACCTGGTTGAGGGCCCCAGAACCATAGAACTGATTTTTCCTTGTTTCCTTTGTAGATTCTCCTGCTCACTTTGATGACAGGTCTCTCCATGGAAACTGAGGCAGGAAGCATGCCACACTGACATTGTGTTACAGAGTTACTGGACTTTGGGGAGAGCAGACTCAGTGGCCTGGGAGCTGGATGTCCCTGGCTGGAGGAACTGATGGGAAGTAGGAACGGCAGAAAGATGAGGCTTGTTCAAGGTGCTACAGGAATAGTGGCATCCTGAGAGAAGGTGCCCAACCCCACCTGTACTGAGAACCACTCAGGCACACAGAGGAGGTAGGAACAGCTCCTGGGCAAGTCCACGTGGTGACACCAGTGTAGACTCTTGGGCTCAAATAGTTTTGTGCATGGAAGTGCTATTTTCAAAGCTGTCCTGAAGATTCAAGGAGAAAGAAACTTAGTTGTTTTTTAAGAATGAGAAACTAAAGGCAATTTTTAAAGAGAGAGAGAGAGAGAGAAGAGGGAAAACCCATCAAATGTCATTAGACTTCATCAGAACCATTTCTCATACTGACAAAAGAGAAATAACAAAGAGTGTGTTCTCATTATTTTTCCAGAGGGACAGTGTGTATGCCAGAGAAGAAGGAAGTCATAAAAGATACCAGGGAAATGCAATAACTGGATATTTCAGTGCATGGGAGTCTGATTCTTCGGGGGCAGGGAAAACCACAGTGGAACACTTTAGACGCCCTACTTAATTTTGAAAGAAAAGGAAAATTATTGGAGATTTCAATGGCAGGCCGATCACAGGCCTCTACCTCTGCCTCAGCAAGGAAATTAGTTGCCATGGCAACTTCAGGTTGCATCATTAAGAATTTTTAAAATGTTGAGAGAGTGGGGAGGCAGAGCTTTAAACACTGAAGGAGGAGGTAGAGACAGGAAACAGAAGTGAGGCTTAAGAAGTAAAAGAAGTGATTCAGGGATGAGCGGAAACCTTGGCAAAGAGAGGAAAGGAGTGGGGCCTCCCTTCCCAAGTGGATGTTTTTATTGTCCCTCTTAGAATCATGGAAGGAGATGGTATATTACCCCACATTTGGGTTCCTTTTTGTTTCATGTCATAATTTGATCATTTTTTTTTCTCTTGCCCATTAAAAGGCAGAAATTAGAAAATCTCAAGATCCTTTATTTTATTTTAATTTTTGTTTGTTTTTTGAGACAGGGTCTCACTCTGTCACCCTGGCTGGAGTGCAGTGGTGCAATCATGGCTCACTGCAGCTTCAACCTCCCCAGGCTCTGATGTTCCTCCTGCCTCAGCCTCCTGAGTAGCTGGAACTACAGGTGTGTGCCACCATGCCTGGTTAATTTTTGTATTTTTTGTAGAGATGGAGTCTCGGTGTGTTGCCCAGGCTGGTTTCAAACTCCAGGGCTCAAGCAATCCTCCCACCTTGGGCTCCTGAAGTGTTTGGATTATAGGTGTGAGCCACCACTCCTGGCCTGTTTTATTGTTTAAAAGTATAGAGCCGGGTGTGGTGGCATGCACCTCTAGTCCCAGCTACTCAGGAGGCCAAGGCAGGAGGATGGCTTGAGCCTAGGAGTTCGAGGCCTCAGTGAGCTATGATCTCGCTTGTGAATAATCACTGCACTCCAGCCTGGGCAACATAGCGAGATCTCATCTCTTAAAAAAGAAAGATAAAAGTACTGAATGGATCATTATATTTCAAGTTATTTCCCCAACGTTCTTAAATGGTTTGGTCCTGAATTTGCCCATCTGACAGAATATAAAAATCAAATTTTGTGTTCCATGTCAACTTCTTAAAGTTCTCCCCTAGCTGTCCAGGTGTATGGGGAAAAAAATCATGGGTGTTATTAGAGAGAATTATATTTCTGTCCAAGGAAGCATTTTTATCCAAAGAACCATGGATGAGAGATTATACCACCACTCTATCACTGTAATATTATTTCTTTTTAAGAAATGTGGTTTTTGTTTTCCTTTTGCCTGCATATTTACACAGAAAGAGGAAAGGGAAATTCAGATGATCGCCAGGTCATTAATTACCTGGGAAAGCTGGGAAAGTTCTCCACTTTCAGCTTGGAAATACGTGGATGGTTAAATGTCTGGTGGGTCATCAGTTCCATGTTGCACCTGTCCTTGTATCGGCCTCAGCAGTTCATAGCCCTTCCTTCTGATGTAGGTCCTGGTTTAAATCCTCAACTGTGCCTGTCATGGCCCTTTGAAAGGGGCTCCCCTGACACACAGTTTTCCTAAGGGTGAGGGTTTCTGCAAATCCTGTGGAAAGCTGGTGAACATACCTGCATGTCGTGGTGACAGAGGGACTCAAACCGAATACAACATGGCAGTGTCTGCAAGGGAGGGGCCCCACTTTGGGGCAGCAAAGCTGGATATAGGGAGCCCCAGGCTGGAGATGGGCTGCCTGGGAGCCACTTCGTCTCTGCTTCCATTGGAGAAGAGAAGACAGAGCCACCTTTTGTGGTCCTGAGCAAAATCTGCATACACTCTCCAAGCCTATTTCTTTCCAGGGCAAATGGAAACAGTAATAATAACTGCCGCTTACCTTGAAAAGTTGGAGGAGGGATCAAGTGGGGTGAGACAGAGAGCCCTGTGTGGACAATAAAGGGTTACATGGATGTCACGTGTCCTCTTCAGGGGTACAGGTGCCAGGCTCCAGGTTTTATGGCACAGGATGATGTTGGCCACACTGAAGAGGCTACTCAGGACCTACCTGCCTGGTTCTCTGGATGATGGAGGCCACTGTCTTGGCTTTGGGCCAAGTAAAGGCAGACAAGAAGCAACACTAGTTGAGAAGGTCCACACTGCCCAAGCCATATCAATTCCATGGAGGCTTCAACCCCAGGATACCAGCCTCCTTACTCATGGGGTAACAGAAGAGTGAGCTAAGTGGTACAGCATCCTGGGCAGGGCTATGGCAAGCCTCTGCTCTCTCCTAGCTACTGCTCACGTCACTGATCCATGAGGCTGGCCTCACTGCACCCTCCAACTCTCCTCCCATGCCCCCACGCCCAGGGCCCCCTCCAACTTTTCTCAGTGACCATCCTCCTCCTAGCGAGGCAATGCTCCCTGAACACAGGCAACTCTTTTTTCCCTCTTGTGCAAGTGGCTATGCGGTTAGTAGCAGGGCTCTGACTTTTTGTACTTGGATTAACCCAGTTTCCAAATACTCACAAGTTGCTCTTTCTGTCAACCATTCATCCATCCACCCACCCATCCATCCCATCAATCAACAAACATTTACATAACACCTTTGCTACACAGCGGCTGAACCAGAGGTCAGCAAACAACAGCCCATGGCCAAATCCAGCTTGATATCTTGATGTTTTTGTAGATAAAGTTTTATTGGAACACAGCTATGCCCATTGTTTACATTTTGACTATGGCCACTTTTACTCTAAAATGGCAGAATTGAGTAGTTGCAAGAGTCCTTATAGCCTACAAAGCTGAAAATATTTACTATCAGGAATATTTACAGAAAAGGTTTTATGGATTCTTGGGCTGGTCACTCGGCAGGGTGGGGAGGGCCCCAATAGCAGAGGAAGGAGATACAAAGCAGGATTAAATTTGGGTCCTGCCCACAAGGAGCTTACAGTTGCAAGAAATAAGTTGGGGGTGCTATGAGACTTTTACAGGTCAGGCTGTCTTCAGGGACAATCAGAGAAAGTGCTAAGAGAGCCCAAAGGCAGAAAGTCCAGGTCTGCAGGAGAACTCAGGAAGTGTCTGGAGGCTGGGTCTTGCAAGATGGGTTGACTCAGCCATATGGCTATGAAGAGGTGAGGAAGAGCATTCGCAGGCAAGTGGCTCTGTGGACAAGGCCGCCAGTGCAGGAACCAGGTTGCCCACCGAGGAAGCAGGTGCTTCAGTTAGGTGCGAAGGTAAGATGCCTGACAAGGAGGATCGAGAGAAACAGGAGAAACAAGGAGAGGTTGGGTCAGGGTCCTGGAGGGTCTTGAATGCCAGGATAAAGAATTTGGAGCTTATTCTCTACATGCAGAAAGTTTTTTTAAAGTTTTTGAGCTGGAGAATGAATGGGGAAGCTGTGCTTTGGGACCATTAAAACGGCAGCCAGGTATAGTATAGACTAGAGATTGATACTTCCAAGAGAAATTACACCTTAAGATTTATTCTCCCTATCCTAGTCAAATGAAGTAATCTATAAGAAGGATTTTGTAAGCTATAAAATGTATGGGATTATTGTGATTATTTATTATAACAATAATGCTAACCCAGGTAAGATTTAGTCCTTTCTGTTCAGATTCATTTCCATGTTTCAATCACTTTAACAATTCCCCCATGCTGGGTTGTATGTTGACTTCCCCAGACTGTAATTATAGCCCATTTAATATTGGGTGTGATGTAATTCAACAGTAACATCCCGAGCCTTCATTTCCAAGGAAGTTATTTTTGGTATGACACGGAACATGTCATGTCATCATAATATCACACAACAAAGGGTTGAACTCCATCCAGGACAGAGCACTTCCCACTAAGGGGACTTGGACATACCCTTCCCATGGCCTTGGCCCAGAGCAGGGCTGACTCTGCTGTAATAAGACCATCACCAAAGGGCCAAGTCAAAAGGATAAAGAGCCACAGAGCCACGCAGTCCCCAGGCAGCCTGAGGAAGAAATGAATCCTTCGAGGCTGGGCATGGGAGATCTCTGCTAAGAATAAATCCACTGGGATCAGGAACCAACAATTCATGCGATTGGTTAAAAATGTGACAGATGCACTTTGTTTTAAAAAGTAAAACTAAAAATCTTAAAATCAAGCTTATTTTTAATAAAGTCAATAAAATTTAAATTATAACAGTAGCTGTGCATTAATTCTTTGAATGAATAAGCGGTAAATTGATGAGGGGGCATGATTTTTCCAATAAAATTGCAAGACAACAGGTTTTAATGTCCTTCATTCCATGTTTGGCCTCCCAGTATAGTAATAAAGTTTATTTTTTAAACAAAAATCAAGGATTTAATCCATTATCTCAGAGGCTTTTCTCTATCCATTGATACAAAATCATTCAAAACATCGATTGGATATCACTCACGATGGTATCTAAGCACTAACTCTTCTAAGGTGAGTCTTCCTTTTGCCAGTGGCTTTTGCAATAGTTCAAGCAGTTCTCTAATATCACTTGCAATGACTTCAAGAAATCCTTCACCATTGGCCAGTTGTATAACTTCCCTTTGTAACTGGTTGGCCACCACTGTCATCCTATTCATGCCCAGACTGAGAGATAGCATTGATGTGGTGGGCAGAAGAGAGGTCATGGGTTTTCAACAGGAAGGAGACTCTCAGAGGTGGGGGCCAGAAAACCTCCATCCTGAGGCCAGGAGCTTCTACAGCTTCAACAGGGTCCTGAAACGGCCCAGCAATCCCTGCCGTGGCCCTGCTCCACTCCTTACACATTCCCAGAGTCAGCTGTACTTAGAACCTTCTCTACACTCTTTGGAGGCCTGGCCTCCTCTGCTCACCCTCTGGGAATGACTCATCCACAACTCTGCAGGGAAAAAGGAGGCCTGAGATTGAACATCAACCACCTCTTGCCCCCACACCCACAGGCTCAGGGGTGTCCGCCACAGACCTCACCCACTTTCCTCGAGCCCTCAGGCGGAGGTCCCGCCCTCCTGCATGAGCTTCATCTCTCCCTGTCTTCTGGGTTCAAACCCCTTCCCACCAGTGCCTGGAAGCCACCTGTCATTTTATTACCAGTCTTCCGTCCTTCCCTGCCTTCACTGTGGCTTCCTTGGGAGTGGAGTCAACTTCCCACCCCATTGGCTGTGGACTTGACCAGGTGACTTTGCTGTAGCCAATGAAACGTGGGTGGGAGGATGGTGTGACAGTTCTTGATGGGGCGTTAAGGAGCACCGCATGACCTGGTGCTCTTGTGCTGCTGCCATTTGCAAGGAAAAGCCATGTTCAAGGTGGTTATTGTATTCTCAGCCCCAGTCCTGGGACAAGAGTGGATCTGGACTGAAGGCCATAAGATCCATAGAGAGAAGAAAATATTTATTTAGAAAAGCCTGGAGAGTGGGATTGTTTGCAGCATATCATCATTGCTACAAAACTAATACACCCTCTTTTTCTCCACAGACTGTGAACACATATAAATTTCTATAATGTTTATCTTGAAAAAATTCTACGGGTACACAAGTAAAGGGTGTAGTCAACCCTGCCAGAGAATAAGAAAGAGGATCCAGGTTATTTTGTTTTTTGGGGAGGGAGAGTTGTATGTTTTTTATTCTCTATCCCAAGAGGCAGTCTTGCATGGTAGTAATGAGTGTGGATTTTGGAGCCAGTTGGCCTCGGTCGTAGCTCTATTACCGTCTGACTGTATAACTTTGGGCAAGTTACTCAACCTTTCTGTTTTTTGCACCTGTGAAAATGAAATGTCAATAATAATATCACCTCCATAGCAAGGTCACGGGAAGAATTAACTGAGCTAATATACGGCACTTGCAGTCGAGCCTGGCATAAAGTAAGACGTGTTCAATCAAGGTGATCATTATTATTATGTGACTCTCCTCTCCTGCTGGCTGTGAACTCACACCCATCTCTGTAGCCCTGTGGTCTAAACACACAGCCCGTTACATACTAGGTGCTTCGCCAATGCCTCTGGAAATACCTGCAACCCACCTACCATTTCTCAGACTTCCCTGACTCAAGCAAAAAAAACCCTGTGCTTTTTGGAGAGGCCTCCAGGGACTCACAATACACAAACTCCCACTGTGCCTCTCTTTTAAAGGGATCGCCTAATTAGGTCAGGCCCACCAGGACAGTCTTCCTTTTGAACCATTTACAGCCAGCTGATTAGAGACCTTAATTACATCTGCAACATCCCTTCATCTTTACCTATAAGTAACCTAATCATGGCAGGTTAGTAGCCTAACTAACTAACTATGAGTAACCTAATCATGGCAGTGACATCTATAAAATGTATGTAAATGGCATATTCACAGGTTCCACCCACACCCAAGGAAACCATATGCAGGGTGTGCATAACATCTTAGAATTCCATCTACCACACCACACTAGAGATTAAAAACTTCCTTTGCTGGGGAGAGAGTAGAGCAGGAGGGAATTAAGAGGGTTTGATGGTGGTAGGTGCCCAAGAAGGGAACATGAACCCTAGCATCCTTGCCTCCAAAACCTGGCTGAGCCTCATAGGAGGAAGAGTGGAGATTGAGAAGAAACCCAGAAGTGATGGGCAGAACTTGGGAGCAATAGGGTCTGTCCCTCTTTTTCCGGATGAAGACATGGGAGGGGCAAGCTGCATTAAGTCTGGAGAAAGAACAGTAAGGTATAAATGGCTACACAGGGTATTAGGCAGAGAGGACCTGAGACAGTCTCGTCTATGTTCTAGAAGCCTCAGAGTGTCCAGGACAAGAGTTGGCCTCTTCCCCTCCCCATGAGAGGGCCTGCGGAAGTGACTTCCATACAGTCTGATGTGGAAAGACCTTAAGGTCAGGATGAGTGATGGCTCAGCTGCACATCAGCAGGTAAAAGCTTGGGGATCAGAGAAGATGATGTACATCTCAGCCAGTGGCATAATGGACAGCTAATAACTGAGCAATAGACACTCTGCTTCCTGGCCTCATTCCATGCACTATGCAAGGCTCTGGGACATAGTTAGAACCCTGGAGAAAGGCGGGAAAGAGCTACAATTAGGTTGGATAGGATCACAATTAGGTGAACATCACTCAGTGGAATGGGATTTGGGTTAGTTTCCAAAGACTGCCCTAACTAATGACCATAAACTGGGTGGCTTACAACAAAAGAAATTTATTTTCTCACAGTTCCAGAGACCAGGAGACTAAAATCAAGGTGTTGGCAAGATTGGTTCCTTTTGGAGGTTCTGAGGATAAATATGCTCCATGCCCCACTCCTGGCTGCTGGGGGCAAACCTTGACTTGTAGATGCATTGCCCCAATTGCTGCCTCAGGCTTCACATCATCTCTTCTCTGTGTCTCTCCGCATCTCCTCCTTTGCTGTCTGAGAACACTTGTCATTGGATTTAAGACCCACCCTAAATCCAAGATGATTTCAAGTCTAGATCCTTAATTTCAATACATCTGCAATAATCCTACTTTTAAATAAAGTCACATTCTCACGTGCTAGGGATGAGGACTTAGACATGGCTCCTGGCGGGAACAGAATTCAACCCACTACAGGGTTCAAAATAGAAATTAAGGTAACGTCAGCAGCTGTCACACGTAAACCCCCAAATCTCAGCAACTGTACATATCAGAAGTTGATTCCTTACTTACGTGACAGCCAGTGCCTATATTACTGGTCAGCAGGCGGTGGGGCTCTACTCCACGCAGTAGCTCAGGGACTCAGGCCCTGCCATCTTCAGCCTGCAGCTTCCAAGATCATCTCGAGCCTTCATAGCCACCTGGAAGTTGTTGAAGAGAGAGGGAGAAGAATGAGGAGAACAGATTGGGTAGAGAAGACACATCTGTTTCTTACCCCCAACCTGGCAATGACGTTGCTGGGAAGTAGTCAGTGACCCCACCTATATGCTGGGGGCCTGGGGCTCCCCTGGCTGGACAGCCATTCCCAGACATTCCTGAAGGGATTCATGAATCCTTGCGGTGAATAGCTGGCCATTTATGCCACAGCTAGTAATGAGAAAATAGAGTAAAATTTCTTACACATGTAAGCTAATGATCTGAGTTTTGTGCCCATTACACAACCATAACAAATGTATTTTCTAGGCCACACCCTCTGGAGACACATTGAGGTCCTGTTTTATTCTGTTTGGGCTGCTATAACACACCATAAACTGGGTCACTTTTAAACAACAGCTTATTATTGTTCACAATTTATTGCACACAGTTCTGAAAACAGGGAAGTCCAAAATCAAGGTGCTAGCAGATTCAGCATCTGGTGAGGGCCTACTTTCTGGTTCATAGAAAGCACTGGTGGAAGGCCAGGCACAGTGGCTCACGCCTGTAATTCCAGCACTTGGGGAGGCTGAGGTGGGCCAATCATTTGAGGCCAGGAGTTCAAGACCTGCCTTGCCAACATGGTGAAACTCCATCTCTACGAAAAATACAAAAAAGTTAGCTGGGTATGGTGGCATGCACCTGTAGTCCCAGCTACTTGGGAGGCTGAGGCAGGAGAATCACTTGAACTCAGGAAACAGGGGTTGTAGGGAGCTGAGATTGCACCACTGCACTCCAGCTTGGGCAACAGAGCAGACTCCATCTCAAAAATTAAAAAAAAAATTTTAAAAAGAAAGCAAGCACTGGTGGAAAGGGTGAGGTAGCACTCTGGGGCCTCTTTTATAAGGGAACTGATCCCATTCATGAGGGCTCCACCCTCTTGACCTAATCACCTCCCAAAGGCCCCACCATCTAATACTATCTCCTTGGGTGTTGAGTTTCAACACATGACAAACATCAGACCGTAGCTGACCCTAACCTGGAGCCAGTTAGTTATTGTGCTTGCTCCTGAAGGCTCCAGTTTCCAGCAGCACTGCATTTCCCTCCGAGTACTTCCCTCTGCTCAAAGTGGGGAGGGTGCATCTCAGCTCTCCATACTTCCCACCCAGGCCTCCACTTGTCAGGCCCCTGTGGGTTTGCCTCAGTCATACCTAACTACTCAGGAGCACCGTACCACCTCAGCTGCCCAGAGAATCCGCAGCTCTTGCCAGGCCTGGGGAGAGTAAACCCCTAATGCAAAATGACCTTCCTTACCTGCCACATGCCTGGATCATTTTCACTGCTGTAGGTGTCCCAAGCCAGGGCTTAGCTCCTCCCTGGGCCTTTTCTCCCAGCAGGAGTTCACGTCAGCCCTAAAGACCTCCTCCCCAAGTCTGCCTGAGGACCTGCTTCCCACACAGGGTCAACCCTCCTTCACTCTTCTCTAGGAAGCCCCATTTCCTGTCCTCCAGCCAGATCTTCCCAACTCCAATAGCATTTCCTGCCCTCAGATGAGCTGTGTGTTCTTTTGGAAAGAAGAGGTTGCTACTTAAAAATGCCATGGAAGAAATATAGCCACCCTTGCATATGTTTCCAAAAAATATAGGCCACATGGCAGGGATATGTGACAATTATGGTCAGATGTGGGTTTTTAATTCTGTGAAAAAATCAGGAAGGAAGGTATCCTAGAGGAAAATGGAGGAAGAAACTACCAATACAGACACCATCATAGCAGTGTTCCTCTTTCTCTTCAATCACCGCTGCATCCTTGGGGACCCCAGTAGGAGAACAAAGTATACAAGGTATCTCTCCACACTGGGGCGTCTCTACACTGGAGCGTCTCACCCTCAGCACGAGTTGCATTTGGGGCTGGACAAGGCTTTGTTGTGGGACTGTCCTGTGCGGTGTGTGGTAGGATGTTTGACAGCATCTTCAGCCTCCACCCACTGGATGACAGTAGCATCCTTCCCACTGCAAGCTGCAGCAGTCAAAAACACCTCGAAATATTCCCAAATGTCTCCTGGAGGACAAAATCACCCCCAATTGAAAAGCACTGCTTTTAAGCAATAGGACAAACTGTTGTTGAAGAAGCACACAGAAATTTACAGTTGGGAACAGCGCTGTCCAAATACAATGTGAGCCACAAATGCAAGCCACAGATGTGATTTTAAATTTTCTAGTAGAGACATTTTAAACAGTCTTGAAAATGGTGAAATTAGTTTTAATCATATAGTTTGTTTAACCCAATACGTATTATACAAAATGTTCTTTAACATGTAATCAATATTAAAAGTTACTAATGAATAGTCTTTTTTTTTCCTGGTACTTTGTCTCAGAAATCCAGTGAGCGTTTTTTTTCTAAAGCACATCTCAGTTTGGACTAGCCACATTTCAAGTGCTCAGTAGCTACACAAGGTGAGTGGCTACTGTCTTAGCCAGTGCTGGCTGGGAAGCATGCATGGCTTTATGATAAAACCACAGACATTAGAATCAAGCAAGCAGTAGCCTCAAGTTCCAACTCACAGGCTATGTGACCCTGAGCAAGTAAGTCTCTCGGAGCCTTGATTTCTCTAGCTGTAAAATGTGACAGTGACGCATTCTGCATGGGGTCTGTGTAAGTCCGTTCTCACATTGCTATAAAGAACTACCTGAGACTGGGTAATTTATAAAGAAAGAAGGTTTAATTGGCTCATGATTCTGGAAGCTGTACAGGAAGCATGGCTGGGGAGGCCTCAGGAAACTTACAATCACAGTGGAAGGCAAAGAGGAAGGAGGCACGTCTTACATGGCTGGAACAGAAAGAAGAGAGAGGGAAGGTGCCACACACTTTAAAACAACCAGATATCATGAGAACTCACTCACTGTCATGAGAACAGCAAGGGGGAAATCTGCCCCCATGACCCAATCCCCTCCCACCAGGTCCCTCCTCCAACACTGGTGATTACAATTTGACATAAGATTTGGGCAGGGGCACAAATCCAAACCATATCAGGGTCGTTGTGAGGATTACGAAGGAAAAGAGAGGTTTGAAGCACCCTCAAAACAAGCAGAGCATAGTGGTCCCCCTTTAGGGGTTAGTCCCCTTCCTCCCAGGAGCAGCTCCCTCCTGAGCAATGGGTAAGTACGCCTCGAAGAAGGCCACCACAGGGAATCCATAATGCCCCCACCGACCTGCTTTGCTCTCCCTCCCTGGAAACAGCACATCCCCAAAGGTCTCAGCCCCACTAAATCTCCTCTTCCAGGCAGCAAGATTCATCTGTGCCATGTGTTTGCCTCTTTATTTGTTAATAAAAGTGCTTTTCCTAGAGTGCAGTCAAAAGGGGGAGTGGGGAGTAATAATGTGTTTGGTGTCTCCGATATTAATAGCACCAAGTGTCACATGCTATGACAGCGATGAAAGTGGGTATGGACTCGAGACCCCCTCTTTTCTGGGAGGCAATGCTCCCCCCTGCAAACAGAAAATAAACACAGCCCTGGTGGAGCGCAAATGCCAATAACTGTGAGATTTTGATTAAATAATAGATATGTGTTCAGAAGCACTTCTTTATAGTATGTGATTAAGAAAGATAACTAGACATTCTTACAGCCCTAATGATAATAATTACCACAACACATAAAGTGCAGAATATGACACCAGAAAGGCCATTATTAACCTTTCCCAGGGTTATTTTTTTGGGGTGTATTTTTGACACCATGGACACCGGCATTCAGAAACTAAATGAAACTATAGCTGAGGCAATTACCCTCAGCCATTGCCCTGATCCAGCCTGGGATCAGGACAAATAAAGGGGGATGAGAAGGGGAGAGAGAGAAAGAGACAGTGTGCAGGGGGCATAAAAAGTCTTTTATACAAAACAGATGCTTGTTTAATATCGAACATCTGGCCAGTCTTATAAAGATTTGTATTAACATTTCTGCAACTGTCAGTAATTCAGAAAACTGACAGAGCTTCCCTGTTTAAATTTTTGCTATAAATAACAACCTTAGATTTTTTTTTTCTGCTTGCATGCAATTTGGGTCCCTGACATCTGATACCCAACTGCTCAGCACTTCCTTGCCTGACCTGAGGGTGCAGAGGGGTGGCAGCTGCTCTGGAATCTCACTGCCCTGCACTTCCTCAAGAACTGCCCAAACCTCTCCATCCTGGCTTCACAATACCTGGCCTTCATGCCATTGAACTTTCCTCTACTCTACACCAAGTGCATCAGTCAGCTTTTGCTGCATAACAAACTATCCCAAAATTGAGTGGCTTCAAAAAGTGACCATATATTTTGCTTATGACTCCAAGGGTGGGCTATTTGGACTGGGCTCTGTTTGTTGGTTCTTCTGGTCTTGACTGAGTTCATTCATTCTATTGTAGTTAGTTTCCAGGTTGGCTCAGGTTTGGGTGGTCTATGTTGGTCTAAGCAGCCTCTAGTTCATCTCTGCTTTACATGCTCTCATCCTCCAGCAGGCCAGCCTGAGAACATTCACACAACACAAGCAGGGGTCCAAGAGAGCAAGCAGCAGCATGCAGGGTCTTTTGGGGTGTAGGTTCAGAACTGGCATGCTATCACTTCTGCTTCATTCTACTGATGAAAGCAAGTCACAAAACCAGATTCATGGGGTTAAGAAACAAATGTCATCCACTGAGAGGAGCTACAAAATCGGATTGCAAGGATACAGGCTGAAGAACAATTGTGGCAATTTTTGCAAACAAGATCTCACCTCTGGTACAGTTTCTCAACCATTCTCCAATGACCCTTTGAGTCAGGCAGAGAAGGTATTGTTGTTATCACAACTTTAAAGCTAAGGAACTGTAGAGGCTAAGTGATTCATCTAGCGTTGCATGGCCTCTTAGAAAGCAAGATTCTTCCCAGATGCCATGAATCGAAAGCAAAGGCAACAAGATGCCTGGAGAAGATAAAGAGCAGGAAATATTTCCAAGTGGGCAGTGAAGAAAATTCTGGAAGATGGAGTTTACCACCAGCTGTAGCTGCTGACCACGGTCAGGGCAGACTTTCTGGCTAATACAGTAGTCAGCCTGATATGAGAGTGATTTGAGTAGCATCAAAAGGTGTACTTATTGTTTCACAAATTTGTTTCTCCCACCTTCTTATTCTGTAGAGGAATAAGGCATGTAACAAAAATATATTCAAATGTTAACTATATTCAAAAAATAAATAAGAGAGGATGCCAGTGAAAATAGAAGAAGCAGCCACAAAGCAAATCTTACATTATCAAAGGCTTTAAGAAGACACCTGGAGGTGGGTGAGACCCTCAGAGAAGACCTTGTAACACATGGGCAGCTGCTTACCAGGGGAATCCAAGGTCAGTCCCTCAAGAATCAGATTCTCTCTGTGGATGGGACAATCCAACTGGGCTCTAACAGGTCACCTGATACACCTCTGATCTCTGCCTGATAATGACTAGCTGCCAGCCATTCCTCTTGGCTGTGGTTAGTGTCCCCTGAAAATCCTATCTCTGCATTAATGGAGCTTTCCAAACCCAGCCCCTAGCTGCCCATTCTAGGATGTGTGAACGTCTAGCGAGTGGGCTTTCTGTTACATTTTGTCAATAGAGTGTTCAGTGCCATACCAGGTGTTGCCCTTGGTAGTCATTGTGCCAACACCCAATTGGGGTGTGATTAATTCCTCCCCAGAAACCACTCATTCTTGCCTTGGCCCAGTGTTTAGAAGGCCCACAGCACTAATTCCCCTGACTTCAGGCCCCCAAGGCCCAAGTTGAAGTTATACTTAGGGAGGATGAGGATCTACTAACCTACTAACATATCAGCTGGACAGAGTTCAGCACAGTGGTTCTCAGCCAGGAACCAGGCAGCCCAACAGCTGGCATTTAGAAATGGTATGAGGTCATTTTTCATGGTTGCAATAATGGGGATGGGAAAAGCCACTGGCATTTAGCAAGTGGGAGTTTGGGATACTTAACATGATGCAGTCCTGCCTGACACAGAATAGTTTCAACTAGAACATCAAAGGCAATCTCATTTTCCTGCTGCTGGTCTACAAGGGCCCCTAAGGAAATAGGACCAAAGACCAGCAATCTTTGAGGAGAAAATAATGCATTATATTCGCATGATTGCATTGTTTGCAAAGTTAGACATCTTTTTTGTCATTTAATCCTCAAAATCACCTTGTGAAATGCAGCAAATCTGATTCTCTGTTACACACACAAGGAAACTGAGACTCAGGGATATTCACTGACGTGCTCAGATGCATCTGTTCAGATCCTTTAAGAAGCAGATGCCAAGAGGGATGAAGGGGAGACAAAGCAGGAGTGGGAGGGGAGAGCCTTCAGACAGTGGTGCACTGCACTCCAGCTTGGGTGACAGGGTGAGACTTTGTCTCAAAAAAATAATGAATGAATGAATGAATAAATAATAGATTGAGACAGGCGCGGTGGCTCACGCCTGTAATCCCAGCACTTTGGGAGGCCGAGGCGGGCAGATCACGAGGTCAAGAGTTCGAGACCATCCTGGCTAACATGGTGAAACCCCGTCTCTACTAAAAAATGAAGAAAATTAGCCGGGCATGGTGGCGGGTGCCTGTAGTCCCAGCTACTGGGGAGGCTGAGGCAGGAGAATGGTGTGAACTCGGGAGGTGGAACTTGCAGTGAGCCGAGATCGTGCCACTGCGCTCCAGCCTGGGTGACAGAGTGAGACTCCATCTCAAAAAAATAATAATAATAATAATAATAAATAATAGATTGATTCCTTTCATTAGAAATCATATCCAGGGCACCAAAAACTTAGAAAACAGAGAAAATGAATTGAACGGCATGACTCCACCAGGTCCGATACCTGGGAAAGGACAGAGGGAAGGAAGGGGATTGGGTAAGAAGAGACTCCAACCACAGGGAGCTCTGAGCAAGCATTGGCCACTCCGATGGGTAACCCCAGAGCAAAAACTGCCTGTAAGAGGAATCCTGGTCAGGCAGGAATGGTGCAGTTCCATCACCCCATCATGACCATGGAAGGCCATGGCCTCAGGTAACCGCTACCTAGGACCAGAAGATGTAGCAGCTGAAGGCTCTCTGTGTATGACCCTCTTGCAGCAGGGTCTCTGGAGGGAGACCTGGGCCGCCACTCCATAACTATCACATCACACAAATAAGATGCAGTGGAGTCAAGACTCAAGGCCCACTAGACAGCCAACTCAAATGCAGATGAAGAAGAACAAAGGGACTTTGGAACATGAGGGATGGGAAGGGGCACAGCCCAAGTGGAGCCTGAGGGAATTCTTGAGTGGGTAGAATGAAAAGACAAAGAGAGAGAGAGGCTCTGACATCAAATATCAGCTGCTGGGACCCATCTCAAAAAAATCAACCAAAGCTAGAACATGCTGGAAAGGTTGGGCCAGTTGCTGGGCTCTGTGTTCATGTGATAGGATGACGAGAAGGTCCAATTAGCCAAAGCTTTGCCAACGCAGAACCCACAGTGTCTTACTGAAGGAGAAGACAGGAAAACAAGCAAATAAATACCAGGCTGGCATTTTCTAGCAATTGTCACTGCAAAGGGCATCCTGCTGGCATCTCCCAGCTGAGTGCCATGTCATGCGGGTACCCTGGCATTGGAGATGCTATAATGGGGTCTTGGTGTTACAGGGACAGGAAGCCAGTGATGCAGAACCTCTGAGTCACTCTGGAACCAGAGATAAAATTAGACGGCTGAGGCTTTAAGGGACCTTAGACATCATCTAGTGTATGACCTTCTCACCTGCATTTTTCAGAGGAGGAAATTGAGGCCCAGAGAGGCCAAGAGATATCCTCTAGTCCAGAGTTTCTTAACCCTCAGCCCTGCACTACTGACATTTGGGGCCATACACGGTTTTTTTTGGGGGGGGTGGGGGAGGCGGGGGAGAAGGGGAAGAGCTGTCCAGTGTATTACAGGTTGTTGAGCAGCATCCACAGCCTCTACCCACTAGATCCCAGGAACATTTTCCCAGTCTCACAACCAAAAATATCTCCAGACCCAAATGGCACTGTGAAATGCCCCCTGCAAGCCACAGTTACCCCCAGCTGAGAACCACAGCTCCAGGACAAACATCCAGAGCGAGACCTCCAACTGGCCTCCTGCCTCAAAAGCCACTGCCCACCTCCAACATCACAACAGTCTGAGAGGACAGGACCAGTGTCTGCCCTTTGACGGTGGAAATTTGAAAAGAAAAACAGGGAGAATTTTGAACTCCACTGAAATGCCCTGGCTGCAGCAGAGAGGCAGCTAGAAATCTAATATTTGACCAACGTATAATCAGAAAGAACTGCACTTTAAAAAAAAATTAGGCCAGGCATGGTGGCTCACGCCTATAATCCCAGCACTTTGGGAGGCCGAGTCAAGTGGATCACCTGAAGTCAGGAGTTCAAGACCAACCTGGTCAACATGGTAAAACCCCGTCTCTACTAAAAATACAAAAATTATACCCAAAGGATTATAAGTCATTCTACTATAAAGACACATGCACACATATGTTTATTGTGGCACTGTTCACAATAGCTAAGACTTGGAATCAACCCAAATGCCCATCAATGATAGACTGGATAAAGAAAATGTGGCACATATACACCATGGAATACTATGCAGCCATAAAAAAGGATGAGTTCACGTCCTTTGCAGGGCCATGGATGAAGCTGGAAACCATCATTCTCAGCAAACCAACACAAGAACAGACAACCAAACACCACATGTTCTCACTCATAAGTGGGAGTTGACCAATGAGAACACATGGACACAGGGAGGGGAGCATCACACACTGGAGCCTGTCAGGGAGTGTGGGGCTAGGAGAGGGAGAGCATTAGGAGAAATACCTAATGTAGATAATGGGTTGATGGGTGCAGCGAACTACCATGGCACGTGTATACCTACGTAACAAACCTGTACATTCTGCACATGTACCCCAGAACTTAAAGTATAATTTTTAAAAATACAAAAATTAGCCAGGTGTGGTGGCACACACCTGTAATCCCAGCTCCTCAGGAGGCTGAGGCAGGAGAATTGCTTGAACCTGGGAGGCAGAGGTTGCCGTGAGCCAACATGGTGCCACTGCACTACAACCTGGGTGGCAGAGTGAGACTCTGTCTCAAAAATAAATAAATAATAGATTGATTTCTTTCATTAGAAGTCACATTCAGAGCACTGAAAACTTAGAAAACAGAGAAAATGAATTGAATGGCATGACTCCACCATCGCTTTCAATGGATTTCTAAATCTCTTTGATTTCCTAGAACTACTTGGGATGCCTCCTGGTCATCATTGATTTAAAGAAGTACAACGGGAAATAACCCTGTGGGTTTCCTTCCTCCACTTTGATTGGGCTGTTTGGAGGGCACTCGAGCCTACAAACGTAGACTCATTCAGCAGCATACTGCAGGGCTCCACTACTCTGGCCTGCTAGGGTTCACCTGTGCTGGGATCAATTGGCAATGCCTCATATTTGTATATCACTTGCATTAGGTAAGTGTCTTACCTAATGTTTGGAGTATTTTTGTTGTTATTTTTATCCTAACAACCTGTAAAGTTGTCTGGGATGACATTCTTAGATGAAGAAATGGAAGTTCAGAGACATAGAGTCACCTGCCCAAAATCACAGTGACCTAGAAGTCAAACAGGATCAAGAACTTAGATCTTCTGGTTGCTAGAGAGTGATGCAGGATAAAGGAGCAAGGGTTTTGGACTCAAGGTGTGCATGCCCATGCTGCTCTGGCCCTTATTTGCAGTGAACCATGTTTAAACCTCAGTTCACCTATTAGTGAATGTGGAGGATGAGGATGTAATGCTGCTTCATGGAGCTGTTGGGATAATTGTATGAGGTAACATATATGGGATGTACAGGGAAGGCCTTCAGAGTTTGCCTGATATGTTTGGCATTTATTTGGCAAGGCTTTCTGAGCGAATGAGTGATGACCACCTCTGTAAATTATGTAGGTGACTACAATTCAATTCTAGAATAAAGAGGGCAGGCTTCTGCCTCCATGGGTGATGGACTGGAGGAGGCATTGTCTTTTTTGCCACGAGGTGTCACCAGCATTGGTTCAAGGCAAAAAGTTCCTCTGATCTGAGAGCACCAGATTGTCACGATTCTGCTGAGCAAACCCTGTTGCTCTTCATCACAAAGATCCCAATCCACTGAGATGCTGGGACAGAGGGTACTGGCAGGGGCTGCATTTTCAGTGACTTTGAAATGCTGCTGCAGCTTTGGAGGGAAAGGGGTCCCCATGAGCTCAAGGAGTACACTAGAAAAAGCCCCAAATGCATCTGAAGTCCTAAGTTCCTATCAGCCTTTTGGTTGTGGAATTTCAAGTGTAATTTTCAAGTCTGCCCTGTATGGTTGCACAGGTGGCTTACCGCACAAGGCAGTGATTAGAGGTTGAAATCTGGTCTGCACTTTGCTTACCAAGCCATGCACCTTGGAACAGGACTACACCAGCCCAGAGAAAAGGGTACATTTTCCTTGTTCTCACAAAGGCATTCCATGGGTCAGTGACAGCCCTGGTCTATTGACTTTTTGGAGCTGCAGTTCTTCTCTGTATGAAATAAGAGATTTTTAGGGGTCCATCCCTAGAAATTCTAGATCCCTCTCCTTCCCATTTGCTATTACTTCGTTTCCCTTCCTTCCTGCAGGGGGGAAAAAAAGGCTTTTGGTTTGTCACTATGAGCTTGCAGAAGAGAAGATGGAGAGAGATGCAGAGTGTAGGCAGAGCCTACAGGTATTTAGAGGATGATTATAGCAGGACTTTCTAGGGCCTGGATGTGAGGGGGATGGTGGGGGAGCTACCCCTCAGGCTTGAACTCAGAGTGGGTGGAGGAGCAGGAAGCCAAGTTTGGGAACGGGGTGTGGTGTGGAATGAGCTTATCCTAGGCAAGTGGGTTCATGGACCTTCCAGGAGAGATGCTCAGCCTGCACAGGTTTGAAACTCAGAAAATCAGCACGGACTAGAGGCACAAATTGAAGAGTCATGGGGCACATCACAGGTGAGCCCATCAGATCTACACTCACGACTCCAACTGCTGTCAAAGAAGATAACTGTTTCAAAGCAGGAAAGGACAGGATCCTAGAGCCCACTTCGGCTCCAGTGCTTTAGAAGGCTTTGGTGCCAGGTGGGACTTCATGTCACAAAGGTGCAGGGAAAGGGCTCCAGATCTCTCCACAGGCAGAAAATGGCCACAACGGCTGAGCTGGGTCAGGTCTGTGTCCCCAGGCAGCTGGGCTGTTGGAAAATGAGATCACAGGGATTTGGGTCAAGCTCTGAAAAACGCTCCTGTCTGGGACACCTTCTCTGACCTGAATCTATTTTTAGAAACTTTTTTTAATGAACAGTATGCAAAACTATGAATTCAGCAGAGTATATTCCCCCTGAGCTCCCTCCATGATGCATTTTAAATGGAATCACTGGAGAAAGCAACTGTGAACGCTCATTAGGACCAGCTGAAACATTCTCAGGCTGTGCTTTCTGTGACCACTAGCTGTCCCTCAATAATATTCACAGTAACAGCCGCTCCCCTGCCTAGAGCACTTCACAGTTTGCGGAATGCAGTCATTCACCCCGTTGGCTCACTTGATCGTTACAACAGCACAGCAAGGTGGTATTATTATCTCACTGTACGAATGAAGAAACTGAGGCCAAGTGAGACACATCAGCCCACCCAAAGACCACACAGATGGAGGTCCTCACAGAAGTGAAGGGACAGCCAGACTAGATACATACAGATGGGACCAGGGCAACTCCTGTAGATAACCAGGACTACATAGTCAGGCCATTGTTGGAATGAATCAGCATCAGCTTTTTTAAAAATAATACATGCCTGTCTCTGCTCAAACATCTCAGGAGAGAATCTCATTGGTTGAGCTTGGGTCACGTGCCCATTATGTGTCTAGAGAAGTAAAGGACCCTTTGAATGACAGCTCCTTCCGGAATGCATACAAAGGAGAAGAGGTAATACTCCAGAAGGCAGCTGGGGTACTTTAGAATTAGAAGGAGAAATAGGCCCTAGAAGCAGAGGAAGCATCAGATATCCACTCCAACCTTTAAAAGCTCTGTGTGGACCAGATTGCTAATGAATGGGGTCCTGTGGATTTCTTCCCTCCGACCTCCATTCTGTTTCTAGCACTGCTTTCAGTTCATCACTGAATGCCTCGGTGGGTAATGCCACCAAACATTTTGGCTGCACATGGCTGTATGTGGCTTTGGACCTGTCTTGTCCTCTCTGAGACCCAATTTCCTCATCTACACCACAAAGGCAAACCTGTGTTTGCAAATGCAAGCAAGCCTGGGAGTCCTGCAAACCCAAGGCAGAGACACAAGTTCAAAAGGCTGATAACAAATAGACACCAGGAATCTTGTCAGTGCCCCTCTCACCAGTCATCTTTTCCATCTGAAATGATGGTAAGCCCCGGACTTGATTCCCCAACAGTCTCATGGGAACTCTGTGGCTCAGCTAAAGGATATTCTCCCACCAGCTTTTCCACTATAGGTAGAAATTCACAAAGGCTTCTAATCCTTCAGACCTTCAAAACTTGCTTCCTTCCCAGCTTCCTCCTGCCCAGGAGAGGCCCCTGCTCTTCCCATCTCTCTTCACTTGTCACATTCCCACTCATCTCTCAAGCCTCAGCTCCAATGCCCTTCTCATCCCTGACCACCTGCCCCAGCTGAATAAAATCTCCTTGCTTGGAACTGCCCCTGACTCAGTGCCTCATGACTATTCAAGCCATGTTAGCTTAGTTATTCACATCTCTTACGAGACTGTGAGCACTCTATAGGCAGTGCGTGTATCTCACTGTGTCTGCATTCTCATTGTCTACCATGATGCCCAGCTGGAGACAAGTGCTAAGTGACAGTTTATGGGATAACGAGTGAATGTATGAATGAATGAACTGATGGGGGATGGATTATTTCCTGAAAATCATGTGGACAGCTGGCAGCAAACCTAGCTCTAGATCCCAGTCTTTCCACTCTAAGACAAGGTACACTCAAATGGATTCTTTCATTTCCCCTAATCCATAGATGCCTATGTTCATTGTGACTGAACCGCAGCTCTACTGGACCTGCACCTCCAGGGTTGCTCCTTCATTAATTCAACCATTTGGCAAACATGCATCCAGTAGCTGCTCTATGTCGGGCATCACGCTAAAAGCAGGCAGTCTAATAGCTACGCTTTGCATGTGCACCCAAACAGCTTCTGTTGACCCCAGCCAGTAGGAGGCACAGTCACACTCTGAGAGGTAAAGAGGGTAAGAACAGTGGAGAGAGTCTGGAAGAGCCTCTGTAGGAAATGGGAGAAGGTACTGGCCATGAATCTTGGGAGCTTCCTGAGCAGCATGGTGGACCATAAGCAATGCAGCATCACGAATCAGTAGGGCAGCAGCTGAAAGGGAGGAGTGGATTCCTGGGAAGATCAATCTATAGTGGAAGCCGCTAAATGGAACTATGGTCTTGCAAATGGCATGAACTGCAGACAACCTAAAAGGAAGATGCTAACCATCACAGGCCTTCTGGTTTTGAGTGGGTAGAAATTCCTAAGCTTCACATATTGTCAAATAATCAGCAGTGGCCAATGGGGACATCACTTTTTAAAAATAATTTGTATGTCACAGAGAGGGTTTGGAGAAGGAAAAAGCAAGTCCACAAATTCCCAACCACATCACTGAAAGAGGATCTGTTGGCTGTAACTTGTTCTTGGAGTAGGAGAGGGTAGGGGTGGGAATGTCTTGTATATATTCAGTAAACAATTTCTCCCATCTCTGTCAAAAGAGATGTCAAATATATTCAAATGCGTATTTGGCTGTGTTCGTGTGTGTTTTTATCAGAATAGGAGACAAGGATTCTTGTCTTCCTAACTTTTAGCAAAGATGTAAAAGACTGTGGATATGCACACTTTTATGACTTACTTTATCCCTTTATCACATTTTCCCTACATTTTGAGGACAATGGAATTTTTTCCAGGTGAATCTTGGGTTTGCCACCAACCCGCATCATTTCTCCAGACCTCCATTTCCTTTTCCATACAATAAGGGACACAGAATCAACAGTCAGTCCCTCTGAACCCTAATATACCACAGGTCTTTGAGATCAATGTGAAAGAAGAGTACTGCATGGATGCCTGAGCGACATCACTTCTCCCAGAGGCATAGTGCAGACACATCAAATCAAAATATAAATCATCACACCCTGTTATGCGTCTCATACACAGTTTCTTTTAATAAAATATGCAAATATTTTGCAGTAAATTGATTTCCCAGTTTCATTCTCTTATCTCCATATTTATTATTCATGATTCCTCCACTCCTCATTGAAGCATAGGGGTAGTAGGGATAAATAGAATACAGAGTTTGCTAGGTTTCCTACAGTTATTATTAGCACAGTGCTATACTCCCAGGGGTAAAAGATACATGTAAATATGACTTCCAGTCTCAATTCAAGCTAAGAAAAAAAAATGCAAGAAAGTCTTCACTGATCTAAATCCATGCACTTAAACTTCCTGGCAAACTTTCATGAAAGTGTGACTTTGCTGAGGAAAATGATGATGGCTTAAGTTATGACTGCATGGATATTATTGTTTTCACTTGTTACAAGCAAATGCAGTAGGTCTCAGTCAAGAACTTGGAGAAGTAGAAAAATCTAAGAAACTTTTTATTGCTTTACTAGAGGGTTAAAAAAGATATGTGTGTCAGAGGTTAACAAATATTCATTGTGTGTCAGATATAAAGCCTGGACCCAACTGTTACAGTCCCAAAACAATGTCCCATTGAAAGTGGGGAAATCCAAACAGGAATTTTGACCATTATTTACATAATCTATAGCAACTCTTAACAAAACCAACTGTCCTCTCCTTTCCTCTGGCACTCTGCCATTCCTGGGAGCTTTTCCCTCTCCGGCCCCAGCAGACTTTTCTTTCTTCCTTGCCCCCTTCTCCTGGCCTCCCTGCTCTGGGTCTCTACTCCATCATTATGCCCTGCTTTTGCAGCCTCTCAGCAGCCCACAGCTCGCAGGGCATCAGCCTTAGTGGGTTCATTCTTTTCTGACTTCCCCCACTGTAGTGGGTTTGAGGGATTCCGTGGCTGATCAGGAAAAAAGATATAACCATAAGGTGGCAGTAGTACACAATGAACTTTATTTGGGTGCCACTTTGACAGGTTTGCATACAAGAAAAGTTGCTCACAGTATGACGCTGTCCAGGGGCCACCACCCAGAAGGGTAAAGGAGAGCAAAGGGAAGAAGGAGGGCAAAAAAACTCCTGGGAGAGACGGAGATTGGAGAGGAGTCTTACACATCTAGGTGGTGTTACTCAGCAGCCCAGAGGGGAGTCTGGATCAGAGAGCTGCAAAATAGGGATCTTTATAGCTACAAGGTGTATCGTATCTATGGTTAGCAGATGTTGGGCACTGTTTTGTAGGGTATGCAAATAATGCTCATAATGCTCACTCTAATTGGCTAAAAATTTGCTTACTGGGGCTGTTTAAAACAATTGGATGTCTATGAGTTTGAGTGTGGTGCAGGAGGGCCTTTGAGCCACCATGTGAATGCAACCACATTCACATCTGACAGTGCTGGCTGCTGGTTAGGATGCCTCAGTTCTCAACACGCTGTCTTGTCCTCCACTAGGCTAGACCAGACTTCTTTGTATGTTAGCAGAAATCCCCCAAGAGGGCAAAGTCAAATGTGCAAGCACTTACGGTCTCTACTTACATCATATTTGCTGTCGTTTCATTGGCCAAAGAAAGTCATACAGCCTAGACCAGAGTCAAGGCAGGAGAGGACTACACACAGGCATAGAGACCTGGGGGTGGACTCATCTGGAGCCATTACTGTGACATACACAATAGATCACAACTCCAAAGCTTTGGCCACAATAAATTTTTTTATATGGTATAAACTTTCCTGCCTACTGGAAGAAAACATTTTCAACCTGGATTCCAATAAGAAAGTTACTTTTTCTGATAAAGAGTTCCCTCCAAAGCAGATCCTGATGAAAGGACTTTGGTGCAGGTAGCTTACTTGGGAGACAATCCTAGGAAGTACAGTGAAGAAGCAGGGAAAATCAGACAGGGAAAGGAGGAAACCCAATAAGCATGTGCTAAGGAGTTACCCTTGGGGGAATCTGGACCTTCATGCTGCTGGGGACCCTCTGAGAAGCCACGCGGGCAGGCCTCAGAATTGTCCATCAGAGGATGGGTAGGCTGGAGCATTCATCCACCACTGGTTGAACCACTTCTGAGATAATGGGGAAAGCGCTAATGCAGAGAAAAAGAGAACCCCAGGTACTCGAGGTGGGAAGCTGTCAGTGGGCTGGAAAGAGTCCACCCCAGCTGCAAGTGATCCAGTGGGCCCAGGTCATTGATGACCATCTGATACAGAGAGTCAAGAAAGTCCCACTTACCATCAAAATGCGAGTACAACTTGCCCAACACACACAGAGAACACAGAGCTCAAGGGGAAGAGAAGATCAAGTGACAGAAAATCTACATCTGGGTAATGTGTAACCATCACTGGGTATTCTACTGAGCAGGCAAACCACCAGCATCGCCAGTGAGAGAGAATTAGTACAGAAAGTAAACTTTGAGCAATCTAGAGACAGATATGCTTTCCAAAATAAATAAGGGTCTAATTCCAGAAAGTGGTGTCCTTCCTGGTATTCTTATTGTGGAACAAAATCTGCTTGGGATACAGAAAGTTCTCACTAATTTCTTGGCAAGAGCAGAACAGAAAGTTAACAGCACAATTCTATGTAGTATATCTGTGGCTGCTTGTGGATAATGATGCTTAAGTTAACTGTATAGTTAACTATAGGTACCATACTTCATTGATCTAAAAAAGCAATTTCTTCACATTTAACATTTCTGGAATCAGGATGCATCTTACAATTATAGCTGGCAGAATTTTTCCTTCCTTGATCTACAAAATATTGGTGCATTTTAGTATCTTAGAGATGATAAACTATGGGAGTTCTCATTTCAGATCATGGATCAACCAGGTTGGAATAAACCTTGTATTGACTATTTAAATTCTCAAATTAAAAACACTTTTCCAAACCACAGTTAGGGAGAGATGCTTAAACCAGGAAGTCCCCTCCTGCCTTTTCTGGTCAAAACTCTGAGGTCCCAGCAACACACACAGAGAAGTTCTGCAGTCCTCTTTACAAAACTTTGCTTAAAGCTCCTACTTCTGCGTGGGTTGCACAGGCTATCTTTCATTATTCAAGATGTTAACTTTTCAAAGAATTTTCACATCTATCGGAAAGAGTAAATGCTATGAAATCTAAAAAGAATGCAGGAAAAATGACCGAACTCTTGGGAAGGGGAACTCGATGAAGATTGGGTTCCACTGCACACAACAGGAAGCCCAGAATAATCCAGATTAAACAAGTTTGAGGTTCATTTCTCTCATGTGAAAAAAGGTTGGAAGGAGGTAATTCCAGGCTGTGAGGGAGAGTTCTACAGCCAGCAGGGATCCAAGCTCCTTCTATCTTTCTTATGCAACCTCCAAGCACATTGTTTCCATCCTCAGAGTTTCCTCATGATCCACCATGACTGCTGGAGCTTCAACCATCTCATCTACATCCCAGACTGGAGGAAAGAACGACGGCTGAGAGCAAGCAGGACTCCTTCCCCACCCGCTTTCAGAAAGACTCCACAGAAATTCTGCCCAGCAACTTCCACATGCCTCTCATTGGCTAGAACTCAGTCACATGACGAGCTCCTGCCGCAAGGTAGGCTGGGAAGTGTAATCGTCCAGCGGGGTGCCATGTTGCAGCGTGGTGTGGAGGTTGTGTTATTAAGGGAGGAGGAAGGAGCGGGCGTCAGGTAAGCAGCTCGCAATTGAGAGGCCTGAAAGGTTTTCTGGGACTAAACGAGAATGTGGGTTGAGAAATTATACCAGCATGGAAGATCTCAGAAAACTGCGGAAGGGCCGGGCGCGGTGGCTCAAGCCTGTAATCCCAGCACTTTGGGAGGCCGAGACGGGCGGATCACGAGGTCAGGAGATCGAGACCATCCTGGCTAACACGGTGAAACCCCGTCTCTACTAAAAAATACAAAAAACTAGCCGGGCGAGGTGGCGGGCGCCTGTAGTCCCAGCTACTCGGGAGGCTGAGGCAGGAGAATGGCGTAAACCCGGGAGGTGGAGCTTGCAGTGAGCTGAGATCCGGCCACTGCACTCCAGCCTGGGCGACAAAGAGAGACTCCGTCTCAAAAAAAAAAAAAAAAAAAAAGACAAAGAAAGAAAACTGCAGAGGAAACAGTACAGGACGCTTGGCAGAGAGGTGCCTTGGCAGCTGTGGTTAGAACTGGGCGGGGAGGCCTCGGGGCGTGGATCCCAGCCCTGACTCTGACACCACTGGCCTCAGAGGCTACTCAGGAGTCATGCAGGATACATCACAGGCTGCGGAGGGACGGCCGAAGTCTCCGTCTCCACGACAGGAGAGGGTCCCCGCTAGGAGAGGTCATAGTGCGCATGCTGCTTTCTTCTCCGGAAGTGAGCGGGGGCTCCCGCCTCTGCGGCTGGGCTTCTCGCTCCCATTAGCACACCCTGGGTCTCACGAGGCGAACGAGCCTGGTTATTAATGGACTTTCCAGGCGGGAGTTCCAGACTGGGCCTTTTTCATGGTCACTGGTGGTCTCTGCGTCCCACCAGCTCCGCGGGAATCTGGGCCACGGCGAAATGTTCTTAAAAGAAGAAAATTACCCAGAAAGCGACTCCCAAAGAAAAGTCAGCTTTAAAAAAGTTTGTGCGTGTTGCAAAGCATTATCGTTAAGTCCTCCAGCTAGGCTAAAAGCCTATCCCATTCCTCCCTGGGATTTCTAGTGAATTAATAATGCCACTGATGAATATTCAAAAGTAGACAGCTATTGTGCCTCCAAGCACATAATTAATTATTCATTACACATTTTTATTCACTGAATTAAAAAACACAGGGTGCTCTGGGAAATGAAGTGTACTTCACTGCAGGGGCATGAAATTCCACACTGCCCCTTTAAGGACTATTATTCTCTATTTGTGGTTACCAAGCAACATAAATGCTGGGCAATTAGATCATGGGTTGTCCCTGAAGACTGATGGGATAATAAGCAGTAGTTAAGTATTAAGTTGACCCAGTGAAGGTCCCGTATGAATAAACCTGGGTAGGACCACAGCTGGTGTCTTTTAAATGAAACTTTTACATTAATACCGTACAAAAGGTGATTCTGTTCCAGGAGCACGCGTCGGCAAAACTTGCTAGTCTGCGATTCCCGCACAGGTTGAATGTGCTGTTGATCTGGCGCGCCTGTACTCGAAAGGTTGTGCAAGGAGTGCCCTGTCCTCTCCCAAATGGGGCAGCAGCCCGCCTTCAGGGACCAACGGGGCGAAGACGTCAGTCTTCAGCCTCAGCCTCCCAAAGAAAGAAATACATTAGTTGAGGGACTTCCAGGGAGGGTGCGAGTGGAAGTGATGAAAACTGAGCTTCTCTACGAGAGAAGCTGAAGTCTGAGCAAAGGCCAGCCCTGCCAGAAAGGCCCAGCTGAGAAGAATGCTGGTTGCTCCCTGCTCAAGGCCACACACTCATCCTGGACCCCAGCCCCAGAAGGGCCTTCTGCCCTTGACCCCAGTGCAGTGTTCTGACAGCCCAGGCTGGAGCACCAGGTCTATTCAGCTGCCTCTCTCTCAAAATTCAGGTCATAGTCATGTCTGTACCATCAGAACCTGGCACACAGTAAGCCTTCAACAAATGATTATTAATAAACAATAAGAGTTTGGGACACTTGATGGTGTGAGCTGGCTGAAGGTGAAAGTAAAGGAAAATAAAAGTTTGGGACACTTTATTAGTCATGCTGTTTGGTTATAAAGCAAAACTTAGACTAATGATTGCAGTTAGCTGTTTCTTTACATACTCGTGTTTGCAAATCTCTTGGCACTTTTCTTAAATGCTCCTGAGTGCTGCCAGCAGGAATGCCATATACAGTTGTACAGGATGTGCACTGCACAAGGATGCCTGGTTAAGGGAGTGTGACTGGAGCCTGTGGTTCACCTGCCAAGTCATAATGTTGTCTAGAGTGGCTGCCTTTTCTCAACTCTCACAAAGGCATTGAATGGGCTGAGAGCAGCCCTGGGTATCGTTGGAATATGGGTGACAGGAGAGGAGAGCTGGCTCGAGTGGAGCCAGAGGTTCTGCTCAGGAAGAAGCAGTTGTCAGCTGGGGCGGGCAAAGGGCAGGGCCCAGAAGGCTGTAGCCTTCACCAGTATGATACAGGAGAAAAATCCCCAGGCAGAGCCTGCCTTCTGTCCTCTCCCAGCCTCTGGTGTGTGGCCGTGTATAGCCGAAGGACAAGTCCCCAGGTTATCCCCACTGTTGATGTAGGGACATGGAAAGAAAGTCTGAAGTGCTAGCAGTGACAACCGGCAAGATAGAAACCAGACATTTTTATTAGTGTGAGTCTCAAAGCAAACCTATGAAGTGTGTATCCCTATTTGCAGATGGGGAGACTGAGGCTTAGCGAGTTTAAACAACCTGTCCCGTCACAGAGCTGGAGAGAAACCAGGGTTTCAACCTGGACAGGCTGGCTGCAGAGTCCATGCTCTTTAGCAGGGCTTGTCTTGAAAATACTTAACAATCAGGAGGGTACTAAACCAGATACCTGCCTTAGGGCTAGAGCAGGGGCCTGGAGGCTCCTGGAGGTTCTTAACCCCTCAGCTGCTGGATTATTTGGTGGTCAAGAGAAGTGGGGAGGGCCCTCGAGGGATCAGGCCATGGCTGTTTACCAATTGGAATGCAAACATTTTAGTGTTTTGACAACTGGTACACCATGCAGGTGCCTACCGGCGAAATGTCAGCCTGCCTCAAAGCTTCCCTGAATCTGAGAGAAGCATGAGGGAGGTGGCCAGAAGCAGAGTCCTGAGCAGGGAGCAGAGTCTGGAGACAGCAGGTGCAGATGAGGCAGCAGGAAATGAGCAGAGTGGGGAACTTCCAGCAGCTGGCTTTTCAAGAACTGGGCTGGGGCCCCCCAGACCAGCCAGAGAACTGAAACTTACTGATGGGCAATTGAAGGAGGGAAAACATGGCTGATGATGGAGAGGCCAGGTCCTGGACCCAGCACTCCTGCTGACCCGGCATCGTTGAACACGTCTCCCGTCCGCTTCCTGGTAAATAAAGGATTTAGGCTAGCAAATCTCCTAGAAATGCTCCAACAATAACATTTTATGATTCCATGTTTCTAACAAATGGAAACGCTATTGAAGGAAAAGGAAAAATAAAAACATCTGCACTTTTTGCCATTGAGATTTTGTGTTGCTGGCGTTTTTTTAAGCTTAGAATGTCCTGTGATCCCTACTGGTGACAGGAGATGATGGTTTTATTGTAGTTGTAGATCATTAATTTTGTAAACAAAAATGTGAAAACACAGCTTATCTCTGTCTGCAGACACTTTGTTATGCCAGAGTGTGAAACAGTTCTCAGCTGAAGATAAAGAACTGCTGTCTAGAGTTTTATGATATGAAGCAGGGAAGACAATTCCTCCCAAAGCTAAGTGGACTCCATGTGAGACATGAGAGATACAGCCGCAGTAGTCTCTAGGTAAGGACTGAAGTGTGTCAGGCAGGAATGCAGGGCTGGGGAGGGCTGCTGGAGAAGCTACTTCCAGGCCAGAATACCCTACTCTGCTTCACTTCCGCCCCAACCCTCCCAGCCTAGCCTGATCCTGTGTAGACTCTCAGAGCTACTGCTGGGGCACTGACTGTCACCATGATTTTCTTCCTTCCTGCGTGCTTTTCTTGAGAGCAAGAGTGTTTATTTTGTGTGTGTTCTCGAAGTTCCTAGCACAGTGCCTGGAAAGTGAACCCTTGATAAAGGTTTGATAAATGATGGGATGGAGGGAGGGAGGGAGGGAGGGAGGGAGGGAGGGATGGATGGATGGATGGATGGATGGACAGATGGACAGCAATCCAGGGATTCTCAGTGGCTCCTCTCTCACCATTCTCAAGGAGTCAGCATTTGCAAATTTAGTAAATCTGCTTACTACAAGGTTTGTTCTTGCAGATGTCGTCCAGGTCCTCTGTACCTCTAAATCTGAGCCCTGAAAAGTAAACGCTGACAAGACTTTTCAGTATAGCAAAGTGAGGAGCAATGATAAACTCAGCAATGTCCAAAACAGCCGTTGCGGACTGGCTGCGGTGGCTCATGTGTGTAATCCTAGTACTTTCGGAGGCCAAGGCGGGCGGAGCACTTGAGGTCAGGAGTTCGAAAGCAGCCTGGCCAACATGGTGAAACCCTCTACTAAAACTACAAAAAGCAATTAGCCGGGCATGGTGGCATGTGCCTGAAGTCCCAGATACTCAGGAGGCTGAGACGGGAGAATCGCTTGAATCTGGGAGGCAGAGGTTGCAGTGAGCTGAGATCGCAGCACGACACTCCAGTCTGGGTAACAGAGTAAGGCTCCGTCTTAAAACAAAACAAAACAAAAC